>NC_138743.1:25515003-27005003 GCF_965113295.1 Leuciscus leuciscus | reverse complement strand
ACCCTTAAATGTTACTTAAGGGTTTCTTTAAGTGAAACGTCATAAACACTTAGAATTTCCCTTAAACGCAGTTTTTTCACTTAAGTAATCCCTTAAAAACCGTCAAGTGTTGCATAAAACCCCTTAACGGTCATTTCCCTAAGTATAACTTAAGGTTTGGAAATCGTAACCTTAAGAGTAACGCGGACAAAAATAAGACGAAATGGCTGAATTTATGGAACCAGCTGAAGATCATTATGTGCCAAGAATAATTTTTAGGCAGTACTGAAGGAACTCGTTATTAAAGATTTTAAGAACTCTATAAAAAGTCCATTGTAACCATCTGACAACTACCAACCACCTAGTAACACCATAGCAACTACCAAAAATACCTTAGCAACCACCCTGAACACCATAGCAACATCTAGAAACGCTCTAGTAACCACCAAAAATACCCTAGCAACTGCCTAGCAACCACCCAGAACACCTAGCAAGTGCCTAGCAACCACCCAGAACACCCTAGCAACTGCCTAGCAACCCTTTGGACCATCTTAGCAATAAAAAATTGTTGCAGGAATACCGATTTGATCGACACGCAATATTAGCGGGAGATGTTTTCCACGTGCATAAATCGTCTGTCAGCAGAGATGTTCACCGGGTTGTGGAGGCTTTCCCGTCATTTAAACGCAACGGTCAAAAATTGTTTTTCTTTTACCATATTTGTCAAGAAGAATGCATTTCTCCTCCTCTGTCCAATTAGGCTCTCTTTTTTTGTTTTCTTTATCCATTCCGATATCCTAGCCTACTTTATTTGATTGCGAAAGTGTTAGTGTTTTGCGCATCTATGGCAACAACAGACTTTTATAACGTGAATCCAGGATCGCTGTCGTGAAACACTTAAATGTTTCCCTTACCTAAGAGAACCTTTTAAGAGATTATATGCAACACCCTTAAGTTATTCTCTTAGGTAAGGGGAAATCGCCCCTTAAGTATCATACTTAAGGGAAAAACTTAAGGTGCTTTATGCAACCGGGCACTGACACCCCTGCGTCTCTCCCTCTCTCTCTCCCTCAGATGATTTATATTATCAAGCAGCCAATAAGTAATGGCCTAAAATCTTGATAGCCACACCCTAGCAACCAGTTACAGCACCCTAGCAACCACTCTGAGCTCCCTAGCAACCACCCTAAACCAATAAATAATATTTAAAAAATTGTTTTCCACTTTTTTAAAGCAATATCACACTCGTAGTCCTGCGATATTGCTCCATGCTTGTGCCTATTTGGCCATAGGCACGATGCCGCAGGCCGAGTGCCGTACTGAAGGAACTCGTTATTAAAGATTTTAAGAACTCTATAAAAAGTCCATTGTAACCATCTGACAACTACCAACCACCTAGTAACACCATAGCAACTACCAAAAATACCTTAGCAACCACCCTGAACACCATAGCAACATCTAGAAACGCTCTAGTAACCACCAAAAATACCCTAGCAACTGCCTAGCAACCACCCAGAACACCTAGCAAGTGCCTAGCAACCACCCAGAACACCCTAGCAACTGCCTAGCAATGCCCTAGCATCCACTCAGAATACCATAGCAACTGCCTAGCAACACCATAGCAACCACCCAGAACACCCTAGCAACCACCTAGCAACGCCCTAGCAACCACCAATAATACCCTAGCAACTGCCTAGCAACCACCTAGAACACCTTAGCAACTACCTAGCAACACCATAGCAACCACCCAGAACACCCTAGCAACCACCTGGCAACAGCATCTTGGTAAAAACATGCTAGCAACATGCTAATCAAGCTAGCATCATGCTACCAACATGCTAATTAAGCTAGCATCATGCTAGCAACATGTTGATCATGTTAGCATCTAGCTAAAAACATGCTAGCAAAATGCTAATCATGCTAGCATCTTGTTAAAAGCATGCTAGCATCATGCTAATCAGGATATTAATGTTGTTGTAGTTGTTATTGCATGGTCATATTGAATGCGGGAGAAAATGGGGGGTTTCCTTTTTTTTCTTAGCTGATCACATGCCTGAATTATAATCTATTTTCCACACGTTCATCTATATATGATCTTAAATAAGTTGAAGTGCAGTGAATTGTTAAATACTGGGTTGTTCTGTTTAATAGTGATGTTCTGAACTGGTAAGAGGTTCAGTCACAGTCCTGTTGAATCATCATTTTTTGCCAATTGAGCAAAGTACATAATTTCTCACATGCCTCTGAAAGATTGTTTTTGTGTGTGAAAGTATAGAAAGTATTCCAATGTGTGTGGAGTGGACACTCTTCCTCTGATTGAATGTTCATGTATTGATAATCCAAAGCATAAGTAACAATAAAAATTATTTCCTTCTAACAATGACTCAGTGCGTAATTGGGTGATATTATAAGGTTCTGTAGTTTCATGCAGCCTGTTTATTGTTCTTTAGCCAAGCTGTACAGGGTGTTGCCTAGCAACAGGGGTCAGAAGTACACATTTTTGATATATTTTGTATAATTACACTTTTAATCGTTTGTCATTGAATAATGTGGTTCATATAACATAATTGCACATGAGATGGACCAATAACCGATATAATTGTAAACCATATCTTAAGTAATTAGCATAACACATTTCAGAAAGATCTGACAGTGTTTTAAGGATTCAAGCCCTTTTAAATGTGCCATTTTTACACCTTCGGTGGGCTCTACTGAGGTAACCTGGGGTCCAGGGGCAGTAACATTTTCTCAGATGCTTCCTTCTATCTGGTTAAATATCATATGTAATTTTATTGCCACACACACACACCAGGCATATCATATGCAGAGATACAGTACAATATCATGAGCATGTCATGAACAATAATCACGACCATAAAACATAAAGATATGTGCAATTTTGGCAAAATAAATTCAGATGTATATGTTTTGCTAAATATATCCAGTTTCATAGCTAACCTGCTTTGGCAAGTCAAGGGCTCAGACTCGGATCCTCAGACAGCATGTGGACAGTAATTTTCGGGACAAACCAGTTCACTAAATAATTCTCCAACCATTGACAGAACTGGTTAGGGTTAGGGTTAGTCATTGTCACAAGCTATAGGCTTTTAGAAAAATATATGGTTTTGGTAGTTGAATTAGCTGTCCTTCAGTGGCAAATAGGCCAAAATGTATCACCTGTAAAGTTGGTTCCACAATCTACAATATGGGGCTATGTAAACTGTAACCCATATGCTAAAAGCCTGTGCATGTCAGTTCATATGAATTAAGACATGTTCTATCCTCCTGCTTACTTCGGTGCATCATACTGCAGACATAGCCCCATATTCTATATTGATGAACTAATTCTCCAATGCATCAATCTCATCCATGCCCTCATCACCTCCAGACTGGACTACTGCAACAGTACTCTCTATGGCAGTATTTACCATGCTCCTGAAGGACCTCCAACACTGCACATTTTCTTTGTCTCCCCAATCAAACAAATTAAATGTATTATTATTATTTAATGCCTCTAGTGCTGCTCTGTATTTGCATATACACTCACCTAAAGGAAGGATTATTAGAAACACCATACTAATACTGTGTTTGACCCCCTTTCACCTTCAGAACTGCCTTAATTCTACGTGGCATTGATTCAACAAGGTGCTGAAAGCATTCTTTAGAAATGTTGGCCCATATTGATAGGATAGCATCTTGCAGTTGATGAACATTTGTGGGATGCACATCCAGGGCATGAAGCTCCCGTTCCACCACATCCCAAAGATGCTCTATTGGGTTGAGATCTGGTGACTGTGGGAGCCATTTTAGTACAGTGAACTCATTGTCATGTTCAAGAAACCAATCTGAAATGATTCGAGCTTTGTGACATGGTGCATTATCCTGCTGGAAGTAGCCATCAGAGGATGGGCACATGGTGGTCATAAAGGGATGGACATGGTCAGAAACAATGCTCAGGTAGGCTGTGGCATTTAAACGATGCCCAATTGGCACTAAGGGGCCTAAAGTGTGCCAAGAAAACATCCCCCACACCATTACACCACCACCACCAGTCTGCACAGTGGTAACAAGGCATGATGGATCCATGTTCTCATTCTGTTTACGCCAAATTCTGACTCTACCATCTGAATGTCTCAACAGAAATCAAGACTCATCAGACCAGGCAACATTTTTCCAGTCTTCAACTGTCCAATTTTGGTGAGCTCATGTAAATTGTAGCCTCTTTTTCTTGTAGTGGAGATGAGTGGTACCCGGTGGGGTCTTCTGCTGTTGTAGCCCATCCGCCTCAAGGTTGCTTCACAAATGCTTTGCTGCATACCTCGGTTGTAACGAGTGGTTATTTCAGTCAAAGTTGCTCTTCTATCAGCTTGAATCAGTTGGCCCATTCTCCTCTGACCTCTAGCATCAACAAGGCATTTTCGCCCACAGGACTGCCGCATACTGGATGTTTTTCCCTTTTCACACCATTCTTTGTAAACCCTAGAAATGGTTGTGCGTGAAAATCCCAGTAACTGAGCAGATTGTGAAATACTCAGACCGGTCCGTCTGGCACCAACAACCCCATGCCACGCTCAAAATTGCTTAAATCACCTTTCTTTCCCATTCTGACATTCAGTTTGGAGTTCAGAAGATTGTCTTGACCAGGACCACACCCCTAAATGCATTGAAGCAACTGCCATGTGATTGGTTGATTAGATAATTGCATTAATGAGAAATTGAACAGGTGTTCCTAATAATCCTTTAGGTGAGTGTACATTTTTTTTTTGACAATTGGTCAACAAAAGTTCTGAAATCATACATAAACCATTAAAACGTCCATATTTTTGATTGATTATGATATAAAGAGATGTGATTTGGTGAAATAAACCTAATTATGCTTGTCTTAGGTGTGGGAATTTTGACGCACAAGATATCTTCAAACTACCGTTCAGAGAGCATATTTTTGACATGTTGGTCAACAAAAGTTCTGAAATCATACACAAACCATTAAAACATCCATATTTTGATTGATTATTATGATAAAAAGAGGTGTGTTTTGAGATAAACCCAATTTCACTGACCTTACCAGCCGTGGCAAGCTTGATGTACCGGATATACTTGTAACACCTTGTACAGTATATAAGTGTTACACCCATTAATTTATGAAATGTCAGCATGTGGCACATATTTTGATTCAGGGACCTCCGGCTGCTTGTGTGTTGTCAGGAGGCAGAGCATAAGATTGGAAAAATTTTGATTTCTAGAAAGCGCTATAGTCAGTGAATGAGTAAGGTGTGATTTTACTTAGCTCATATATAAACCTTACAAGTCCAGAAAAGTGGAACAACAGTGTAACCCTGACCAGGCTCCTTTTTGCCCAGGCAATTAAATTAAATGGGAGACCACACATGGATTAAGATACAAAAAATAGTGATTTATTACAGTAAATATATGATATGAAAAATTAGAAATAAGCAATAATCAGTATAAATGATATGGTATGAAATAAAAGTGTGGCGTAATCAGTCATATGGCAAAAAGGCGAACAAAAAGAAAACAATGTGATACAGGAGCGGAATAGCAGCCATAAAAGTCCCTCACACTGCCCAGGCTGCAATCAATCGATTACAGACACCTGCCCGGTAGCTCCTTCCTGAGAGACACAGACACAAACAGAGTAAACATTAAACATGTCCCTATTCAAACTCTGGAAAACAAATGTAGTATTAATGTTATCTTTACTCAATTTGACAGGTTACATAAATTAAGGGTATTAAAAAAAAAAGACACTTTTCACATAATCATTACCTGCACTCCTCCTCTTTCATTTTCACTGGTGTCTGGACTGTTGAAATCACTTTCATTTTCCTCTTCCAGCTCTATAGCAGAGCCCCGAGGACCCAAAACAGCCTTGTATTGAAGATGCACCTCTTTCAACGTATCCGAAACTTCAGATAGACGTCTTCTGCAGAGACAGGAAAGGCCCTTGTTTTGCTTGTCTGTAAGTGAAAAGTGAAAAACATCCAAATTACCATGACATACATTTACATTAATTCATTTAGCAGACGCTTTTAGTTAAACCCACAGTAGGACAACAATATGCAAGTGCTATGACCTTTCTCAGTTTGATCTAACGCAGCACAGAAACATTTTTGGGTTTATTTTTTTAAGAGAAGAGTACTAATGTTAGTATACTAGATCAAGTGCTTTTGAAAAAGATGCATCTTCAGATGTTTCTTAATAGTGGCTACGGACTCAGCAGCTCTGGTTGAGATAGGCAGATCATTCCACCAGCAGGGCAGTCATGGTAAAGGTCTGAGAAAGAGATTTTGAGCCTCTTTAAGATGGTACCACAAGACGTTGTTCGCTTGCAGAGCGAAAGTTTCTGGATGGCACATACCCACCTTGCTTTATAATATTTGTTATAACTCATCAAAATTAGATGGTCAGTGTAATGTTTTTCAACTGCTTTCTAGTAAGATATGTCTGTTGTTAGGTAAAGTTAAAGTATGGTGTCCTTAACACCATTACTTCCTTGTTTGATTGGTATGGTTACAAAGATGAAACTTGCCTTCCTCTGAAGTCTTTCTTTTAAGAGTTGCCTGCAACTTCTGCAACCATGAGCAGTGCTGAGCCATCTCCTGAACAAGTATTGTCCTTTCCTCCTCCAGTCTCATTTTCAGCATGGCTTTGTTGAACATTTTTAACTTGTCTTCGATTTGTGCTACAACAGAAGTAAAGAAAATGTATAAATAACAATTTTGACTTGAATCTTTACAAAATAAATCAGATGCCTCAGGAAACTCTGCTTACCGCTGCCATGAACCACCCACGGCCATGTTGGGGATGGGTTGTCTCCTGATAGTGACTGCTCCACTTCATTTAGATCAATTGCCATGGCAGGCTCATGACTGTTATTTGTCTCTATGTCTTTCAACAGCAGTCTCTTGCTCTCAGCAATTTTTCTCCGCAGGCGGTGACGGAACTTGCCGCTATCTGTAAAGACAAGCAGAAGGTATAAAAAAATGACCAAAAATACAGTGAGCAATTATCTATAGACAATGTAATTCTACCATTTTGGCGGTATAGAGCCTGTTTATAGTGTGAATTTATAAATTCACACTATAAACTATGTTTATAGTGTGAATTTGTTTTCACTCTAACAAGTGGGTTAGTTAGAATGTTTTGAAGCATCGAAAATACATTTTGGTCCAAAATTAACAAAAACTACGACTTTATTCAACATTGTATTCTCTTCCGGTCTGTTTTCCATCCTCGTTCACGAGTCCACATTGGACGCAGCTGACGTAAGACGCTGCTGACGTGTTATCTGGTGCACCCGAGCTTCGGTTACAGTCGTAGTTTTTGTTAATTTTGGACCAAAATGTATTTTCGATGCTTCAAAACATTCTAACTAACCCACTGATGTCACATGGACTACTTTGATGATGTCTTTATTACCTTTATGGACGTGAACAGTATACCGTCCATTTGACTTTCAATGGAGGGACAGAAAGCTCTCGGAATAAATCTAAAATATCTTAAGATGTCTTCAGAAGAGAAACGGAGGTCTTACGGGTTTGGAGTGAGATGTGGGTGAGTCATTAATGACATAATTTTATTTTTTGGGTGAACTAACCCTTTAAGTCTCTGCTCTCTTTGGCTACAGAAAGGGGACACCCCTCTTCATTTCGCCATACGTGGACGGAGCCGCAGGCTGACTGAGCTCCTCCTCCGTAACCCTAAAGATGTCCATCTCCTCTACAGGCCCAACCAGGCTGGAGAGAAACCCTACAAAATCGACTGCCGTTACCAGAAGAGCATCCTCACCCATATTTTTGGAGCCCGTAAGTCTGGGACTAGATTAATACTCATCATTGGGAATGGGTATCAATACAGATTTCCTGATTCAGTTACATTCTGATTCACAAGATTCTATTTAATTCCATTCTGATTCATTTGAGTTTATTCTGTGTTTGATTAAATTCTCATACATTTGGGTTTAGTTCAGTTATCATGTTTATTTTGCTTGCATATAAATTCTCTCTCTGCAAATACACGGCAGTGTTTCAGACTGATTCAAATCATTAACTCATATTTTTAAACTGTTCATTTAAAGAACCGACTTTCTCAGATGAGATGAAGACATTTGCAGATCAGCAGGTGTCGTCGTTGTTCCAGTTTTCCTGGCTGGTTGTGTTATTATCTGTCCTGCTGTGCGGCTCTTTAGCGCTTGTGCTCGGCTTCACTGTGGATCCCAAGCTGGCTATCTCCATCTCTCTCAGCATCCTAGCACTACTTTGTGTTCTTTGGCAAGAAAAACTGTTCCATTATTCAGTGTTTCAACATTCTTTAAAAAATCTGTACTTTTGGTCATAATTAATTATGTTATGATTGATATCAAATGAAACAAAAGTCAATTAATAACCCTTGAAAGGTATTGTGAATGATTGAATGTGTGTATATTCTGTATCTCTACACAGTGGTTGTGTACTTTGGGAGCAGGCGTGAGGGCGAGAGTTGGAACTGGGCATGGGTCATTAGCAGCCGTCTGGCCCGACGTTGGATATTGGATACCTGGAGCTTCTGCTCACCCGTGCACTGCCAGTCAATAGCCCACATTCTGCATAAAACTGTAAAACCATTAAAATCAGGTCCTGTGACCTGTCCTAAAGAGTGGATGTGGTGTGTCCTTGATTTCCACAAGAGGGCTGTTAGGGTGGAATTCCTGCAGTGGTTCAAGCTGCAAGAAATGCCGAATAACTAAAGAAATGTTATTAGCAAGATGGTAGAAAACTACACATTTCTTGTCTATTCCACCCACTGACACTTATACCAACGACGGAAATAAGCGCAGTTACAATAGCTTAATATTTGTGGGAGAGCGTTGCTATAGAGAGTGACGATATTCAGAACAAAGAGAGAGAGAGAGTCCAAAGGTGACACAATCCATAAAGACCTGCTTTCTGTTGCGTGTAGTTGTATCTTCAGTCTTTTCGTCCAGGCTTGTTGCAATAGCAGTTGGTCAGTGTTTAGTCTTTGTTCTCCTTCAGCCCTGCATGAGGAGGCTCCATCAAATGATGTTGCACCGTTCATAGAAATGCAAATCATCCATCGAACACTTCACACCTCCACAAGAACAGGCACTGAATCTGGGAGCAAACGCTGGTTCCTCTTTCTGAGACGGGACACAGGATGTGAACTTTGGTTGCACCCGGGATTCTGTGATCTTAAAAGAGCAAATAGCACAACAAATAGCAAAAGCAGACACATGGCATTTGTCATTGGTCAGAGGATTGACATGGTCAGAATAAAATTAGTCTCTGGCAAAAAGCCCTTAAATTGATGCACTTAAAAAGATGGTCAAGGGAGAATAAAAGAAGATCTTACAAGCTCTTACACTGTTTCTGAAAACATTTCAATAAACTGCATTACAACCAAACAAATGCTGGTTTAAAACCCCATTTCATGAAGAATATCGGCAAAATATTCAGTGTAACCAAACAAAGAGATTTAATTGAATTAATGTCCAAAAATGTTGCAAGTAAAATGGAGAAAATACAAATAAGCAGAAATCAAAACAGTTTCAGAAATGTTTCAAATGCATTAATGAGAATACAAATATTTGTACTTGGGTAAAAATGAGAAATACTGACATACATTTTAAAATTGAACTTGGTGAGACCAATGATTACTTAAGTGATAAAGTAAATCCAAAGAAAAACAAAACAAACAATTACTGGATGCAATTCAGTTATAATTCAGTTTAGATGTAAAGACTTAAAAAACATATTATGCACTAATTTTGTGAGGCAGAATCTGATAGATGCAGATTTGACTTTGTGGAGATCAAATTATGTGGCTGCATTTAGCTGTGGCCAGAGCCATAGAGAGAAAGAGTTGTGACACTCCCATAGACCTCCGTTGTAAAAAAAATGGCGGCGCTTTTACCGCCTACTTCTGGGATATGAAGATCGGATTAGTTCCAAACAGTCATTTGGGCACTGGACACCATTCACTTACATTGCTGCGCGTCGAGTTGTTCCAGAGGTAAGTTGCTGAAATATCGACCTCTTTTGAATTGTCAACTGTCTATATTGTATCAGAGGCCCTTTGCGATGCTTATACTGGTCTTCATTTGTACATGCACAGCGTAATTATTTATATTTTATGTTGGTTTCAACCAATTTTCAAGCACTGCCTGCTAGCTAGCGCGAGTTCGTCAGCTGTGACAGTAAGAGTTCGGTAATGAATCGCTACCACCTTTATAGCAACTTTTATTTAATTTAATTTTTTGGGATATACTAACTTTTCATTATGTTTTGTTGTCTTGAGTGAAGCGGCTTGTGAGAACAATGCTGGACCTCTAGGATTGTTATGGCCATCACCAGTCCTGTCTGTTTCATGGATCACCTGCCCCTGGTTTTTGTTTTTCTTGTTCACACACACTCACACAAGCACACATTTTTGTTGTCTGCCATTGTTTAATAAAAAATATTTTATTTGAAAACCTTCATTTGTCTTCAAGTGTTTTGTTAGTTAATTGCTTAAGTTACTTGCTACCCTTACTCTTAGCCTACTCTGTACACTAACCCAGAGCCATAGAGAAAAATCTTCACTCACCTATATACCCAAACATAAAAGCGTAAATTCGTTTTTAATCTGTTATAGTTTTGATAATATGTGTATGGCTTAATCTTAAAATTATATTCTTAGTCTTAACATGATCATGTTTCACGTTGTGGTCCTGGGGGATGGCCACTTTCATCAGATGAAGTGAGCTAGCTTCTAAGCGAATTCTGAACGGACCGCCACGGCAGAACTCTTTGCGTGATCATGAAGGTAGGCTAATGGCTGAATCAAAATTTATAAGCAAAATCACGGGAATCAATAGCCTAATACAGCCCAGTTGTGCTAAAATAAATACCATGAGACGTCCATCATCAGATGAATGATATGGAAAAGTTAAGTTAGAGCCGCTAAAGCCAGTGCTACTACCCATGCGAACATGAACACTAAGCTTTTCCCTCCAAAAATATAGTCTAAAACTTATCTCCAAATGCAAAACTGACATTAACAAAATGCAATAATGCTATAACAGCTGAAAAAGTACTTGGGTGTGTGTTTTATTTTATATTTACCGTTCAATAATGCAATCGCTGCTGTCTGTACCATAGAAGAACATGACAGCCAGCGTATGTTTTGGAACTATTGGGGCTTACATGAACCACGTAACAGCCATAGTGGCGACATCAAAGAGTGTCGCAACTCTTTCTCTCTATGGCTCTGGCTGTGGCTATGTGTAAATTCATCATGCGCCAAAACAAAGGTGAGGACGTTTTACAATTGTAATGCAAATTTAGTCCTTTTGTTGTAACAGGCAGCCAGCATGAGAATGTGAGTATGAGGTGTGATTTGGCTCAAAATCTTCCCACACCAATGTTTCAGTTGAGCATGAGAAAAGTGCAAAGTACAGAGTTACTGAATCCTGTTGTGAGGAAAGCATTTTCATGGTTAATGCAAATTGTGATTAACATTGTGGCCACATGGCAATTCTATGTTCCTTTATGTGGTTTTACTACAGCTATATGGAAAAATAACAGAGTTTTCCACTAGGGAGACAAACAAATTCAGCATAGTCACACGTGCAACTTGAAATTGCTATGCAATTCCAGTGCAACACTTATTCAGTTTACACAAGATACATGGTCTAGAATTCATATCATCTACAACCTTTTAACCTAAGTGTTTCATACAACACTTACAGTAAAGCAATCGTGTTTTAAAGAATAAACTTAATTAGCCTATAGTGCACATGTAGTAGCACAAACAACTATAACGTGTGTTCTATTAGCACAATGTGTTTTGCACACTTACAAATTTGAAAATACAAACAGGATCATTGCAATTTGGATATTAAACTTGTTGCTATTGGGCTACTAACCCACTAGCAAGTGAAGTTAAAGGGTTAGTTCACCCAAAAATGAAAATTCTGTCAGTAATTACTCACCCTCATGTTGTTCCAACCGTGTAAGACCTTCGTTCATCTTCGGAACACAAATTAAGATATATATTAAGATATCAATCTTAAGTATATCAAGCAACGAGAATACTTTTTGTGCGCAAAAACAAACAAAAATAACGACTTTATTCCACTATTCATTTCCTTCTCTCTGGGCCACTAGTTGGTTCGCGTAGTGTTTTTGCGCTGCGCGTCACACACATGACCAGCGTCGGCCAATAGTGAGCCTACGTGGTGACGTGTAACACAGACGCGCTGCGCAAAAACACTTACGAGGCCCAGAGAGAAGGAAATGAATAGTGGAATAAAGTCGTTATTTTTGTTTGTTTTTGCGCACAAAAAGTATTCTCGTCGCTTGATATACTTAAGATTGAGCCACTGTAGTCACTTGGACTATATTAACGATCTCTTTAATAACTTTTCTGGGCCAGCAAGTTTGGGCCACCTAGCAGCCTACGGAGAAGTGATCAGCTCTCAGATTTCATAAAAAATATCTTAATTTGTGTTCCGAAGATGAACGAAGGTCTTACGCGGTTGGAACAACATGAGGGTGAGTAATTACTGACAGAATTTTCATTTTTGGGTGAACTAACCCTTTAATAGCTGAAGGCCTTGCATGAACAAAGCAGTTAACTCACTAAGAGTTTTCATTAGAGAAAGTCACCTCCTCTAAGAAGTGAACATGCTTTTTAGTCCCATCACTGTTTAGTGCAATGGATAACTTTTTAGCATTTAGCTTAGCCTTGAGTTCTGCAATGATTTCCTTGTGATTTTTGCACTTTTCAGTCAGGGCTAACTGCTCAGCTAGCAATTTATCTAGCTGTATTTGAAGATCTTGAATCTCTGCATTTTTAGATTGCACTTCTTTACATTTAGCATCTATACTTGAAGATAGACATGTTGTTAACTCACGTAGCCGTGTAAAACTTATGAAGTTTAAAGCCTCAATTATTTCACCATGTTTTGACTTCTTTTTATGTTTGCCAATTGTGTCCCACCATTGGAGCATTTCCTTATCTGGACATTTAATTCCAATGTACTCTTTCTTGAGTTTACACAAGGTAGGCTCAACTTTTTTTGCTCCATAAAGCAAACAATACATCACTGTTATCAGAATTTTTCCCTTCCATCCCTGAGGAGATCTGAATATTCATAATATTCACAAATTATACAGTAATGGGACTATTAAATATTCAAAACCTTCTAAATTCTGTTTCATTCAATTCATGCAAATGGAGACTTTTCCTGTCATACCATTAAACAATGAAAACAGACTTACCCATTCCATGGTCAGAAGGTCAGCTTTAATCCATTCACAAAATCAACTGTGAAAAAATGTCCTCATTCTGATGACCGATCAAAGTAAATAATAAAAAACTCACAGCAAGGGATCCCGGGTTTCGGCACCATCTGTAAGGGGTGGTTCAAGCTGCAAGAAAGGCAGAATGACTAAAGAAACGTTATTAGAAAGATGGTAGAAAACTACACATTTCTTGTCTATTCCACCCACTGAGCCTTATACCAACGACGGAAATAAGCGCAGTTACAATAGCTTAATATTTGTGGGAGAGCGTTGCTATAGAGAGTGACGATATTGTATTGCAATTGGTAGCACTTCAAAGTCAATACCAAATCAAAACTAGTTAGCACGTTAGTTGTAATTGAAAAGGTTTAATGATAAAATATGGCTTTATGGTTACACTTAAAATAGTTACGTAATAGATATATGAGATGATGATAACTTATACCATTAACTGTACCCAGCGTATATATGACATTTTTTTACCAGAGAGAGAGAGTCAAAGAAAAGAGGAGGCAAAATGAGAGAGCCCCAAGAAATGGACCCAGAGAAGAAGAGAGCCAGAGCATCCAAGTGCCAGAACAACAGTTTCAATCGTCTTTTATCCTTTCCCTGACCATGTGACTAAAACCCAACTGTGAGACATTCAAACTGACCAATCAGATAATTACACTTCCACCACCGTACTAAAGGTGTGACAATTCATCGACCCCCAAAGTACAAACAGTCTGTGTCTTTGGGAACTCCAAATGGTCATTGTGGTAGAAAGAGGGGGTAGAAAAACAGTCAAGCAAATATCTTTATATAATATCTTCATTTAAAATTTCTTGGATTATTTTCAATTCTACAGGGCAGGGGTACAGAACTCAGTTCCTGGAGTGCCACAGTCCAGCAGATTTTAGCTTCAACCCTAGTTAAACACACCTCACAGCTAGTCATTCAGGATTCTTTGAAAACTACAGGTGTGCGTGTTGGAGCAGGGTTGGGACTAAACTCTGCAGGACTGTGGACCTCCAGGAACAAGCGCGTGTTCAGAATGACAACACTGAAACAGATCTTGGCACTAGGGTGACCAGATGAGATTGGCTGAAATTCGGGACGGGGGGGGGGGGGTCGGGGGTCTATGGGTCTGGGGTGACGGGATGGGGGGCTTCTATGATATCAGACTGCGTAGCCTATAATAAAAGATAATGAATTTCAAACCTGAACCAAACATATTTTTATTCAAAGATCAACAGTCTGTCATTATTCTGTATTGACAGGTGCAATATTTGAAAATCGATCATATATATTTTTTTATTACATTTATATCTGCATTTATGTAAAAACTTAAACTTTCAAACATCAAAATGTCATTTATAAATATTTTTTCATGTCAAAATGACATACAAACATCTTTTCCTATTCTATTTTGCTTGCTATTTTGCAGGCTTTCGTGTCGCGTGAAAAATAGGCGTCGGTTCTGTTTCTAGCATGCACGCGTTTTCCGGTCTCACGCAGGCAGTGTGCAAGCTCTAACCTGTTAACAGGGGAGCCGAAATAAAAACGGACACGCCACGCAGCCAGTGTGTCGCCGGCCTCAACCTCCGCAGACAGTTTTTAATGTTTATAAGACAATAACTACTCAAGATTTTGCTTTAGTATAATTTTCTGGACAATTAGGGCCAGATTCGGGATTCGGGACAACAGTTTAGATTTCGGGACTGTCCCGAATTTTTCGGGACGTCTGGTCACCCTACTTGGCAAAGATACGGCCCGGAGACTGGTTCGCCTCAGTGGATCTAAAAGACGACTACTTTCATATTCAAACAGAGGTGCGCCACAGGCGCTTCCTGAGATTTGCTTTCGAAGGCACGGCTTATCAGTATTCAGTGCTTCTGTTCGGCCTGCCCCCCCGCACCTTTTCAAAGTGTGTGGACGCAGCGCTTTCTCCCCTTAGATCGAGCGGAATGCGCATCTTGAATTATCTGGATGATTGGCTGATTTTAGCCCACTCAAGAGATGTGCTGATCAGTCACGTGGAAACCCTGCTTCGCCATTTGAATACGCTGGGACTGCATGTGAATATGCAGAAAAGTGTGTTTTTACCGAGCCGGACTATAACATATCTGGGAGTATGTTTGGACTCGATGGCGATGCGAGCCCATCTCTCTCAAGAGCGCATAGAGGCAATTTCATCGACTCTGCGCTGTTTCAGACCGGGCAGGTCTGTTTCACTGAGGAAATTTCAGAGGCTTCTGGGACTGATGGCGGCGGCTTCAGTGTTCCATCTGGGTCTGCTGCATATGCGGCCGCTGCAGTTTTGGCTGAAAACTCGAGTTCCACCGAGGGTGTGGTCTTCAGGCCACAAGCGCATTACGGTTACTCACAGTTGCGTCAGCACTCTTGAGACCGTGGAACAGCCCGGATATGTTCAGCCCAGGAGTTCCTTTGGGTATAGTGACGCAGCGCACCGTGGTCTCGACGGACGCGTCAACTTCAGGCTGGGGAGCAGTGTGCCTGGGCGTACCTGCCTCAGGCCTGTGGTCGGAGTCACAGGGAAGGTGGCACATAAACCGTTTGGAATTGGAAGCGGTGTCCTTAGCCCTACAAGCCTTTCGGTCGAAATTGGAGCGGCAACATGTACTGATTCAAACCGACAACACGTCTGTGGTCTCGTACATAAATCGCCAGGGTGGCTTGTGCTCCAGATCTCTATTCAAACAGGCAGCGAGTCTCCTGTTTTGGGCGGACCGACACTTTCTCTCCATAAGAGCGGCGCACGTCCCCGGTATCCTGAACCGTGGAGCAGACATGCTTTCGAGGAACGGGTTTCCTCAAGGAGAGTGAAGGCTTCACCCAGGATCAGTTCAAATGATTTGGGATCGATTCGGGAGGGCGGAAGTGGATCTGTTTGCCACAAGCAAGAACACGCACTGTCAGACGTTCTTCTTGCTATCTCACTCCCCGCTGCCGGGAGATGCTCTGACATTGCGTTGGCCGGAAGCCAGGCTTTATGCGTTCCCTCCGGTGAAGATTCTGCCTATGGTGTTGTGCAAAATCACGGAGGAGAGAGCGTCAGTGATACTCGTGGCCTCGAACTGGCCGAACCAGCCCTAGCGGACCTGAGAGAGTTAGTGGTGGCTCCCCCATGGCAAATCCCCCTCAGGAAGGACCTGCTGTCTCAGGCGAACGGCACGATATGGCAACCCCAGCCCTGAGCTGTGGAACCTTCATGCAGAGCCGGTGTTCTGTAAATCTGGGGGCCCTAAGCAGAATAATTTTGGGGCCCTGCCTTGCACTGAATAATGGAGTATTGCCACCGCAAACCAGCAACTGTATACAATCTAACCCTTACACATTTCATCTGTACCTCTTTTAACATGATTGCCCACAATTATTTTACTGCTTATTAAAGTACACTCACTGAAACAGTAAAAGTAAAGATTACAGATTTGCCAAATTTCTACATCTACTTAATTACTGTCTGAATGCTTTGTAAATTTTAAAACAGCACTAACTGTTTTTTCCACTAGGCGGCTTAAAACCTTTAGTTTTAAAAAATCTTCAATAAAGGTGTTGCATATACACTACAGGTGTATGGAGAGAGAATTGTGTCTTTATTACATGCGAGAAAATAAATGATCTGAGAGAAAAAAAAAAGTTTGAGAGAAAAAGTTATCACACTGATAGCAAAAAAGCATTTCATGAGAGAAAAAATAATATTTGAGAGAAAAAGTTTTCATACCAATAGCAAAAAATTATAATATTTGAGACTAAAAAAAGTTTTGAGAGAAAGTATTTTCTCATAGAACATAAAAAATTCTTTCTGAGAAAAAAAAAAAATCTCTCTCAAAATACTTTGAAAAAAAACTCTCAAATATATATATTTTGCTATCAGTGTGAAAACATTTTCTCAAAAAAAAAAGAGTGTTTCTCTCAAAACGCTTTTCTTTGCTCTCGATGCAATTTCTTGCTCTCGTGTCAGATTTTGCTTTCACTGTGAAAATTGTGTCATGGGCGGGGCCACGTTCCTATTGGCCAGTCGGGTGAGCATCGTCTTGTCTTGGGAGTCGAACTGAATCATTACACCATTGTTCGGTTCACCGGCATAGATGCCGCCTCTGCCTTATTTGAGCACGGACACTCCAATGTTCGAGCACCCAACGCCCCCCCCCCCCCCCCCCCTCTGCACGTGCCTGCTTCTGTAGTTACATCGTGTACTAAGACCGACGGAAAATGTAAAGTTGCGATTTTCTAGGCTGATATGGCTAGGAACTATACTCTCATTCCTGCGTAATAATCAAGAAACTTTGCTGCAGTACCATGGGTGAAGCAGGCGTAATGATATGACGCAGGGGTTATTAAGTGGATGCAGTCCTATCTGGAAGATCGAGAACAAAGAGTCAAGATAAATGATGAGGTATCATCGGCCATCAGTTGTAATAATGGTGTACCTCAGGGATAAATTTTAGGGCCCCTGTTGTTTAGCATATACATAAATGATCTTCCCACTGTATGCAATGAGTCTGAGATTCAAATGTATGCTGATGACACTGTCATTTATGTACATGCACTGACCAAACAGCAAGCAGCACTTAAGCTTACAGCAGTGATGGTCATGCAATGGCTTAATAATTCCTGTCTTCATTTAAATATAAAGAAAACCGCTTGTATGTTATGTCAACAGATAATTTCACACCCAATATTTGTATTGCAGGGGAACAGCTGTCAACAGTATCTGATTTTAAATATCTAGGTATATTAATTGATTCTAATCTAACATTTAAAAAACTAATTAAAAAAGTTATTAATACAGTAAAATTAAACTTGTCAAATTTCCATCATATCAGAAATTGTTTAACTACAAAGGCAGCTACAATATATTTTAATGCCATGATCATGCCAAATCTGTTATACTGTTTGACTAGCTGGGCACAAGCCTCCAGTACAACACTTAAACCTGTGCAGCTACTCTACCATCAAGCTTGCAAGGTGTTTGATAGGAAGCCAAATACCTATCACCACTGTTACTGCTTAAAACAACATAATTTAATGACCTGGGACAATCTTATCAAATTTACAGATGTTTGTCTTGTTTATAAAATTTTACATGGCTTAGCTCCCCCCCCACTTACTGCTTTTATAAAGCAGAAAACAACTGTTGTTAGACACACCAGGTCTGTGTCAAGAGGTGATTGTGTAATACAAATGAGGAGAACTGCCTTTGGACAGTCAGCTTTTTCTGTGAGAGCAGCTCGCACATGGAACAGCGGCCTACGTCTATCAGAGACTGTAATTCCTATTGGTCATTTAAAATGAACTTAAAATCATGGTTAAAAGACAATCAAGTGTGTGTCCATACTTTTTAATTATTCAAATCACCTGAAGCGTGCTTTGCCTTG
This sequence comes from Leuciscus leuciscus, assembly GCF_965113295.1. NCBI lineage: Eukaryota > Metazoa > Chordata > Actinopteri > Cypriniformes > Leuciscidae > Leuciscus > Leuciscus leuciscus. Next base: position 26,986,339 of record NC_138743.1, on the reverse strand, counting down.
TTTTATGTTTTGTTGTCCTTGTTTTAATGTACTTTATGTATTTTATGAAATGCGATTTAATGTATTGTAAGACTGAAAATACTGGTTGAGGCCTGGTCTATGAGACAAAAGGGCCCTGCTGGCTAATTAACATTCAACCTCCCATACAACCTCACTTCCTCTCAGAAACAACTAAGAACTCACACAAGAACATGGTTTAATGTGAATGTTTATCATTGACTGTTATGTTTTTGGTGTCATTTGAAATGTCTCAAAGTGAGTGGTACAGATATCTCATATCCAGATAGATAAAATAAAAGGAAATAAGGTTTAGAGAAGTTTAGAGAAAACTGGTTCAGAGATAAGGCCACCCCTCTTTTGTTGGATAGAAGCCATTTGAGGGTGGTCTCCACCATCCCCCATGTCACCTGGTCAAAGAGGATAAAGGAAGGTGTTCTCCCTCTCTCTGGTTCTCTTCTTTGCTGGACATGAATTGAATAGGTGGTCTCTCCCTTTCCTCTCTGTCTCTCTCAGGTACAAGCTGGGTAAGATTATTTGGTGTAACCAATGTATAACCATGTTCTAGATATTTGAATTGATTGTGGAATTGATCTCTGATATCTGAAATATTAAATTGTTACATGTGATTATTCTAACTGATTTTGACATTGTTCATTTAATGGTTAAAAGGAATAGTCAAACATTCGCTCACTTTTAGTGAGGCACAGATATTATTAAAACCTTTCATTTATGGAGTCAGATGAAATAATGAGTAAATATATATAATTAATGTATTGCAAATTTAACCAACCAATACTTTGCATGAGTGAGGACAGAACACGTGATAACCTTCCCCGTGTATTGGCGAACAGGCATTGGACCAATATATCGGGCCTTACAGTATGTATAAGTATTGTTGATTGTTTTAATGTATTTTATCTGACATCACACCTGCCCAGGGATTACAGTTGAAAATAAGCCAAGTTATAGCTAAACTGGCACATTTACATAAATGTTTATTAATGTGCACTGTCCCTGTAACTTTAAACTGTATAAATAAATGAATAAATTCTGCATGCATCTGCGGTAAAAAGCGACTGTTTCCCACTAGAGACTGGACCAGTGAAGTCAGGTGGTTGATCTTCATGTCCATTTTCTCTGGGGTTTCCAGAGTTGCCCTCTTCTACAGCTGCAATACGAAGATCATTTAATTTGGCATTTAGCTTTGATGAATAAAATAATGCTTTTATTTTTAATTTTTTATATTTTGACAGAAAAAAAACACAAGCAAGAACAAAATTTAGACTTAGCCCGTCTTCTCTCTCTGTGTGCGCGCGTTTGTTAGAGAGAGCTCGCGCAGCACTGAGACAATGGTAGGTTATTTATAAATCCAGTAATTAACACGCTAGTTTTCATACTAAATGAATATGTAACATAATTAGGTACTTTAGTTATTATTAACACAATAACATTACACATTCATGCTACATTTCTCAACACTGAGAATGAATAAATAAACGCCTGTTTCTCCAGACTCACAGTTGTCAGTCATCCACAAGTCAGCACTTTCATAATAACTAGGCTAGCCATAGCGATTTCAAGTTTATTTAGATGATATTGTTCCGAGTGACCATGAATGACAGAGCGTATTTTTAAAGTTAATCCATGCGATGACGCAGAGGATTATGTTAACTCAATTCAATATTTCAACTTTCCACATCTCCCCCAGCCTGTTTACCGTAAGGAGTCAGAAGTACCGTGACTACTGGACTGTCTTCACTTAAGAAATCCGTCAGAGGGTGGGAGTGGAAGAGGGATCGAGCGGGATTCTGTATTGCTGTTAATTTACAGTCTCTTTTTAATCATAAGCCTTACGCATTTGTCAATCATCCTCGCTTGCTATTTGGGGAATGAACCAGCGCTATGATCGGTCGAACTCTTCAAATCAAATCAAATCAAATCAAAATGTATTTATATAGCACAATTCATACATCAAAGCAATTCAATGTGCTTTACAAAGAAAAATAATAAAGAAACAAATAAAAACATCATAATAATAGTACAAAATACACAGACACAAGAAAGAATAAAAAGATTTAAAAGATGGGATAAAAAAACGGCATAAGAAACTGTAAGGCTGAACAGTATAGCTAGGTTTAAGAGCTCAATCATAAGCACGTGAAAAAAGAAAAGTTTTTAACTTGGATTTAAAAATCAACACATTTGGGGCGCATCTAAGATCTTCTGGAAATTTGTTCCAGTCGTGTACAGCAGAGACGCTAAACGCAGCTTCTCCATGTTTTGTTCTAACTCTTTGCTCAACTAGCTGACCTGAGTTCATTGATCTAAGAGTCCTGCTTAGTTTATATTTTTCAAACATTTCAGAAATGTACTCAGGTCCTAAGCAATTCAGCGCTTTATAAACTAAAAGCATTACTTTAAAACCTATTCTATAACTGATTGGGAGCCAATGTAAAGTTTTAAGAACCGGAGTGATGTGCTCTATTTTCTTAGTCCCGGTTAATAATCTAGCAGCAGCATTCTGAATGAGCTGCAGCTACTTTACAGTCTTTTTCGGAAGTCCGGTTAATAGGCCATTACAGTAATCAACCCTACTTGAAATAAAAGCATGGATGAGTTTCTCTAGGTCTTTTTGAGGCACCAAGCCTTTGATTCTAGATATATTTTTCAGATGATAGAATGCTGTTTTGGTGACCGCTCTGATATGGCTGTTAAATGTAAGATCTGAATCTATCATAACACCAAGATTACGCACTTGATCCTTGGTTTTAAAGGCCCGAGAATCTAATTCTTTAAAGGAGCCGTATGTAAGATTGTGGCCAAAACTGGTACTGCAATCACTTTCAAATTACTGTAGAGCGGTGTATCCCCTCCCCCTCCCCCCTGACTCGAGGTTGCCAGATAGGCTGCAGGATCCAGCAGGAACGTAGGCTGCTACGTAGCTGTGGTAACTAGAGCAGTGCTGGCAACCCCGATGCCGAAACACTACTGACTTCGTGATTGGTAGATAGCCGGAGGGTGGCGCTTCAGGCCAAAACACAAGATGACAACATCAACATCAGTTGAGGGCTGCAACTTCACTTTTTAAATGACAATATCCTGGCCGGACTACTGTTGTCAGTGATATAAGTATTTGAAATGAACATGATTTCTTAATGTCTAGTGACATATCAGGGCCATTTTATGATTAATTGAAATACATTTCTTACATACAGCTCCTTTAATAATACTTGTTCTTTTATTTTTGTTGCCAAACACAATAACCTCAGTTTTATCTTGGTTTAGTTGTAAAAAATGTAGATTCATCCAGGTTTTTATTTGGTCTATACACTGGCACAAAGAATCTATTGAACTGTTATCATCTGAATTAAAGGTGAAAAATGCTCTATATTATCCTATGCAAAATGAAATTTAAATGACTGAAAAATGGTCTGCTCTGTGCAGAACTACACAAAATTAGCTGACCTTGTGCGCCATATTATTCTAAAGAAGTGTGCAAACTTTTAAGAAGATCAGGCCATCAGTCGAGGTATTACAGTAAAAAAAAAAAAAAAAAAACACCAATAAAGACCACATTTCCATGATAAATGAGCTGAAAATGCAAAAAGCAACCTTTTTCCTCTCTGAGGTACATGTTAAAAGGCTTAATAAAGATTTTTTAACCAGCAGCTCAAGCGTCAAGTGCAGAGATCCTATAGTTTTTTTTTGTATAGGCCTTTTTTAGGCCCTTTTTATTAGGGGTTCAAGAGAACACACTTCAGATGACCGCTTGGTGGACAAGTGTATCTAGCATGTTAATTTCGGTCAAAAGTACGAAATGGATCATAACTCCTAAACCGTTAGGCGGAGGGTCAATTGTCTTATATCGTTGGAATCCATTTTGATTTTGATAAATTTCAGACAATTTTGAGTAATTTTGGATTTTGTGAAAAACCTACTTTTGCGCACTTTTGGCCCGATCAGAACCAAACGAGTGCAGCAAGATTCTCTGGAGTCTGATTGTCAATAATGTTCTATATGTCAGCGGCCATATTTACAAAAATGGCTATAACTCATGAATGGAACTAGATATTTTCACCAAACTCGGGACACGTGCTCAATCTGAGGTTACTTGGAAAAAAATTGCAACGATTGGCGTTGGTGGCGTCAAAACTATAAAAATGTCCATAACCACCCAACCATTAGCCCAAATGACTTGAAAATTGTCATGCACTGTCTTTGTACAAAGTGCCACGATAGTCTATGAGGACATTGGCGTATCTCAAAAAACATGGCCGCCAATGCAATTTGAGTAGCTATCAGACAAGGTTACCAAAGGCTGATCGAACGAAAGTCAGTGAGCATGTTCGACTCATTGCTCTAGAGTTCTATAAGAATTTTGATAGAAATTGGCCCCAAGTTGGCGCTAACTTGTTTTATGCCTCTGTAATAACGTTGTTTTTCACACATACACACAATATTCATGTAAATTGCTCCATAGACAAAACAGCTGAAAAGTAATAGCTTTCTTTTGTGATGCAGGTGATGTATTATTAGTTTTATTCATTTTATTAAAACTGTGATTTTACAACATAATAGCCAGCAGTTTTGTGGCAAACAGATAAAGTGAAAGATTTAACAAACAGTTTGCGCACAAAAAGGTATCATCTATTCTATGGCATCACTTAGAATCACACAGACATTAAGAATCAGCATATAAATCCCAGCAATGGTGATAAAAGTATTTGTGCTACAATTCATGATGGGTGTCTGGGTGAGTACCTGTGCTTGTACCCAACATGCACTGCAACATGAAACTTAATGTCACCATCGTTGAGATTCATATTTGAGTTTTAAAGTGCTAGAAAATATATGTGATGTACTTGAAAGCATTTTATTCCTGCCAAACTTCCATGGTGACAGTTAGTGTTTAGCCTACTACATTAAATCCATCGTGAATGTTTCTGATTTGTGGACGTAATCATGGCACAATGTTTCTCCTGGTTTCCACGGCAGCGCTGTTTGATCTTATAGAGATCTACGGGTAATAACGGAGAAATTTGATTGCTTCTCACTAGATCTCGCAGCGATGTTATTATTATTTCTGTGGCGAATTCACATGCTTTCTTTACTGTACAGCCTATCTTTGTGTAGTAACAGAGTGTCGCTTGATCAAGATCGGCTCGCGCTGCACTGACATTGGTCCAAACTGATAAACTGTCAGTGAATAGGAAGCACAAATGATTATCGCATGCATGATTGAGTTTGCCATTTTATGTTGGGAAGCGTTGTTGTGTTCGCGCCAGCGCGACTGCTATCTAAATTTTGGTCGGCAGGACCGAACCGAAAAGCCAATAACGGTTCAATATAATTATAATTTATTTCTGTGATCAAAGCTGAATTTTCAGCATCATTACTCCAGTCTTCAGTGTCACATGATCCTTCAGAAATCATTCTAATATGATATATGAATAATGGTCAAAAAGCATTCATTGTTATTCTCAATGTTGAAAACAGTTATTTACATTTTTTAGGATTCTTTGATGAATAGAAAGATCTTTTTATTTTTTGTAGAAAGCCTTTCTTTAAAGTGAATTTCGTTTTGTATAAATTGTATCTTAATTTTAATCAATGTTTCATCAACCAGTTGCCTGGATTTAATAAATTAGAAGGCAAATATAGCAGATAATATAATCATGGAGGCGCCGGCGCGATTGCATTGCTTGTGAACTGAAGAACTGAAGCTCGTCTCGACGTGCATATTCTAAATATTTTAAATTATTGAATGGTTTTATTGTGTTTTAATGTTATATGAAATGTTACCAATAGTTATTTTCTCATTTTATGTAAGAAAAGAAAAGAAAATGAAAGATAACAATTCAGGCTGTTTGTGCTCGGCGGGACTCAGAGACTCCATGTGGGCTACCAGGTGCCCGCGGGCACCCACCATGTTGGAGACCACTGGTGTACAGTATAAATTTCTTGGACTATTTAAATAATAAAAAAATAAACTAAAAAAAGTATCGTCGAGCTACGATGGGAGTATACCCACCCAGATCAGCCGATCCATCTAGCGATCAATGGGGTGGTGCCAGCCTGATCGCTCTCAACGACAATTGATAAAAGCGCGCGGTGGCTATTTATACGGCAGACTCGACCTGTCTTTCTCTTCGACGGTAGTTAGTTTAGAATACTGCCGATGCTAATACTGATTAGCGTGTTTCGCCCGCGGCAAATTACGGCCGCTACGGCGGCGCTCAAACTTGCCGATGGTAATCGCAGAACGATCGTGGGACATCAATAACACACATTAAATAAACATATGCAGATGTACTTACATCAAGGCATAAACGCATTATACAGAGCATAGACAAGCGTGCAGAGATGAACATTCACCAAATCGTCTTACTGCGTGTCACACTATAATCAGTCCGTGTGGCCAACAACTTTGATTTCTAGGACAGGCTTTTGTACAATAGTTTCTAGTTTGCATGACATGTGGACTCAATAAATCCTAATCTTGAGTAAAATAAGCAAGCTGACATTCAGTACAACCCGTGTCTTTTATTTGAATACATACATATGTAATTTACATCTTTTAGTTTGCCAAGAGATTTAAAGCGTTATTTTTGAAGAGTGCGCATGTGCGAACGTGCTCTACTTTGTAAGAACGAGCCTATGATTGAATCTGGAAATAAAGCAAAATGAGAAATAGTCCTCAGATGCCATGTCTGTAATTTATAGCAAAACATCTAGCGTTAATTCGATCTCAAACAGATTCATTAAAAGAAGTTATTATTCCACCATCATGTGCGTGACGTCATAAACCAATGTGGTTGAATGATCAATTTGCGACAATATGGTTTCGTTTCGGGAAACAGTCGTGACTCGTGACTAGCTAGTGGATTTCTTCAACGATGCATCATACTATGGTAGTTAAGCAGCGAGTTCCGTTGTTGTACGGGAACCACACCCCAGCATAATCCACTACAATATCAAAGATTACTTTCACGGCTATTTCCAGAGCTCTGTGTCATGGCTGCCCTACAGGTTCCACTCATTGCTGATCCAGAGCTTCTTGCCATGGTTCGTCTGGTCTCCAAGTTTCCTGTCATGAACACAAAGGTTAATGTCATGACCCCAGCCAAAGCAAGTCAGCCACAGTCCCACAGCTGCCTGTCTCATCTTCCCCAATCCCAAAGGTTGCTTTCATGGTTGCTAGGTTCCTGTTGCTGAAGACCCTCAATCCATTTTACTAGCAGAGATTCCAGCAATGGCTGTAAACAGGATTGACAGACCCAGGGCCACTATAGGTGGCAGAAAACAATCTGCAGGCACAGGGAATTAAATAAAGTGCGATAAATAAAATAAAATAAATAAATAAACATAGCACATAGTTGTGTTTGTTCTTTAACTGTGAATAACTAAAAATTAAATCTGGCACCGTTGTTTATTGCATATTTAACTGATATTTTTATGGAGTAATTCTAAAAATCGTTTTGTGCTGTGACATTAGTCAACATAAATAGTTGAACCAATGGAAACAAAATCAAGTTGTTGGTCCAAATTATATTTTAAATGGAAACATCACTTTATTAACACATTAACAAAGGATATTTGTTGAAAATACATTATCTAAACAATGAATACATTCAATATTCTGCACAACAGGATGTCGATGTGGCGAAGAAAACTTGCAAGTTCTACATGGATTTCCTAGGTTGAAAACCTTTTTTATTAGTTCCAATGCATCATGTGATCTGACAACTGGGCTGGGTGAATATACTGTATATGGTATGGTGACAATATAAAGCTCCAATCGATAGAGATTTTGCTATTGTTAATATCACTGTATGTAAGATATTTTAAAGAATTTCGGTAACCAAACAGTTGATGGATCCCAATGACTTCCATAGTAGGCTATTTTCCCCCCCATTTATGTGACATCTAAAATAATAATCTGTGATCTTTTGATCTTTTAAATAATCTGTTTTTATCTATCAGTATCATTGATATGACTGGTCATATACCATCTGCTGGTCATAAATGCATGCATAAGGTCGCTATTTTTTCCCCCATATATGGAAGTCAATGGGGCGCATGCACCAATGTTTGTTTACCCAAATTCTTCAAAATATCTTCTTTTGTGTTCAGCAAGAAAGAAATTCATACAGGTTTGAAACAACTTGAGGGTGAGTAAATGATGACAGAATTTTCATGTTTGGGTGAACTATATCTTTAACTCTACAATAAGTAAATAAACTTCACCAGCTAATTACTCTGTCTATGCAATGCTATAGAAATATACAGAGCTACCCCAAAAACAGAAGTTCAAAGACAAAATCCTAAGATGGCTACACGCTTGTTTCTCGGGTGCATATAAGGCCTTCAGAGAAAAAACTATTGCAACTTCCGTTTCATGCTGACTTTAAAGTTGAAATGAGAAAGATGCAACCACATAAGTTATGACATCTGTTAGGGAATATGACAATATTAATTAGTGAAATAGAGAAAACAGCACAAAAAGTCACATGTTTCTCATTTATATTGACTCCCTCATATGGTTCTGGGTCAATATAACAGTTTAGCAGTTGCCAAACATAGTTAACACACAAAACAAAACTTTTTTTTTTTTTTTTATCTGTTTTTCTCTACCAGTAGCCTATCATTGATATGACTGGTCATATTACACCATCTGCTGGTCATAAATGCATGCATCAGGTCACTGTTTTGCATCCCTATAAACAACAGGGGGCTCCACAGACACACACACTGAACGGTGTCTTCTCTCATAACAAGCCCAATGCAAGTGTGTGGTTAGGCTGCGTTTCCACACACATTGATTGTATATCACTTTATAATAGTGTTTTAGTGGGCTAATAATGCAGTCAGATTACAGTTGTTGACGCCATGGTTCATAGGCCTACCCAAGTGGAGGCAAACATCAGTTTAGTAATGGTATAGGCTAATTGCATATTTAATCTGTCATTAATAAAGACTGTTGTCAGTTCTCAGTTGACCAAATAATAAAAGCAAGCCTAGTGGTGTTTCAAAATAGTTCACATGATCCTATTCTATTTCGCGAATGAATGGTTAAAATATCGGTTAATTTTTATGAACCATTTTGCAAAAACGTTAACTTCGAGAGTTAAAACTAGAATTGAAATCCTGAAATCACAAACAACAACACACATATACAAATAATACAATGCTAAACAGCAGGATGTAGCTAGCATTAAAGTACACAAAAACCAGAACACCTAATGCCACGCGCTCACACGTGATGATTCAAACGATTCTTCTTTTTGAACCCGTTTATTGAAACGAACCGTTTGGACGAGCCGATTCTTTAAAATGATTTGAACTTCGCATTGCTCAGAAAGGTGTGTGTTCAACTTCAAGTTCGAGAGGATTGAAAGGCGGAGTTAAAACACTTCAAACAAACCATTGCTGCAACGCCGCGCTCAGCGTTTGTTTTCATTTCGATTTCCAATTCTTCCAGATGTGCTATTTGAGAAATAACTGAGAGGAATCGTCAACAACTTGAGACAGCAAACAGCGTTCATTCACTGTAAGTTTGCAAAACATTTATTAAATGAGCGGTTGAACTGCCATATGTGCCAGTCTACCTTTACTGTCAGGTACTAAAAGGCATTCAAATGAACCACAACATTAGTTCATTGAGGTTTTCACATCTCATTGTTTGAATATTTTTTTTAAAAGAATTATTATTTAATTTTATGCAAAAGTTTTGACTATGCAGACGTAGTGTGAGAGGCGACTTGTATTTTGCCTGACAGTGCAAGTTGCAACAATGCTAATTATCTGTATTATACAATTAAACTGTATAATAGACTAGAGCATACAGGTTGTCATTAGTTTCACATTAATGGACTAATGGTGCTTTCCAATGTTAAACAGTTAGCCTAGTGTTTTTGTGCTCATTTTCTTTTCTTTTTTCATATTGACTGTATGGCAGTGTGATGAACAGATTGTACCAAACACATACACCAGGAATGGTCAGTGGTCACCCACCCCATGTCCTATGATATCCTGTCTTATTATTTTTGCTGGGGCATGAGTTTAACAGCACTGTCCTTGTGTCTAAGTAATATGATTCTTTTTAACTGTGATTATCAATGCTATCCCCACCCATGCCTGTATTACACCGCACCTAACAGGTCTTTTCAGTGTGAGGCTTTGTCTGGTCTTGCTGTTCCACTAATTAGCTATATGTTTTGAGGCACTGTCATTGTTATGCCATAGATGTTCTAAGAGGATGCACAAGTAGGATTTCTGCTTTTGCATTATGACTCAGAAATGTGTGTTTAGTAGTTGTGTGTGAAACTGAAGCAACCTTTGATAGAGTGTCACATTGGAAACTGTGTCCTTGCAATAATAATAACACCACCACAGGCAGTGTCATCTGATACAGTTTCACTCAAAGTCGAACAGTAAGAATGAGGACGTGTATGTCATCCTATGTGTCATATGGCAGTGGCACGTTATGAGTTGCATTTACAAGAGCCCAAAACAGCTGTGCTGTATTGTCAGTCACTCATGTATAGCTCAGCTCTGTAGTTCATTAATGGAATTAAAATTTAATTAGCACGTAGATGCCATTTGTTTGACTGAACATAAGGACTTTTAATTGGTGATTCTCACAAAGCTTGTCAAGAACATTTCTGGGTCATATTTTACCCAAAAATCAAAAGTAAAACAATTTTTCATAAAGAGAATGAAGGGTGTTTTAGGACCATTATGAGTGGTTTATTAATGGTAGTGTTTTGTTGTTGTTTTTTGTATTTTACTTTACATTCCAAAATATTATATTGAATTAATTAGAATATATAATATTAGAACATAATCTAATAATTATATATAAGGACTAAAGTCAGTCGTAAACTATTTTTGCTGGACTTATTGATACTGATTTCTCGATAAAGGAAATTATAAAAAAAAATTAAAAAAAGAAGAAAAAAAAGTCGCCACACCAAAGCTCCAAATATACAAAAATATAATAATGGACTCCCATACCAGTAATTAAATGTAACAAATTGATAATATTTTATTGGGAAATTAAAACATTTTATCAAACTTTAATAATTGCCTTAATCTTTTAAACAACTTTCCAAATCTTACATCAGCATATGAGTACAGGGACTCATCTCAATATCACTAATTAAACAGTTAATCTATTGCCAAAATTATGAAAAAAGATCAGTCAAGAATAGAATATTATTGAAAATATTTAAATTCGGAATGTCAGAATCAGAATGCGTAGGCTAGTTTGTGCATAAAAAATGTCCATTCAAATATAGTGTACAACTTTCTGTTCCTGTCAGCAACCAACACACGTTGAACGATGTTCAGTTCACTAACCCATGCAGTGAAGTTTTTCATTTGGATTGGAGTTTATTCTCTTTAGCATGCAGTGTGATGTATTTCACTCAGTTTCTTCATCATTCCGATTCAATTTCAGCCAGTGAAGAACAAATTTATACTTGCATGCGTAATGCATTATGGATTAGGGCTAGGTAGGTACGTTATCATCTCTGACAGACAGCATGTTGAAGCCCTCATCTCAGAAAGAATACAATAGGTTTAGTGCCAAATGGGAATTAAGGTAAATGAAGGTGATTCACATTTACACGTACTACACACAGTGCAAGTATTGGCTGACACAGAATGCTTTTTACGGGTCATCAATCTATCCTATTAATAGCATCAGATTCCTCGCCGGTCTGTCCATCTATCTTGCCCTTTCTTTTTCTCCTCTCCCAGTTCATCTGTGCACGTATATGGTAAAAAGTACATGGGTTACCGGTAACAATGTCTGCATATTCCCAAGGCTGTATTTGCCCTTTTGATGTCAGTATTGGCAGCAGTGAGTGAGGCTGCTGTTTCCACACCTCTTTGGTTGTTTTAGATGGTGACTCTGAATCTCATCCAGAAACAACAGGTGTGTGTGTGTGTGTGTGTGTGTGTGTGTGTGTGTGTGTGTGTGTGTGTGTGTGTGTGTGTGTGTGTGTGTGTGTGTGTGTGTGTGTGTGTGTGTGTGTGTGTGTGTGTGTGTGTGTGTGTGTGTGTGTGTGTGTGTGTGTGTGTGTGTGTGTGTGTGTGTGTGTGTGTGTGTGTGTGCGCGCGTGCGTGCGTGTGCGCGGAAAGAGTGACTGTATTCTGGAAGAATCGGGAGTGATTCAGACTGTGCCTTCTAAGGACTACTTAGTAATTTTCACATTGATTAACCAGGTCATGAGTGTTCAGGACTGTCCTTCCTGTGCCACTACCTGTTATCCTTACAAGTAACCCATTCAAAGTTCAAATGAAGGATGCACTAGCTTTTGTTTCTGTGTTAACATGCAAGAACAGCTTTTTTTGTGTGTCCCATTATCAAGCTTTTTAGACCGTATTTACCTTTTTTCCTCTATACACTGTAAAAAAAAATTACATCCCCAAGTCAAAAATTTAAAGTGACCGATAACATCTAAATTTTTCAATTAGTCTGACGTATTATTTCTCATTGAGCCAATGTTAACAGACTATTGCAACAAGAATTTCACTTGGGCCAATTGAAAAATTTAGATGTTATCGGTCACTTGAAATTTTTGAATTAGGAGGGTTAGACATTTTTTACAGTGTAAAAAACAAACAAAAAAAAACACATATATATATATATATATATATATGGTGGTCAAAATTGATGGCACCCCTGATAAATATGATAAAAAATGGCTGTAAAAAATAAATCTGCATTGTTTATCCTTTTGATCTTTCCTTCAAAAAATTCGCAAAAATCTAACCTTTTTTGATTGATTGATTGATTGAAGTCTTTATTTCGAACATGAGAGAAGAATATGTAAAATAAAATACAAAATTTTTAAAGCATTTTTTTTTTTTTTTAAATAAAAGATAAAAGAGAAAAAAAAAAAAGAGAAAAAAAAAATAACACCAAATAACACATTTACATTTACATTTACATTTAGTCATTTAGCAGACGCCCTTATCCAAAGCGACTTACAAATTAGGACTAAGTTCAGCGAGTCATCATAAAGAGGCAAAAGCAACAACAACGCAGGAAGTGCTCAAAATACGAAGTTCTGGTATTATTCAGAGTAGCATAAGCCTGATAAGTGATGTTTCAAAGGGAAAGGATTTTTTATTTTTTTTTTATTTTTTTATTATTAGGTTAAGTGCTCACGGAAGAGATTGGTTTTCAGCTGTTTTTTGAATGTTGTCAGGGATTCTGCATTCCGGATGAGGGTGGGGAGAGCGTTCCACCAGCATGGAACTGTAAATGAGAATGTTCTGGAAAGTGATTTTGTGGCTTTCTGTGATGGAACCACGAGACGTCGCTCGTTGACCGATCGTAGGTGTCTGGTAGGGATGTAGACTCGTAGGAGTGAGTGAAAGTAGGAGGGAGCTGAGCCTGTGATAGTTCTGTAAGCAAGCGTCAGTGCCTTGAACTTGATGCGAGCAGCTAGAGGTAGCCAGTGCAGAGAGATGAACAGAGGAGTGACGTGGGCCCTCTTGGGCTCGTTGAAGACAAGACGAGCTGCAGCATTCTGGATCATCTGTAGGGGTTTGGTCGCACATGCTGGGAGTCCAGCCAGAAGGGCATTGCAGTAGTCAAGCCTAGAGATGACCAGGGCCTGGACGATAAGTTGTGTTGCATGCTCAGTTAGGAAAGGCCTGATCTTCCTGATGTTTTGCAGTGCAAACCTGCATGATCGAGCTGTCTTTGAAATGTGATCTGTGAAGGTCAGCTGGTCATCAAACGTTACTCCAAGATTTCTGACCGATCTTGATGGGGTGATTAATGATGACTCTAGCTGGATGGTGAAGTCGTGCTGTAGAGACGGATTGGCAGGGAGGACGAGAAGCTCAGTCTTTGCCAGGTTGAGCTGCAGGTGGTGTTCCTTCATCCATGTGGAGATGTCCGCCAGACAGCTTGAGACCCGTGCAGCTACTGTGGGATCATCTGGTTGAAAGGAGAGGAAGAGCTGTGTGTCATCAGCATAGCAGTGGTAGGAAAAACCGTGTGCCTGTATGATGTGTCCCAGTGATGTGGTGTAGATGGAGAAGAGGAGGGGACCAAGAACTGAACCCTGGGGAACCCCTGTGGTCAGCTGATGTGCTCTGGATACCTCGCCTCTCCATGCGACCTTGAAGGACCTACCTGTGAGATAGGACTCAAACCAGTGGAGTGAAGTTCCTGTGATGCCCAGTGATGAGAGGGTGGACAGAAGGATCTGATGATTCACCGTGTCGAAGGCAGCAGACAGATCCAGGAGAATGAGGACTGAAGATTTGGAAGCAGCTTTTGCGATCCGTAGGGCTTCTGTGACTGACAGTAATGCAGTCTCAGTTGAATGTCCTTTCTTGAAGCCAGATTGGTTGACATCCAGCTGGTTGTTTAGAGACAAGAAGGATGTTAGTTGGTTGAAGACAGCTCTTTCAAGTGTCTTCGCAATGAATGGTAGGAGAGAGATAGGTCTGTAATTCTCTACCAATGATGTGTTTAGCGTTGGTTTTTTGAGCAGTGGAGTAACCCGAGCCTGCTTGAATGCTGTAGGGAAGGTGCCAGTGTGGAGGGATGAGTTGATGATGTGTGTGAGTGATGGTAGAAGTGTGGGAGAGATGGCTTGTAGAAGGTGTGAGGGGATGGGGTCAAGCGTGCAGGTGGTAGGGTGACTGGAGAGGAGAAGTGTAGATACTTCTTCCTCGGTTAGCGAAGAAAAGGAGGACAGAGGGGTATTGGCTGTGGAAGGGGTCGGTCTGGGTTCCTGTGTGTGTGGAGCTGAGAACTGACTGCTGATAGCTGTTGTTTTGTTGGTGAAGAAGGTCGCAAAATCGTCAGCAGTTAAGGAGGAGGCGGGAGGTGGTGGAGGTGGACAGAGGAGAGAGTTGAATGTCTTGAAGAGTAATCGTGTGTTGGAGGAGCTGTTGATCTTGTTGTGGAAGTATGAAGATTTTGCAGCATGAACATCAACAGAAAAGGAGGAGAGGAGAGATTGATACATACTCAGGTCAGATGCGTCTTTTGATTTGTGCCATTTCCTCTCCGCTGCCCTGAGTTTGGTCCGGTGTTCCCGAAGAACCTCAGATAACCAGGGGTTAGAGGGAGTAGTGCGTGCTGGCCTGGAGGAGAGAGGGCAGATAATGTCTAGAGAAGAGATTAGAGTGGAGCATAAGGTGTCCGTTGCGGTATTCACATCCAGAGATGAGAATTGTGAGGGTGGGGGAAGAGAGGATGACACGGCAGAGGAGAGATGGGAGGGGGAAAGTGAGCGCAGGTTTCGTCTGAAAGTGACTGGTGGTGGGGGTGGGGGTGCAGGGGTAGAGAGTTGTAGACTGAAAGTAATGAGGAAATGATCTGAAACGTGGAGAGGTGTCACCAGGATGTTTTCTGTGGTGCAGTTGCGTGTGTAAACCAGGTCCAGTTGGTTGCCTGATTTGTGAGTAGCTGTGGTGATGAGTCGTTTGAGATCGAAAGAGGCTAGGAGAGAGGTGAAGTCTGTTGCATGTGGCTTTTCGAGATGAATGTTGAAGTCACCGAAGACTAGAAGTGGGGTGCCGTCCTCAGGGAAAGTGGACAGCAGCACATCCAGCTCATCTACAAAGTTACCCAGCTGACCTGGGGGGCGATAAATGACTACAATATGGATTTTAATGGGGGTTGTAAGTGTAATAGCATGATATTCAAATGAGTTGTTGTTGCATAGAGAAGAGAGCGTGGAGTATTTGCAATTGTTAGAAACGAGAAGCCCTGTACCCCCACCTCTCCCAGACTGGCGAGGGGAGTGGGAGAAGGAGAAATTGCTAGAGAGAGCAGCAGGGGTTGCTGAGTCTTCTGGACGAATCCAGGTCTCAGTCAGGCCCAAGATACTAAGAGTAGAATGAGATGCAAAGGCTGGAATGAAGTCAGCTTTATTGACTGCTGACTGACAATTCCATAGACCCACGGAAAGAGAGAGAGGAGTATGTGAGGATGTGGGGATGGGACGCAGATTGGCAGTATTGCGCTGCCTATTGCGCGTGATGAAAGGACGGTGCCGAGAGATAACAGGAATGTATTGAAAGCACATGTTGATTAAGGTGAACAATAAGGTAAGTAGAGGGAAGAGAAAGGGAAGGGTAGATACGTAAGTGCCTTTCTGGTGTCCTTGCTCGGTGGAGTCGCGCAGGTAGAGTCGCTGGTCTTTTCCCGAGTCGGTCTTCACACGAGGAGGCTGAACACGAGAGCTGAACGCTTCCGCTGACGCTTCCGCGACAGCGCGCAAATTACAAAGATATAGGATAATGCTTTCACCGCTTGAGTGAGTACAGCTGTTTCGGTCGGGCAATTAAGTGTAAATAACGCGAAAATGTGGCAATTCCAACCTGCTAGGAGCAAAGGCTTAAGTGCAAATGTAACAATAATTTTAATTTTCACTCGAAATTAATACACCAAAACACCAAATAAGCCGTAACAAATTACAATTTTTTATTTTTTTTTTTTTCTGTGTGAACATACTTCTATCTCATGTGCGAAAAGGAGTAGGAAGAAGCTAAACTTATGTACTCCTACCCCTTTAATTCTTACATTCCTTTAAATAACAATTTTTTATGTTATTATTATTTTTTTGTTATCTGATATCACATACACACTTATACACACATCCATATACACATACATATACACACATGTACACATACATATACATACATGTATATACATATACCTATACATACATACCTACACATTTACATACCTACATACATGCATCAAAGTGACCACTAACAAATATTTAAATCATAACAAAGGAGCACTCCTACTTTCACTACAGTGCTTCTTGATACTTCTTGAACATGTTTTCTTTAAACATTTTTTTGAAGAGGAATATGTTAGGACATTGCTTAAAATTTTCATCTAGTTTATTCCACAATTTAACTCCGCAAATTGATAAACATAATTTTTTCCTTGTTGTTCTAAATCTATTAATCTTAAAATTTCCCCTTCCCCTTAAGTTGTACCCTCCCTCCCTCTCTGAGAACATCTTTTGTATATTCCCTGGCAATAACCTATTTCTTACTTTAAACATGAATACTGCAATTTGATATTCAATTTGATCATGGTATTTTATTAATCTAGACTGCAAAAATAATGAATTTGTGTGTTCCCGAAATCCGACATTATGAATAATTCTCATTGCTCTTTTTTGCATTATAACTAGCGGCTGTAGTGAATGTTGGTAAGTGCTTCCCCAAACCTCTACACAGTAAATCAAATAAGGTAACAATAATGAGCAGTACAAGATTCGAAGAGATTTAAGATCCAATATATGCTTAGCTCTTGCTAGAACTGCAATGCTTCTGGACAGTTTGTTTTTGATGTATTTTATGTGAGGCTTCCAGCAGATCTTTTCATCTATGATCACTCCAAGACATTTATTTTCATGTACTCTTTCTAAGTTAACACCCTCTATCTGTATCTGTGCTTGATGAATTGCCTTACAATTTCCAAATACCATAAATGTAGTTTTACTCAAATTTAGTGATAACCTATTAATGTCCAACCATTGTTTTATTTTCTTAAATTCTGAAGTGATTAGTTCCAAGAGTTGCTGTAAGCTATCCCCTGAACCAAATATGTTTGTATCATCTGCAAATAATACAAAATTCAATACTTCAGATACTTTACAAATATCATTAATGTATAATAAAAATAACTTTGGTCCCAACACTGACCCCTGTGGAACACCACAAACCATGCTCAAACATTCAGATGAATACTCTCCTATCTTCACAAATTGTTGTCTGTCTCTCAGATAACTACTTACCCAGTTTAAAACTACCCCCCTAATCCCAATTCGTTCCAATTTACTGATTAATATTTCATGATTTATTGTATCAAATGCTTTTTTTAGATCAATGAATACTCCAACTGCATAGTTATTTTTGTCTGTGGCATTTGTGATTTCTTCAGTGAGTTCTGTTAGTGCTAATGATGTTGAGTTTTTTTTTCTAAATCCATATTGACTGTCAGAGAGTAGGTTATTTTTATCTATGAATTTTTCTAATCTGTTGTTAAATAATTTTTCTAAAATTTTTGAAAATTGTGATAATAGAGAGACAGGCCTGTAATTTGTGAAATGGTGTATATTTCCAGTTTTGTATAGAGGGGTGACTTTTGCTATTTTCATTTTTGTTGGAAATTTGCCGGTTAAAAATGATAAATTACAGATGTTCTTTAATGGTTTGGCAATCCCCTCTATTACTTTTTGTATAATTTTTATGTCTATTCCATCATGATCAGTGGATGGTTTGTTTTTGCATCCTTTAACAATATCTTTTATTTCTTTTTCATCAACTGCTGTCAAAAATATTGAACTGGGATTTCTTTCTACTAAATTATTATAATTCCTTTCTAATATTTGTGGAATTGGAATTTGCTCTGCTAAATTAGGTCCCACATTTACAAAAAATTTATTGAACTCATTCACCACTTCTTCCATATTATTGATATTTTTATCATTATCAATAAAGTAATGTGGATAAGTAGCCTGTCTAGTATTATTTTTAATAATATTATTTAAAATGTTCCACATACCCTTAATATTATTTTTATTATTATCTATTAGTTTTGCGTAGTATTCTTTCTTACAAGTTCTCATAATACTGGTTAACTTATTCTTATATTTCTTATATCTATGTTCAGTCTCTATAGTTCTATGTTTTATAAATTCTCTATAAAGTGTATTTTTCTTTTTACAGGCATTTTGTAATCCCTTGGAAATCCATGGTTTATCATTATGTTTTTGTTTCTTACTAAATATTTTAATTGGGCAATTTTTATCATATAATAATTTAAATATTCTTAGAAATTCTTCATATGCATTATCTACATCTTTTTCATTATCCATAAACTCCCAATCTTGTGCTAGCAGATCAACTTTTAATGCCTCCATTGTTTCTTCTGTTCTGACCCTTTTGGAAAATATTTTTTTATCCTGTCTATTTAAACTATAATTATTGTCATACACTGTAAAAATTGGTAAGTGGTCACTGATATCATTAATCAGTAATCCACTCACTATATTATTTTGTATGATATTTGTAAATATATTGTCTATTAGTGTTGCGGAATGAGAAGTAATTCGGCTGGGTCTGGTAATTTGGGGATATAGGCCTAAACTAAACACGGTGTTAATAAAATCTTCTGTCATTTTATGATTATTTGGGTTTAACAAATCAATATTGAAGTCCCCACAGATGAACATAACTTTTTGCCTAGTTTTTATAAATGTTTCCTCCATCCAGTCCTTAAATGTGTCAATATTCGAACCTGGTGACCTATATATACAACTTACACTAATATTTTTCTTTTTTTCCATACATATTTCTATCGTGACACATTCCAGCAAATTATCCACCACCATTGACATTTTTTCCACCACCTTATAATTTAAATCCTTGTCCACATACAGTATCACACCACCCCCACTCTTATTTACTCTGTTAATAGAAGACATTTCATATCCTTCAATTTCAAAATCTGATCCTTTTTCACTGTTTATCCACGTTTCAGTTATTGCAATTATGTTAAAGTGCTGTTTCAATTGTTTTAGATAGTATTTGATACTGTGAAAGTTGGCATACAAACTTCTACTATTAAAGTGGATAATAGATAACTGCTGCTCGGTCTTGATTGAACTATTAAATTGTTCATCAGTGTAATAGTGACAGTTATTGTTGATGCTAGCAAAAAAATTGTTCACCGGATCAATGTCATTTTCCATGTCCTGTTCATGGTGTTCCGTGTACTCTAAGGTGTTCAGTTCCAGGTGCTCATATTCAACCAATCTTTGCATTAGGTGACTATCTCCGTTATGTGTGTGAATTTTATTTTGTGACATAGTGGGCTTTAAAATTTCAACATATCATAGGCCTACCTGTTTATGTGTTGATATTAGCTGGTCTTGGTTGTTTTGGTGTACTGGACCGGGGATGAATAATCAGTTTATCCTGCCGTAAATAGGCAATGTCCCCCTTTTCTCTCGCCGCTCTTAAATCCGGCATGAGCTCTTTTCTTTTTCTTCTTACTGCCTCTGTGAAATCTTCGTTAATGTATATTCTGGAACCTTTTAGATTTTTGGATCTTTGTAATATTTCCGTTCTGTCCTTGTGCCTTAGAAGTTTTACCACAATTGGCCTTGGTCGGTCTCCTCCGGGTTTCCCTGTACGGTGAGCCCTCTCTACCTCCACCTCGCGTTGCAGCTGTAATTTTTCCTTCACAACTTTTTTTATCTTCTCCTCCGTCTCTGACCAGGTCTCTCCTTGTGACTCCTGTATCCCGTCAAATACCAGGTTATTTCGCCTGGTTTGGCTCTCCAGGTACTCCATTTTGTCCGCGACCGCCAGCAAGCTGTCACAGACTTTAAAAACATCATTTTGCATCGAGGTACTGCGTTCCTTCAGATCTGTTGTCTCAGTTTTAATATCATCCACTTCTTTTTGTGTATATTGCAGGCTGGTTTTTATTTCTTGTAGTTCCCTGGTTATTGACTCTAATCTAGAGTTAGTGGAATCCATTATTAGCTTAACAAAGCCTTTGAAATTGTCGTGTTGTTGTTCCAGTAATGCGGTATACGTTGCCTTTTGTTGCTGCAGCATTTCATTTACACTGCTGATAGTCACATATTCGTCTTCCTGTTTTGCCTCTTTTTTTGGAGGCATGTTTTCCACTCAAACGGCTCAGTTTTCCAACCTCAAGTTTGTTTTGCTGTACAAACCAAGTGTGACCACCCTGCGTTTTTGAGACGCCGATGTTGTGTTGCACCAACCTTTCATTGAAGTAAAAGAATTGAAATTGGGGGGTAATTCACATTATGAAATAAATGTTTTTCTTCAAAACACGCTGGCCATAATTGTTGGCACCCCTAGAATTTTTTTTATGAGAAAAATATCTCTGAAGTATATTCCCATTAATATTTACCTTTTTTAGCACACCAGGGTGACTAGGAACATGAAATTGTCCAGCTATGACTTTTTGTTTCACAGGAGTTTAAATATGAGGAAACACAAAGGCCAAATTCCCTTAATCATCCATCACAATGGGTAAAACCAAAGAATACAGTTCTGATGTGCACCAAAAGATTGTTGAGCTTCACAAAATAGAAAGTGGCTGTAAGAAAATATCTAAAGAATTGGAAATCCCCATTTTGACCATCAGGGCAATAATTAAGAAGTTATAATCAACTATATGAATGAATGAATGAAGTATTTATATAGCGCTTTCATATGTACTACTGTACACCCAAAGCGCTTTACAATCATATCAGGGAATCTCTCCTCAACCACCACCAGTGTGCAGCATCCACTTGGATGATGCGACGGCAGCCACAGTACAACGGCGCCAGTGCGCTCACCACACACCAGCTATAGGTGGAGAGAGGAGAGAGAGTGATAAAGCCAATTCAATGTAAGGGGATTATTAGGAGGCCATGATTGGTAAGGGCCAATGGGTGGAATGTGGCCAGGACACCGGGGTTACACCCCTACTCTTTACGAGAAGTGCCATGGGATTTTTAATGACCACAGAGAGTCAGGACCTCGGTTTTACATCTCATCCGAAGGACGGTGCTCTCTGACAGTATAGTGTCCCCGTCACTACACTCGGGCGTTAGGACCCACACAGACCACAGGGTGAGCGCCCCCTGCTGGCCTCACTAACACCTCTTCCAGCAGCAACCTGGTTTTCTCAGGAGGTCTCCCATCCAGGTACTAACCAGGCTCAGCCCTGCTTAGCTTCAGTGGGCAACCAGTCTTGGGCTACAGGGTGATATGGCTGCTGACAACTATAGATGTGATGAATCTGCCAGGAAGAGGACGTGTATCTATATTGTCTTAATGGACGGTGAGGAGGAAAGTCTTGAGTGGCCAAAGACTCTCCAAGGATCACAGATGGAGAATTGCAGAGATTAGTTGAGTCTTGGGGTCAGAAAGCCTAAAAAAAAAGAATCAAACAACCCCTACATCTCCACATGTTGTTTGGGAGGGTTTCAAGAAAAATCCTCCTCGCTCCTCCAAAAATAAACTCCAGCATATTCAGTTGTCAGACACGACTGGATCTTTAAAAGGGACCGGATTTTATGGTCAGATAAAACGAAAAAAAAGGGCTTTTTGGCAGCAAACCCAGCAGATGTGTTTTGTGCAAACAAGGATGAAGAGTACCCCATGCCTACGGTTAAATATACTGCTGGATCTTATACGTTGTGGGCCTATTTATTTGCTGGAGGTCCTGGACATCTTGTTCAGATACATGGTATTATGGATTCTAGCAAATACAAACAGATAAAAAATCAAAACCTGACAGCCTCTGCTAGAAATCTTATAATGGGCCGTGGTTGGATCTTCCATCAGGACAACGGTCCAAAACAAACATCAAAATCAACACAAAAATGGGTAACTGAGCACAAAATGAAGCTTCTGCCATGACCGTCCCAGTTCCCTGACCTGATGAGTGGAGTGAACTGAAGAGAAGAAGCACCAACATGAACTTGTGAATCTGAAGGGTCTGGAGAGATTCTGTATGGAGGAATGGTCTCTGATCTCTTGTCAGGTGTTCTCCAAACTCATCAGGCATTATAGAAGAAAACTCAGATCTGTTATCTTGGCAAAAAGAGGTTGCAAAAAGTATTTAATAACAGGGTGCCAACAATTATGGCCAGCGTGTTTTGGAGAAAAACATTTATTTTATAATGTGATTTACCCCCCCACTTTCAATTCTTTTACTTGAATTTTTTGAATGAAAGATCAAAAGGATAAATAATGCAGATTTATTTTTTACAGCCATTTTTTATCATATTTATCAGGGGTGCCATAGGATTATTAGGAAGGAACACCATACTAATACTGTGTTTGACCCCCTTTCGCCTTCAGAACTGCCTTAATTCTACGTGGCATTGATTCAACAAGGTGCTGAAAGCATTCTTTAGAAATGTTGGCCCATATTGATAGGATAGCATCTTGCAGTTGATGGAGATTTGTGGGATGCACATCCAGGGCACGAAGCTCCCGTTCCACCACATCCCAAAGATGCTCTATTGGGTTGAGATCTGGTGACTGTGGGGGCCATTTTAGTACAGTGAACTCATTGTCATGTTCCAGAAACCAATTTGAAATGATTCGAGCTTTGTGACATGGTGCATTATCCTGCTGGAAATAGCCATCAGAGGATGGGTACATGGTGGTCATAAAGGGATGGACATGGTCAGAAACAATGCTCAGGTAGGCCGTGGCATTTAAACGATGCCCAATTGGCACTAAGGGGCCTAAAGTGTGCCAAGAAAACATCTCCCACACCATTACACCACCACCACCAGCCTGCACAGTGGTAACAAGGCATGATGGATCCATGTTCTCATTCTGTTTACGCCAAATTCTGACTCTACCATCTGAATGTCTCAACAGAAATCGAGACTCATCAGACCAGGCAACATTTTTCCAGTCTTCAACTGTCCAATTTTGGTGAGCTCATGTAAATTGTAGCCTCTTTTTCCTATTTGTAGTGGAGATGAGTGGTACCCGGAGGGGTCTTCTGCTGTTGTAGCCCATCCGCCTCAAGGTTGTGCGTGTTGTGACTTCACAAATGCTTTGCTGCATACCTCGGTTGTAACGAGTGGTTATTTCAGTCAAAGTTGCTCTTCTATCAGCTTGAATCAGTCGGCCCATTCTCCTCTGACCTCTAGCATCAACAAGACATTTTCGCCCACAGGACTGCCGCATACTGGATGTTTTTCCCTTTTCACACCATTCTTTGTAAACCCTAGAAATGGTTGTGCATGAAAATCCCAGTAACTGAGCAGATTGTGAAATACTCGGACCGGCCTGTCTGTCACAAAGCAACTGCCATGTGATTGGTTGATTAGATAATTGCATTAACGAGAAATTGAACAGGTGTTCCTAATAATCCTTTAGGTGAGTGTATATATATGCTTTTATATATATATATATATATATATATTCGGTCTACCTGGTGGTTCTCTATAAATATAAAAGTGGAAAACAGGAAACAATAGAGGTAATGTCAAGTGGTGTTTGCATACTTTTTTTTTCCTAACAGCCAAAAATGTGTTACAGAAATACTTGAAATAACTTATATTATATTATATTATATTATATTATATTATATTATGGTGAATAATAAGAGTAATTGAATAAGTATAATACAAATGTATTGTATTATATTGAATAATAATAATATTAATAATTTAAAAAGAATAATAAGTATTATTATTAAATGATGATGATGATTATGATTATTATTATCAGTCATAAAAACAGCATGGAAAGATACAATTAAAATAACAATTAAAAGCTAATCAATTAAAATCATTTAAAATACCATTTGTATGAATGTTTAAGCATATAACCCGTCCTGCATATGCACTTGTCAATGTAGCATTTCAGCAAATGATAATGATTAGATTAAGTCATAAGCCCTCAGGCTGCCCGTGTGTCTGTGTTTATGTACTTCCCTTGAGTCATACTTCCGTCTTAATTCACTTAGTAACAAACTCTTCTGTATTCATTTATTAGACTTTAATGGTAGGCAGTATTATGTGGGTTTGAAATATGATTAGCCTAATCTCCCCAGGACACTTCCTTTTTTGATTTCCTTCTTCATGTTGGTACTTTATGCTGATGTTGTTTATCTGTTCAAAAGCCCCTTCTCCCTCAACCTAATTCACAGTGCCATCAGAATTATTTGTGTAATTAAGAGTCTGTTGACGAAGCTCTTTATGTTGTATCACTGCCATGTAATATTTGAGACACCGCCTCAGATGTTTGGTTTTGCCATTTTTAATACATTATTTGACGGGTCAACCTCTGTGTCATATGAAACTACTGCTGTCTTTGCTGACTAATGCTGAAGTCATTTGACACTTTATACTTTGCAACTACATGTCAACTAACTCTCATTAGAGTATTAGTAGACTGTCTGCTTAATATCTGCTAACACTATTTTGATGCTTCCCAACAGATCATGTCAACTTATTCTACTAACCCTAACTCTAACACCTATAAGGGGTAGGCAGTGTCGGTCCTGGAGAGCTGCTGTCCTGCAGAGTTTAGCTCCAACCCTGAAAAAAATGACCTGCCTGACCTGAAAACTTAGGCAGCTGACTAGTTGCCTTGCTGCCTTATCGGTCAATGACTTTGTAGGCATTGTTTGCACACGAAGGACAGGCTTCTATGGCAGCGTAATGATTGAATGATTTACAACAAAATAGTGCAGTTTTTTGACCAAGCAGCACTGCGTTACCCCACAATTTTAATTCATCACGTTTTTGCAACTACATTTTTTTTACCTCTACGATTAGTAATTCAGAACTTGCGGCTATTTCATTAGAGTTAAATAAATAATGTGAATTTAAGTGATCAAACGTAACTGTAACTAAATTTAAGTTCAGGGGAGGAGGCAGGAAAAGCGTTTATTCGTAAAATAAACATTAAAGGAGTAGGGGTGTGACGATAACCGCATCACCGCAATATCGCGTTAATGAGATGCCTACCGCGGTGTGAGGTCATCACCGCACTTTTTTTTCTTTTTTTTTTTGCTGAAAGTTACAGGAGTGCATATGGTGTGTGATGTGAACTATAAACACATTCATATTTGCTTATAATTTACTGTATTCTGCGAGTCCCATGTTCAAGGGGCTTCTGGAGAAAAAAACCGCTTCCTGCGCAAGGTAGGGACAGTCCATGGGGGATTTATTTTTTGTGTGTGTCTGATTATTATTAATTAACTGCTAGGTTTCAGTACTTGTGATGTTTACAGATAATGTTCAATTAAATACAAACAAACACAGGCATAAAAGACAAGCATAACGTAAACAGTTGGAGTTAGATTTTAATTGCAAGTAGCGATCTCTCTTATGTCTCTTATGTTATAGGCAATAACAGTTGACGGCGCTAGCCGAATGACATTATTCAAAAAATAGCCACGAATCTAGTGTCCAAATACTGTGTCGCCTTTGAGGCAGGTGACAATTAAGGGGAAGCCGGTGAATTTGGACAAGGCAATATGCCGTATTTGTCGCACAAAAGTATCCGTCTCGCGAGGAAATACCACTAACTTAAGACCACATCTTAGAAAAATTAACCATCCTGTAGCGTTTGCTGGACTTAAGTGCAGCACACCTACCTTAGGTCGGCGACACACTGGCTGCGTGGCGTGTCCGTTTTTATTTCGGCTCCCATGTTAACAGGTTAGAGCTTGCACACTGCCTGCGTGAGACACGCATCTCAGTTGCGGCACGAGCCGCGCGGAAAGCGGTCGGTTAACCGCCAAACCGCGAGATTTGTTGCTTCTTTACCGCGGTAAGAAAAAATCCCATACCGTCACAGCCCTATAAAGGAGCGACAGCGACTGACTACGGCATATTAAAAACAGCAACGTAAGATGTCCTAGGTCTGGTTCTCTCTCGCCCTTCACTGCCATCATTCCTTCTTATCCACCGTATTCCTGACGACCTTATTGCGTTTTGAATTATGGGTGGCACTTCCGGTTTGGGGAACTTTCATTCAAAGAGGCTGTAACAAATCATTTCAAATCATAAGGTTGTCCTACAAATAAAGCTGATCCGTCAGTTTGACTGGATGAGCTGTCAATTTTCCTTCATGATTTATTTTCAGACATCATGAGAATAACGTTATACTTGGTAATTTAACGTGACATGTTATAAGAAGAATATCTATAAGAGCTCTTTTCATTCGCTGCTTTCTTTTCCTCGTGATTATTTTATTTTTTCCCTTTGCAATCTGCTGTAAAAGTATGAAAAAGGACAACATATACTGCACATTTGTGGTCTGTTCTCCCGAATTTAATTTATGATATATTCCAATAATAATTCACTGGAATGCACGAAGAATCTCTCGTTATTCTCCTCAAATCCTCTTGTCTCTTTCCAGGTTTGTTTTCACAGGTAAATGCGATTTTATAATCTGTCAAAATGACGGAAATCACTTTGAAATAGTATCACGTAATGCACATTTTTGATTAAGGCAACATAAGTTACATAATACAGATATACACTCACCTAAAGGATTATTAGGAACACCTGTTCAATTTCTCATTAATGCAATTATCTAATCAACCAATCACATGGCAGTTGCTTCAATGCATTTAGGGGTGTGGTCCTGGTCAAGACAATCTCCTGAACTCCAAACTGAATGTCAGAATGGGAAAGAAAGGTGATTTAAGCAATTTTGAGCGTGGCATGGTTGTTGGTGCTAAACGGGCCGGTCTGAGTATTTCACAATCTGCTAATTTCTAGGGTTGACAAAGAATGGTGTGAAAAGGGAAAAACATCCAGTATGCGGCAGTCCTGTGGGCGAAAATGCCTTGTTGATGCTAGAGGTCAGAGGAGAACGGGCCGACTGATTCAAGCTGATAGAAGAGCAACTTTGACTGAAATAACCACTCGTTACAACCGAGGTATGCAGCAAAGCATTTGTGAAGCCACAACACGCACAACCTTGAGGCGGATGGGCTACAACAGCAGAAGACCCCACCGGGTACCACTCATCTCCACTACAAATAGGAAAGAGAGGCTACGATTTGCACAAGCTCACCAAAATTAGACAGTTGAAGACGGGAAAAATGTTGCCTGGTCTGATGAGTCTCGATTTCTGTTGAGACATTCAGATGGTAGAGTCAGAATTTGGCGTAAACAGAATGAGAACATGGATCCATCATGCCTTGTTACCACTGTGCAGGCTGGTGATGGTGGTGTAATGGTGTGGGGGATGTTTTCTTGGCACACTTTAGGCCCCTTAGTGCCAATTGGGCATCGTTTAAATGCCACGGCCTACCTGAGCATTGTTTCTGACCATGTCCATCCCTTTATGACCACCATGTACCCATCCTCTGATGGCTATTTCCAGCAGGATAATGCACCATGTCACAAAGCTCGAATCATTTCAAATTGGTTTCTTGAACATGACAATGAGTTCACTGTACTAAAATGGCCCCCACAGTCACCAGATCTCAACCCAATAGAGCATCTTTGGGATGTGGTGGAACGGGAGCTTCGTGCCCTGGATGTGCATCCCACAAATCTCCATCAACTGCAAGATGCTATCCTATCAATATGGGCCAACATTTCTAAAGAATGCTTTCAGCACCTTGTTGAATCAATGCCACGTAGAATTAAGGCAGATCTGAAGGCGAAAGGGGGTCAAACACAGTATTAGTATGGTGTTCCTAATAATCCTTTAGGTGAGTGTATATATTACTACAGTGATATTTGACCCGTCCGTTGTTGCTGTGGAAAGACTTGCGCTTTTGGGGTTATTTGGTATTTGGTGTTGAAAGTACCTTGTTGATGCTTTTACACTTTTAAATTTCCTTTTAATGTTCTATGGTTGAAGGGTGAGTTGATTAATGTCATCTCATTGAGACTCATTGCGTTTATAGAGCGAGCCTTTTCACTGATTGTTTACAGCTTAACCCTCTGAGGTCTGAGGGGTTTTTGGGGTCCTTGAGATGTTCTGACATGCCCTGACATTTGTGCTTTTTTCAGTTGCTTATAAACATATTAATGGCAAAGGTATAATTACACTCTATTTAGCACAAACAGGGCTACCATAATATGTGAGCAACATGCATGTTTGTATTTTTGAGAGAATAATGTTTATGCATGGTTATTGAAAAAACTAAAAACTAAAGTTTCTGAAATAAGGCCACAAAACACATACTAAATACGTGTCAATAAGACTTTTGGCTAATTGATGTCTTTGCCTAGAGTTTTTTCTTCAAAATGATGTGAAAATCATCCTGCCCTTATCATTCACATAACACAATACATTGATTTAAATCTTGTAAAACACTTTTTGTTTGTAAAGGCAATATGCGCAAGGGGCGTCAACCATTCAACAGCATCATGCATATGTAGTGGTTCACACCTTAGGAGACAATGGGGCCCGCATACTTAATGAGCCATTCATTCACCTATAGCCACAAGAAAGAATGCAAGACCAATATATATACAGTATATATATATATATATATATATATATATATATATTCTACCAAATTGGTTCACAGTTGGAAGCATGTCAATTTTTTTTTTTTTCACAAATTTTGCTTGCAAATTGTATAATATCCAAGGAAAACATGTCTATTAATTGTGCAGTTAATTCTCATACTGTATTTTCAGTTTTGGAATATGTATCCTCCCCCCAAATTTGTCAATAATAAAACACAACAAAAATTATTTAAAGAAAATGCTTATATTTACCTTTTAAAATTTGTTTACATCTACCTTGTAAATATATATTTTTTTATTAAAAAGGTTACAATTACAACAACAATTGAAGTGTAATCTTTCTTTGTAAAAACTAAAGTATACATTTTATCATACATATTTCAAACTTCGAATATAGCCTACATTGACAAAACATACTATATTTAACATATTAGCAAAAATTGGCAAACAAAAGCTTATTTGAGGTGGCAGATATTTTACAGTAAAAATGTGTAATCTATCCAAAACTAATCAACGAAATGTTGTCTTTCATATGTCTGTAACATAGGTCTTTCGTTTTTATTATAAGGAATATAAATGTTAATTTGCAGTTTAATACGTTGCTTATACAAATACATTTTATTTCAACATATTTCAATCGATTTTACTCAGTATAGCAAAATAGTTTGCTAAAAGCAGATCATTTATTCACACACAGAAACGCAATTCAAATTTAAACCGTCTTTTTGCGAGTTGTGGTAAACAGCGCATCTCATGCCGTTCATTCATTCACACAGAAACGCGATTTACTTGAGAATGAAAAAAAAAACTTACTACATTATTCCATCTGTTGCTCCTCGAAATACCAGCACTTCTGAGGTAAGTTTTCCATTATTATTATTCCTCACAGCGCTGCGAGACAGTGTAGACAACTACACTTATCTGAATAAACTTGATGTGTTTTCTCGAGCTGATATGTGGCCGTTCACAGTTTGTATGGGATCGTCTCAGTCATTTGCGTTTGAATAGCGCGCGCTCTCCGTGGGCGTGGCCGATTATAACGTAATGAGATGAGATGAGCTCGACTGGAATCGCTCTCTTTTAATACAGATTTCACAAGATGAGAATATTTGTTTTTTATATAAATTACTTCATTTAAAAGAAGAGAATTCAAGCTTCATGCCCGTGTGTCTGTATGCCTGTTTGACTGAGTATTCGCTCAGTTATTGTTCATTTTCGGACGCGTTTCAGAATGGACTTCACTGGCAGAGAGAAGGCAGAACTCGCTTCGTGTTTATTTTTCTTTATTTGGCAAAAAGCACAACACTTTGTTTTTATTGTGAGTATACACAAAAATAATACACATTTAACAGAATCGATTGATGTATGAAACTCCTATGGAAAATCAAAGTCAACAGAGTATTTATGAGTTTCTTTTACATTGATAAAAAAAAAGCGAGCTGGTATCGCCGGCGATACCGTAGACCTCAGGGGGTTAACGGAAGTTACACCCATAATTCACGCAAAGCGTCATGAGGCATAGGAATAAGGTGGATATGCTTTCGGAGTTCCTCCATGGGACTCGAGACCAGTGTCTTGCGCAGGGGTGTCTCATTAAAATTCGCTCCACCGGCCTCGATCCTCTCCCACGGCTCTCGGCCCTGCCCTTCTTTATACGACAGTTACGTTAATAAAACTTTAATACATTAGCTCATCCATGAACATGATTTCTTCCTGAGGTTCCGTCTGGTTGCTTTCCATCATCTGTGGAGTTGAAGAGAACAACTCCCATGATTCCACGCTCATTCACATCGTCATCAAGCTATCGCTATGTTTTGAATAAGCGACCTCTAGCGGCGAAACTTACTTTCTGTGCCTTTAATTCCATTGTGGTGTGTGATAATAATAGCAGAATACTGTATATGAATGCACATCATCATTTTGTTTTTTCCCCCCACCATTTCAGTGGGAATGAGTGTGTGAGAGTGTCAAGACAACAGTCATGGCATCAGGAGGAGAAACCTGTGCTCCTGCTGAGGATGAGAGGGGTATTCTGCTGGACATTGATGATGTACACTTGCTCTTACAAGGTTAGTCTTAACTCTTATACACTTATGGTGTTTGTTTTGTTTTGTGTGTTTTTTCTATAAAAATGGTTTTCTTAATCTGTCTGGTTAGATGTGCTATCTGAACAAATGGACAAAAAGTCACACCTTGGCTGTTTGCGGTCCAAATTGACCGACCGTAGGAAATTAATGGGAAAGACCCAAAAACAGCAATTGTTTTTAATGTGTACAAATGTATATATCAACATGTTGAACAAACACGCACAAAAATGAAGGGGTGACTCACAACCACCCACACACACTGTTACACAGACAGAGAGAGAGTGAAATAATTGGGCTACTGTGGCTGTACGGCTTACTGAATATATACACCAAACTTGGATATGATGTGGGGCTGATTTTCATATATATATATATATATATATATATATATATATATATATTAAATCAAGAGAATAAGCATTGACATTAATCAAAAGGAAATAATTTGAAATGAATGAGGAGTCATTTACTGAAATGATTCTCCGATGTCTTTTGATTAAAATATCTATCCCATCATAAATGCGCTTATCACCACCTGAGATAGACTGTTTGCTTTGTTATTTGTTCTATAGTCTGTCTCCTCTTTCTGAGGTTTAGGGCGGATTCCAGGCTGCAAGAGACATTGTAAACTGTTGACTCACTAAGTTTTCATACAAAAACATGTTCTGAAAGGGTGTGCTAGAAGTTTATCATTTTCACACCGCACAGACAAACGCTAACAAACACAGAGAATCAAGTTGGCCGTTGGATTTAGAATTTCATGAAAAATAGCTGTCATGTTCACACTGCCCCAACAGACAGAGACAAATATTGAGTTATATATTTTTTGCCTGAAAAGACGGCAAACTAAATGAAAGAGGTTGTGGGTGAAGCTGTGTTTGCTGTGATGGGAAAGACAGGGTGCTTACTTTAATTTATACAGCGAAACTGCAGTTGATCTGGACAAACAGTTTCATTAGAAAGATTAAATACTCCAGCTTCAATATTTGTCCATGGTTTATGATAAAATTCGGTTGCAGTGACAATCATTTCTTAATTTATGTCAGGAGTGCAAAATAATCAATCTGTAACTTTTGATATTTTGAATAGAATAACAACACGCATTCATATTCAGTCACGTGTGCTGCGGTTTATTTGTGTTCACATAGCTGCACTGAACAGCCCATTAGAGCTTTAAGTCCAAAAGTGTGCAATGTGCATACTTGATGAAATATTGATTTTGATATTTACACAAGCTTAATATTTATTAGACAGAATCATAATTTATATTCATTATCCGCTGATTTATGTGATCTGATGACCATTAGTGGCTTCCTGCACTGTCTGTCTGTGTTTTCACTTCCCAGAGAAATGTTTCTACGCATGAAACGGCTAATAAACACATGATTATGATAGTATATGATTTGATTTTCATGAGATTTGGAGTATTTTCCTGTCTGTAAAGGATGTTTACATTAGAGTACATCAGAGTTTGCATCACACTGCTCAGACATTCCAAGACCCGACAAATGGCGATTGAACATGTTCAGTCGGGTGAAAACAAACCCTGACAAATGCCAGCAAACGCCAACAGGGGTAACATACTGATCCGACAAATCCCGACGAACGTGTCTGTCGGTGCGGTATGAACTGGCCTTAAGTAACTCGTTTTCCTTTTTCTGGAACCTGTTGATTACCATCTTGAGTAAACATTTTAGCGAGCACACACTAATTTTACAGTTAAAGTATGTAATTTCTGCTCCTTGAAACCCGTTGCAAAAATAATGATTGTTTTCCCGAACACTCTCCGTGTCTTCCATTGGTTGGCCAAACAGTTAGTCCCACTGAAAACTCGCAGCTTTTCATATTTAACACCTCAGGCATCAATTGTGAGAACAATAATATGTATATTTTCTTCTTTTTTATTCATTTACCACCTTTCCTCAGTTCAACTGTAGCTGTTTTATGAAGCAAAATCCCCTTGAAGACCTTTGAACCTGATGTTGTTGTCTCTACTTTCATTTCCTTTTCCACTATGTGTGTCAGTATTTCTGTCAATAAAAACCATTGCAGTGTTTGCTCGACTCAGTTCAGACAGTCTCACTGGTGCATGGTTTCCAGGCAGCCGAATGTTTGCTATGACGACAGTTTGTCTGAAATCATGTTTGAGTGACATCACATGTTTCTCTCTTTAGTGCAATGATGACACTTATGTCGTTTGAATAAAGATTAGCTCACATTACTTTCAACAAGTTACCAGGTTGGGTTAGTTCTAACTAACAGATTTTATGAATTCTGAGATTCAGTGCATGTATTTTTTTTTATATGACCCTCTTTAATTTATAAAGCTAGTAGTACATTCAAGAGCACATTCAGTAACACTAAAACTAAGCACTTATAAAAAAATATTATACATACACTTATATCTACATATGTCATGACAACACTCTGAATATTTTTAAAGGTTATGGATATGACAATGTTAATGTATTTGGTCTTGGCGGAATAGATCTGCTACACTGCTGCTGCCGTTGATTATTTGTAGTTGTTGTTGTAGATTATTGCTGCTGCTGCAGATCAAGTACAGGAACTTGCTACTGCCAATGCATACACCGATACGCTGCTGTGAGCATTTAAGACATACTGCTTCTGCACAAATAGCATTTACAATTACCCATGTATGATCTATATCTATATCATATTGAGGGGATGGGCCAGTCTACCTTTAATAGCATGGGAAGAAGTTTAAATTAAATACAACTGTGATGGGTGGGTGGTTGAGCCGACTGAGCGTCTTCAGGGAAATACTTAATGAAGGAAAATTTCATACAGAAACGAAGGAATATGGTGTCTCTCTAACCCTTGTTTGAGGTGGAGGCTGTTGGTGGCTCAGAGATCAGTAAGTCGAGCCAGGTTTCCAGTGGTCATGCAATGTTCTCTGCTTATAAATAGTTATGTATTAAGACATGCTGTGTTTTTGATGTGCTATAAACCAGAAAGCCCCAAAGCTGTTCTCTGGCAAGATGTGTACATATTTTTGCATGGATGTATTCTAGTTATGCCGATGTACTCATGCTGATTCCTACACACACACACTGTTTTTCGACTTGTGAGTTTGGTCCAGGAATAAATCATTTCTGATATTATATTTTTTTAACAGTGGAACAGGAGCAGATTCAGAAGAGGACGTTCACAAACTGGATCAATGCACAGCTTTCCAAGGTAAACCCAAGAACAACTCATAACGTACGTTAATGACTCTGACTGTGGAGTCGACTGTATGTTATCGGGTTAAACTGAGGCCGTGGCTGAATCGCTGACTCACTGGTCAGTACGGAAGGTCTTTTCTGCACCGTCTGCCTTCGAGCTTTGCATATGGCAAGGAGCTTTATTTATTTATAGCTCTCCGCCCAGCAGCGGTGCACTTCAACAGGCTGTAACATGAGCCATGTAGCCCATCCATTGCCACTTGGCCGCTTTTTAAACACATGCAGGTGCCCTAAACTTCCTGCAAGTGATAACCTGTGGAGATCTCCAGCTACAGACTGTTGCATCATTTTATATCAGATTAACACATTACTCATTCCCAAACTGCTACTTTTTTAGTTTAACTAAAAACAGAAGTTAAAGTTAAACTAAAAACTGTTTAACTTTAACAGTCTTCTGCAACAGAAGATAGTAGTAGATATTCCAAAGGTACTTGGTTCATCACTACTGTCATCAGTCAGTTTACACTTGCATTGATAACAAAACTGCCATATAGAAAGAACGGTCATACTGAATTAGTTATTATGGATTATAATATTTTAACATGGAAAATATTATACACTTCAACTTTTAAATACTAACCATTTACAATAAATGAATCAATAAATCAATGTTATTTAATAAAAAAATATAAATGTTTTCTCCTTTTTTTTTCCTTTTTTTTTTTATCCTTGATCTTTATTTTATTATTTTTCTACTTTTGCCATCATAGTTTGACATCAGAAATGCTCGATGTATTGCCATGTGAACACTCAACACTTTCAGATAAAATGCTGATGTGTGTTTCAGAGGAGCCCCCCAACCGCTGTCCAGGATCTGTTCTCGGATCTTCGAGATGGGACTCGACTTCTTGACCTACTGGAGGTGATGAGCGGTCAACGCATGGTGAGTGCTAAATATCACTGTCATAACACTGAGATTCAGCTAAGAAGTTATTTATTTACAGCGAATCATAGAAATGTTTTGCATGCAGTCACGATTAGCATACAATGGAGTTTGTTTGTTTCTCTGTAGAAGCGCGAGCGGGGACATGGTGTGTTTCAGCAGAGAGGCAATGTCGAGACCGCTTTGAACTTCTTGAAGAATAAATCTGTAAGAGGGTTTTTGTGATTCTCACATGACTGATGATGATTTTTCCATCTGTTTGGACATTAAGATTTATATACAAATGGCATAAACAGTCGTTTATGTTCTCTCAGATCAAGCTGGTGAACATAAACATCCCAGACATCATCGAGGGGAAACCTTCCATCATTCTGGGTCTGATATGGACCATCATCCTGCACTGTCATGTGCGTATATCAATGAAGAGACGATGTGTCTTTAGGAAAACATGCATATATACATGCATCTTTCTTTGCCTTGAGCTGTTTTTTTCATCGTTTACTTTAAGACCTTTATTTGAGTTCAGAAAGGGGCTGTATTTTTTGAGATTCCTCAAGATGAGAAAAGAACATAAAAATAATGTATTATGTATCCTTCAGAAGATTCTATTATGTCAGGGAACCTGGTTTGAATGAGTTTAGTGGTTTTATTTAGTCATATAGTGCTTTTAGTTTAAGATTGTGCACAGTATGAAAAAAAATAAAATTTATGTAATTTATATTTAATATACACTGCAGTTTAAAAGTTTGGGGTTTGTAAGATTTCTTAAATGCCTTTTTATGTTCACTTATGCATTTATTTGATCAAAAATACAGTAAAACAGTAATATTATTACAGAAATATTATTACATTAATTTTTTAATTTTTTTAATATATTTTTAAAATATTTTAAAAGTTGTGGCCTAATGGTTAGAGACATGTACAGTTGACATGTACAGGGACAGTCGCTCCCTGGGTGCCGCAGCAAAAAATGGTTGCCCACTGCTCCAGGTCTGGGTTCACGGGGTGTGTGTGTGGGTGTGTGTGTTCAGTACTCACTGTTGTGTGTTTGCACTTGGATGGGTGAAATGCAGAGCACAAATTCTGAGTATGGGACACCATACTTCACTTTCACTTTCACATTCACTTAAATGTAATTTATTCCAGTGATCGGAAAGCTGAATTTTCAGCATCATTACTCCAGTCTTCAGTGTCACATGATCCTTCAGAAATCATTCTAATATGTTGATTTGGTGCTCAAGAAACGTTTATCAATGTTGAAAATGGTTATGCTGCTTTATATGTTTGTGGAAAATGTGATAACTTTTTCTAGATTCTTTGATGAATAGAAAGTTCAAAAGAACAGCATTTATTTGAAATCAAAATCTTTTGTAAATTTATAAATGTCTTTACTGTTTTGATCAATTAATATGTCCTTGCTGAATAAATGTATACATTTTGTTCAATAAAATAAAATGTGATTGACCCCAAACCTTTGAACGGTACTGTACAAATAAATTATGATGTATATTATATGCATATGTTTATGGAAAAGTGATCCAAAATCTACTGCAGAAATGATGATCCTTCTTTGTTGCTTTCCTGTGAATATTTTCCTGAAAATAAATCATCTTGCTTGCTTTTTGACAATATGTGTGTGTTAAACATGCTCACTTCTCATTAATACAGATAGAGGAGCTAGCCAGCACTCTCTCGTATGGATCCCGTTCATCCTCCCTGGACTCTCTGTCCAGTCTAGATTCTGTTCCTGGGTCTCCAGGCAGTAGTCCTGTTCCTCGAGGAGCATCACCACTCCACAACCGCTTCCGTCTGTCTGCTAAGAAGGCTTTGCTCCTGTGGGTTCGGGACCAGTGCCAGAAGTGAGCTTCATCTAGCTAATGATTTCAAGCACTTTGAAAGTTTGGTCAAATTGTTTAGTCTATTTGATGGCCACTCCAATTGTTTCTCTAAATATATTCTTTCTCCAGAGTTGGTTGCTCAGCCAGTGTGAGGGACTTTAAGTCCAGCTGGAAGAGTGGTGAAGTGTTCCTGGCCATCCTCTGCTCCCTTAGACCTGACCTGGTGGACCTCTCCCAAGCCCAGACCAGCAGCCACCTGGAAAACCTGGAGAAAGCATTTCACCTTGCTGAGAAGGAGCTTGGAATTCCTAGACTGCTTGAGCCAGAAGGTGAAAACTATTAGCACTAGCAGCATCCCAGTTTGTCTCAGTCCCAAATGCCACCCTCAGTCCTTGCGGCCCTCCTCCAATTCCACACTTTGCATAGGCTGTTGGGTAATAGTCTGCTGTGAAGTCTGTATTTTCAAACTGGAGTCTACAATGGAAATGCATGTTAAAAAAAGTTAAATGCTTCTTTATGGTTTTTGAAAGTTTATGCACTATCTCTTCTCAGACATTGATGTCAGTAACCCCGATGAGAAGTCCATCATGACATACATTGCTCAGTTCCTGCAGTACTCCAATGATCTGCCCTTAGCTGATGATGGTTTTGAGGTGAGGCCAACTGAATCTCCCAGCCAGATCTGTGCTTTTGCTGGTCTGTCTTTCTTTATATTCACTTTCTCTCTCTTTCTAAACCCCTGGCCTTTATAATGGCCCTCCAACTTTGCTTCCTCTTACTCTGTCACCCCCTCCTGGTTGGATGCAGCTCCAAACTCTGCTCTTTCCCACATGCCTCTCTCCTGTCAACCTCCCTACATACTTCACTCCTGCTGTATTGGCCTCCCCACTGCACCAGGTATAGGTGTCACGGAGCGCTTATGAATTCCTCAATATCATTCCAGAGTCAGCCTTTACTTGTTTCAGCATGTTTTCTGATTTGACAATTAATCTCTGATTCGGTTCTGTTTCCTTGCCCTGCCCTAAGGCTTCACCCAATCAAAAAGCCAGAGAGATGAAATGCTGGCTACAGCGAGCCTATCAGGAATTACTGGAGGCATGGGCCTCTGCAGGGGGGGAAGGATATGCAGAAAAGCATCAGGTATGCTGAATGTTAAATCATAAATCATAAATCATCACTTCCTTATGTAAAACAGAAGTCTTATGAATAGCCCTGAATGAGTGACTTTGTTTTTATCCAAGGCATTTCAGAACTTTGTGGGAACTTATTATGATCAGCGACGTCCAGTTATTCCAATGCTTAGTGCAATGAGACGCTGCGCTAAACCCAGTGAGGAGCAAATGGCACTGAGAAAGGCCTGGGACACAATGGAGGAGAAGGTAAATTCTGCTGATTAAATATGTCTCCAAATACATATTGAAACTGTGTCAGTTCTGATAGTCTTGGCTCGAATTGTTCGAAATTACCAACAAATCGCCATATACCATTTTTTCCTGCAAAAGAGTTTATGAATTTAAAGCTGACATGGAAAAAACCATATAGTAGTGTGACTTTATTTGCTTTAAAACGTAATAAACAAAAGATGAATAATAAAATAAACATAAGTAACAACCTAAATAAAGTAACCTAACAAAATAAATTAAAACCCTAAATAAATTAAATAAACATGACAACCTACAGTAATCTAACTTTCTAATAAACTTGA
The DNA here is from genome assembly GCF_965113295.1 of Leuciscus leuciscus. Classification (NCBI taxonomy): domain Eukaryota; kingdom Metazoa; phylum Chordata; class Actinopteri; order Cypriniformes; family Leuciscidae; genus Leuciscus; species Leuciscus leuciscus. The sequence goes on along the minus strand of NC_138743.1, from coordinate 26,947,563 downwards.
CATTTTGTACTATGAATATTGTTGGGTCTGTGATGAATTACTTGTTTCTCCATTTATGTTTTGGATAAAAGGCATCTGCTAAATGCATAAATATAAATGTTAATAATAAATTATTTAAATCTAAATTAAATACTGTAACATTTAATTTGAAAAATAATTCTAATATATTCTTAAAATGTAATATATATGTGCGACATTTTTTTATATGCATCACTTATTTTTGTGTTGGGACTAGTAAAAATACAGCCAGATTATTTTGTAAACTTTTTTTCTTCCTTCCCAGTTACAAGAGTACAGAACAGAGCTCGATGTTGGTTTGCCAGCCCCTCTGAACACATTGGGCCGGTGGCTCCAGCATATGGAGACTGTGCTCTCTGAAGAGAGTGGGAGAACAGAAGATCATGTTCTTGCTGCCAGAGATGCCAGACACAAGCAAGAACAGCTGAAGGTCAGTGTGCTGCCATGTATTATCATGCTTCAATGTGTATTTCTCAATTACATGTGTCTCTTTTTTTTTTAATGCTTTCTGTTTCTTTAGGTCTTGGTTGAGGACTTGAGTCAGCATTTGAACACCCTTCATCACTACCGTAACACAGATGATAATGACTGTCCTCAAGTTCCAATTGAGAAGCTAGAGGAAATCAAGAGACGGTTGGAAAACAAATTCTATTTAGTCCTCCCTGCTGAAAAGACCAGCACATGTTGTGTTTTGTACATGGGATGCTGGTGTCCCTATCAGGCTTCTTAAATAGCTTCAAGATTCCCTAGACTAGCACCAAACCAGCACAGTTTGCTTGTCTAAAAAGGTCTTTTCAGCAGGGCCATCCTTCATTTTTCTCATTGTTGTCCTCTTCAGAAATCCAGGTTCCTTCCTAATGTTCCTTATTCTCTCTGTTAGTTTCACCAGTGCCAGAGTGACAGCCAAATACCACGGCATCAAGCTACAATACAGAGAGCAGATGCACCATGTTCTTGACCTACTGGGACAGTTGAAGTCTAAGCTGAGCTTGTGGAGAGGACCTTACGGCTCCCAGGAGTCAGTGCACTCTCTGCTACAGGATTGGCATGTATGTGGCCATTTATGGGTTTCCTTCAGTAGGTTTTTTTAATGAATTTTGAAGCCTAAATACAATGTTCAAAAGTAAAAAGCAGTAGTAAAGTTAGACTATAACTACACCACAGTTGCCCAACTAAAACATCACCACCAATAAACTTCCTACATCTCTTTTAATCTTCGTGAGTAGAGTAGTTTTCCTGTTCGCCTGATGATGTTTAATGTCCCCGACAACTGCTACAGTATAGTCCCGTTTAGCCACTTATTAGCAACTGCCTTTTTCAAAGCATGTAAAAGCTTTTAAAAAATCTAAAGCGGACTATTACTGATGTATTTCGTTGTTGTTGATGAAATATCTTGAGCTTGTGTTCACCACAGGCTTTATTTCAAGCATTTAAAGGACAAGTTCGGTATTTTACACTTAAAACCCTGTTTACAGATCATTTCTGATGAAATAGAACGGTTAAGATTAAATTTTGGACACATGCTGCTGTCCCAATAATTTTAGGTTTCTTTCGCTTCCCTCCCCCCACCTCCAGAATGGCTGCATATGTGCACTGGAACAATCCTTCCTAAAACGCATTAAACTTTCGTTTACAAGGACTTGAAACTCACCGAGTGGTCAGGGGTGTTCACTGATATGCTCACACAAAAATCGCTGCAAAAGATGTTTTCCAACAGGTTTTATCATAGTTTTTGTCCAACTCCATTGACTTGTATTGGATGTGCTGTGAGGTACGGTATTACTCTGCCGCCGGAAACTGGGCTGGAGTGTCTATTATTCAAGCTCTCAATGGAAGAATGTACGGGTGTGAGGCGTTTGGAAAAATAGGTCCACAGTTTTACAACGAATGGTAAAACACCTGTTGGAAAGCATCTTTTGCAGCGATTTTTGTGTGAGCATATCAGTGAACACCCCTGACCACTCGGTGAGTTTCACGTCTTTGTAAACGAAAGTTTAATGCATTTTAGGAAGGATTGTTCCAGTGCACATATGCAGCCATTCTGGAGGTGGAGGGGAAAGCGAAAGAAACCTAAAATTCTCGGGACAGCAGCATGTGTCCAAATTTTAATCTTAACCGTTCTATTTCATCAGAAACGATCTGTAAACAGGGCTTTAAGTGTAAAATACCGAACTTGTCCTTTAACCAAAATCCAATTAAAAAACCCACTGACAGGTTGAATGAACCGTAAGTGCTAAAATGATCAATTGTTTCTGGATTTTAGGACTCATTCCTACAGCACTCTATGTTCTTTAATTCCTTGACTTGTAAGCAATGTGTATATGTCCAATTAGGACACTGTAGACAAGCGAGGCCTGGTGTGGATGTTGAAGGAAGCACTTCACAAGTTGAAGGACACAGCAGTCAGTTATACAAGCAAAGCAGCTTTGGGTAAGATTGTGTTGATGGGAGTTCTGTCATACTTTGGTTTAATGAAAGCCGTTGGCTGCTTCCTGTAACTTATGTCTGATTTGCCCTCTCTTCTCTTTCTTTTTCAGCAGACGATACACCTGTGGTAAACAGGCAAGTAAAAGAGGCTGAAAGTGAGACAGGTGTCAGTGCAGAAGCTGCTGAAGTTGTCAGATCCACCATGGAGCGTGTGATGGCTGCGTGGGAGTCCTACAAAGACTACCTGTATCTATTACAGGTCTGGTTGGGGCAGGAGGGCCAATCACAGGCTCAGGGGAAAGAGGTACAGCATTTGTCATTAAAAAATATCAAAAGACAGTGGCCACAAAAATATTTGGACACCTAAGCTGCGTTTAAAATGTATTGATGTCCTTTCATTAGACACCAAAATATTAAAGCAAATGGCATTTATCTTTGTTATGATGTTTGTTTGGTTCAAGTCATGAGGGTGATAGCTTAGGTTTGGGCATGATTTTTGTTCATGGTTGCTTTTTCCAGAGGTTCATTTGTCATTCATCTTGTGATCTCTTTCATAATGCAACAGAAGCATTTTTCCGCCAGCCTGAATGAGTGGAGTTCACATCAAGCACAGCTGAACGAGGCGGGAACCTTTCTCATTGAGATGAGTGACGCCTCCACCAGCCACTCTCTGACTGAAGAGCTCCGCAGACTCAATATGCAGTGGGCTGACTTCATAAAAAGGACCAAGTTTGTGAGTTTGTAAAGACAGACCCATCTAGTTTTCAGCAGGGTCTAAAATAGCACTTGCCAAGCACCAAAATGTGAGTAAAAGTTGTCTTTGACAAAGAAATAAAGCAGTTTCTGGTAACCTTTATAAGAAACTGCAACGTAATACATTATTTTTCACAACATGAACTTCGACACCAACATTTCAGTGGAAAGTTCACCATGCGTTTATCTAGGATGCCTGTTAAAAAAATTAACACATATAGTGTCACATGACTATTCACAAGATTTCTTACTTTACAACATCAATTTCAGAATATAATTTGAGTATGAGAACAAAACATTTTTGTATTAGCAGCTGCAAAACACGATGATACAATGGGCTGCATTGTTTCTCACAATTGTCTAAGGAAAAAAGCTAAATAATCTTAATGTCAAGGACAAAAATAATACAAAGTAAAATTTCATAGCTGCTAAGAAATATTTATGGCTGGTGAATTACATTTACATTTAATCATTTAGCAAACGCTTTTGTTCAAAGTGACTTGAAGAGAACAATAGAAGCAGTGCTCTGACAAGTTCCAGATAGTCTAGCACAGTATACGTACCAAATTGTTATATAGAAATAGAATAGAAAGTGTTAGTATTAATGGGTCAAATGTTGATGGAGAGGATGCGTCTTTAGCTTTTTTTTGAAAATGGCTTAAGATTCTGCTCAGCTGCTCAGGTGGAATAGGCAGGTTATTCCACCAGCAGGGAAGTGTCAAGGTAATGGACCGTGAAAGTGCCTCTTTGTGATGGCACCACAAGGTGACATTCACTTGCAGAATGCAAGCACATAAGTCTGAAGTAATGAGTTTAGGTATAGGGGTTGCAGAGCCAGTGGTTGTTCTGTCGGCAAATTCATTTGCAAGAAGGTGTGGCAAAAAAAGGTATTTTAGATCCTGGCAGTTTTTCAATTAAAACTTGTTCTACTGAATTGAGTAAAGAGTTTTGTCTTTAAACCTCCAAGACCCAGCCTTTTCTTATCCTGTAAGTTGCACAACTTGTTGGTGGATCTTTACAAACAATTTTTCTTTGAGTAATACACTGACAAGCTGGTATTTTAGCCTATTGTGTTTCAAAAACACAGGAGCATTCTGTTCGGTTTAATCACCTGTCCTTACTGTTGATCAAAGCACGTGTATGCATTTGTTCTTTGTCTTTTAACATTCTACACCATTGAAAAGATTATGGTTATTGATTTTTAAACTATATATTCTTGTTTAACAATGAAGGGCTTATGCTATTTTTAATGGCATGTTTTCAGACAGTGGCCCCTCAGCCCATCTGTGCAGTCCTGGGTGTTCAAGCTGCTCAGGGCCTAATGCAGGAAGCTGGCTTGATGCTTAGAGAGACTGTGGCTGTGTCATCTGCACCTCTACGTATTTACAGGAAAAAACTACAGGTATACTGATCTTTCTGTCTTAGCTATAGTGCTTCATGCAGTTCGCACTGTTATACTAGATGTTTCTTAATTGCTTTGTTTGTCTTTCTTAATTTTTATGTTTGTTTTATCCTTTACTCAGGGCATAACTAAGAAGATTTCCCAGTTTGATTTGCACTCTTTATCTCCATCTCCAGACTGCAAAGAGGAAACTATTCAGAAACTCAGACAAACTCTCCCAGAGGTTAGGCAATATTCTATCCAGTGTTCAGGTTCAACATATTAGATGTTTTGTAGATTAACAAAATTGTTCACTCAAAAATAAAATTATTTTGTAATTATTTACTTTACCTTAGTTATCCTGTTGAACACACAAATACAATTTTAAAGAATTTTTTTAAGTCGGTCTTTCCAAAAAAACAGTTCATCAGACATGTTCATTTGTACATGTCCGTTTATGTGGATTTTCACTAAATGATTATCGTGGCAAAAAGAATTAGGAAAACAATATTATCGCAATATCTATAGAAATTTTGTAAGTAAATAATAAAAAATTCATAAAATGAAATAAAATAAAAACACTGACTCAACGTCTTTTTTTCTTTCATTTTTCGATGGGTGGCAAGCAGAGTAAAGGTGCAATGCCGATTTCTTCTATGTTGAAGGTCAACCAGATAATTACTGGTGCTTGATTATTTTCATTATTAATATGTAGTATTAACGCAATATATTGGTTATCGTCAAGATGGGTAAATTGCGTCACCCTTAATTTGGAACATTGTGAGGGCGGATAAAAATTGACGGAATGTATCATTTTGGATTAACTATCCATTTAAAACACCCTGTGTCTGTAATGAGAGTAGTTTTTTTTAAACTAGGAACTGAGCAAATCTGTGGACATGTTTCTGTGCAGATATTTGAAACTTTAAACCGGGTGGATCAGGTGTGCAAGAGACTCCAGAGAGCGGCCTCTCTGCTCGAAGGCAGGCTGGCTGAGCTTGAAAATTGGAGCTCAGAGGCCCAAGAGGTCTGGCAGCTCCTAAAAGAAAGGCAGCATAGGGGCCACTGGGGGCCACAGCTCAGGACTAAAGTGAGCAGAATCAACAAATCTTGAGTTCATTTGATTGATCAAAGCAGAGATTTCACATTTGTCATCTCTTTTGATTCCCATTGCAGGCGCTGATCTCCAGAGGTCTACAATTGGAAGGACAGGTGGTGACAGAAGGTGAGGACCTTCATGTGCTTGTGACATCGGTGCAAAATAAATCCTCCTTGCCTTACCTTAGCACATCAGCCCTACAAGACCGACTGAAACGGACTGTCTCTCACTGTCAGGTGCATTTCTTTGCAGACCACTATCAGTTAGGGAATGTTTAAAATCATGATGTTGTAAATTCTCACAACTTCCCCTATGTCTTTTAGGAGGTTACTGAAATGCTCAGTTCTCATGGAGTGAAGCGTGAAGGACAGCCTGAAGGTGAACAGCCAGCTACCAAGGTTTTTGTCCATGCACATTCTCAGCTTGAATCCCAAACTGAAACCTTTCAAGACAATTCGGATCAAGCATTCTCAAAAAGCAGCAAACTTTCTCTAGAGAGCCCAGTAGAACCTCAAAACCAAGAACATCATTCCTCTCAGCTGCTGTCAGAATTGGAAGCCACCAGTGGCTTACATCCCCAGGTTCTTCCTCAGCTTCACGATAAATCTCCCAGTGACCATTGGAAAGCTATATACCAAGTACAGCAAGCAGAGGTAAAACAGCCTTTGCTTTCATCTGTTGTTGTCAGGAAGGTTCAAATGAAACCCCAGACTGAAGTTCATCTTATCTCTGTAGACTCGAGCCAAACTAGTAGCTTTGGACCATCAAACCTTCAAGTTGTCTCAGTAAAGTCAAGCCAAACCAGTGGCTTTGGACCCTCAGACCCTTTCCAGGTTATCTCTGTAGACTCAAGCCAAAGCAGTGGCTTTGGACCCTCGGGGACTCTCCAGGTTATCTCTACAGACTCAATCCAAACCAGTGGCTTTGGACCATCAGGCCCTCTCCAGGTTATCTCTGTAGAATCAAGCCAAACCAGTGGCTTTGGACCCTCAGGCCCTCTCCAGGTTATCTCTGCAGACTCAAGCAAAACCAGTGGCTTGGGACCCTCAGGCCCTCTCCAGGTTATCTCTACAGACTCAAGCCAAACCAGTGGCTTTGGACCCTCAGACCCTCTCCAGGTTATCTCTGTAGACTCAAGCCAAACCAGTGGCTTTGGATCATCAGGCCCTCTCCAGGTTATCTCTGTAGAATCAAGCCAAACCAGTGGCTTTGGACCGTCATGCCCTTTCCAGGTTATCTCTACAGACTCAAGCCAAACCAGTGGCTTTGGACCCTCAGGCCCTCTCCAGGTTATCTCTGTAGAATCAAGCCAAACCAGTGGCTTTGGACCCTCAGGCCCTCTCCAGGTTATCTCTGTAGAATCAAGCCAAACCAGTGGCTTTGGACCCTCAGGCCCTCTTCAGGTTATCTCTGCAGACTCAAACCAAACCAGGGGCTTTGGACCCTCAGGCCCTTTCCAGGTTATCTCTGTAGACTCAAGCCAAACCAGTGGCTTTGGACCATCAGGCCCTCTCCAGGTTATCTCTGTAGAATCAAGCCAAACCAGTGGCTTTGGACCCTCAGGCCTTCCTCAGGTAACCTCTGCAGGCTCAAGCCAAACCAGTGGCTTTGGACCGTCAGGGACTCTCCAGGTTATCTCTGTAGAATCAAGCCAAACCAGTGGATTTGGACCCTCAGGCCTTCCTCGGGTAACCTCTGCAGACTCAAGCCAAACCAGTGGCTTTGGACCGTCAGGGACTCTCCAGGTTATCTCCGCAGACTCCAGCCAAACAGTCCCTCTCCAGGTTTTCTCTACAGGCTCAAGCCAAACCAGTGACTTTGGATCAACAGACCTTCAAGTTATCTCTACGGACTTAGAACAAACCAGTGGCATTGAACCATCAGAACTTCTCCAGTCTACATCTTCAGCTACTTTTAGCCAAAGCACTTTGCCTAAATCTTCTGCTATTCAAACCTCTTTGGCATCCCCACACAAAAGAGAACGGGTTCTAACCAGAAGCCTCAGCTTTCCCCAGCCCAATGAGCCATCACAAACCCAGTCTCCATCCTCACCTTTATCCTGTTCAAGCACTTGTATGGATAGACCGGTTACAGTGACTCAACTAAGAACGCCAATCAAACAGCACATTTGTTCACCAACATTTGTGACACCTCAGACCTCAGTGACAACCATAGACCGGAGACAAATTGTTCTAGCCAAAAGTCACAGCTTTCCACAGCCATCAGAGGCTCCAGGTGTTCCTCATGTCCCAGTACGAAATGAGGTGTATGCCAGAGCTCAGGCTTTAGCCAGGAGCAGACTGGATAAAGCCAAACAGCACCTGCATGAACACATACAGGATGTCATCACTGTAATCAGTACCAGAGACAAATCTAAAAAACAATCTAAGAAAAAACAGGTGAGACCATTTCAAAATCTTGTGAATTTTCAATTCAATAATTATTTTCAATCAAATAATGACTTAAAAAATAAAACGTATGGTTGGCCAAAACACATTCACACATGTCTTAATGTCTGCTGCTGTCTTTATGTTCTATAGACAATATCACGTCTTCTGAGGCCTGCAGTGTTGGAGATGTTTCTAGAAGCTGTGAAAGGAATGGGCGATTTCTGCTCTGATGCCCAGCTCAAAGACATGGACCTCCTGTCTCAGTCAGTCAGGGCCCAATGGGAGGTAAGGGTAGTTTATTTATTTCCAAACCATTAGTATATTCTGACACTTGGTGAACCAGCCGGCAGTCTGGGTGGCCAATAGGATCTGGCTGCAGACTTGCCCCTGCACTTTCCGACTTGCACTCTCAGTCACCTGCACCTCCTCTGTCAGTGACATCACTTGCAAGTCTGCAGCCAGACCCTTCTCCTGGGTGGCCAATGCCACCATGACTCTTATGTGACCTTGTCCCAGCATAATTGATTAAATCAACATCCCTTTGATTGAACTACTATAAATATGAACTATACTTCGTGTATGTTATTTAAGCAGTATAATACTGTGCATGCAGCTAACACATGCCTTAATCTACATGCCTCTGCATGTGAGCATAACTGCATTAAATCCAAATGAGTTATTAAACCTTATTCAGTATATATATTTTTTAAAACCTTTCTCATTTTATAATGGTTCAATCATCAAGGATTGATTTGTTGTAAAATGGATCATTTATTGACTGCATGCATGTTTGGACAGGTTGATATAGACAGTTACATGTTTTCCTTTCAGCTGTATAATCACATTTTGCCTGCTTTGCTCTTTAACCAGGTTAGTCAAGTTAGCAAGCCTTTTCAGAACTCTTTCGAAGTGGCCATTATAAATGCACCACAAAGAGGACTCCTTTGATCTGATCTAGATCTGATACTAGAATATTAACTCATAATATTATATTTATCGTTATAATCCATCTGTATAGATCAAAAATAAATTTTATTATATCATTTTATTGTACATTTTTATATATCATCATTATATATTATACCATTATTCTGGAAGAATTTGGAAGTAGTTAATTAATGAAGGATCTGGGTTCAAATCTTAGGAATGTGCCAAAGCATCTGAGCGTTCAGTGCATCTGGATGCCTTGAGAAGAATTAAAGAGAGTCTGCAGCCTGCAGAGAGTGTTCTTCTCAGCACTGCCCACTTGAGGACAGACACAAAGAGAGTGGAGAGCATTCAGCACCACACAGACTCTACAAGTGACTTGGCACCATGCCAAGACAGGTGAGAAATGGAGGGCAAATTTTGGTTTTATATACTGAAATGTTTTATATGTCACCATATTATATTAATAATATATTTTCTAGTACAGTATACTGTATGCTTTAGAAAAAAAGACTTTCTAAATTTAATGCAAATTTTATTGTTCTAAGACCTGCCTCTTAAACTCTGGCCTTTCTTATAGCCAGACTACACTAACCAATGTGGGCTCTTAAGTATTTCTATGTTTGTGTACTGCAAGTATTTAGTCATAGTATGTATATAAACTATAATTCTAATTAGCTTTATATAAAAGTCTGCTAAGTGAACACGTGCATGTGTGTTCTCAGCAGGGGGGGAGCAGTCAAGGATTGTGTCCTGCTGGGAGAGACTTTACTGCTAGATGACCTAAGCCTCGTCCACTCACAGGTACACGTGCTCATGTGTTGCATGTCTGTGTGTGCGCGACATGACTGTTTTATCTCTTTTTGATCAGTGCAGTATTTTTTTTTAAGTATTTTTTTTCTTCTCAGTCACTCAAACCAACATGACTTTACACTAATAAAAACTAAAGCATCTGTTTTAGCGTTATATCTGCCTGGTGTTAACATGGCACGTTTTCTTGGCATGGTCGAGAGTTTGCTTGTAGCCAAACATGGAGCTAAACCTTGTGAGAACTTCTCAGCTCTGATTGGATGTTGTCGACCTTCTTAAGCACATGGACAGCTCAGAGGAGTTAATCTGCTGAGATTGGTTAGGGCTGCTGAAGAGTGTATTTGCTTGTTCTGGGGTAGTTTGACCCTACTTGTAATGACGCTGTGGTCGTTCTCTCTCAGGCTGTTGTTCAGACCAACATTGTGGAGATTAAACAGATACCAGAGAGAACCATCATCCACCCCTGTTCAGCACAGGAAGAGAGGGTTACTGAATCTAAGAGCAGGTAAGCCCTTTTGATGCAAGTCTCTGCCTTAAAGTTGTTTAAAGAAGTATATATATTTGGAAATGGAAATGGCTTAGGACCCTATATGTAGCTTATATGTTGCTACATTTTAAAATGCTCATTATGATTACTTAATGAAATAAGTAAATAAATAAATTAAAAATATTTTTAATATAAATAACACATTATTTATATATATATATATATATATATATATATATATATATATATATATATATATATATATAAAAAAAGATCTTTACAAGCATTTTATATTTATTTATTTGTTTTTTTTGAATAGGGACAGATACAATATACACAGATAAACCTGAAAACAACAGCCATCCAATGCAATTATTATAATGTTTGTAGTGAAAGCTAATACCTAAAACCTAAACATGAGTACAAGTTTGTAGCTGAATTAACCATATATGCATATGTTATAGTTGGGACTGTTTTCTTTTCTTTTCTCTTTTTTCTAGTTACTGTGCTGCACAGTCAGTCCTCCATCAGAAGTTGCTTAACAACAATCAGCTGCTGGAATCAGAGTTTCCCATCAGCCCCGGCAGCAGCACCAGTGTCTCTGCTGACTCACTGAGAAGTCAACTCAAGCACCTACTGGTAAGTCTCACGCACCACTCTCCTGCATTCAGGGTGCATTTTGTATACAAATGGCTGTGTGCTCATTTAGGCTCTGAAGGACCAGACGGAGGGTCTGTGGTGTGAGTTTGAGCTTCAGTATTCCCAGAGCTCTCAGCACATGGAGGATGGCTGTAACATGGAGCAGGAGAGAGCTCAGCTCATTCAACAGTGGAGGGGACAACAGATGTGCATTCAGGCCAGGTAAGACATATGTACATGGTTTCTTTCAAAATCCGGTGAGCTGCCTACAGATGCTTTGCATTATGAAGTCTGTTTAGATTTGTTTCAAAGTTAACCACTAAATAATGCTGCCTGTTAAGATTTGTTCTTTTGTCCAAATTCTAAGGCATCACTCTAATTGCCAGATTTACTAAACAGGGAAAATTAGCGAGAGCGCAATCCCATAAATGTGCCGATGGGAGTGGAAAGTTGTGCGCTTGATCTACTGACGACGCGCAAATTAAAGAACACAGATGCAGCCGGATAATTTCCATAGTGACCAACACAATTTACCCAGAGCAGTACAAATTAGGTTTAAGACATGCTTTTTTGGGGGCGGTAATTAATGGCGCAAATGCCAGTAAATTGAGGTCAAACCTTAGTAAATCACCTTGCATGATTCCTTTAAATACTCTCCTCCCATACATCTTGCGTCTGAAAGGGAAACTCCTACAAATACATAATGCAATATGCAAGGTCAGCCGCAACAACTGTGTACATGGCTTTTCAGTGCTAATTGTTCACTGCGTGTCTTTAGTAAATCCTGGCAGTAGTTTTTTAATGCCAAAAGAGGGTTTGTTCTGGCCCAAGCTGTTAGTAAATCTGGCTCATAGACTACAGTTCAAAAGTTTGGGGTAAGGTTTGTTAAATGTTTTTGAAAGAAGTTTCTTACACTAACCAAGGCTGCATTTATTTGTTCAATTTGATTCTACAATTCAAAATAACTGTTTTCTATTTTAATATATTTTAATGTAATTTATTCTTGTGATAAAGCTGAATTTTCTTCAGTCATTACAGTCTATAGTGTCACATGATCCTACGGAAATCATTCTGACATGCTGATTTGGTGCTCAAGAAACATTTCTTATCATTATCTATGTTGAAAACAGTTTTGTCAACATTTGTCATTCATTTCTGAAAAGCATTATTAAAAATAGTTTACAGTAAATAAAAATAATAAATATTTATTGAAATAATTTGTCAGGTCTCTCATGTGCTCTATTTGTCTGGCTTACAGAGCTGTTGTCTATGTAAAGCAGGTCCAAATCTGTCACTTATGAGGACATTGGGCTATTGGGATACTGCAAGGGAGCTCACTAGGTTGTGAAACAGAGATACTGTTAGCCATAAGTGGCACAATAATAATGTTATTTTATATATTGTTCAGGGTGAAGTCCCTTGAAACTGCAGTAAAGCTGCTGGAGTCAACTGACATACAGATCAGACTGATTTCTGATCAGCTCAAACTGATCAGTCAGAAACCTCTGAATATTAGAGACTTTGCAGTTGCTGATGCCAGAAATCTACATGAAGACCTAAAGGTACAAATTAATTTTCATGCTTCTAGACACTTGTATATCTAAATGTTTCTCTCACCTCCAGCTGGCATATATTTTTCAGAGGTAGTTGTGTATTTTAGATCCTTTCATTTAGATGCCCTTATTTTATTTGGCGTTATGTACTGTAGAACATCTACTGTACACATCATAACGTGGAAGATTTAAAAAATGCTAGACTTTCCTAAGAAAATAGGACATTTGAAATCTTTGTGTAATGTGCTTAACATTGATTGATTGTAAATTTGCTTTTTCAAACTCATTGTGACCTCATTGTTATTTGTTCAGCGTCTAGATGAAAGTATTGAAAAAGAGCTGTTTCTGCTTAAGAGTGATGGTTCAGTTAGTGACGACGCTGAGCTGAGTCACATTGAGCTCCAAGCCCGTCTACCCCTGCAGCAAACTCTCCACGACCGCACGAAATGCCTTGAGAACCAAAGACAGTGTCTGAGAAAGAGTGAATCGGCCCTTGTGGCCCTCGAGAACCTCCTTTTCCAACTCCACCAGGTGAATGACAACCTTACTACAGCTCACAGCACTTCAGACCGCAGCTACAGCTTAGTCTCCATCCAGCAAAGCCTTCAACAGGCCAGGGAGGAATCGGTTCAGCTAGACCGACTGCTAGATGATGCCGGTATGGGAGTAACTTTGAATGATAAACCAGGTAGCTGTCATGAGATGGTGTCATCTTTGGCTCTGCATGCAGAAGAAGTTGAGACTAAAATGGCTGTAGGGCCGAGGCGACCTGACAGAGGTGGGAAAGGAAGAAAAAAGGGAGAGCAGAGAGTGTTTGGTAGGAAGAGGATGGGCCTGCTGGTCGCCCTGAGGGAGGTACTGGCGGCACTGGAAAGACACGGGCTGAAGGAGCCCACACTTCCTGCACTACAGCACAGGTGAACATACTTCAAAATTTGACTGTTTCTCTGATTTTTATTCTTTCATGTTTTGCATACTTGTATACAAGATTGTGAAAATTATTAAATTAAGTTAAATTTAAAAAGGTGCTAGTCATGTTAAATAAAATAACATCTGCAATATACAATATAAAATAAAATGCAATAAAATAAAATAAAACAGTACTGCTTTTTTTTTCTTTGTTTTACACAAAATTTCTAAAGTAATCATTTCATATCATATTTTCAATCATATTTAATAAAATTTTGTTAAACAAGGAGTTATGTTTTTAGGACTTCTTTTTTCTTTGTTTTTCATAAAATATTTTAAAGCATAGTTTATACTCAAATAATAAAACAAGGTCCTAGTTATGTTAATTATAATATACTATATTAAAATGATCTACAATATAATTGAAATAAACTATCACCATGATATATATATATATATATATATATATATATATATATAGACATGAAGACAATTAAGAAAAATATAAATAATGCTGTGAATGATGCGTGAGTTCTTTCTCACAGTAACACCTGCACTTGATCTGTTTCAGAGAGTTTTCTTTTAAAAATGTGAAATGACTTCTGAGATTTTTGTAAAAATTATTTCTCTCTTATACATCAATTTATTACAATAAAGTAGATGATACGTCTCAGTCTCACTAGTGTCTCTCTCTTTTTCAGGTTGCGCTTCCTGACAGACATGGAGAGTAAACTGGTTGCACTACGCTCAGAGATTCAGGATCTGAGAGATACATGTGCAGAGACAAGCACCTCAGACACAGGCCTCAGCGAGCTGCAGGCGGAATGGGAAAGCGCACACAGAGCAGTCACAGAAAGGTGGCGAGAAATGCCTGTGATTATAGGAAAGCTATTTGTTAAATGCTGTTAACGCTGATGGAATTAGACAGCACATATTGCTAACTGGACACATTTGTTTCATGCTTCTATTTCAGTCTTGAGCAATGTGTCTCTCTGACTGAACTACTTAAGAAGTTCCAGAGCTGCCGAAATCAATTGGGCAGCACTTTACAGAGAGCAGAGCAGACTATCGGTGATCAGGCCTATTACATGGGAAAAGACAACCTACAGCTCCTGATCAGCAAGGTACAGGGCTTTTGGAAAATCCTGGGTATAGGGCTTCCTTTCTTAGTGGACAGCAGATGGCAGTATTAACTACATAATTTAGTTGAATTTAGTAGTATAAATGAATTTATATATTTTGTGTGTGTGTCCAGGTGACCAGTATTAAGTCAGATCTCAGTGGTCTTGGGGACGGGGTGGAGGAGTTCAGGGCTGTGTGCAGACAGCTTCAGTCTCTGATGAGAAAGATCCCTGATTGTGTAGATGCCCCATTTGAGAGTGAGGCTGACACCCTCATGGACCGCTGGCTTGATGTAAGTGCCCTCAGTAATGCTATAGCATTGCTATAGTATATATATATATTCAATTAATTTCAGTTCACATTTATTTGTATAGTGAATTTCACAATACATATTGTTTCAAAGCAGCTTTACAGAAAATGCATGTGTCTACATTACAATTTAGGCCCTGTTTACGCCTGGTATTAAGATGAGTTTTGGTTGATTGGATCACAAGTAGACGAAGCAGACACATACCTGTTTACACCTGGTGTTTTAATCCGTCACTTCTGTCCTGATTTCTTTGAGGGGAGGGTCTGTGGGGCAGGTAAATGTATGGGTTTTTTCAAATCTTTCGCTCTAATGAGCAATTCACATATGAACGCGCCTGTAGACGACTGGAAAACACTCTGACTGAGAACAGCAGCTTTCATTTCTGCTCTGACAGCTGCAAGACCACGCCGAACGCTGTGAGTGTGTGCTAGAAATAAGGAATGGTGAGAGAACATTGAGCTTGGTACTTTTTGGTACTTTTGTTTAGGCATTAGGTCAGTAGGTGGAGAGTAGGCGGTCTTTTGTGGCTGTTCGAACGCATTCAACCACATGAACGTTTACACTACGAAAGCAATACGGTCGAAATGCGTTTTCGACTACCTCGGGAAGTGGTCGAAAATGGACAAGCTCAAAACTATTTAGACCCCACTTACACCTGTCCACTTGTGATCCAATCGTCCAAAATGCATGTTAATACAGGTGTGAAAAGGGCCTTAGAGTTATCTGTTATCAGAGGTGACTGTCCAAGTAATGTATTTCAGAATGTACAGTACATATACAAATCACTCAGTTAGCTAACATCATATATACGTTTTAGGCAAAATCAATGCACTAATTGAAGTAATTATTACAAGCTGTGAACATAATGATTACAATATATAGAACATTTTGCATTGGTGCATGTTGATTCAGAGTTTGCTTCAAATGAAGTCCTCGCAGGAGTCATCTCTCCTTATGTCCTCTCTCTTTATCTCTAATAATATTCTGTGTTTACATTAACCTGTTACAAATTTCAAAATGTTACTTATTTCAGGTCACTGAGAAGACAGACTGTCATCTGGACAACCTTCAAGCTGGGTTTTCTCTTTGGGAAAAATTACTCCTATTGGCTGGAGAGGTAGAGGGCTGGAGCACCCAAAAGCTGATGACACTTGCTCAGTCACACCCCTTTCATACGGAACTTGATGTATCTGCAATGCAGGTAAAACCTTTGTCAGATGACAATTTTAGGTATAACTTTCAGATACACTTATTTCAGAATTTGAACATTTTGGATATTACTTGAGATGAATCCGTCAAAAATGGAACAAAATAAGAATCATTATATCTTATAACTTGTCATCAAGTGAACATTAAGTGCCTTAGTGAGCATAAAATACTTTTTTTTTCAAAAAACATAAAAAAAAAATTACCGCCCCCAAACATTTGAACAGTTGTGTATTTTTTTTAATACATCTCTTCCTTTTGTGATGTTTTATATTTATATTATATTTATATTTTGCACAGGATGAGCTGAGGGTTCAAGAGGAGAACATTGAACATTTCCATCGCAGATCTTCAGAGATCCAGGAGCTGCTGCAGAGTCATGAGTTCCCACTGGAGCTGCAGGTGATTTTTGGACAGACCAGGATCTTTTCACGATGCTAATTTATTCACTTAATGACATTTTTATTAAAGAATGCTGTAATCTGTCATGTTCTATTGGTAAATCACATGTATTAAACAGCCTAGCTCATCATCATATTTCATCAAATTCACTTGTTCATTTTTAGGTGATTGAGAGCCAGCTGAGGAAGAAGATGGCAGAGGTGATGGAGCTCTTTTCTGAGACCAGTGATGTTTTCAGACAACTGGTTGCTGCCAAAGGCCAGGTGGCTTCTGAGATCGCAGATCACCTGTCCTCCGTCCAAACTATTACAAATGCTCTGAGCACACTGACCACACCTGAAAGCCCACATGCCCTCAACATCATCCAGGTGAACATTTAAATTTTAAAATCTACATGAAATGGAAGTTGTGATAGTCTTTTCTTCCCTATTGTGATGTATATCCAAGTGAAAACCCTTCTTGAATAAGAAAATTATTTAATTATTAAAAATTTAGGATTTTGTCCATGGGGAATTGATTGGACCATTGGATGGTTGTGTTTTGCAATTGCTGTGAGTGACAGGTTGACTTGTGCCAGTAAACATGTTATAGGTTTAGTTCAAATTGAAAATTAGACTTTCATTCATCTACGGAACACAAATGAAGATATTCTTAAAGGGGTCATATAATGCCATTTTTGTACAAGCTAATATGATTCTTTAGGGTCTAAATTAAAAGTTTGCAATATACTTTAATTAAAAATTCTCATTAGTATTGTAAGAAAACACTAATTTTCCCTGGTCAAAAACAGCTCTGTTTTCAGCACGCTGTTTAAGTGTAGGTGTCTTTAAATGATAATGAGCTTTGGTCACCCCGCCCCTCTGTTCTGTGCGTACATCGTTTGTAACACAATAACCATAACGCGTTGTTCATTATAAACGTGGGATTATGAATTATATTGAGAACGTTGTACATAGAAAACATGCCGTAATGTACCCTGAGTGTAAACAGCCGCATTCATCGTGAAGCGTGTTAGCGATTTACAAAGATTAATATAAAGATTAATATAAAGGTTAATAAAACGTTACACTCACTTCAGTTCTTCTGGAGGTGCAGCAGGAACACGAATAGTTGGTACCGATCCTTTTTTCAGGAGCAGCTTCTTAGCAAAACCAGCTTTATACTGACCCTCGTTTGTAAAGCAGTCTGGTGTGTGAAATGATTCGCGCAAACATGAAAGCATTGTCGTTGATCGTGGGGAATATTAGAACATAGACAGTGCTCCAGAGTCCAGCGCATCAACAATGACCGCGCGGACTATGATTGACAGCTCGCTCACGAGCGAGGGCGGGTCTGTGTTGAAACGCTGCTGTCAATTAACAATCGTGGGAGGGGCGTCGATTTTGTGACATCACAAAATCGAACGGCTTGATTTGAGAAAGGGGAAAACATGTAGAATGAATAGAATGAGGCAATTATATAGCGCTTTCATATGTACTACTTTACACCCAAAGCGCTTTACAATCATATCAGGGGATCTCTCCTCAACCACCACCAGTGTGCAGCATCCACTTGGATGATGTGACGGCAGCCACAGTACAACGGCGCCAGTGCGCTCACCACACACCAGCTATAGGTGGAGAGAGGAGAGAGAGTGATAGAGCCAATTCAATATAAGAAGATTTTTTTAAAAGCACTGGATGGATTTTGATCATTTTATGATGGTTGTTTACAGGCACTGCCAACACACATTTCAGTACAATCAACTTGTAAAAGTGCATGTACCATTATATGACCCCTTTAATGAAATCTGAGAGATTTCTAATATTAATCCATATGAATAGTCCAGATTTTCTAAAGAGACACGATCGCTTTTCATGATGAAAACATTTAATTTCACAGGTTTTTATTCACATATAAACATTGATCAGTGAAAAGCTCAACCAAACCTGCTTGATGCACTAGAACAAACCTCATTGGTTCTTGCGGAAGCTCAGATGTACGTAACACATGAGAATGAACCTCATTGGTTACATGCTTGAGCTTCCGTTTACCACAACTGATGTATGAGTTGATGAATGTTTATGTGAATAAAAGTCAAAATGTAATGTTCATCAAAGCAATCGTGTCTCTTCAAAAAATTTGGACTAAACCACTTGATTCGTATGAATTAGTTTTGCAATCTCTTTTTGAACTTTTTGAAGTGTCAAACTAAAGTGGTAGTTGCACAGCTGACAAAGGAGGGACAGAAATCTCTCCGATTTCATCAAAAAGATCTTCATTTGTGTTCCATAGATGAACGGAAGTCTTGTGGGTTTGGAACGACATGTTCAAACTTTCAATCAGTAGTATACCCAATAATGTTTTTTTGATGGACTAATCCCTTAATGTAACCTTTTCAACTGACAGGGCTTATTGGAGCAGCTGCAAACGGAGACCGAGCAGGCAGATGCGTTACTACAGCAGATAGATCTTCTGGCCAGCATTGCAGGTCTAGAAAACCTCCAGGCACTGGCTGAAGATGGAGCTCACCTTCAAGAAAGCATCTGCACGGCCAGAGAGCTGGTTATAGAGAAGAGAGAGCAAGCAATGAACCCTGACAGGCCTGAAAATCAGATGGTCCAAGACCCTAAGCACATCAAACCTCAGATTAAAAAAACTGAATATAATGCGCCTGAGTTAAAGTCTGAATCTAATGGTAAAACAGAGGAACAGAAGCATGGAGGGAAGGCACAATATGAAGTTGAAGTTCTTGAGTTTAAGGACTTCAAAGAGCAGGCCTGCAGCTGGGCCAGTGAGCTGTATCTCAAGGGGGAATTTAAGATTTCTGAGGATGAGAACAAACAGGTCAAACTTGAGGAGAGACTCACAGCTGTACAGGTAATTTTCTTGTCCTTCGTCTGTTTGTTCTCTAAGGGTCTGCGTCTTTAAAGTGGCCTGAAATGAAATACAAAGCAGTTTTGAGAACATTTTTAGTTTTGAGAACTTTGTTTCTTAGTAACTACTGTAGTAAGAGTTATTGACTGACTGTTAACAGCAATTCAAATTCCATTTCAGTTTGTCATATAGTAAAAGGAACATCTGACGCACTAAAGGAAAGTTATTTTTGAACAGCTGAAATTATCTGGGCTACAGAGACTTGATTTCTCTTTGCTTGATTTTATTTTTGACAAAAAAAAAAAATAGTCAGCAATTTAGTCAGCAACATAACTCACAGACTATGAATATATATTATTTTTTTATTTTATTTTTTTTTGATTAGTAATAATCCAGGCATCTAATGTAATAAGACTAACTTGGTGGATTCTTGGTAGGCCGTAGAGCAAGTGGAAAGAAACCTTCTGGAGGTTGAGAAACTGCCGGAAGTCCTGCAGACAAGCTGTACTCCAGAGGGTCAGGCTGCTGTCTCCCAGGACCTCCAGACTCTGTTTGGAAAGGCATCAGCCCTGAGGACTTGGGAAGGGGACTCTGATCCAGTTCAGAGCTCTGTACAATGCAATGAGCCTCAGCAGCCTGGAGTATCCACAGAGGAACTCCATTCAGTTCAGGTTAGTGTTATGTCACTTTTGCACAGGAATTTTTTGAAAACAGTCACAATCAGTTATGGTATATTTCTTTTCGAGTATAATTATAGTTTAGCTTAGTTGCCTTATTATATCGTCCCAAACCTGTATGAATATCTTTCTTCTGCAGAAAACAAAAGAAGATATTTTGAAGAATGTTTCAACTTTTTTGTCAATACAATGAATGCAAGTATGCTCCAAAAAAGCATTGGCAAAAAATTGGACCCCATTGACTTTCATTGTATGTACAAAAAACTCATTTTTCAAAATATCTTTTTGTGCTCTGCAGAACAAAGAAAGTTATACAAGTTTGGAAAGACATGAGGATGAGTAAATGGTGACAGAACTTATTTAAAGAGGAAAATATGCCTGTGATTATTCCTTGACAGGCGTACATTTGTTTTGTTTTTCTTTGTGGGTCTGGCTTTGGGGTCAGCAGGAGTGCAGTCATTGAGTGTACTACTGTGGTGTGGGCACAGAATCAGTGTGTTCTAGCTAAAGCCTTCTAAATGGAGTGCCCGCTCTGTACTGACTCTAGGCCATTAATGTTGGATGCCACCTCATTGCTTTTAAGTGCTTGTTTTTTACTTTGTTTTGAAAAAATCCTTGTTTTGCTCTGCTTTTCTGATGTCACAGCTTATCTTTAGACTGCGTTATCAGCATTATTGTGATAGTTTAAAAACTGTTATGCTCATCAAGGCTGCATGTATTTGATCAAAACAGTTCAAAAGTAATTATTACAATTTCAGATGACTGTTTTCTATTTTAATATTTTTTTTAAGATATAATATATTCCTGTGATGGCAGAGCTGAATTTTCAGCATCATTACTCCAGTCTTCAGTGTCACATGATCCTTCAGAAATCATTCCAATATGCAGATTTGGTGTTCAAGAAATATTTTTATTATTACTATAAATACTAAAAACTGATTAAATGCTTAACATTTTTGTGTAAAACTTATACTTGTTTTCAGGATTATTTAATAAATAGAAAGTTCAAAAGAACAATTTATTTGAAATATAAATCTTTTGTAACAATATTAATGTTTTTACTGTCACTTTTGATCAGTTCAATGTCTTCTTGCTAATATATATATATATATTCTTAATTAAATAATTAAAAGTATTTCATTTTTGAGCCAAAACTTTGTAATGGTAGTGTAAATCATGTCTTAAAAGGATAGTTCTGCGTAAAAGGAACATTTCTGTCATCGTTTACGCACCCTCGTGTCAGTACAAACATGTATGGTTTTCTTCTTCTATAGCACTGAATTGAAAGATCTTCTGAGACCAGTGTAGAACTTTCTTGATTTAGACTATTGAAAACAGGGCTGATCGAAGGATGCAGTATTCTTTATAGATTATTAAAAAATGCCCAGGGATTGAAAAAACACCTATAGTACTGTATATTGCTGAATTATGATGTGTTTTTGAGTCATAGTAGTTAGTTTCCTTGTTTTACAGGTTGCCAGAGCCAATGTAGTGGATGACTTGTGTCTTATGAATGTAAAGATGCCCACAAAGGAAGTCAGTGGAACAGAGTACACATCATGTTTATCTTTCTCAACACAACAGGCAACTGCAGATGTTGTGAACCTCCCACCAGGCCATGACACAGATGATCAGCAGTCCATGTCTAGATCTGAAGAGAGGGGTGAAACTGGATCTGTAATAAGAGAAGATGACAGTGAACCCTCTCATGGCTCATCTTGTGGAAGCCAAAAGCCAGTCTTTACCATAGTGCTGGACTCTGATCTTACCAAACCCAACCAGAGCCCAGTGGCACAAGCTATCCCAGCTTCTACAACTAAATGGGATACTGTTTCAGTTGTTCATGATAGGAACATAGAGAGATCAGAGGATGATTTGAAACTCTTGGAAGCCAAACCAAATGTTGATGTAGCTGTAGATGAAAAACATGCTGTAATATGCTTTTCTGATGAGCCTTTTCATTTTCATTCCACATCAGAAGTGCAGTTTAATGAAAACCGTTACACTGATAATGTTGAACCCACCCATTCTACTCCAGACCTTGATTCCAGGCCTAAACCTGAGAAGGACTCATCTACTCAAGCATTTGTCCCAATGGTTTCATACCCAGAGCACCATCATGCAAGCTCTGGAAATGCAAAGAAAGTATTTACCATCATCCTTGATGTTGATTCTCCTACATTATCATCAGACAGGTGTCAGTTTCTGTCTGGTGAAAATGTATCGGGCCCTCAAGATTCGTCCACAGATAAATTCTCCCAGACAGAGGTAAAAAATCAACAGAGGAAACCTGAAGGCCAAGAGGCTAAAGGAGGCCTTTCAGAGAAGGACAATGTGAAATCATGTAGTTCTGAGCTACAGCCAGGACAGAAGGAAGTAATCCAGCCCAAAACCCATGAGATCATGGAGATTGACATTCAAAAAGGTGAAAAAGAGAAGCAACATGAAATCATAGAAGCAGAAACATCAAGCCAAATGGATTTCCAAACTGGAGAAGGCAACGATTCGGGCTCTGTAGTTCATCAGCAGGATGTCACAATGTTGGAGATTCATGATGAGGATGAGAAAAACAAATTTGCAGAGCCCTCAAATGAAGCAAACACACTTAAAAAGCCTCCAAATGTTGCTAAAGGTGGGAAGAAGAACAGGAAATCAGCTGGTGTGAAACAAGCAAGCAATATCAGTAGTAGAATGCTGAAGACATCTAGATCGGAACAAAAAAATAAAACTGACTCAGAAAACCTTCAAACTTCTGAGGTCAGGCTGCTGGACATCACAGATACTTCACTGACTGTGTCTTCAGACTATAGTCACCCAAATAATGCAAAGCCATTGAGCACAGAAGACAAACTAACAAAGGTTGTGGACACTGTGCAGCCAGAGACCTTGAATCTTCTACAAACTGAACCTAAGGATGAACAATTTGAGACTGTTAGCATCTCACTTGCCGGAGAAGCCACAGATAGTGTGGTCTTAGCCGCAATGGAGACTGTAAATTCAGCACATACAGAGGACTCAGAAACAATGCTAACAGATGCTCCACCTGTTATGAGAGCTGAATGTATTACACAAAACCTTACTGCAGTGCCATCAAAGTCACAGCTCCGCCATGCTGAAGCTCAGAGGACAGATGATTCAGATGGAAGTTTCCCTTTGCAGGTAAGATTCACATGGATGTGTTCTTATACAAATGTGACATCACATCTTGGTGGTCATGTTCAGTACCTGAATGAAATGCTTTTCAAGCACTTTTAATGTGTTCATTCAAAACTTTTTTTAACCTTGTTTAACAGCTTTCAGAAGAACGTAAATTGTAATAGCTGTATAACACAGAAGTTGTGAACCTACAGTGCTTTTACTGCAAGCAGAACATTTTCTTTTCAAGTTCAATTTATGCCTTTCATTTTATATTTTGCACCATTTCATGAAGTCATTTGTTAAAGAATATCAGATAATGAAAATCATTGAAAGGATAAGAAAAAGGATTATAAATGCTCTATAATTCACTCTGAGAAAATTAAATGTATTGTCTCCTATTGGAATATGTAGGATGGCCATGGTTTCAAAAAATAATCTGAAAGATCTTAAATTATCTGAATGTGCAATCATTATTCCTAGCTGAGTGAAATGCTGGAATTCATTGTGCAATTGTATGTGCACTCAAAGCTGTTTGTTTAACAATGGTGAATGTTGTTTTCTTACTTGTGCATGCATGGTATTTATATCCTTACCTCTTATATTTTGGTGTAATTGTTAAGCTGCAGTGGCAAAAAGCATTTGTTCCTTAAAAGTTACCGGTATATGTATTTATATTTATTTAATACATTTTATAATATACATTAACAAATGCTTTTTTTTATTTGTTATATATATATTATTCATTTGATTGATTCTCCATAGGCCACCTTTGCATGTTGTTGCATCATTCATACATTATTCCATGTGTTGGCATTCTAACAGATATCGCCCTCTACCCTTTATCATGGTTAAATTGTGGCACGTATGCATATTTTTTCATCTATTTGATTTCATATAGAAGTTGTCTTACAATACTTGTCTTACAAAAAAAAAATTTCAATTAGCAAGAACTTGGCTTCCTTATACCAACTACATTTTGTTGGCATTAGTTCTTGCAGTACTGCTTCTCTCAAGTCTGTTTTAGCCCTGGAGGCACACCACGCCTTTTAGAGGAAATACTCAGTTCCCAATGGGGCAGCATTCCTAGTTTTTCTGAAACTGTGACTTAAGGAATTTAGAACAGAACTTTTAAACGAGCTCTGACAGCAGGTGTAAGCGGTGTTGTGGAGAACTTTTGCCCTGAAATATGAACTATGATACTTTTTCCTTATTGTAGTATGAAGAAATGCACAGAGCCAATTCAGATTCATCTACCAGGAACAAATCATCCGAAAACAGAGGATCAGGAGTAACCGGCGAGGATAAAACGAGCCATGCGGAGCAGCCTACAGGGACACATGTGTGGGCCACTTTACTGAACACCATCACTAATATTCAGCCACCTCTGGTGACCAGTCACAGTTCTGAGGTACGTATATGAACACATTATGGTTTTGTTCTAAATTGTTTAAGGAACAACTTGAAGAACTTAAGAAACTTTGGTGCATTCAACTTTTGGGCTTATAACAGAAAAGGAATTCAGGAAAAAGATAGCTTTCTGTTAAGGTGAAACCAAGAAATACTTTTTTCTCAAATATAACTGACTGTTATCAGTTAATCAACTCGTTTTGGTCTTTGACTTGAAGACCCTATATTCCCTCAAGGCTGGGAGGAAATTGCACAGGAAGGATGGATTTCCTTTGCTCTGTGCTGCTTTGAGCTGTACCATTTTCTCTGTCTGCGTTTAAAATTTCTCACTTTGGTTTCAAATTTTAATACTTTTCTTTTTTTACAGGAAACTAGACCATGGAAGGATTCCTGGTTTCGGAACTCATTACTCTCAGAGTCTGAGAACAGTTTGGCATGGACTGTCCTGCAGGTTTTCAGATGCCGTTACCGACCGGCCCAACTCAGCATTGCACATATGACTCTTCAGCTAGAAGAAGCTGAGGTACAGTACATTACTTTATTGGACTTGTTTCTCCAAAACCTCCAGCTGTGAACAGCTGTTGACAGTAAAAGATGTCAGTAGTCATGAAGAGCTAACCTAAAAACAGCCCAAACAATCCCTCACTACCTTCAGGAGATGTCTGATGACAAAAAACATATGACTTTAAATGAAGCAGAACATAATCAGATTTCCAAGTCACATGAAATCAGATTTGAGGCACTGTTAATCTCAACTCAAAAGGTCAGATGTTTTTGCTTCTTTTAAAGCTCAAGATGATGTTTGAATCATTTCAAGTCATGCTGGAGAACATTATCATCAGGTTTTACATCATGCAGCTCGAGTGCTGCTGTAATTAAAGCAAAAGGGACAAACCAAATACTAAAAGCTTTGAAATTCATGTACAGTACTTTCATATTATGATGTTGATAATATAATTTGTAATGTAAAAATGTTGTATTGCATTATAAAAATGCAAAATATCAGCATTTTCATTAGTGGACTTTTGGACCCCACTGTACAAGAATCACTTGGTTCTGTGGCCTAATAGTTGGCACACATATTCTGACACATTGAGCCATGATGCTTATGCATGCAAAACTGGCTCACAAATAAAACTTTTAAACTGTAAGTATTTAAAACAAAACTGACAAACATTGACATTACATCCCTCCATACATAGATCTGCCGGCAATGTATCATGGATCAGGTGGCCAGACTGCCTCAGAATGAATCTGGTGCAGGATGCTTTACAGAGCCTGAGCAGGCCATAGAGAGGAGATGGAACGGAGTACTGCTGGATACCTCAAAAATGGCAGAATTTAAAAAGGAGCAGCTTCAGCAGGTCACACAGTATCACAAGCAAAAACTTGTTCTCACGGATACTCTACACAACCTGGAGGTTGAGCTCAGCACACTGACACTGTGAGTATCCTTATTAACATTTTCTGTGTGTGTTTTTTGTGAGTTCATCTTTAATATAGATGAGATGATTCTAAAATGTATTGATCTTATATATTTTATGCTCCATAAAGGGATAGTTCACTCAAAAATGAAAATGTTCTCATCATTTACTCATCTTTATGTTGTTCCAAACCTGCATGAATTTCTTTCTTTAGTTGAACACAAAAGGAGATATGTTAAAGAATATTCATAACCAAACTGTAGCCAATGACTTCCATAGGCCACAAATTTAGTCCTAGTCCTGTCCTGTCCAGATAGGGCTCTAGTGTTCATGCTGTATTTTAATGATCAACTGGGAGTAAATTATTTGTAATTTAATTAATATTCTGAAACAGTAAAATATAAGAAAGCAAAGTAAAGATAAAATTACATGTTTTAAGATTTCATGTTGACACACTATACTTTTTTTTTTATGATTACATGTTTCCTATACCTGTTATTCATTGATGACTTTACTCTTACTCTAAAATTTGGAGAATAGTCATGACAAGAAGGCGTGTCTAAACCTGTACTGGTAGTGTAGACAAAGAAAAGTAATCCCCATTTCTCTCACCATTTTGAAGAGATTGCATTCAAAGCAGCACCCTGCAAGCAGAGAAGCTGAGTGCATTCCTAAAGAGCATGCAGGAGAAGAGAGGCATACTTGAAGAGCTCCTACAGACATGTTCTCAGATCTCAGCCCATCTGGATGAGGCAGAGGGACCTGTGGCCTGCATTGAACCTTTTAGGACTTTACAGGAGAGATGGTGGACTGTGGAGTGGGCTGCTGCCAAGAGTCTGTGGCACGCTAATGTTTGCACAGCAGAAGTTTCTGGACTCCTGCAAGAGGCCAGAGAGCTGCAACGTGAACTGGATCTTCTGGAGAAGTCAGTTTGTCTTTCACACAGCTCTCACAGACCAATAGACTGGCAAAGTGCACTACATGAGACGGTCAGAACTGCAGACCTGGCAGTGTTGACTGAGCGCTATTCGTACATTCTTGAGGTCTCTCAGGCTCTTTCCTCAAGTCCGCTGGGAAAGAAAGAGCTTGGAGATATGGAGGATGCAGTGCAGGGTCTGAATTCTCAACTCGCTCTGACTCAGGAGAAGCTCAGCTCTCAGACTTCAAATGGCAATGATTGTTCACCGATCATTAGGATCATCAGTGACTATGTTACATGGGCTAAACAAACGGAAAGCAAAGTCAGTAGGAGAAGGAGGTTGTCCCTGTACCCTGAAGAGGCAAGTCATGAGGTCAACCACATGAAAAAACTGCAGTCTGAAACATCTCTTAAGAGGTTTCAGTTGGCCTCTGTTTTGAAAGAGCTTAGAGAGGAAGTTACAGGTCTCGACGAGAAGGATTCCAAAGCCATGTTGCCCACCCTCGATTCCTTAGAGGATTTGTATGTTAAGATTTCTGAGAAGACTGAATGTGCGGTTGTAGAAATGAACAGAATGTTACATATCAGAGAAAGACTGTGGAAACAGATCACTGACAGCAGTTCTTGGTTGACCTCAGTATTGGAAAAAGAGTCTGGTAAACCGGTGGCCTCTGAACCTAAAATTACGATCCCAGAATTGAGGGTTCAGCTTCAGGTATCCACTGAGGCTTTGAAGGATGCTGAGAGACAAGCAAAAAATTTGGAGTCTCTGTTAGATGAAACCAAGACTATGAATTACGTTTTGAGTGTACCCGAAAGCTTTCAGCTTATCAACAGGCTTACAGCCTTACAAGAAGAAGTCTCTAGAGTTGTGAACCGTAAGTGGGCCTCGTGCTGGGTGTTTGAAGAACTCCTTCATTCTCAGGAATCGTCTGCTGAAGAACATAACGTCATTCAGAAGAGCTTGAGACAGTTGAGTGCTGATGTCATGAGGCAGAAGTATCCCGTAACAAGAGACTCGCTCTCGGCTCTTGAATCCGTTAAGCACATGCTGATGGAGCTCCTGTGCAAGGTGCAGGAAATTCCACACTGCCCAGAACCTCAGAGGAAAGAGATGCTCCATGCTGTACTAGACTTACAGAGGAGAATACATCTGCTGGAGCAGCAAGCCAAAGAGCATGAGGAGTACCTCACTTCAAGGCAGCACATGGAGAACTCCAGAGAGGCAGTCAAGAAGAGCTTGTCGCATATTGTAGACTCACATGTAGGAACTGACGTTAGGCTCTGTGTCTGTCAGGCTGTCCTAGTGGAGCTGCCTCTGGCGAGAATAGCATGTCAAGAGGCCGCTGACCACCTGGAGGCCATTTCAAAAGATCTTTATCCATCCCAGCTGACAGCAGAAAGGCAAAAGATTTGTTTGGTCACTGAGCAGCTAGCTTCTTGGGAGCTCACAGTCAAAAACGAGGCTAAAACCCTCCAGTGCTCTCTGGTAGAGCAACTTGGCAGTCCCACAGACCTCAGTCCACTCGTTGAGCTCTTCAACCGTGTCAGGCAGCAGCTGAAGAAGACCATCTGCATGGAGCCAGATAATAAGACTATTGATGCAGAGCTGAGAAAGCACTGGACACTTGTCCAGACCGTTGAGTCAGTGATTCAAATGTTGGAGGTCTGCAGGAAAGGAGAAGAGGCTGAAAGCTACCAGATGACAGTTGATCTTGGCCAGAGAACTCTTAATGATTGCAATGTGCATATGGTAAGTTCCATGTGACCATGCATGTTAAAATGACTATCACCATGTCTACTTGACCAATAGAATGCTGCTTTTGTCGTAGTTTTCTTCAAATATGTATGTGACAGCATTGTTTCTAGTGGGGCTGCATCTTAAAGGGATAGTTCACCCAAAAATTTAAATTATCCCATGATTTACTCACCCCCAAGCCATCCTAGGTGTATATGACTTTCTTAGGTGTATATGAAAATCCGATTGTATTCGCCTGAAAGAAGAAAGTCATATACACACAGGATGGCTTGAGGGTGAGTAAATCATGGGGTAGTTTTAATTTTTGGGTGAACTATCCCTTTAATACAGATTTCCTAATTCAACTTAATTGAATTCACAAGCTCTTGATCCGTTTTGATTTTGTTTCGATTTAATTCTGATTCAGTTGTTGTAATGTCCATTTTCTGTTTCCTAGTGTTTTAGACTGATTTGAACCAGTAACTCTTTTTTTTTTCTTTTTTTTTTTAACTTCATTAAAAGAATCGGCTAAAAAGAGTAAATCATCATCATCAACAGTTGGGCAAAACTGGTCACACAAAATGCGTAAAAAATTTTTTTTTATAAAAAAACCTCATAAGAGTAATTTATTTTTGAACTAGTCTGTACTGGTCATGTCTGTTTTTGCATGCAGTCCTCAACAAAAACTCATTTGAAAGACATTTCTTGTCATAAATATCATGGTACATAGTCTATATTCAATCTGATGAAAAAAAGACTGTGAACTCACATTCACAACTTGTATCTCAGATATGAAGGAAACACTGATACATTAAAATATACCAATTTTTGAATTTAATTTGTGAATTAGTTAAGCATCACGCATTAAAGGGATACTCCACTTTTTTTGGAAATAGGCTCATTTTACAACTCCTCCAGAGTTAAACAGTTGAGTTTTACCGTTTTCGAATCCATTCAGCCGATCTCCGGGTCTGGCGGTACCACTTTTAGCATAGTTTAGCATAGCTTAGCATAGATCATTGAATCGGACAGGACCATTAGCATCTCTCTCCAAAAAATGACCAAAGAGTTTCGATATTTTTCCTATTTAAAACTTGTCTCTTTTGTAGTTACATCGTATACTAAGACCGATGGAAAATGAAAAGTTGCGATTTTCTAGGCTGATATGGCTAGGAACTATACTCTCATTCCTGCGTAATAATCAAGAAACTTTGCTGCCGTACCATGGGTGCAGCAGGCGTAATGATATGACGCAGCGCCTGAAAATAGGTCTAATAGGTTAGACAAACTTAGTCCCGGTCACGTTGGAAGTTACCGAGCTGGGGACTATTTTCAGGCGCTGCGTCATCAAAGTTTCTTGATTATTACGCAGGAATGAGAGTATAGTTCCTAGCCATATCAGCCTAGAAAATCGCAACTTTTCATTTTCCGTCGGTCTTAGTACACGATGTAACTACAGAAGAGTCAAGTTTTAAATAGGAAAAATATCGAAACTCTTTGGTCATTTTTTTTGAGAGAGATGCTAATGGTCCTGTCCGATTCAACGATCTATGCTAAGCTATGCTAAAAGTGGTACCGCCAGACCCGGAGATCGGCTGAATGGATTCGAAAACGGTAAAACTCAACTGTTTAACTCTGGGGGAGTTGTAAAATGAGCCTATTTCCAAAAAAAGTGGAGTATCCCTTTAACATCCTGCAGGAGGGGAAGCGCTATACAAATAGGCATGTAGTAAAAATCAATTTTGGGAAAACTAGTTTTTAGAAAACTATGAATGTTGTTTTTATGATTTCTAATCTTTTTTTTTTTTTTTTTTGGTTTTCCAGGACAAGCTTCTCCAAGCTCGGGAGGCACTAAAGCATTACAGCTGGGCTGTTCAGGGTGCAGAGAGCTTTTTTCAGCAAATCAGATCGAATCTCATGATTCCGTCTACTGGCTTCAAAGGCTACAAAGAGGAGCATCGTTATATTCAGCAGATTTTCAGCACTCTGGTTGAGGGTTTCCAGGCCCGCTTGTCTGAAATTGGTGCTTGTGTACCCCAGCAGACATGCCTCTCCATCCCTCTAACTGAGCAGCTTCATATCGAGGTTTTTAGTCACCTTCTGGTACAAGATGCCAAATTAGAAGCTCAGGCTCAACTCAGACTCAAGGCTTTACAGAGGTTAGCCATACTCTATAAGCATGTTTTTGTTTTTGTTTGTTTTTTAATCAAAATTGATGACCTTGTCCTATGGTTCAGATTGTTGCATTCACAATGCTCTTTGATTGTTGTTGAGATTTTCTTATCAAATTGGAAAATCATTGTATAATATTTTGTGTGGGGCACGGAAAATAGGAAAAAATAATACTTTTACAAATAATCAAAAATGTTCTCAAAAAGCTCTTTGAATGTCTGCCATAATACTGTACGTAACTTGGAAACATTTTTCTCAGAAACCATGGTCTGAAACAATTAGTTTGAATGGAATGCATCTATTTGGTTAAATTAAATGTAATAAAATCTGTTTTATTTAGCTGCATTAAATGGTTCACTCTTTTTGCTACAATTTAGGTGCATGGGAGACCAAATTGTGCACATGAGTCACCATGAAGAAATGAGCCAACTTCTCAAAAACATTGATTCTCAAATCTCAAAATGCTCAAGTCAAAAACCGACTGATTCTGAAGCCTGCCAAGAACAACAGCAGAATGTAAAGGTTTGTGGTCATTATATGCCATAGTCACCATGTAGAAGAACCTAATCATTTTGTTTATCATGCATGTTGTGCTTGGTTTAAATGCATTACAATAATACCCTTGAAACTCTTGAACATGATTTGGGGACCAATGAAAACTTGCTTGAGAATATACTGGATACTCTATTTATACTCTAGTTTTTATGGTGTATGAATGGTTCCTTGTGCTACTTTTCATCTCGTAATAATTCTAGTATGCTAGATTAGCAAATGTTGAAATTGTCTTCATCTGCAGGTGCTCCAGACAGAGCTGAAGAACATTGCTAAAAGACTGGAGGAATTGAGGGAAAGCTGCCCAGGTCGTCGATGCAATGCTCCTGTGGATCTGATGCTGGGACATCTGTGTAGGTCTTGGGCAGTGTTGCAGTGCAGAGTGGAATCACTCAAAGCCAGCATGTCTCATAAAGAAGCAGAGTGGACAGACTTTGTGATACGTGTATGTGATTTTCTATTTTATTTTGTTGTATTTTATAATATAAAAAAGACAATTAGTAATATATTTTATTTATATATCCAGCTTGTAATATGATTAATGAAGTAAGCTGTGCATTAATTCATTTCACTTCATGTTGGGGTTTGCTGTGCAGCTCAATAAATCAAAGGAAGGTCTTGGCAGTCTACAGAATAATCTCCCTGACTCATCTATGGTGATGGGATCCCTGGTGGATCTTCAGGGTGTTCTGAGCCTCACTGAGCACCTTCAAGATAGGATTGAGCAGGAGTATCATACACTTGCCTCTCTACAACACCATGTGGCACGTTTGCTTGGGGTCTCAAATTTGCAGCAGCTGAAAGTTTCTCCTCAAATCTGTCAGGACTTGCAGTCTTTACAGGGTCAGTGCAGAAGGTAAGACTTTTACACACATGCACATAAACACATGTATGTTGAGGAAATGTTCAGACTCTACATTTACAGACCTTATTTTCATGCATAGTCTCAGAGATCAGAGCAATTATATCCGTCGGGAGGTGCTTTTTGAGATCCAGGAGTCGGGTCGTGTGCAGGAGGAGATGAGTGCCATTCAGCAGAACGTTCTCTCTCTTTTGACGGTTTTACAGTCCGAGACAGCTGCTGAACAACTACAGGTTGGTGCTTTATGGCCTGTTTTTTTTTTGTTTGTTTTTTTTACAGGGAGAGTCTGTTTCTGCAGTGTTTGCTGTTGATATTGTATTAATTGTTTTGTATCACACTGTAGGAAGTCAAAGTGGATTTGGTGTCACAAAAGGCTCGATTGCAGGACGTCATAGACAGAGTGCAGAACAGATGGAGCTGTGTCCCATCAGAGATTCAGATCTTACAGAACGAGCTCAACGTCTCCCTGCAGGAGGCTAAGGACAAAGTATTTACTTTATTTATCTTTAATTTTATTATACTGTGAGATCAAGCACTGTTTAAGCTATAGGTAGAGTGTGTTTAATGTTGGAAAAAGCGTATTGTGTGTACATGTATATGAATATTATTAATGAGCATGAATATAGATATCAATAAGGGATTATAAAATAAATTATAAATTAAAACAATCCTTTGAACTTGTGAAAAGGCAGTCAGTCTCCATTATAACCTCCAAAATTGTTTTATATACTGTATATAATGCAAAACATAACACAGACACTCAAACTATAACTGCCATATTTAATAAATAAATATATATATATATAAATAAAACTTAAGTTTGAGTGTCTTTGTGTTGTTTTTTATTGAAACCTAATACAAATGTAACTCTGTTTCAGTTGGCCATAGTCATGGAGAGAAGTGGTCCTCTTAGTAAAATGGTTGAGCAGGTTGGAGAGGTGACGGTGGGCTTGAATTGTGTGCATGCCCTGCTAAAGCAAACAAGTCCTAATTGTTCTGAGGCTGAACGTACACAAAAGGTACTTGTTCCCTTCTTGCCTCCACATGCACATTATTGAAAATATATTTCCACCAATTACCAGTG
The DNA here is from genome assembly GCF_965113295.1 of Leuciscus leuciscus. Lineage (NCBI taxonomy): Eukaryota > Metazoa > Chordata > Actinopteri > Cypriniformes > Leuciscidae > Leuciscus > Leuciscus leuciscus. The sequence goes on along the minus strand of NC_138743.1, from coordinate 26,914,301 downwards.
GACAAAACACTCAGGAAAACATAACATTCATTGTTTTCTCTCATTACTTAGTTTTGTTTATTATTTAGTTCTGTTTATTCTCTTATTTATTTGTTTTCTTATACTTTTATTGTATTTTATTTTATTTTGTAATTTTATGTATATACCGTATTTTCTGGAACATAAGTTGCACCTGACAATAAGTTGCATGGATCAAAATTGCCTTGGTGAGAGAGAAGAAAACACAGATGAATGAGTCACATTTTATTATTATATTCAGAAATACTGTAATAATACCGATAATTAAAACAAAGCATTTACAAACATTATAAACAGGTTTTAGTTTTAGTTCCCCTCACAATACAGCAAATCCTTTTACATTTAACAGTATTCATTTCAGAACAGAACAGGGCAGAACTTGGGAAACGCAACCCTGGATGAAAAATACAAGGATAAAACAAACAGTGGCATTCATTATAAACACCATCTGCTATACATGCCCAAGACTAATTTATGTAAAACGAAACAAAACTACCGACATGTGGGAAGTGCGCTATACAAATAAATTTGGGTTCGCATACTTCTCTCATTCAGCACATATCCAAATGTGTGCGTTTTGTGTGCTTGACGTTAGTTGCATTATATACTGTAAGTCGGAGCACGTTTCAGATGATGCAAAATGCAACAAATATTCAGAAAAATTATGTATGGAAAGAGAGAGAGAATGTCACTTATTGAATATACAGAAAACTTCTGTAAAGTATAATAAATGAGTAGAAAAGTCAAATATTAAGGCTTTACTCATGACATATTTAATGAACTGATCTTCTGTCTTTCACATTTTACATTTGTGTCCAGTGAAATATGATGTCTACACTAATTAAAGTCTAATGTGCATGTGTGTGCGTTTGTGCAGAGAATATGGGATGAGCTGGACCAGTGGCACACTCGGATAACCGAGCTGGAGGCTGAGGTGCAGGATCTGGCTGAGCAACATCCTGAGAGAGCACACGTCCTCATGGACCAGCTCACGGAGCCACTGCAGCTCTACCAGACCACTGCCAAACAGGCCGAACACAGGACCGCCCTCATCAGCAAAGTCAGCCGTTACCCATAATCCTTGTTTCACAACATAAGCCAACACATAATGCCACTGATAGCAACCATGACTGCTTGTGCCTTGTGTTTTGCTCCCATCAGATCCCTGCCTGTCTGCAGGACTATGAGGGTTTACTCAGTAGCTCCAACTGTTGGTTGAAAGAGGCTCAGTCCTGGCTGGTCGAGCCAAGAACCTACACCACTGCGAAATGCATCCACTGCCACGCCCACTCCCTTAAGGTCAGGTCAAAGCCTCACACTGAAGCATTTTACAGGTCACTTCTAGTGAGACATACCATACTTTATACAGATGGTATGTAGCAACTTGTTAGCAACTCTTGTGGTGTGTCTGTAGATGATGCTGGATGAATCCGAGGGATACAGGGCAGCTCTGGAGGCCTTCCTGCCTGCCCTGCAGGAGATCACTCCGGTGTGTGACACCACTCCTCAACAACAGCTCCTCCACCTCTGTATACAAAATATCACACTTATGCAGCAAAGCGTCCTGGACCCTCTCTCCCACCTTCAGCACCTGGCAGCTGTAAGAAATATCTTTACACTCAATAAAGAATTGTATATGTATTTACAGTAAGATTTACATATTTTCTTAGGATTTACAGTGTCTAAGTTTGTCACTATACCAAGTTTTTAGTTGTATCTATACCAGTGAAATTTTATGATCCCTGTTACCCATTTCGATACCACAGCAAAACAATTATGCTATTGAATACAGTCCTTTTATTTAAAATATATTAACATCATTTTTGAAAAAAATGTATTAAAACAGTAGTGTTTGTGTGAAGTAAACATTTTATTGAAAACAGTTAATTACAATAGTAAAAAAAAAAAAAAAAAAAATTCCCTGGTATTTTCAATAAAATCAAGTATTCAAGTAATAATTCCAAAATCCAGTATCCTTGCTGAATAAAATTATTAATATCTTACTGACCCCAAACTTTTGAACAATAGTGTAGCTGACAGTGTTTGCATTAATATCTCAGAAATATGGGAAATTTGACCAAGAAGTGCATCAAATTGAGGCATTGGGCAAATTGGGATACCAGAAAAACTGGTATCATAACATTTTTAAAATATTAGTAATAGCTGTTTTGATATCCCTAACAATGTATAGATAATTTGGAGGGTTTTATGAGACCTACATAGCATTGCTGGAATTACTTATACTAGTAAATGATACTGTGATGATAATTATTTTTATTTTATTATGTTGCCTATATTTTAATTGGAATTCACTTATAACTTATGTGTAGGAGATGGATGCCATTGAAACAGAGGTGAAGACAATGGAGAAAAATATAGCCAAGATCAGAACAATCCTTTCCACTACTGACACAGAGAACATTTCTCCTGAGGAATATCTTGAAGACATGCAGGTACTGTGCGTCATATATTTCTATCCTCTGTTTACAGTATCTCATATCCCTCCTAATTTCTGTTACAGGTGATTCTGGATAATATCCAGTCCATGAAGAGGACCATTGATGAGATTGAGAGCTGCAGGCCAGGCCTAGGGCTTCCTGCTGAGGCAGAGCAAACTCTCACAGCCTTCCACCGGGCTCAAGAGCTCCTGCAGCCCATCCAGGAGCTACAGCAGCTCAGTGTGGAGCGGAACACAGCGTTAAGGGTCTGTCACTTTAATAGTTTGCTTGTGTTTACCAAGAGTCAGAGGTTTCCCGTTTACTGAGCTGGAGTGCATTTTAGCTTATTTAGCAGATTTCAGTAGTTATGGTATTTAACCGTGGTTTTTTTTTATACAGCATAAACATTTTAAGTTACAACTTATAAGGAAGATAATATGGGAAAATGTACATTTTAAAGGTTCACAGAGTCATTTTTGTAGATATTGAGCTAGTAGACTTGACAGTCGCATCTCTAATGACACCTAGAGGCATGTATGCAGCATATTCATTGATAGTAATTGCTTCATGCAAAATAAAACCCCTTTTATTAGTCTCCTAATATGACTTGAGTCTTCATCACACATGAGTGCTCACTATTTTAAAAAAATGTCAAAAGTAATTTCGGTATTCATTTCTTTAGAGGTCATACTTTTTTATTGAGAAAAAAGTACTGCTCCCTTATTAACTGCTAACCATTTTCTAAAAAACTATTTTATTTTGCAGATCTCTTAAATATTCCCATGGTGTGAATGGCTTTTTTAAATGTTCAAATATTTCTGTAATCAGTCTTTTAATTAAAATGAGCCCAGAAAAACTGAGTGCACAATAATTATACTTCAGTTTTTGTTTTTAATGATAGATGAGTTTTAATGATGAATTTTAAATTATGTTGCACTGCTTGAAATGGCATTTTTAATTCTAACTTTTACATGAAGCATTGTAGCATGTCATACCATATATTTTAGAAATGGTTTCTAGTTTTCTGCGATGTTGCGGCTGGAAGTGTGGCAATGATAATCTCAGGGACTGTTTATGTTCTTTATTTAATGTTAAAAGCATGCAATGTGACTTTGAATATTATTTAGTGCTCCAGCTTTGTAGCTGTAAAAGCAACAATGGATAATTCACCTCAGATCTTGAAATTAAACAAATGGAAACAAGAACGTTCAAACTGTGAACAAACAAGTGTATTCTTTGACAAAGATTGTTTTAGTAACTCAGTAGCCTATGTATTTTTGATAATGTTAATATTTATTATAATGGTGTAATATTTGTGAATCTGATTATGTAGCCTACTTATCCATTTTCTTGCGATTGCCGTCAAGATTAGTGGTGCAGCTGTGCACTTGCAGCGAGACTCCGCCCACACACTATTCTGATTGGCTGTGGGTTTTGATTGATTTTGACGCATCTCGCAGTCGCGTCAGGTCTAGTGTCGCTGGAATCTTATCGCATCGCGTCTGGTTAGGACACAGTGTCAAACGCAGACAGTTCAAATGAAATATATAAAACTAAAACTAGACCAAAGGTCTTTTTAAATCTAGTTTGAACAAGTAATATGTTCAAACTAGATTTAAAAAGACCTTTGGTCTAGTTAGATATTTCATTATAACTGTCAACGCAGACAGTTATAATGAAATATCTAACTAGACCAAAGGTCTTTTTAAATCTAGTTTGAACATATTACTTGTTCAAGTTTTTAGTGAACGGCGGGTGACCTCTCCTCTTCACTTTCATGTCTATGGGAATGAGAGGAGGAGAAAAGCCTTGCATTTAAAGCCAACTCCGAGAAGGGATGTGTGGGAACCTTGAATTTTCTGATTGTTCTTAAAAAAATTAAGTGCTTTAAAATCTCAATATGGTGCATCAGTAAATCATCACAGACATGGCTTTATTGGCAAAGGCAGTAGTATGCAGTAAAGATGCTCCCATGGCTTTTCTCATGATCTTTATCATGTAGCATTGGTTTGTCCAAGTTCTAAAACTTGATGAAACTGAGTAGTTTGCTGATTTTATTTTCAGGCCTCTATTGGACCACCATCTGAAATGATTCTCCCTTCAGACCAAACCACAGAATTCACGATGCCACACTTTTACTCTGGAGATGGGATGGTAAGTCAAGCAGCTCAATCAAAATATACACCTAAAATCATGCCCACTCAAGCTCAGACGACATCTAAGATGAGGATAAGTCCGTTTTTGGACTAAATGAGACTAAATAGTTCTGTCACTGTAAAAACGTAAAGAATAATATGTCCTCGCATAACCCTGGTGAAACAGGTGTCAATGGAAGGCCCTTACAATGAGGAGGAAGATGAAGACAGTCAGTCTTCATCCTCAGGAACTCTCACATGCAGTGTTCCAGAGGTAAAGCCTCCAAAACCTCCAATTTATCTCCCAGTCTTGATGCATCCCTTTGCCAAACCCTGTACATTTCTGTACTCTTGTACACTCTGGACCTCTTTGCTATGGCTGTTCATTTGCATGCATTTAATGTTTTATTTATATAAATGTATCAATGAAAATTATACAAATATACAAATACAACTATAATTATAAATATAAATAAATGTATGCAAATCTTTCTGTTTTATGTTTATATATCTCTATGCTATTTTCACTATTTTCACAGGGATTGGTCCTGTTACAATGACTTTCATGCTTTTGTTAGTCTTGGAATTGCATGATCACAATTTTCTCAATACTGCTGTTATTAGAGTTTATGCTATTATTAATGTCTCAATTTGTTTATAATTCAGTCAGCTTCTGCGAACAAGCTTTTTTGCTTTTCCTTTCTGTGGACTAAGGCTGCATTCATTGCAGAAGCAATCTTCTTTCAGTAACAGCGGCTGTCCTCCGTTGTCTTTTGGAAGTCTGTTCTTCTAATACTCTGGACCATCATCTCTAATCATTTTTTTTCTTTCTCTGTACCAGGACCCAGATGAGACAGTTTTGGAGGAGACAGATGCTGCCTCTGCTGAAACAGTGTGTATTACTAAGGTATAGACTGGCCCCAATGGAGTTACTTGTCTCTCAGGAACAAACTTTGGGATTTATTGGTTAATGGCAGCCAGACATCATCATCATCATTCATCGTCATTATTCCTCATATTCCTCTTTGTGAAATGTGTAATACCAACTTCTGATTGGATGAGCCCTGCTCAAAGGCATCGTTCTATATTAATTTTGTATGAATTTGATCATTTGCAATGTTGATTGGCAACCACAAGCTGCCTGCCGTCAGAATAATGGACTGCATTACCATTCCAAAGTTCTTGAGTCTGAATGATTTTTTCTTTTTACAAAGAAAGAAAGTTTCTTATGATAACAATAGGTGCAATGTATTTGTTCATTCCTGTGATAGAAAAAGCTGAATTTTCAGCATCATTATTCCAGTCTTCAGTTTCACATGATCCTTCAGAAATCATTCTAATATGCTGATTTGGTGCCCAAGAAACATTTATTCTTATTAATGTCTAACAGTTTAATTTATATATATATTATATATATATATATATATATATATATATATATATAAATATAAAATCTCAATATTTTGATAATTATTTTAAAAACAACTCTGAATTTAGATGCCAAAATACTTCCTTTACCCATGGTAAAATCACTGAAAAGTTGTTTCACTGATAATGAAAAAAATCATTATTTCATTTTTAGGAATCATCTCCTGAAGAAGAAACTGATTTTGCTGCAATCAAGCATGTATTACTGGAGTCTGACACTGGAAGTTGTTTACTAGAGCCTCCTGGATTCTCTGAAATGCCCGCCATAGACAGCAGACCAGTTACTGAAGAGAGAACTTGTCTACCTTCTCTCACATCCCAACACTTCGAAAAATTTACAAATGATAGTTATCTGCTCTCTGAGAGTGCAACTAGAGCTAAGGAAAAACAAAATGAGTGCCCAGAAACCAAGGTGACTGAAGCAGTACCAGCAAAGCCAGGAACAGACTCAGAAATCCCCATGTTAAAAGCAAGTGATGCCAGTGAATCGATCAAACAATCTGAATCTGTAGATCTGAACAAAGTATCTATAAACACAGAAATGAGTACAAGTGATCAAGTGAAAATGGCAGTTCATAAGGAAGGTTTGACCCCAAAGCCATCCGACACAGAGGCAGTAAATGTTACTGATGATGACCAGACCCAGACAGAGACAAAACCCATCGCCACAGCTCCTCTATTGTTCTCCTCCCAGCATAAAGTATGTGTGCCACAGGAAGATACAATGCTGGTAATTCTATGTGAAATCCAACTTTAAACTCGCATGTATCATTTCATTTTGAAGTACAGTCCATTTTGAAATATTTGTATGACTAAAAACTCCCCTTCCAACGCTCTAGGAAATACAGAGAGATCTGATTGAGGCCATCGTTCGCCAGAGCAGCAGCCAGTCTCAGGAACACTCATTTCAGCACACAGCAACTCTCAGTGATCTCTCACAGTCTGAAGGAGGAGGTGAATATCAAGAGAGTTTGGTCCAGCTTCTCACCTCATTGAAGGACACATCTGAGACACTGGGGTCATGTCAGGATATCAGTTCTTCAGAGGTCAGTTTCAGCCCTGATGCTCACTAAAACCAACAAGTGAATGAGTGTCTGTGTGCATTTTCTGACATGTGTGTCTACTGTCTACTTAACATCTAACAAGAATTCAGGATTCACCAGTCTTTGACATTTTTACTACCATTCAAGTTTGACGATTTTTGAATGTTTTTGAAAGAAGTGTCTTATGCTCACCAAAGCTGCATTTATTTGATAAAAAATACAGTAAAAAAAAAAAAAAAACACGAATATTGTGAAATAGTATTTATTTCTGATCTAAAGCTGAATTTTCAGCATCATTACTCCGGTCTTCAGTGTTAAATTATCATTCAGAAATCATTCTAATTATGTTGATTTGTAGTTCAAGATACATTTCTTACCAATGTTGAAAACAGTTGTGCTGATTAATATTTTTGTGGAAACCATGATTCATTTTTTTTCAGGATTCTTTGAGTAGAAAGTTTAAAAGAACAGAATTTATTTTAAATAGAAATCTTTTGTAACATTATAAATGTCTTAACTGTTACATTTTATGCATTTAAAAGATCCCTGATGAATAAAAGCATACAGTGTTTTTGTGTCCTAAGAAAGGACAACGTGAAGCAGTTAATCTGCAATTTGAGCAAAATTAGAACACATTTCTCAGAAGCTATGAGACTGATTCTGCCTTTCTATGTGTTTTTATTTCCTGCCAACAAAGACTACACAGAATCTGTTAGAGATTCCTGTGTCTGCATTGAATGCCAGTGAAATACAGATGAGAGACACGACCAAACTCTTTTCAAGCATCAAGGTATCATCAATTCACTTAAAAAATCCACACAAAAAAACTTGGTACAAAGATGTCTCCTCATAATCTAAATTATATTTAATTTGTAAGTTAAATACACAGCATGACCTTCTAAAGATTTATAAAAATAAAAAAAAATCTCAAGAATTCTTTTTTTTTGCATAATTTCCATAAAATGGGGTTTTAAAACTTTCCAAATACACATTGTACTTTAGAAAGTTCAAAAACTTGTCTTATATAGTTGCTAATGTAGGATCGATCCGTAATGTGGAAAGCACGGCTTAGCGAAGAGTCAGTTCTGATGTACTAATACAAGTGTTTGTTCTGTAAGAGTCTGCAGGGCAGCACGTGGACTTTGGCACTTGACCGGTGGAGATCAGCAGGACAGAATAATGTTGAGCACCAGAGATGTTCTGAAGCTCTTCTGAAGGGTCTGCGAGGTCTCCTGGAGCTGGGCTCAGAGCGGCTGCTGTGCAGTCAGGATGCACAGCCACAAAACTACAGCCAGCTGCACAGTCAGCTCAGAGGACACAAGGTACACTATATATTTTAACTGACCAGTTTATTAGTTAAGTTCATTAGAATTTTTTTTACCTCTTACATGACTCTCATAATGTTTGCACTTGTCTGGTAACAGAAATACTTCCAAGATTTGGGGCAGAACCTTGTAACTGTAAAGCTGCTATACCATAAGCTGCCAGAGGGGGCACTGCCGGGCCAAGCAGAGGTGGAGCAGTTTATTTCAGATCTACAGGATCAAGCACAAAGTCATGGGATCCAAATGCAGCACAGCTTACAGGTACAGATAAATTATACTTCCTCAGACCTTAATCTTATCAATCTTTTTCATTTCATTAAACATTCTCATTATCTAAGCACTCTAATGCTGTCATAATTTAGTCTTTTACTGATCCAATTTACAAACAGGCACTCATTGTGTCAATTAACACTGTAGTTAGCATTTCTGTTGATCCATTTTATGTGACAAAATCACTCTCTTAGCGCTCTGTATGTGTTTTGTAGGAGTGGTCTTGGTACGAGGAGGTCACTGAGAGACTGTGCAAGCAGTTGGATGAGATTGAGACAGACTTGTCCAGTCTGGATTTAGAGCCGGAAGGAGACCTGAAGGGTCAACAGCAGTCCTATGAGGTTAGTTTCCCACATCTATGGGAATGCTAATGGCTGCCTCCTGGGTATTATTGGAAAAAATAACTGTTCAAAAGTTTGCTGTCTGTAAGATATTTGTTTGTTGTTGTTGTTTTAAGAAATTGTATTCAGAAAAGGTATATTAAATTGATCTAAAGTGACAGAAAAGACATGTATAATGTTACAAGAGTTCAGATATTTCAAATAAATGCTTTGTTTACTTACTTATTTTTAAAGTCTGAAAAAATATCACGGTTTCCACAAAAATATTAATCAGCACTATTTTTCAACATTGATAATAAGAAGAAAAGTTTCTTGAGTAGCAAAACATCAGTATCATTTTACACTGAAGACTAGCTTAATTATGCTGAAAATTTAGCTTTGCATCACAGGAATAAATTACATTTTAAAATAGAATAAATGTTTTTGTAAATTTGTAATAATTTCACAATATTACTTTATTTTTGATCAAATAAATGCATCATTGGTGAGCATGAGACTTCTTTTTAAAAAACATAAACCTATAGAAAAATCGAATTAATTTTTTCTTGTTTTTTTGAATTTTTTTTACTGGAAAAATAAGACAATTGCAGATTAAGAAAATCATTTTTTTCAGTACTCTGACCCATGTCGTGTGGTAAACGATAAAATAAACATTAAATCCAAATTAGATGGAACACAATTTACTCTTGCCTGAATTATTAAGTCACAAAGAAGTTATTATTGACTTGGCGATGGAGGACTCCTGTCCATATTAGTTATTTGGTTGAGTACTACCCATCTAAAGCAGCAGAAGTAATACAAATCTGAGGTGTATGAGGGGAGCAAAGTTAAGGAAGAGGGTCTTCTCCTTTCTTTGGCTATATGTTGCATTAGAATCTTTTTTGGTCCAGTACACAATGTTCCTGATTAAATTACTCAGAACGATAGGTGCCATATCTGTGGAACTTCATGTTCTGCTGCCTGCATTGGCCGCTCTTTTATGATTGTCCCTCTCACTATTGTCCCTCTTCAGCTATGCTGACTCACGCGGAGCAGTCAGCACAGCAGCAGCGTATGGTTGGTTGCGTTCATATTATTTTCCCCTTTATGACTACCAAAGCTCATTACTCTGGATTGATATAGGAGGAACATCAAGCAACCCTTTTTGTGTCTGTAATAGATGTACATCTCACTCCCATTCCCACAAGCCGCTCCATCTGAGCAAGTGGGTGAAGCTGAGAGAGATAAGGGGTGGAGGGATGAAATGAGATAAAGGAGCGATTCACAAACTTTGCAGTCAAAGTACTACATCTGACCACATCAGTACATCTGACCACATCAGTACATCTGAACCACTTAATCACAATCGGTTTTGAGGAACTGAGTTAATTGAAATATATTTATTCGCCATGGTTTTCCTATTTTAGCCATTTCCTTTCCTTTTTCACTCTCTCATTGTCAGAGGTTGCACAAAGTCCTGGATGACACAAGACCTCAGATGTGGGAGATCCAAGACCGACTCAGAAGCCTACAGAAAAAGGGTTGCTGCCAGACCTCCCCAAAATCACGACTGTTAATACGCTGGAAAGATCTTCATAATCAACTACAGCAGAAGATATATTCCACACAGAAGATCAGAAAGAATTATGAAAGGTTTGAGGAAAACACTGTAACCAAATAAGAAATTATTAAAATTAGCAAAATGAAATTTCGTTGGAGGAATTAAATGGTGTTGTGGTGTATGCAACCCACCAGTTGAGAAATACTGGTATAGAAGACACATTGTTATATCAGGTAACATAAAGGTGTGTATTTGTGTGTGTGTAGGTTTCAGCATGACTCAACAGAACTAGAGGAGTGGATGAGTTGTGCTCATGAACGGGTTCAGAAGTGGAACAGTTTCTCAGATTCTGGTCTACTGGACTCCAGAATTATCTTGACCCAGATCATGGTGACTAGAACTTTATTAGTGTTTATCTCTCTTTTTTATATCATGTGACCACATGCCTCATGTCCATAATGCAAAATATGAGACTTTGGTTTTGGTTGTGTGCCACAGGAGTTCTTCAGGGAGCTGGGGTTCCGTTCGGCACAGAAAGCTTCTGCAGAAAGCGCAGGCATGCAGATCCTGCAGCTGACTGACAGGAAAGCTCCAGGTCTGCGCAGACAACTGGCTCAACTTGAGCAGGAATGGACGAACCTGACTAACATGCTACCCACCCTCCACCAGACACAGCAACAAGTATGAATAATGTCTCTGTTTCTCTCTCTTCCTCTCTCTCTCTCTCTCTCTCTCTCTCTCTCTCTCTCTCCCTCTCTCTCTCTCCTTCCATATCCTCCCTCGTCGATCTATTAGAAGCAAAGCTCTAGCAAGCAGATATATTTTTTTTTTTGTAAACATCTTTTTGCCATCCTGTTAGATGTTGACAAGCCAGTCTCACAGTCAAGTCTTGGCTGATTTGACCTCCTGGCTGGAGCATGTAGAGAGACGACTGGAGGATGAAAGCAAACGGGTCCATTGTGCCCTGGGCTCCTCTGAGCTTTCTAGACATCTGCAGGCTTTGAAGGTATTGCACCTTTTCTTTTATTATTTCTGGTTTTCTGGATAAAATCCTTCTGATTATTTTAAGATAGGAATGGAAAATATATTGTTTGGTTCGTCTAAAGTTTATATATATATATATATATATATATATATATATATATATATTAGGGATGGGCATGATTAATCGACGATCGATAATTGATCGTTAAGAATTTCGTCGATCACGTTTATTTGTTATCGATTAAACTAATGCAGGTTGCGTTGCGTAGTGTGTCTTGAAGCAATGGAATTAATTTTAGCGCGGAGGTACCTGTGCATCCCGGCAACGTCAGTCCCCGGCTGCCCCGGCTTGACAGTCTCACCCCAAAACGTCATATACTGACGCGTCTTGACCATGCGTCAACATACGACGAAAAGGGTACCCCCATAACGTCCATGTGTGACGATTCGGGTTATGGGTAGGTTTAGGTATGCGTTAGGGTACCGCTAGGAGGCGCTGCTGGTGCGCTTCTGTCTGCGTCTCATATTGACGTTAAAGGGGTACCCTTTTCGTCGTATGTTGACGCATGGTCAAGACGCGTCAGTATATGACGTTTTGGGGTGAGACCGGGCTGCTCAGAGCGGGTGTTTTCGGCGGCTGGACTGGCTGTCACCAGGTTGCGGTCGCGTCTGATCCCAGATCATGTCAACATGCTTATCTTTCTCAACAGAAATCAGTAGACTGGTGCAGAAGTTCTATGGGAACTTCATGCGTTTTCTCAGATCGGATAGCTATCTGATTTATCAAAACGATTCCATTTACACCTGGTCACATAAATGTGTTTTTGCAAAACGGATATAAATCCGATCTTGAATTCCCGCGCTATATGCATATTTAAATTGTTGCACGTCATCGAATGCAACTGATATGAGCTGCATTTTATTGATCATCAGCGAAAATTTCTAAATCAAAGACCGCAACAAGATATTGCGGCAACAGCCCTGGTAAGATCATTTCGGTTCTTTACTTTTAATGAAGATGATTGTGTGTTGATGAATGACTTTCACTTTGATTTGCGATAGTTTGCACGTTAGCTTGATGAATAGATGCTCATCTGTGGTGATGCGTGTTGAAGTAGCGTCGTCATATCTGGATATAACATGACATATAGCCTATAACACGCTCTCACACGTTTATTTCTTATCATTTTTGGGATAAGTCAAATTTACATATGTGGTTTCAACAACCAGATGCATTTACTCTTGTCCAGTTTCGTCTGGAATGCGTCTCAGATATAAAGTATAAAGTGGTTTGAGCGATCGGATTTAAATCCGTCTCGAATGCGTTTCGGAGGGCATTTAGATTTGGTCTTTTCACGACCGGATAGCTATCCGATCACAGAAAACGGATGAAGTGGCCATGGGTGCTCGCAGCTGCAGGTTCCGCTGGTTTAGAGCACCGCAGGAATCTTCAAGTCTACCGAACGTCCAGTTTCACTGCCACAAGTTGATCTTCTTGTAATAAAGATCTCATCGAGGACAAACAAACTGTATTTTTGTATTTTCATTGCATTTTTAATTTATAAAAAGTTAAAGAAATAATAAATTTCAATATAAAAATATTAATGATTAATCGATAGTCGATCGTTAATTCTCCCGACGATCGACTAATAAAATTGAATCGAATGCCCATCCCTAATATATATATATATATATATATATATATATATATATATATATATATATATATATATATAAAATATTTATACTTGCAGCTTCAGAAATCATTCTAAAATTCTGATTGGATATTTCTTTCAGGATACTTTCATTTAGAAAAATGCCTTTATTTGAATAATAAATCTTTCGAAACATTACAAATGTCTTTACTGTCACTTTTTGATCACCCTGCTACAAAAATGTATTATGTAGGAAACTCTGACATGTATTATATTCCATGTTATTACATATTAGGATATTAAGGCTGAAGTAAGCAGTCACCAGTCGTGTGTTGACTTTCTGAACCACCAGTCTGTGGAGGGGGCGGGATCAGTGAACAAACCCACCAATCGCAGTGAGCGCATCCTCTTTGCTGAGCGACTGGGTGCTCTCAATCTGAGTTGGCTTGTTCTACAGGCCAAGATTGACAGTCAGGTGAGTGCAGACATGCAACAAATGCTGTAGTAACCTGTATAACCTGCCAAAGCCATCATATTTGAAACGTGATGGGTTCTTCTGTCTCCAGATACACAGTGTTGAGGACCAGTGGCAGGTCTGCACAGATAAAGAAAAGCGATTGCACTGTATGCACAGCTGGATCTCTCAACGTATGGAATGGGTGAGAAACAGCTGGAGACCAGAGAGCTGCTCGCAGATTGAGAAAACATTACAGGAGTGTGAGGTGAGTCTCTTATCTCACAACTAGCTAGAAGATTTTATGCTGCAAATGTTGTTTGTGGGTGTGAGAGTGAAATAACTTGCTTTTGAAAAAGGGGAGAGAGAGATATCAGGAAACTCTGACACTGCTTCATTCCAGGAGACAGAGGAAAGGCTGCAGGTGAAGTCCTCTGAGCTGAAGGGTTTGGGAGCTCTTCACCTGTTCGGGCTGCAGGATGGTGAACATCCTGGAGATCAAGCATTCTCCAAGCAGGTGAATTCAGCCATCCAGGACTGCCAAGCTTTGAGTCAACAGGCAAGTTCTTACACCCTGGAATGCATCAGTAAATTTGTGCACATTGGCCATATACCTTTCGAAAGTTTGGGGTCAGATTGCATTCAGCAAGGATGCATAAAATGTATCTGTGTGTCATAATTTCCACAAAATGACTAGGCAGCACAACTGGTTTCAACATTGATTTAAAAAAAAAATTCTTTAGCAGCAAATCAGCATATTAGAATGATTTTAAAGAATCAAGTGACACTGAATACCTAGGATATCCAGAACCACTAAAGGAGGAAGAGCATTTTCACATTTGGCTCCAAAACTCTGGAATAGTCTTCCTGATACTGTTCGTTGCTCAGACTCGCTCTCCCAGTTTAAAACTAGATTAAAGTCGCATCTCTTCAGCCAGGCGTTCATATAATATTTTAATCTTACAGTTCAAAATACAATGGGTTCTCCCAAGGTTTTTTTTCTCCATTAGGTCACCCGATGGAGTTTTAGGACACCATTAGGTCACTTGATGGAGTTTTTCGGTTCCTTGCCACTGTTGCCTTTGGCTTGCTCAGTTGGGGATATTTTGGGGATATTTAATTTAATTTTATCAATCAATAAATTCCACTTGAAACAAACCTTGTTGTATTATTTTAATTTAATACTGTGAAGCTGTAGTAATGATGCTGAAAATTCAGCTTTGCCATCATAAATGACATTTTTAAGTAAATTGTAATATTTTAGTACATTTTTGATAAACTAAATGCAGCCTAGATGAGCATAAGATACTTTTTTTCCCCAAAAACATTTAAAACAATACAAAAATGTTAGTGACTCAACACTTTTGAACAGTATATACTGCAGCTACATTTTATGCCATGTATGTTTAAAGGCAGCATAAGACACTCCTGTAAATGGTCTTAAGTATTTGGTATTTATTAATATTTTTATTTAGCCTGGCAAGCCAGACCTACATCAAGATGTTAGGTCTGGCAACTCACCATAGACACGGCTCAATCCGAGGGGCGGGATAAACGGCTGTCTTTCAAATTCCCTCTGCACGCAATAGGACAGCTCTTCAACCAACCAGAGCGTTTTCCCAACAGCGGAGCTAATGTTAGTTGATAGATTCAACTTTTGCCATATCTGGCCGGCAAAACTACGAACACATCTTCCTTTTTTTAAGAATGACTTAAGTGCCGTTCTGTGCTCTTTTCTCAAAGAAAAACCTAACTCCAAGTCCTCCAGAGTTGCGGACAAAGCCGATTCGAAAGATGTTCTCCAGCAGCAGCTCTTCTTTGTTTTCAAGTAGTATAGCAGGGAACCGTCGCAACTCTGTCATCATTATGTTAAGCCCGCCCCGCCTACTCTATACACGATGTGATTGGCCTGACCCAATTTAGGTTTTTGCTGCTCGAAAGTCAATGGAGAGTGGCTAGACTGCCCTGGCTGCAAAATACATTTTGCTGCCGCTAGGGTGCGTCTAGATTTCTAGGCTAATTTTTATTTATTTTATAAAAAAATACATTATCAATATTTTTTTATATTTTTTATATTATAATATTTTATCAGTAACACTAATAGCACTTTTTGCATCTATGTGTCTTGTTTACAGCCAAAATCTAAATTTGCAAAATCATTGTGCCAAACACTGCATGATCAGGAGAGACTTCTGTATTCTGTACAAACACAGAATAAATAAATGTACATGATTCACTCACTCGTTTAAAGGGATAGTTCACTTTGAAATTAATTTTTGGTATGTTTTAGCTTACCTCAAGTGCATCCAAGATGTAGGTGTCTTTTTTTCCGCAGTAGTTTCAATTTTGATATTTTTAGGTCAAACCGTTCTTGTCTGTCAGTCATATAATGCAGGTCTATGGTCACTTGTCTCAAATAGCATGCACAGAGTCCAAATTAAAACAATTCCCCGTCGTCCAAATTAAACAATTCCCCATCGTAAGTACACGTTGATGGCCACGTTGATGGCGTATAAGTGGTAAAAACGATATAAATACTGTTCGTTTTCTCACACAAACCGCTCGTTTCGTGTCTTAGGCCATCAATGTGTACTTACGATGGGGAATTGTTTTAATTTGGACTCTGTGCATGCTATTTGAGACAAGTGACCATAGACCTGCATTATATGACTGACAGACAAGAACGGTTTGACCTAAAAATATCAAAATTGAAACTACTGCGGAAAAAAAGACACCTACATCTTGGATGCCCTTGAGGTACGCTAAAACATACCAAAAATTAATTTCAAAGTGAACTATCCCTTTAAATGCGGTTGTCCCTCCAAATTTTTGCAGTGTGTACATGTGTTTTTTTTCTTTATTCTTTTTTCCACTTTGTTCGGTTACTCAGGAAATACATAATACTTTCCTCATAAATATAAGAATTCAGTTGATTTGTGTTTTATAACAACTTCAAATGTGTCCAGTCAGAGTTCATTCATTATTTTTGAGTGGCCAAAGAAATGTTTTTCCTAGCAGCATGTGTGTTTGTTTTTTTCTTAGATGAATGCTCTCTGGCTAGATTTGCAGCCAATCAAGGATAAGTGGGCTCACTTTGAATCTGAAATGAGTGCAGCAGAACTGCAAACAACCAGGGTGGCCTACAGACTGCAGCTGTGCAGAGTTCCTGTCTTCTCATCTGAGCAGAACCGAATTCATGTGGAACATCTGCAAGTGAGTAAACGGTCTTACAAAATAATTCCGTTGGGAAAAACATTGTACAGTAAATGTTGTACTTGTAAATTGTGAAGTTAATGTTAAACTTTATTCTCCCAACATGGGAATACAAATAATATTATTATTCAACATTGCCATCAGTGTTACAGGAGCTGTGTTATTTGTAGAATATGATATCATGAATACTTCCTAACAGGAACTTGAAAGGGAGCTGAACCGATCAGAGACCTGGAACAACTTAACTGACTTAAGAGACAAACTTAAGCCTTGCACATCTAAACTGCTGTCCGATCATCTCGAGAAGGAGAGAACTCGGTAAGCAATTTTACTTTCCAGTCCGTCTCCTTTATATTCGCCGTTTAATCTGAAATTGCACTTTGAAATGGCACCAAATTGCCAATATTGTCAACATCATTTTTTTCTTTGGAAGCTTTAAAAATGATCAGATGAGTCTGTTCATTTGATGGTTTAGTTGAATAATGAATCATGCAAACAAACTGATTCACTAAAAGGAACTGTGATGCAAAGAGAGGACCGAACATGTTTGATTATTAGGTTGTGTTTGTCTGGCCCTATGTGGGTATTAATGTCTGTTTTGTTTGTTTTCAGACATCTATCAGTGATTGAGGATGTGCATGCAGATTTACTAATGGCCCAGAATGAATTGCGGCTCTGGCTGGAATACGAGCGTCTCACAGGAGAGTGCTGTGTTCTTCTAAATCAGCACTGGAATAGGCTTGAAGAGCTTATGAGTTCTTCAGACAGAGAAGAAAACACTGTAGAGCTTCTTAACAGCAGGATGCAGAGCATCAGTGTGAGTAATTTATAGTATCTAGGCCCCTTTCACACCGTTTCCCATTCGGATAGTATCTGGATATTCTTTAGCTGGAAAGCATTTACAAATTCATTCCATCCACATCTCCAGTCTCAGAGAGAGATGCTGAATGATCACACTCACCCAAAAAAAAAAATATATATATTGATAATTAAATGAGGTGGTCATTTTAGATGTTAACTCTAATATGATTATTGGCCTCGCTTACCTAAAAATGACTGAAAAAGCATGCTAATGTCAGGTGAGAGCCTGGGAAAACCCAGACAAACTTCCAGCAAATTTAGATTTGCTCTGAAAGTAACTCAGTTACTACTGAGAATGGTCTGGTTTTAACCATGCTAGTGAGAGCCCACTGCAGACAAGAAATCAAGCGAAATACAACAGGTTAGTTACAAAACACAATAAGTACACTGCTTAATGGCCAAATCAATGACTCTTAAATAAGTACAATAAGTACTGGTTTGGGTTCAATTTTTTTTACCTTTAAGAAAATAACATATTTTGCAAAGTAATAATGCCCAGTGAAAAACAAATCTAAAAAAAAACCAACAACAACAATTTCAGTATGTGCCTGTTAAGTGCTAAATTGTTGAGTCCTGCAGATGAGTCTGCTGTACTTCAGTTCAGTTGTTGTTTTGAAAAGAAGGAACATTGAGATCTGAGCTGGAGCTTTTCTCAGTGGACTAAAAATACCAATGCGCTACTCTTACCAAAAATGTTTAACAGAAAAGAACATTGAATTATGTATCAGTTCTTTATTTATCAGTTCTTATTTCATTCTTATTTAATCATTTGTTTTCTGTTCTGTTTTTTTTTTTGTTACAGTTAAATAATAACAAATAATATATACTATTTAATAAATATCAGTAATACAGATTTTATAGTAATTTATTGTCTGAATAAAACAAATGTCGATATAAAATGAAAATAAATAAAAGGAATGATGAAGAAATGCGAAACACTCTGAAGCTATCAAAAGCACATCAGTATGTTTCTGTGAAATGATCTATCCAGAGCCCTAATTGGTGTGTTTTTGATTTCATGACATGAATCTCCCTCACTGTCTACATACTCTTCAATTAAATCTTTCTCGAGTTATTTAATTGTAATGTTTTTAGTAGATGCCAGAAGTTCTTGTAATAAAAAAAAATCCTAACCCCTACCAATTCCATCTTAACTCCTAAAAATAGTGGCTTCCTAGATCAGCAAGTCAAGTCAAGTCAAAATATATTTCTAGAGCACATTTAAACGCAACAGAGTTGAACCAAAGTGCTGTACAATAAAATGTTGAACATATAAAAAGAAAGCATAAAGGAAAATATGCAGCGTACAAATTTTTCTTGAATTTATTTCACTCCAGTCTTCAGTGTCACATGGTCCTTTAGAAATCATTCTAATATGCTGATTTACTGCTCAAATATTTTTGTGGAAACTGCATTTAATAGAACATTTTAAAAGAACAGCATTTATTTAAATTCATTTATTTTTTTAATGTTATAAATGTTTTTACTGTCACTTTATACTGTCAATTTAATGCTTTCTGAATAAACATATTAGAAATCTTACTGACCCCAAAATTTTGAAAGCTAGTTTAATCATTAAGAAAACAAATTTATGAGATGACAAATTATGTGATGTCCTGTGTGGCTCGTCTTTCACAGACTTTGGAGAAAGACATGGCAGCCTTACAAAGCAGTGTGGGAAAAGTCCTGGAGGCCTCAAAGCTTCTCATTGGGCAGATGAAACCCCAGTCAGTTTCGCTAATCAAATCAGAAACCAGGTTGCTATCACGGGACCATGTGCACCTTGGTAAGGCGCTTTCTGAGATTGGGGCACAGGTTCAGGTGAGGACGACAAGTTTAGATCTTTTAAATTACTAAATACAATATTACGTAAAAGTATTATGATTGATCTGCACACCGATGGCAAACATGATGGCAAAGTGTTGTGCTGTTCTCGGTCCATAGGAGGAGCTAGAGGAGCACTGCCGTTTCAGCACTGATTTGAAATCAATGGAGCAACAACTTAAAAACTTTGAAAGCATTTTGAACTCTGCCACTACAAGCATGGAAAGACTAAAGGTGAATCTGTGGCATTTCTTGAGGTTATTTTCATTAATTTTCTTTTCATCCCCCTCTTTGTTTCAGAGCGAACTAAAAGGTTATAGTTTGATTTTATGTAAATGTTTTTATTTTTATTTCCTGTTTGAAAGATGGTTCTGTTAGATCTGAGTGGGCTGACCCCTAACCTTGCTGCTCTGAATCAAAAGAAACTCAGACTCTCCTTAAGCTCTACGGAGGAAGAGAGGTTGCAGACCCTCAACACAGAGTGGGTTCAGGTCTTCTCTCAGGCTACTGATAGACACAGGCAAGTGAAACTTCAGGCTTGCCATTCTAATGCCATTCAGTTCTCAAACATTTTGGTTTAGCCCTGAAATATACAACAAAAATGATTTATGCATCTATCCATATGGACATTCCATCTTATTAAAGGGCTAGTTCACCTACACGTGCAAATTCTATCATTTTCCTCACCTTCGGGTTGTTTCAAACCCTTTCAAAAACTCTCCTGTTGTGTTCCATGGGGGGGAAATAGTTTGGAATGACGTGAGGGTGAATTTTCATGTTTGGGGGAACTATTACTTTTTCCCCTAAACAAACACCCTAACATTAGCTGTAGCTAAACTATCTCAGCCCTTGTGTCTGGTGAATGCCAATGCACATCTCTGTCTGTAGGAAGATGAATGGAGAGCTACTGTGTGCTCAGAACTTCCAACAGAAGTGCCAGTGCTGGATGGAGCTCCTGGACAAAATCGAGGCTGGTTTATCCAATCAGACGTCTGGAAACTATGCTACTGTAAGAGAGCAGCTAGCTGCGCATCAGGTAATGAGCATACAGTTAAATCCATTAGAAATTATTTTCTATTTTTCAGTTTCATTATGCTAATACTGTTGCTTCACAAACATTACTTTTCAGAGTTTTTGTCAGTAAGATTTTTGAGGTCAGTAAGAACATTAGCATAAATTAGAGAGCTATTGGTGCATTTCCTTTTTTCTTTTTTTTTTATGAAAAAGATTCATTCAATTGATCAAAAATTACAGTAAGGACATTTAAAATGTTTTTGTGAATGTACTAGTCATCAAAAAATCCTGAAAAAAATGCATCACTGTTTCCACAAACACATTATGCTGCACAACTGTTAACATTTACCATTGTTAACATTGTTTAACAATTAACATTGTTAATAATGAGAAATGTTTCTTGAGCACCAAATCAGATGATGCTGCAAATTCAGCTTTGCCCTCACAGGAATAAATTACATTTTAAATATATCAAACATTGAAAACATTGATTTTAAAATGTAATGATATTTCACAATATTACTGTTTTTACTGTTTTTTTGTTTTTTTTATCAAATAAATGCAGCCTTGGTGAACATAAGGGACTTTTATCAAAGACATTAAGAAGTCTTACTGACCCCAAACTTTTGAACGGTAGTGTATGCTGCTGGAATATTTCTGTATACATAGCAATCTGGTTTGTTTTTCCGCTACTTCTTGAAATATATATATATATATATTTTTTTTTTTTTTTTTATCACAGAACACACAGAATTTCCATTTCTATCACACATCACACAGAATATCTTGCATTTAGACGTGTTCATATAAATTAATATTCCATTGTAGTGGACATTCCGAATAAGTTGTTTACATGATAAAGAATTTATGAAAGCAAATTCTAATGATTTGTAGAAACAAAAATATTGACCTAATAATTTTATATCATTTGAGATGGTGTTTGCATGACACATACATAATTAGAATTTGACCATATTCTGATTAACATTTAAATAGTTATATTCTGATTAATTTTTTAATATTGTTAATGTAAACGCAGTCAAAATTTAATGTTATTTGATTGGCTTTTTTTAAACTTTTTTATTTTTTTTAATAAGAGTAGCATGAACCGTTTGTAATAGAGTACTTTTTGAAAATGGTTGTACAGAGCTCATCAACTCATATATTAGTAATACATTTTCCAGAGGCTGAAAGTGGAGGTCATCATCAGCCAGCAGCTACAGGATGCCATGATCAATGAGGCTTTACGCTTCCCGGAGAGGAGTCAGAATGAGGACAGGTGAGCTTTTATAGCACTGCACTGAATAATTAATTCCCTACTATAAAAAATCAGTAACCTCAGAATGTTCTTACTAACCTCAAGTGTGGGACTCTGCCATGGATAAGAAATCAAAGAATGTGGTGTAATAATTTGTTCTGAACTGGATGTCACCTGATGAGTAATTAAAACCAAGGTTCTCCAACTCTTTTTCTTTTTCTTTTTTCCACGGCCTTCAGCTGGGGCCATAACTCTCTGAGTTATGTGGTGTGGAAGAGCTTCTTTGAGCTCAGCACTGGAACAAGCTGGCTTGCACTCAGGAAATGAAACTGCATGTGCTATCAGCATGAAATAATTTTTCTTTTCAGCCGATAAGTGCTGCTTCATATGAAACTCATGGACAGTTGCATTCAAGATGTTTTTCAGGTCTGGTTTTTGATTGCAAGAACAAATGTCATGTAGAGAGGCACATAAATGTGGTTAGTTCGTTTTTCAGATGAGTGGCAAAGCTAATGGCCAGTGGAATTGCAGTTAGTTTTATGATATTATCATCTTCGTTATGTGTTGCTCATCCGTTGTAACATCTATGGTCTCTTTACATAAATTATCCTCTGTTAAAACCACATCTTTTAGAGTTATTTCACTCAAAAATGTCAATTTTGTCATCTCTTGCTCACTTTCATGTTGTTCCAAATACATATGACTTTCATTTATCTCCGAAACACAAATGAAGCTATTTTTAATGAAACCTGAGAGTCCAACCCACAAAACTTTCACAGTTCAAAAGAGACTGCAAAAACAATCCAAATGAATCGCACCGTTCAATCCAAGTCTTATGAAGAGACGTGATTCCTTTGTTATGAGAGATTCATACGATTTAACTTTACAATGTTTTTATGAACTTTTTGAAGCATCAATGTTTTGGATGAATGGACTTTCAATGGAGCGACAGAAACCTCTCTGGTTTCGTTGAAAATATCTTCAATTGTGTTTTGAAGACCAAAAAATAAATTTATTTGAAACTACATGAGGGCGAGTAGTTGATGACAGAATATTCACTTTTAGGTGAACTAAACCCTTTTAACCCAAGTAAATGTTCTTCACTAGCCTATAACTTGCGGCTCGATTTACCCTTAGCATATCTTGAAAAATGTGACAAATTCCACTGTGAGCAGGAGTCATCTGATCTTGAGGCTTACCCAGCTAAAGACACGTTGGCAGGAGACACAGCAGAGGGTCCAGCAGCATGGGAAATATCTGGAGAGGCTTATGGGACATTGGCAGCTCTATGAGGCAGGCTCGAGGAAACTTTCAAAGTTAATCAGACACATCGAAGAACTTCTGCCACCAGCAGGACTGGCGCTGTGCAGCTTACAGCAGCTGCTGTGCTCTATAAAGGACTTTGAGGTAAGATAATTTAGTGATGAGGCTTTGTCTGTCCAACTGCATACTTCGAATGCCAGTTCGGATGCAGATAGCTTCTGTATATCATATACTGTATATGCTCTGTTTCCCAAAGTGGACTGAGGAGCAACTACAGCTTCATGAAGAACTCTACAGGCAGACTGTGGTGGCAGGCAGACAGATCCTTCCCTTAACAGATGCACATACGCAGACATGCCTGCAGTCTGAACTGGATGCCCTAATGGAGACGTGGGAGCGAAGCTGTGGCCTTGTGGAGAAAAGAAAGGCTCTTGTAGACACCATAACTCATGTATGTGACCCAATTCTCACATCTCCCAGACCATTTTATAGGGGTGGCATTGGCAGTTCACAATCACTGAATAGTCCACATTTGTGCTAAGTGATTGCTTTGATCTGCTGTTGATGAATTATGACAATGTTTACTTCTTGTTTATATCGTACTTGCAAACTCGTGAAGAGTGAAATTGCATTTTCATTCAGCGCGTCTGCCGTTTTTGTTTAGACCAGTGCGAAGATTGACCCATGTTTGAACGTGCAGTGTTGTAACCGTTGGATCGATAAGCAAATGTGCATTAATTTTTTATTTTTTAAAATCACCATTTTTACAGTCATTTTATGGTTTAGGATATGGTTTAATACCAATACGGTATTCATTTTATTTTTGCAGGCCTTAAAAAAGGTCTTAAAGCCTTACACACCCTGGTGTGTAGAACGCAACTTCAGACTCTGCATTTCCCGCCTCGGATGCGACAATATATTTTATATCGATATACTGTACATTGATGTTGCGAACACATCTCAAAAAATAATGAATGACACCGAGTGAGCTGCTACTGGATAAGTGCACGATCCCAGTTGTGTTAAACACAAGACTTGTTTTATATTAATCGCTTGAAACTAAATCAGAACTTCAAACTAAATAATTAGTTTATTTCAATCTAAATGGCCCTACTGACCGTGTTGTTTAATGCGTTTGAGATGCATTTTGCGTTGTTGTATACTTACCTGGTAATAATTATCCTGACAGCCAATTTGCAGACTTCAATAAACGAGTGCTGATGCGTGCAAGCACATAATATAGACGGAGGTGTTTAGAATGGGACTGCAATGATTCGAACTTGCTTTTAAAATATCTTGCTAACATATTTTGCATCCCAAAGTGTACGCACTTCAAATCACTTCCCCCAACTACAGTAGCACCCTAACCTGTTTAATACAAATAAATAAATAAAAAGTTTATCTTTTTTCCCTGCCGTACCAAAAACATACCATACTGTTACTGTACCATTACACCCCTAGTGTCTTTACTAGCTGTGATGTGAAAGTTTCCATTGACAAATAATTTGTCTGTCCACACTAAAAGACAAATTCACAATACTGTATATCGGTACCAATGACGGTATTTTCATTTTATTGTATGGTTATTTAATTTTTTTGGATTGTTGCTTTAATCTTTTATTTCATCATCTTTTTTCGTGCGACTTTTTGGTAAAACACGAAACTGTTTTGAATGTTTTTGACTGTCCATGGGTCAAATGTCACTAGAATGTCAAACTTAAATTAGCCTACTAATTAAAACATAAACACAACATGGATCAATCTGATTAGTGCTGACACCCTTGTCTTGTTGAATTTTTTTTTTTTTTGTATGGACAGAGCAAAGTTATCGTGGGGGTCTTAGCCGCAATTGACCTACATTACCCTAGTGAGCGTTTCACTAACAAAGTGCTTCATTTTGAGGATGAGAGATCAGCCGTAATCTCGCCATAATCCATAAACGAGGCAGCTGGACTGTATCACACAGAACGTGAAAACCACGGCTCCTAAGCCACTGTGCAGTTCGGTGTCTACATGGATCATCTGTCATTGTTCACAAACAATCCCATAATGCCCTAAGACTTGAAGTAGAATTGCTATTAAATAAAATCTTTCATTAAATTCGACTTTATTTTCAAAACCACAATAATGGAAGATCATGAAGGCTTCAGAACATAATGCATTGCAGTTACAGTTGTACAAACAACATAAATTGTCATGTGGACTGTTGATTACAGGTGAACATGCAGATGACTGTAATCCTTTCTGCCTTATTAGCACCCTGGAGAACTTGGGCCATATCTGAAGAAATAACTTTGACATTCCCCATTTGTAAATTAGTTTACAGTGTTCATCGAGACCTAGTGGGGTGGAAAAGTTCAGACATTATCCAGTCACACCCACTTATAATCAACTCTCATTGGCTCATCTCTTTTGGAACGATGACATCATTGTTTTGACTGTCAAAATTGAGAGGGGTTTAGAGAGTGATGTGGGTAGAAGTGTGTTTATGTGAGCATGTGCTCACAATAGACAGGGGGATGGTGTATCCCCCATGTGAAAGGGAAATCCCTCTTCACTGATCTGAGATCTGATATGAGATAAAACAGTGGCAGACAGACATGAAGTACAAGCACACCAGTGACTCTCATAATCAACATGGTAAAACAACTTATAAACGGTATTTTTAAAATCTAGGATCAACATATGAGATGAGTCGAAATTATTAAACTGACATGTCGCACATACTGTTAGTAAAGCTTAAGATTGTATTGAACCTGGAAGAATCCTTTAAATCTAAAATAATATGGTTTTGCACACATCTTCCGCAGTGATTAAGATATTTTGCTGTTTCTTTGCAGAATTGGAAGCTCTGTGAAACTGGACTGGCTGATTGTGCTCTCAAACTGGAAGAGATAAAAGCCAGATTAAAGAGTCCACTGCCAGAGAAGCTAGAAGATCTAAAGACACATGAGCAACTCACTAAGGTAATATATGCATCTGACAGTGATAACAGTGAACTCCTAAACATATAGGGATTTAGGAAGTTTGGCCATATTAATAATCTGTTTTTAATCATGTATTTTTCTCAAAAGTTATGACAAATGAAGAAATATTTAATATACACCTTGCTTTCACAAATTGCTATGTAATATGTAATTAAACTACATACTGTATATATCAGAAAAAAGCAAAATAGAAGCAGTTCACTAATGTTCTCAGACTTTTGGGTCCTACTCTATAGTGTTAAGTCAGCTAACATTAAAGTTACAGGCCTCTACATTGCTTTTGTTTATTTTTTGGCACCTCCTTTAAGCATAGAGATCACTCCAAGCTTTGGAAACCTGCTGCATGAGTTGTGCCAGTGCCAAGCTTTCACGCTATTACATGGGAAAGTAGTCGTCAATTAGTAGAGACTGTTTACAATTCCTATTTGGCTTTGATGACTATAAGGGTATGTTTACATGACACCACTTTCAACTGAAAACAAAAAACTTTTTATGCATTTTGGCCGTTTTTTTAAATGACAACAGTGTTTTGGGGACCTGGAAACGCAAGCTTTTGAAAATGATGTCTTCACTGTCTCCATGTAAACAACAAAAACATGATTTTGTGAAAAACGGTGACATCATGCGCATGCGTATTATTACATGTTCACGCATGTGTGTTATGTGTTTGCGGTGCGTTTCTTGACAAAGTGACATCGCCAACTACTGGCCTGGCATGCATAATACAGCCTTTTTAGTCATTATCGCAGATCCGTGTGAACTGAGATAATTTTGACAACGTTGTCGTCTGGTTTTAGTACATCGTTGTCGTGTAAACACACCCTCAAAGTACTTTAATCTCCTGTATTTTAATACACTGAATCTATTTCCAAGGTCTTTGTTGAAGAAAAAAAACAAAAAACACCTGTTGATATAATCGTGTTGCTTTAGAAATGTGTTAATAACCATCTGCTGAGACTGATTTGATTTCTTGTTGATTAAGCTCTGATTGTCTTTTAATGGAGGTGGGTGAAACTGACAAACAAAAGAAAATAAGTGTCCTTAACATGTTTGGCCTTTACCCCATCACCCCTTTCCAATGCTGTAATGGGTGCTCTGCCCTCCCCCACTCTCCCTCCCACCTCCCCCTCTCCGCCTCCAACCCTCCCCCGTCCCATCCAGCGGGCCTTAATCCCGTGCGCTAATGACAGGGACAGAGAGAAGCAGAGAGAGGGCTAGGGTTAGCGTGCGGCAGAGGAGGGGAGTTTAACTTGTTGGTTGCCGTGTTATGCAGGAACACGAGGACTCGCTGCAGATTTGGGCTGGAGGACTGAAAGAGCTGAGCACCATGAAGGCAGATGTGTCCCAGTACGTGCTGCCCGGGGACACCGCGCTTCTTCAGGGACAGGTGGAAGAGCTTCACAGCCAATGGGAAGAACTGTGCTTGAAGGTGAGTGAGTGTTTGAGTTTGGGAGGAGAGAAGGAGAGTGTGAGAGTAGGAGGGAAAGAGAAGCTGTTGTCCAGGCAGCATTGAAAGGCACACAATGATTCACCCCTGGAAGTGGGGGGAACTTCACAGTGCCGCATGGCACAGAAAAAGAGAGGGAAAATAAGAATGTAGGCTACATGAATTGATCTACATTTATATTCATGATAACATGTTTCTCCTCAGAAGGTGCCACAAGATGGACAGAACACATAAATGTAATGATAAATAGTACAAGAAAATATGTTTCACCTGTTTCATTTGCTCACCCACATGTTGGTCAAAACATGCTGTGAAACACATTAGGATAAATTTTGAATCATAAGTTTTTTCCATGCAATTACAAAATGGAATGGAAGCACATTCAAGCCCATTCAAGCTTCAAAGGGACACAAAATCAGCATAAAAGTATCATCAAAAAGTATTTTTTACACAAGCAAAGCTATCGTTTGACTTCAGAAGACTTGAAATATAGCACATGAGTCACATGGACCAGTTTTTTGGGGCTTGACAGCTCCAGTCCTCCTTTAATTTAATTATATTTTAATATTATTAGCCAGGATAGTCCTCAAAAATTGGCAGTTTCTGCTCCACAGAAGAACGAAAGTGATTCGGGTTTGGTAAATTATGAGTTTTCATTTCTGGTTGACTGATCCCTTAAACATCATTGCAACGTATTAACTATAATTACATTAGTTAAGCTCTTGTAATTATGGTAATAAAATAAAATAATACTCCTGGGTAGTGCAAATCTATTCCAACGCACACGTCAATACGCATTCCTTATGTAGCTCGCTTTTGAAGTTTTTTTTTCCCAGGCTGATTGAGGACCTTTTTTCGCGATTATCTGTCTAGCGCAGGTGTCCAGAATGGCCCGTTGACATTTGAATGGAGCTGCTCTTGTAACTGTAAACAGCCTAAGCAATTAAAAACAGAAAGGCCACATTTAGGACAGATCATTGCATGGCCTATATCCAACCCTTGGACTTCTCACCACATTACGCAGGGAGCCTTGTTTAATGAACCGTTTTTCAGTTTGTGGAGTTGCTGTTTGAGTTTGTTTTTTTCAACTCTGGCAGGAAGCCAGGACAGAGCCAATGAGGTCAGTCTACGTGTTCGTCAGTGTCTGTTGCCAACAGGTTGCAGGTGGAAACATTCCCTGGAATGAATGACAGATGGCAAAGCTAGACCTTGCTTTGTTTTTCTGGAAGGAGGGCTTTTATTTGCCGTTGCATAGACCTTGCAACGCTAGACCTTGCTTTGTTTTTCTGGAAGGAGGACTTTTATTTGCCGTTGCATATGTTTGTAGTCAGTTGCTTAGGTTTGTGAGCCCACGCAAATCCATGAATTATGTTTGACAACACAGCCTTGAATAGAAGTAGCCAATTTATCTCAGTGTCCTTGTGCTTTCTTTTAACCTAATGATTAATATTTTTATTTAGAAGGAAAACTCATCACATTCTCTTATAGTTCAAAGTGTGGCATTAATGGTTTAAGGAAAATGTATTGCATTCACTGACAAATGTAGCATGGTAAATGCTTTCTTGCTTTTTAAAAGGCTGCTTGTAAGCCATGGTGATCTAGGAATGACACGAGCAAAAGAGGAACAACAAAGCGCTGCCCATGTCCCCTAGTGTGTCTTGGTGTTAGTACATACTAATATACTAGCCCTTACTGACAGAAAGCAGTAAAAGCTAGAGGGTCTTTGCTGTACTCTTTTCCTAGAAGTCCTGTAATCAATCTCACAGCATGAGATGAGTGTTTTTTTTGTTAAAAGCTTTCAGATGGACAGCTTTTAAAGAATAAATTCATAGTTGTAACCTTTTACCTTTGTACTGAGTTGTACTTTGTATTGAAGTTACTCACACATGAATTAGGGTAGTGAACCAGAGTGCGAACAAAGAGTGCAAGTTCTTCTGTACTCTCTCTAGAGTTTAAGAGTGGGCCATGTGCTCTCAGAGATGTTTTGTTTCAAAATGAAATACATTGTTAATTGTCATTAACAGTGTAGAAATCCGGGACTTTTCAAACATTTCTTTACTTGCTGTAAGAAAATGTTATTTTAGGCTGTATTTTTGTCATACTGAAGCATTTTAACCTTCCTCTTGTGTGTAGGTGTCACTACGCAAACAGGAAATAGCTGATCGCCTGAACGCCTGGATCATCTTCAATGATAAAAACAAGGAGCTCTGTGATTGGCTGACACAGATGGAGAAAAAAGTGGCACACAGGGGTGAAAACCTTACTATTGAGGAAATGGTGGAGAAACTTAAAAAGGTAGAGATGATTTCCTGTCATTGATTTTTATTACCATAAAGTGATAAATTCATTACGTTTTGAGGCATTTTTATTTTCATACTTTTTATTATTTATTTACACTAGGGCTGCACCATATTAAAGAATATGATATGCAATACAATGCGATATGCGATACAATAATGCTGAAAGTGTGTAAAATAAACTTAAAATATTATCTTTAAAAATATATTTAAAATTATGTAACCTACATATGTTTCACATTCTTTTTGTTATATTTAACAACGGAAACTGAATAATCAAATAAAACAAATAAAGATAAAAGACAAATAAAAAATAAAAAAATAAAAATAAAACACTGCTTAGTTTTCACTGTATGAATTAAATATATATACTGATTCTTATTAAAGCTACAAAAGTTATTCAGCCAAGAGCAGTGAGTGATTTTCTCCTTGTCTTTTGTTCATGACCCTAGTTATTGCAAGCCATTGCGATATGCATATTGCGATATATGCATTTGCGATATTTCGAGAATTTCTATATATTGTGCAGCCTAATTTACAGCATTTTGTTCTAAACCCAAAGATTTTAAAGTTTTTTTTTATAAGAAGTCTCTCATGCTCACCCAGGCTGCATTTGTTTTTGTTTTTTTTAAATACAATAAATTATGGTAATTATTGTTGATTTATTACAGGAATATTATATAATTATATATAATATAATAGGCAAAGTTGAATTTTCAGCAGCTATTATTACTAATATGATGATTTGGTGCTCAGGAAACATTTCTTATTATTATCATTCTTTGATGGACAGAAAGTTCAAAAGAACAGCATTTATTTGAAATAGAAATCTTTTGTAATGTAATCAATGTAATGCGTCCTTGCTGAATAAAAGTATTAAATTCTTTAAAAAAAATCTTGCTACCCCAAACTTTTGAATGGTAGTGTACTTTTTTCGTGAAACACAAAAGTTGAATAGTGAAAATTCTGATGAATATTCTGAACACTTTATTCTGTATAAAGAAAATTGAGGAAGTCATATGAACCACTTTTATGATAATTTGATTTAGCTTTTGTGTCCTTTTTGAAGCTTTGAAGCTCCAGAGCCCAATCATTGTAGCTGTATTGAAGTTACAACAGTATACATGACATAATCAAGACATAATTTCTCCTTTTGTGTTCAGCAGAAAGAAATAGTCTTACGGGTTTGGAACGAGGGGGATTAAATGAGGACAGAGTTTTCTTTTTTGTGTGAACTATCCCTTGAAATCAATCATTATGTAATTGCTGTCTGTTAATATGTAAATTTGCTTGACTATTTGTTTTTTGTGGTTATATTACCTCAAAGGCTGAAACATGGATCTGTTTTTATGTGCCTTTGACATGGTGAGTTTCTGTTGTACATATGTAAGGAGCTTAAGTAGGTCAGTAATATGGTATTATATGGTATATGCTATTTAGAGTATCTATGAAGGATTAAAACGGTCTCAAATGAACAGCACACTTAATCGTTCCCAAGGAAGGCCCCACAGATCTTACATTTCACAGAGGCTACATTTTATCCACTCACATACTGTAGCATTTGTTCATTTTTACTGAAATATGTTACAAATGTACATTATTTAAAAAAAACTCTAAAGATTAGTGCTAATCTAGCTTACTGCATGTACTATAAAACTGAGGGCAGAGTTCTGTACCGCATAACTGTTGGTTCATTTGTTTACCTCTTTGTTCATACACAACAATGGCCTTATATGTGCAGTTTCTCTCTCACCATCAAACAGGGCCACGTCAAGCACTCTGCAGTCATTAGCGCATAGTTTACCATTGAGGTTTGCAGAAAGGTGGCCATTGTCTCTTTCTAGTGCAGTTACTGATGATGTATTTTGTATTAGTGAGATACTATAATTATAATAGTTTTAGAAATCTTTGGCATTTGTCTAAAAATATGTCTACAAAGTTTTTTTGTTAATTTTTATTTCATGTTTAGTTATTTTAGTACATCGAGTTGAACTAAATTAGAAATTGTTCCTAGGCAACAAGCTGAAATAAGATTTTCAGTTAACATCTAATTTATTTCAAGTAATTTTTTTAATGAAGTTAATGTAGAGAATTTTCATGTATTAATCGCTTTTTTATTGCCAATGTGTCAACAGCTTGTAATGAAACCTAAAAAACAAAACCTTCCCTGACTTCCTAGATTGCCTATGCCTGTAGACTGATTTATATGTGAAAGACCCAGGATGTTTTTTCCGGGAAAATCAAAAGGATGTGACGTTTTATTGCGCTCCCGAGAGCTCCTATCTTCCGTACTGACACTTTAAACGAATGCTTGTACAATGTTCAGGATAATATGCCGAAAGAGATATTCTGTAGTCAATGTGACATGCAAAGAAAAGAGATTCATTCAAACTATCTATATATCTATAAACCAGATCTATATATTTTCAAATATACTTTATAATCATCATAACTCGACATATCCACATCACTATGATCAGATTTTTTTTTCTGTTGCTTTCTCACCCCTGTCATTTTTGTTGTGTTTTTATTTTTATTTTTATGTTATTAAGAGGAAAGTACATTTGCAACAAAAAAAGAGAGAGGGAGAACTTTGCCATGAGTATATCAGGGCATTGAATCACATTCAGTCACTTAACGGCCACCGGTGTCGCTAATAACAAGGGTTTCTGAGTTCTCAGTCACAAGAGACTGAATCTGAATTCTACATATAGCGTACATATATTGTGTTACTGGTGATGACAACCAGACGCCTTCTGATCAAAGTGAGCCAGGCCGGACTAAACAAAATAGGTGAACCCTTAAAAGCAATGGAGAAAGTGAAAAGGATTTGGGTGGCTGAGGGGGTCAGTGTGAATAATTGTTCCTCTCTTTTAAAGAGGTCCCATGCTGAGAGAAGGAATATAGTTTTGACAGCTGTCAGACCCATCCAGAGACAAAGTGCAGTTAGTGGGTTTTGTTTGGGATGGATGTGTTAATGACTAAAGCACATGAATGACCAGTGTTCATTGTGCACCTCTCACTTCAGGACTGCATGGAGGAGATCAACCTCTTCAGTGAGAACAAGAGCCACCTCAAGCAGCTGGGCGAGCAGCTCCTATTGGCCAGCGATAAGGCTAAGGAGGCAGAGATCCACGGGGCCTTACGTGATGTCAACGACCGCTGGCAGCACCTGTTCGACCACATTGAGAGCAGGTGAGCAAAAAACAAATGAGCCACACTGAACTGTGTTGAAAAAAAAAATGGTTTGTTGAATAATTGCTACTTAAATCAATTTCTTTCATTTTGGCCTGGTGTTTGCAAATAGCTTGATTGATTAACGGCTGGTCGTTGTATCTCCCAGTGATCAAAGCTCTTTGTTTGTTTGAAAGCCTTTCATTTCTGGTTTCCTTTCAAGGACTTATTGATTCATTCAATCATTTGTTCATTTATTCTTCATTTAGACCTTTTGGTGATAGCAAAACCGTTAATTACACATTTACATTAATGTTTGAGACATTTAACAGATGCTTTTGTCCAGACTCACAGCGTTTAAGCTTTACATGTGAGGCTGTTGTGATCAACAGATTGTTAGCAAGTAGTTAAAAAAGTCGCTGCTGGGAAAAATAACCTTTCCTGTGCAAATACAAACATGTAATTATGCATGAACATCTACTGTTGTTCGAACGGGCTTATTATATAGTGCTATGATTGAGAGATACAGATGTGAAAAGCCTTTTTTTCTCTTTGATTTTTGTCCGTTTTTTCTGCATGGGAAACTCATAGGTATAGTTTCTGGGATTGCTCCAAATGATCGGCCACTGATCTGAACCAGTTAATAATTACAGTACTTCCTTTGGTTCTATACTTGGTCTCTCAGCTTAGGCTTTCTTATATGTAAGGAGGGTGGGGCTTCATGGACAAAAGTTTGGGAACCACTGATCTATAGAACCAGTAAAATGCTCTATATCTTTCACAGATCTGAGACCAACATTAAATGCATACACCAAAAATAAATGGCAATCGGAATGGGATCAGTGCTTAAACAACAAATTACGTGAAATAAATCTTGATGTTGGGAAAAAAACATATGTTCCCTTTTGTAATGCATTGCATCCCCAAAAAAATAAAAAAGTTGGAGTATTAAGATCACTCAAACTTAAATAAAAGTAAATGATAGCGTTAGCACACACACACACACGCGCGCGCACACACACACAATACATTTTAAATGAAAAAAAGGGAAATAAAAGCCAGTTCAACATGAATAAATGCTATAATTGTATATAAATAATACTAACATAACACTGATGCTGTTACAATGTTTAAATTAATGTTAAATGTATGATATATTTTATTATTATTTTAATTAATCAAAGGTCTTGAGTCTGCATATACTCAATAATTCCTTCAGCATTTGATATGATCTTCAATGCTGTGGATAGTTAGCACAGCTGTCACATATGCTCTCGTAATCGTTCTTTGGAAAATGGCAACTGACTGAAATGAAATAAATTTAAGTTGGAGTATTCTGGCCACTCAGGCATCTCTGGTAGTGAGCAAGCAGACAGTGCTGCCAAAGAAGCATTATCTACATGAATTATGTATGAATCATGTGGTGGTCCTAAGCAAACAGAAAAGAATGGATAACTCTCAATTTGTTTGTGACGTCAACAACCTCTCATGTCAGTCCTGCGGTGTGACGTGCTCTGAAGCAGCCAGATGGTGCTAATACTGGAAGGAAGGGGGAATTAACATAGCCCTCACTAGTGTCGTTTGCTTCGGCTTTGCCATATGGCATGTTCAGGCTTCTGTAGTCTGTTCTACTCCCTCTGTATAGCTCAGATTGGGTGGGGGGGATTGTGGGGGGCAATGGTCTGTCACCTCATATTAGCTCTTATGAACAGGGGCACAATGGGGCTAAATGGACAGTATGTACTCAGGCACGCTATAATCACCGCCGGCCATCTGCAGGTATGGCTGTTCAGACAGTTTGAGAGGTCACGCGGTCACTCAAACAGCGTAACCAGAAGCTTCGCACTGTCACACTTAAATGGTTCTATCTAATCCCTATGGGCCAAACATCCTTTGTCTGTGTTTCACGGTGATCTGACCTAGGGTTATCAGACCTTTTTCTAGCTAGTTTTGCGGCAAGTGGAGCGTGCTGAACTTTGACATGATTTTATTACTAGGTTCCTGCAAAAACTACACAGTCTCAGATACCATTTGACTGATTTATAATAGGGTTAGTACTTTTTCTTCTTAAAAGAATATGGCACACAACGTTTGTTTTCACAGAAAATACTACTTTTTTTTTTTTTTTTTTTATCTATTGGAGAGATTGTGTAGGACTTTTCACACACAATCAGGTTTTCATCAAAACGTTCAAGTTCGATTATGGTATTACAACTTTTTCCAAAATGATCTTTTCAAAAATGCTCTGGATTCTAAATGAATATGCTGCTACCTCTATCTCTCTCAGGGTGAAAAAGCTGACAGAAACCCTGCTGACAGTACAGCAGTTGGATAAGAACATGAATAACCTTCGCTCTTGGCTCACTCGCATTGAGGCTGAGCTGGCCAAACCCATTCACTACAGTATCTGCCATAGTGATGAGATCCAGAAGAGACTGGCAGAGCAACAGGTCAGCAAATATATCATTTATAATACAAAATCCTGGTTCAATCAGTAGAAATAGTATCTAAATATACTTAATGCAAATTTCTATATATTTTTTTATTTTATATATATGTGTGTGTGTATATGTATTTATTTAGTTTTTTTTTTTTTTTTTTTTTTTTGTGGTGCAGATGTCAACACAGCACAACACTTAGATACAACTATTAATCATAAATACCAACAAGGCTTGTTTTTAGATAATATTTATTGAATTATGAGTTTTTCTTGTGGGACTGGCAGATTGTTCATTATTGAACAGAGTTTTATATTAAATGCATAAACAGGTGAAAGAAATGGAACATATGTGCTTATGTGTGCGTGTTTAGGACCTGCAGCGTGACATTGAGCTGCACACTGAGAAGGTGGCGTCTGTGCTCACCCTGTGTGACGTGCTTCTGCACGATGAGGACGCCTGCAGCAGCGACCGAGAGAATGACTCCATCCAGCACACCACACAGCGCTTGGACCAGCGCTGGAGAAATATCTGCTCCATATCTCTGGAAAGGAAGCTGAGGTACAGTATGGTCATTTACCCAGATTACCTCTAAACTCAAACACACCATCACTGCTTACAGATATCTGCCGAATCCCTTTATGGGAAGGAAATCTCAGTTCACTCTCGATCCAGATTAAGACACTGCTTTCTGATTCACCTACTGAGTCTTGGATAGCTGTAAATGTTCTATAAAAGTTGTTCTTTTTAATACCCTACACACACACACACTGTTTGTACTTTAAAGTACATTTTAAATACTTTCAGTTATATGTATAAAAATAATAAAATATTAGGTATATATATATATATATATATATATATATATATATATATATATATATATATATATATATAAAAAATAATAATCATTATAAAATTATAAATCAAATATTAAGTTGTTATTTTATGTTTTGTGTAAATATAAATTTAAATAAAAGACTACTTGTTTTTAATCACTTTTGCAGGATTGAGGAGACTTGGAGACTGTGGTGTAAATTTCAGGAGGATTATTCTTCGTTCGAGGACTGGTTGAACGTAGCTGAGCGCTCTGCTGCTGATCCCAATTCTTCAGACGTCCTGTACATTGACGCCAAAGAGGAACTCCAGAAATATGAGGTTTGATTCCAACAAAATGCTCATCTAAGAGCCTTTGAATAGTTGTGCTACAAGACCATTACAGTATATATGCTTCATTTAGTGAATGTCAAATGTTTAATCCTGCTGTTTTAGGAACACAATCAGTTATTAGGAGAATATCAGATTCCTCAAGAAATCATGTATTGGATGTCTGCAGTTTCTCATTTACTGAATGTTTAGTCATCTAATGTCTAAAACACACGTGTTCGTTTTCATGGTCATAGTTAGAAGCGTTTGGTTTCTCGCTTTAGGGTTCCCAAAGGCAGGTACATGAGAGCCTCCCCCAGCTTGAGATCATTAATAACCAGTACAGGCGACTGGCGCGGGAGAACCGCACCGATGCTGCCAGCAGTCTCAGGACCATGGTGCATCAGGGGAATCAGCGCTGGGACGCACTCCAGAGGAGAGTGGCTGCAATACTGCGCAGACTCAGGGTGAGGACAGTGACACATGTTTTATGTTACCTATGCGTTTATATTTCCCTGAATGCTTATATTAAACCTCTCCCAACTTCATATTCCCCCTCTCTCTTTCTTTCTCATTTAGCATTTTACAAGCCAGAGAGAGGAGTTTGAGGGAACCCGCGAGAGCCTTCTTGTCTGGCTGACTGAGATTGACCTCCAGCTGACCAACATGGAGCACTTCTCAGAGATCCATCTTCAAGACAAAATGAAACAGCTCAAGGTCAATCAACAGTGTTTCATTTAAATTCAGCCATTTAATCAGTCCGTAGATGACAACAAGTGATAACAAATGAATAAATGACAACCAAATGTAAATTTTAGGTGAATTTAATTGAACTATATTACTCTCCCCCTCCAGAGTTTTAAGAAGGAGATCACCCTGAACACCAATAAGATCGATGCTCTGATCGTGTTTGGGGAGGGTCTGATTCAGAGGAGCTGTCCTCTAGATGCCGTTGTGATAGAAGATGAGTTAGAGGAACTGCACACGTACTGTCAAGAGGTGTTTGGCAGAGTGGCCCGATTCCACCAGCGCCTCACCAGTCTCCGCCTGGTATTATTCACATTCACTTTTCTTTTCATTCTCTTATATATAGTGGCCCCTAACATATTTAGACATTTTTGAGTCTTTTTGTGAAATAGTTTCCTTAAAGTGTGTTTGTGCTATATTATCATTTAAATGTTTAGGGTCAATAAGATAAGACCCCATCTTTTTTTCAGCAAGAATGCATTAAATTGATCAAAAGTAAAGACATTAATGATGTTACAGTACACAAGATTACTATTTCAAATAAATTCTGGTTTCCACAAAAATATTAAGCATCAACTGTTTTTCAATCTGTTTTTGATCAAATAAATGCAACCTTGGTGAGCATAAGAGACTTGAATGAGAGTGTTTTCTCTCTGAAATCACCACAGGAGCAGCCAGACATCTTTGATGTTGAGCGGTCCAGTGAGAAGAAGAGCACCCCTGCCTCCAGCCAGCCCTCCATGTGCTTGTTATCACTGCCTCAGGAGCGCTCAGGCCGTGAAACCCCCGTCAGCGTGGATTCCATCCCTCTAGAGTGGGACCACACCGGGGATGTTGGCGGCTCTTCTTCACATGATGAGGAAGAGGATGTTGCATTCTTCTCTGCCCTGTCAGGTAAATACAAATGGAAGTGTTTTGATTACAGGCAAAATT
Source organism: Leuciscus leuciscus (assembly GCF_965113295.1). NCBI lineage: Eukaryota > Metazoa > Chordata > Actinopteri > Cypriniformes > Leuciscidae > Leuciscus > Leuciscus leuciscus. Next base: position 26,876,068 of record NC_138743.1, on the reverse strand, counting down.
TGCCAAATCCAGTGTCTTGTTCTTCCTTAGAATGGCTTATTATATCGACTTGGTACCTGTTGACAGCATTGTTTCCTGGCAGACTGATAAAAATCTGATCACCAGAAAAAAAAACAGCCAATCAGATGTAACTTTTGCCAGTTGTATGTCCATTGGCATGTCATCTAAGGCAGAGACATACTGCTGCTTTAGCCATTCCTTTTCTCTCTCTTATTTAGAGGTCACAGAAATCCCTGAATTTTCACCTGAGGTGACAAAGTCGTCTTTTGGAGAGCCTTTAGGTAGGCCTCCATGTCCCTTTACATGCGCTTGGCTTCAGTTGCGCACCAGATCTCATTACCTTTTTTTTGGTGCATTCACATGTGTCCAGTCCCACACCTCCCAGCCTCTCATTCCCTTTTCACATTATTCTCTCTCTCTCCATCCTGTTCCGTTCCCACACCACTGTCGATACTCTTACGTTTTTGACTAGGTTTGCTGGATCATCAAAGGCCTGGTATTTTTTCCTTTCAGAGCAGAATTTTTTTCCCTCTCTTAAATCAAAAGATGCAAGTGTCCTCCCCTCACCCTGCTCTGCTATGTGCTCTTATCATGAAAGACTTGGGCCTGTGATTAGGTTCTGTTGGTTAAGAGGAGGGCTGAGAGCTGGGCATGTCCAGATCTCAGGGAGTTTTTGAGAAGGTTGCGTCCCCAAGGTTCATCAGAGCTCAGTGCACCTGCTCATCCCCCTCCACAGCTTTCATGCTCATGCAAAAGATAACAGCACTCATTTAATCTAAACTGCGCACTTGAAGCTTTTCTCATTACTGAAGAAGCGTACATGATGTACCACCAGTATGTCAGTATGTGAAAAATGTTTGTTGGATGCTTTTGCTTTTAAATGGGTTGTACTTTTATCCTGATATTTACTTATACTTGATTTTATTATGCCAATAACATTTGTGTAAAACATATTTTATGTTTAATGATCATTTTCCACTCTGTCTCTGGCCCTTTGAATGTAATGGCCTGTTTTTGCCCCCCTGCCTTTAAAAAACACAAATTTTGTATGTAAAATGGGTAACTTTAAAAGAGCTTTGTCTGCTTAGACTCATGCTGTGGATTTGCTGTTGGATTTAATATAGTTCCAACTTCACCATCCTGCAACAACAGCCTCTTCACAAAGCGTACAATACGAGTAATGTTAAATGTTACTTTTAAATATTCCTCACAAACTGTTAAGATCAGACTGAAATGATCAGGAACACAACCATTCAAACATTTCGAATCAGTAAGATTTTTTTAAAGAAGTTAATACTTTTTATTTTATTCAGAATGTACACATTAAATTTATCAAAAGGTAAAAGACAATTGTTAAATTACTTTTAAATTTTACAAAATTAAAATTGATCGAAGGTAAAGACATTTATGATGTTACAAAATAATAAATGCTGTTCTTTTGAACTTTCTATTCCTTTAAGAATCCTGGAAAAAAAATATTAAGCAACATTGAAAGGAAATGTTTCTTGAGCAGTCTTTTTTTTTTAATCAAATAAATGTAGCCTTGGTGAGCATAAGAGACTTATTTTAAATACATTTAAAAATAATCTTACCACCCCCAAATTTTCAAATGGTTGTGTAGGCCTACCTGATTATTTCTATTTCAATGCAGATCAATTTCTTTTCTTTTTTTTCTCATTTCAGAGGAAAAATACATTTATCAAGGCAGAAATGCTTCTTTACAATAAAACAAAAAGCATACAAATTTCAATACAAAGACAGCATTACAACCCATCATGTCTGCCAATGGTTGTGGAAATTTAATACTCAAGATGTATTATATTTTCCTCATTTTGACACCAACTATGTACAGGAACGAGGGGAGCTACTTGTAATTCTTTTCTTTTTTTTAAATTAGCACACCATTTATGTTTTAAGAAATGTCTGGGCGAATTGGTTTTATATAATCAGTCCATTTTCTCCATATTGAACAAAAATCTTCTATCTGGGTTCTTAAGGAAAAGGAAAGCTTTTCAGTCACATATATATTGTGTAATATGTCAATCCATTCATCATCTGTAGGTGGCTCTAGTTTTAGCCATTTCCTTGTACTTACTTTTTTCCTGGCTGCCAGAAGCATTAACATCAGCTTCTTCTCTTTGTTATTCTGCCCCTCAAAATAAATATTAGCCAGACATAAAGATTCACAATTAAAATTAATCATCACCTCAAAAACAGCCTCCAAATTTCTTTTAATTCCTTGCCAAAACTGGGTTAATTTCTGACACTCCCAAAAATATAATAATGGTTAGCTTCCCTATCCACATAATCTCCAACAGCTTGCACCCTTCCCTTTGTATTTTTTCTGTGTTGGCGTAATAAAAAACCTAATAACATTCTTCCAGCAAAATTCTCTCCAGATGGCCAAGCTTGTAGATTTCTATTGTATCTTACAAATTTTTAATGCAGATCAAATTTCGATAGTTTTTCCCACTTGTGCTGAAACTTTCAATTTGATATGACCCCTGTAAAAACAAAATAGTTTTACGCTACTTGTGTCCATTTTTATTTTACAGCCCGAATGAAATGTCTGTGCAGAGCATTGAGTTAAATCTCTCTCCCTCTCCCTCTCTCACACTCACAGGACAGAATTGGCTCTTTCAAAACATACCTGAAAGGCAATCCTTCCAGCTGGATGACTCCTCAGCTACAGACACTAGCACTCATTTTAAACAAGGCTACGTAAGTATATACCCTTTTCTTTTTGTCAGAAATGTTGTCATTTTACCCATGCATAAATGTGGATTCTCAGGTAGTATCAGCATGAAGGGTGATTGTACAGTAGATTATTCATAGTTTTGTCAATCTCATAGTTTTGGCCTGTCAATGTTCCATGCTAGTATAAATGTAGGCACATGTGTGATGTGTCTGTGCACTCTGCAGGTCCAGTTGATGTCTGAGTGCAGTGGCAGCATTCAGAGTATGAAGAGGGTTTCTATGATCCTGGATGATGAAGAACAGCAGGAGGAACAAGGCCTCACTGGCCTCAGCACTGCAGACAAACAGTCAGGTACAGACACAGAGGGACATGAGGATGTCTGTCTAGTACTAGTCCTTTTTTTGTCTAGTGAGTCATGTAACAAAATTCTTCACAAATAGTTGGGTACAAGCACTGATGCAGATCACATGTACAGGGGACTGCTTGTTTTTTTTTCACTGAGTATAAGCATAAAGACATCAAAAATAGCACACACTGTATTTACAGCCTCATGGATGGATGGATGGATGGATAGATAGTTGGGTAGACAAATGGATGGATAAATAGTTGGATGAGTGGATAGGTGGGTAAACAGGATTGATGGATGGATCAGTGGATGGGTAGATAAATGAAGGAACGGTGGATTGGTAGATTGATGGATTGGTAAATAGGTGATTGGGTGGATAAATTGATCAATTAAAGAGTAGGTAGTTGATAGACATGAAGGGATGGATAATGAAATGGGTGGGTAGATAAAATGAAGATAGATAGATGGATCAACAAATTTATGGATGAATTGATGGATAGCGAGTTGGTTAGACAAATGGAGGAATAGATGGATGGATATGTGGATAATTAGATGGTTGAGTAGATAGATGGTTAGATGAATGAAACAAATGTATGGAATAGAAGAGTGTCCTCTTTTCTCCGCAGGAGTGATCGAGCGCTGGGAGCTGCTGCAGGCTCAAGCAGTGAGTAAAGAACAGTGCTGCACCAAAGACCCCCAACAGCTGACCTCTGACCTTCACGACATCACTACCTGGCTGGATCGTGTCACCCCTGAGCTGGATAGACTACAGAAACCTGAGACATCTGCCAGTGTCAAGGTTTTAGAAGAGAGGGTCAAACAGCTTAAAGTTAGTGTCACAGTTACAGTTCTACACTGCATCTAATCACATGTGAATCATTACAGATACACCTTCATTGATGTTCTTAATGCAATTCATATTATTGATGATGGTAGATTATTCATTGTTGTCAGTCACGTTACTGCCGCAGAGATCTGGAGAGCAAAGCATCCATAGAATTGTAGCTCAGGCCTGTCAATTTTCCATGTTTCAAACCATGAATATTTAGATCTCCTCTCAAAAGAAGAAAAACAAAGATAGTGAACAAACTGCAACTCTCCAAATACAGCACCTGTCTTAGTATTTCAGTCACTAAAAACAGCCGGACATTCTAAAACCCTTAACATGATCTTAATGTACTAAGAAATATTAACTTCAGTATATTATATAGTTGTATTGCTGATGCATGCTATGTACAGGCAAGCTGATGAGCCCAGTATATGAATGCAATGCACTAAATTTGCAGCTCTTAAAAGTTTTCTTTATAATGGTTGTCTATGGAAAAAAATGCCTAACGTGAAACTTTCTGGTTTAGTTCTAATGAATTTGGTCCTCCAATTTCACTGTCTTAATACATTAAGCCACATTAAGCATTTTCTTTATAATTTTCTATGGGAAAAAGTGCAATTTAGCACTTTGCCTTTATAATCTGGGCAAATCTGCTTGCCTGTATAGTATTCATCATCAATTAGCTGTATTCTGACTTTTAATGTCTTAGTCATTTTGAACTTCGTACAAACCAGGTACAAAATAACTGGTGGGCAGCGGAGGATAGCCTTGTTTTGCCCTCATGGTGGGCGCTGCTATAATGGTGTGATGTCACGTGAAGACTGAATAAATACAGTGACTAGAAAGTAAAAAAATATATATATTATTGTCTTCACACGCTGGTTTTTTTCTCATTACCCAGGAAATGCAGAAGACATTCGCCTGTTATAAGACAATGATGCTGTCTCTGAACCTGGGTGGGCGAGAGCTGCAGCAGGGGTCCACTGGACATGAGCTTCAGGACGGCCTGCGAAACATGAATCGCCGCTGGACAGAGGCTTGTGCGGGCCTTGAAGGATGGGAGGACAGTCTACGCAACACCCTAGGACGCTGTCAGGTGATAGAACCCTCAATGAACGTCTATCGAGTTTGATGCCACATGAAACTTTAACCCTCATCACTGACCATCTGCCCTCATGTAGGAGTTTCACGGGATGGTCCACTCTCTTCTGCTGTGGCTGGCCCATGCAGAGAGCAGGCGCTACACAGTGAACATGGACGACCCTTCTGTGCAGCCCTCCATGCTTCGGGAACACAGGAACACGCTGAAGGTGAGCCAGAGATACCGGCTGAAACATCAGCTTCTCAATCTAAGACTGTTCAGGCATGGATACAATCTCTCGTTTGTGTTGTTACTGGTGTGCTGAGCTTTTGTTTTGCACCCCCTGGTGGCAGGATTTGGCAGAGGAGCTGCAGGGCAAGCAGGAGCAAGTGAGCTCCCTGCAGGAGATCGTCTCCGAACTGCTCCCAGAGGCTGCTGGGGAGGACAGTGCTGAAGCCAGGGAAAAACTCCACGTCATTGGAAGCAAGCTACGACTGCTGTCACGTCAGGTCGAGCAGGATCTCAAGATGATTCAGGAGAGATTGGTAAGGGCGTTTCGCTAAACGTTCTCGTGTCATTTACACAACAAAGAGTAAAAAAAGGGAAGCTAACTGAGGGGACACTGCATTTTTTTTCTTTCTTTTTTCATAATTGGTAAAAAGAATGTTGTACAGTGTCACACTTCATTACAACCCATGAATGAATAATATCCATTTAAATAATGCCGTCTTTGAGAGCACATTTTGCTGAAAAATGCACTGATACCTATGGGACTTTCTGCAAAGCTTCACTGAATGAGGGGATGGAGCTTAATCAAGGGTCAATTGATAGTCAGTTTATGTTTCAAATTTTAATCAAACCTTGAGGATGAACATTTTAAGCCCTCAGAAGCACATTTCTCTTCTCCTTAATTCATATACTTCTTTTTTTTTTTTTTTTTTTTCATAAGTGTGCTTTTTGTATAAAGAAATTAATACTTTTTCCAGCAAGGACAAAATTGATCAAAAGTAAAAAATAAAAATAAAAATGCATTTCAAATAAATGTTTCTGAACTTTCTATTCATCAAAGAATCCTGAAAAAAGCTAAAACATAAAATGATAAATATAAAAGTTTATTAAAAATATTATAAAATATTAAGCATCACAACGGTTTTCAACTGTGATAATAAGAAATGTTTCTTGAGCACCAAATCAGCATATTAGAATGATTTCTGAACGATCATGTGACACTGGCTACTGAAAATTCAATGTATTAAATTGTTAAATTGTAGTATTTCACAATATTACTTATTTTCTGTATTTTGATCAAATAAATGCAGCCTTGGTGAGCACAAGAGACGTCCTTTAAAAACATGAAAAAAATATTATCAAACCCAAACTTTTGAATGGTTGTATACATTAAAACGTTTTGATGTAAGAGCAAATTTTTACCCCATCATGTCAACAAATAAATGCAATGAACCAAGATAAGGCAGTTACTGTTCAGTCATACTATAAATAATATTTCAATTAAAAGCATATTACATGCTCATGAATTAGAGTGCTTGGATCTGGTTGAGTAGTTTTCATTTGTGAACTCTTCTCTGTCATGTGCTTGCAGGAGAACACAGCTGATGCTGCAGGAGACAGGAAATCCACAGAATGCTCTCGGTACCGTTACACACCCACACCATTTTCATTTTTTTGCCTTTTTACATTTTTAATCAATTGTTAGAATATATTAAAAGAGTGTAGAATATAAAAAATATGCACAAAAATGCACATACCCAGTATTATATACACATTACATTTTGATTTGGTAAAAATAGCAGCAGTAACAGTAAAAAAAAAATTGTGTTTCAGGTCAAAGCGTGAGCCATCCCCTCAGCGTTCATTCTTCTATCGGGTCCTGCGAGCGGCGTTCCCTCTGCATCTCCTGTTCCTCCTGCTGCTGGTTCTGGCCTGTTTGGTCCCTCTTTCTGAAGACGACTACAGCTGCACCCTTTCCAACAATTTTGCCCGTTCTTTCCACCCCATGTTACGCTACACCAACGGTCCTCCTCCCACATGAGTCCCTCGTCTACTGTTCTCACCATCAATTAATGGAGCCATTCTCATGACTCAGACGTGCGGTGGAGAACCACTTATGTCCAAGAAATATTTTTAATGGTTGTATTTATATAATTGATTTTATACTATTTATTCCCCTTTGAGAGCCATACTTCTGAGATATTTTTTTGTTGTTGTTAATGTTGAGTTGGATGTGATCTAAAAAAAAAAACCTGTAAAGAAGTCAATCATTGTATGAGCTTGAATGTAAATCACTGATTTTTTTGTGTGTGTGTGAAATATTTTTAGATTTAAGCACATCATGCACTGATTAAAGATTATAAGAGTTTGCAATTGGAAAGGATGATCTTTTCATCCACAGTTTGTGATGACATGATGGGTGGCTGCTATTTTGGGATTATGGGGTCTCGTTTTTCAATTTTTATATGATCTGAATCAACTGTATTTGCAAAGCCCAAAACAAAAATAAATGTAAAAATGTCAAATACACAAAACATTTTAATTCATCCCAGTGTAAATAACATATTGTTACATATGCGCTGCAAGGTAGAACACAAAGTTTACAGAAATTAAAGTTGAAACCTTTTACAAATTAAACTTATGTTGTGTGTTTTAAAAAATAAACATTGTCTACTTAAAAAAACAACCTGTATTACATCTGCTTTTTAATTCTTAGTATTTGACAAATTGTAAATTCATTTTCAATTAAATTCAATTAATAGTAATTGAATATTAACACAGCTTAAATGTAATAATATCAAAACAATTCAAATTCAAATGGCTGCCGGCAGATGCAATAACTTTTATAAATACTTTGTCCATTTGTGTAATTATTACAATGAAGTACTTTTAAAATTTTTTATGCTTCTAATCTTTAAGGTAGGTTTGCTCTTCTATTTCAGAGAAATTTTAAAGTGCAATATCAAAAGTATTGTGGTTCATCTTACAAACGGAAAGGTTTTCACAGTGGAATAAACTGGTGATCAATCTAGAAAATGTATAAATGTTTTGTACAAGGCCTTTATGGTGTTAAAGGGGTTTACTGGGTAGGGAGCAGGATGAAATAAGGCAAGTTTTTTTTAATTTTTTTTTTTTTTATACAATTTGTCAAAAATAAAGTGACAAAACAAAACTGCAAAAAAACATCCAGCTGACATTCATGAGTCCTCTTGCTCCGACAGAAAAAAAAGAGGCTTGATTCAGGTCTTATAAAGCTTTTTCTTCTGAGAGTGTCGTCAATAGCTGCTCTATCTACAGCAGTTGCTATAGTGGTGCTATAGGCATCATCGTGCTGCTGATTTGTTTTATTTTACAGAAAGCTTACTGTATAGAAAGAGAAAAGAAAAAGTAGAAATTGGACACCATGTACATCCTGTCTGAAAAAAACAGAACATTCAAGACATCAGTGATGTTTTTCAACTTGCGAAATCCTATTCCACGCTTTTTGTGTGGCTGTTTTTGTTGTCCATCCTCCCAAAACTACAGATCATTCTTCAGCACTGGAGAGAAAGAAGAGCAATTTAATGGGATTTTTTTATTATTAGGATTTGTGGAAAGATTTTAGCTGGCAACTGCCTGTAAAATGAAATGTACAATCTAAATCTTTTATAAACCAGGCATTTTCATCATTAAACAGTCTATTTGTATTTATTTCAAGGTCACAATCTGTGCATTATGTTGCGCACTCTTTCTGAATCTCACCTGATAGAGTTTAGGGTCCATGCTGAGAAGTGCAGGTGAAAGCCTCCTGGACGCCTGTGCTCTCTTTGGGAGCGGGACCGGAGTGAGACAGACGTGAGCCGTGCATGATATGAGCGTCCAGCATCTCCAGGAGCAGGTCATACAGAGGAACCATCTTCTTCATCTTCATGCAGTGCAGGTGGTCCATGCCTTTGTTACTACAGATGGTCAGTGGAAGGTTTTGCACAGATCGAGAGTTACAAATGCACACAACACCACAGAGACAGATTACAAGCTTCTATACAGTCAAGCTAACCTTGAAAAGGAAGTTAGCTAAACTATAAGATACTTAAAGTAGTTCAGTATAGTACGCTAGCCTTTTGTAAATGAGGATAGCTACATTTAATACAGTAAAGCTCAACAAGTAGCTAACCAGAGTAAAGCAAAAGTTTTATATTTTAAAATCTATAATTATCAGATATAATTTAATTTAATTAGTAAGCAAATGCTGCATTTGTGACCTGGTTCAAAAAGAGACAATTCATTTCCATGAACCATCTAAAAGATATGATTCACTACACTGATAATTGCTAGACAAATTAGCTATTGGAAAAGCTACTTTAAAAACAGATGAACTACTGGGACTGCCGTATTCAGACAACTGACTGTGTATGAAGCAAGACCACAAGCCACCTTTTCTGAGTGAAAGCACTGCATATATTGTTTGTACCTGAGGTGCCTTATGTGGGAGAGCAGCATGAGCAGATGGGCTAGTCTGGTGGAACGCTGCTGAAAGCTCAGGCCCGTCTTCGAGATGGCCCATACCAGAGCATCCGTCACCGAGTCAAGCAGACACAGCAGCTTCGACCGCCTCTGGAGCTCCTCTCCTCCCTCCGACGAACTCAGACACATGTCTGCAATGACGCACAAGCGCAGGTTCACAGAGATTCAAGCCATGATGAGACATTTACAGCCATTTGAAATAATAGAGGGTGATACCCAAATAAAGAAGAATATCCAATTCAAAAACAACGCAACACATCTGGAGCGATCAAAAAATTGACACCGAGGAGACAAAGTGAAGACAGCTGTTGGGGGCTGAAAATAAAGAGATAATGCATGAGGAAAAGACAGATCAAAAGTTCAGAGGAATCGGAGTAGGAAGAAATATTGGTTCCTTCAGACATTAAACACTAACCAGGTACTGCCTGTTACTTACATAAGCCTTTGCTATGAAATGGATAGTTGGGTTGAAAGCGTGGAGCGCTCCTTAACCCTCATGTTGTGTTCGGGTCATTCTGACCCGGAGAAGATTTTCTTTTTCCCGAAAATACTAGTTAATGTTAAACTTAGTGACTGTTCACAACTACTTCTCAAATATTTTTTGACAATTTACGTGCTTTTTTAGGGGGGTTTTGTCACCTTGTTACACTTGTGGTGTTCCCGGTCAAAAATGGCCGGCCTTCAAAAATAGCTTATAAATCTCTCATTATGCTATATTATCACCCAATATTGAATTCAATCTTTTTGTCAACTTGTTCTCTTTCAATTAGGACTGGATTGAAAGAGAACAAGTTGACAAAAAGATTGAATCCAATATTGGGTGATAATATAGCATAATGAGAGATTTATAAGCTATTTTTGTAGGCCGGTAATTTTTGACCTGGAACATCACAAGTGTTATAGGGTTTTGAACACAACGCAAGGGTTAAAGCAAGCATGTTGTCCCCATTAAGAGTTTACAGTTTGAGCGTTTTGGCCTTGCCAAGACTCCCTTCAATTAAAGCTGGGATAGTAGTAACCTTCTGAGTTACGAGTCAACACTATTTATTTCAGCTCTGTGGAGGTCAGACGTTTGTTTGGCCTTATGCCACTTGATAGAGACACTAGAGAGGAAAGGAAATGAAGGGGAGTATGATTGGTGCATGACACCAGCTGGAATCGAACCTGCTTTTGGAGCTTAAGCGCTAGGCCACAAAATTCATTTATGATAAATGTACCGGAGACCAGCTAGTAAAGAGCTGTGCAGGTAAACCTCACTCCCCTGGCTTCAAGAGGCGCGCTAGAGGTGGTTCCCACCTCCCATGCCAGAAATGCCGGTTCGAATCCTGCTCAAAGTGGTGCGAGTAGAACCAGAGGGGTTACATTGGTGCTGTGACCCGGATGGAATGAAGGTTTAGAGGGCCAGCTCGCAAGAGCTGTGCTATTAAACCTCACTCCCCTGGTCTCAAGAGGCACAGTAGCGGCTGACGCTGCGGACTTTTGCGTCCTGGTTAGAGCGCCCACCTCCCATGCCAGAAACGTCGGTTCGAATCCCAGCAAGAGCGATGTGAGTAGAAAAGAGTGGCAACATATACAGACCCAATACGCTGATTTCACGCAGCCGCCATTTTGAAATTGAAAGTGAGGCTCCGGTGGGAAGAACCCCGGAAGTAAAGATAAACAACAATGCCTTGGATTACCAACCTGAAGCTGCTGCCGCGATTTACACTATTGGATGTTAATATCCAATATAGGATATGTATATAGTTCATTCCTGCTTCGTTTTTTACATTCTGAATTATATATAAAAAAATTATTTTATTTATAAATGAATTTCACTGTATATAGTCTAAAGTATGAAAGAAATGTTTGTACATTTTTAGAATTGACACAACATCATTAAACACAACAATACGCCATCACATTCACGACTCTCCTGTGATTAAAGGCGACACTTCCGGTTTTCTTCCCACCGGAGCCTCGCTTTCGATTTCAAAATAACGGCTGCGTGAAATCAGCGTATGGAACGCAAAGAGTTTGTTTGTTGCTGAAATGATGCTGTTCATCATGCTAGATTTCTTTTAACATTACAATCCAGTGCTAGAGACAGAATGCATACATTTTGCCTGCAGTTTGTTGCTGCTAAAAAAAAAATCCACCATTTACCAAATTATAAAATAAGTTTCCCAATTTTGGTTATTATGCAATATTACTATAGCCGCGTTTAACATTGTTAACATTGTAAAAAAAAAAAAAATTTTTTTGTTACACTATTTCAAAAGTTTTGTTTTAGTACAATTTTTTTTAAAGAAATTCAAACTTTTATTCATCACGGATGCATTAAATTGATCAAAAGTGACAGTAAAGACATTTATAATGTCACAAAAGATCTCCATTTCAAATAAATGCTGTTGTTTCTAACCCTATTAATCAAATATTTATTATTTGGAATTGCAAATCTATAAATGTAAATATGAAAAAAAAAAATGTATATCTGAAAATAGTTATGGATTAATATTAAATATTGGGATTAAATATTTATGGATGCTATGAGGTATTATAAGTCATGTGACAAAAAAAAGAAGGAATTTTTTATATATAAGTATAAAACTTATGCTAGTCTCTATTTACTTCTAGCAGAGCCACCTGAGATATTACAATGAGATCCACTGTGATTTTTCTGTCCTATGGGGAAGGTCAACAAAACATGCACATTCATTATCTAATAAAAATACATTTGTTTTAGTAATAGATGTATTATAAATGCATGCACATTTCAAAAGCCCTTTAATAAGAAGAACACTTACTGGAGTTAAGGAGGATCATGGCTTTGAGACACACATACTCCTCTCTCTGTAACTTGAGTTCTCTGAACCTGGATGTGGCTGCCAGCAGCATATCAAAGATCTCCACAAACCCCTGCACACAGCTGCCTTCGTCCCTGCCGAGCACAAAGACCTTCATCAGTCTCACAAATAAGCTTACCTCATCAGAAACACGGGACCTAGCATCAATCTCAAACTTAACTAGCCGTATTCCAAACCTGGCCCCTACTGAGAGCACGAATTCTGAATTCTATACAAAGCGAAATGGAAAATGGAAAATCGGAGTACCCTAACACGCTAAGAGGTGCTACAATTGGACCTGCAGCAATGAATGAGACCAGAATGGTGCTAACACTTCATTAAAACTTGTGAGAACAGAGAGAACAAAGATAGCCTACAGCTACTTGATTTCGCATTAAACAAGACTTATTCACAACCTAAACATCAGGGGTGCTAAATAATTGAGTCATTGTACCTCACTTCTACATGTAACTATTATTTTAGGGAATTTGTATTTGTGTCAAATAATACTGAGTGTCATAATTGGCAGATGTAGTCAGAAAAAAAAAAAGAAAAGAAAAATCACACTGTTTGTTGGCACATTTTTTTGATGTTGACATCATTCACCAAGTTCAACTCATGGACCCAGTTGGCTATGATACAATGAATTCCTTATCCAAGCCCATGAAAATACAGTGAATGGCTGGCGTCAGATGCATATTTACAGCGAAACCACCCATGACTAGAACGGATTGGAAGAGTAGTTCAGTATGAAGTCTGCAGAGCATCTGTAACCCTGGCCACATTTCTTTTCTGGCATTACAACATGGGTACACACCATGTTAGGGGGGTACAAAGGGCAGCGGAGTAGAGGGGGCATGATAACAGAGAAGCCATGGAAGGATCAGTTTCTGTCTTCCCACAATTGTACTGGCAGCTCTCTATTTCCCACCACACCAAGCCTCACACTCGCTGTGACACATCTGAACACATCTGGACAAAACGCTGATTTTGTTTGACAGCTGTATTCTTGAGATGTTTCACTATATTCTACAAAGCTTATGTTGTGATTACACAGTTCTTTATACTAAGCTTCTGCAGTGTGAAAACACCCACCCACACATACACACGTTACAATTTATATAACATTTTAAAAGTAAAAATTCTCGTTCAAAACATGCAAAGTTATCAGAAACATACACTCTTTGTATTGATGATGGTTTCAAATGGATTTGAAAAACGTTTGTACCATTCTAAAGACTATTTTAAATGTAATGAATATTAATATTATTATTCATTAATATTTATTGCTAATAAATTGTGGTGTAACAAATATATTAAAAAGTAATAACGTATTTTCTTTTCAACTTGAATGTATTTAAGAGTAATTATCTCAATGATTATATTTTAAAAAAAGTTTGTATATGATATAATTTCTTGTTTTGTTATTTCTGCATGTTGGTCCCACACTATATGAAATTAAAAAAAATTATCATATTTTAGCAAAAGTGCTAAAAGTGATTTTATTATTATTATTACATATTTTTTGAAATAATGATACTAATACAAGATTATGCCAAAGGAATTTAGTTATTTTAATGAGGCTTTTTTTCTTTATTATTATATCTTGAGGGCTGTATCAACCTGGCATTTTTTATTTTATGTTCCCCAAAATATATAAAAATACATTTTTATTCAGAAATTAAAAACATGCTCGTCATAGAAGAGATGTTTTCACTGTATGTATGAACTGCATTTTTTTGCATACATTTATCGGCAAAATTAATAGATCCAGAAAAAAAAAAGAGCATCATGCTATTGACTGATTATATAGGTCGGCATGCTAACTTTGACTAACCATGGCTAATGTGTTTTAACCTTGACATGACAAGAAACTGGTGTCTGTACATCAGAACACATAATCATTTACTTAAATCACCCATAAATGATTTCATACTACATTGGCATACAGAACGTTTCGGTTACGTATGTAACCCTCGTTCCCTGAAGGAGGGAACACGTAGTCAACGTGTCGACTGATTGGGATCACGCCAGGGATCAAGTCATCTTCAACTACTATTGAAACGAGCCAATGGAATTGGCGTGTGTGATTTGCATCACACACTTCGCCCCCGCGGCACGGGTATAAATATGGAAGTGGATGCATGCACTAGTTGCTTTTTCGCTGAGGAGCCGAGCGTAACTCGGAGTCAGCGGTGGTCCAGCAATAGTGGCGACGGGACTACGTCTCCGTTCCCTCCTTCAGGGAACGAGGGTTACATACGTAACCGAGATGTTCCCTTTCAGTCGCTCACGTTCGACGTAGTCGACTGATTGGGATCTCTATTAAAACGTCACTAGTGCTGCCACCTTCCAGCGCCTAGACAGAAGCCTCCTGATCCTCCCGCATTCTTTTGAGGCAGAGATGGGACAGGGCTTAGGCCAGGGAAGTCAATGCTGTTCCACAGGACCACTGGGAAGCGTGCCCTATCAATGGAAGGGACGCTGCAGAAGCCACATCCTGCCCGAAGGGAGGTAACATGTGGAGAAAACACATATGGACTGGGCGGATGACCGGGCAGTACAACATATGGAATGTCATTGGGGTGGCTCCAGCCTAAGACAGGGGAAGACTCAACCGGACAGTGACGGAGACACGGGCTCGCCGCAGGGAGACGTACCATGGAAGAATACACATATGGGATCGCCATAGGGATCACAACATATGGACCAAGCCTAACACAGGTTCCACCAGTGCATACGAGTGATAGGCCTGGCTGCGGACATTCCGCCATGTCCGTTGCCGAAGGGTATGGAGGAACTCGACAGGGTTCAGCTAATGAGGGGAACTATACTAGAGCAAGAATTGCGCACGTATCCAGTCCATAGGAGGGGAATGGCACAGCAAGCCGACACTTCGAACCGGGCTTATAGTGAAACTGGCTTCATGTGAAGAAAGCACACGGAAAGCAGCGGTTCAACACATAGGCTAGTTCTCTAGCGAACGTGATAGGTGTCGCCCAGCCCCCAACTCTATTTAACATCTGTTCAGCGAGGCACTCTGTGTCAACGCCTAGAAGGGAGCAATACTCTCACTTAGGAGGAGCTCACCACCCAGGTGGGCACGTGCATCTTGGGAAAACTTTCTCACCAAGATGAAGGCAACCACATGTAGTGGGCCAACCTCTGCTTGGAAACAGCCTTCCCTTCTGCTGGTCTCCTTAACAGACAAGAGCTGGTCTGAGGTCCAGGCTTTGCATTCTGAGCATGTATAACCACAATGGAGCGGACGGACAGAGAAAAACCAGGGCTGGGTCTGCCTCCTCCGGGGCAGCGCTTGCAGGCTCACCACCTGGTCCTGTAAGAGAGGTAGGAACCTTGGGCACATATCGAGGCCGGGGTCTCAGATTTCATGAGAGTTAGCCGTCCCGAATTCCAGGCACGATTCGTTGACCAAAAATGCATGCAAGTCCCTAGATAGAGACCAAGCAAGCAGGAGGACTGTTTCTCTAAAAACAGGATTTTTAACTCAAGGGAGGTCTCTGCAGTGCAGTAGCACCAGAGATAAGTCCCAAGAGAGTAAAGAGGGGGCACAAGGCGAATTCAGTCTCCTTGCTCCCCTCAAGAACCTGACGAAGTTGTGCTTCCCATGGATTTGTATCCATTGCATCATGATGTGTGTCAATACAGAGGCAACAACATTTTGAGGTGGAGGAGATAGCCCTCACTCCAACCCATAAGCAGGAAAGAAGCACTGAAGTGATCGAACACCTTCGGAGTTTTCCTCAGGGAGAGAAGACTCAATTCAACAAATAGGTTCTACTTCTAAAGGGGAGCGTGCCTCATTTTTAGAGGTGCTCTCACAGAAGTGATGGTCTCTACGGCATAAACATTCTTGTGGTAGTAACCAGAACCTCCGCATCCCGTTCTTTTTAGAACCAGACCTGGAACTCTCCAAGGTCTAAACGCAGGTTCCATCATGCCCCATCCCTGAGAATGTACTCAGAGGAAGGAGTCAGGAAGGGCTGTCGAGAGAAGAGGTCTGGTTGGGCCAATAAGGGGCAACTAGCAATACCTGCTCCATCTCCTCCCTAACTTGCAAGAAGGCTCACTGGGGAATGCATTGGGGCCAGCTGTGGCCAGAGTTTTTTCTGTGGGAGGGATGTCCACTCAGACAGGAGAAAAAACAACTGGCGGAGGGACGAGTCCGGAGGGGCAACAGATGTAACTGTGCGGCCCCGAAGTGGTCCCAAACAGCTGGACCGCCTGGGGACGATTGAGCAGGCCAGAAGTAATAAGTGGAATGAAGCGACCTCAGAAGCTTCTGACTCCGAGGAGGAGGTGGCGGGACATGCGAGGGAAGCGTAGCGCAACGGTCGCAATGTTGTCTTTTCAGACCAGTACAAATTCGCTGAGTAGCGGTGTCTCAAAGTCAGATGAACTGCAAGCAACTCGAGGCAATGGATGTCAATGCAGTCGGAGGGCCGTCCAGACCTCGTTACTGCATGTCCTTTGTACGTGGCCCCTCAGCCGGTATTGATGGACACTCGTTGTAGGGACCGTTGGCCCGGAGAAACAAAAGGTCTGTTACGGACTGAGGGTTTGGCGGCAGGCCAGGGTGCTTTCATACGGAGCGTGCCGCTCTGCCACGGCCACCTCGGGACTCGGCCGTGAAGTCAGTGCTGAAGTGGTCTTCATATGGAGGAAGCCGAGCGGCTGCTTATACCATATGCCCCAGGAGCCTCTGAAGAGTTTCAGTAGGACCTTTTCTCACTTCTATACAGCACTAACCATCCACACACTCTTTTTCAGAGATGTGGTGGACCGAATCCATCTCCAAACTAGAAAAGAGATCCTCAGCCCGTGGACGAGTTTACTCTTTCCCAGTTGACCTGAGGACCCAACTGGCTATGAGCACTTGAAGGGTAGGACTTTGTACTGATACTTCACACCTTTCGAACACACGAACACAGGATGGCCTGTGGTGCGGAAGGATAGAGATCTTAAGTACGGAGCATTTGGAAATGCATCTCTGTGTAACAAATTGAACGGAGGCATTCGAAAAAGGGCCTGTCTCAATTAACACAGGACCAAGATGGTTGTGACCCACCTGTCTAGGGTACAATGAAGTACAGGCTTATAGAAGCCGGCCTTCATATTGGCTGGAGGGAGCGGCTGCATCGCGTCCTTCGCCAGTAGACTGCGATGTGCGCAAACAAGACAGGAGAACTGTTCAACACTTGGGTGTGACTAAAGTCACTAATTTTAGGAGCATTTGACCCGGGGGTGGGGCATGGTAATGGGGACTCCAGCTTCACGGACGAAGGCAAGTCTCGATCTCAACACCGCGTCAGTCATATTCCCGCAATGGGAACATGAACTGTCCACAAAAGCTGCTTCAGCGTGCTGTACGTCCACAAAAGCTGCTTCAGCGTGCTGTAAGCCCAAACACGTGATGCAACAATTGTAACTGTCAGAGAAGAACAGGGAACGACCACATCCAGAAACGCACTGGTGGAATGACATCTTGAAAAGATGCAAACGCACCTGTGTTGCTCTTTCAGGAAATAGGAACCATCACCAGTGCCAGAGCACACAGGGGAATGACCGCGGCAACACTGAACAGTGAACTGAAACAGTGAAGCACTCACCTTTCCGCCCTCTAACCAGCCATCAACAAACACAAACATTTAGAAATTTGTTGCTGTTGAGAGCTCAAAGCTCACGATCACCGCTGCACTCACGCTGTAGAAACCACCAGCACTGGGAGAATCTTCCATAAGAACACCGACACACTCACTCGTTGTAAACAACAGCACTCTTCAGAGACATCAAACGATCGGCAACAAAAGGCAACTAGTATAGTACTAACACTTCCGTATTTATACCCGCGCCGCGGAGGCGGAGTGTGTGATGCAAATCACGCACGCCAATTCCATTGGCTCATTTCAATAGTACTCGAAGATGTACAATCAGTCGACACGTCGACCACGTTGAACGTGAGCGACTGAAAGGGAACAAATGGATAGCTGCATAAAAACACTGACCACCTAAAGCATGTGAGAACGGAGAGATGGATTCAAGCACGGAGAGATGGATGTGCCTGTTCATAAATTAGGCAATGGGAAGGATAAACACAATTAGCTCACAGCAGTTACCTGCTGAGACTGAGGTCTGGAGAGAAAATGAGCTTTCCAGGGTGATTAACAGAGCGCCACATCAGTCCAAGCATCAGCACCTCTAACCAGCAGCACTCTAACAAATGGACCTGGTCAAAAAGACTGAGCTCCACAAAACCTGAGGGGAGAAATAAGCACTTGTTACCAACTGCACACACAACCAACAACAGCCTCATTCAACCAATAGCGATCAAACACAATCCATAGTTTACAGGTTGCATCCAAAATTAGCAGAGTAGTTCACTTCAATTCAGAAAACCATCTACTTCAGAAACGATTAATTTTAATCCATTTAATCCATCCACTACAGAAAGGGTTCTTCAAAGTTCAATATAAATATTCTTTTGAAGTCCTAAAACCTGAAAGAGAATTAACAATTTTGAGCCATGAATTTCTAAAGTTTTTTTTATTATAGTGAGTTTTGATGAGTTCAATAATGTCTGTGGCTAACATTACATGAGCAGACGCTTTGTTCGACACCATGAATCATAGTCATACCGTAATCAAATAGAATATAAAATTGTATGTTTTAAAAACATAAGTTGCAAACAAGAGACAACATGAGGATTAAAACGGCTGACGCATGAATTTCACGTCATTTGTTTATCACATAAGCTCACGTCCTTGTACTGCACATAGTGCACTAACTCTAAAATGTGTTTCTAACTCATGTATTCAAGAACTGCATTTTTTTTATTACCCACACAACCCTGTGTTCAAGCAAGCAATGTTCAAACTGCTAAAAGCAGAACAAAGATGCAGGTTTATGTGCTTGACAAATGATGTGAAATTCAGTGGACAACAGTTGTATACGTCATGCAGCAACTTTTGGAAACATTTCAAAAGCACAAAACAGTTTCAAAATTCATGTTTGAACAGGGTATGATGTAATGCAATTTATTTTTAATATAAATGATAAATGACAAATTCTCTTCAAGTAATATTACCACATCCATTACTGAAGTGTACACATAAATCCAAAACTGCTATTCTAAAACCCGCTAGATATTCCAGAGGGAATCCATAGTGAATCAGCCTTCCGGGTTTGGTCTACAAACTAACACATGCTATGACCAAATACCTCAATTCCATGTGGATTTGCAGTTTGTGTTATTGGAAAAGTTCTATGAACCAACAGAAATACGGTAACACACTGAGTATAGATATAACTGAATCAGTTTTTCTTTTAAATCTGGTTATACACTCACCTGGGACCTTCTTGGCCCAGCTGATCATGTGAACGAGCTCTTTGTCAGCCAGGTTGGTCAGTGACATCATGACGTTGGCCTCAGTAAATGGCTTCTTCATGTCTTTCATGAGGTAAATCTCAGGTGGCTCTGCATCCATGATGCGAGCGATTAGTTCCTCAGGGCTCAACGCCCTGTTAACCACCTCATTTCCACTGAGGGGACATGGGACACTTTTTATCTCTTGAGATCTCGGGCCACTGGTTCTCATCCTGCCAGAGAATCGTGCCGGTCGCTTCTGCTGTGCTCCTCTTTGTTGGTAGCTTCCACGATCTCGCCGTAACCCTGTAAAAAACACAACGTAAATGCACCATTCACTTCCACCTCGTCTATGCTGGTTAAAAGGATTATACTGGACAGCTGACTAAATAGACAAGTAATTATCCATTTAATAGCAACTGATATGATAATAAAGGGAAGTGTGTAATTGTTTTTATATTAAATAGTTGCAAGTACAATCTACTATGTAGAGTCTTTCATTCGTATGTTAATTTCCCCAAAGTGCAAACACTGTGGCAAAACATTGCTAGGTTTGTTTGATAATCCTAACCAGTACAGCAACACTGCCGCAACTAATGGTGTGAATGTGGGCGGGACTGTGTGTTTGACCGACCAATGGTAGACAGAGGGAGTGTTCGGGAACATTCATTGCCTTTGCAGTTACGTTTGGTGTCACTAGCAGTGCAGAAATAATACACTTCCCCTTTAATTCCAGATTTGGCTTAAACCAGAGGATCTCAACCAGGGGGCTGCAGGATTACTTAAAAGTATTTAAATTGATACATTATTTTTAATATATTAAAATTATCAAAATTAAAATGCTATTTCTTTTTTATTTTCCCTCAGTAACTATTGTTTTTATTATTTTATTTAATATACAAATATTCTCAGTTGCTGTTAATTTTTTTTTGAAAACAAGCAGAATTACAGCAGAAAAACTGGTATTTTGAGGGGCCTTCAAACATTTTGTTGAAAAATGGGGGGGCAACAAAAATAAAAAAGTAGAGACAAAAAATATGGGCGAGCAGAAGGCAAAGCCAGAAAGCTGCAAAAACAAATGACAAAACTGTGTATTTGATGTATGATTAAGTCTAAAGAGCTCAAGCCAAACACATCAACCAGTGAGATAAGAGTACTTATCTCACTAGTCTCTTCTAACCTTGAAGCGAAGCTGTGAAAGTAGACTGCCCTAAAACAGCAATTACAAGAGTGGATGAGGCTAGACAGTAACAGTCTCCACAGCAACACAGACTTAATTCAGCTAGCACTGTTCTTTGGAGGAAAAGCCCTCCGAGATACTCACCCAACTCACAAACAGCTCAAAATACAAAATGCAAGACTTAAGAAGTTGTATCTTGATCTACCAGATCTGTCTTACTGTTGTCTGGTTCAAAATTGTGTGAAATCATATTATTTGAAATCTTAAAAGTAAAACAAAGAATTATGTATGATGAGATGAATTTTGAGTATTGTATCTGGGTTGTTTTGGTGCAACGTTTGACCAATATCTATAAATAATCAGGGCTCTATCACATTATCATTAAAATGCTGATGCATATCACAACTTCACGGCACGATAGCTGCTTAATCTTGGAACATAAAGCAATCTCAGCACTCAGCAATCTCTCATTAAGTATTTGGTAACTGTGTGGGTGTAAAAAGGGTGTGGTTAGAACAAAGGAGACAGCGTCCCACCACATTTCATCATTCCAACTTCATAACACTTCCGGAGTCGGCAGGCCTGGCAGCTTTTGCGGCGGTTCTTGTCGATGGTGCACTGGTTGGTGGCAGGGCAGATGTAGTCATTGTGTCCTGAGAAAACGAATCAGATGTTCCCTATTAGCCACTGAACAGATGCGTGTTCAAATCGTAACAAGTCTGACAATAAAAAAAACTGCTACTATGTTTAAAGGACCCCAAAGTAAAGACTGAGAAGGACCCCAGAAGGTCATGCTTGACCAATTAGAATGAATTATTCCAGAGTCATGTAATAAGATTGGCTAAATTAGCATTTCTGATGGAAAAGATGGCTGTGTGTCTGTATGCACTGTGAAGATGGCTATGTATGGTTAAATATATGCAAGTGAGACAAGACCACTCACAATTCAGCATGCAAATAGATGAAAAACCCCCAAGGTCAAAACACAAATCAGAATGCAAATTCACGATGACGCAATCATCACTCTCAGTTACATTTTGAATGCTGAACGTTCTATAAATGCATGTGGGAGATTTCAATTTTTTCTATTTCTATTTCATAGAAGGGATGGAGTATTTTTTAAATTTACTATACCACAATATATATATTTACACTTGGATTACCCATCATCCCTCACTTATTCTTTAAAAAATATTATTAATTTAATAAAGCTGTTAACTGTAATCTTTAGCAAATCTCAAAATGAATACCCATTTTTTAATACTGTCAATTATAATTTTGGATTGCCTGAATTTGCTTTTATGCATTTTTACACACACATTTGCATTCAAAATATTTTTAGCTTAGTTTTTAAGTGTATGATTTTTTATTAATTTTGACTAATTGAATTTCACTATTAGCCATTTATCTGTTATCGACCATAACATGAAAATTATTGATGTTAGTTTTTAGTGTTTTATTTTTTATTAATTTAGATAAATGAATGACGCTAACACTATCTTCTTCTATTCTTCTAAATCTGCTGTACAGCCAAAACAAACTTTGTTGCATTATTTTCCTGTTATCCATGTAAAGCTGCTTGAAACAATCTGCATTATAAAAAGTGCTATATAAATAAAGGTTCCTTGACTTGACAAATTAATTTTTATACCAGCCATTTATTAGATATTGTCAATAATGTGAAAATGATCATCAGATTACTAATATCGGACAAAATTTGAATATCAGTGCAATGTACTTTTGAGAGAGTGATACCTTGTATACTCCTCTTGAAGAAGGCTTTGCATCCTTCACACGACCACACACCATAATGGTACCCAGAGGCGTAATCACTACAGACGGCACAGTAGTGCATGTCAGCTTTACCTCTCAAAGAGGTAGAAGTCTCCTCTGCGTCTGCTACCCTCTTCACCAGCGGTTTTCTATAAAGGGGAGTGGACACATGCATCTGAGCAGCTTTAAATCTATTTAGACCGACAGACAGTTTTAGGTGACCTTCTGAAATAAAAAAGATTTGTGCTTCCACATACCTGTATTCCTCTTCGCTGTGATCATGTGGTGTAAGTTCCGACCAAGTCCCACCAGTTGGATGGTTTTGTTGTAGTCGAGTCTGTTGTTGATGAAATGCAAGTGACGAAACTTGGCTATGAGGTGGCCAAAAGAGGGTGGGGCTTAGCGACTGCCTCACTGATGAGCACTCGGACAGGGGCGATGTGCCGTAACCCAGCAGAGCGGGACTGTAGAAGGGCAGAGTGGTGAAGTCATGGCCGAGGTCTGTGTAGGGTGATGGGATGCAGACGGGGTGGCCCTCCACCGGCAGGGATGGAGAGGAGGAGTTAAAGAGAGGAGAGAGGATGTGACCTCCCACCCTGCTGGAGTCCACTTCCTGCAGCTGAAGCAGAGGGCTTTCTCCCTCGGGATACTCGGACATGGTGAAGGTAGATGAGTTCAGCGCTGTCGCATCATCAACAGGGGACTGTTGATGTATGTCATGTTGAACTCCTTAGTCATCAATACCGAAACGCGACATAGCCTATTGCATAATCGACAAGAAGATTTCAGTTTAAGTTGAGAAATGAATTGGAAAAAAATGCACATATTATTCATTCTAAATTTGTTCAAGCGAGCGGATCTTTGCAGCTCTTCACTTTCTATCTCTAGAAATTAATCACATTCAAATAATCATTAATAAGATGGCATTTGGAAGCAAATGCAATTAGAGGTTCAAAATGAATGGAAACAGAAGAACTTTTAAACTTTTAAATCAATGGCCAAATATGGTATAACCTTACATACTTCTAATGTATTCACAAAAAGTTCTCTGGTAGCTAAGGCTTTTTAAACACTTTTCAGTATTTTTTATATATCACACTGTTTTCACACACAGTGTAAATGAATTTATATACAATTAAATACAGTCTATTTGGGGAAAGGGTCCCTTGTTATCTTTAGGGGTCTCTGGCATCAAAAAGCTTCCACACTAGAAGATATAGGTTCATTGTTGTTGCCACCGCTTCGATATATACAGTACTGAATAGTTAGGTGACTGTGTTTCATTTCATAGCCATTCATATATTGTGTGTTTTAGCAAAGCAGGAATGCAGTATTCACTAATCAGCAACCAGGACTGAAACTATGCCTTTTCAACACTAGCGCTGAAAAGTTTGGGGTCGGTAAGATTTTTTATGTATTTTTGAAATACTCTTATGCTCAACAAACAGCACTGATTTAAAAATACAGTAAAACAGTAATATTGAAATGTTACAACAATTTAAAATAACTGTTTTCTATTTTAATATATTTAAAATTTAATTTATTCCTTAAAATTCCTAAATTTTCAGCATCATTACCCCAGTCTTCAGTGTCACGTGATCATCAGGAAATCATTCTAATATCCTAATTTGGTGCTCAAGAAATATTTATTATTATAAATGTTGAAAAAGGTTGAGTTGCTCACATTTTTTTCAGGATTCCTTGATGAATAGAATAGCATTTATTTGAAATAGTTTTTTATAACAATGTAAATGTCTTTACTGTCACTTTTTTTTATCAATTTAATAATCCTTGCTGAATAAAAGTGTTAAATACTTTCTAAAAAAATCGTACTCTCCCCAAACGTTTGAACTAGGAGTGTAACAATATATCGTATCACAATATATCGCAATACAAAAATGCAACAATATGTACTGTGGATGGTGACAATATTGTGTATAGTTCAACCAAAATAAAAATTACTGTGTGAGAAAAAAGTTTACAGAGTTTTAGTGTCAGTACTACATTATACTACTATGTATAACGTTGAATATAATGTATGATAATGCCAAATGTCTTATGTTACCAGTAAAAAGTGGCCTACATTATTTTAAATATATCTAGTCAGTGACAGAGTGCAAGCATATTCGCACTCAGAACTAAAATAATTCTGTTTTCAGCTTCAGAATCATGAATATTTTTATTCTGGTTTCACTACTGTCCTGTGCATTGGGTTACCAGCACCAAGTCCAAGCCTATTCATTTCCACCCTCAATGTAATACCAAATTTGGCATTTTAATTAACAGTAAAAAATGTTTTAACCTTTTACTATATGTCTTAGAGAATCGCAATAATATCGTATCGTGAGTTCAGTATCGTGATATGTATCGAATTGTGACATGAGGGTATCGTTACACCCCTAGTTTGAACAGTAATATATTTATTTTCATTAAGTTTCAACCAGAAAAAAAGGAGTTGTTGCACAGCGGAGGGCCAAGACAGGATGCATCCTTAAGTTAATGATTACTGGCAAGTCATTCATATTGCAGAATGAGTGACAAGACTAGATTGAGGAGGATTACACACTGTTCCACCAAAAAAACTGAAAAATGTAATTAAATTCCACTTTGCATAAATATTTTTAACTCACTTTCATACTCTCATAACAAATGTAAAATGTGATCTGTCTACACATTCATATACATTCAAATGTATTTGGCAGATGCTTCTATCCAAGGTGAATTATGTTGCATTCAAGATATACATTTTATCTGTTCATGCATTCCCTGGATTGACCTCGACATTGCTAGCCCCACGCTCTTCCGGAACGCTCATAAAGCCGGTCTCACTACAATTTAATAGCAGATGTTTGTTTTAAACTTTTAGCTTGTGAACACTGAAAAAGCAGCTGCGTGTCTTGCATATCTGCCTATTTTAGGCTAGTTCACATTTAGTTTGTGTTTTGTGGCCTTATTTCAGAAACTTTCATTTTTAGTTTTTTCAATAACCATGCATAAACATTATTCTCTTAAAAATACAAACATCTACAAGCACAAATGTCAGGGCATGTCAAAACATCTCAAGGACCCCAAAAACACCTTAGACCCTAGAGGGTTAAACGTAACTCAGCCTATTGCATTCAGCTCAGTAATGGTATGAATCTACAGTAGGTTGCATTCAAAGAGGCCTAAAGATCTGCCTCAGGAACGTACATTTCTCTTACACAAAATATCCATTAAAATGAATCAAGGCATAATAAAGATACATTTCTATTTCTCTCAGCTCTTTGCAGTGCTGTCTTTCTAATGGCACGTTAGTTCTTCATTTTAACACAGAAGTCTGTTAAAGTGACTCTTACCTACACAGTATTGTAGACTGTACTTGTGAGAGAGGCAGTTAGCCACACCGTCTCTCCAGACTGCCAACGTGAGTCAGCCGAGGACTTTTGAACCCTCGTTTCAGTGCAGACAGGCAACTGGCCAAAACATACCCTGCACAGAGCACAAGTACCTGCACAATGACAGAAAGGAAATGATGTGATGATATAGAAAGCAACCTATTTTCTGAACAGCAAACTTTTTCTTTTCTTTTTAAACTATTTTTATAAATAATTAAAACAATATTTGATCTATCCCTTTAATGTTTTATTATTATTATTACAATTTCTAATAAATAAATAGTTATAAAATATTATAAAATATATATATAAAATATATATTATAAAATATTATAGGGTGCAATACAAGGTCCTCCTAATAGTATTTAAAGGCTTACACGGGCTAGCCCCTGTATACATCTCTGGTCTATTACAGCATCATTGTGCCGCCAGACCACTAAGATCCTCGCAAAGCTTGCTTTTAAAGGTTCCAAAATCTCGGTTGAAAACAAAGGGAGATCGAGCCTTTTCGGTGGCGGCACCGAGTCTTTGGAATAGTCTTCCTGTATATATCAAATCCTGCGACTCCATTGAGGGTTTCAAATCTATGTTGAAGACTTATTTATTTTTAACTGTTCTTAGGTACGTGTTGAGTGTCTTGTTGTGTCGTTTGATGTTTGTGTAATGCTGTTGAAATGTTGAGTCTGTAAAGCACTTTGGTCAATTCGTGTTGTTTTTAAATGTGCTTTAGAAATAAAGTATTGATTGACTGACTGATTGATTGATTGATTATAGTATGTTTTAAAATTAAATAACTGATCCAAAACTAAAGGCACTCATTACCTCTTTTTCCATCAGCATGACAAGTCATAAAGATGTCAAATTATATACTTTATTCACATCACACAATGTACTTTTTTGTGTAATTGTACAGAAAAAGACTAAATTGTATAAATTGCTCCAGTAAGTTACTTAATTGTACACAGAAAAAAACTGTAAATGGTTTCACATTGTGGTATGTAATTTTACTGTAAAATATTGATGAATGTAAATTTTTGGAAGTAAAAAAAACCCCAATGAATTACATGAATATTATAACATGTAAAACAGTAAAAGGTGTGACATCACATGAATGTGTTTATTTAAATAGTTGTGTGTTTGTTTTATATTTTGTTATCTATAATGTACATCCGTTTTTTTTGTGTTTTTTTTGTGATACAGGCAGTAATATGCAACCCCGCAACAATGGAAATAACAAAGTATTTTTAAGGTGAAACTTTGGCAACCACAGCTGCCGGTATTTTTTGTGTAAAATTAACGGGACATTTTTTACACTGCTGGTAGTGGTATCTCTTTAGTTAGGTATTTTTAATGTACTCCATGTATTTAGTAACTTCATGAACCACAGAAATGTCACTATGCGGATGACTTTGTCAGACATTGTCAAATACCTCATTACCAATCTGTCATGAACACTTACAGTAAAACACTCTGTTCATTCCCGCCATTATGATAATGGGGAAACTATTCTTCCCATTAAAACCCAGTAACCTCCAACTCCTATAATTCTTCTGATAGGAGGCTAAGAAAGACTAAGATAGAATGGAAGACAGAGAGAAGGAGGAGACTTGGAAAGCACAGACTGAATCTGCCTGCATCAACTCTCTACTGACAACCAGTCTGGCATGATGCGTGCTCTTGAGGCAAAAGAGCGCCCGGCCACCGGCCAGCAGTGCATACCAAAAACAAAAGCCCAAGGCCGCGGTGTGATCTCCCTTCTCCAGCTTCCCTCACTCCCTTCTCTGGCGGAAAACGGATAAGGGAAAGAAGGATCGACGGAAACCATGCCCTGTGCAGGAGTGGTGGGAACCAGGGGGATGATCACCATTGAGCCTAATGCAAACCCTTAAGACTATCAACCTTTTCTAATAATATAGTGCAAGTAAAAATGGAGCACTATAATATATTTTATAAAATAGTGCATGTAAAAATGGAGCACTATAATATATTTTATAAAACGGATAGTTCCGATACTTAATTCTGATTGGTTGAGCCATGTTTGAAGCCGTTTTATAAAAGCAATAAGCCCCGTGAAGCTGTGACATTTAGAACAGCTGAGACGTTCCGCATCGTGCCTAACATCGTCCCTTAGCTTTTCTAAATTCTCTGTAAAACTTGGCTTCACAGGGCTTTAAAGTGTTCCAGTAGTTTAAGCAGTAAAACATGATGTTAGCAACAGCAGGTTATAGGTTCGATTCCCAGGGAAAGCAAGAACTGATATAACTAATCATTTGAATGCAAAAGGTGCTTTGGATAAAATCATTTGCCAGATACATAAATCAAAAAACATACTATGCCATATTTATATTTAAGAATATTTTATGCAGACGTTTTGTGCATTTCATTTCATATAGATGTCCATAAGGTAGATCTGCTTTGACCATAGACACTGCGCAAAATGATGCAGCTGGTGGTAATTTTTATGTATTCCATATTTCTTCAGTGAATGCTACAAACTATAATCGTAATTACTGGAAATCTCAGCAGAGAGGCAGCAGCCCCATCTATATATCTATATTTCTATATTTCTCTGTACCAATTTACAGTATATTGTTCAGTATCAGGATTTTGTCCATCTGTAAGATAATTGTTGATATACTGGCAACACAGAAGAATGTATATTTATATCATGTATTTCATGAATGTATGTTAGGTATTTATTTTATTAATCATAAAAAACTACAAAAAATAACTTTTTTTAAAGGCAAAAGAAAAAAGAGATTTCAACATTTCAATTTTAGTCATTTTACTTTTATTCCCTACTGCAGGAGTTCACATGAAAAATATTGTCCATTTTAAAGGGAAAGCTAAAATGGCCTATTTATTTGAGAGCGGATAAAAGGAAACTGCAAAGAGCCTATTTGGCACAATTTGGCTTTTAAACAATCCAACTGACAGTCTTCAGCCGTTCAAGTTTGAATAGTTAAAATCACATACTGTATAAAAGAAGATGTATTACTGTCACTGATGGATATACCTGTGTCTTTGCCACAGACTAAAAACTAAAGTTGACTAAAGTTGTATTACTGTACAACAAAAGTTTTATCAGAATTTTGCATAAATGTCACCGCTTGCTGAGGTCACAACAAGGTCACAGCTCACTGACATCATTACTGACTTTTAGTTTTACAAGTAATTTATAAGTAGTCTATTTGACCAGTGGTTTATCAACTTATAGCAATCAACTATACATTCATTTGTGTAAATTTTTCTAGGTGTAGCAAAAATGCAGCAGGTCATCATTAATGGGGCCCATTCAGTAAATCATAGGTAAACTATTTCCAGCAGTTTTCTATACTTTTCTGTAATTTTTGCTAAAATAAAATTATTAAAATAATAATAATAATAATACAAACATACTTTTAAGTAATGGTATTAAATATACTACATTATATACAGTTACAATCACTGGATTTTTTTTTTTTTTTGGATGAATTAACTATTCATGTTTTAAGATGTAGGCTACTGTCAGATCATTCAGATGAAGGACTTGATCACCTTTATTGTATCAATGTTTTTAATATGATTAATTATCACAGTTCAGTTTAAAACAGTCCTCGTTTATCTACTAGACAAATTTAAAAACAGTCAAGTTTCTTTACTGTTCATACATTTAGTATGTCATACAGACAACTACTTTAATGTAGTGTTAACCACTTTCTGTATAAAATAACAGTGAAATATAGCCTAATGATAACAAAATATACATCATTATTTTAATACGAGTGGTTTCCTAAAACAGTATCAAGGCTTGGGTCTCTGAGCGTTAAACCTTTCATCCACATGCCGAGTTAAAGTAAATAAATTTGACGTTCTGCATAATTCCATTCCATTCATTAACCTGTTTACGTAATTTTAGTCTGAAAAGTGCACACGTAAACAAATGTACTGTAACCAAGCACACGCGCTGAATGAAATGAAATCCGATTGATGTAGGACGAAAGTTTACCCACAATGCTACAAACGGACGCTGGAAGACAGTGAGGCTACCTGTTGCAATCGATGTCAGCAGATGGTCCACTGTAAGGCTTGAAGTCGATAATTATCCCAGACGAGAAAAATATTGCTTGATTTGATCGCTGGTAAAAGCCTGTGGGAGGGGAAACGGCCAGTCTTTTGATGAGCTGTTAGGATACATGTTAAAGTGTGCTCTGCACAGTCTGTCACTGAACGCTCGTACTTATGAGTCTGTACGTCATTGACCACACCCGCCTGAATCACCTCCTCCTGCTGAACATCTGCTTTTCAAGCGCTCGGTATATGTAGGCTACTCTGTATGAACCTGATGAAAATGATCATTGTTCAGTTGTTTTCTACACTTAATATATATATATCTCGATGGAAAAGCCTCTAAAAGCCACCTATGTAAAAAATGAGATAATAATATTGAGTGAATGCTCTCCGCACATATATACGCTCATCAAATACTTTCACTTCAAACTAACTAAATCCCAGCCTCAGCCCATTCAGAAATGCCGGTAGCCGCCTTATGAAGAAACCTATCAAAGCCCGATACAAATATTAAAGGCTACACTTGTAATGTCATGTAAAAGGAAAGTAGCCTAGTACATTTATCAAACATAATGTTTTTGAGTGAAACAAACAAACTAATAGGCTACCACAAAACATCAAATTTGATCTTGATTTTTATTTATTTTTTGTCTCTTATGCTCACCAAGGCTGCATTTATTTAATAAAAAACACAGTATAAACAGTAATATTGTGAAACATTATTACAAATTGAAGTGCTTGTTTTTCTACTTTAATAAATGTAAAAATGTAATTTATGTCTGTGATGTCAACATCATTTCTTCAGTCTTCAGTATCACATGATCCTTCAGAAATCATTCTAATATGCTGATTTGCTACTCAAGAAACATGTGTTATTATTATCATCAATGTTGATAACAGTTTTTGATTAGCATTTTTGTGGAAATTTGTTGTAAGATTAAAAAAGAGAGAAATTAATACTTTTATTCATCAAGGATGTGACATTCATCGAATATGACAGTGAAGACATTTATAATGTAACAAAAGATTTATAAATGCTTTAATAATTGTAATAAATCAATTTAATGAATGTAAATAAATGCTGTTTATTTAACTTTCAATTCATCAAATAATCCTCAAAACATATACTGTAGCAGCACAACTGTTTTCATTTTCAACATGGATAATAATAATAATAATAATAATAATAAATGTTTCTTGAGCAACAAATCAGAAACATAAAAAAATGTTGAGTTTAATATTTGAAATGAAGACTCACTAATGACTTTTATCCAGATTTACAATCCAAGTACAACACCACAGATTATACAGAAAATGATTTTCATGGTTTGGCAATTTGACAAGGAAATGTGTAATCTTAAAATTACTTGGGTAACACTTTTTTTTTTTTAGTGCCCATGTTACATGTTATACTAATAACAGTAAATTATGCATAAATACATGCAACTAACTCTAACTCCACTGCTAACTGCTACTACATGTTGTTAATTAATATTATCTACTTAAGCATATAAGTACACTCTAACCACCTTAAAATAATGTGTAACATTTGTATAACAGTAAAAGTTTTTATTGCAAATAATATTTTATGGAGAACTTGCAAAAAGCGTAAATTCATAAAATCTGATCTCACAGCTGATCAATTAGTTATTAAAAAGCAAACTATGCAAATGCATGCTGACAATAATGGCTGAAAACACAATTAAATTATTAAGATAAAATTGCAGATTACGTGCACCCTCTCTTTATCTACATTCACTGGATATAATAATAATAATAATAATGATAAAATGTAATATAATAACAAAAATAATAAGCAGGTTATATACTGAATCTCACAAGAAAACAAAGACAAGAAACATTTATCATATTTGACTTATAATACCAACTCATTAATCAAATACACAAGCAATCCAGTGTGATTTATGCTGCGGTGAGGCAAAGCTTGCCACAAACTACTAGAATTACTCAAACTTGACCAAGTAACAACTCTCAAAACCAATGCACGGATGATATGAAGAATCTACAATTTCAGCACAATTTACAAAGGTTTCAATCCAATAAAACCCAGGCCTGTCATTTTATTTATGTAACTGAAGATAATGCAGTTTTTTTGAAAACTTGTCCAAAACGTTTAACCTACAGCCAAAGACAATGAAAAAAGAATAAAAGTACATTTGCAGCACAAATGGAAGACACACAAATAATTTAAATGGAGAAGCAGGTCTAATGTTGTTGGCATTTACAGTCATAGTTTTTGGACCTCAGGGAATATAAAGTGAATGGTAGCAAATTGTGCCCTTTAACAAGGCCTCATAATGCACTGTAATGGCTTTGTAAATGTAACAAGGTAGAGTCATCGCCACAGGAGACCAGGGCTTTAAGCAGAAGCTCAGACGAAATGCTTTTCTCCCATTTTCCTTGTGCACCTGCATTCAGTATGTCAGATAACAGCCATGTAACCTGCTGAGATGATTGCCCCTGTTACCCCTTGCACCTCTCAAGCCCCAGCTTTCTGCTATGTCTAGTGATTACAGCCACCTTGCCAGCCACGGAAGCCTAACACATTTGTTGTGTCTCAAATTATTAATAATCACGACTAACCTCTGGCCATCTCACTTATTTAAATGTCCTCTGTAAGAGATTTCCTTTTCATATTTCCAGGCTGACAACAGGGAAGTAAGATAAACCTCTATAGAGGTAAAGGTGAGGCCATTGCAAATAAAAAAAAAGTGCATTTACCATTTTGTTAAAAAAGAAAAAAATCATTATGGACCCTTTTCACAGACTGTGACAGTGCATTTTTCCACAGTTATACACAGACACACACACACACACACACACACACACACACACACACACACACACACACACACACACACACACACACACACACACACACACACACACACACACACACACACATATATATATATATACTGTATATATATACACACACACTCACACACACACACACACACACACACACACACACACACACACACACACACACACACACATATATATATATATATACTGTATATATGTATATATACATACATACATATGCAAATCAGGTTTATTAGCAAAAATTACAGACTTTCAGCTGTTAGCAATGAACAAATCAAATATCTCAACACAACAAATGTTGCGGTTTCCCCAAATTTAACTGAAAATGCAACTTTTAATGACTTCTGCAGTTTCAAAATTATTCAACCCCCTGAATAAAACTGCACAGTACAAATCTGCAAAAAAGGTGTTGCCTCAAGCACACCTGATGCAACTAATCAAGGGGTTCATTAGCTGAAATATCTGAACTGGCTAGGTTTGTTGAGAGCCATATTTCTAACATGCAGTCAAAAGGGACAAAGTCAAAAGAATGGTCCAAAAAGTTTAGAGAAGATATCATCGCCCCTCACAAACAAGGAACAGGATACAAAGAGATAGCGAAGGCACTAAATGTTCCTAGAGACACAGTTGGAAGCATAGTTCACAAGTTCAAAGTTAAAAGGACAGTGGTTACACTACCTGGACAGGACAGAAAAAGGATGCTATCAACGGCTGCAACCAGACACTGAGGTTTGAGCTGAACTGGCCCGTACTAAACGCATGTTAGAACTCCAAGACGTACACCACTACTGACCCAAAAGCACCAGAAAAGTTGGCTTAAATTTGCTCAAAATCATGTAAATAAGCCACAGAAGTTTTGGGATTCTGTTCTGTGGAGCGATGCAACTTAAAACTGGAACTTGTCGGCCCTATGGATCAGCAGTATGTGTGGAGGAAGAAGAATGAAGCATATGCTGAAAAGAACACTCTGTCTACAGTTAAGCATGGTGGTGGCTCGGTGATGCTCTGCGGCTGCTTTGCATCCTCTGGTATTGGAAACTTGCAGCATGTGGAAGGAAAGATGGATTTATTGAAGTACCAGGAAATCCTAGGAGAAAATGTCATGGCGTCAGGACAATGATCCCCAGCATACCTCAAATTCCACCAAGGCTTGGTTGCAGAAGAAGTCCTGGAAGATTCTACAGTGGCATCACAGTCATTTGACTTGAACCGGTTGCAGCACGCAAACCCAATACTGATTGCTCATGAGGAATAGGCTAAAATTCCTCAGAAACGCTGCCAGAAGCTGGTGTCTGGTTATAAAAAATAAATAAAATAATAATTTGTTTATATAGAGGGGGGGATCTCCTCAACCACCACCAATGTGCAGGATCCACCTGGATGATGCAACGGCAGCCATATTGCGCCAGAAAGCCCACCACACACCAGCTTATTGGTGGAGAGGAGACAGAGTGATGAAGCCAATCAGTATATATTACAGTATATAAATGCACATTTATATGTACATTAATAAAACTACACTTTGACAGCCAGACGATGTCCACCCTGGTGGTCAAGAGGTGCCCCCTGGCTAAACCTGGCAGAGGTGCGAGATATCGCCAAGTGTGCCTTCTCGATGCTCTCATCTCACAAGGTGGCCTTTTTGGCGACACTGTCGAAGACTGGGCCCAGCAGTTCTCCGCAGTTCAGAAGCAGGCTGAGGCAATCAAGAGCTTGCCCCTTTGTGCTTCAAGAGCACTCGTGGGCTGCCCCTCAGTCTGCTCGTCATCAAGGGCATCGTTCCCCTTGTTTGTTTTTCTGTTATTATATTTTTGAAAAATGTAAAGGCCCTTTCCCACCAAGTTTAATTTCTAAATGCTAATTCACTCCTGTACAGTAGAGGGCGCAGCTCAAACAAAACTTTCAAATAAATGCAGGAGAAGAAAGTTCAACAATCTGACAAAAACAAAAAAATTAAACAAATGTGGTTTAAATAGTAATTTATTTTTAAATAAATAATCTTTGCTTACTCCTATGGTTAAATTGGATCATCGAAGGACAGCAGCAAAGACATTAGTTAATAAAGTGAGATTAAAAACAAAGTATATTTGTATTATTTAACATATTTAATTATTGCAGGTTTGCAATAATATTCTGATTTTGCCTTTTACTGTTTTTATTCATATTGAGGTATACTGAATCTGTTTTTGTGCAAATGAGTAAATGCATGCTCACTGTAATGAAGTTAAAGCTCAGGGAAGTAGGCGGGAACGGCAAGCGTTAAACAGTTTTAAAGGGATAGTTCACTCAAAAATGAAAATTGTGTCATCACTTACTCAACCTCGTGTTGTTCTAAACCTGTATGGGTTTCTCTGTTCTGTTGAACACAAAAGAAGATATTTTGAAGAATGTCGGTAACCAAACAGTTGATGGACCCCATTGACTTCCATAGTTTTTTTTTTTTTTTCACTATGGAAGTCAATGGGGTCCATCAACTGTTTGGTTACCGACATTCTTCAAAATATCTTCTTTTGTGTTCAACAGAACAGAGAAACCCATACAGGTTTAGATCAACACGAGGTTGAGTAAATGATGACACAATTTTCATTTTTGAGTGAACTATCCCTTTAATAATAAAATAAACAAACAACAAAACGAAAGTAAAGTGGCAGCCAGGGGGGCAATCCAGCGCCCGAAAAGCGTACCACCCCCGGGGGCCGCCATTGGCTAACAAGCCATCACCTGCTGTTAGCATTCCATTGACTCCCATTCATTTTGGCGTCACTTTGACAGCGAATAACTTTACATCTGAAGCATTTAAAGACTCTATTTGTCCATTGTTTATTTCTAAAGAAACACGACAATGTATAAAAGGCTCCATTACCTTGTATCTTACGTTATGGCCCCATAGAAGCAGTTTTTGTAAAAATAGGCTAACGATTGTGTCATAACCACGCGACTCTCTGGAAATTACCGTATAGACAGGAGGAGAAGCTCGCAGTCAGTCGTGGGGACGTGGAGGCATAAAGTCCGATAAAGTCAAGGGAGAAGCCCATAGAGAGTCATAAAGTTGCTCCTGCTCCTAGCTCATGGACAGCTCCTACTCACGCTCTCCGTCTCTGCAAGATTCGGAAGGGAATGATTCAGATTTCTCTTGGCACAGCTACTAGAAGACTTACAACTGTCAGACAGGTTGCGCATGTCACATCTACGTCATCAAGCTCAGTTTGAGTCTGTGCAGTACGCTCAGCCATCAAGAAACGAGTGCTTCTAATTTGCTTCACTTTTCTCCATTGAAGTCTATGGGGTCGCTGTGTCCATTTCTTATACTGTCTATGGTGGCAGCTCCTCACAGACAACTGCCGCTTAAACTAAAACAAAAACACAACTTAAGTCTAGGCCTGGTCATCACTCCTCCTTTTATCTCCCTGGAGCTCCTCTGTGAGACTAGAGACGCTCATTAGCACTTGCGCTACCGGCCTTTCCCACGGCTCTCGGCCTCGTCCTCGTCCTGCTTGCCACGATCAGATTAAGTCTAGAACTACAAAAGCTATCATGTTCACAGCACACACAACACCTCTGCACCTAATTTCATTCAACATGGGAACAGGAGAGCTGTCAGTCAATAAATGTGAAAAGTAATTTGTTTTTCTAATTTGAAAAAGTTACTCAGATTTTTTGTTGTAAATTTAAAAGTAATGTGTTACTTTAGAAGTTACTTGAAAAAAGTAATCTGATTACATACCTCACATCACTTGTAATGCGTTACTCAAACACTGGTTTCTAATAAAACGACAATCTTTATCTTTATAACCCTAACCCTGACCAATGTAATCAATCTCTTGATATTTTTTTCCTCTTTTGCTATTGGGGCAAGTGGGAATGCATAAATTATATTTGTTGTTGATTCCATTCACCACAATAGAAGTTTACCCAACTATGACGATTTCTGAGAATCCGGGAAAAGTGAAAAGGATACATTGCGTTTCCATGACTTCCCACAGACAGAAGAGAGTAAGGAGTCAAATTTGCTGTCACTATTTTAATAGATTATTAGAAACCCCACTGCAACAGCGACAGCGTTTATTAGTAAATAGATCATGTAAATGGTAAATAAATAAAAAGGCTATACAAAGTGGAATGTGCAATCAATTCTGATTAATGGTGAGAAGATTGGGTCATTTTACTGATTCAATCTTTTATACTCCAGAAAAATCATCTAAAGTCATTTGAGCAGAGTTCAAATATTATGATTTTTTTTGTTCAACCCATCACTAGTTATGTCAGAGCTTTTCAAACCTGTCCCGGGAAGCCCCCCAATCCAAAACTACACATTTTGAATGTCTCCCTCATCTAACACACCTGATTCAACTTAGTTCCTTAGTACAGATTGCAAGACTTGAATTGGGTTTGTCTGATGAGGGAGACATCCAAAATGTGCAATGGTGGGGGGGTTCCAAGGACAGGTTTGAGAGGCACTGCTATAGCACACGGTACATGCTTGTGGTGTTAAAAATGATGGCCATAACATTTAGCTTATTAAAACATATATACAGCTGGACACTAAACAGCAATGCAAGCATAGACAAACCACAGGTTAGCAACACCTGAGCTCGTGCTCCATGTGTCGTCCTCAGCGCACTAGCTTTAGTAATCTGGAGGAAGAGATTCTGCAACCCCGGAGCGCTGTTCTCTCCTCTTCAGATCTCATTATTACTGCAAGAAATGGGCCCTGCTGATGAAATGAGATGGAAGAATAAGGAAAAGATTGGGCCAGCTTGAATAACAGTGATGTACCTAACCGAGACAGGTCTGCCTTAGTAATAATCATCATTCAGTGATGGAGACCTCTTCCCCCTCTATGAAGACTACTTCAGTAATCACTATCATGAACTCTGAAGCAAGGTGGAAAATGGATGGAAAAGGGGGAATAAGCTCTATAATAAGGAGAACAGCCCAGTATTCAATTTGCCTGCCTATACCAAAAACGGCAGCGAAGGAAACTATGGTGTCTCAAAAGCAATTTTTACACCGAAGACACGAATACAGGTTTGACACATATTAGTGGCGTGAATGTTTGTTTAAACAAATCAGTTATACAACAGTTCAATAAATAAGAAGTTATTGAGTAATTGAGACACATTTCAGTTATTTTATTCACAGTTATTTCATTCCACACATTTCAGTTATTTTACTTTTGTTCCGCCAAAAGTTACAAACAAAGCCACAGCAGCCGGACATCTCTGAGCAACACACATTAGTGGCGTTTCTGCATGAATCAGTTTGTTTGAACGAATCAGTTAAATGAATCATCATCAGTAAATTGCAGATTGGCTATCTGGAAGGTGTAAACACAGACAAGCGAAGTGATAGGCTACAGTAAAAAGTCCTTGTGCTAAACGCCATTGAACCAAATAAATTTGAGGACCAGAACTAGCTCTTGCATAAATTTTATTTGGATATTATTATTGCAAAAATAACGCAAAACACAATATCTGCCAGCATGATTATGCTGCTGCCATTTATCAGCATTTATTCAAGTGGTAAGGGTAGGCTACTTTTATGTGGCAATAAAAATTATATAATACATTTTCCTGTTAGCATAAGAGCCAAAACATAAATTGCAGAGTCAGAGGGAGAAAATGCCAGTGGGCAGAAAAATGCCTTCCTTAAATAAACGTGCAGAAAATGTGCCACAACATCAAAAACTTCCTCTCTCACTTCTACAAAGCTTCATTTTGACCTCTGATGCCCTTGTGGGTCATCTTGAACCCCTGGCATTGGCATGACCCTGGCAGCACAAGTCAGGAGGTTTTAATTCCTTGTTCAAGAGGCCCTGTGTCACTGAACCAATGTTCTTCAAGGTTGTTTGTGGCAGCGGGTCTGGGATCTTCCTCTTCTTTACAAATCAATCATTCTCTGGAATCTGATACTTCTTCTTTTCTTGTCAGCTGTTTTCCGGCTCCGGGGCTCTTGTGACCTGTGCAGCAGATGGTAAAGATGAAATGATGGTGGGATACGGATTTGTTGAGTGCTGCAGATAAGATACGCACTCAAGTAGGCTACTATTTTTCAGTCTAACCGTATGGTTGTTGGTCAAACCATCAAATGCCAAACTCTCTTAACTAATTTAGACTGTGTTCTCATTAAACAATGTCAATATTCCACCACCAAAAAAATATATATCTAGCAAAATATCTAGAAAATAATAATATAAAACAGTTAAATAAAATAATAAAATGAAATAAAATAAAATAAAATAAAATCCTGGGCATCTCACAATAATCTATATGGATGTCAATAGAAACACTTATTTATAGTGTCAGGAATAAATATTCAAATTAAAGAATAAACATAACTTATTCTCATTTCTCTGAATATTAAATGATAAAATACTATAATTTTGCATAAGTAGGTTTTGATTTGCACATTGTTCTTTATTATAAACCTTTGTTTTAGAGTAAAAACGGGAAAAAATGTGAGGACGACTGAAAATTAGACCAATGGAATATCAAAATGACAAGTAGTGACACTCAACAACCCAATCACATTACAACAATGCGATGTGATTTTTATGTTTCTATAAGGGATCAGTCATCAGTCCAGGTTTTAGTAGAATCAGTCCAATTTATCTATTTATCTTTAGCAGTTTTAATTAATTTTAGATAATGACCAGCACTAATTTCAACATTTTCAGGAAAGTTCTATGCCCATGCTGCTGAAATAATAAAATAAGTAACAAAGATAAAGAAAATGGGCACACACAGCCATGTCAAGCATGTCAAAACCCAAGCTCACTCAGTTTACTTTGTACCTCGCTTGATGTGCAAATATGGTCTTGAAACATGCATATGAAGTAAATTAGCTTTCTGAAGCACCTACACAGCATGACACACAACATGCAAAGAGTTGCAATGTAATTTTTTTTTTTTTTTAAATAAACACAAAACATTGAGATAATTAAAAGTTCAGAGGTATTCTATTATTTGTTAAAAATTTCAAGCTGACTAAAATAAGAAGATACTGAATATATGCTGAATGGCAGCAGTGAAGCCACACACTTTTAACAGCTATTCCAGCAGGTCATTACATTTACAGTCAATTGAAACAAAAGCTCTCAAGCTCTAGTCATTTTTTTTCCCTTAAATACTGTCTGAGTGAGCCTTATGACTTCATTTTTATTGTATTTTATTACATTTAATTTTCACTTGTTTAATTTTCACTTGTATAACAGGAACTTTGCAATCTGTCAGAGTTGTGAATTCAGTAATGCTATACAAATGTTATTGTATTTTATCACATTTAATTTTCACTTGTATGACAGGAACTTTGAAATCTGTCAGAGTTGTGAATTCAGTAATGTAATAAAATTCTGTTCTTCAGTGAAAAGAGGACTGCAGAGTCCGAAAAGCCAATTTACAGGCCTCAGACATATGAATTAGCCTATTTAAATCTTGTATAAAAGATTGCAGTCAGTTTATGAAATTTCACTGAATAGCTGCTGAAAACACTATAGTTGATATTCTGACTGTGACTTCTGACCATATCTTCACAGGCATGAATAGATAAGATTCCTCTGGTTATATAATGACTTTCTGGGAAGCTGATGAGTTGCAAAAAATAACTCGGTAACCATGATTAACCACAGAATCTACCCAAACACTCTATATTATTATTTATCACACTACAAATTAGGAATGTGTTTAATGTGAAACAGCTTACAAGTAGTGACAAAAGTAAAATGGAAAACATTGTAAATCCTTCATGAGAAAAAGAGAACAGGGAAAAGAACCGAAAAAGTAAATTAAGACATTTCAGAGGGCCACAGTCCAGGCTGCACAATCCCTGGAGTTTTATAGAGATTTTTGCCGGCCGGTTTCAACAGACAGTCTTACCAGAGACAGTTACGGACCAAAGCCCTTCAAACATGAAGTAATCATCAGCATCTGAATACACTCATTCAGCAGCAGTTTTTTTCAGTAGCATTGTCACTTTTGTAGAGAGATTAACCAGATGCATAAAGCTGGGATTTTTTTTTTTTTTACATAAACATATAGGCCTGGTTCCACAGACAGGGCTTAGATTAGGACATCTAAGTAGCTTTTATAAACCTGCCTTATTAGAAGAAAAAAAAGAAAAAAAAACCTTGCTAATGTGCATCTTGAGACAAAACGTCTTGTTTTGAATATCTCCTTACAGAATTCACATATGATGGGCTGCATATGGAGAAACACTGGGGTGTCCAGCCCGCAGGTTGGAATGTTTCAACTC
Source organism: Leuciscus leuciscus (assembly GCF_965113295.1). Classification (NCBI taxonomy): domain Eukaryota; kingdom Metazoa; phylum Chordata; class Actinopteri; order Cypriniformes; family Leuciscidae; genus Leuciscus; species Leuciscus leuciscus. The sequence continues at coordinate 26,834,913 of NC_138743.1, read as the reverse complement.
CAGGGGTGGCAAGGTGGCTTGCCAAGGGACAGACACATGCTCAGAGAGGCTTACAGTGGAAATACACATGTGGGAGTCGCAATGGGGGGAACCATGCACATGGAGCCAACACGGAAGCTGCCGGTGGCATAACTCTGGCTTTGACGTCAACGGCGCTGGAGGAACTCAGGGCTTCTCAGGGAAGCTCACCTGAGGAGAATATCGCACGTATCCAGTCCGAGGATTGGAATGGTGAGCAAGCGAAGACACCTGAGCAGATCCAAGTACCGGCTAGTTGAAGCGAGTACACGAGAGGACACTTGGGCTCCACTTGGAGATTGTAGAATCTCGCAAATGTGTTGGGTGTCGCCCAGCCAGCAGCTCTGCAGATGTCTGTTAGTGAGGCGCCATGCACTAGAGCCCAAGAGGAAGCCACACTATGGGTGGAGTGTGCCTTCACACCTAGGTGGCATGGTCAACGTTGCTGCTGGTATGCCAAAGCAATGGCGTTCACTATCCAGTCAGACAACCTTTGCTTGGAGAGAGCCTTTCCCTTCAGCTTCCCACCATAACAGACAAAGAGCTGGTCTGAGGTCCTGAAACACTGCGTTCTGTCTACGTAAGCACGGGGGGCGCGTACTGGACAGAGCAGAGCCAAGGCTGGGTCTGCCTCCTCCAAGGGTAGCGCTTGCAGGTTCTCCACCTGGTCTCGAAAGGAAGTGGTGGGAACCTTGGGCATGTATCCAGGCCGGGGTCTCAGGATCATGTGAGAATAGGCTGGTCCGAACTCCAGGCACGCTTCGTGAACCGAAAATGCCTGCAGGTCCCCTACCCTCTTGATGGAGGCCAATGCAACCAGGAACGCTGTCTTCATTGACAGGAACTTAAGCTCCACTGATTGCAGAGGCTCAAAGGGAGCACTCTGCAGGGCATTTAGAACCACTGAGAAGTCCCAAGAGGGTACGTGAGGAGGGTGAGGCGGATTCAGTCTCCTCGCTCCTCTCAGGAACCTGATGACCAGGTCGTGCTTCCCCACGGACTTACCTTCAACTGCGTCTTGATGTGCGGCGATAGCGGCAACATACACTTTGAGGGTGGAGGGAGACAGCCTTCGCTCCAACCCTTCTTGCACCTAGGTGGCATGGTCTTCTTGCAGGAAGGAAAGATCTACCTGTGCGTCCCCGTACTGTTCCCAAATCAGCTGAACCGACTGGGGATGGAGTCTCCATTCTCCAGGAAGAGGCTGAAACCGTGAGAGCTTGTCGGCTGCACGGTTCAGGTCTCCCGGGATATAAATGGCTCGAAGCGACCTCAGATGCTTCTGACTCCATAGGAGGAGGTGGCGGGCGAGTTGCGATATACGGCGGGAGTGTAGACCACCTTGTCGATTGATGTATGCTACTGTCGCGGTATTGTCTGAGCGGACAAATACGTGCTGGTTCTTGAGCAACGCACGGAAGCGGTGCAGAGCCAGACGTACCGCCAGCAACTCGAGGCAATTGACATGCCAAAGGCGCTGGGGTACTGTCCAGAAGCTCGCGGCAGCATGTCCATTGCACATGGCACCCCAGCCCATGGTGGAGGCATCTCTTAAGACAACATGCCTGGAAACTCATTCTAAGGGCAATCCGGCCCGTAGAAAACTGAGGTTCGTCCATGGGGTGAAGGTCTGACGGCAGGTCGGAGTCACTGGTACTCGGAGCATGCTGTGTTGCCATGCCCACCTCAGGACTCGATCGCGAAGCCAGAGCTGAAGCGGTCTCATATGAAGCAATCCGAGCAGCGCGGCTGTGGCTGCGGATGCCATATGCCCCAGGAGCCTCTGAAATAACCTCAGTGGAACCGCACTCTTGCCCTCGAACTGTCTCAGGCAAGTCAGCAGTGACTGCGCGCGCTCACTCATAAGCTGCGCACACATGGCGACCGAGTTGATTTCCATACCTAGAAAAGAGATCCTCTGCACGGGGGAAAGTTTGCTCTTTTCCCAGTTGACCCGAAGGCCTAGACAGGCTAGGTGCCAGAACACTAGGTCCCTGTGTTCGCAAATCTGGTCTCGAGAGTGAGCTAGGATCAGCCAGTCGTCGAGATAGTTCAGGATGCGAACCCTGTGCCGTAGCGGCACAAGGGCTGCCTCGACGACTTTCGTGAAGATGCAAGGAGAAATTGAAATTGAAATTGAACTCAAACTTTATAGTTACTTTCTCAGACAGGTGCTTCATATCCCTCACTTCTGTCCATGCTGAATCTGTCCCCATTGTTTTAAAAAGTAAGAATGGGAAGCAAAATAGCATGACCGCATCCAGCATGCCAGGCCTTTCCAGCTCAGAGAGAAGCCCTCTATTGGCCAGCCGCCTTTATTACCTTTTGCTTCCACGACCCAATCAAAAAATAATCCTAAATGAGTGCCAGTTGTGTTTCAATAGGTCAATAGCGCTTCACAATTAACTGCATTCAGATCTGGCATGTAACAGTACTATCCACACTGATCCCAATATATTTTTCCTTATTACTGTAATAAAACACGTGGCATTATATAAGTAAAATGAGTTGTGAATGCCATTTTATTCTTACTGTAATGTATTTAACTCATTTTGCAATGAGAAGCAGTGCTCTTTTTTCATGCACAATATGATCAGATATTTTGGCTCTCACATGCATGGAAAGAGCGCGACAGTTGATTTTTTTTAATGATTATAATCAGAAAAGCTCCGTCAAAGAAGGGATGTTGACAGAGAGAAAAACATGAAGCAATATTGTGAAGGAGGCTTGAGTTGGTCTATGGGCCTGATTTCTTGCAGTGAGACAGCTGGATTTACTGCCAAGCCATGATTCACATTATCTGCGGGTACATGCTGTGACGTGGGAGTAGGTTTTTGATTCCGGAAAACCATTAAAGCCACAAAAACACAGATAAATAAATACAATGAAAGCCATAATGGCTTTGCTGTCTCAGATTACGATTTATAATTTTCTTTAGAAAGAACTAAAGGCAGCAAATCTCTCTTGGTTCCACATGAGTGTGGAAGAACATGGTGAAGGGCAATTAAGGATGATGCAGCAGGAGACAGAATTTAATTTATTGTTATTTTATTATTTTTATTCTGTTTGCTTAGTTTCAATAAATTGCCTGTTTTAATGGGGATTAAGTTACAGTATGTTTTCACAGTAAAATACACTCTGTTTCTGAAAAGATATAGGAAGACATGATTCCATCCTCATCTAAAGTTACTGGGGAACAATATATGGCAATCAATATAATACTGACAGTATGTTTTTTAAGTTTCATGTTTTTCCGTTTTATTTTATTGTTTGTTTTATCCGTTTGTAGAGGGATAGTACATAATAAATGCAGTACATATCTCAATCTTTTGATTTATTGCTGCTTGACAGATTAAGTGCTTGTAAAATGAGCAGTATTAGCAAGGGTTCCATCTGATGTTACACTCACATGGACCCATAAAGGGATTCTTCAGCGCATCTGTATTTTATGTTTTGTTTTCATTGCAGTTACATTTCCATTTTACAAATTCAATTTCATTACTAGAATAGTATAGCAGGCTGCAATGATAGGTGGAGTTGTGAATAATCTGTGTAGCAGTGAAAGGAGACGCCATGAGACTATAACCAGGCTTAGACATGTTGTTTCAGAGTTATGTTCATGAAATAATCAGAGGTTATTACTTTTGGATGGATAGACATTCTGGCCACAAATACGCACATTTTCCACTTGTTTTCTTTGGTTATTTAAAACATTTAGCTGAGACTACTGAGCCATTATTTGAATAAGATACCACCCCATTGGATTTGTATTGCTATCTCATCAAATTATCATTAAAATTTGTTATAAACATAATTTCCTTCATAACCTGCTACAGTATATTCAAGCACATGAATAGAGCAGTGTTTGATCAGCACAATGGCGCCCTCTTCTGACACCATTATATTTCCACTAAATTACATGCTTTAGCCTTTAAGTGCATTTCTTTGATTGTGACTGACTCAGTTAAGTTACTGATCTGCTTGATGGCAGGTAATGACTGTGGATAAAACTGTGGCCAAAGATGTTTGAGATAAATATAAACATTAGGCTAAATATTCCCTGAATAAATGAACAAAAATGTGTCCTGCTTTTCTTAATTATTTTCATTTGCAATAAACAAAATTTCCTTAAAGAACAGAAATGTAATTTATAGTACATAATTCCAAAAATATTTTATTATCATAATCTGACTTGTGATGCATTTCGTCTAGCTTGAGGAGAACTGGCTCTCCGACTGAGCCGGGTTTCCCCCAAGGTTTTTTTTTTTTCCTGCCGCCTCTGGCTTGCTTAGTTGGATACACTTAATTTTCTACAATATTATTGACTTGAATGCACTGAAACTATTGGTCTTGGATGAGAACTAAACTGAGCTGGATGATGACATCATACACGGTTTTCTCCAGAGCTGCTTTACAGATGAACTGAACTCATTCCATAATTGAACTTCAACACTTCAACACAATTAACACTGAACTGATTTCAGCTGAATGATAACTGTTTACTATGGTCTTTTTAGAGCTGCTAAATGGCAGAATCAAATTCTTTTCGCATAATTGAATCATTATTTTCCTGTTTACCACTGTAAAGCTTCTTTGAAACAATCTGTAAGTGCTATATTACTAGGGTTGACTTGACTTGACTTTATTATTGGATACCAAAAAGATATTATGCAAATAGTAGATACTAACATTATTGTAAAATGTGCAATGATACAAGATTTATTTATTTTTAAGTCATTTTTATGTATGCATGCACCAAATCAGCATAATGAATAATTTCTGATCTTTTGACACTGAAGACTGGATCAATGGCGGCTGAAAGTTATTTTAAAGTTTAAACCATTCATTAGATAGATAGATAGATAGATAGATAGATAGATAGATAGATAGATAGATAGATAGATAGATAGATGCACATGGCTCACACATGGTGTTTAACTGCAATCTCCGAATGAACTGAAGAGGGCATAAGGACACAACAAATTGCTAAATTCACAGTTGTTTTGTAGTGTCTGTCTTTAAACAAATTTCAAATCTGGGACATGCTTCCTTAGGGAGGAACTTCACAAAGAGCTCTAAGCAAATGATTTTAATGAGGAACCAGTCATTTTAACAGCCCCACCCCTTCACTGAACAGTAGTAAACTATTATGCTAATTAAACAAGTTCATTTTGAGGCAGAAGGTTATCAGTTAAGCAGGAACAAGCTATGGGAAACAAGCTGTTGTCCACCTGAGGGGAGACAGGACTGCGCTGTAGCCATCTGAGTGAAAGGAGGTTTGAGTTCAGCCGTAGGGTGCTATCCAGCTCCTGTAGAGACAGGCCGAGCTGACATGTGAGAGAGGGTGTGCCAGCACAATGCCTACACACCCTGCACAGGGCCGGCACGCGTCAGCCTCAACCGCAGCCGCTGCACCCACACTTGCCGTCATATACAAAACCACCACCCTTGGGGCTAAGGCTTGATCTGATCAGTTTGCACTGTATGCTATACCTTAAACATGACTAACACATACTAGCAAAAAGCACAAATTGGCTGTTTTTGATTGAGTGGCCCCACATTTTCTGAGGCTTAATAAGAAGCACATGGCACCACTGTGGTAAATCTGTAAAGAAACTGAAAGTTTAGTGCTTCTTTTACTGTGGTTTGACTATCTATCTATATACAGTAGTATAGCAGCCATTGGCACTGTAGCCTGGCTCCATCAACACTATAAAACCTTCATGAAACACTTTAAAGGGTGTTTAAATTTTTTTTTATTTATAATTTACTCACCCTCATGTAATTCCAAATGTGCATTCCTTTCTTTCTTCTGCGCAAGACAAAAGAAGATTTTCTCAAGAATGTTAATGCTGTTTTTGTTCATATTACCAAAGTCAATAGGGTCCAAAACTTTCAAACTCCAATAAGAACATAAAGGTTTTGGGTCCCATTGACTTTCATAATATGGGCAAAAACAGCTGAAACATTCTTCAAAATATCTTTACTTTTGTGCTCCACAGAAGGTTTGGAACGACACGAGGGTGAGCAAATGATGACAGCATTTTCATTTTAGGATTAACTGTCCCTTTAAAAATAGTGTTTTAAGCTTATAAGCAAACAGTAAGAGTTTTGAAAGAACCTTGTCCAACTTGAAGAGAGCTCTTGATGGATGAGTGATTTGAAGATTGGCTATAGATAACAGGATTTGATGACTCATCATTAGTAATGTCTTAAGCTTAGGTGCAAAGGCCTTATCTGCTTTAAAATCGAATGATAAGAGCAGGTCTGGTAAAAGAATCAGTGAATGCTGATGTTACTCTCTTTCCTAATCATTGCTCATATGCTGGCATAAGAGTCTTTATAGGCCAGGCATGCCGTTGCATGATTTCACCATCAGCATTTCTACAATACTCCACCCGAGAGGAATTATATTGCCTCTGAGGGATAAAAATCAAACTTCAGTTGTTGCATAAGCTCAGTGTTTTTCAACAACTTCAAAATTCATGGCATCCAATGGGTCATGATACAGCAGAATCTAGGGCATAAATTATTCACTTTCTTTCTATGGGGGTGATGGTTATGGTCCTAGATGGTGTCCAACGTAGAGGTGACCCTGTAACTAGAGAGTTTCTGAGATCCCTATCCTCTGTTACGAATGTGCCCTTAAGCAGAGAGCTCTTGAGGGACTATTCCTGCAATCTGCAAACTGTAATTTGCTTTGGATGAAAGCATCTGTTAAATGGTTGTGGAAACTTGCAATGGGAGGAATAAATGATTTAGTAGTTTCATGTCCTGTAAGTCATGAAGTTCTGAAGAAGGAAATGTTGAGAAAAAGTGGGTAAAGAGAGAGAGAGTGGGTAATGTGATTGGGCTATAAAGATTTTGAAATAACTGGTGTATAAAGTGTATTTCACATATTGATTAATGACATGATGCTAATGTAGTTTATTATTTTAGATTATATAAAAATATATATCATTGCATATATATGTTGCCACTTATTTTTACACTTGACATGAGTACACATGGAAATACATGCCTAGACAGTTCATCTTTGTAAAAAAAGCCATCCCACACTCCCTTAAAAATTCCTTCATGAATCTCAAACAACATAGAAAACAGGCAATCATACTTTTGTTTGATTTAGAAGAAATATTGCTAAGTGAGAGCTGTATAAATGATGTGCTTATGAACAGTGATTCAGTCAAATAGAGACCTTCACCCTACCTGGAAGTCTTTTCTGAGTGCCAAGGTGTTGCCCTATAAACCCTCAAGGAGTCCTCTTACCTCACATTGATAGTGTCAGGGTTCTGTCACTTCTGTCTAGTTCATTTCTTGGTTTTGTGACAGAACTCTGACACTCCTGTTTTTGTTTTGTCTTCGTCTGAGCACACGGTTTCGACTATGTGCGGGGTGTGGTGTTTGGATCCCGGCACTTCGGTCTAGTTTGGCTTCAGTTCTGTGTCGGAATTCGGACATTCATGCTCCGCGTGTTTTGTCGTGTGAGGCTTATGAGTGTTCTCATTAGCTGCGTGTTCATGTCTCGTTTTGTGTAAGCACATGGCTTGTGATTTGTTTTACTGGCCATGTGCTTGCGTTCTAGTCATGTTTGGTGTGAGCACATGGCTTGTCATGTATGTTTTCTTGTGACATGTGCCCTCCTGTCGATTGTCTTGCCCCGCCCATCTTGTTACCTGATTATTGATTAATTTGCCCCACCTGTCCTCCCTTGTTAACTACTTTGTTTTCTCTCCCTATTTATACTCCTTGGGCCCTATCTTGCACCCAGCGCAATTGACTTTGTACACCGACGCATGTATCATTCCTATTTTACACCTGCGCACAGCAGACTTTTCCCTCCACAGAAGCACGTCGGTTAACTAAGAAATACACTTGCGCTCCCGGGGGCGGTTCAGCGCAAAGAGGAGGCGTGTTCCGGCGCAAACGTTCCTTCATGCTATTTTGCAGGTTTAGAAAACAATTGCGCCACTGACCAGGAAAAAATTGTTTAAAGTCAGTGGCGCGTTGGGCATGTTATTCATATGCTATTTTAAGGGCGCATGCTTGGCCATAATCAATGTAGGGTACATGCACAACGCGCACTTTGATTCTCTCATCTACACAGAAGCAGCAGTTTTCATTTTTGCAAATCATACATTATTACGATAGATAGATAGATAGATAGATAGATAGATAGATAGATAGATAGATAGATAGATAGATAGATAGATAGATAGATAGATAGATAGATAGATAGATAGATAGATAGATAGATAGATAGATAGATAGATAGACAGACAGACAGACAATTTATTATAAAAGCATACATCTAACTTACACATTTACCCAAATTATCATACGCCTGTTTAACCGAAGTTAATTTGGGTGGGTTTCTCCATCCCCAATGTCCCTGATGAGAACGTCGGTCTCCTCGGCTGTGAACCGCTGCCGGCGCGCCTGGCAAATCCGCCGTTATAATAGGAATCCGCTTTAGAACAAGCGCGCCTGCTCTTAAAGGGAATGTGAGATGTCGCTCTGATTGGTTTATTTCACGTTACGCCCAAACCACACCTATGAATAATGAAGCTACTTCAGACCAACCCATTTTAGATTTGCGTCGGGCGCAAGAGTCATTTATCCCGCCGGGAAAATAGCAACAGCGCCGGAGATCCGCCCACAAAGTTACTTGCGCTTTGCGCTTGACACTTGCGTTTCAGATCGTTAAAATAGGGCCCCTTGTGTTTTCAGTCCTGTGCTTTTAAAAATAAAGTAAAGCAAAGTAAAGTAAAGTAAAGTGTATAAGAGGTTAAAGCACGCAAACAGACCATCTACCAGACAAGCCGGATTCCATCATATCTTTACACAATATTAATCTTTTACATTGTAATCCTTTTATTTTTAATATTTGGCTAGTTTGTGTGCTGCTGCGCGTCCCTGTGTGTAACAAGCAGAGTGTGTGTGTAATAAGCAGAGTGTACGCGCATTGTGGACCCGCCTATAGGCGCACATTACTAACGTGCTCTTTAAATTACAAAAAAAATATTGCCCCATTGACTTTAGACCAGGTTTCAGTTGACAATAGCGCAGTCTATTTCAGTTGCCTCAAAATAGCAGCGAGCCAACAATTTTCAGACCAGCACGCCCATGGGTGCACAAATGGGCGCAAATGCATTTGCTATTTAAACAACGTGGCGCAGGCCGTGAAAACGATAACTGCGTCGGACTGAAACTAGCAAAAAATAATTGTGTCGCGCTTGGTGCTGCATTGCCCCGGGTGTATGATAGGGCCCTAAAAGTGAAAGCTTAGTTCCTATGATTTCTATCATACTTGTGGGAGTTTAACAAGCACTTACATAAGAGCTCTTCAAATATTACAATGCTCATAATAACTTTCATTAACTCTACAATAAGTAAATCCACTTCACCAGCTAATTACTCTTTGACAGCGATGCCATAGAAATATACAGAACTACCGCAAAAACTGAAGTTCAAACACAAAATCCTAAAGACGGCAGCGTGCTTGTTTCTTTGGCGCATAAAGTCTATAGATCTCCATTTGTCACTTTACCAGCCAGTAATCACCAAGCCAACTGAACCTCGACTAATATACTAGGAGGATATAATAATGGTTGCAAGGTTTCATTGAGGCGTTTGCGATCCAATTCACATAAACGAGTGAACTCAACCCTAAATTATCTTAAGTGGTACATGACACTCAACCCTCAAAGGATGTCTGTTTAACTTTCACTTCGATTTCTTTGAATGTGCTCTTAAAAGAGTTGTCATGGAAATCGACAAATATTATGCCAGCGCTTGCCTGACGTTTGTAGGTGAAGATCATTTCCTTGCAACCTTGTCTACTTGAGATTGGCAGTTGAAAGTTTACAATCCTTTCAGTATCAAAAGCAATTATAAAACTATGCATGTAATGTTTTTTAGTCTCCTTTGCCAATTCAAAACCTCAGTGTTTTTGAGGATGCCTGGTTAAATCTCATAAGGCTCTCTGAGTGAGTCTGCATTATCAAGTATCCCACACACATTTCCAATATAATCTAAGCAAGACCATCTACACGAGAATAGCGTTTCCTAGAACTTGAAGGGATAGTTGACCCAAAAATGAAGATTCTGTCCACATTTACTCACCCTAATTTTGTTCCAGACTTGCATTTGACTTCCGAACCTGACTTACTTTCTTCTGTAGAACACAAAAGAAGATAATTTGAATAATTTCAACTGCTTTTGTCCATTACAGGAGAGTCAGTGGGTTCCGAAAATACATCGACTTTCACTGCATGGACAAACACTTCATGTATAGTTGAACTATCCCTTTAAAAGAAGGAAACAAGAGTGTCTCCATCCATACTCAGCCCTTCAAAGTCTTAACCTCAACACACGCCGACGCCACTGTTGAGAGCTTTGGCTTCACACTCAAGTTGTCATAAAACTCAATGACATCAGCTGAGAGTTCCCACATCATAGTATGAGAGTGAATTCATATGGTCTCATGGTCCATATGAGTCCATTGTGTCTAATGCCTCACCAAGATTTTTTTTTTCTTTTTGCCTATAATGCAGTAAAAATAGAATTATTTAGATAATAAGAAACACTGCTCTGAATAGAGCTTTAATATTGCTAATACAAGCAAGAAGCCAATGGCAGACCGTGAAACTGCTTGGATGTGCAAAAAATGATACGTATTACACTTCAGATTCTGTCACACACACAGTATGCTGCTGTCTAAACAACATCACCAACGCTACACACCAATTTCATCTGTTCCAGCTATATAGAACAATCATTGCGGTTTGTGTCCTTATTACATTGACATTTGGCATGCTGTTATTGAATCAAAATAAGACTCGTCCACAAATCAAGACAAATATAATCTTATAAGCAACAAAAATACAAGGTTTGTATCCTTTGTACCCTTATGACGGATTGAATGGCAAATGGCCGGTGTTGGGCTTGTCAGTAGGAGGCATGTAAAATTAGTTTAGAGTCCTGCACAAGCTCTGTATTTCACAGCAGTAACGCTATTAGATCTCTGTGCTGGCAAGTCTGTGCAGACATAGCCATTTATCAAGAAGGTGCAAACATCTTCCTGTCTATCACAGCCCACACTTGGTGGAACACATCCGTCAAAGAGTGGAGTCCTTGAATTTGATATATATAAATTATAAATGCCCATTATATATTGAGCCATGTATAAGGCAATATCATATCTGGTTGGTCGGCTCCAACAGCACAGGAACTTTTCACTGTTTGTATCACTCCACTTTTCCAGGTTTGTATTTTCCAGACAGTCTGTGCATTAGGGCTCTGACAGAGTCAACGCGAGCAACGTGAGCGACGTGCTCCCTTTCATAGTCTACACGTCGGACGCAAGCAACTTGCAGTATCGCCCCCACCAACAACGCATAGTATTGCATGCAACGGTGCGTCGCGTATCAAAAACTGGGACGACACATTTTGCTCCTTGCAGGCGCGTATGCGTAACGAATGCGTTGACTCTGTAAGAGCCCTTAGTGGTGGGCATTTTGCAGTGACCATATCTGCAGGTTACATTGTCAACTGTAGATTGACTGTCTTTATGAGTGAGTGTTTGTGATTCGTTCAAAAACACTGATTAATTCAGAATGAAATAAGTGGTTGCGTATGAAATCACTCTCTGTGTAAGTACTTCTTTTGAATAAGTAATTGCTTAGCAGCTGTTCAAAATGTGTTAAGTAGTATGAATGTGTGTATGTATGTAATCCAGATGTACTACATCATGTAATAATTATCATGTGACCTAGTTCACTAACATTCACAAATCCTCTCCCATCGCCTCATGGGATAGTAAGGTATCTATCGGATGCACACTTTGGAAGTAAAAGGCAATATGGGTACTATTCAAACTTTTGTTTTATGAATACAATGATTTCCGTCATACTACTCTTTTCATGTACTTATTTATGCCTACTATAGAGTGAGGAAGTAGGCATATTCAGATGTAGCCATGGTTGATTGAGTCATTGAATCATTCACTCAACCAATTCGTTCAAAAGCACAGATTATTTCAAGAAGGAACACCATCTACACTCTTAAAAAAAGTAAGTTTTTTTGGGGGGGGGGGGGGGGGGCATTGATGGTTCCACAAATAACGTTTAAACTCCATGGAACCTTTCCATTGCACAAAAAGTTCTCCATAGTAGGGAAAATGTTCTTTATATTATTAAAATGTTCCTCACACTAAGAAAAAAAAAAGATGCCACTGCGAAACCCCCCTTTCAGAACTTTAATTTCTGTAAGTGTACTGTGTGTTATGAGCAACAGCTTTGGCTTCATTTCAAACTATTTTTGTTGGTGGAGGACCAATAGACAAAGTAACTGGAAATATTGCATCTAAAACATAAGGGACTCAGTATAACTGTATTGGTTATCAAACTGCTATATAAAAGTCACATGTTAAGACTCTGACAGTCATCCTTTCTGATGTGAACATTCTCAATTGTTAACATGGGCGTCGAAAAATATTCACTGTTCAAGCCGCATATGATTATGGCATGAAACAGGCATTATATCTCAAAGTTACTTGATTGGTTAGTTTTTTTTCTTAAGTAAAAGCAATTTGTAAAAGTGGAAACTGAGCTGAGTAGTCACTGTTAAAGAGCCACCATCAGTGATTCTACGACCAGTTAAAAGTGGATATAAATTTTACTAGCTGTTGCAGGTTAAGTACTGTGGCAAAGGTGACCCCCCAGTCATCGCTAACAACGGCTTTTCAGGAAAGCAGCTCTAACCATGAGCCCAGCAGAGGTCAAAGGGCACGACATCTGTGAAAGCAGCCTCTGACCTCCATACAGAGCTCAATGGAGACAATAAGATCAGGTTTCTGACTGAGTACACCATCAGAAGGCTGCTCTGCATCTGTCTTCTCTATTCTTCACTCCATTTGTACTATTTTTGTGCTATACCTTTTTTTGTTTCACTTTTGCATCTCATTATCAATCTAATATCTTATGTATTTAACTTTCTTTGGTAGACATACAGTAGTATGCCAAGACATTGTATATAGTTGTCATTAGGCTAAATATATTCAGATATTCATTAAAGGAGTAGTTTACCTAAAAACAGACTTTTTGGTCTGTTTATTACAAATATGTTGTATGCTCCATAAGTTTGGCGTCAGTAAGATAACATGATCTAGGAGTTGTAAGAACCACTTTTATGACTTTTATTTTTTTAAACACGTTTAAAGACATTGTTTTTACAGACACCTATTAATGTGTAAAGCTAAAGCCATACAAAGTGCATTCAATTAACATTAATTCACTGATATCACAGAAGAGCACTAGAGGATTTCAAGAATCCGGCGTCAACATTAACTGTCAGGAAAAGCATCCGGGGACCCTAAAGCGTGTGTACATGGTGTTAAACACACATAAAGGATTTAAATAGACCAAGATGGACAAATACATCTCCATTTTGAAAACATTCCAACTGTCCCAGACGTAACGTGGGGATCACCATTTCGTCTCCACTATCCCAGCTGCCCATCTACATTTCACAGGGAAGTCAACAGCGTATGCATGTACCCTTTCAACTTGGTGTCATCCTGCTTGCCGTTCTCAGCTCCCGTCTCCAGTAAGAATTATAGGTCACAACTGCTTCCTCTCATAGGTTCAATCAATAGCATGACCCTCTGTTCTTGGGGGTTTTCATGAAAGCTTTATAAGGATGAACAGAATCACCCCTTCCCCCAGTTAAGAAACCTGTCCCTCGAGGCGTGGGCTTGGGCTTATTCAAGACTTCCACCCGCCTGTCAGATCTTAAGGGACATGTCTTGCTGTGTTGAACAAACAGATGTGTTCTATGTCTATCATCAGGAGTAAAAAGACCATATGCTGTCCTGGCCTAAAACCTGACATGTTAAAGCGGCTTCTTGATGTACATCGGTTCTGTTCCCGTCCCCGTCCACTGTTTGATTGATAGCCACAGTCCCTGTGAGTTGTGTGAGCTGAATCGTCTACGACAGAGCAAAGGCTCCTGGGGACCCAGGGGTCAAAGTTCAAGCTGGGCTCTCTGCGCCGTTACACTTCAACGGTGCGTCTCAGAAGATCTGTGCAGCGGGAGAGGTCACTTGTCACCCCATAAGGTCACTGTGAGACAGCGTAGGCCATACACACAAATTCCCTTCCTTTTACAAAGTTGTGACTAGTATTAGTGGGTCTTAGACAACATGGCTCAAGGTCAATATGGACTTCTTGTCCACCTGTCCTGCTCAAAAGAACATGCAGAAATCAATCAACGTGATGTTTAGATGTTAAACACAATGCAGTTGTTTGCGTTCCATGTCACTGAGATTAAGGATGCATTGATAGACTGATAAGATGATACGTATTTTCATGATATGGCTATATATGAAATATATAACATGTAAATATATTCTATAATTATTTATATAGTTTAGATATATTACTGTTCTAACTCTACTGCTTGGGGTCAGTACATTTTTCAATAAGAAATTTATTTAGCAAGGACGCATTAAATTGATTGAAAATAAAGACATTTATAATGTTATATCAAATATTAAGCAGCACAACTGTTTTCAACATTAATAATAATAATAATAATAATTCATTACATTTATATAGCGCTTTCTCGGCACTCAAAGCGCTTTGCATAGAAGGGGGAATCTCCTCAACCACCACCAATGTGCAGCATCCACCTGGATGATGCGATGGCAGCCATATTGCGCTAGAACGCCCACCACACACCAGCTTATTGGTGGAGGAGAGTGATGAAGCCAATTAGTACATGGGGATGATTAGTAGGCCATGATGGACAGAGGACACTGGGCAAATTTGGCCAGGATGCCGGGTACACCCCTACTCTTTCGAAAGACATCCTGGGATTTTTTGTGACCACAGAGAGTCAGGACCTCGGTTTTACGTCTCATCCGAAGGACGGTGCTCTTTGACAGTATAGTGTCCACATCACTATACTGGGGCATTAGTACCCACACAGACCACAGGGTGAGCGCCCCCTACTGGCCTCACTAACACCTCTTCCAGTAGCAACCTGGTTTTCCTACGAGGTCTCCCATCCAGGTACTAACCAGGCTCAACCCTGCTTAGCTTCAGTGGGCAACCAGTCTTGGGCTACAGGGTGATATGGTTTCTGGCCAATAAGAAATGTATCTTAGGCAGCAAATCAAGATATAGCAAATCAGCATAATATAATGATTTCTGAAGGATCATGTGACACTGAAGACTTGGGTAATGAGTAATGAATTCAACTTTGCCATCACAGGAATAAATTACATTTTAATATTAAAATAGAAAATAATTATTTTATATTGTAATAGGCTACTATTTCACAATGTTACTGTTGTGTGCTGTACTTTTATTCAAATAAATGTATCCTTAGCATAAATAAGAGAATTCTTTCAAAAATATAAAAAAATCTTACCGACCCCAATTTTTTTTATTGTAGTGTAGATTTATTAGTTGTTATACATCTTTATAATAAAGGATTTGCTCACATTTTAGATTAGAGTCCAATTCTCACTATTAACTAACTATTAACTACAACTTTTTCCTCAATAGACTCCTAGTAATTACTGTTAGGTAGTTGTTAAATTTAGGTATTGGGTAGGATTAAGCGATGTAGATTATGGTCATGCAGAACAAGACATTAATATGTGCTTTAGAAGCACTAAACAGTAGGGCTGGGTATTGACACAAATTTCACAATTCGATTCGATTACGATTACGATTCAATTAGATTCGATTATTGATTATTTTGGATATCAGGTACAATACATGGCAAATTTTCTCAAGGAAAACAAATATCTTAACTAAATCTGTAAACTATGGGAGTCAGTTGTAGCCTACAAGGCTTCATTAGCCTAGTATAATACTGAAGATAAAAATTGACTGATTTGTATATACAAACACATAAATTAGACTTTTATTTATTTTTATAATAATAAAGTTATTAAATATAAACATTTAAATGGTGGCTGTCATAAAAACTTGCCATATTTATTCAAACATGCATTAAATATTGAAGAACATTAAAAATGATAATGAATATGTAATATGGTGCATATATTTAGCAAAATGCTCCTCCCTAGTTAAATTTTTCTAGCTGACTAACGAGTTTATGGTCTTTGGATATGTTTTTTCTGAGGTAAATGTGACGTTACATGACATTGTTTACAAGATGTTTTACTGATGTCTTTCTACGGTTGAAACACTGATTGAGCGATTCCATGTGACATGATACGGATTTCGATAAGTTGTACTCTATCTTTTAACATACTTTCAGATGCTCATTCATGTTTATTTCGCGCTGTAACTCAGTAACTGGTATTATTAAGGCGGAAGAGAAGATCATGTGCGCTCAGCGCTGCCGCTTCTCTTGAGCTTAGCCTGAGCTGCGCCAGAGCGATCTCACGCCGCAGCGCCAAAACGGTATGTTTTTGAATTTTGAAAGAAAACGGACGTAATTTGAAATCTGAGACTTTGTTTCATATCAGTAGTAACAAAGCATAAAGATTATTGCGATGTATTGGATGGGATGCGCGCTACGATGTTCCATTCATTCATCAACTGCAAACAGGATGACTAATTGATTCTTGGGATTTAAGAATCGATATCGGTTCGTAAAAATGAGAATCGATTAAAATCGAGAAATCAATATTTTTTAACCAGCCCTATTAAACAGCCAATATCCTAGTAATATGCATGCTAATAAGCAACTAGTTAATAGTGAGAATTGGACCCTAAACTAAAGTGTTACCAAAGATTCATATTTTAAATTACTGTGCTGTTCTCTTCAGAAACAGCTTTTTTTATGCAATTTTTTGTCAACATGCGCAAGCATGAATCCATCTGAAAATGTCAAAGGTGTCTTTGTGAAGGGGCTACTGTGCGTCATCTCTACATCCTCAAGAAGGCATTATGTTGATGCCTGTCTATAAGGGTAAGTTTGAGCTGATCGGAGAACAAGCCCTGGATCTCCAATGTTTTGTTTTCCCAGCGAGAGGCCCGGATGGAGGAAAGGGTCTGTGTGTAGGCCATAAGCCCACAGGAAACAAATATCAGGAAAAAGATCAGCAATCCCAACATGATGCAGCGAGTTAGCGGAGAACTCCGCACCAGAGCAAATCCCACCGACAATGAGCGCGCTCTGAAAACAAGCCTTCAAAATATGACAGCAGTGACCAGCAGCATCATACTAAACATACTTTTAAGAAGAATTCACATCTTTTCCTCACTTTAACATCTCAAAGTAACTGCATGTCTAAAAGCCTAAAAATCAGACCTGGTGCTTCAATGGTCAAAATTTGTGCCATATAATCAGTTAAGACCCATGTCACAGCAGCCCCACCCCCAGCTCTTGTCGACTAATGCGTTAGGTAGTTGAGGCAATTTTAAGGAATAGCGTTAGGACAATGTGGATTTGAGGGCAATATTGATTGGATAAAGGAGGGATGTCAGATGAATGTCAGGTATTGTGAAGGCTGATAAAGGAGTAAGCCGTGGACCATGAGGAGGTCAGTCATTAGCCATGTGGAACGCTGATCCATAGAGGTGGAGAGGGGCCATTAGGCACACATCAGTGCCCATCCCTGCTCCCCAATCCCATGTGCTGGTACAGACACCCAGAGAAAAAAAAAAAGACAGAATGATGGAAAGGAGAGGTGTTCAGAGGGTGGAGAGGACTGACGGGGAATAAACAAGGGTTCATAGGATCATAGCTTCTCACGGTCTCATACTGCCAAATGACTACTTCTAGACTTCATGAAACTATTATGAAACTTCATGAAATTAACTATTACCCGCATTGGAGGGTGCCATTCCTGTGCAAGCTACTAAGACAAAATAAAAAAGAACCTTGCAAGTGCTAACAAGCAGAGCTGAAGATAGCCTACTTCAACAACAATCATCTAAAGAACTAAAAAATTTAAGTTGCAGAAAGAAACAGATTTTAAACAATGATTTTGATTACTGTCAGTGGTGTGATTAATAAAGAAGGTATTTAGGTGTTTCTCCAACTACAGCCACTTTTGGCCAAGCTGACATTTATCAAATAAAATCTTAATTACTTAATTTGTCCACTGATGGAAATTATATATTTAAAATATAATTTTGTCAGGCTAATGTCATAGCTAGCATTTATGTATCTGAAATATACACAATAAATAATATTTCAACACTTTTTGCATAGTTTTGTAAAATTACAGCTTCACTGGAAATGAATCTTTTACTGTTTTATCTTTGATTTTTCCACACATCTTATATTTCATCTTGAACTATTCACTGACAATGTTGTCTTCTTGATTAATAAATACACCAAAAAAAAAAAAAACGTGTCCAGTGTGGTGGAAATGACACCAGGGCTGTGGGAGAGTCATTATTCTTTGAAAAATGAACTTGAATTAAATTTCACGCAATAAATATAGAAATGGTTGCATGTTTATTTTTACTATTCGTTTAGATTATCATCGTTTTCAAGATAATAATTCCTATTTTATCGTGGATTTTCATTCATTCCATGGTCTCAAAAGTCTCAAAAGTCTGAAACAAGAAAAAACTAAATCTATATATAAATGTAGTCAAATAAATGAAGGCGTTAAATGGCACAAATAAGTTATGGCATTATAAAAACTGTCTAAGACTGATTTAATGTGATATTCAAATAACATAAATTGCAAAAAATAAATAAAAAATAAGTTATGTTCATTTTAATAAATTCAAACCCTGGGAAAGAAAAGTTTTTTAAGTTGAAGAGGCACAGTTATATATATATTATATAGTTTGCTGTATGGACAGGAATCGCGAATCAACTTTTGGTTAGCATTACTGCACTGATAGCTTGACTTTGATGGGGGACCTGTAGTCCCACAGGGCACACATAGGGCCAGGGACCACCTCCCTCTGCTGTCCACCGAGGGAGAGTCACACAGCCACATTGTCCTGCATTGTCACTGGATGACATCACCGACTGATTTATAACACTGGCTCAGAAAAGGATTCTTTGTGTCCATACAATACGCCTCTAAATGTATGACACCCCATTAATTGGCGTGCTCACTGAGTATTTGCATAGACGGATTGGTAATGATTAAACATACGGCCCACCTCCTGCTAAACTGATCGGTCAGGATAGACATGGATGTGCTTCTGATGCACAGTTGGTTGAGTAACAGCGGCATTTATGCGCTTAGTGTAATCGGCTGCCTGAAATATTGCCTGTGCATTATGCTTCCACTATTGGCAACTTGACAAGTATTTCTGAGTAACTTTGATTGCCAGCCTCAAGCTATGCATGTCCAAGCATTATTTGAAGAAACCAAATTCTACATTCAGGCTTTTTCGAGTACTTTCCCAGTGCCTCACATATTATCCCATAACCACAACATGACTGTGTCTAGTCCTAGTAGTCATTAATTGTTACAACAATAAGATTCCATTAAGCTTAGGAATACAAACAAGATGTATCAGTGTCTGTTTCTCTGAACATGTGACAGAGGCCCGGCAGGGGGCAGCAGGAGGCAGTGTGGATTTGAAAGGATTCAACCAGAAGCACACAACTGACACTCATGAAACCCAATACCACTGTGCACGGTCTCAAACATACGACACACACACACACACAAACATGCTCAAACGACTGGCTTTGTTCCATTCTGCCGGCACACTCAAACTTGGTTTCACATAATGATGCAGCTTCAGGGCAGTAAAACCTTCAGCTTCATCCACATCTACACCCTCATCTGCTGGTGTTGCCTGGACTGGCACGGCTATAACAATTACAGCCAGCCTGGCTTCTCTGTTTCTTTGAAAGAAGTCCAGAATGGTTATGAAGCATTAAAAATCAGCAGTAATAGCCACTTTTCAATGTTCAACAAAGGCTAGAAATTATCCAGAGTTAAGGGCAAAAATCGCTATTAAAAATATTCTATTAGGCCTATGTTGCTATGTTTTCAGTGACACCGCAATGACCTAGCGGTCAAATATCTGTATTCGCCCTCTGAAGCCAGTGTTGAATGTGCTGAAAAAATTAAATAAAAACAAAATAAAAAGGAGTTAATACTGGATGTTGAGTATAGGTATTAGGGATAATGGCACATTTAATTAATAGAAATTCATATAATCTATTATTCAGATAGACCCATAGTTGCTGATGTGGTAATCATTAATGAATTGTTTAGGTCTTCTTGAGTGAAACATTAACTCATGATTATCTGTGCATTAGTTAAGTCTGAAGAAATACATTATAGTGCACTCGTATTGTGAAGTGATCCTGACAATAGAGCTGTTTCATTTAACGTTTAATGTTAATTAATTTTAAAATTTAATCTATTCTATCAGAATGTTTATTGTGTTATGTCTTTTGAATTATTTACAACTAATTTAGTATTTTGTATCCATCCAAATTTTTTGGGGAAACAAATAATGTTTTTAAATGAATTAATTGATTGAAATTAATTTCAAGCATCTTGACATCAATGGCTAGTGTTTTGTTATATACTTTGACATTTTACTTGTTTTATGTTATTTGTTATTATACTTTTTTTTTTACATGTTAATATATATATAACGGAAGCCAGCTAGTAGTCGCCGTGCGAGTAAACCTCACTCCTCTGATCTCAATAGGCGCTCTAGTGACAGACTCCTATATTAAACACCCTGATAAATGGAATTGAACAAATGCCAGGGGACAAACATTGACACTTAAATAAAAGAGTGCTACTGGAATCTCTACGTATATCATTATTGCTAATAATTTGTAGAATATCCTAAAATCAGACAGGAGTTACAAAAGCTAGATGGAGTTTGAATTAAATGGGAAAGCATAATGTTTTCTCTCCAACTATACTTCCAGTAAATCTACTGTCTTTTAAATGTACCCCACACAGAGCCAACTGCAGGCTCCAATGTTGGCACATTCTCCTCCATTTGGCTGTTGCGTCTTCCTCCATGCTCTAGAATGGTGCTATAAAAGAGGTCTATATCCTATTCTTATCTTGCTCAGAAATCGAGTCACCCCACAACCTAGTCACTAGTTTTGGAGAAGCCCTCCCAATGACTGTTCAGCATTAAATCCCACCCACTCTTATCTTCCAGGCAATTCTGCTGCTGTGGTGCCAAATCCCTTCTTGCTCAGCCCAGCCCTGGGACCACAAGAGTTTTTCCCACCTTTTATGGGATCAACACCTTATTTACCCTGTTATTTATTTAGAGATACTTCCGGCCTCCGTCTTGGCAGCATCACCTTATTAATTCTTCTGAGCAACTGAGGCGGGTACATGATATCCTCTTTCTTCAGCGTCAAAGTTAACCGTGCCCTGAGAGCCCAAAGACTCAAATCCAACTCGACTTATGTTTGTGGTGCTGCCCGCTGAAAAGTGCTGTTGACATCAGTCTACAATGATGCAAATTTACAATGGAAAATGGTGTCCCTTTAGTGTATTACAGATTAGGATGTTAATCTAAGCAAATGTAAATATTCATTTCATTTGAATTTACAAAGCTAGAATGTGTCTTCAATATCAGATCCTGTAAGAGTAATACAGTGGCAAAGTTACAGAACTTTAAAAATGTGTAGAAAAAACACAAAACTAAGGTTTTGATTCAACTATTTGCAGACAGTCAAAAGTTGTAGAGATTTATAACATTTCACATTGCGTGTATATACAGTATATACAGTATAAGATAACACTCTAAAGATAAGAAATGATAAGACTTTTGTAAGGTTTTTGAAAGTCTCTAAAACTCACCAAGGCAATTGTTTGATCAAAAATAAAGTAATAACAGTAATATTGTAAAAATGATTATAATGTAATATATATATATATATATATATATATATATGAAGAGTTCAGATGCAAAAGCCTCTAAGTGCCATCTGAAATTTTCTTCTAGAATGATCATTTTTATCAAGCTCGTATATTTAAGTTCAGTAATTTCACTTAAATGAAAATTCATAGGGAATTTTCATTGCCATTTAAGTGAAATTACTGAACTTAAATATACGAGCTTGATAAAAATGATCATTCTAGAAGAAAATTTTAGATGGCACTTAGAGGCTTTTGCATCTGAACTCTTCATATATATATATTTAAACAAAAACGTTTAAATGTGATTAATCGATTTGACAGCACTAATATATAGCCCTTGTTGTTATATATATATATATATATATATATATACACACACACTGCATATATTAAAATATAATTTAAAAATATAAAAAGTATAAGTATAATACTTTTAGAAAATTAAATATTAGACATTTTTGAAAAATATATTTTTTTGTTTGCACATACTTCGAGATTGTATTCATCATTTACAGGAAAGAAGGAATTTAAACAAACACTTTTTGGCACCTGATCAAGCATCATCCACTGTGGGTTTGCTTGTCATGTACAGTAACAGAACTTGGCAGAAGCAGTCAACACTGGAAGATGTGAATTAAGAGGATGGACCAATGGCTGTGCATTTTGGCTACTCGACTAAGCATATATTTTATTTATAGGGGACATCTTACTGTCAAAATATAGATTCGAACAGGTTCATTAGCTCTGACAGCCAGTGTCTCGAGGTGTTGAAATATCCCCTTCTGCCACTAAGGCCCTTCACCTTAAAGGTGCCGCTGCGATGCGTGTCGATGCGCTACCACATCCCTGACAACCACTGCACACCCCTTTATCAAGTGTGAGTCGACAAGCTGCCATCTTACACAAATGGAGATGCAGAGGGCTAATCATTCATTCTTTCCACACATGCAGTTATAGGGCTCTCAATTCCACACACATCATCTTCCCTGAAGCCCTCTGCATCCCCTCTGGGTCTTTCTCATAGCCACTGGTTTCAGACTGGCTGCTACCGGCTGTGACAAGACTGCTGGTGGTAAGGTGGGCTGGGAGGTTGGGGGTGGAGGAACAGCTGCAGTCACAGGACAAACAGAAGCTGGAGGACGCTGGTCTATCCTGACCACAACCAGACACCACCAAAAGCAGTGCCAGAGAAGACAACTGGCATCACATCGCAAGAGCCCAGCTACTGTTATCTGATGCAGTGGGAACAAAACCCTTGCATGTTGGCGAGTTTCGCCAGTAGTTAACATGTAAAAATATCATAATGTTGCAGATATTGACTGGAATTAATTCTGAGGCTAATATTATTCAGGCTAACTGCTAACACCAGGTTTATTCAAGCTAAGACTGGGAAGGAAGCACTTGCTAAAAAGAAGTACACTTAAAAACATGCTTTTAAAAGAGTGCTTATTAGGCTATAATATACTTTACATGTGCTTTAGTACGTTAGGCAACCCATCAAAATAAGTGTTCTTCTTTGAAGCAACATAAAAGATTATTAAAACATAACGATACTTTAAAGTAAAACTTTTAATCTAACATTATTTCAAAGTCCACTTTTTTTTAAAGTGTGTTATGAAATGTTAAAGGGAACATATCATGAAAATCTGACTTTTTCCGTTTTTAAGGGCTATAAGTCCCCGGTGCATCTACCAACCCAGAAAACGTGAAAAGTGACAACCCAAAGTCCAAAACTTTGTTTTGGTAAGCCTTTCTCTACAAGTATGTAAAAAAATTTTTATAAAAAAAACCTATATGATTTTGCTCCCCTTCTGATGTAGGAAGGGGATCTTATTATAATATTACCGCCCCTCAATCTGCACGTTTCCACCCACGCAAGCGACAACAGTGTAAAGCCCCATTCACACCGCCAGCAACATGCAGGGACAAAGCGACATGATCCCATTCATTTTCAATGGAGCGCTAGCGACACGAGCGACAGTGACCGTTGGCGACAGAATGTATAGGCGTGTCAAGCAACGTGAGACAAACGACAAAAGTTCCAAAATTTCAATTTTATGCAAATGAGAAGTGAATTTCGACTGTGGAGCTCACGTCACCATCTGCAGGCATGACAGGACAGAGTTCCAGAGCGATTTCACTGTTTTATATGATTTGACTATAACCACATCATGGATTTAATAAAATGATGCGTGGAAAAGAAACTGTCGGCAGTCTTAGTGAGTTTGATTCCTACATAGTTTATGTGTTGTTATATTATATGCAAGTTTAGCACTGCTGCAGTTCATATAACAGTTTCCCCTGCATTATGCTGATTAGGTACAAGAAAATGTATTATTTGTCAAATTCTAATGACGTTTTAGTCATTTTTGACAGTATGAGTGAGTTTAATTTGTTGATAGATCGATCGTTTAATGCACTGAGCACTGCTGTGGTTACAACACTCTCCAAAAGCAGAATGCTACTTTTAAGTCTTTTAAGTCTAATTCCTAGTCAATTTAGAATGATATCTTAGTTTTATATATAAATATAAAATCATATATATATCACTTGTGATTGTATTTTCTATAGATATGGCTAGACGTGCAGTCTACCAATAACATTAGAACGACGGCACTGGGAACGCCCACAAGCGATTTTGAGATGAAATTTCACAGACACGTTCTGGGACACCATATATTTATATTACATCTTGTGAAAAGGGGAATAATATGTCACCTTTAAGTCATGAAAGTGGCCTCATTTTTTCATTATTATTTCTACACAAATATATATAAAATATATAATGTTTAAAATATATATACTTTAAGATTTGAACTACATTACAATTTAAAATTCAATACAATTAAGAACACTTATTTTTTACAAGACAGGGTAGCGTTTCAATACGTTTTTATTATAATTATGTTGCATACTCATTTTCTACACATCATTAAAAGGATAGTTCACCAAAAATAATTTTGTATGACACTGTATAGGCTACTGTTTTTTTTTAAAGTACGTAAAAAGAATCATAAAAAGTGTATATACCCGTCTTCTGAAGCCGTGAGACGGGTTTGTGAAGAACAGAACAATAGAACTCGTTATCCACTGAAAATCTTGACCCTAGATCTCTTCTATAGGGACATCTATAAGTTCTCGAAAGAGTGACGTCTGATTTGTAAATGAATCACTCGTTTGAGAAGGATCTTTTCAATGAATCAGTTAATCCAGTTTTAAAAACGAGATACATTCACAAACCTGACTAATCCAGTTCCTAAGCTCAACTCACTGATGATTTAGTGGTTAACAGCTCACTGGAAGGAGTTATCAGTGAATTTTGGTCTGGTCTTAACTTAAAGATATCGTATGACTTCAGAAGACTAATATATAGCTCATTTGGACAGCATGACACTTTAATGGGTTTTTTTTTTAAGCTTGAAAGCTTTAGATCACATTTGTTGTAATTGAATATAAAAGAATAGAAATTCTTCCAAATAAATTTTTTTGTGTGTTTCACTGAAGAACGTAACTTGACATGAGGTTGAATAAATTATGAAAGAATTGTCATTTTACAAGACGTCATATTCGACCATTGCAGGCTTCCTCACTCGACTCAACCTCAATTGCAAAGCAATGCCATGTTATCCGTGCATGACCTTTAATGCTCTAATATACTCTAATTCATCTCAGTCACAGAGGGAGTCCATGCAACCGACTAATCCCACAATGCCTTTCATGTCTGAAACACCAATTACAGGGGGCTGATTTGAAGCCACACACGCATTTACAGTGTCCTGACTTGCAGTACTGGTGATCACGGCCGGGACAAGCGTGGGAAAACTGACATGAAAGAAAGTCTAGAGGTTGGTCATGATTACGGACTTAGATGCAAAGTGAATCAGGGGCTAAGAGGCTGAAAAAAGCTTGTTCACTGGATATCAGACGCGTTGTCTCATGCACAGAATTACTAAACATCACTGGCAATTAGCCACTGATATCCAGCCAGGAAGAACATCAGACTGTGAGCCAGACAGACAAGAACGCAGGATGGAGGTGGGGGTGCTGTGGTCTATTGTCAATGGATCTCTCTACTACTGAGCTGGACACTGAACACTGAGTACTGCTATAAGAGGCTTCAGCTAACAGGCCTGTTTCTGATGCCCAGATTAACCCACATAAATGTTTAATAAATGCATTTCAGCAGGTTAAATAAACATAATTTGTTCACGTAATTTCAACATCACTTAATTAAGTCATTTTTGTAATTGCATTAGCTAGCTAACAAAATATTAACAAACGCTAACTCATATTAGCATGCTACGAGCTAAACAGTAAACAGTCCTTGAGTGAAACGGTAATAACTGTGTTCTGCCAGTCCACAGCCTAAGCAAATGCTCCACTCTTCTCCACAAGTAATTTACACGGTTCTAATAATTCCAACATAACTGAACATTAAACACTATTAAGTCTCGCCCTTTTCACTTAACATTTTTACTGTACATGATTTGTTTACATTCACCCTAAATAATTGGATCCAGCAGATTCAACATTTTATTGATTTATATTACAGTAATAGAAAGCAAAGAAATCAAGTTTAGAAGAGAAACACAATTTTGTTGCGTAGATCGCAAACAATAATATGATTTTAATTGACAAGTTAATTGGACAATATGTGTCTTCCTATTTTTTCAGTGGTGTATATATAAGAGTATTAATAATCGCTTGGGCAAATAATCAAGTCACAGACTTTCTCTGAAAGTCAATACTTTTAAATAAGGATTAACAGATAAATAAATAACAGATTCACTACTGTGAGGTAAAATATCTCAAAACTTTGAAATACTGATTTTCTCCACCAACCCAAGTGCAGATATATCATAAATATAGTTGTATAAGAGACACACAACAGCAATTTATCTGGTAAATAAAATAATAAACTAAAATAATTGTTTTTTAATGTTTTCAAGTCAGGACTGCTAAGTAATTCAGGTTGAAAAGGTTTAAAGGACATGGTCAGAATGTTTTACATTTTCAAGACTAAAGATGTTGAAAATCAAAAATCAAATTCATTGCAGATGATTTTAGAATAAAAAGCGTTGGGAGGCTGATAAGAAGAATATTTACAGTTGATGATTAAAAAATATGGTGTAATTGAGGAGACATTGATGTAAAAAAAAAAATGTAAAAAATGAGGAGGGTCAGGTATGTAGAGCAGTGAGAGGTAAACAGAAGAATGATGTTATTGAAAGGAGGCCTGGAGGAGAGCTCCACAGCTCCAATGACATGCTTATATTTTACAGTAGTCTCATGACTGTAACACTCACACACCAGTGATTCTCCCATTAAGTCAAAAGTTCAACCACAAGATGAAATGATTATGAATACAGTAACTGATGACACATTCAAACTAAACAAATGACATCAACAAAATTACTTGAGCATGACAAATAAATCCAGAATATACCAAACCCCCCATTTTATTTGTCACGATAGAGGCAGGGTGGAGTTATAAGGTTTTACTGACAGTTTGAGGATCCAATGGAGTCACGAGGTTTAGTCACAAGCTCTTTGTAATACTTTTCATTGGTTAAATATTTGCAAACCTCACAGACAGATGTAAAGGGTGACAACTGTAATGATTGATGAAAAAAAAGACGAAATATGGAGATATGAGGTTTCCGCCCGACAGCGACTAGGCCTATGCAGTGATGCATAATTTTTATGCAAGTTGATATTCTGATCAAATTTTTTCCCCAAGCACATTTGACCAATTCAAACCACATTAATCTCAATAAATACTATTCATTTTGTATTTACAATTGATATATAATTAAGGAAGGCATGTTAAGCCTGTTTTTGTATGACCCTGCTGAACCAATGACCGTTTTGCTGTCCATTGGTCACGCCTAATTTTTGCAATTTCTAGTACTATTGCATTAGTATTGCATCCTTCTCATGTGCATTTCATCTTTTTTTTTTACTTTTCAGTGCGAGTTAAATCTCTTTTTTGGCCCATTTTAGCTGTAAAAGAAAACCTGCATAATAATTATGCACACCTGAATATAAGGCGTTTTTCAATTCCAGCCTACTTTAACAATTATATATCACTTATAAATGATTAAATAGTAAATTAATAGTAGTTATGAAGATTAATGTGGTTTGGAATTGGTAAAAACTTTCAGAATATCAACTTGCATTGTAATTATGCACACACTGTGTGTGTGTGTGTGTGTGTGTGTGTGTGTGTGTGTGTGTGTGTGTGTCTCTGTGAGTGAGTGAGTGAGTGAGTGAGTGAGTGAATGAATGAATGAATGAATGAATGAATGAATGAATGAATGAATGAATGAATGAATGAATGAATGAATGAACGAACGAACAGTTTGGGTCACACATATTTTAGAGGACCTACTATGCTTTTTTACATTTTCAACTTTCTTTAGTGTGTAATGTTGCTGTTTGCATGAAAAAATTCCACTCCAAAGGGAGTTATTTTCTATATCAGCAAGCACTGTTTCTGAACTCCCTGAAACGCCTCAATTGAAGTCTTGAGTTTTCTTCCAGGAATGTACACATCACAATATTCCTCATTTATAAAATTCACGTCCAAAGCATACACAAAAAAGGGGCGAGGACAGGTTGGAGTTGCGTTAGTAGTGTGTTGAAACTCATGGTTACTGTAAAGGGCTTGACATTTCTGAGACACTCTCGAAGCGGTTGACCAACCACAACACACTGATCCAGCCGACCAATCAGAGCACACTGTGCTTTTTTGTAAGGAGGGTCTTCATAGAGACCGGAACTAAACAGAGTGTTACAAACAGACTGGGACGAAAAGAGCTGCAACAATGCAAAATAGGTGAAAAATACAGTTTTTGAACAAAAAATCATGAAAACCTATTCTGGTAGCCCCCAAAAACAAAATCAAGACTTTGCAAAAGGGCATAATGTGGCCTCTTTAAACATGTTTTGATGGATGTTTTAACCATGGCTATAAGCAGAAGGTATGATTGCACAATATCTCGGAACTTGTGACAGCTGAAATCAAGACTAAGCATCAAAATGAAAGAGAAAGCTCCTCCTGTACTCCTGGGATTTGGGGGCCACATCCTGCCTTGGGTGTCCATTAACTCATTAGAGCATCCGATTAAAATATCAGACTGCAAGAGCCGCGAGTCTTCAGTCCATTGGCAGCCAAAGTGAGAAACCTGAGGCCTCCACATCAGCTCATCAGTCACTGAGAGATGCTGCCATGTGTACGCTATACACTCTTCAACGCTTCGGACTGGAGCGTATTTCAGCTGGCAGGACTAATCATGCTCCAGTGATGAGACAGCACACTCATCTATTCTTCTTCTATGCTTTTCAGTGGTTAACACCTTTTTAAACATCGGGTAAAGCACTTTTCAACACTGAGTTTAGTGTTGTGTTGTGTTGTTAATTAACCAAAACTGAAACTATTAAAAATCATTTTCAGTATTTGAAATAAATAAAATATAAATATCAGGTGCAAATCCTTAACTTAAAAAACGTGAACAAAAATGTGACATGTTGCCTTGGCATCTAAATGAAATAAAACAAGCAAAAAAATGTATTGCAAAATACGTAATGATTTGAGGACCAAGTTTGTAGTCAAAGTATGGGCAGGCCATAGTCAATGTAAAGCATATTGTTGATGTTTCGTCCCTACCAGTGAATGTGCGATAACTGTTTATCCGCCGTCATCAGTTCTATAATGCGTCTTCCAGCTCAGCGGTCGGAGTCGCGCGTTCATGTGTTTTGGGGGCGTGGCTTTGGAAGGAGCCCAGAAGGGAGGGGGTGGAGTGAATGGAAATAATGAGCTGTCTTTAAAACAGTCGTGAGAGGTCTACAGACACTCGATTTTTATACTTTCTTTTTCAGAGTACTTACATTTTAATTATGTATTGATATATAAATAAAGTTTAAACAAATTTGGAAAATAAGTTTTTTACACAATTCCTACCTACCCAACCTTTAAGTACTAAATTAAAAAAAATAATAATACAGAAATAGAAATAAGATAAAGCTAAATAGAAATAAAAGCTCATTTAAAATATTAGGAAATACTAGCCTATAAAGTGCCACAGACGTTGCCACAACGTAGGGGAGACCGGGGACAGTTGCAACAGGGGATGGTTGCAACTTGCAACATGTCATTTTTCTCCAATCAGAAACAAGCTAGAGTGATGACACTCATACTGCACATGCAGGAAAAGTTATGGCAGAAAGAAATTGTGTTGATGTTGATGATGACGACACACTCCTTTTCGCGGGATGTTTTTATTCGCGAGTGACGATAGACATAGATGACGATAGACATTTTATAGAGCTTATACACTTCGCGTTTGGTGTGAACACGCCATTAGCCTACACCTTGGGTGTGCATTATTTTTCGAATAATTCAACGGCCCAGAGTCTGTTATTCTGCTTTAGGTTAACACACCTCAAAACATTGTTCAGATGATGTATCTCAAGACGTTTGTCAGGTTTTTGTCTTTAAAACGCTAATATGTGTGGGACTAATTTCTTACTAAATTTGCTAATTCCAATATGTCAAAACGTAAGTCTTGTGGTTTTGTCAACCAATCAGAATCAAGCATTCAATAGCCCCGTAGTATAATATTTTATTTTATTTTAAGAGACATTTTTGGGTGTCCAATTATATATAGGCCTATGGATAATTATTGACCAGGCAAATACGAATGTTAACCCATGGGTTTACAAATGCACAGTGTGAAGTCTTGAAACCTGAATAACCAGGATTAATTGCTTACTCGGAGACAAATATGAACAGCATGAAACATGAAACAAGATAAACCCAGGATTGCGTTTACTCAAGTCGAATTGCTTCGGGTAAACAATTTTAAACATGAAAACCCCAATAGGTAACAGATAAGCTCTCAATAACAAGCAAGTTGCAGACGTGTTCACTGAAGTAAAAAGTGCGCTCTCCCACCCTCCTTGGTGAGCTTCTCTTGTTCTAAAACCAAAAAACACTGTGAAGAAAAAACAACAACTACAACTCTGTGAGTACACAAACTCATCTCTGAAACTACACTGCTCTTCTTTTAGACAACCCAGCTGGAGCAGGTCTGTAGCAGAAACCCCACCGTCTTCTTCAGAACCCCGTCTCTCGGGTTATTTGATAAAGTGATGAGGGGGTGCTGTGACGACTGGACAGTAACAGGGTCTATTTTTAGAGTGTCAACATTCTAAAACATGCTCCTCAGGGAACGCTGGCCTTCAAGTTCCTGAAGGGCATTAAGCTCCAGTCACCTGGTGGCCAAGACAGCGTTACTATTGTAAATATGAAGAGTTAAGTAAACCATATTAAAATGTCCAACAAAACTTTCATTACCCTGACCTATTAGGGTGCATTTATTGCTGGAGCAAGCAGCATAACCTTTTTCTTTCAGTATCTCCTTTTATGATGTGTTTATTATATGCACTTATAGCACAAAACAGGCAGGAACAGGATAACCAAGGTTTCCATGGTGCCAACAGTTAAATCACTGCATCAAGTTCAAAGAGCTGATCGTAAGCGACTCACTTCTTCCCGTCTTCTTTAGCACAAGACAGCTGTTGCTGCCCAGCAATACATGATAGCAGTGACACATCAAATAGAGATTGAGTTTCACTATGCCCCATGGTTTGTTATGTTTTAAATGCTATCTGGAGTAAAAAAAAAAATCAGGGCGTGAGGTCAAAAATATCATATCATGTCTAATTAGATTTTAATTAAATACTTTGCAAATTGCATCTACAAGTTTCATTTACACGTCAAAAAGTATCAGCTCTCATTTGTCACATTTATCATCCGTTTCTGATATATTTTCTTTTGCCTGAAATATAAACAAAAATATTTGTTGTCATATAAACAAAAGATAAAAGAATAAAAAACCAAACAAAACTAACAAATAGAATACAAAATAAATACAACAAACAAAACCAAACCAAAAATATTCACATTCAGTTTGTTTTGTTTCCGTTATCTTTCATTTGACAAAACAATAAACAAAATATCTTAGTCAAGAGGATTGTTTTGTGTTGTTTTCTTTTTTGTTTTGTTTTCACTTTGATCGTTTTCTTGTTCTATTTTCATTCATTCATCTTTTTCAAGATTAACAACCTTTGGGCCTGGTGTTACAGACAGGGCTAAGATTAAGCCAGGATTAGGCCTTATTTGAGAAGCTTTTATAAATGTGCCTTAAAAAAAACAAAAAAACATTGCTGGTGTGCATCTTGAGACAAAACAATGGCACTGACATATTTTAAGATATGCCAATGCAAGTTGCTTTCAGTTAAAACAGCTCAAACGTGCATTTTAGTCTGGGACTATCCTAAGCTAGCCTGACTGCGTCAGACGTCGTACTTCCGCTCAATTTCAGTTCGCTTCTGTACTCAGACTGAGATAGCGACCTATCTCCCAGTTTTCCTCCGGCCTGAAAACAGCCATGTTCACTCCGGTATTTCGCTCGATGGTTTTGTTTTCGCATCATACATGTGTTTACAGTGGAAGTTCGATGCGGCTAAGCAGGCGCATAACACACGTCATAACCAAACGTTATATGATTGGCTTACGGGTAACCAATGATTTTAAACTTCAGACAAGCCCCCCCCCCCCCCCCCCCGTGAGAAAGAAAACGCTTTTCAATTATGCCCTTCCAGACTCTGTCCAGTCAAACCAGAGTTTGGTATTACCAGGCTAATCTTAAGCATTGTCTCTCTCTCTGTCCAGTCAAACCAGAGTTTGGTATTACCAGGCTAATCTTAAGCATTGTCTCTCTCTCTGTCCAGTCAAACCAGAGTTTGGTATTACCAGGCTAATCTTAAGCATTGTCTCTCTGTGAAAGAGGGGTTGATCTATCAATAGGAATGAACCTTGATGTACTGGGTGCCTCAGACACTGTGAAGGTAATTCAGCAAATTTGCATTTATACAGTATAACCACAACATATGTTACAGTGTGCCATAGTTCACACTATGGGAAACTTTGAAAGAGGAGCATTATTCATGCTCCCAAAACAAATCTTTTCCAAGACAGATTTCAATTGAATTAGAAATACATGTGTGGGATTGAATTGTTTGTGTTGAGCTCTCACAAAACATTGTTTATTGGAAGGAATTTTTTTGGTCTTTGATGTTTAACCACGCATTGCTATTTATACACCAACACTTGTTCTCCTCGAACGAAGAGATATTGTGTTCACCCGGTGCATAAACACACATAAACACTAGTTGGCTTGGAATAGCGAGCTGCTTATCAACAGGAAGTTACAGTTCCTACTTTGGAAATGTCATTGTTTGACTCCTACAATACACATTAAGGGGCTTTCTGTAATCAGCTCTTGGGACTGAGGGGCTGGGAGCCGTTTCTGCGCTCAAAAAGAAAAGGAGTGAGTGTACTTCACAAACCAAAGAAAGATTCCTGAACAATGGATTTGACAGGATATTACTTATAGCAGGAAACTCTGAATGGTTGCCCACTCTAATGTAATCCTCAATCCATCATACTGACCAGTTATATTGTGCCACCAAACGGACCATGAACACATTTAAGGGCCTTTTATGAAATTAATAACAGTCTTTAGTTCAATGCTCCACGTCGGCCTGTCTACTATTTATGTTTAGCAGGACAAAGGAAGTCTTAAGTTGACCTTGTATTCGAGGCTGAGATGCAAAACAAGAACGTTCTTAGTGACAGCACACAGCATCCTCTTTCCTTTAATCATTAGCCTCATGGCGACAATCAGACAGCCCAGTCAGAACATTAATCTGGTTACTGAGGCCTTTTATGACAGCTGAAGCTCTGATAAGTCTCATAACTCATGTATCACATTTCCCTATCAGGAGCAATGTTACTTCAACTGTGTAATTATTTCCACTCGCATGCAAACTTCACATTCCTCCCCTCAAGTATTTTCTCCATGCATTTCCTTTGCTGTCTTGGTGTAATTAGGTGTGTCAGCACAACAAGTGTATTTAACAGGCTTGTCAGAATTATGGGGGGTTTGACAGTATTGTTTTTTTCCCTAGGCGGACTGGATTATACAGATACATCTCAGAATGCCAACTGGTTCACTTTAAGTGAATTATTAAAGCAATGAGCAAATAGAAGAGAATATCTCTATAGTACACTGAACATTTTTTATTTGATATAACTTGATTCAGTTGTGCACAATGGTTCCACACATTGAAAACAATGTTTCTAAACATTAAATTAAACCGTGGGTTAGGGTTAGCTCAACTACTCAAATGCCTTAATTTAACTTAATTGAGCGAACACAATAAAATTAGACAATAGCCAATAAAATGAATGTCAAAGTTACCCCATTTGGTTTGAACATAGAGATTTTGAGTGAGTAAAAAAATGGTCCAGTGTTGCTTAAAGGTGTAGCCTACTGCACTACTGGGAAAATGAGCTTTCAATAAAACGTGGCTATATGCGGTATAGAAAGGCAAAACATAAAAAAAATAAAAATAATTGGTGCTACCTGATGGGAGAAAACAGAGAGAAAGGGATATTGCCTTCCCTTTTGCCAAATAGGTAAGAAAACTTCACCCATAATGCACTGGGCACGTTGCCATCCAAGGCCACTTCCAGTCTGCTTTTATTGGATAGTCTTGATCAGTGTCAAAAACCACCTTGCTTTAGTAGAAAATACTTCTTAGTATTATTTTGTTCCCAGGTGCAAGAGTTTAAAGAGTAAATGTATAGCGGGAGTGAGTTATTTCTGGTTTCTAGTGAAGGATCCAGCGATATGTAGGCAGTGGCTAAAGGGTACAAAGAAGAATCATAAAAATGGAGAGAGAAAACATCCTCTTTGTTTGAAGTTTACATATAAACTAGATGACAACGAACGTGTTTTAGGCCAAACGGAGGGGATAAAACTGAAAGAAACTGCCATTCCATCAGTTTCACCCAACCCCCCGAAGCTGTTTGAGTAGACAAAGTATGATACAATTTTCAGTGATAAACCTCTCTTACAACAACTCTCTGTCGATCGGACTGTCCATAGGACTGGGGTACAAAAATGCCGAAGTACAATCTGTAGTTTTCACGAAAGCCCTGGAGCTGTCAAAAGACTTTTGCAGACAAAAGGTCCAGGTAACACAGAGAAACACTAAACATTGTTCATTTACATACCGACAATACAATGCAGGTTGAAAATCGGTGAAGTTACACTTTAAATAAAGAGGGTCTGGAATCGTGTATAAGAAGAATAGTGCAAGTCAGCATGCAAAATGTACCCGCTATACCATGGTGTTGGCACAACAAAACATACTCTTCACACACCCCTCATCAACCTAACCACAAACTCCAGTCTTCACCACAATGGGAACCTCAAAAATTCTTCTAAATCCCTAAAGAGCCTAAAACGCCAACAAGTACTGAACAACTACCCCTCTTTTCTCATCAAGCTCAAAAACTACCCTGGGACAAACCAACCTCGTGTCTATCACAGAGGTCACTCTGAAGATGCAGTCTGGCTTGACTTGGATCTCTGTCTGATATTCGATACATCAGAAACATCCTCAGACTGTTGAGGTGCAGAGACCAGGATGGGTATTTGCCTATTACTGGATATTTGGAGAGGAGTTCTGAATGAAGACATGGAGAGAATTACTCTTTATAGTTTGAACGCCCCTAAAGTAACTGTCAACATTGGCACTTAGTTAGAATGTCAAGCTGTCTTAGCATTGTGAGGAAAGGCTGGCCATGGGAGGTAGTGCAGCACTGCAGCTGGAGGGAGAAAGAGAGACAGAGAGAGCTGTTGATGTGGAGAGCCCCACACAATGCCCCTGAAATAGATGTATCTTTAGCACCGATCAATGGACTCCAAATACAGTACAGAGTTCAGCCAGTTCAACATACAGAAATCCTCCTTGTAAAAAAGTATACTTAAAATAAAAAGAGTACTTATCACGGGCATTATATATGTTAAAAGAATACACTCAAGTGAGAATTGAATTTCATCCAAAAATTTAATTTCGAATTAATTTTGTCATCAGTTACTCACCCTCATGTCATTCCAAAACCGTAAGACCTTCGTTCATCTTCGGAACACAAATTAAGATATTTTTAATTAAATCTGAGAGTTTTCAAACTCCCCACAGACTGCAATGCAATACTTTTTGTGCGCAAAAAAAATAAATAAATGATGACTTTATTCAACAATTTCTTCTCTTCCGTGTCAGTCTCAGATGCTGTTCAGGTGAGCACCACGACGCATGCGTGTGACGCAGGAGCCGGCCAATACTGAGCCGGCGTTCTGACATACAGTAGAACCCGGAACTGCTGCACTGTGTTTACAACGTGAACAGTGTCAGAGACTGTTGATTTGTTGAATTGTTGAATAAAGTCGTAATTTTTGTTTGTTTGTTTTTCGCACAAAAAGCATTCTTGTCGCTTCATAACATTAAGGTTGAACCACAGTCACATGGACTATTTTAACAATGTCTTTACTACATTTCTCCGTCTTGAAAGTGGTAATAACGTTGCAGTCTATGGGGGGTCAGAAAGCTCTCGGATTTCATTAAAAATATCTTAATTTGTATTCCGAAGGTCTTGTGGGTTTAGAACGACATAAGGGTGAGTAATTAATGACAGACATTTTTGTGTGAACTAACCCTTTAAGTACTGACCCTGTCTTTATATGTAACATATACTTTAATGTAATTTCTATTGAAACTTGTGTCATGCATTTAAATTATTTGTATATATTTTAACTTTAAATGTAATATTGAATAACACACTATAGTCAAAATCACTTTAAATCTGCTTTTAGTATGTTAGTCAACACATTAAAATAATTGATGTAAATAATTGAGTTGATAATTTTTTATTCAAAAGATTTTATAAGATGTGTTTACAATTGCAAACTAGACGATGGCAACATATATACAACAAGGGTGCAAAATGAACACTCACCAAGCAACAAATGCATGTAAAAACTGGTTCAACCGTGGCTAGTAATGTTTAAAGGAACTGCAACATAATGCATGGCTTATGTCAAACATGTATAAAACGAAATATTAGGAATAAAATCAGTATAAATATGAGGAATAAAAATAGTCATACCACTTTTAGCAAGCTACTCCTCAAGACCACGCATACATTTGAATGAATGTGAAAGATATTTTAGTAATAGAGATCCAAGGAGAGAGTATATGTCACTACAACAGTCAATATTACAATTAATTTATTAAAGACAGTTTCATGACTGTTGTCGGTTGTTGAAATGGGGTCTATGACCGTGCCCTCCTGTGACACATTAGAAGCTATGATGTCTGGACAGCAGACAGCAGCAGTGCTTGCCAGGGTCATATCGCAGTGTGTGTGATAAGGTAAGGGCTCGAGGTATCAAATCAGGCACCTTGTCAAGAGAGCACTATCAGCTTCTGTTTGAGTGTGGCACTGAATGGACAGATACAGGAAGGAAGGCAGCCGAATTCATAGTCGATGGCTCTTTCAACCGTACAGGATAACAGCATTTTTCGTGACATCAGCTATCGCAGCAACACCAAAATCAACGGAGGATCCTACACTAGTCTGATTTAAAAATACAAAGCCACAGCTTAATGACTTTACAGCTCACTCTGTAGTAAGTCACCCTCCCCTCCCCGCTACCTATATTTGCATTCGCTTTGGCAGTGCTGGTCAGATCCTCGTGTTGGCCCCTTTGAGGTAGTAATACGGCCCTTCCGAAACTACTCACATCTCATTGACCCAGTTGGACAGAGTAACTGAGAGTTTCTTTTCTATGACATGGTATGTCTACATCAATAAGTAAAAGACATTCTAAAGTAAAGGGGCGGTCACACAATTTTTGCTCCATTTAATTCCATTCATACGTCTTTGAAAGCGGGAGACCGGAAATGTAAGCTTGTGTGCAGAAACTTCGCCCTTTCGATGCATTACAAAGTTCAACTTTGATGAGCTCTGACCATTTAAGAAAAAAAATGGGGTGGAAAAAGACACAGGTACAGGCAGGCCGACGCGTCCATATAGGCGAACTCGGCAATTGCCTAGAGCGACACTTTTGTAAGGGCGGCAAAATGTGTGCCTCATGAGTCATGACTGAGTGATGGGAAGTTCGGATCATTTTACTGACTCTTGTTCGATCTCGTTCATCAAAATGAACGAATCTTTATTTGAGTCATTTCGTTAATTTAAGTGGCTTTAAATGTTATACTTTTAACAGCCAAATTCCCCGATCACATCCACCTACGCAATGTTGATAATATTCTGAATTAAGAAATCATTATAATGCAGTCAAAAATAATTTACAGGGAACATAAATAATTACTTTACCTTCCGAGTCTTTCGTTCATTTGTCACGTGACATACGCAATGAACATGAATCACCCAGGGACTACGCAGGATGTCTAAACGACCAAAATTATCTGGTTGCGAATATAAAAAGAGGAGACTTTTGAAGGAGAAAGCACACCAACAACAGAGGGGTTCCTTGTTAAAATATATTGATCCAGGGAGTATTTGCAAGGATGACACGCCTTCCTTGTTACGTTTTGCTTCTGCTGTAAACTTTTTTGTGGAAGCGAGAGAAAATCAGCTCTTGGAAGAGATGGTGTTAAAGACTGGAAGAATTTGTCAAGCATCCTTAGCAACCATGAAAAATCAAATGAACATATTGAAAGTTTTCATAAATGGAAAGAGTTGGACATAAGATTGGTCTCGCAAAACACCATAGATGCACAAAATCAGCGGGAACTTGCTGCCGAGACAATACACTGGCAAAATGTGTTGCAGCGGTTGATTAGTCTCATCAGAGTAATGGCTACACTGTTAAAAAAATCTGTAGAAATTACAGTATTATTGGCAGCTACTTGCCAGTAACTTACTGTAGATTTAAATTGATGTTATTTACTGGCAACAGTTTGTTCAAAGTTAAATGAACATTAAACATTAACAAGTCTTTATCTTTACAGAATAAAACTAAAATAACAGCCTCATGCAAAGCATTCTGGGAACCAAAATCTGAAGGAAAATAACAGAAAAAGGTTGATGAAGATTTCTGGTTCCCAGAATGCTTTGCATTAGGTTGTTGTTTTATAGTTTTATTCTGTAAAGACAAAGACTTGTTAATGTTTAATGTTCATTTAACTTTGAGCAAACTGTTGCCAGTAAATAACATTGATTTAAATCTACAGTAAGTTACTGGCAAACAGCTGCAAAACTACAGCAAATTTTGTACAGTGTATGCAAAACCTGCCATTCCGTGGAAGCACAGATAGATTATTTGAGCATAACAATGGCACTTTCCTGAAACTAGTGGAGATGACAGTGGTCTTTTTGACAGCGTTATGACTTCAAAAGAAACACACGTTCACTATTTAGGCAAAGATATTCAAAATGAAATCATAGCAATTCTAGCATCCCAGATTCAGCAGGAAATTCTCACGATGCTGAAGTCAGCTAAATACTAATCTATCATTTTAGATTGTACCCGATGTAAGCAGAAGAGAACAGATGACCGTGATTGTACGTTTTGTTACAACACAGGGAGGAAGTGTGGATATCAGAGAACACTTCTTGGAATTCACGGAGATAACTGATTGTACAGGAGCTTGCATGACTGAGGTCCTTATTAAGAAACTTAGAGAGCTGGATATTGATATTATGGACATGAGAGGTCAAGGCTACGACAATGGATCAAACATGAGAGGTAAGCATAGTGGTGTGCAAAAAAGAGTGCTAGACATAAACCCAAGGGCATTTTATGTGCCTTGCAGCGCCCACTCTCTTAACTTGGTAGTTAATGATGCAGCCGCATGCTGTCTATCCAGGAGGTTTATAACTTTTTCTCTGCTTCCACCTCTCGCTGGGACGTGGTGAGTGTGGCCTCACAGACAAGCCTTTAAGTGACACGAGATGGGAAAGTCGGGTCGATGCACTCAAACCCATCCGACACCAGTTGGGGGATGTATATGATGCGCTGCTGTCAGTGGCAGAAGATGACAGTCTAACTGGCACATGTGGAGCTAAAACTAGATGTGAAGCCATTGCATTCACTGTGCCAGGCATTGCAGCCAAGATCAAAACCTACCCGTTCATGTGCTCCATCATAACGTGGTATGACATTTTATATGAGATAAATGTGACGAGCAACATACTACAGACAACGAGTCTTGATGTACCTTGTGCTGTGGCACAGCTGAACTTGACAAAACGATTCCTGGTGGACTATCGCACAGACAACAGTTTTGAGAGAGTGCTGTCCAATGCAAGAGTATTGGTGGAGGATTTGGAAACAGAGGCCCGCTTTCCTCCACAAAGTGCAGTGCGACCACGAAAGAGGGGAAAAAAAATTCACTATGAAGGAGAGGATGAGGCAGTGATGGATCCACAACAGGATTACAAAGTGTTTTTCTTCAACAGAATACTGGATCTGCTCTATTAATGCTATTGAAGAGTGTTTTTTCTCAACTCCAGGAGCACAGGAACATATTTGGGGTGTTGTATGACATTGCATCCATCAAGGAGAAAAACGCTACTGACGTTCTCCAAGAATGTACAGCGCTGGAAAAAGCCCTGACACACGGCGACTCCAGAGATGTTGATGGACAAGAGCTTTTTGCGGAGTTGACTGCTTTGAGTAGACGTCTACCAGCTGGAACTAAACCCCTAGATGCACCTAAGTTCACATGTGATAATGGGATGGAATCAGTTTTTTCCAATGCTTTTGTAGCATTACGACTGCTTCTCACCCTTCCTGTTACAGTGGCTTCAGGAGAACGCAGTTTCTCAAAGTTGAAACTAATAAAAAACTACCTTCGCAGTACAATGAAACAAGACAGACTTAATGGACTGGCAACAATCTCCATAGAACATGAACTGGCACAGAGAATCGAAATAGAGGATGCAGTTAAGACCTTTGCTGCGATGAAGGCCCGCCGTGCGCGCTTCTGAAAGGTAAGTTAAGCTTTATTTGCTCTTTAGTCATTGTTTAAGATGCTGAACCTGCTGATGATATAATCTGCTTGCGGAAATTTCATTTGTGTGTGTTTTTACGCACATAAGAAAGTGGTGTATAGAGATTTGCAACGGTAATTTGAGGAGCTGAAATGTGATTATTTGGAAAAGTGCTGTCATGACTGCTTAAAGAAAAATGGCAGCAGGCATTGCCTCCTGCATAAACTTTAATATTGTTGACATTTTGGGCACACTCGCTATTGGTCTTTGTTGTTGCTGGTTTTGCGTTATATGTAATGCATATTGGTCTTTGTGTGTTGTTGCTGGTATACGTTGCAAATACGGCACAATTGTTTTTCGCCTAGAGCGGCAGAAGTGCACTCGCCGGTCCTGGGTACAGGACTGTGTACTTAACAGCTTTAATGAGAGAAAGATATAATCACAAGAAGCACTCTCAATGGCATAATAAAAAATATGGATAAATATAAAATGATTGATTTAAAAATGTTGATTACATATATAGAAATAATGTATCATGGAAGTGGCCAGCTGCTAAAGTGTTCTTTTAGCATGATTGTTTGCTTCTCTGATTGGTAGAGATTTCTGGAGATGGATAATGTTGTTTTTCCACCAGGAATCTTGCTGTTGAACATGATTATAAAAAAAAAAATAGATTGAAATAATGCAGGCTGATGACTTCAACAAAAGCATATACCAATTCACAACTTAGTATTTCACAGCAGGTCTGTCTCTACAACGGTTTATTAGTTATCGTTCAAAATCCTTTACCCATAGAGAAAATGAATGGGATTCCATTAGGAAATATGTTGCACCATTTTTCATTGGGGTTGGTTTCGGAAGTACTTTTTCCATTCACTTTTCCCATAGGGATACAAAAAAAAAAGCATTATAAGCCATGAATGAACCAAACCAGTCACCTATGAGGTGAATCAAAACATTACAATCTTTGATTTGAAACAAAAAGTATTTGAAAATTGCACAAAAATACAAAGGTGCAAGACTGTTTACTTAACAGCTTTAGTGTTGGAAAGAACTAAAATTCCATGAAGTATTGTGAGCGGCATGATCTAAATAAAAATGATGGAGAAATATAAAACTACTCATTTAAACATTTTGATTTTATATATGTATATATATATATATAATATTAATTGCAAAAAATATATATATTTAAGTATTTTGAGCGTAGGGAGATGCAGTTTGGTGCGTTTTGCTTGTTTCGACTCTCTGATTGGTGACATATTCTGAACAGCATCATGGGTAATGTAGTTTTTCACGACAAATTCCACTGTTAAACACAATTATTTTAAAACTGAGTTGAAATGATACGGGCCACCTCGTAGCTCACAGTAAGGATGTCTTTAACTGTAAATTATCGTTAAAAATCTATTTCTCTATGGAGAAAATGAATGGAGTTTTTACTTCCGGAACCCAACTGTTGCACTCTTTTTGGAAATATCCCACCACTGCATGTCACAATTGACCAATCATAATCAAGTATTCCAGAGACCCATGCAACAATGAGATCTAATAAATAGTGCTCAGACATCATGGTAGAGACAAAGATGAGGTGCAGCAGCGTCCTGGTATCAGATGCTAGTCCATATTTCCACCAGCACACAACATTCCCAGGGGAATTCTGGGTACCATCAACCCCACATGTTGTGCAAAAGATCAAAGAGCAGCATCCGAGCCAGCAGGGCAGCGTGCCAGCATACATGGTGACCTGCCAACCCCAGCTGTTCCTGCCATGCCCATGTCTATCGTGTTCAAACCTGACCTTTTACATAACAAGCTACAGCTTCGTGGGGAGGTCCCTCCTCTCCCTTATGCCAAAAATCTAAATTACATTATAACCCCAGCATGTCGTTTTAACCAGTGCATATGACGAATTAGTGCACGTTTCCTGTTCGGGCTTGTGAAAAATATTAGCTAAAGTAATTCTTGGTAGATCTACGTTCCTTTTCAGACACAATTCCAATGAAGGCCACCACTCCCCAAGCTTTTGTAGAGGCAGCTGCTGAAAAGCACAACATCTGCAGTCCAGAGAAGCAGCAGGACCCAACCCTACTGCGGCATGTGACCAACTCCTTGGGCTTATTTCACCCCACACAGATAATGCCTGAGTTCTGCCCGCTCTAATGGACACGAGACAATAAGGTCTGAGAAAGAGCAGGGTTATGATTATGACAGTTATTACACTGAGACATGATATCTCTGTACTTAGTGGTCAACATTTTATTTGATGCCCCTCATTGTTTTCATACCTTTCGATATTCAGCACTGTCAAGTATGTGAAATCATTCTTTTGAAAGTAACTTTACACACAACTTGAGGGTGCTTAAGACAAGCCTGAACTGACATTGGAATGTGATATTACAAAATAATTTTTATCAGATTTGTTCATTTAACTACATCTGGCAGGAATATTTTACCATACAGAAAAAAACACAAAAGATCCACATGGGAGATAGGACAAATATGTAAGCCTATAAGTGGGTTTCTTCAGCTATGAGCACTTTTGGTCCAGTGGGGGGAAAAATCACTCTCATTAGTTCTCTTGTCATGATTTCTTTGTAATTGTCAGCACATCTGAAACAATTCAGTGTGATTCTGTGGAAATGATTGTGTTGGGGGGGAAAAAAAGTAATAAAATGGAACTCCCTGGTTAATCACATTGCTAACATTTGATACATCCTATTTTTGCATTAACATTAATTGATGTACCCTAAATACACATGCATTATTT
Source organism: Leuciscus leuciscus (assembly GCF_965113295.1). Classification (NCBI taxonomy): domain Eukaryota; kingdom Metazoa; phylum Chordata; class Actinopteri; order Cypriniformes; family Leuciscidae; genus Leuciscus; species Leuciscus leuciscus. The sequence goes on along the minus strand of NC_138743.1, from coordinate 26,791,371 downwards.
GAAAATTACAGCTTGATTGAAAAAATGACACATACAAATATTGGTAACACTTTCAAAAAAGATTGCATTTGTAAAAAAAAAAATGCATCTAAATAGCCTTCTAACATACTTGATTTCAACATTTACCAATGCATTATTAAAATCAAAAGCTGTATCTGTTATACCCGAGGTAACATCATTTGTTAATACATTTGTATTAACTAACGTTAAGAAAGATTAATAAATACTTTAACAAATGTATTGCTCATTGATAGTTAATGAAAAAGTAATCTGAAAAAGAAAATACTTGTAGGCGATATACAAGCAAATGTAGAATAAAGTTTTGTATTATTATTATTGTTGCTTTATTTTCAACTTTCTCTGCAATCCTAATGTTTGTCCTGAAGAGGTAACCGTAACGACAGACATAAATAGATGCTCATTACCATAACTTTTGTTAATGAGCATCAATTTAGCACCTGATGAAAGTATGTGATCTTACCAAGTTGTGTCAAAACATTTGTTGTGGGTACTGTTTGTATTTCTTAATTTAATCATGTTATCATCACAAGGTTATGTTATTGAAGTCTACTCAATGAAGAAACTGACAATACAGGCAAAGAGACACAAAACTGAAGGAAAACAGAATCAGGAATGGGAACTTGACCAATGAATAAGTCACATCAGGGTCAGGAAGTCTCTTTCAAGTCTGTTTGATGTCCATGGGCAGCAAGGGCCTGTGGATATTTGAGAGGGTGAATCTGTATGAATGTGTATATTTTGGAAGGCCCTCTCTTTGATGTCAGTGGGAATTTTTTGGTTTCTAGGTCACCAAGACAGTGGTCAACAGTTATTCCATCCAAGCTGAGAAAAGCATTATTTGAATGTCAGCTGACTATGAAAATAGGAAGATCTGGCTTTGAGTTTGAGGAAGCAAAGCCGCCCCAAAGTCAACAGATCAACTCAGCATGTTTTCAGGAATAGGGCATTCGGCCTGCACTCTTCTTCCTTTTTAAATTCACCTTCTTTTGCAACAATAACATTTCAGCTGGTCCTTGGCAACATGATGCATTTCCCAGTAGCCTCTAATACTGTGGGACACAAGCGATATGTCTCATCATGAGAGCCTACACAATTTCACTGGACTGGAGCAGAAAAACAAGATACACAGCACAGCAATCTTGAGCTGCACTAGATGAATCTGAACATAGACACATGATGACAGTTTCTGCCATGGGAGTAATTCTTGATCTTGAATGGAGGTTGTGATGTTTGCATGGGGGCTCATGACCTTTATCGTGCTGCCAAAGCCTTACCCATGAGACCTTGCCGCATAATCCATTCCTCATTGCTGGAATAAAGGCCCCTGGGTGGAGTTCATCTGCTCCATCCTATATCTAGATGGAGGTTATGTGGAATATGCACACCAATGGATGATATTTTATTTATTTGCTGGAATACCATCTCATAATATCAGTGATTAGTTCAAGAACATCTGATCTCAAGAACTAACACTTATTAAGCAACACTACTTACTTAAAAACACTGCACCAACACAACTGTTTAAAGGATTTGTTCACCCAAAAATGAAAATTATCCCATAATTTACTCACACTCAAGCCATCCTATAGTAGTAGGTGTATATGACTTTCTTCTTTCAGATGACAACAGTCAGAGTTATCATTGCTCTTTCAAGCTTTATAATGGGAGTGAATGGTACCTTAGATTTTTATCATCATAAAATGTATCCATACGGCTCAAGGGGGCTAGAAAAGGCCTTCTGAAGCGAAGCGATGCGCTTTTGTTAATATCAAAATATCCATATTTATAAACTAGAATCACTGGCTTCCGAATGCGAGTCAAGTTCAGACGCATGACATATTGACGAAAGTGCAAAATCTTAAAAAAGTTAATATTCACTCCCATTATAAAGCTTGGAAGAGCCAGGATATTTTTTTCTTATATATAACTCTGATTGTGTTAAGCTGAAAGAAGAAAGTAATATACAACTAGGATTGCTTGGGATAATATTCATTTCTGGGTGAACTAACCCTTTAAATCCAAAAGAGGTACACAAACACAATCCTCCATTAAGGTATGGTCAAATTAGCAATATTTAAATCTTTAAATGTCTCTTTTCAATAGCATTGCCACGCATAAAGAACTGTTCACACAGAAGTCACTTTCAAACAAAGCAGCTTTCTGTTGGTCATTGTGGTGAATTCAAGTGACCAACTTGAAAATGAGAGAAATCTGGGAAACTTTTTTCACCCTCATGCGAAACTCCAGATTGCACAGATTTTACCCGCAAAATTTCACTGAGCAATGGTAAATGCAACTGCACCTTTACTCTCGTTTGGTGAATTGGCACCACTGGTTTCAGGCCAGAATACGCATTTTGTTTGTTGAGCCCTGACAGCTTTACCTCCAGACTGCCACAGGTCACAAATGCGGAAAAGGAAAGGCCTAAAGATATACAGCTTGTTATACAGCTTTGGCAAATGTTGTCCCACCAACAAATGCACGAATATTCTTTCTTTCCTGCATGTGCAAGGATATAGGGAGATGTTTTATTGCTGGGAATGATGATGTGCCTCACTGACGCTACTGTGCCGGCTGCATATGTTATCTGAAGCCATACACCTAAGTGATGAGCATTTCTTGCTCTCCAGGGGTTTGTTGGATATACCATTGCATTGACTGCCCTGACATCCCAATCTCACTCGTCTAAAGGTCAAAGCAGTAGCAAAAGGATGAGTGACAACCTAAGATTGAATCCTAATGACCAGACCCACCAGAAAGAAGTCAAGCAAATGATTCTGTCCATCAGTGGATGAAGGAGACAGTTGTATATAGAGCAACAGTGATTGCCTACTTTTTTGATCTTCCAGGTTTTGGAAGTATTTTCCATATTTGTTGTTTTCCATAGGGATTAAAGTCAGCACTAAATGAAATTTCACCCTATTTTCTACATTTCATATTTTCAATTATGCATCTAAGCATATATTACTTTTTTTTTTTTTTTTTTTTAGCTTGTAATTCTTAATTAAAATATAACTCTAATTCTCTGTAACACGACAGACTTGATGCATGCCGGACAAAATTCTACCTCTTTCTTACAACACTTATCAACTGCAAGCTCGCATTCAGCCAATCTGCCTCCATCCAATCAATAACTGATGGATAGAATCAAGTCCACGCCCTATGTTTTTTCTTCCGATAATCTATTTCATGTCACAATAAAAGAAAAATACAGAAGTCATTACTTCGGTTACATCACAACTTAAACACATATTTATCAAAAAGGTCTAAGACATGAACCAAAAGTTCTGGAGTGAATTGCAACATCACAAACTTTGATTTGAACCACGAAAAAAGAATTTGAAAGTTGGACAAAACTGTACTTAACATTTTTACTAAGGGAATTAACTACAATCCCATGAAGCACTGGGAATGATGTAATGGAATTAAAAACAATGGAAAAATATACAATAATTGACGTGGGTCAGGTGTGGTGTGGGTCAGACGTCCTTGACTGCTGAGAAAAACTCCAGGAATCTGGTATCAACTTACAGCCACATGCAACTGTCTCGTACAGGGAGACGTGCAGTGACTTTATAGGCTCCATCACACATGGTCACTCATGCCTGTGAAAAACATCATTAAAGGTGCTTTACATGAACTATAATATACTACAGTAGGGATACTGTATACTAATATATACTACAAACGATGTACCAAATGTTAATGTATGCGTGTTTCAAATTGCTGTTATGGAATACCCTTTGAAATGTAATATGCAACAAGACTATGCTTCAGTTGTAATATTTCTATAAAATAGTACATCAGACTTTCGTAAATATACTCCGATCAAGGTTAGGAGCATATTATTCATTTGTTGTGTACATTAACAGGATTCCTAAGATGATATAAATAAAAAGCTAAGGTTAACCATCACCCAGTGAAGGATTGAAAAGGGGTTGAAGTTTCGATATGTATATAAAAAAAAGTAATTCAGATTTCTTCAAATTATAACATGATTTAATGTTTGAGAGACAAACCCACTAATATTTCAAAACATCCGACATACTGATGTTTGTGCCGTTGTTTTCCCTCTAAAATGATGTAACTTCCAGGAAGATGATGTCATTTGGTAACTTTTGTAATTAAAGGGATATTAGTATTAGTTATTGAACTTAATTTCATTGTTTTGTTTTGCATAGCAGATTTTTATAATTCCCAAGTACACATTTCTTAACACTTTGCCTAGGTTTGAAGTGTTCTTGCTGTTCTTCTTTGCAATAAAACTAAATAAAGGGATATTAGTTAAAAAAGACTAACAGGATGAATTACCTGGTTAATTGTTCTTTTCTTATGGTGTGACAATATTCACTCAAACATATTTGATGGTGTATGAAAGCATTGAATGATATAATTATTAATTATAAATTAGTTTATTTTCTTGAGGCCTAAAACATTTACTGGAACGTCATAGTTAAGGTTCCCAGCAGCACTGGTTTCATTTTCTTCTTTGGTGTTTCCTTATCTCACAAAGTACTATTTCCTAAACTTCCATGACCAAGTTCATAGACACCTAATCCCCAACACTATGGTTTTCTGAGTGATGTGAAACATAACTCCAGCCCTCCGTCCCATTAGAGCCAGTTGCTTATGGGACAAAACTATAACAAACTCACTGCATCATCATAAGCATCCTCATAAAACATTCACACCAGATGAAGCCACAAGAAATCCATCGTCCATTGGCCAGCCAGCAGTCAGCCGAGAACAGGAGAGGCATTACCATTGGCTGATTCCTGACAGTAGCATGAGTTCCAGTATCGATCCGGAGTTGTCCTCACCTCTGGCAAGGGAAGGGGGATTTTATTTTATTTTATTGGTAATACGATATGATGGAAAGACTTACCACAAACTCAGACGTGCGCCTTTAGTAGCCTACTAAACACCAGCAGACAGTGGTTCTCTTGAGCACATTGTTATAAAATGCTTTAATAAATAGTTTGATTTATTTCTAAGAACAAACATAAATTCCACTAAATGAACCAAATAACTTTTTTCAGAGCAATTCTTCTGTACAAAAAAAAAAATACATCTTAAAAAACAAAATAAAACAGAAAATCTGCTCCAGCTCCACCCCGTTTCCCTTCCATAACGGACATTGAGCTTAACTTGCTTAAATATAATTGTTTACTTGCATTTTAACCAATTCAGTGCAGTAAAAGTTTTAAATGTTTGTCATCTTCCCATAACCAAAAAACAAAAGTCTTATATTTAACATCACGATGAAAGAAATCAAATCATAGCCAGCCGTTTTCTCAAGTACAAAGGCTTTACAACATAATTGTTCCCTTCATGAAGTTTCGATCCAAACAAACAAAACGAAAAGAAAAAGCAGGAGAAAACATTTGGACATTATTTTGACATATCAGCATCTTTACAAGCAACAAGCAGCATGGACCAAACAGGCCTTGCCAAAAACCATGATTTTATGATCAGCAAGAGAGGAAAGGTGTGGAAAGGGAATAGGGGTCTTCAAAGAGGCGAACACGCGCCACAATACAGCACACGATCGTATAGGTGTCTACTGAAAACAAAAACCAACAACATAATAGGATGTTCTCTGATTATATTTCTGTTCTGACTGTGGGACGCTGTATACATCTTACAAAACCTGCCACATAAACTGGCATAAATAAAAGGAATGGTGTAAAAAAAACAAAAAAACAATAATAATCATAATATTTAAATCATAATTATAATAAAATAATAATAATAATAATAAAAAAGTGACTTAAGTTACTAAATTCAAATATACACAGCGACTCCTTTATTATATACACGTATGTACAGATCTCTTGTCTTTGTTTAAACAAATACCTTGATGGTGATATGGGAGCTGCTCTTAAGACCAGCCTCTCTGCTTTGTCGTGATCTATCGGGTCAGGAGACCCTAAAACGGAGGGGCTTGTCTGAAGGCACTTGCGACCGACTCAAAATACTGCAATCCGTTTTGTAAAGAGCGTTCAGCCAAGACGACAGAAAGGACAGAAAAACAAGGCCACTTTATAGGCACTGCAGCCCTCCTCACGGACGACGAGCTCGGTAAGGCAGGCGTGGAAGGAGAACAGATGAACGTTTGAAGGGGGATCCCCCGAAGCCAGCGTCCCCCCCCCCCCGCACGTGGTCTGCACCGAAATTGGGCCACTCGAAACAAAACCAAAAGCACAGCCATTTGTAAACAACAACATAAAAGTCTTTATATGGTTTCTCTCTCACGTTCCTTATGAGTTCCTCAGTCCTGCACCTATTCCAGCAGTTTTTTTTCCGAAAACAAAGCGAGGCTTCTCGCCGCCTTCTCATAAAGTAATATAATATGCTTCCTCTGTACATAAAAAAAAAAGGAAAGAAAGAAATTTGCCACTTTATCAGCCTCAAAACATCTCGAAGAAGTCGAAAATAAAAATAACACATGGGGAAAAACTGCAGTCTTTGTTTCTGAGATGGCCTTGGTCTCCTCGTCCTGCTCATCAGAGCTCATACGCAATGTTCTTTGTGCTCTTGGCCGACGGTGGCATTATTGACATTTTTACAGTTGTTATCCTTTGGGCTGAAGCCTGTCCAGTAGGGTGCTTTGAGGGAAGGGCCGCCACTGCCGCTGCTCTGCATGGTGCAGATCAGCCCGTTCTTGGTCCGCGCTTCAGGTTTAGAGTACTTTTGGATGGAACGCTTGCCCCCCTCCATCCCACACCACTCTTCCACCAGCTCCAGCTCTTCTTCCTCCTCTATCTCCTCCTCATCTTCCCCGCTGTTGCAGGTCCGATCCGGGGAGCCCATGAGCTTGGTGCGCTCATACTGGACGTCCCGGTTGTCTTTGTGCTGCTGCCGCGTCACCGGCCTCAGTGGCTCCCACTGGTTGTTGACGCTCTCCTCCACAGGCACACGCTCCCGCCTCTCACGCTCTTTTCGCCGCTTGCGGGTCCACCACACGCAGACAATGACACAGAAGACCCAGAGAACGCACAAGACAACGCACAGCACGGGCACCAGGTAGTCTGTGTGAAAAGAGAGTCAAGTCAGACATGACAATCTGGGATTCATGCCAAGAGGAAAAAAAAAAAAAATTTAACAAAAAGAAGAGATCTATGATAATAGATTATTAATAAATTATATTGGTTATTGACCGATTTATGTCAATTTATCGGCAATGGTTGATAGTGGAGATTTTGATTGGCCACTCATTCAACCAATTTTTTAAATTATTTAATTTATATAATATAATAATATGTCTAATAAAAATATCAATAAACACTAAAATAATTAATAATAATAATAATAATAATAATTGTTCATTCTTATTTTGTTTTAATTAAAGTAGTTAACTCATGTTAACAAATTAACCTTATTGTAAAATGTTACCATAATTTTTAAGATCAAAATCCACTTAAACATTAATGTTCTATTGAAAAAAATATATATATATTTTTTAATTAGACAAAATAGTACATGTTTTTAATTTTTTTTCATTTAGTCACTTTCATGTTATCAGCCAAAAGGTTAAACAGAAATAACTGTTATGGGCCAGAACTTTAAAAAACAGAACCAAATAAGAGGAAAACTATAAGGTTTGTAAAGTTGTTTCAATACCCTTAATTTACAAATACACATTGATATAATTTGTTTCAACCCATTTATAATTGCCTCAACCTAAAAAAAAAAAACTTTTCAGACATCATTAATTTTGTCCCATCATTCTCTTTAATGTATTGCTGAGGTGATGACTGTGGAGGAGTTGAATGACTGTCACACAGGTTTATGGCTTCCTGCCCACAACTGTTGGATCCTCTGAGCCTCTCAGTACCCTTTCCTCCTGTGACTCACAAAGACTGCACTAATTGATGGAGATGGGGAATTGACACTCGGTCGGCAGTTGAAGGCTGGCTTTAGCCTTGAGGCCAGTTGGCCCCTGTTCCACTCACCCACTGGCTGGGACATGACCGGCATCTCCACTTTGACCTCGATGACGGCAAGCATGACGGTGCTGTTGTGCCGCTTGGACAGCATGCTGACTATGGTACTAGCTGCCTCCTGGATCTGACTGTGATTAGGCTGCTCATCCTGCTGGAACGACTGCAGGAGAAATAATGGGGGTTATATGTGTATCCCAAACATGTAGATGAATGTGGACGCACAGATAAAAAAAAAAATTATAAAAAAAAAACCTACAAAGAATATGGAATTATTCACTAAAGTGTGAGGTTTTGGGGCTCTGCTGCGTTGCCACTTAAAATCCTATATATGTTGATCTTCTACATCCAATTTTATGTCTTGTAAACTTGGTTTGGTTTTCTGTGAAGTTTTCACCATTGTTGCTGAAAATTCCGCTGATTTGTCACCAAGAAAATGTTTTCAATATAGCAAACATAGATGAAGTTTTATCAGATTTAAGGAAAATTTCTCTTTTAATAGTGTTGAAAGCATCAGTTAGAATGTTAAACTATAATCCAACCAATAATATTTTGCAACACATGTATAATTTTCCAGAAAATTTAATTTGAGTTTTTTGTAAAACATGCTGCATATGGTCAGAGTTCATATAGTAAAAAATGTCTGTGAATGGATCAGACACTACTTTAGAAGAAATCTCTAGAAGAAAATTGAAAATAAGTAAAAAATCCAAGGAGTATAGAGTATACAACTAATAAAAAGCACACCGATCCATCACGTTTACGTCATTCAAGTATTGCGGTACAGAACCCCCCAAAAAAAAAAAAAAAAAGAGATTTGATATCAACTTATGACGATACGCTCAGCAAAATAACTAAAGTGAGAGCAGTCTTTATTAAAAAAAAGCAGTTGTCGACTCAATCATTTCAACTCCATTCTGTTGTCAACATGCAAAAACCTGCAGCTGTTCAAAGTTCCTGCCTACAGGTTCCATTTTAATGAGTCAGGACACTTAAAAACGGGCCTTCGGTTAGTGACTTGTTACAACACCGCAAGGATTTAGTGTAATCTGACAGAGTATAAAGGATGCATTTGTAGGTAACCACTATTTGTAAGTAACTTCCGTGAGGCAGAATGTTTCATTGAACGCAGGAAATGTGGCTTCAAATTACACAAAACTTGCCTGGCAGCACAAAGATATTCATTTTCATATCATTACTCAAGTATGTAGTTTTTGTTATCTCAAGAGATTATTTCAAGCTTACTTGGTTTTGCAAGCTTTTTTTTTTGGTCTAAAGACAATAGTGTAGATCCTAAGGCTAAGTGTAAGATGTGCTGGAGCCCGGTTCCAGTGCTCTCTGTGTGGGTGGAGGGAATACTGCAATGCAGTACGGCCCGCTGCTGGTCAGTCAACTGAATCTCATTACAATATAATGGGTTGGTTTGAAGAGGGGGCCGGTTGGTATTGCTCTGGGCATCCGGGCATTTCAAGGAACCGCACTCGACTGGGTGAGGAAATCAAATTTGCATCCATTAACAGAACTGTGCAACGAATATCCAGGACCCCTATGGTTTTGACTTTCTATTCCACTGATAATAGATATTAGGGGCCCACACAACACCGCTGTGTGAAGGGTATAGACGTGCAGAGGACTCATGAATATAAAATGTGTGAGTATAGAAAGCGCTCCCTGTGTGCACAAAAAGTGAGTCTTCAAAATGTACTTACGATGGCCACCTCTACTGCATCCTGGTTTTTGTAGGAGAGGTCACAAAGAACCAACAGCGTGTGATCTTTTGCCAGGCTCCGCGTGGCAGGCATATACCTCAGCTCTGAGCAGACATTCTCCACTGTCGTTCCCTAGAAGGTACACGGTGTATTTAGACCAATTCTGGATCATAATGTAATTATGTTAAGAGGACCAAAATACATCATTGACTTGTGAGAGAAAAAGGTATGACATAAAATTACCATTTTATGGACAAAGTGTCCTGGTAATACAATGTTTTTATTGGACATATATCATGGATTTTGTACAGATTACTGGGTCAAGTCAAGACAAGTCATCTTCATTTATATAGCGCTTTTAACAATGTAGATTGTTCCAAAGCGGCTTTGCAGTGATAATAGGAAATTAAAGTAACAGTGATTGTTTTGGATTTATAGCAGCTCTAGAATAATGTTATTGTCCAGCTAAAGTTAGTTTTGATTGATTCACTTCCATCATTAGTTATTAACTTAGGGGCCGCTATCATGACAGCGTTTTAACAGAAAACTCTTAAGTTCTTTCTGCGCAAACTTCAAAAACGTGAACCTGTAAGAACGCTGATGCACATGTGTATTACGAGTTCAGTCTATAGGTATGCGCGTTTGAATATGTGCGCAGGGGTGTAGTCCTTCCCTACAAACCAACCCTCAACAAACTACTTGTCTGGCCTTAAAATTTATAATACAGAATTTGTATTGCTTCCGCGTAGCCACGCAAACCGGAATTATCCCGACAACGCTTTATCTGTAGAGAGTTAAAGGGAGGGGAGGGAGGCCTTCACAGGGGAGAGACTAGTTTCTGGGAATACCAATGTACGAACTATATTACCACCATTGCTTTGTGGACATGGTACCCTAGTAATACCCTGTTTTCTGGATTTTTTTGACTTAGTTTTTGGAAGTAGAGTCTGACAATATTAAAGTACAATGTACTGCTATAGCTGATAGGTACCATGTTTTTCTTGACAAACACTACTGTTCAAAAGTTTAGGGGTTGGTAAGAATTGATGTTTTTGAAAGAAGTCTCTTATGTTCACCAAGGCTGCATTTATTTGATCAAAAATACAGTAAAAATGTTATATTTGGAAATTGTATTAATTTAAAACGACGTTTCTGTTGTATTAAATTTTGAAATGCTATTTATTCCTGTGATGGTAAAGTTGAACTTTCAGAACCAAATTTCAGTGTTGCATAATCCTTCAGACAATGGCACTAACCAAGTATTATTACCAAGTTTTCAGACGTTTTCATCAAATCTCATAGACAATGACAATGCCATGCAACTACCATCTGAAACCATCCCTCTGCCACGGTACCATCATAGGGCTTTTGCGTCAAACAAAAAACCAACTTGCTACGTGAATACTTACTGTGGGTAGTTTGTCCCTGTTGAATATAAGGGTGATGCGAGCACAGCTCTTGTCCAGATAGACTGAGTTGGGCTCACATTTGGTTTGGAGGGTTGGGGTGGCTTCAGGGCTTGAGCAAAACCCCCACTGGTGGCAAGGGGGAGAGAGGCATGTCAGGAAGTTGTGCTCCAGGCATTCACGACCTCCTGGACAGGAATGAAGCTCTCGCCCTGGCGTCCCTGGCAACAGGCAAGGCTGCCGGCCACAGACCACCTGAGAAAGAGGGTCATGAACACATTCATTCATTCATTTATTTATTCATTCATTCATTTATTCATTCATTCATAAAAATAAAAAGAGAAAAAAGAAAAATACTTGTTCTTCAGACACTTACCTTGGTGCACTCCACTTTGCCGTTGACACATTGACAAGTGTTGCATTCTTCCTCCCAGCGGCTGCCATGCGGAAACTGAAGTCCAGCATAGTGACACGTCTTCCCAATGCCAATAACTGCGCCACAACACAAACACAAATACAAACACCGTAAGACTGGGGCCAATTCTAATTTAGGAGCAGATCCCTTTCCTCTCTGGAATGATCCAAGTCACATGATGCCAGGTCAGTGCTCCAACGCAGACACCGCCCGCCTTTCATGTTGTTCACTCCTTAGGAACCATACTCCGCGTTAAGCTTTTTGTTAGCTTTTAGCTCATCTCCACTCTAGTGTACTAGTGTGGCAAATCAGCATCTTAGAATGATTTCTGAAAGATAGTGTGACACTGAAGACTGGAGTAATGGCTGCTGATAATTCAGCTTTGATTTGCTGGGATAAATTACATTTTAAAATAGAAAACCGTTATTTTAAATGGTAATTGTATTTCACAATTTTACTCTTTTACTGTATTTTAGATCAAATAAATGCAGCCTTGGTGAGCAAAAGAGACTTCTTTCAAAAAATATACAAATTCTTACCGACCCCAAACTTTTGAACAGTTGTATATATATTTAACATTTTCCACGAAAATTGACAAAAAATATTGACGACTCACTAGAGAGATTTTTGTCCAATTAAACGCTCTCTAGAGTGAGAATATTCCACCTGCCTCCAATTAACAAATATAAATCATGATCATGGAGCCTTTTTGAGCCTTTCAACATCAATGCAAAAGTCAATCGATTTCTTGGGGTCTTTAAGGTCCATTTCTCAGTATGGACAAGCTGAGAGATAAGAGATTGATTGTTTCAATGATTACAAAATAACTCTTACACTCTTGGCATTGAGGTCCGGTGCGACCGAGTGGGCAGACACATCGGAAGCCATTGATCTCATCCACACAGGTGGCACCGTAGGCGCAGGGTGATGACTGGCACTCATCAATGTCTGGTGAAGCAAAGAAAATATACATTCATCAAAACAGCTACTGACTTGGAAGATGTGGTTGGGAAAACTGCCATTTGAAGTCAATACACATTTATAAAGCACCAGGACCATGGCTGCACCTCAGAAAATGAGGCCGGGAAATGCATGGAATCTTTAAGGAGTATTTTCTATGTCAGAGCCATCAATAGACACAAGGAGAGGAATTTTTTTCCACTGGTTGAATAATTTATCTCCTCTGTCTGTCTGAGAGCCAGGGCTAACCTTTAACCCCAAAAGAGGTCAAAGGGCACTAGATGCTCGGTAATCCTCCAACACCCTCTTTCTATACATCCCCATTCTTTCCTCCGCGAGATACTCACTGATACGGCAGTCGGGGCCAGCGAATCCAGGGGCGCATTCACAGCGGAACCAGTTCACCCCGTCCACACAGATCCCTCCATTGTAGCTGCAAGGAGATGAGAGAACAATGAGGTTATTGGCTGAAAGAGACACCTTCACCCCAGTGATTGACATAATACTTCCAACATACATGCGTGGAAGGGGAAAGGCAGGAAAAACGGGGGAAGAGAAGACATGGACGAAGAGGGATGCGAGAGTGCCTCACTGCGTTTATCAATACTAGCACCTTTCAGATGCAAATCCCCCCAGTGGCTCCTTGCTGGGATCCCCACCCCCTACTCCCGCCCCAACTCCCAAATCCCTTGCTCCCAGGTCAGCGATGAAGAAAGGCAAGAGGACAGAGTGGACTGGGAGAAAAAGAGCCTGTCCATCCCCTCCTCCCCTCACCGCTGGGGGTGCTCTTTTAGGGCCATCGGCTCTATTGTGGTCCCCATTAAAACCAGCCCAGGGTCTCCTGAGATGTCGGATTTAGGGGTGATTTAGGGACATCTTCTCCCGTCTTTACAACCAGCGTCCTCCCTTGAACCCCCCCTCGGTGCATCCGCTCAGAGAATGGGGGTTAGCGGGGCAGGAACAACATGGTGGAATAGGGCAGAAAGCCATGTAAGAAGGGTTATTCCAAGCTGTCTATGTTGTACAGGGAAGGGGAGGGTCGGCACAAACAGGCGGCCCCAGGCAGCATAGAGTAAACAAGAGGGGGAAACAACTGCAGAGCCACATAGGTCTTCTTACCAGGGGTGAGGGTTGCAGTCGTTGATGTCTACAAGGAACCAGAAGAGAGGAAGAAAGAGTCAATGCGAATCATTTGGGCATTAATCGAATGTAATTTAACACTTTTGCTTGTGATGCTTTTGCTTTTGATTGTGATATTTGCTTTCACTGGTATGCAGACATGCACTGGCAGCTGAAATGTGAATGGGGGAATTCACTCACTCTGAGCGCAGGTGGGCCCCTCCCAGCCGTCTTTACAGATGCAGGTGAACGTGTCACCACCACCCACGCACGTTCCTCCGTTCAGGCAGGGGCTGGACGCGCAAGTGCTGTTCTTTGCTGAAGTAGAAAAACGAAATAGAAAGTTACAGGAAGTGAACCTTTCTTCAGACCTTTAGAGCTCAACCTAAGGTGCCCCAGGGGTCTATCGCCAATTTCTAGGGGTCTGCAGAAAAGATCAGAATATGTTTCTAAATTAATTAAATACTAATTTTCTGTATATCCATTTTTTTTTTTTATTAGATTTTTAGATTCTCAACTAAAATTACATTCTTAATTATAAATTATAAATAAATGCATTCATTCTGTTCAAATAAGCAACCAAGATACAATATAAAAACTAAAAATAAGAAAATTCGTAAACAAAAGCTCTTGTTACGAATGCAGGAAGTATTTGGGGACAAACATTTATTTATTTGGAGAAATATTTTGGATTCATTTCTGAATAGGCATTTTCAAAAAAAATATTGAAAACATTAAGCTCTAAACTAAATTAAGAGGTAAAAAAAAAAGACACATGGATGACCAATTATATAAATTAAATCAGCAACCACAATACAATATAACACACAGTTTATAAAGAGTGTTGCAGGATTGCAAAGTTGATTGAGAGTATTAAGAGAGACTGATTTGATTATATAATATGTGAAGGGAGTCTATGAATAGTTTAAGGCTATGAAAGGCATTTTTGGTTCAGAAAGTTGAGAAACCCTGCTGTGCATGAAGCGAGTATAAAAACTGCACTCTGATTCACAGAGGTGTCCTCACCTGTGTTGCATGTACTCCCTCCCCATCCAGAAAGGCAGGCGCAGCGGAAAGTGTCTACGTGGTCATAGCAGGTCCCTCCATTACTGCATGTGGTGGCATCACATTGACTTTCACCTAAAAAGAGACAAAATAACTCCAAATATTACCAGTCAGTTCAACAGTCACATTGTATAGCTTAACATATGCAGTTAAGCTATACAATAGGAAAAAAGTACTTTGACATAAAACAGGGAGATGTAACTTACGTGAATGACAGGTCTTTCCTTTCCAGCCATTGGCACATTCACAGTAGAAGTCGTTGACCAGGTCCACACAGTGGCCGCCATTCTTACAAGGGCTCCGACTGCACTCGTTCACATCTGAGTGCAGAAATGCAAGTACAAAAGGTAAGACTCTGAATGTAAAGGTCAAGATGAACAGGAAGATGAAGAAAGACACTCACTGAGGTTACAGAGGTCACCCTCCCAGCCATCCGAACAGAAACACTGGAAAGAGCTGATCCCGTCGATACAGGTGCCTCCGTTTCGACACGGGTTGCTCACACAGTCATTTATATCTGGGTAGTCGATATATTCATGAACATCAAGATTTTAGGATAAAATAAAATGGTGCTCAAAAGACTACACTAAACATCAGGAGTTCAAAATGTAATTTAAACATTGAAATAAAGCATTTTAGGGTTTAAACTAAATTAAATGAAACCTTATGATGTAAAATAAATAAGAAACATTTATGATTCTGATGATCTGATATTTATGATCTGATGATCATCATCCGGTTAGACAAACATCTTAAGAGCTGCTGTCATTACAGCAAATGGGTGACAAACCAAATACTAATACATTCTCAAATTAATGTACATTTTTCAGTTACATTTTCATTTAGATATGCTGATAATATAATTTGGAACAAACTAACGTTTTAAAATAAAAAAGTATTTTCACAAGTGATTTTTGATACTCACTATAAGTCTCACAATTGTCTCAATTTCTTTTTTAAGCATTTTTTTAATAACACTTAATTTTTGTATAATATTTATTATATTATTTATGACATTATATTAATACTTAATTGGCCCAGAAGTACCTATGACAAATTACTAATATGAGCTTAATTATATTACCCATCTGCCATCTACTATGTAAGGATAAACTAAATTGATGAAGTGAACATACGAGGAGGAATGGATTATGGTTCAAAAGTGAAAACGATGAAACTGTACGGATGACTCACTCTCGTGGCAGTAGGCTCCTGTAAAGCCGAGCTCACAGGTGCAGGTGAAGTTGCCGCCTGGCAGGCTGATACAACGGCCACGAGGACCACACACATTAGAGTTGATGTGTCTCACACCCACATCTGAGCTGTTACTCGCCACAGCAATCGTACAGCTGTCAATCACTGAGAATGAAAAAACAAAAAACAAGCGGGAATAAGATCACACTGAACACATGAACTATTGCGCACTATTTTTCAATTGATGATCAATATACACATGCAGATAGACATCTTTGGCAGTTGTATCTTGGTTAGCAGGAGAACAGGACGGGCAGTACCTTGGCAAGGAGTTGTCTTGCAGTGGTCCTTGCGGTTTTCACAGGTCTTGCCCTCATAGTCTTCAGGACAGGCACAGTAGAAGTCACCCGGCAGGCTGTAGCACGAAGCCTTATTCTCACAAGGGTTCGACTCACAGGGGTTTGAGTGAGACAGACTCTCCACCTTCAAACGAGATAGGGAGATTGAGTTAGTGAATGAGTTAGGCCTAAGCTTTTTAAGTCCAGTCCTCTTAAACTAGAGATAAACAGTCAGGTAAGCTATGGAAGGCTCCCATAAGCCTAAAGCTAGCAAGACAGCACCATTACAATCACACAAGAGACCAATCAAAACAAACTGTGCAGCTAAATTTAGACATCCTTCCGTTCTTACAGAGCATATTCAACTGGGACGAGGAACACTTTTGCACATCTAGTTCTCCTACCTCGACATGGCCTTGTTCTGGTAAATAGTCTCAGAAAGGAATCTTTCCCACAGAAACTCATAATACTTACTATATTCTATTGATATGTTCATATTTAATATAAACTGCACAAATGGATTTCCAAATATACCATGTAATTAATTAATATGAACTTAATTATACAATTACTAAAATAATCTTTACTATAAATAAAATAAACAATTACAACTTCACACTCATATAAATTGTTTTATAATTTGAAGTAATAATAATTGCTTTAATCATTTATAATTAAGCTAATAAGACAAAAAGTGGCTTTAGAAATGGCTTTTTTTTTTTTCATAAGTCTACCACTGGCCTACAGTCCACAGCAATCCATCATTTTGCAACGGAGTTTGTCAATCAGTCTGAGGTAGACTTGACACGTTCACATGTTCTGCGCTATTTGTTAACTACAGTCTAGGATGACATGCAGACGGACGTCTCTGCCCATTGCATCATGTCTCTTGCCATGAGTGCCACATTTTTAGAATGCTGTGTCAAATTCTCTATGGGCCAAGGGGCAAGATTAAATGCATTGTTTGTTTGTTTTAATGTTCTAAATTAATGTATTACAGTGTATAATATAATATAATATAATATACTATAATATACTATACTCAACTACAAACTGTTCCCATAATGTTTACTAATTAATGTATGTTTCTGCAGCTTTCCAAAACCTTCTCAATGTCCCCACCATTTTTTCTCAAAAAAGCCTTTCCTAGAGATGATCCTCAGGGGAATTTTAACAACCTTTCTTAAGTACACATCATGCCAGCCGCCATGTAAGGTGTTAGTTCAGACTATAATGCTGTTCTCCAAGTCTGCTGAATTTATTTTAGTAGGGATATACATTGTATATACTGGAAGCCGAAGGCCTGCACAGAGCCCTTTTTCACAGGCAGCGATGTAAGAGGAATGTCTGCAAACGAGACTATCAAACAGAGCTTCATAAAACTGCTAGAGCAAACAGATATAAGAGATAATCATCCATCTGTACTGGATCTGAAGAACAACCCAGTTGGACACGTTTCAAACAGTTGTATGTTGGCGGGCAAAATTGGTTGACACATAATAAAAAAAAGATATATATATGTAGGCGAATATCCCAAGCAAACAGGTCTCAGAACATTTTGGATAGTGGTTTGCGTATTTAACTACATATAAATGTAGTAAATCACAGCTTTATTGTAATGACTTTTAGTTCAGTTAAATGGATTTGATCCCATACTAAAACATGTCTGATTCTGTGTCAATACTGGACCAAGGCTTTATATGTAGCCTCATGTGCACCTGCATGGAAAACAGTCCCACCAGATCAAAACCTTTTCCTAGTATAGGCTTGCTTCTCCAACAGACTGCAGACGGTATGGTCTAATGTAAGCGCATGGCACGCTAGGCATGAATATAACGTAAAAATCAAGGCCTTCTCTTTCCCGGGCTGATTGTGGGCAGGCGGCCAGGAGGCCAAGAGAAGAGTTGCCTCATTCACTACAGCTTAATTTTAGTGTACAGGGTAAGATGAGACTGGCTCAGGACCAGCTTCCAGCAACTCTATGGAAGTCCGTCTTTAGCCTGCCACTAGACTAACACTGGCTCCAAAACAGCAATGATGGCCACATGAAAAAATACTCCCGCCCTCCACCCAAACCCTGCTCTAGTTACCCTGGCGCACCTGTGGCCAAATAGCAGGCTTGATCTGCCTTACACCAAGGCTTTAATAACACACATGCAATGGTGGGCAAAGTATGAATGGAGAAGTGACACCATCTGCATTACTAAATGTCATCAATTAATCAAGACCAAGCCCCACAATTTCCATTTACTGATCATTGAAAGAGATATGATGAAGATCTTATAAACCTACCCCAAACCTGACTAAAATTGTTCTCATTTCCTATCTTGCTAATCTACTATATGTAATATAAATAAAAAAAATGGCAAAATGGCCAAAAATCAGAGCACAAAACAAATATATCAGCATAAAATAAAATCCATCATGATGAAAAACACTGACAAAAAGCTTACTGTAAAAAACTCTTTAACACTATAAACAGTAATATAAAGATTCTTACCTCACAGAGCGTCCCTGCATAGTTTGAAGGGCATTCACAAACAAAGCTGTCCAGAATGACATGGCAGCGGCCACCGTTTTGACACGGACCACTGGCACATTTGTTTCTTGAGACTTCACAGTGCAAGCCCACAAAGCCTGAAGGGCACTGACAGTGGTAACCTCCACGAACCAGCTCCTGCACAGACACAAAAAGGACACTTAATAATGAATACAATTAACTGAGATGCTAAAGTAAACCAGGAATTGTTTTGAATCTTAAAGGTTATACCTTGCAAGTTGCTCCATTCTGGCACTGTCCGTGGCATCCATTGAGATCTAGAGTCATGGGCAAAGTAAATTAAGCAATTAATCAATGGCTAAATGGAGGAAATCAGGACAGCAGTTAGGAAAGGCTGAAGACATGCAATTAACTTGAATTAGATGAGCTCTGTAAGTGTGCTGAAGATGGAAATGTTAGTTCAATCAACACAACGTGAGGTAAAGCCAATGACCCAGCATGCAACAGTAGGTGAAGCCTAAGACAAAATATACAGTGTGCAGAACCCCAAAGGGCATCAAGTGTCCGAAGAGGAAAGCCTGGCCGCCACCATAGAGTACGTGTTCAAAGATTAGGGAAAGGACAGGAGAGGAGCATTAGGAGATACTGACTGATGTCACAGTTCTGTCCGGCCCATCCTTGAAAGCAGTCACAGTGATATCCACCAATCATGTTTTTGCAAGAGTGAGCATTTACACAAGGCTTCCCCATACACTCATTTGCATCTGAAAAATTGAGGGACAGAAATAGTTGGGAGATTTTTGTAGACAATTGGTAGATTGAAGAGGAGATGGGAAGTGTAGAGTAGCAAGAGAGAGGCAGAGAAATCTGAGATCTTATCGTGTAACCCCACCACCATTAAGCCCATTGAAAAGTCTGTTGGCTTGAAACTCTAACAGTCACAACGATGCCAGCCTACTTGACTTCCTGATCAATGACCATTACACAGCAAAAAAACAAAAAAACAAAAAACACAACACCTTTATTCAGTATATTTAGATTGTGTTCTATTAAAAATATCAAAACACTCTTAAAAAACACATTTTACTTGAAAAGCACAAATAGACATTATGACTTAAATTACCTTAATTATAGCATATATACAATATTTAAGAATGATATACTTATTTAAAAGTTCTCACACAAACAAAGCTGCATTTATTTGATCAAAAATACAGTAAAAGCAGTAATACTATATTATTACAATTTAAAATAACTTTTCTATTTTTACACTGCATTTTAATATTAAAATATAATTCATTCCTGTGATGGCGAAGCTGAATTTTCAGCATCATTACTCTAGTCTTCAGTGTCACATGATCCGTCAGAAATAAGTCTAATATGCTGATTTGCATTTCTTATTATCAATGTTGGAAAACTGTTGTTCTGCTCAATGTTTTTGTGGAAACCATATATTTTTTTATTCTTTGATACATAGAAAGTTCAAAAGAACAGCATTTATCTGAAAAAAATATATATATTTAACATTATACATTTCTTTTCTGTCACTTTTAATCAATTTAATGTGTCCTTGCTGAATAAAATTTATATTTTCTTTAAAAAAAATCTGACTGACCCCAGACCTTTAAAACATTCTATGAAAGCAATTCTAGGTATTTTCACCACTTTTACTCTTTACTCTAAAACACATACATACATTATATTATATTATATTATATTATATATATATATATATATATATATATATATATATATATATATATATATATATATATATATATATATATATATATACACACACACACACACGTATATATACATACATATTATACAATCAACCCTCCTTCTGCTCGTCTCTCCCCAATTAGCCTACAGCAGGTGACCAGCCGGTTCAAGGGGCTATGACTCTTTTGACTTTGCCATGAAAAAACTAGTGCTTATTAGGTGTTTAAATATTCATCAGGGGCCCCTAGTGAGGTACGCTCCACTCCCCTGCGCACCTGTCCTCTGAGAAACACGACTCCCCACTGTGCTCAGGCCTGGCTCTTGTGAGAGAAACCCAAGCTGGAGGCTAAGGTTCGAAGCGTAAGACGAGCAGACCAACTCCTGTTCCCACCCCACGCTTGTTTACAGGTCACAATCCACTTCCTTTCACATTCATCACTTCCCCTGACAAGAGCTGCACACTATTGTGAGCAGAAGGATGATGGAAAATCCTGTGGCGCCTGCGATATCGGCAATGGGCCATCTGATCTAGCCTTAGATCCAGGTCTAAGGCTGGCCCTCCTTGTAACATATGCATATATAGCTGTCTTACAAGCAACAAGGATCAGGTTGCCGCTATTACCAGTTTCTCATGTAGACTAATCAAATCACTTGTCTTGTTTTGCCTAAAAAACATGCAGGCTTGTATAAAGTGCATGCAATTTAGATCTGACACACCATATTCAACCATTCGGATGCAAAATGGATAGATTTTTAACGAATGGCAAATAAAAAAAAGAATAATATGGCGTGAGTGGAGGGTCCAATGAATAGTATATTAAAAACGTGCATGAATGCTATAGTTCAAAACACGCTTGCAATAAAGGGGGATCTCAATCTTACCGATTTTACAGGTCTTCCCAACCCACTGAGGAGGGCAGACACACTCAAAGCCATTTTCCAGGTCGATACATGTTCCGCCATGCGCACACGGGCTGGAGGCACATTCATCCATGTCTGCAACATCAACACAAAATCATGTTACATTCTGCAGATATGAAAAATTCTCAAATGAAACTGTGCTTTAAAAAAGCTTCTTAAGATCATACTGAGATATTATAGGATATGCATCACATAATATTATGGGATGTTTTCAGTTTTATCCATATAAACATTCAAAATGGGCAATTTTACACCCAGCATGGGTGTGTGGGTTATTCAATGGCCACTACACACACACACACACACACACACACACACACACACACACACACACACACACACACACACACACACACACACACACACACACGATCAGTGCTTCTGTGTCAATCTGTCTTAATTGTTAAAATATCGCAGCATTTTCACAGCAAAAACATTTATTTAAAAATTTAAAAATTCCAACAGCAAGCTAAAAACTATATTATGCACTCCAAAGTGAATATAATGTGAACAATGTTTATGATTCCTATGTCACCAAGGTGTAACTGTAGATCCTAATTCAACTGACGTACAGTCACATGAGTTTAAGTGTGTTTTACAATCGCTTCACACATACACAGTCATATTTTTCATATATTATTGTTTTTTAAGACTTATGTTGCTGTGCGTAATGTGAAGCTGTGTTTGCAGACTTTGCACTGATACTAGACATAATTATTTTGTTATTATTAATGTTATCTTCTGGTTTGCATCCATCAAATATTATATTATATTATATTATATTATATTATATTATATTATATTATATTATATTATATTATATTATATTATATTATATTATATTATAGTGATGGTAGAGTTGGAGAAAAGGCGGGAGAGAGTGTCAGTCCGTTCATCAGAGAGAGCTTTTCTTTATGCAAGACAGTAAAGCGATTATAGCTTGATATAATCCAGATCGCCAGATTAGCTGCTATTAGAGCCCAAATCATTACAGTTTTAATACGTGCACAAAAGGCACAAAGAACCGAGCAGCAGCTATTTGAAATTTGGAAGAAAATGGGAGGAAACAAAAACAAGAGAAATTCCTCCCTCCTTTCTTCTCCCTTTAGCCTTATACATATATTGTGGTGAATGGGGTGGAGCGGGGTGTGTAAAAGGGTCAGACAGGCAAGTGAAGAGGGAAAGGTGGGGGAAAAATCTTTATGGGTGAAATGGTGTGGTGTGGTGGGTGGTGTGGGGGGGTTGCCCAAATTCCAGCAGGGACCCTGCTGTTGCTATGACGATGGAAACACAGCCCCATATGTGCGATGGAGGAAACAGAGGAGGTAGAATGTGGAGGGAGTGATGAAGAGTGTGAGAAATACCAATAATTAAAACACTGGGCATCCTAGAAGTGAGAAACACATTTGCAACTGATCAAATTTGAGCTCTGTGGCGCTAAAAGAGGGATGCTTTGAGGAGCCGGAGGGGTGGAGAATGAAGGGAAGACCATGACACACTGCATTCACAATTTGTGAAGCCAAATGCTGGTTCAAAGTGAAGACAGATTATGCAAATCCCCCCCTGTCTCAGTGATGGGTATCACCAGGCTCTAATCCGGGACCAGTAAGAGCTCAAGCTCCGCTCGCCATGCAAAGGGACCCCGCTGTGCTGCCAAGATCCAGGACCGGCTTCCCCTGCCATATACCTGACACATCCCAGCATGACAAGCAGCCAAGCGGCACACTGGCCACAGCATCTGGACACATGTTGGGGAGGGGACGGGTGTCTGTGCTCTTGTCTAGGTCTATAACTAGGTCTCCAGACAGAACAGATCGGGCCATGGAGAAAGTCAGAGAGGAAAGTGCACGGAAGATTTACATACCTTTAGCACAAGTGGGTCCCTCCCAGCCTGGTGGACACTGGCATTCAAATCCAGTTGGGACTTCGTGACACGTGCCTCCGTTCGCACAGGGGTTGGATACACAAGCATGTTCGGCTGCAAAAACACAATGGTATGTGTCATTAATATAGACTGATATATCTCATATACGGCACACCAACTGGCACAGCTTCAATCATCCAGCCTTGGGTGAGAAATATTATCTATCCATTCATCTATTTATGCATCCACTTATACACCCATCCATCCATGCATCTATCTATGGATCCATCCATTCATTTATTTATCCATCCATCCATCCATCCATCCCTCTATTTACCAATCCATTAATTCATCCATCCATGTATTCCATTTATCCATACATTGATAAATGTATGGATACATACTGTACATACATACATACCTTCTTTTATGCATCTATTCATTCTTTTATCCATCCATCCATTCTTTTATCCATCCATCCACCCATCCATTCATCCCTTCTTTTACCCATCCACCTATCCATCCATACCTTCTTTTACCCATCCATCCATCCCTTCTTTTACCCATCCATCCATACTTTTATCCATCCAGAAAGCCCTTATTTTATTCATCCATCAATTCATCTATCCCTTATATCAATCAGTCCATTATTTTATCCATCCATCCAATCAACCCCTTTTTATCCATCCAGCCAGCCCTTCTTTTATTCATCCATCAATTCATCCATCCCTTCTATCAATCCATCCAACCCTTCTTTTATCCATCCATCCAATCAACCCCTTTTTATCCATTCAGCCATTCCTTCTTTTATCAATCCACCCACCCATCCATCCCTCATTTTATCAATCCATCCATCCACCCTCCCATCCCATCCATCCATCCAGCCAGCACTTTCATATACCAAATTCCCCATCCATCTGTAAAGACTTACCAATTTCACAGTTCTTGCCAGAGTATCCTTCAGGACAGGCACAGTTATATTCATCCGGTTCAGAGTTCATGCAAGTCCCGCCATTGACACAGGGATGGTGTGTGCCGCAGTAGTTCAGATCTTCAAGGACACATAAAAACAATGAACTAGGGTACTTCTTGAGACTATGGGGGAAGGAATACTAACAATGAATTCTGATTTTTTTTTAAGCCTGCTAACATTTGCTCTTTGAATGACTACAGTTGGCAAACTTTTGCTGGACTCCCAGCAGACCTTGTAAGGCGAGGCTATGCACATAAAAGCTGGTAAATAAATAAAGAGAACTGTAGGCACATCTCAGCTGCTTCTCATTCCTAACAACCTTCCAGGACGCACGCTGACCAACAGATCAGATATCCGAGCGCCACTCCAATCACAACCACAATATCGAAAGTGTGTGTTTGTGCGTGCATTGTCACATGATGCACAGCCTGTGCTGACATTGCAGCCAACAAACCAGCTCAGTGTAAGATGATGTAGTTCCAAATTCATTCTGATCTACTGCTGACCATTTTATGGGTCAATTCCAGGTTGACCTCAATTTCTCAAAACTAACTAGGCCAAATCATCAGCATCAGCGTGTGTGATGCATTTAGGACCCTTACCTTTATCGCACAGAAGGCCGCCCCAGTTCTTGTCGCAAGTGCACTGCCAGGGTCTAACACAGGTCCCGTGCAAGCAGCCAGGGTAAGGCAGACACTCATCACAGAACTGGCCCTGCCAGCCGTAGCTGCACCTGAAAACCACATAAGCGTGTTAACACTTATAACGCCACTGAGGTTGAAATATCTTAATGACAGACAAGAAACAAACATACAGATGCACATCACTGCCCTGACACCTAATCTTAGGATAAGGCGACATTCCGGGTGACAAAGGTTAAGAAAACTTTCACAACTGCGCACAGACGCGCACTCCCCCACCCCTCGGGCGGTTTGGTCGTAGCCTGGGGTACAGAGGGAAATGCTGCAGAGGGGTTAACAAATTATTGGTTTACAGCAACACTCCGCTATTCCAAGGCCTGTAGTGCACTCTCTTCGTCCCCACCACACCCCTCACCCAGCTGTCTTGTCATTTCTGAGCAGGCTATTTTAAGACAGCTCCCCTGCAGAAGAGGTATGGACTAACTCCAGCTGCCGAGTGGAGAGACGCTGTCTGCATATCTCAACCACAGAGCTAACGCTTACTAGCCTTACAAAGTAGTACTGTTGTGGTACCATGGTACAGTGATGGGTTCAGATGGAAACAAATAGGCCGCATCTGAATTTACCATGGGATTGACATAGTACTCCTAATAATACCAACAACAACATGTTTATCTATTAACATGTTAACATTTTCATGGTTAAATGCTGTAATAATTGAATCTAGGTTAAATGATAAATATACTGCAATTAAATGTGGTGATAATGCATTCATAAATAGAATTCAGGCCCACAATTGGGATCACATCAGCTTACAATAACAGGCAAATGTGCTCTTCGAAGAGGTACACACCTGGCACATTCTCTGCGTGGAGGCCTTGATCCAAATCCACTTATAACATCTCCAGTGAGGTCTCTGAAATAGCCCCCTAGATCTGTGCCCAAGGGGCAGGCCAGAGGCTGGATTACTTACACCAGAGCATACACAGCCTCGCACTGCCCAGTAACAACCTTAGTATTGTATGAAAGAGCATGTAGGCAGCAGAGTGTGTGGGGTGAGTGTGAACCCTGCCTGTGCACGGGGGCGTTCAGCTCTGCTGAGCACTGCCAAACATAAGCTTGCTAACTAACTCACTCCAAAGAGAAAGTTGCATTACATTTACTTTGTGTGTCAGGACATGTCCACTACAGCTATAAAAAAAATAAAAAAAATAAAATAAAAAAAACTCAAACTTAAATCATAAATGCATTTTTGTCTTTCGCATTTGATTTGCAGAAAGGGTTTGCAGTGCCTCCAAAATGTGTTTGGACAATTAAAGGGAGAGTTCACCCAAAAAATATTGATCGAAACCTATAGAGCGGTGCAGGGATGACATATTTTTGAAGGCCAATTCCATTGTCCTGAAGTCATTAGGGTTTTTGGTTAAATGCTTGTCTGTGGTGAGCACAAGCTCAATATATTCCCCCCTTTTATCCTACAATATAAAACACATCAGTAATACCCTCTTGTGATTTTTAAGCTTTTGCTTATCTTGTAAAATGCTAATAAGTGGCTAAATAGGACTACAACGGTTGGCAGGGACATTAAATGCCATCAGCCGAACAGGTAAACTCATCTACTCACTAGTCTGTTTTCACAGCCTCGTTGTGTTTTTAAATGCGCAATTGCAAACTAGTATAACTCAAACTTTCAGGGAAAATCTTTTTAAACAAAGACTGAAAGAGTTATCAGAAGCTTAGTGATGGTGACGTTAAAGTCATGCGACCGTGGTGTAGTTCTTTTTTTTTTCCTTTGTTCATTTTTTGGATGAACCATCCCTTTAATCACAAAACAAAACTTACTGGACGTAATGAAATGACACAATTTTAAGTGTGGCAAAAATGTGTGGCCCACTACTGCATCTACTGGTTAATTAAAATGTCTGTGGCAAACTTAGTCCTCTAGTCTCCACCTTCTTCCTTCCCAGGACTATCAAGCTAGTGACCGCAGGGAAGCGAGTCACCATATCCTGCAAGAACTCACAGAACTTCCCAAATATTCAAACTCTAAAATAACAAATTGGCCTCTGTTTCCTCGCCCGGTTCCAGAAGCTCTTTCGTCCAGGCCATCGAGAAGCTTGGTACATGATGTCCCAAAGCATGTTTTTGGCCCCCCATGTCCCTTGAGGCGCCACACTTGGCCTTTATGATGCCAGAGGCAGAAAATAGCCTTGTCCCTTTTAAACTGCTCAAGTCTAGTAGCAGGTAAAGGAGAGCAGCAGAATGAGGGCAGGTATACGTGCTTAGTAGTAGTGAGGACAGGAAAATTGAAGCGTGAGATGTTTTTAAATGAGAATGTCTGAATGATTTGTTGCCAAAAGATTCTAGTATGTCATCATCGTCTAGAGTGACTTCCTGGTTTAGACACCTCTGGATCTACTCATTCCCTGCCCTTAGACAGAGTGAGGTTGAAGGTGGAATGGACAAAAAAAAGGCTTTTCTCATGCCAAGGACTAAGAGCTTTTCCTGTGGCAAAGGAAGAGGGCAGAGCTAAGCTACAGGAAGAGAACTAAAGGAGAACATGATGTGGGACAGTGAGGTGGATTTCACGCTGAGTTCCACAGGAAGCGTCAGAGTTTCCTGTGACAGTAAGAGCAAAATACCACCATTTGACTTAATTATCATTTGATGATAACCTCCAAAACACAAGGAATCTGGGGACACTGATTTTGGTAACTTTCCAAAAAGTCCAATTGCCACTAGATTTTTATGGTTTATAAAAGTTCTTTCAGTTTGCCCACGAACAACTAAGGTGTTCTGACCCTTTTTAAGAGCGCTGCTAAGTGGTTGCTACAGTGTTCTGGGTGGCTTAAAGGTCCCAACTCAAAAGACCCCAATCTGAAGGTCCCTTGAAATGACTCAGGCGAAAGTTGTACATTAACAGATTAGTGTAACAGGTGTTACGTCAAAGAGTAAAGGGTTTTAAAACCCTTAAGGGTTAGTTCACCCAAAAATTACAATTCTGTCATCAATTACTCACTCTCATGTCATCTTAAACGGCTTTCTTTTATCTTCAAAAGACAAATATTTGTAATAAAACCCGAGAGATTTCTGCCCCTCCATTGAAAGTCCATGTAACATGTTAAAGAGAAGAGATGAACAGATTGAATTTGTTTACATACAAACACTGATCAACACATATACATAGAGGTCATCAAATATGGCAAACAGAAGCTCAACCGCACTTGTGTGACATGCGAAAACAAACCTCAATGGTTCTTGCGGAAGCTCAGATATGCTTGTTTGTTTTGTGTGAATGTACTTTCAATGGAGGAAACAACTCAGCTTCATTAATATCTTCATTCGTGTTTCAAAGATGAACGAAAGTATTATGGTTTTGAGGCAACATGGGCGAGAGTAAATTACAATTTTCCTTTTTGGGTGAACTATCCCGTAAAATATAAGCAAAAGTAATAGTGACTCCCTAAAGTATTTCAACCCATCAAATAATAATCGATCACAACTTTTAAACACACTTGAGAAAGTATAGCGTGATTAAAAAAAGCATATTAAACAACAACAGCTTGCACAAACAATGGCTTCACTGCACTAATTAATTAATGGTAAGGTAAACAAATGAAAAGACCTTATCAGCATGAGCACATATGGCCCTGCTGAAATTAAGGAGCCAGATTAGCCCGAGCAACCGAGCATGAAATGATGCTCAAACACTTACTTGCATTCTCCAGGCACCATACAGCCTCCGTGAATCAGATTACAACCCTGCTTGCAGATCGCTGAGAGAGGAGAGGGAGAGAGGGAGGGAGGGAGGAGAGTCAGTCTTGCTTGTTTGTGTTGCCTTACAAGTGCGACAAGATAAATTCATCACACAGAAGACAACTTTATGGCCTGAACACACACATACGTTTGCCCTTATCCACCCCCATTACAGCCACCTACTCGTACCCCATGCTCATTAGGACAGTGCCTGGTGATTTACTGCCTTTCTTTAGTGCAATATATACACACACACGCACTCACAGCTTTGGAACAGAGGTGTTTAGGTTGTCTGCAGTGGTGGGTTAAAGACATCAAAAACCCCAGCATCACCCAAATTAATTGAGCTAATGGAAAGTGTGACTCCAGGGCTGCAGAGGTGTTGTTTACAACACAATCTCACCTCCAGGCAAAGTCAAAGATCGCAGGGCTGTGAAAACACTGATAGCAGCAGGTCTCTTTACAGGGTTGTAAAGGGCCAGATTTAACAGGGTTCCTCTCTATATGCTTCAAGACACCAGTCAGTGCTAGTTCATCCTTTATCAAGGGCAATGTGGCTAATAATACTTGGCTACATATTGGGGATGCATGACATATTGTTACAGTTAAATTTTACCTTTATAAAAAAAAAAAGTGTTTTATATAGTGTATGTTGTGATGCCTATATTGCAGCTTTTAAAACAATTAAGTTTAGTGCAGTATTGTAATTGTTAACTAAAACTAATGGAATTGACAAAAGCACATTACAAAACTATAATTTTTTTTATTAAAATCTAAATTTTGATTATAAATAATATACTGTAATAGTGTAACATCATACTAAAATAACACTTTTATGTCTATTTTTTAAATCCAAAATAGTATAATAGAATTTTAATATTGGCCATTTATTGGTCATGATATTAAACTGAAATGCTAAGTACAAAATACAGATGGTCAACAGCACTAACCCGTCCGGCAGTCCACTCCCATCCAGCCATCTAGACATACAATATTTCCCGATGGATCGCAGCGGTAGTGGCCGAAGTAGTCGTCGCGGGGCCGGCACTGCTTGTTGCACTTACTCCCGTAGTAGTTCTCGTCACACCTGACCCGGAGTCGGTACTCGATGTGGGCCGTGGTGCCGGGGTGCCGGATGGACTGCCAGTGGTCGCCGGGATTCACCATGCTAGCGTGTGTGTGGCGTTCAATCAAATTCTCCTCACCAGCTAAAAAAAGAAAAGTAGAAACAGAGATCATGTGCTTTGTTAATAATCAGAATTAAAAACAATATTATACAGTAACACTGTTACTAGGGATTTACTTAAAGGCCTATATTAATAACTTATAAGGCCTATATTTTTTAGTCAGCTAATTTGTAATGTATTATATAATAATAAATAATATGTTTTATATAATAAATAATATAACAATATAATACTTATTAAATAATATTTCATGACCAAATTAAATTAAATAAAAATCTAATTTCTAAAATACAACTTATTCATTCCAATAATTCACATGGAATGGAAGATGGAGCTAAAACATATTCACACAACCAGTACAATGTGATAATGAACGGGCATGTAGATCAGCTGCAAGTCAACAGACAGGACAGACCCTGATTTAAAGCTATAAACTCGCTAGTGACTCAGACTATCCTGTCCCTGCCAACTTCCTGCCTCACAAATCCATTCAGACAAATCACTGCACAACAAAGACACTCACACATGAATGACACCATTGCAAAAACAAAGGGTTTTGAATTGGCTCTCAGTTAACAATCCCAAATCAAGTACTTTATTGGTGATTGTTACCGCTCATATTTATTCGAACACATCCCTTAACTCTAAGTGTTCTTTGTACCATGGACATGATAACTCAAAATGCGGCTTATGCGACGAGAGGTGTGATCAGACTTATGATTTTTAGTGAGCAGACAATAAAAATAGCCGAGTCATATCTAGGGACCAGAATTTTATATAAACTTAGGGTTGGACGAGTAACTACCAAGCAAACATCCAGAAAACTCTAGCAACACCATCAAAATCCCCTAAAAACCACTCTAAACACTGCAGCAACTGCATAAACACGCCTTAGCATCATGGCAGCGACTCGTTCATTTGTTCAATCGTTCACATTTCAAGTGAGTTTTAGTTAAAACCTAGTTCTTCTAATGAAAATGTTGATGTCTGGCCGGAGGGAGGGGAGTGAGTTTGACTGCTGTTACCAGGGAGATCTGGGCAAGAGCGGCAGGCAGAGAAAGCCACTGGTGTCCATAGCCGGCGACTTTCAGCTCTTAGCCCTGGCCGTCCTTGAAGGACCTGGATCCCACCCTAATCCTAATCAATCAATCACATCGTCCAGGTCCACCAGGACACGGACCCTCAATACGAATCCCTCCTCCTTGCGAGAGTGGTTAGCAGCACTCACATTAAGAGCTCCATTTTCCCAAGCTTTCCCAGCCTCTCTGCAAAGAAAGCAATCTTTATCGCAGTGGGATCGGAGACGGCAAACAATCACGGTGGAAACGGGGGGCCTGCGATTTCCTCTGTCCCGACGCGCTGAGCGCGTCCACGTCTTTCTCCTCTTGCAAACACACATACGGGGCGCACATACACATGCCTTCCTCTCCGTCCTCTGACAATGTCGACCGAATTAAGCAACAAAAACAGAAATAGCCCTGGCGCTTCCAGATAAAGAACAATGGAGCGAGCTTTTGCCGGCCCGTTCTGCCCAACGTCTAAACACTGGGCAGTCCAGAGCCCTTCCTGCAGAGTAAACACAATGCTACAGAACTTTTCCTGAGGCCTGTAGGGCCCTACGATGCACACGTACACATTACGAACAGTTCTGACAGATGTAACAGAATTATTTAAAGCATCTATGAAAAATGCATGTTGGCTAATTCCGTCAGTTCGACTAGAACAACGTCCCACCGTCCCTGGAAAGTCCTGAGATGACATGACGCATTGTGCAGGCTAAACTTTATTCACCCGAGCGAAAGAGTGAGAGACACATTTTTACCCTTGGGTTTCTGACAGACAGACGAGGAGGCGTTAGGACGTGTCCGGTTTAAGAAAAGAGGTGCGGCAGCTCTGAGTGTTCACACTGCATACTAAACGAGTAGTATCAAACGGCACTGGAGAGAGGAGGATGCACTGCCGCTTTTGTTGCCAAGCCTTGCGTGAGTACAGACTGCAGATAGTCACATCAGACAGACCTTGGCAGCGTTCTCTCTCTATGACAAGATCATTAATGTCTGGCACGCCTCTCTACTATGGGCTTGTGTGATAAATGAAGCCACTGTCTCAAACAGAGCCCTGCCAAGTCATTGAGTGTGCTCCAGATCATCAAAGAGAGCAGGTCAATCTCAAGTATTTCTAATCAATGGTCACTAGAGCTTACAGGTGTTCTGGTGAACACTTCTTTAACTCTGAAGCTAATTCCATAGTTAGCATTTACCCTAAATAAATAATTATATAATATTTTATAAAAATGTATTAAGATTCTGCTATCATCAAGTTTTTTGCACACATCACATGTCTCATATTTAATTTCAAACTCTTTACACTGCTGTTGTAAACAAGCACAATAACATCTGGAAAAAATTGTTCTGTAATGGAAATGATGGGACGGCTGTGAAAGCATATTGAAATGGTCTATGCATATTTCAATCTTTCTTTAGATTAGCTTTAAAAGTAATATTGCATATTTTATGATGGGTTTTATAGTTTAAGTTAAATTATGGCTCTGGTATAAGGGTAAAACGAAAAAAATCTATACTTAAAGCTGCAGTCCGTAACTTTTGGCGCTCTAGCGGTAAATAAACCAAACTGCATGCGTGTTGTGGAAGAACATTGTAGCCGGAGCTACTTTTCTCTGTTTATGTCTATGACGAGTCACGTAGGTACTGGGCTACTCCGCAGTGGTACGACCCGACCAGTCTAAAAAAATATAAAAGAATATAAACACTTATTATTGGTGTATCGTAGTGATTCAGGATAAGAAAAAACACGGTTTGGAAAATGTATATTCATGACGTACTCACTTATTATATACATTTTAAACGAATAAGGTTATAGACTGCAGCTTTAAAATTCAATTGAAAAGCAGGAAAAAAGTTAATTATGTAGGCAGTTTTTGTGAGACTACCAGGGTTGGGGAGTAACGGAATACATGTAACGGCGTTATGTAATCAGGATACAAAAATCCAGTAACTGTAATCCGTTACTAGGGGTGCACCGAAATTTCGGCCGCCGAAAATGTTTGGCCGAAAATGGCATTATCGGTTTCGGGCCGAAATAAAAAAAACAGCCGAAAACGTAAACCGAAAATGAATGTCACCCGCCCCTCCCATCCGTGCGCAAGCGCTTAGGTTTCACTCACGGTCGAGCTGTTACCACGCGTCTGCCTATCAAAGATTAAGCATGTCAGAGGGCTGTCACTTATTGCACAATCGATCGGACCAACCAACACAAGTTTCGAAAACGAAAATAGGGGATCGATTTTAACGGCCTTCTCTCGGAGCGCGTCCAGCTCGTCACGATACGCCCGCAGCGAACGCGCGTCACACAGCAACTGCAGGTTCTGACACACACACACACAGCCTATTTCTGCATAATATAGTGCATAATATATAGCCTTCAGTAATGTTTTTCATTGATGTTATGGCAGTCCACATTGCTGACTTGTGCGCGTCTCAAGCGCCCTCTTTACGTTCGTCCTAATGCCTGTTTTGTTGTCCGTGGATTTGCCTATATTTGGCGTTGAAAACGGATCAACGCCAAATATAGGCAATTTACTAACGATTCAATGAACACTTAAGTCTCAAAAATCGAACAGGATTTTTTTCACAAAAGTGACAGCCCTATACGAGAGGACACTAAAGTTGCAATATTTAACATTTGTTCTGCAAAAATCTCCAAAATTGTGGATTTTTTTTTGCACAACTTTTAAAAAACTATTTTATTTGACGGAACATAAAACTTGAAGAATAATATTATTTGGTATTATTATTTATATTTATTGTAAAAAATATTTTGTTTTGTTATGTAACTGTTAATAAAAGTTGTATTATTATATTGTGATTTTTCATTTCATATCCATTAAATTCAAGCAATTTAAATTTAAATATATATAGAGAGTATACGTTTTTAAAAGAAGCCATTTTCGGCTTCAGTTTCGGTTTTCGGCCAAATGCATCCTAAATTTTCGGTTTCATTTCGGTGCATCACTATCCGTTACAGTTACGTCAAAAAACGTAGTCATCAGATTATAGTTACATTTTGAAAAAAGGGGGAATACTTTCAGGATTACAATGGTTTCATTTAAAACTAAATAAATCAGTATTTTGGCATAATAACACTATATTAAGCGCTGCTTGATTATACAGTAGTTCCTGGTTCTGTTGCCAGTAATGACTCACGTGTGCCACGCGCTGGTGCATGTGCAAATAACAGCTTTCTACAATCTCCTCAGACGCAGATTGAATCACTGCTGCTAGTAGAAACGATGCTGCCTGCGGGTAAAATCGCTTTTAATTCATGGAAATTCCGCTGCTATTTTGTAGGAGAGTAGCTTTTTTAGTACCCAAAATGTCCTTTCTAATCTTTTCTCACGTAACGGGATGTTCGCTGTCTAGGTGACGTAGGGGAACTCCCACTGCCAACGCCCCAAGTTCAATCAGGCAAATTAAGAAAGATCACGGCTTTAGTCAACATGTAGGCCTATTTTAAAATAAACTAATATGTAGATTGTGTACAAATTTTAAATGTTCTGTTTTTATTTTTTAGTAAAAAATTTGTTAAAAATAAAACTAAATAATCTGTAATACCATACATTAGCCACTAGATGTCTGTATAGCCTTTACATAAATATATATTCAGGCCTGTGTGTATATTTTGCAAATATTGTACACTGGACCAAATTCTTAATAAATAAAAGTTTTTTTAAAGTATTTTTTAATAATATTTCTTCTTGCTTGACTTTATTTATATACGTGACCTTGAAGTAATCCAAAAGTAAGTTACATTACTTTCATATTATAGTACTTGGATTACGTTACTGAATACTTTTTTTATGAAGTAATTTGTAACTGTAACGGAATACATTTTCAAAGTAACCCTCTCAAGCCTGGAGACTACTATACAAAAAAAAAAATTCAAACACTACAACGTGCATATGCAATGCTTTTATCACTTGTTTCTGCTCCTTTTTTGCCTGCGTTTTGAACCGGAGACTCACTACTCTTTCAGAAGTTGCGTAATAGCGCCCCCTTCCATATCACAGTGAAAACACGGAAAGCCGGAAAATACCGTCCATGGCAGGGAAGGAGTTAAACAAAAACATGACCTGCACTCTGTCTCTTTAAAGTCACGCTCAACGTACTCCTGTCCTAGGGCACCAGCTGTGCGTAAGTTACAACTTAGCCTAGTTTTGACGTAAAAGGGCACTAAGACACAACTTACACACTACTAAATATTTTTGCAAGTACAGGGTTAGTTACAAACTAGCTAGTAGTTACTAAGCCTCTAGTGTGGACTTTACGTTCCAATTTAAGAAAGAACTTACGAACGGCTGGTGCAACCCTACCCTGATGGACAAACTCCATGGAGAAGAGGCTTACAAGATGCCTTGACTCATTGCAGTGAGTCAAACAAGTTTCCTCTGGACCATTGTTTCAGGCTGAAGTGCTTGCAAAGATGAAAATGAAAAACAGGACGTAATGACTTCAAGCAGAGGGAGAGGCGCGTGTTTGATTTTAGAGTTTTACAGACGCTGGGATATACAGTGATTCTACAGATCACATCCGCAGATCAAAGCCATGCCCCCCTATGTTTCTCCCATTTTACCAGCGTTCACCTTTCTTTCGCATACGTCGAATTCCTCCGCCTGACCCTTCCCTACCGACAATTCCTTAAGCCAGACAAAAGGCGGCGGGAGAAAACAGGATACAGCTGTGGAATTATGGTGCCCATGTTGATTCCCCAAGATCCATACATGTTAGAATTAGGGATGGGCATTTTCCAAAATTATTGTTTTAGAATATTTGGGCTCATAAAACATTTATTTTAATATTTATTTATGTAAATGAAGTTTGTCACATTTTTGTCAGCATTTCTGAACAAGCTTATGGTTATATTAAACAATGTGTGTAAACAAAAAAATATATACAGAACAAAAGCATGAAGCATGAAGCTGAAGCAGAGCGAACTGAAAAAACGCTAATAAAGCAGACTGACTCCTCAGTTTGATAACAAGGTCGGGTGCAGAGAAAACGCGTTCCGCCGACATTTTAGGGACACAGCTAGTGGTGTGCTAAGCAAAGTTTCTTACAGCGCTTTGTGTTTTCTGTTCTTAAACCGGTCTCCCTCGACGAAACTTGAAGTATATGCCTCGAGATAATTTTGCGATCAAATCATTTCTTCTTTTCGCCTCACTTGGGGGTACAGCTGCGATTACCTGCAGTCATGAATGAAGTGATGGACAGCTGTCTTTCCTCATTTGACTGGTGTTTGGATTTCATGTGATTTCATGGTGGTGATATTTGATAGCTCAGTTTCACCCGACAATGAATCATAAACATTTTGATCAAAGTAATTCCAAACTTTGCTCCGCCTAGAGGCAAACGACGACATTCTGTGATCAAATACAATCTACTTGTTAACAGGCTCCACAGCGCCAGCCAGTGCATTTAATTATAATTGTGAGTTTGAGTTCGCGTGCTTAGGATTTTACGACATTTGCGCCCAGCAAAGCAACATATGAAGCAAAATTCTAATCATATTTTTGTTTTTTGAATAGTATTACAGATCAAATATTTGACTATTCATGTACAACCCTGACTGGAAGCCCCGAAGAACAAGGCTTGGGGGGGATTACAACCCAAGATCTCACATTCAATTGAGATTATTATTCAAGCATGAAAACAAACACGTTGTTGCTGCAACTTATGTGTACGTGTATGACTCAATATCCTCAGGAGATTTCACTCAGCGGTAACAGTTAACAGAGGTCTTCAGGTGATCAGGTTCATCGGAAAATCTTAGTGGACTTGCGTGCACTACTAAAGCATGTGTGGACGATGCAAGATTGTGCTTGTTTGAGTCTTTAACTACACATTTGTGTGAGGTTCCCTGCTTTCGAAGCTCAGGTAATAGTTCTTGTGTAAGCAACACATCCCATCCATATATCTGTCAAAAATTATGAGCCTCTCCTTAGTGCGGTTAAGAATATCAAACTCAATGCATACCTCCAACCCCCTATATCAGTGCCTACATGCAAAATGGACAACTTTCACAAATAATGCACACCACGAAGTCCTTAAATAACCCCATTCGTGCCCTATAAAATCCTGACACGACCCAACGAATTCCCCCACGCTAACATTACAACACATCAGCGGGGTAGCTTTAACACTTTCATCTCACCATCAAGGATCAAGACTCAATCTCCACAAATGAAGTCATCCCTTACAGCGCCAAACTACAGACTAACAATGCTCTACGGCCATTATGAGCAACAAACCCAACCCAGAGAGGCTTCGGCAGCCTGCAGCAGTGAATCATATTGGGATTACAGAGGAATACTCACTGTTTTGAGTAGAGTTATCCCAGTCCCAGGCTTCCAGGATGAGTGTGTAGGATCGCTGAGGGAGAAAGAGAGAGAATATCATTATGGGATGAAATATTAAAATGCTATTGAAGAAGAAACAAGAAGAAACAACCAGAAACGAGTAGATTTTTACATTTTCTTAGTAAAATATCAGTGGTGCAAAAGTAGCTGCACTTATATATGGTAGGTATAGAAAGTATCTGATGCCACTATGCTGATAAAAAAAATATAGGAGATGAGCATACACAATGAAATATCCAATTTCAACTGATACTACAAGTCAGGGATTCACCAACTTTTTTGTCAGCCAAACCCTTTTGACCTAAAATATTTAGTTGAAGATTTTAACTTAATATTTTGAATTTAATAACACATTCACATTTGATTGCATTTATAATTATTTATTTCAATTGGATATTTTTATGATTAATGACTTATTGGCTTTTCAGCAACTCGCAAAGCCCCTGCAGGTCCCTCATGAGCCCCAGTTGGGGAAACTCTGCCATAGCTCTGCAATTGCCTGATAACCAATGGTACCGACATTTATTAAATATCTATGATGGGTGTTATGGACGGATACAAGTTTGTGTCTAAGTGTTTCCAATTGATGTAGTGCATTGTTATGTGGTTTATAGGGTATTTTAGGTGTTTGCTAAATGACCCAGGTCAAAAGATATGGGTCAGGTACCTTTTCCAAATATAAATGACCTGTTTTATATCCTCCAGGTGAAAATCAAAAAAGAAATAGCACAACTCTAAGCAAACAGAAAAATCGGAGTTAGTAGAAACAGTGCCAGATGATTTACATAGTTTTAATGCGCACTAGATTAAAAGCGTCTGCTAAATGTAAATGTAATACTGAGGGTTAGAGGTTTATTCAAATCTCTAACCACAAGTATGAGCAATAGAAACAGTGATGTTTGCCTTAGCAAGCAGTGCTAATAAAACAACATAGATACTAAAGCTCCATTACAGTCCTCTCTCATGACAGGAGGCAGCATTTATAAGAGTTGAGTTAGGTTACACATGAGATGGAGGGAGGGAGAGAGAGATTTTCAGCCACACCTTGGAGGTTCAAACTAAAATTGGAATATTCTTGATGCTTCTCTGATCTCTGAGAGTCCATCTACTAGAATGTCATCTATAGTCCCTTCCTGACCAGGCCATCATTTTCAGCTTTCATGAAATCAAAACAGGACACTGAAGAAACATTTGATGCGTTTCTTTCAGCGACAAGTTTATTTACACCTTGTTCTCATTCCTGATTCAAGATGACACCACTTTCAGCACTTTTATATCTTCACTGATTTTCTTAAAAAGGTATCTTTTCGTACTCCAATTCTCTAGGTCACAGCATTCGAAATACTGCAAACATAACACCGTGTCCTAACCAGACGCGGTGTGATGAGATTCCAGCGACCAATTTGCCTGTCCACACCAGATGCGACGAGACTACGGGATGCATCAAAATCAATCAAAACCCACAACCAATCAGAACACCGTGTGGGCGGGCTCTCGCGGCAGGTGCACAGCACCAGCTATTAATCTTGACGGCACTCGCAAGAACATGGATAAGTACATAATCAAATTCACAAATATTACACCATTTAAATATTATTAAAAATACATACAGGAGTTACTAAAACAATCTTTGTCAATAATACACTTGTTTGTTCACAGTTTGAAAGTTAATTTCAAGATCTGAGGTGAATAATCCATTGTTGTTTTTACGGCTACAAAGCTGGGAGCACTAAATGAAATTCAAAGTCACATTGCACGGTTTTAACATTAAATAAAGCACATAAACAGTCCCTGAGATTATCATTGCCACACTTTGTGTTTGTTGTACCAGCCTCGACATTGCAGAAAAATAGAAACCGTTTCTAAAATAGAATCGCCGCGGCTTGTTAGGACAACAGATTAACATGGAAAAGATACATTTTATCGTGCGTCGCGCCGTCGTGTGTAGTTAGGACACGGTGTAAGTCTCATGGTCATGCATAAAAACAAGAGATAAGGTGCTGGAGATCTGTTTTAAGAGATGAGCCAAAGGTTTAAAATGCCACTATGGTTCTCTATTGCTAATAAACTGAACGCTTGCGCGCCACGTGCATGAACAAAAACAACCTCAATGATGAGCAAAATACTATGCTGAAAGTGTTTTTGGTCAATTATATCATTTATATTGAAATGTTGGAAAATTATACAAAATGATGGAAAGAGTCATGTGCCAACCAATCTCCAGTCATAAACTTTTAGCAGTGTGAATACTGAAAAGTGTTATTCTCTTAAAGTTAGAACAAATACGCTATAGTTGTCATCCTTTATATGAACACTATTAGAATCAACCCAGTGTATTGAAATATTTCCTAACTAGTAATTCCCAGAATGCACTAAAAAGAGCGTGCATTGGCTGTTCATTGTATTCACTTCATTGACTTTTAACAGCTACAACAAAGATACACGTTCAAAACTACAAAGTTGTTGAAAAATACCAGCAAGGTTGAATTGATAGTCCAGTTATGTGCATACATGCTGGACGAAGCCAAGCAACTAGGGGATTAAACGACTGCAGATTTTTTAAGTTGACAATTATGTGATTAAAGTAGAGTCGACATCAACTTAGCTTAGAAACTGAAAAGTTCTTGCAAATATCAGCGATTTTATTGATAAATCACAGAACAGTTTGGACAAAACATTTCTGCGCTACTGAATGTTTCTGTGCACGCGTTCTGAACGTGTGCGAGCTACTGTGTGTGTTACAATGCAGCAGCACATTAGTTTAGAGCGGCCATTAACTTACGTGTACAATAAGCTGTTTAAAACGTGCATTCACCTGATACATTTTAAGCGTCCAGATGGTATAATAAAACATATCTTGAGGAGCGATCTCGGAGTATGCATTTATTTGTCATTTTAACTGTTGGAAACAAGAGCGTAAAAGTGGACTTCAAAGATTTATTATCCTGTTGCGCCCTCTATAGGCCATGATCAGCAACTAGTCGACATCAAGCTTAAAGCGTCATGGCTGAGCATTCAAGTCGACTAATCGACTAGTCTGTGCAACCCCTTACAAGCTACATCACAATATCTAGGTCTGTTAGTCCAACTTCACAAAAACCATGTCATTTTAAAAAGACTGACTGCTGCTTTAGTCCGACTGAAATCAGACTTTAAAATTGCACGGAAACACACAGAGCGATGCAAACTGCTAGATTTAGACACGCATCTCGTTCGTCTCCAGAGGTGGAGTGAGAGGGGCGGAGCCAGATGGTGTGGATGTGTGTGTTGGAGAGGTTGGGGGCTGTGGGCCGGTCTGGTGGATGCAGTCAGGGATTAGCAGCAGCACCAGGTCTGTCTGGATGGGCTGAAGTGGGTGGGCCACATAACCATGCAGACGTACAACAGATGCGTCTTAAAAAGATGGATTATTTGACATGAACGTGGATCATCCCACGACATGCTGCAGGGCTTCTGACCCCTCCTCCCATCCCCCAACACAGGGGGCGGCCAGCGTGAGAGAGCGTATTAGTGGGGTCTCGTGGTAGCAAGCATCTGCGTGGACACGAAATGCGCATGTTTGTGTGCGCACTCTTATCTGTAAATGTGGATTTGCTCCAAAGCTCCATCAGTAAATGAATATGCTGGATTGATCTGGTTGGCCACGCACATGCGGTCATGCGTACTACAGCATGGTATGCGCGTACCCAAGGAGAAAGGTCAGAATGTCAGGGTGTGTGTGCGCGTGTGTGTGAGAGAGAGACACGGTAACACGGGGACGGCCCTGTTCCCACACACTTGGTCTCTGATTAGCTGGATTATGTGACAGCTGCCCAAAGGGCTAGATGCGGATAAAGACTAGTGGGGGAGGTGACCAGTGAACAAAGACCTCCATCTAAAACCCATCACTGCAAGACACCATCAACCTGAGTCTCGTGACACTCCGAGAACATTCCTCTGGCCACACACACACACACCCTCCGACCCCTAGAAGTGGTCCAACACACAACGGTGGCACAAGCGCACCCAAACAAGCTCCCTTGGAGATGCATGTTGTCGTTTCACTACAAGTAATTCTTCCCTCCTTATCGTGGACTACTTTCACTGATAGTGAGGATATTTATAGCAGGCTGTGAACAAGCTAATGCAGAACGCCTGGCATGGACATACTTGGGCCGTTAGGCATCACAAGCAAACCTTTGGCCGATCGCATACTTGCAGTCTTGTTGGGACTTTAAGCCTGTAAACACCCTGAGTGTTTGTGTGTGTGTAAAGTAGGTGGGTGGCTAATGGCGTGGTGGTGGAGGGAGCCACAGGTGCAGGTTCCCACAGTCGGTGGATGGGGCAGTTTAAAGAGGGGCAGGGCTGAAATTAGAGGGGGCTGAAGTGAGAGAGGCTAAGAATGACCCTGGAGACCTTTCATCAGGCTTCTCATCAGCTTCAAAAGGCTCCCACGCCACAGTTTCAATTGGTAGCAGCACACACACAATCGGCTGCAGCGCTTCTCACACACACACAAGGTCCTACTGAGTGCAAGCCATATGATTTTTACATTAAAAAAATGTTACGTTTTAATCATCTGATGATCACATGACAAGATGATATCGGGATCTAGCTTAGAGGGTAAAGTGTTTTCCACCGGCAGTCACGAACAAGTGACGTCCAGCTGACAGAGTGCAAGGCGAGGCAGTCTGAGAGCTTTCACACGCCTTATCTAAAGTACCAAAGCCTTCAGTGCTGCTGAATATCCTGCAAAGAGAGTGAACGAAAGAAGAAAGAATTAGACAACTTAGTCTAGACTGTGGAGGAGATACTGAAAGAGTCCAAAAGAGATCAACACAGAAACCTTGAAAAATTTGGGTCTCTGTTCCTTTGTGACCTCAGTGAGATAACGAGTTCTTCATTTCCTCATCTGCTTTTGGAAGAGGAACTGCCAAGAGAGGCAAACTTCCCTTGTCTGACCTGGCAGGAAGATACAATCCCCACCCTCTCTGCCGAGTGCCGACTGACACGTTACTAGGTTCACAGCAGTTTAAAACCAAATATTTAACTTATGGATATCATTTTTTTTTTTTTTTTTTTTTTTAAATGTTTAATTTTTACTTATTTATTAGATTGCGATTAGCTGTAATTAGCATTAGCAAAACTGCAACTTTTGCTACATCCATTCACATTCAGCAGGACATCTTTAGCCACTGCTTTAGCCACTGTCCCATGTTTTTGTTTTTTTTGTGTCCGTTTTGTTTTTGTAATAGTCCAACTTTTAAAGCACATATAGAGATTCATACATCTTGTTCATTTGGGCTCCATCGAACGGTTTACTTGTCGTATTTGCGTTCAAAAACAGTTAGATGGAGCCCATTGATGATGTAATATATATTATGTAAATGCCCCGAGAAACGCAGAGATCAAGGTCAGATTAACTCGAAACTAACAACACAGGGTTATTTAACTGAACAAGTTACCCACAACTAGTCATTTTTTAAAACGTCAAGTTAAAACAATATATTTAATACGCTGTATTCAGCTACACGTTCGCAAACAAACAAAACCCTCCACCTAAAGTCTAAGCGGCAGTCGCAGCAGTTCCAGACTTTGATTGATTGTCCTCAAGGGACCCGCAGGTCATTTATTCATTCCACGGCAAACGACTGCAGCATATAATCTCCATTAATCTGGGATGTCAATCCCATCTTTTTAGCTGAACTGTTGACTGACACAGAGATTTGGGCCAAACTGAGGGTGGAGAGGCAGTGGATAATACTGACCACAACCTTCAATTACCACAAAATGTAAGACACAACCAAGCCAATTAAAGGCCACAAAAGGCTTCTTTTTTTTTTTTGGTATCATCAGGCTAACAAGAGGCGACTGTTTCCTGTCTGTTAGTTTTAGAGCAGAACGTGTCCTCAGGATTTTTTTGACGCAATAAGGAAATTCTCATTCCAGTTTGGAAAATGACTGATTGAATTAGCTAAACATAAATTCTAAATATTTAATCCGAAATGCATTTCATTTTCTAATCACAATATGGGCCATATGGCAATGATAGATCAATAATAAAAAATTAATTCACTGGTAACAGCTGATATTGTATATTAAATTGTGCATGTTCATTGCCCCTATTTTTACACTAAAATTGCCTTTGTCATCATCTAACGCTCACTAAAAAGTTAATATAAACACCATTAAATGTTGTGATGCCTAGATTAACTTGTAGCATTTAAATTATTGATTTAATTTTTGTTTTATTTGTAATTTATTTAGAGAAAACTTTTTCTAAGAAACTTCAGGTCCTTTTAATCAATTTCCTAGAATTGTAGGAAAGTATACAATTGAAGAAGCAGGCCACCTAAATAAGCATAAACTCTGAAACCAGTGTTAATCAGTGCAGACCCCAATGAGTATTGTATTGTGAGGTAGCTGGTGTTGGAAGCATAATGTTGGACATAAAACCTAAATTCAGCACATTAGAGCCCAAGAAAGCCCATCCTCTTTGGGAAGTACAGTGCAATTCCACAGTATAGATCAATTTATTAAGGTAGTGTCGATTCGAGTTCATCCCCAGGGTCCTGCAGCATAGATTTGATCACAAACGAGGGTACTTTGTTC
Source organism: Leuciscus leuciscus (assembly GCF_965113295.1). NCBI lineage: Eukaryota > Metazoa > Chordata > Actinopteri > Cypriniformes > Leuciscidae > Leuciscus > Leuciscus leuciscus. The sequence goes on along the minus strand of NC_138743.1, from coordinate 26,747,611 downwards.
TCACCAGCCCTCTAGAGCAGGCGATGAGCGATGCGATGGCTGTTACCCACCCCAGCATGACAAGGTCATGTTTGTGTCAACCAAGTCTAGACTTGGTCTGGGAGTGTAAGGGGGTGTAAGGGAGGTCCAGTCACCTCACAGGGTCCACATCACGCCCTCAACGGTGGGAAGTGGAAGTTGAAAAGCCAGCTCTGTAATCAATCACCCACAAGAGAAAGGTGTCCCCTACTCCATCACCAATACACAGGGGTCTCGGCCACACTGCCGATAGGGGGTGACCAGGTCGTTTCATTTGTGCTCTTTTTCCTCGCCCTCTCCTTGTCTGTCAACCTTTTATCGATCATGCATCCATCTTAAAATTCCAAACCCACACAAACCCATTTACTTGTTGCAAGTATCCAGCTTTTTCACAAGACCAGCCACAACAACTCTCTGAGGAAAACAACGTTGAGCTTGCAGTCTAATTAAACTAAAGGAAACAGCTCCTTGGATCTGGGTAATGACAGGAGAGCAGGGTGGGGAGGGGACGGGATCAAAGAAACTGGCTAGCAGAAATTGCTGGGGAAGAACCTGGAGGAACCTGTAGCTCAAGAGGGATTCTGGGTGGCTTTGATGGTCTCTCATTCCGAGAACAATGTGGAAAATATTTCCCATCCACCCTCGTCGGACAAAAAGCTGAAAAGGGATTTCTAGGTGGCTTTGTTGGTCCCTCTTCCAGAGACCAATGTGAAAGGTCTTTCTACCCATCCTCCCCAACATCCCAACCTTGTATAAGCAATCCCTGGCAATTCCAACCCAGAAATCCCTCTTCCACTGCAGCAGTGACCTCTCCACACAACAACGTCCATATGACACGACTTGTTTCGACTCAGTCAATTGTCATTTTCCGCCAGGCGTCCAGAGCACAAAAGCAGACAACAGCTTTGTTTAAGTGGTATTATGGCCCTGGGAGGACAGGAAGATGCAGCCCGACGTGCACTGTGGGCCCTGAAGCCAGTAAATGATATTCTGCGTTCGGTAACCTCCCCTCTTTCAGCAAACTCCCACACAGGGGTTGAGTTCCTACAGACACAATAATAAAACACCATCATCTACTACAATGCGTTTAGTTAACCTTGCATACCCATGAGATGCTGTCATCAATAAAGAGAGTTGGACAGTGAGTCTGAAAGGCAGGAGCATTAAGGGAGATGCAGATTTATGCTTGCATGGACTTGGCCAACGCAGTGGACTTGGCCAACGCAGGGCACGCTCTGGGTGAGTGTGTACACACACGACCCATTTAGCATTCCGCTGCTATGCCAACAAGATCATTAGCAATGACAATACAACAAACCCCTCCCCTCTGGGTGCTAATTAAGCAGAAAGGGACGGCAGAGGCCACGAACACACACACACACACACACACACACAGAGTTACAGTACAGTAACACAAGCAAAGGTTTGCATGGGTTATCACACTCATCCTGATAACAAGGTTTCCTACCAGATGTAGCTACTACATAAATGAGCAAATTATTCAAATTATTACATTATGAAATTTGTATATAAAATATTTATATGAAATATAAAATATAAGATCATATGCAAAAGTATTTTAAAAACATGTTACCTGTAAAGTACTAATTAAAAGAAGTGGTTGACATTACAGCTTAAATAAAAATTTAAGGAGATTCAGAGATTGTTTTGCACATCCTAGAAAAATGTAGATTAATAATAAGAAATTAAGAAATAATAAAGTAAATTAAAAATATAAAATTATAAATGAATCTATATTAGGGATGTGACGTGTTGCGGCTGAGCAGTGAACACCGGTAACACAGACTATCGCAGCAAACCTAATCTATATACTGTACAATATAAACAAATATTATAAATTAATATACTTCATATTAATGAATTAATACAATTTAAGCTCTACTTCCTAAATTATTCAGAGAAGTTCTTTTTTATAGTCTCCCTGGCTGAGCTAAAATCACTTAACCACAAAGATATGCATAACTGACTGTTTAAAATGTACAATTTGTCACACCTTGTAGTAGCTCCTGATAGGGATGTCCCGATCAAGTTTTTTTGTGCCTGCAAAGACATTGTAAACATCTGCTACAATAGTAGAGACAATAAACAGATTATGAACAATTATCAATGGTCAAGCTTGAACAAGCATGTGTGACCCCGCTAGAACAGACTTCACTGGTTCTCACACGTGACGCGTTTCGAGCACATTCAAGCTTCTTCTTTTCCTTTTAAAAGTTCCTTTTTAAACACACTTGAAGGTGCATTTTCCGCCATCTACTGCACGACACCTGTGTGACAGCTGACATAAAATAAAGGATCAGGCTTAGGATCACAGATACAGAACAGTTAAAAAAAATGCTTAATCAGCCCAATACCGATCTATGAGGTCAACTCAGGACATCCCTATTTTTCTAGTGTTATCTAAGAGCAAGCCAATCATTTAGACTAACCAGATAATATTCAAAACTTTGGATAAAAAGATTTAAGCAAGGAATTTCAATATACTCTTATAATGTACTTGTACAGTGTAAAAATATATATTTTAAGATGTGTAGTACAGTACAGTACACTACAGCATAGCATAGTATAGTTATACAAAAAAGGCAAGTTACATCAATCACCAATATGCACAGCAGTGACCATTCAAATCTTCTCAATTTCAGATTTGGTTTAACTGCAGCATTTGTAGAAACTGAGACTAGCATGGCTGCTTGGCAGCAACAGAAACAGGCTGTGAGGTTGGAAGCTGCCATATCCCAGTGGGCACAGCTCACAGATTTCCCAAAGACGCCGGCCTGGATCAATTCTCACAGCTCTCAGTCCTTCCAAAACGTGTATTACACAGTGGGCCCAGCCATACTAATCTAAAGCAAGCTTCCAAAAAATGAATCTAAACATCAACCACATCTGTGAAACTATTGCACCTGATAGCTGCTCTTACACTAGTGTTATGAGCCCAATATGGAATAACACTACACCATATCAAACTGCACATGGGCATCCACCCATTTGGCAAGCAGTCCCTCAGTTACTACAGTGAGGCGGCCATTTGACACCCTAGACTGCTAGCTCATCATCAAACCATCTGACAAGCCAGTTGTCTCTCTGTCTGTCTTGTCCAGTTACTGTACCTCCTATTACTCCATGGCAAGGCCATTGCTAAGTAGCTTCAGGTCTCAGTGAAAAGACCTAGTTGCTGTATAGCAAGCTAGTATGGCGCCGGTCTCTCCAGCGAGGTTACGGCCACATGAGCTCCCACTCCATTACAATCATTATCATTTTGAATAAGGTCAGGGGTCAAGCGGGAATTAAACTTGCTGTGTGGTAATGCACTTTAATCACTGCAGCACACCTGCTCGCAATTCATTAGCCCACTGGCTCTCTCAGGAAGGTGCGCATGCATTAGTCAGACACAATCGCACATGCACCACATCCACGTACACCAACATGGCTAAAACCATCAGGCTCTTCCTGAACAAATCCATACAGGCAGAAATAATAAACACACACTTCATGTAGTTGCAAGTCAATCACACTGTGAATTGTGAAACTGTGCTGAAGCAAAGGAGGAACCCAGTACAAGGGAGGTAGAGCATCATGGGTAGTTGAAAACAATTAGTTGAGCACCAGGAGCTAACAATAGAAACACACACAAGCTAGCTTCCAGTGTTATTGGAAAGGGACATCAGGGTTAAGCTCGCTAACTCCCACCTCTTCCAGCTGAAAGGACCCCATGTTTTCTATGACCCTTCTCAGGGGAGACAGAAAGTCCATTATAATTGCACTGCCTAATACAATCATGTCCACCACTGGTGGCTTGGTACATTCAACCTAATGGAAGCTCTTCTGTTGGGAACCTGTTTATCTTGCACTTCTTCATGAGGGCGACGCTCAAGATCTCAGCATAGACTAAAAGCAGCACCCACATGCTTTCTTGGGTACTCAGCTGAAGTACTGCAGAAAAGAAGAGTGCTTTTTCTTCAGCTCTCCCTCCCGAAGGCTTGTTCACACCAAGAACGATATGATAACCATGTCATCTCCCACCTTAAATGCTCAAGCTTTTTAAAGTTGTGTGGATTCTAATTTGCGGTCACTGTTTTATTAATGCATCAGCTGGAACCAAATCGTTCTAAATGCAATTCCAATTATGTAATTTCTCACCATTATTGAAACTTTTTTGTCATAGGTATCGGTATATATATCAACCTCAGTGTGAATGGGCCTTAACCCTCGTCAGAACCCAACCATTGTAGTCATGTTAACATGGTGTATTTCCAGTTCAACCATTTAATTCATTAATGGATTTAGCAACATTTTGGCAGAGGCACTTCTGCAATCTCTATTCCAAGTAGACTGTTTTTATGGTTTTTAAGAAGTCCATCGTGTAGGAGTGATGGAGTAGGAAGTGCCTGTATGCCTCACAAAGATGTTCTCTCTTTATATGCTTTATCACAAATTAAACGCCTGGTCAAAACTAGGCAGAAAAACTGTCTGTGTTCACAGACTGCAAAATATCCTAAGACAAACTCTTCCAAACAACGTTGTACCATAAAAGTCACCTCAGGCACATCGCCTCTTAATTGGTCCGGTCTCTCTGCTGCTAAAAATACCTCTACCATGACTGCTACATTCAACAGAGGGAAAATGCAGCCTTTCCCTTCATTTAATGGGAAGACATTGGTACAAAAAGCCCTGCTCTGCCCCAGGTCACAAGAAAGAAAATGTTTATTGTTGTGGCAGAACAAAAAGCTATTTCAGGGTCAGGAAGAGAGAGGGGAAGAGAGAGAGAGAGAAAGAGCATCTCACATCCAGCTAGAGATTCCTCATGATCTGAAACTTCCTGGTGAATCACCACAGCGGGTCTCCATGGAGAGAGAGGAATCAATACTGGCTCTTCCTGTAACATCACAACCACTGCAGATGACTGCGAATACTGCAGCCCGTTAAAACAATAGCTACTCAGCCTTGACCCATTTATTCGAGCTAGGGATGTGTCACAGCGGTCAACCAGTCATCCCATAACTGACTAGTCTTCTAGTGAGGGTTTATATGTTTTAGGTAACTGTTGTAGCATTTATTAATTAGATTAATGTTTTGTTTATTGTCCATGATAGCCATCATATTAACCAATGTTATTGTATAGAACCTTATTGTAAAGTGTTGTCATAGTTTTGATCTTTGTGATGCATTAATTAGCATGCTAATAGCTAACAAAATTCTCATAAAAGTTGGGTGTTTAAATTCAACCCTTTAAGGGGGACCACTACAACATCCAACAATCAGACAAATATCTTTGGCTACTGTATAGCTTTTTGTACTGTTTTTGTGTCCCACCACAAGCATTATGTTTAAGAAGCTATCAAGTTTAAAACACAATAGTAACTTCAGTCACACTCTTTCTAGCTGTTTTTGAACTTATTTCATGCAAATGCTCCCTAAAAAAAACATCCAACTGCATACATCTAATTTATACCGATCATTCCCTTCTTTATTTATTACTAATTTGGCACCGCTTTAACAATGCACTGCAGCATGTGAAAACACAACACCCACAACTTTACTGGCTTCTGGTCAACCCCAATAAAAGACAACAACAACAACAAAAGATGGACATTGCTTACTTGGACATTTTGAGGCCTTGGGGGAGCAGCGATCTATAATCAGTCCCAATCAGCAGCCACCTGCTCTAATGCTGAACTGGACAATTACTGCTTTTGTTGACCAGACACGCAGCCAGCTGTGACTGGCTAATTACACAGTCAATAGTGTAATCAGTTGTGAGGCTCTAGCACTTCTTTCCCAGGTGAGATGAGAACGAGTGGCTCCACTGAAAGATCAGTTAAGGGGGAAGGGAACTCGGAGGGCAATAGATAATTGTTTACTAAAGGCCCATGTAACAGTCTCCTAGCAACTGCCCAGCAAGCTCCCAATCAGGTATGGCTGACGCTGCCGTTTAGCCTTGAAGCGTAGTGGTCCTCCACTCTGACGGACGGATACAGCTGCCGTCTCTATCGTAGGTACCGTCTCTCACACTCTTGCGCTGTGGAGTTACACAGCCATTAAAATTGAAAAACAAATCTATGTTACACAACTGCAAGGGACTAGAACTGACAGGTGAGGATCTTACTAACCTACTAGATTAATCCCAATCTACATTAGAACAATCTTGATAAGGATTTCATTAATCTTGATAAGGATATGCAAGTGTTTCCTGCATCACCGCCACTGAATCTCCAACCACGCAGTAAAAGAAAGTATTTTACCCTTAGTTTGCAGTCAGAATTAAATGCAATATGGTAAAAAAAGCCAAGTACAACAACATAATGGCATCTAGTGCAGTCTGATTCAAACAACAAATTATTATTTTGAATGGGACCTTCTAATGAATCATTCAACAAGACTTTTCATTCTTTTTCACAAGAGTTTAAACTTAATTGTGATTTTATAATAATTTTAGATATTGTTATAAAAAAGATTTACACAAGAAATGCAATTTTAAGTTTACTTTAATTCGATATGAAGTAACAAATAGAATCAAAAACTTTTTATCAAATCAAATCGGGAAATCTGTATTGATACAGTATCTCAGACATCAGCAAACAAACAAGAAAAAAAAAAAAAGAAAAAAACACCACTAATAGAAAACCCCCCTAATAATTACACCGAAAGGTGGCGGACTCCATCTCCAAGACTCTGGATGAGGTGCTAGATACCTTGATACAATGCACCCTAGATAATGTTACACTGAGCACATCAAACAGATGTCCGGATGCAGAGGCATTCAGGAACACATTCCTCTAGCAATTTCATTAGCTTCCATGGGACACTAAGAAACTGCAAACACATGGCATTGGAAATTCAAACTCAATCACAGGCTTTCAGACGCGAGTCTAGAGCCAAAGATCATGTGATCAGAGTTATATAGGGACATATCTAGTTGAAATTTCAAGCCGGGTCAGAAGAGAAGCAGGTGCAGCATCAAAGCCGGCCCCAAAAGGGTCAGTTTGATAGCATGTTACACATTAACTTAAACGGTTGAGTGTTTGAGTATTGTTGTTGGGGGGGGGGGGACTGTAGCTTTCATGCCTACAGAGGAGCAGGTTTGCCATCAAGCACCGGTGAGTGTGGCTGCCGTCCAAAGTTGACAGACAATACTATGCAACATCTCTTTTTTTGTTATTTGCGGGTGTGACACTGAACTGCATAAAACATTGCAGCGATTTGCCACCTGATATCAGCATCAGTAATGTACCTGCGTGTCTGGAAAGACACTTGATAAGTTTTTCACATATTAAGACAAGGGAGACAACCAGTACACAATTACCCTTACAACTAATTTCTGTGGTAAGTTAACTATACTTTTCCACTAAAAATCCCACAGTTAGTGTTGCTTAACTACTATAAAAGTGTGATATTAGCCAACACCAAAAAAAAAAAAAAAAAAAAAAAGATTTAAATAAATAAATAAATATTATATATATATATATATATATATATATATATATATATATATATATATATATATATATAAAGAAGCTTCTAACACTGTTTAAAGGAGATTCCATATTCATGTGTTAGCGTTGTACAGTTGGGGCAGAGCAAGGGGCGTCTGGGAAGGTTGTAACATTGTCAGTTTAACCAAAGTCTAAATTGTCTCTGGTTTAACCTATTAAAATAATGGCGTTTGTTTTTACATAATTATGTAATTTCACGACTGAATTTGTGATCATTTATTATTAATAAACGTTTCAACTAAGTTAGCATTAACTGAAAATACAAAGTTTGAGACAAAATCAACGCGTCGGACGTTGAATGGTGTTACAACACTCACTCTTAACCCCCAACAATAAGTAACTATGGTATTTTAACGGAAACGTTTGTTACCGTGGTAAATTTTTGTAGTGGTAGCTGCTAAAGAGCGATTTAACAAAATCACGCAAACCAGTAACGACACTGTCGCTGCTGGTTTGTGCGTCATATTTGAATAACAAGTAGCCTACCTACACTGGAAGCTTTGGTAAAGATTACCATCAGTCGCAATGAAAAGCCAACTGAAACCAACGCACAAGCTGTGTCAGTTCTATAGTGAGCTGCCTACCAAGATCGTGATGCACGCGCCTATGATAACCAGAATTTATGTCTAGCCTATAGGCAGCTCACAATGTTTGAGACACAGCCAGATGTTCTCTCATGTTGTTTCAGAACTTATTGACTTTCTTCCGTTAGGCAGAATGACATAGGCTACTCAGTCACCATTAACTCACATTGAATCTTTTTTCCATTCAATGTAAGCGAATGGTGACTGTCTAACATCTCTTGCTCACGTAAGAAAAAAAAAGGCATACAAGGCTTAAAACAATCCGATGAGGGTGAGCACATAACAGAACGCTCTTTTAAGAGTGAGCGATCTATTTAGCCAAAGTAGTGTGAATGTGTGTTTCACCTTAAAGAAGCCAGTTTCAAGCACGCACAGCAAAGTGAATGTAGCCTAGGCTACTACAGATGAGCGTTCTTAATCATTGTAACAAATAGGCTAACCTTTTTTTTCTAAACAATAAAAATCGTTAAGACACAGCAACCATGATTTTTTTTAAAAAGAGACCCTGTCATCACCGTAACAATATAGGTGCACTCAACTTCCGAGCAGTGACAGCTCACCGCGGCGCATTATTATTAGTATAGCTCATGAAAAGACGCGCACTTACCGGCCAAGCAAAGTGAAAAGGGATGATGATCTTTCCCACCTCGCTCGTTTTGCTGGGGTTGTTCTTTGCAGTCTTTAAAGAAAATATATTTCCACCGAGAACGTCAGTAGATCCAGAGCCAAAGGTGCAGGGGCCAGTGGTGGTGACTTCAGACTGGTACTCCTTCAGACACACTTTAAAGTAAGTATCGCACTCGTCCCGGACGCAGCGCTGGTCTTGGGAGTTCCGCGTGCCGTCGCAACATTCCCCGTCCCACAACTCACCGTTTACATTTTCTACAGCAATCAGCTGCAGCTCAAAATAGCCAGAGGAATGGGACACCTAAAAATAACATTTGAATCAAAATAAATAAATAAACATAGGAGCCATAATGCTTTGTTGTTTATTAGCAAAATGCAGATCGTGCTTGCAAAACTGAGGGAATATTATTTGAGGGAATGTGTAGCGTGTGCTTGTGCATTCAAGTCTCCAGAGAATAAGTCTACAATTTTGCTAACCTGTTAGTGCGTATCAGAGAGCAATCTATATTTTTAAATACCCTCTAACTGATCCACCCTTCCTTTTATCGTTAATGACGGGGAATCGTGGTGCAAGTTAACATTTCTTACATCATGACATTTCCAATTGCATGAGCACATGTGGCTGCGTAATTCAAATATCGATTACATTGAGCAGAATTCATTGAAATCATCAGCCCACACCCATCAACTTTTGCCTGCTGATCACTGCTATAGCAATTAAATCGATCTGCAAGACTAGAAACAATCAGCGCTCTCACCTTCGTCCATATCGTTAACAGCAGGCACGCGATTGGGAGCCAATTCTTAATCCTGATACAATTCCACATGCCGCTGATTTATGCGTTATGAATACAAGATGGAAAACGGCCGTTGACCGGCGACAGGATCCTCCGTTCCTGACATGCAAAAATACACAAGCGTGGTGTGTTTGCGCGGTGATGGTCTAGGCTGATCTTTCTCCCTCGGTCTGATCACTTCACACAGCAAATGATATGTTTCACAGCTACCACACGCCTGAGGAGATCTCGCGTGATTGACAGCTGGCTGAACCAATCACAAAGCCTCCTGCTGATTCGCTTGGCCAACCGCCACTCGAGGGCGGAGCATTGCCAAAACTTACGCTGTCGATTCCCCTGTTTCACAACGAGCAATAAAACGCACATTCTTTTTTCCATCAATAATTTGGACATTTTTGTTATTCTTAAAATGCAGAATTTGAAATGCATTACTTGAATGCTTCCTAAATAAATTTAGTGACAATCACACCTCAAATGTAACAGAGTGCGAACACATGATACAAATGTATCCTATTTAACCATGGCTATTCGATTTAACTACTGTGCTATATTTGTACAATTAAATTGACGTGGTAGCTTTATTTTATATTTGCAAGATCATAGTCATTAACATTACTTGCACTTTATTTTATTATCGCTTTATTATTGTGTGTAGCCTATTGATTTGGCAATGTTATAAACCAAATAATCAAGCCAATAAAGTGCTTTAAAACTGAACTTAAATTCACAATTCAATTTAGTATGCGAAAACCACAAAACCACGTAGAGTAGTCGGATCCTCAGTAAAGCTGTATCTCCTCGCTGCAGTTTGATGCGTGCTCAGCCTGCTAGTGTGAGTTGACACGGGTGAGAGCGCCCTCTACTGTTCATGTGTGCTTTAACCTGAAAAGAGTGACTCCAAAAAGAGAGAAGACAAACGTTACAAAAAAAAACATTTTAATCTGAACATTAGAAAATCTAGTTTATAAGTGGGTAATCTAAAAGTCAAATTACCTTAAAGGCAGAGGTTATCAGTCCTCCTTGCTGGAAAGAAAGATTAAAAACCTTTTTAAACCAGCCTAAGCTGGTTTTAGAGGAGTTATAGACACTTTTCAGCTGGTTTAACCGGCAGAATACCAGCTTGGCCAGGCTGGTAGACCAGCCTGGTCCTGGATGGTACCCCTACACATATTTTATGTGTCTCCCCTATATATCACCACCCTGATTTATATAATCAGCTCATTAATAAAGGTTCCAAGACCTGAATTGTGTGTGTCAGATAAAGGAGATGTACAATTCAGCAGTGCTGAGGTCCTCCATCATTTCAATTATGCTATATCAGATCCTGATTTGTGTGTCTGCAGCCTATTAGATGCTTTTGTGAGTGTGCGGAGTAACACAGACAGACAGTGGGGCGAAAGGCTCAGGTTTCTTTACATTGCCATGACACAAGATACGCTGTAAATATATGTTTATTTAAGCAACAACCTCACTTGATATTTCACACGCTGTCAGGAGGAGGAGGAGGAGGAGGAGGAAGGTATGGCTGGGTAATAACAGTTTTGTGGTGGATATGGTGGGGGAAGGGGGAGTGTCAGACTGACGGACAGAGATGCTGGCGGTATGGTGGTGCTGGTAGGCGTGTTTTGGTGGCTCCCCTCATCCATATTTCATGACTTTGCCTTTGAGGCCTTGCACACAAACCTATAGTCAATGCATTGATTCCCTTTTATCTCAAATCATGGCCTTGACCCACTTTAATAGCGTTCATGATTGTTAGTTGCTCATTTCCTCCCAAAAAGCAGCTGCGACTGGTATATCGGAAAATAATGAATCCCTTGTTGCAGTTCTGACAAGACAAAACCATATGTTAAAGTGGCAGCATGATTCAGCCATGCAGGGGGAAAAACAGGGCATCAAATAGCAATGTTTGCTGACAGGTTATAAATCAATTGTGGGATCCTTTTGCTTTTTGAATTGCTGTGCTCAATTCTCATATTTGATGCATGACCTTATTACTGAAGCTTGTTTCCATAGTGATAGGCTTACAATTTAACTGTAAAGCAAGCACAGGAAATTAAATGTGATATAAGGAGATTTCCCAAAGGTGAGAAATTATTGATAGGAAAATCACAGATTTATGGCTGCTAGACGCTGCACATCTTACTGTTTTTCTTTTATTTTGATTTTTTTTGCGGAATTGATCTTCATAAAATATGATGGATGCCTACTCCGGCTACTAGTTTATTTCTGCCTTAGTTTGAGGTTAAACATCTTCTTATGTCTACACATAGTCATAAGATTATGCAAAAACAAGCACTGTCACAAGAGTGCATCAAAATAGCATGATTGTCAGATTATATTTTCATTAGGTCTGAAGAAGAAAAGAAAAACGTGTTTCTAATTTTTGTCATCCATACAACCGTTTTCCCATATAAAAGTGAAGTAACGCCGCTCAGCAATTGAATTATAATTGCTCGTTGAAAGGTTCTTCAATAGTTATGAGATCCAGTGAGTAATATATTTGCACTTTTGAATTTGATTGCATTTGTAAAGCAATATTATAGACACCCGAATATGTTAATATTTTAATTAAAATAAAAAAGATAAAGTTTATGCCACCAATGTTTGCTTTACATTTAAGCAAAAAAAGAAAAAAAGAAAAAAAAAGTACAGGTTATGGTACAGGTTTCCATTTTTGTGGGGGGGGGGAAAGATAAGTACAGGTTATGCTTCTATTTTTTGTTTTACCTTTGTTCATACCTGGCCGATTACCTGAGGCAACTCATTTTCACCCCAACATAATCCTTACAAAGCATGACTCATATATAATTTCATGCAAATCTTCCTAGCCATGACATTATCTATGTCATCAATGGAGTTGTGACAACCAGCATGAGGCTGGTCATTGAGTTTTCAGTTGAGTTTATTTTAGCCCATGTCCACAATAACAGACACTGTTGTCTAAATAACGTCCTAATTGAGCACAGATGGCCTTCAATAGGGCGTTACAGCGGAAAGGTAGAAAAAGGGGGGGGGGGGGGGGGGGGGCTGGGGGGGACAAGTCATATTTGGCTATTAACACATCTGAAAAAAACAACGTATCCTTCCATAACTTAAAGAAGCAAACAGAAGAATGAGGAAATGGCATTGGTTGTTCTCCGTGGAATCTCACTCTTCACGTTCCAGAAACGATTCTCCAACCAAAGCCTCATTCATGAAGACATGATAGACAACTCTGAAGTGTGACACCTTACATAATGAGAATGGCTCCTTGTAATAAAATCTTTAAATGTTTTAAAGTATTTTTCTCATTTTGTTATTGGTAAATAACATTCATCTTAGCATTTTTCTGAATTACAATGTTGGCTGAGAAATAAATCATATGCACTGAATTACAGCTTGTGTGTTCAAAAGTAAATTGTAAAATAATATCTATTTTCAGGGGTCACATCCCTGTCAAGCACTCTGTGACCTCTTGCATGGTAAAAGTGGTGTGCATATTTGCAGTGGTGCAGAACATGAGGGCATCCGACACCTGACAGAGCTGCAACTCCCAACACCCTGATCACTGATCCCTGCTTAGTCTTCTTATCTCTGAGGAAGCGTCGCTTCCTTCTGCCCTGTAACCTCAACACGAGCGAGGGATACGTCTTAGGATAGAGCTCATCTTTTCTGCCAGTGTTTGCTTGTGTACCGTGAAGACCTACTTCTTGGTGACTACTCCTGAAACAACAAAACAGTAGGCTACAGTAAGTGAAATATTGACTGTAAAAAAAAAAAAAAAAAAAAAAAAATTACATATTAGGCGGTGGGAATTTGATAGACTACTCAGTGCTCAAATTAAAATGAAGTTATAAACAAAAAGACTGCTTTAGAAATGTCTCATGATGATGGAACAAATAGGTTATCCAGAAAAACGGGTTGTCTTTAATGTTCAGAGAATGAGCGTGATAAGTTGCAGTAAGCTTCTTGTGTCTGCCCTTGAGAATGACCTGACACACCCCCGACTGATTCCCTCTTTTCGAGCAGGTGCAGGTTGCTCTGCTCAATAATCTTTACAATTAGACCTTATACAATGGGCCCAATCAACCTTGATACTCTGTGCCGGGGAAAGAGAGCTCCTGGATTCACTGCAGAATTCAAAGATCTAACTGGATAGATAGATAGATAGATAGATAGATAGATAGATAGATAGATAGATAGATAGATAGATAGATAGATAGATAGATAGATAGATAGATAGATAGATAGATAGATAGATAGATAGATAGATAGATAGATAGATAGAAAATAGAAATATATGCATAACCAAATATATAATCTGCATTACTCTATCTATCTATCTATCTATCTATCTATCTATCTATCTATCTATCTATCTATCTATCTATCTATCTATCTATCTATCTATCTATCTATCTATCTATCTATCTATCTATCTATCTATCTATCTATCTATCTATCTATCTATCTGTTAATCTGTTAATCTATCTATCTAATATATATCTACAGTATATAGAATATTGTTTATCAGTATATTGTGCATAATGTAGCTACACATTTGTTTGAAAACATGAGGATCAGCAGCAATTGTTGATAATTTATGTTAACAATATATAATTAGACCCCACTTGAGAATGTTGATGAGTTGTGCGTAATCAAGAGACTCTTCACCCTCGTTTCATGTGGGTCTCTGAAGAGGGCCGAGTGCAGGGACATGCCTATGCTATTTGTGTCATTAAAGACATAATACATCTGCGCAGAGGGTTGAGCGAGGATTCTTTTGTTGTCAAATTAATTCAAGGGGGACACGTATCTGTTTATTATCAACATCCTCCATTTGAATATCCCATTCTCAACCCATATTTACCACTTGCATTCATTTTCCTTTTCTATATAATATAATTTTGTATGTATTATATCATATCATTTTTATCTATATTTCAGCTGTGCTACAACAGAATTCCAAACAATATATTTCTGAGGTTGTTATGCTATTATTATCACATCTGGAACTTATGTCATGTCTCATCGTAATCATTTCAGGGTCATTTCAGTCTTGTACTAAAACGTAATATCAACCTCCACTTGAGAAGGGTATTTTTTCCATATGTGAAATGGTTATATTTGGGCTAGAAAAGACCAGGATGTCCGTCCTGTTCATGACATCACACACTGGCCTAGAGTGGCTCCTGAATCTCATGAGAGCTGAGAATATTGAACTCTACATGCTTTGGCTGCCCTAAAACAGCAGCGACATGCACTCATCCAGGATATCCTACAACAGAGTCGGAATGGTGACTCCCCTGTTTGCTTGTTTTTTATTCTGCTCCATTCCAAGCACCACATCCGTCCAATGGTTCAAAGAGGGTTCACTGGGTGTAAGAGTACACAGTGAAGCCTGTAGAATCAAAACTGCTCTCTTGACTATCTCCACAGAAAACATCAGAGAGAGAAAGAAGCAGATTTTGCAGGAGACAGCGCATCAGGGGAGTGTAGTCGGTGAAGCCTCATAAATATCTGCAATGTCTACAGATAAGCAGAGGACCTTGTGTTCTCACAGCTGGTACTCAGCCTCACTTTAAATCACCCTAAACACAGTGAAGAATGACCCCTTCATGAACTACAATGAACATGACTGTATCTGAGTTGTAAAATGATGAGACAATGAAAATGTTATGCATTAGAGGCTATAGCTATATACGTGTGTGTGTGTGTGTGTGTGTGTGTGTGTGTGTGTGTGTGTGTGTGTGTGTGTGTGTGTGTGTGTGTGTGTGTGTGTGTGTTTACATACAGTATAATTGCTGTAATAATATAACTTTGATATGTAATACTTTTTTAGTTAAAAATAATTTAATTTATTTTTAAAAATCCTATTAAACCTTAACAATCAGAATGGAAATAATGAGCATAAAAAAAAGAAAGAAAGAAACTTCTTTCAAGAATATATATATTTTTCACATTCTATATTTTGTACATATTACGTAAGATTTTTTTTTATATGTGAGATTTGTAATGATTTTGAAAGGCTGCATTTATTTGATCAAAAATATTAATAAATATTATTCGAATGTATAATAATATTAAAATATTATTATTATAAAAAAATTTTTTATAAAAAATTTAAAAATAATTTATATACCAGTAATAATACTAGGCTATATTTAATTTATTCCAAAGCTGGATTTTCAGCGTCATTACTCCTGTCTTCAGTGTCACAGGATCCTTCAGAAATATTTCTAATATTCTGATTTGGAAGAAACATTTCTTATTATTATCAATAAAACAGTGCTGCTTAATATTTTTGTGGCAACTGTGATACATTTTATTTAGGATTCTGAAATCGAATAATGAACATTTATTTGATAAATGTTTATTTGTTTTTAATGTACCGGTATATACAATTTATGTCTGGTGAGTGCACATTTAAGCATTTTTCGTAAGTATTCATAAATATATTTTTATGATGAAAAATAGATGCACCTAAATGGTAAAAAAAATTAAATTGCAGGAAACTAGTGTATTATGATTCCACCATCCATGAGATTCCTCTACAGGGATCTGCTTGAATTTTTCGTTCAGGGCCTGAAAAACCAAAAATACGACACCTGAAGACCAGTCATGTTTGGTGACCAGCATTTCCAAGCCAAAAGGCTCTCAGGACATGGAGTGGGCAGCCATATCCAGTTTCTCTGTCCCCCGTGTGCACACCATTTCTCATTAGCATACAGATGGACAGTGTGCTGGAATCATATAGTGTGTCGTCCTGCTCTTTGTTTGCCAGTCATAACTCCAGAGGTGGGCACAATGCTCCCTGCTCTTCAAAGGGCCGGTCACACCTGGGAGTGTTCTGAGAAAGGGAGTAGGCACCCATAGCCGGCTGCACAGATGGCCTCTCACGCTAAAGCACAATGGGCGAGCTGTAAGAGGTCCATGTGTCGGGTTACATATGAAAGTGCTCACAAAACTCTGGGCAAATTTGGGAGCTATGACGCGTAAGAGAAGCTCATTACTATTTCATCATCATAGTGACATAGTGGAAACATCATGTTGTGATGGGCTTGTGTGGTGCATTGTAGGGTTACACATTACCTGCAAACATTACTTTACACGAACTAATGCACTCTTTAAGGCTTTCTCAAAAATTAGGGTCAATGTCATATAAGACTGTTCATGATAAAACATTTTTTTTTTTTAAGTTCTTAGAAATACATTTCTTTGTAATCTAGTTGGCTTCATATGGTTTTAAAAAACGTTTATACCTTTTTTCAAGAAAAAAAGTCTGTATATATACAGTATATATAGTTGTCATGATAGATGAGGATAGATAGATGCTGCTGCTGTAGAGTAAATACAGGACCTTGCTACTGCCTATTTATACACAGATACACTTCAGTATGTAAGACATACTGCTGCTGCACAAATAGCATATATCAATTACCCATAGCAGATCTAAACAGGTGGAGCTGGGGAAGGTGGAGGGTTTTGACAAACTCTGAAAGCACACTGCAAACTGCTATGGTGAATGGTAAGAACTGTATGAAGACAGATTTTTTTTTTAAACGTTATGCCCCCCAAAAATATTAAAATACATTTTAATTCAGAAATTAAAAGCATGCTCATCATTGCATTTTTAATTTTAAAGTTAATAAATGTGCATTGCCCTTGACGTGATGTGAAAACTGAGTAAAAATGTGCTTGGAAAGTGCAGTAATTGATGTTCATGTTGATGACGAATACTACTACTGTTTATCCCTTTTATAGCTGAAGGTTAGCAGATGCTCTGAGAGGCAAACATACTGACAGGAAGACTTGCATCTCATTGAACAAAACCCTAAGGGGTGTTCCATGACCTGTTACCATCTCGTTCCCCGGCAACAAGTTCTTCAAGCAGCGCTGGTTGTACTATTGAATTTGTGAGAAATGCTGTAGGTGGATTGGAAGTCAAGTCACAATTCATAAATCCACCCCCTTCCAAGAAACTCTGCTTTCGGGTCTGCAATGATAACGTCTGCATGTCCTCCATTCAGGATATCACAGCATCCATTTCATTGCAATGCACCCCAAGGAACTTCACATATACAGTGAGGAGATAACACAAAATACACAAGCACGTCAGTGTGTGTGATCCATAGCCACAGGCAGTGGAAGAAGAAGCCCTCATCTGTAACACAAACCCACTTGATGATCATGCAACGCTCATGAAACTGGTGTAGCTTGAAAGAGAAAACAAATAATCACTTACAAGTCAGATTCAGTGCCCTTCCCTGAGGCTTTGGAAGCAGAGTGAAAGTGAAAGCAAGAATTACTGGACGCCAAGTCTAGTCTCAGCAGGACAATTTGGAAAAATGACTTCATAACAGCAAAGAAGTGACACAGATCCTTCCATTCCAAGGTGCCATGAAAACTGAAACAGATATATGATTATTAGTCCAGTTTTGATGCACAGATGCAAAAATACTCTGATGATTATATGGTTAGAGATACTAATTCTTTAGATACTGACAGATGGTAAGAGGTGCTATTACTATAAAAAGACTACCTGCAGATTTCATGCCGCAGGCTATGCTTGAGCGGATAGCCTAAGAAATAACAGGAAGGTGGGACAATCCCTTGACACCTCCAATCTCACTTTGTGTACTGTTTACAAGTATTTGGTTCTGGCAGCTCAGCTTGGCTTTACAGTCTCATCTATCCACATCATCTACACAGTCAGCCAACATTATTCAACCAGTCCTTTCATTTATCAGTCCTGACATTTTACGCAATTTATAAGCAAGAAAGGGAATGCTGAACTGTTGCCATAAAGTTCACATGTAAGTCGAAAATATATTTAAACAATTATTACAACGTTGCCTTACCAGGAGTGATGCAAACAATCACAAAAACACAGCCAATCAGAAGTGATCTCTGTTTGCGCGCTCTTTCGCACTCTCAACACGCTGCTGCTGAAGAACAGAAATTAAAGGGATAGTTCACCCAACATTTTTTATTCTGTCATCATTTACTAACCCTCAAGTTGTTCCAAACCTGTATACATTTCTTTCTTCTGCTGAACACAAAAGAATATATTATGAAGAATGTCGGTCACCAAAGAGGAGTATTTTTTCCCAAGTCAATAGGGCGTCAAATGTTACCCATATTCTTTAAAATATCTTCTTTTGTGTTCAGCAGAAGAAAGAAATTCATACAGGTTTGGAACAACTTGAGGGTGATTAAATGATGACAGAATTTTCATTTTTGAGCGAACTATCCCTTTAAAACTAAAAACGCATAGGCTACATTGTTTTATTCATTTTTGTTAAATATTTTCGTGAGATATTTGAGTGATGTTTTAGATTGATTTTAATAATCTTCCTTCTGTAACTAAGATTTTGTCATAAAAAATGCTATTCTAAAAGGTCCACAATTAATCAGCCTCTCCTCATGTATGTTTAATAAACTGACTTCGGTCCAATGAGATTTCAGTGTGGGCGGGGCTATGTAATGCAATAGCGTCATAATACATTGCTTTTTTTTTTTTTTTTTTTTATAATGATAGGATGTTAAAAAATAAACCTCTGGAATATACTCTCAATTTTCATATTCTATATGCTAAATGTTTTATTAATAGGTACAAGTTTTCAAATGGTAGGCTATCCCATCTCACTCTAAAATATGAATTAGACTCTCTTCTAAACTGCATTTGCTTTATAAAGAACAAAAACGAATTCTTGAATATTTTGATTTTTATTATCTTGAATTATGCTTTTGTTTTCTTTTTTATCTTTTCTTGTAACTTTTCATGAAATTGTAACATGCTGTTTATTTAAGAAAGAAAAAAGTTTGCTATTGAAGGTGAGGTTCATTTGAGGAGAGCAAAAGTGGTTACATGTGGCTCTTGCATTGGCAAGAAAATCACAAGTCAGAAGTGATAATGTATCAGAACTAAATCTGATAGCTCGATTCACACCAAATGTAAATAAAAAGTTTCAGTTTACGCACTTTCCCACAGTAAATGTTCCCATGGTGGTTTTTAAAGAGGATACATGTTTAACTTTGAAACATTAGGCAGCAAAAGATCACTTCAGCTCTGCAATAAGACTGTGGCTTGCATATAAGAACAATGCGGGCTAGCATTCTACCTTTAAAACCCAAAACAGAGAACAACAGGCCTTAATTACTCAGCCTCCTGCCTGGCGTGACAGAGCTCCGGAAGGATGTCTGAATATTCCCTACTGAAGCTCAACCCTGTCAAACCACACGGCAAATCAGTCCTGCCGTGTTGCTAGAAGCAAGATTGGCACATTAGAGAGAGCCAGTGGTTGACATCAAGATGGGGCAAGTTCACAGAAACATTCAACTGTGCCATTAATGCATTAAGCTTGTATTATCTACAGTGAATCTTATCAGCTGCGCTTGGTGTGTGGAGCAGGATAGGGGAGTGATGACAGATCAGGACTCCATGGAAATGGAAGTGCCCTTTCCTTGAGGGGAGGGAAAGATCGGAACCTGCATGAAATTTAGAAGCTGCCGCTCAACGTGAGCTGAAATGTTGACCTCTACTCCTCATCAAGAACATTGTGTTTTTACATTTTCTTCCACGTAGATGATTTATGAACAGTGAGGAATAACAATAAGTGTGAACAACTCCTTACAAGTCAACCCATATGTTAAAAGTGGAAGAACTGAAGGTTTTTGTTAGAAAATTCAATTGATTGCAATGGAAAACAAAACCCACACCTTCCTCGAAGCGAGAATCTTTTGAACAGCATGCCAATGCATCACCGAGCTTTCAGCAGATTTCCATTTACTGTTACTGAAAGCTCAGCAGTTTAACAGGTGGAGTCAAAATTGTATATGCAAATTGTGTGAAACCATAAAAGACAAAGAAATTGCCTCAAGATACCCGTTAGTAAAATTTGCTCACTCACAACACAGGATTTTATGAAAGCCAGTCTCTGCCTGTGAGATACACAGTAAAGTCACAAAGTTGCTTAAAGTGAGGTATAAAGTCACAATTATGGTGATAAACTTACTTAAAACTACACTGTGGCTACTGTAAAGTGATTTTCTGCAAATCAAACAGATGCTGGGCTTTTCGCAATGAGCAATTTCTAAAATATAGAGTAGACTGGTGTTAAAATGATGGGTTCACGCAAAAATGATTCGCATTTTAAAGAATGGTGGTAACCAAGCAGAAATAAAGTCATAGAGGTTTGGAATGATATAAAGGTGAGTAAATGATGACAGAATTGTAACATTTTTCACAATTGCTAAAACACTCAACTCCATTCTCACAACCAAATTCTCAAAGGCTGATTTGTCAAACAAATCAATCTTTCTTAAAAATTCTAAACAAGTTCAGGGAAATGCACATTTCATTTCATTTTTTTTGTGTGCAAAACTCTACACACATTTTGCACTGTGATGCACTTGTGTTGCAAAACAGTAAACACAAGTGGCAAAAGTTAAACACAACTACAACACAGTTGTCATCGGCTCAAAATTTTTCACACTTGTTTCTACAGTGAGCCTGCATTTTGCAGATGCACAGCTTTTTTGAGTGTATAATGTGCTTTTCATTTAGAGTTTTCTTTGACCTTGCATTATGAAAGTGCTGAATATATAGACATTCAATACTATACTTGCTGTATACTGTATCCAACATTATGTTTTCTGTAACCTCATGCTTTGGATACTGTGTTCTCAGTGTCTAATGAATGATCCGTACTGTTTATATATTGACTGATGCGTGTATGATCTGAAATCATTGTCTGATTTTGAGTACAGGAGAAATAGTTTTGAGCCAATTGTTTGATTTTGCGAATGTAGTTTGAAGGTTTAATTTTGTGTTTAATGTTGTGAGAAATGTGTCTTAGCAATTGTGAAAACCGATCCCTTTAAAACCACCTCGAGACACATTGAGCTGAAAACCACTGGAGATTGAGGGGATGATTTTTAGATAATTCAGGAACAAGATGTCTCGTTCAGACTCAGTGAATCATTCAGTTAATGATCACTTCAGTGAATGAAATGGAAACAAATGATTTTGTTCACCAGATTCTTTCACCAATGAAACAGCACTAATAGAAATGCACTAAATACAGACAACCATGATTACAGTAAGCTATTCTGTGAGTGACATTAGAAGGCTTACTGAGATAGTACTATTCAACTGGTCATATGATCTCAATATGACTGCCTCCATGATGTGACCCTCTCCATGTAAACTAAAACAGATTTTAGTAAGCATGCATAATAAAAAATGCATGCTTAGATTTTTTTTAAATGTCATTTTGGTGATCAAAGATTTTAAGGGATAAACTATTGACTACAGGGGGACTTTAAATATCACCAAATATATCAACACATATTATTGGGAGATAACCTTATTTTAATACGGATTTTATTTAATTAGTCTGTTATAAAGATCCTATTTGAATAACATTACAAACGATCAACATTTCATCTTTATTTTTTAGCCGTATAATAATCAGCAATTGCACTAAATTCCATATTTTTGCTCAGTTTTGGCCTTTGAATAAAATCCTCCTCCACTACGAGTTCCATATTCTCCGATATCACACTAATTAAGCCATAAACGCCTGATTTAATGATACTCAACAAAAAATACACACACACACACACACACACACATACTTTAAAATTGTGTTTTTTTTTTTATAGTTTCAAAAGGCTCAATAAATGGTTCCATTAAAAAAAAAAAATATTTATCTGACTATTATTTTATATGTCAGGCTTTACAGAGTTAATGATAAAAAAGACTGACTGCACCTGAAACAAAACTAAGGAAAAAGCTTCATGTAAATTTATCAGCAAGCTAATCCTGTTAGGGTGTGCTTTGAAAATAATCATCACGTCTCTAGAGCAGTGGCCGGTTCATTACATTAAATGCACAAGAAAAGGCAAAAAAAAAAAGTTTAATACAGCGGACAAATGAGCAATTGTTTTGTATTGATAATATATTCAGTCTGCGTACAGTGCACAAGCCCTTAGTGGGTCATCTGAACAAAGCCATCAGTAAATCAAGAAGCATAGAAAACACACTTAAGTGGCCTTGCCATGTCTTCTCTTCTCCCCTGCCTCACAGATCACACTCATTGTGTGTCTTGTTGTGAGGCGTGCGGTTGCTATAGCAAAGTCGTGGTAGTTGCACTTAGTTACTTAATGCTATTATTTGTGACCCCCTCACCCACCCACCTGTCCCTCCTCCACAATCCCTCGCCCCGGACATCCGTCAGTAAGGCTGTGTAATGATTACCAATGTGCCTAAAAAGAGCAGAGACGAAAACAAACATTACCTTGACAACTCAACTCCTCTCAAATCTCTACATAACGAAGAGCGCTCTGACCCCTAGAGAGCTCTGGATGAGAAGCTCTTGACAAATTGTCCCTCAGCTTGAATGAAAACATCAACGTCGTTTGACACATGAAAGCCAGATTGTAAACAAAAGGTGTGGTAACGTGAAAGGAGAGTAACATGAGGGCAAGTGGAGTGGATTTGGCCACTGTTTAAATGTATTATTTATCAGTCATTACAACACTTTACATCTGACTGAGGTTGATTTTGGACAGATACGGACTTGCATTGATAGATCAAAGTAGAGACTCCATGACCTAAGGCAGGAACCTTTTTATTCATTTAAACTGAATGCAGATCAATGTAATACAGAGTGCACATGCAATATTTCATTTTTGAAATATATATATATATTTTCAAATGTCAAAAGTTACGTATATATATATATTACATAATTGAAATATATATATATTCGTTCGAGGTGCCATTCATGAAAACAACCAGTAAACAAATTTTGTGAGATCCAAAAGAAACAACAAAAAAAAAAAAAAAGAAGAAAAAGATATATAAAGACATAAGAGCATCTCTCTTGAAATAGTCTGAAAATCAAGCATTAGTAACAGTGGCACGTGACAATAAATCAACAACTTATAAAAAATCAACAAAAACAAACAAAAAAACCCTATCCTGAGATAAACGTACAAAACACTTATTTTATAAGAAGAGATTAAGAAAATGAGGGGATGATATCTGAGGCATCGTGATAAGAAATAATGCTCCCAAAACAAATGCATAATTCTTAAATGTCTCATTTGCATACTTTAAAAGGAGCGCTCAAAGTTAAAAACACTGTCATTGTGGACCAAATCAATCCTGTTTGTCCTTTCCACAACACTCTTTTAGACTGATTATTTGAACATGGTAACTTGTGAATTAGCACATTGACCATATGTATTGATAAAGTTATAACACTCAATCACAACAGAATATAGACCAAGTACAGTGATAGGACAGAGGAAATGCTTTACAATAAGATCCAATCAGCTGATAATACTGAATTTATTTAACATGGAGGTGATAGTTGTCAAGACAAGAACAAAGAAAGCATTAACAAATGTTTGTGCACTTCAATATCCTTCACAAAATAATTAAGCCAACAAGATATAGGAAAAATGATTGATAGATCGATCAATTAAACTAGTGAATGCTTTGTGCTTAAGAGAATTTGAACTGAACTAAGAGCAAGAATCTGATTCAGAAAGCTTCAGCTCACCTTAAAACATTTGTAAGTGAAGTTACAAGCAGCCTCTCAAATCTTGGAGGTATCATGTAGAATATTGAGGATATATTGATTATATTCACGCATTTATAGTAATCACCCTATATATTCATACAGTAAACCGCAACAGTAATACAAATGATTTTCAAGTATAGTAATCCATGGACTTTAGAAAGCCAATACTTTTTGTTCCTGTGACTTTAGGAGGTACCAGTCTTCTGACACTATGGTGTTTGAAAATAATTTCTACTTTTTCAGCAGGCAAGCTCATGCACCCCTAATATATTCTATTCCATATGTTCTGAAAGAAGTCAGAACGTTGTTTCAGTTAAGATTATGATTATGGCAAAGCAGCTTTAAACCTGTAGTACTAGCACTGTACTCATACTTTAGGTTTTTGTAGTAGATATTTCATAAATTCTGTGCAAAAACTCACTTAGAATATCAACTTAATGTTAAGCGGCAATAAAAAACACCTCAGTATTTTTCAGCATTGTCACTAACCCTGAATTTCCCAAAGTCAGCTTTGGACCTGAGATATATGCAAGAGCGTAATTGTTTTTCTGTCAATGATTGTTTTCAAGAAGTGTCTCATTTGGGTAGCTGCCTGTGTTGTTTACATATAATTCACATTAATTATTGTGATTATTTACTTGCTTATTTATTTCTTAAAAATTTGTGTTGTTATTCTAAACAGCAAAATTGGAATATGGCTATATACTGTCCCCTTCTGACCACATTGTACAGCTTCAATTGCGAATGATCCAGGTCTGATGTTCTCTCTCTGATGGTATCAACACGGTCTTTCAGATCTGTCCCTCTCTAATAAGAGTGGAGAAGATCGCCATTACAAAGTCTTTAAGGGCTGTGGTGTGATATCAAATGGCTGGCTGAAATTCCTGACATGTTAAAAACAAAGCATTCGGTTACACAGAACAAACTCTCAATGAAACTCTTCAGTTCTAAGGTTAACCGATTGGGATGTGTCAGCTCCCATGGAAAGCTGATAGCACAAAAGTGCTGCTTCTGTTTGAAATAAGACAATAGCTAGAACCACGACGAACAGAGAAAAGTGTAAGAAATACCCGAAAAAAAAATTAACAGTTAGTGACCATTTTGATTACTACGTATAAAAATGTATGTAATGACTTGTATTTCAGAGGATGGCTTGGAACTGTTACGTTACACATTGGTGGAGATCTTATACTTCGGTGACATGTTGCTGTGGAACCAGATGAAGCTGAAAATGACACCCATTGTTTTCGGGATGCTCTCGTCAAAGGCGAAGGTCATGGCTTCGTGCAGGGGCACTTTGACCACCTCGATCAATTCGCCCTCTTGGGGTTTTCCTCCTCCCTCTCCGACGCAAATCTCATCGGACACCTCTGCGTAGAACATAGTCTGCTTCGATCCAGTCACTCCGACTCCTGACCTGTGGGGGAGGAAAGCACAAGGGACTCAAAAAGAGCAATCCGAGAACACTTCAGTTTTCCTTCACAAGGCAGCTATAAACTATGAATGCCTGATTTAAAGGGATAGTTCACTAAAAATTCAAATCCTGTCATCGTTTACACACCCTCAAGTTGTTCCAAGCCTGTATGAATTTCTTTCTTCTGCTGAACACAAAAGATGAATTTTGAAGAATATGGTTTACCAAACAGTTGATGGACCCCATTTCCTTCCATAGTATGAAAAAAAAAAAAATACTATGGAAGTCAGTGGGGTCCATCAACTGTTTGGTAAACCATATTCTTCAAAATATCTTCTTTTGTGTTCAGCAGAAGAAAGAAATTCATAAAGGGTTGGAACAACGTGAGGGTGAGGAAATTATGACAGAATTTAAAATTTTGGGTGAACTATCCCTTTAAGCTAAAGAAGCCACATGTTGACTAAATCAAAGCTAATGCTAAATGCTAATGCCCCATGTGTTGTGATTCCTCCTTGGTAACCCCATGTGTGTATTCTTTATTCTTCCACGGTATCCCTGTCTTTCCGTGGGCAGATTTGCTCTGCCCATGTCTCAGCGTCTGAAGTAGTTCCATCCCAGTCTAGGGCCCAGTCCCAAATGGCACACTTCATATGCACTTTCAGTCTTGTGGACTTACAATGGCTGCCGTGTGTTCGTTAAGTACGTGAGACCGTAGGGTGTCCCATTTGTCATTTTAGGCCTCAGAAGGGTGCTCGCGAGCGCCCCCTTTGCGGTCGATATGCACCCTCGATGCGCACTTTTGCCGAGCCCGCACTGATGCGAGCTCCGCAGAGGACTTCTTCCCGACAGTCAAAGCGGCATTAAGTCACGAAAGTGCGGACTCGTAGGAAGACCACGAGTGCTTAGGGTGCCATTTGGGACAGGGCCTAGAAGCCATTCCATACGTAGCACTTATTGTTCGATTTTATTCCTTATTTTAAGTGTGGACAAACAGCGTAGTAAATTAGCAATTTTTGCTAAAATAAAGGTTACATTCTGTACCAGTGTCGTCACATTTAACTCCTGATTTGAGATGATATTGAAAAACAGCTTTATAAATGGTCTTTCCACATTCAGATACCTGAATGCTTATTACCAACTTGAAAACTATTTGACCAGGGGTGTTACCAAGATGGCAGGCAAGTGAACTGGCTGCCATTAAAGTCACTTAATGAGCAAAAATTAATTATGCTACATGAAAAGAATTACCATCTATTCAATGACGATTCTGAAACCCATTAGGGATGTATGGATGAGGAGACATCCACCATTCAAGCAGCTCTTGTTGAAATTGCTATTGTACAATGAGGACTAGGCATGGGCAAAGGGGGTCTACTGCGAGGACCTGAAGGCATGAAGCAAGACCTCTCATACCTTAATAGACAGCAATCCGGTAAGCGCCACTGTGGCTGAGGCGTAACCTCACTTGAGACTCCGTCATGGAGACATCACCATGGAGATCTCCCTAACACCATGAGAGTATTACAGAGATGTGAAGCTTCCAAAAGCCCCTTCTTTTCTTAGTATTTTGTAGAAACAGAATTTTTTAAATGAGCTTATGAAATATGGAAGAAAATTACAAGGCCGTGATGCCTGCGTACCATCGAACTGATGGATGATGGCCCGAGGAGGTAAAAATGGAACAAGCCCCAGCAATCACTTTCTAGGATGAGTTTAAACTAACCACAATGAGTGCGTTGCAAAACATAACTCTACATCTGAGAGGACGGATTTCATGAGAATCTCCAGGACACTCTGTAACCAATGAAAAATGCTGACATCCACTCCTCAAAGAATGAAGACAAGATGTGACAAATTAACTATTCTGAAGCCCTCAGCATGGGGCATTTATGGGCCCAGAGGATATCGTTTGCTAATAGATCTTTGGACGATTCCAGTTTCATAATGGTTTCAACACAAAAGAGAGAATACAGTTCCTTCCTCTCTTTAGGAGAAAGTTTAGTAGGTAGTTAAGGCAATACAAATGTCATTTTAACTTTATTATGCTGATGGTCAAGAATGTTCATTTAGCAAATTGTAAATGCAGAGCAAATGTTCCTTCAGTACTGCAAAAAAAATAACTTGGTTTGAACTTTCTATTCATCAAAGATTCCTGAAAAAATATAAATTTCCACAAAAAACATTGTGCAGCACAACTGTTTTCAACAATGACAATAATAAGAAATGTGTGAAATCATCATATTAGAATGATTTATGAAGGATCATGTGACACTGAAGATTGGAGTAATGATGCTGAAAATTCATCTTTGCCATCACAGGAATAAATGACATTTAAAAAAACATATTAACAAAAGAAAATGGCTATTTTAAATTGCAATGAATCATTTCACAATATTAGTTTTCAAATAAATGCAGCCTTGGTTAGCATAAGAAACTTTAATAAGAAAATTTTATAGACCCCAAATGGTAGCGTAGATTTAAATTAATATAGGCCTATGCAAATAAGGATAAATATTGACCTATGTGCAGTGACATCAGAACAACGAGCTAAGACTACCATTCAATTTAAGACATGATTTCGTCTCAAATCAGCCACTGGTTTGATGATCTAAGAGGCCTGTCAGATTGAGCCTAGAAAGGTACTAAGAGAATCAAAAATGTTATCCAGTCAGGGTATATATATCAGGATAGAAAGTGACAATGAGGTTAAGAATTGTATTATAATGATAAACAAAATGTCAGAGGAGGACAAAAATTTTTATTTATTGAAAACAATCTCTGGTTAGTGCCGTGATCTAGAGGTTAATGTAAATGCATATATAGACATTGCGCATTTCCTCATCCACTTTCCCACATTTCTTGTTCCCTCTGGTTTCTAATTATGTGGAAAAAGAAAAAAAGTGTAACAATTCATTGTGTAACAAATTTTCACTGAGTAATCAAACAGAAGTAGGTCATCCACTCTCTGCATTCCTTCATGTCCCTAAATATGTCCATAAACGCAGCAGGTGCAGCAGGTGTTTATGATGGTGTGGTGCAGTCAGCAGGTGCGTCCAAACTGTGTCTGTGTGTTCATTTGAGAGGAGGATGCTTTGTGACTCCATGTGGTATTTGAGCAAATCAGAGATGGCCGTGGCACAGGTCACAAACAGCAACATGCAGATGTTACAGGCTCACACACGCAGGTGGTGTGACTCTGGCAGGTGCGAGGCGGCAGGGGTTTACGACAGTCTCCTCAATGAAGACTGATAAGAGCATAATGCAGCACTGTTTCATCTTTCTTTACAGATGAGATTGGGACACAATTAACCCCTGAATAGGTTAACCCCTGAGGTTCTTTCCTCTGGGGGTTTACCAGCCAATGATCAAGATGAAGGTTAAATATTAAATTGGGAAACAAGATAAAAATGTATGTCAGTCATGCCAAAGTGCATATTAGCAGACATGTATACAATTCCTCTCTCACACACTCTCTTATGCTCAACAGGCCCCGTTTACACCTGGTATTAAGATGCGTTTTGGTTGATTGGGTCACAAGTGGACGACGCTAAATAAAGGTGTAAATGGGGTCTAAAACGTTTTGAGTTTGTTCACTTGCGACTACCTCTGGCATTTCGACCGTATTGCTTTCATTGTGTAAACACTCGTGGTTGAATGCGTTCGAACAGCAACAAAAGAGCCTACTCTCTGCCTACTGTACTTACCTAATGCCTAAACATTATGGGAAGCGCGCTACACTGAAAAAAAATGATTCGTTGAAATTAATAAAAAAAATTATCGTAGGTGGTTGCATTCAATTGATTTTACCTACATTTAAACAAATGCATTAAGTTTAACTAAAATGTATTAAGTTCAACTTAATGCATTTGTTTAAATGTAGGTAAAATCATTGAATGCAACCACTTACGATAAAAAAACTGAATAATTTCAACGAATAATTTTTTTAAGTGTAGCCAGAAGGGATTTAAACTTTGTTTGCAGAAGACCCAAGTTTGGTTTGAAGACAAAAACATACCAAGCTCAATGTTCTCTCACCATTCCTGATTTCAAACACACACTCACAGCGTTCGGCGTGGTCTTGCGGCTGTCAGAGAAGAAATGATTCAACGAAAGCTGCTGCTCTCCGTGTTTTTTTCCCTGTCGTCTCCGGGCACGATCATATGTAAATTGCGTGAGCTTATTTTGGCCATTAGATCAAAAGATTTGAAAAAACCCATACATTTACCCCTCGACCCCTCGAAGAAATCAGGACAGAAGTGGTTAAAAGTGGACAAAAGAGACGGGTTAATACACCAGGTGTAAACGGGTATATGTCTGCTTCGTCTACGTGTGATCCGATCGACCGATCTTACTGCCAGGTGTCAATAGGGCCACATTGGCTGCATTTATCAGATAAAAAAAATACAATAAAAACAGTAATATTGTAAAATATTATAACAATTTAAAATAACTTTTCGTTTTTAATACATTTTAAAATGTAATTTATTCCTGTGATGACAAAGCTGAATATTCAGCAGCCATTACTTCAGTCTTTAGTGTCTCATGATCCCATCATTCTAATATGCTGAGAATAGGACGTTCAAAACAGCTGCATTCATTTGAAACAGAAATCTTCTGTAAAATTATAAATGTCTTTATTGTAAATTATTGTGTCCTTGCTGAATGAAAGTATTAATCTCTTTCATAAAAATCTTACTGATAGTAATAGTATTAACGTAGTATATACATACACATATACAGTATATATACACAGTGTATATATATATAATTAGGGGTGTATGGGTACACAGAAGTCACAGTTTGGTAAATACCTCAGGAAAAAGCAACAAATCCCCAATGCTGGGTTTCTTTTTATTTATTTTGAACAGGCAGTAGTGCAAATTACAGTTTGTTCCACCTTGTGGCATTTAGTCTCCCCTGAGGTAGTTGATACAGAACAGACTCCTTTAGTGTATTTAGCACTAAGCAGTAAACAGAATGCACTCTTGCATAAGCATCTCTTGTGTTATAGAAGTACAAAATAAATTGAATAAATAAAATAAAACTTGTGCAGAGATTAGTTTTTGCACTCCTGTAGTCTTTTTCTGCCTAGATCCGGTGATTGGTACACCTGGATTATGTCGTCTGCCCACTAACCCCCTCATTATAGCAGTGGAAACAACTTAAAATACTCCATCATTTATGGTAATACAGATGACCATAAACTGTAAACTGTAACTGTAAAGGGTCTGTTTTTATTTGTGTAGAACTCACAATAAAAACAAAACATTGTGCTTTTGTAAAATAAAGAAAAGAAATAGGATGCCGCTTTTTTCTGTCCCACTTTCCTTTCCGTTAAGTTAGTAGAGCGCATACGAAAAATGTATCGACATTCCGCGTATAGACTACTAGAAAGCTCTTGCGTGCCATCTGAACTCTTGTTTTGGGTTGGTGCATAGATCGCCTCTCCTTCTTCTGTTCTTTTTCCTGTTGTGGCAGTTAGCAAACAGCGTTGCATTACCGCACGTGCACCCTTCTGGATTGTAGTGTGGATGGCCCGTGACTGACTGTATTCGTCGTCAGACTGAATGCACACCGAACCGTGATGTCTGTACTGTAACGGTTCGGGGCGAATATATATATAGACAAATAAACATCGATAGGGTGATCAGGCTGACTGCAGAATGCTGTGATTGACCAATCAGAAGTATTCCAGAGAGACATCTAATAAAGAAAGTAAATAAGCCTGAATAAACCTCACGACTTGTTTCATTATCAGTGTATCACTTACGAGGCTGCTTGTGTTATTATTAGCCACTTTCACACTTGAAAGCTGCTAAATTTCCAGATTTACTTTCCCACATCCATTATTAGCACAAGCAGCAGCTTCATTGACATCACCAAAATTCTTTAGACTTAGACTTCCTTTATTATTCCCCGAGGGGAAATTAAGGTGTTACAGCAGCCAACAGAAAATCAAGACAACACGCATGACAAAAATAGACAATACAATCAATCAATCAATCATCTCAATAAGTATTTTAAACTCATTGACATCACCAAAATATTTTACATCTGATGCCATTTACAATAAATAACCTTTAACAATAAACCTATTGAAATTTAATGTGATGACATTTCTCATCACATTGTTGCTGCTAATAGAGTTTGATCTGCATCACATGGGCCTACAAGTAAATGCTTTGGAGTGATTGCTCTCTAACTTCATGTGTGAATTACGCGAACGAATTAGCCAGAATATCAGAAATGTTACTTATTTTAGATGGGTTCTCACCTGTATGACGTGATCTTTCTCAGTTTAGTGACTGGCACATCATATCCGCACTCTTCCAGCACTTCCTGCCTGGCAATCTCCTCTAGAGAAAGGTTGGGTTTGTCCACCAAGCCTGCGCAAAGCTCGTAGGTCACACCAGCCGAAGCTGGAGGTTGGTGGCTTGATGTCTCTTCGCTTGAGTCCCCTGCTTGGTTCTCTTCCGGGACTTTAGCTTCTGTTGGTGCGGGTTCGGCTGACTCTTCCTCCGCAGGCTGCAGGGGCTTAGGTTTGCTCCGCTCCCATTCGCTCATGTATACAGCTGTGGAGAAGTAAGACGTGTCACTCATCGTTCAAGAGTGCTTTTAAACACAAAGATAGACGAGGAAACATACGAGTACACAACCACTTTGATTGATGAGATCTCAAATATAGTGTTTTAGAGCATGTAGGCACAAGAATCTTAAACAAACAACATTGTATTCACATTGGTTTCATACGGTTTTGAAAACTTTAAGACAAGTTTAAATTTGATGACTAAATGTTTTTTTGGTGTAACTGTCACCTAATAATAATAATAATAACATAATATACTAAAAT
Organism: Leuciscus leuciscus; assembly: GCF_965113295.1. Lineage (NCBI taxonomy): Eukaryota > Metazoa > Chordata > Actinopteri > Cypriniformes > Leuciscidae > Leuciscus > Leuciscus leuciscus. The sequence goes on along the minus strand of NC_138743.1, from coordinate 26,715,228 downwards.
CATAAATGCATGGAATCATTATTTATTTATTAAAAACATTGAGTTTTGGCCGTTCATTTACACGACAACGGTGTTTTCGGGGCTGGTTTCAAACATGAACTTGTGAAAATGGTGACGTCATGCGCATGCATATTACATGTTAAGTCTATAGGCGTGTAATGTTTCTTTACAAAGTGACATCGCCAACTACTGGCCTGGCATAAATAATACAGCGTTTTTAATCGGTTTTGAGGATCCATGTGAACGGGGATCGTTTTGACAACATTGTTGTCTGTACACAAAAAAAAACACAAAGGAAAACGTTTCCGCTTTTAGTACATAATTGTCATGTAAAAGTGGCCTCAGACAACAACCTTAATTTGTCAAAAAAATTCAATTATATCTATGGAAATTATATGATATTTTAACAGTAATATTTTTTGACCTAGTAATAAGAGATGTTTGGCCAACCAGTTTATTTTAGTATCAATAATAAACTACTATCATATTTAAAATTAGATATTTTTTAGATATTTTCTATCAATTAACTTAACTTTTGTAAAAAAAAAAAAAATAATCTTGTAAATTCTAAATTCTATTTTATCAATTTACATTTTTTTTAATAGTTTTTTTTAATAGTTTAGTTTATTTAGTTTGTTCTTCAACAAATTAAACAAAATGAGAAGTTGCTTTTGTAACTAGCTGAAAGCTTAAGATTTTTATATTTTATTTTATTTCAGTTAATGTTTGTCTTATTTCAAGTAATTAACTTTTTATATGGTTTTAGTTTTACTTAACAACTGTGCCCAACTCATGGTTCACCTCACATGGGTTTGAACCTACAACCTTACAGATATCTTTACCCAGATCTTTAACTACTACGCCCTTCAGACGAATGTACTGTACATATGGGACTGACTGAGAGCTCAATTCAAGAACAGCCATCCTTGAGAAGACTTGTTCTTATGTTTCCCTGCACAAGGCCTGCCTTTTCATTTGAAGCATTGTTTGAAGACTACAGAAAAAAAACGAAAAAAAAAAAACTGTAGAAAGACGTCTCTCTTTCAATGCAAGGCTTTCCTTCCATTCTGAGAGGCAGGGCGCCGTCCCTGGCGAGCATGTATAGAACAATAGTGTAACAGTGTAGCGCAGGGCCAAAGCTTCATTGAGAGCACTGAAAAATGCTCTGTTTGCATGACCACCATCGACATGAAAAATGTCCCATTATGAGAACACTGCAATAGGTTTATATGTGGCTTAATCCTTTGTGTGCAACACATTTCAGAGAAATTACCTGATGGATGTGGGAAGGTTCTAAATGGTCTTAGAAGAAAAAAATCTTATTTTTTCCTAGTCTATCAGCCATGTTATTTTCATTTCATACATTTCTCTCTAACAGCAGTTATAAAATGGCACCTGATATCTGTTGCATATCAGATGTTTTTTTAAAAGGTTAACTTTTACAAAACATTTCTTCGTCTCTTTCAGGTAGAGATAACAGAGGGATCTGGGTGTAGTACAACACTGTAATGAGATAGTCTAAATTAAGTAGGCCTATGTGTGAGAGCATTTGCATGCAGTATGTCGAGGTGTTGTTCTGCTGTGAAATCATGCTACAAAATCAAAGTTTATTATTAAAGAACTGGTTTTAGAGAAGTTTTGAATGTATCTGGCCCACACAGGTGCCTAGGTTGTGTAGGATGAGGGGGACCTTAGGTTAGTAGGAGAGCTCAGATAGATGCAAAACAACAAGAAACATTAGTTTAGGTGTGACAAGCCTCACATAGATGCTTTACTCAAATTTTATGTTTTGGGGGGGCTCCAAGAATATATCTAACAGGGTTGAGCAACATTAAGAATTGAATTGAGAATGGTTTTCAAATTATAAATCAATTCCTGAATTCAATGAGGCAGAATTAAAATGAACTGAAATTCAAAGACTAACTGCAATGTGTACTTTAATGATAAAAATGTGATAAAGGTAAACCTAACCTTACCCATAAAATCAGAGGGAAATGATAGGTGAACAACACTGATGCAGAAGCACCTAATCCTTCTTGTAACCCTAAACTTCACATAAACTGTAAACTTGTCCCTCAAATCTGTTTGGTTAATTGGAATGTTGTTCCAGGATCAGGATTCTGAAAGGGAACTATTTCAGAATTTTGCACAACCCTGGTATCTACAGTAATTGAAAAATACCTTACAGCCTCCCAAAGATCTCATGGACGTAGAAAAATCAAACATTCGTTAAATTGGGGTGAAAAAAACAAGATCTAAAAATCAGTCAAAATCAAAGATTCAAGCATGGAAAACTGCAGGGCGTTACCTGGGCGGAACTGCTTGACCAGGATAAAACAGTGTGAGGTGGTGTTGAAAATCAGCACAGAGACACTGGAGAGAAGAAAGAAAAGGAAGAGGAATGAATTTAGAAGCCAAGCCAAGTCACTTGGAGAAGCGGTTCCACATGGAGCAGTACTCAACAATGGATATCTTCCCTTCTCGTTAATGCATCCAGTCCTGCAAGAGAAACAACAAACACGACTGATCCAAAAACTTGGGTAGGCTTAGAGTAGTGATAGAGTAAGTGAACATGAGCATGTGTGTGAAAGAGAGAGGCACATGGACACCCTTGCTCCATCAAGCCCCAACAAATCACCCAGGATTAACACCTTGGATGTGGTCTTGGCTTTTCACTTTATCTCGGTTTGAGACTGAACATAATGCCCTAAGAAGAAGAGAATAAATCCCTACGTCTTAAGGATCTCTGTATAATAGGATTTATCCACTGAAGCATACTGGGATAGCCAGGCCTCAGTAGACTAGCTAATAGCTCAGCGTGGCAGGAGGTCAGAGGACAGAGTGTCTCTGTACAGCACTTTCACACTTATACAAGCAACATCCTTCCCCAACTCTCCAACCAGGACAACACATACCTGACAAAAAAAAACTGACTCCGGAGATCCAAGCGAAAAATATTTAATTACCAAACACACCCAAGTATGTGTTTACATGTGCTGTTATAATCGAGCTACAGCGTTATTAACGTAGTTGAGCCACAGTCTTCATCTGCCTCATGCATAATCAAATATTTAATTATTAAACACAACTTGTGTGTCTTTTGGACCATGCACACAACATTGAGACCATTAACGCGTATATCATATTATCTAGATCTGTTTTTCACTTTTTCACATTTATGCGTAATTCATAAACACTTGGATTCCTACTGAAATGACTGGGAAATTCGTCAAACAACGATAAATGTGACCACACTTTCAGAGTGCAAGATTTGCCAATTTTTACAGATCAGCTCCTTATCTGCTATAATAATATGTTGTATTAACATGATTGTTTCGATGGAAAAGGAGAGCGAGACGGCTCTTTGAGTAGAGAAAGCGGATATGTCCGTAGAGGCAGGAAGCCCTGCCCAGCCTTTCCCATGGTGAATGCTTGCCAGATATTACCCACACAGCCTGAATGCAAACCTACACACACACACACACACACACACACACACACACACACACACACACACACACACACACACACACACACACACACACACACACACACACACACACACACACACACACACACACACACACTCCTGAACCTTACCTACCAGTATTTGTTCTCTACTCAAACAGTTTTTATAACATGGCCACACGCAAAATTAAACGGAGCACAATAGCAGTACCATTTTGGTTATCAAATTATATATATATTTTTTTTTTATTTTTTTTTTTTTATCGATTATGGATATTTAATTGTTCATGCTCATTTCCCATATTTTTTTTTTTAGATTTAAATTTTAGCTTTGTATTACATCTTTCAGTATGTAAAAACATGAATATTTTTTTGTGATGCATCAATTTCGGCAACTAGAAATATTCTGGCAAAATAGGAAAAAAAAGAAGAAAAAAAGAAAAACAAACCTGTTTCTATTTAGAGCATGTCAGCCGTGTGGACGCACTGCACTGACACCAAAAATGATGCTAGAGAAGCAATATGAAAAATTTGTTTGTTCTAATCTGTTGACGTAGTGTGAACAGTGCAACGCTTCTGGGTTCTACGTCAGAACGTCAGCTCATTATTGGCCAGCATCACACACGACACACATGACCAGCGTCGGCCAATAGTGAGCCGAAGTTCTGACGTAGAACCCAGAAGCGTTGCACTGTTTACACTACGTCAACAGCGTAGGAGAATGAAGTGGAAGAGAAGAGATTGTTGAATAAAGTAGTTATTTTAGCGTTTTTTGCGCACAATAAGTATTCTCGTCGCTTCATAATATTAAGGTTGAACCACTGTAGTTACATGGACTATTTTAACAATGTCTTTACTACCTTTCTGGGCCTTGAAAGTTGCAATGACGTTGCGGTCAATGGAGGGACAGAAAGCTCTCAGATTTCATCAAAAATATCTTCAGTTGTGTTCCGAAGATGAACGAAGTATTACGGGTTTGGAACGTCATGAGGGTGAGTAATTAATGACAGAATTAAAATTTTTGGGTGAACTAACCCTACAAGAGCGCCTTCTGCTTTTATACTCTGATCGATTCCATCAGGAGGAAGAAGCTTTTGAGGCACACACCTGATGTCAGTTAGGCTCCTCCTTTTTTCTTCACTGATGATGAGCTGTGGAGTACAGACTATCAGGAATGAAGAGTGCAGTCTGGGTCAACCCTTGAAAACTGCGGCTGACGGGTCAGCGCCCCAGCGAGCCGAGGCATGTCTGAATGACGTGCTCCTCGCTGCTTTACCTCTCCACCATGAAAGTACTGTCGAAGTCACGCAGGACGTGTCACACGCCATTAAGCCTGCTGTCCATTAGGGCTGTTTGGTTCTTGATACGGGATGCAATGCAACGGGAGCAGCAGGAAGAGAAAAAGAGGCCTGGTGCAGCATTATACTAATCACTCACATCACACACTGATGCAAATCCAAAACTGTAGATGAAAGATCAATATACACACTCATCAACACCCCTGAAAATCCTCACAAAAGGACAATGGCTACCAACTCCTTACCTCTCAAAGACCAGCAGAGATCACAAGAGACTGTAGCTGTGGCATTAATGACTTGAACAGATGCTCCTCTTAATGGCTTTACCTTTCAACTGCAGATCACATCATTCATCAATCCACTAAACAGTGCAACAAAACAACGTCACAGTCAAATGGTGATGTCAAATATTTTAACAAGTGCACATACACAACCGTTCAAAAGTTTGGGGTAACGTTAGGTAATTTTTTTTGTCTCTTATAAAGTCTCTTATCCTCACCAAGGCTGCATTTATTTAATAAAAAATACAGAAATACTGTAATATTGTATTACAATTTAAAATAACGTATTTATTTAAAATGTAGTTTATTCCTGTGAGGGCAAAGCTGAAAATTCAGCATCATTACTCCAGTCTTCAGTGTCACATGATCCTTGAGAAATCATTGTAATATGCTGATTTGCAGCTCAGGAAACAACATTTCTTATTATATCAATGTTGAAAACAGTTGTACTGCTTATTATTTTTGTGAAAACTTTAATGCATTTTTTTCAAGATTCCTACAAGAATAGAAAATTCAAAGGAACAGCATTAATTTAAAACAGAAACATAAATGTCTTTACTGTCACTTTTGATCAACTTAATGCATCCTTGCTAAACATAAGTGTTAATATCTTCAAAAGTTCTTACTGATCCCAAACTGTTGAATGATCGAGTATGTGAGTAACATGGAGTACAAAATAAGACCACATAAACACTCACATTCGAATAATTATTCACCTTTTACAATATGAAGCACCTTCTCATAATCAAGGAATTTACAACAGAACCTCATCATTTTCTGTGCTGTGTCTTGTCCAGAACAGGTTTGACACAAAGTGACAATCTTTTTAAAGTCAATTTGAGTTTTTATTCTTCCCGTTGTCGCTTGAATTGTGCTGGGTTGCCCCAACCACAGTGAAATAAGATTGGTCCAAAATCCAGATCCACATAGCTCCATGTTCTGATTGACTGTAATTTTCTCACCTTGCAGCACTTTGAATTTATTGAGATTAGAAAAACTACACGCCTGAATGAATGAAGGTTAGGATGAGGTGTTATAACCCCACAGAAACTTTTTGGTTTTGTGGACCATTTTTCTCACAGACATGGTCCAGACGCTCCTCATTGAAGAACAAAGGCCTTCTGAAGAAACCTAATATAGGAACATTTTGTAACTCTTGCTATATTATTAGCCAGAGAGTTTGTAACCACTGTTCCACCAGGTCTATTTGCTGAGAATGATTCAATATCCAGACAGCTCCACGAAAAATAAAAGTGTCCCGCAATATTGACACACGGTCCACAGAGGTTCTCAATCCTCACTGATAGCTTTAATGAACCCTGTATGAAAGGTCACCATGATCTCAGGGCAGCAGTTGACAACTGGAGAGGTACAAAGAGGCTGCTCTTAGGTGTGTAATGACCCAAAGACTGCTTTGGGTCGGTGAGAAGGGGTTGTGTGGAAAACAGAATGGAAGTTTAACTGCTTCTGCCTCTCTCTTGGACACTTCAAGCCTGGTCAAGGATCAGTAACTGCACTGAAGACAGGTGGAGGGCTGCAAAGTCTACCTGAAACTACTAAAAAGAGGACTGTGTATAAAAGTAAGAAAGAAAGGGACATATTTATCATGACAAAGCTCAATGGAGATGTGAGCGTGTAAAAGACAGAATTGAAGAGAGATCAAGATGTGCACACAAAGACTTTTGGGGCAGGGGAGAACTTCCTATTGTTGCACCGTGGTGAGACATTCCAGCTCCAAAAGCCTCTAATCCTCCCAGGTTTATAGTCGCCTTGAAGTATTATGTTCAATGATTTACACTCCACGCAACTCAATGCAAGGGACATCTCTCGAAGAATATCGTTAAACAGGTTAACAGGAAATCCAAATCTCCATTTCTCACTAAAGCACTAAAAGCTAAATGTATCAATTTAGAGGGCAGTCAGAACTCCAAAGAGAAAGAAATAGTCAAAAACAGAAACCAAATAAACCAAAATCAAATAATTCAGAGAGGGCTTACTTCACAGTGTTATTATTGTAAAAAAAATTAATAAAAAACAAAAAAAAGAGAAAGAAAGACACATACTCACCTATCATGGGTTTGCATAAAGTCCCAGGACTTCTTTGTTCCATTCTGTGAAAAAAACAATTAAAATATCATATAATTTCTAAAATAACAATTTAGGTAAATATGTAAAACAAAGATTTGAGACAGTCCAACAAATCTATTCATATTTTGAAAAAACATATAAAAATCCATGTCCAGAAATGACACGCACAGAAAGTGGTTCATGAGAAGAATATTTTTGATAATATTTATAATGTTAACTACTGAAAAAAATTTAATGCCGTAACTTCAGGTTCCTTAAGGAAAATTTGTTCTCCATGAGGAGAGGGATTGTCAAATTACATTTTAATTTCTCTGCTAAAATGTGTAAACCGGGCTTATTTGCTAATTTAACTCCTACTGTAGTTGCTAGGCAACCAGACATCCTATCAATCCCAAAATTATATAAAATGCAATTAGCCACAGATCCCAAGATATTAAGTTATAGCTGTTCAATAACAATAATTGCATATGGTGGATGTCTATAATAAAGAGAGTGTTCATATTCAATTTTATATGTATAATCAAATATACAGAGTTAAAAAGTTGCCATTTAATCTTAATTAAACTATTAAATGGCAACTTTGGGATTTAAGCGAGACAAGAATATTTGTGTATTCGAGTTGTCAGAACTACAGCAATAATGGGAGAGGGTGTGGAGCTCTTAAAAGGTTAGTAGTAACAGCCCAGGCTTATGTTTAGTGTACAGTGCATGTACAGTACTAAGTGTCTCACTCACCCTTTTATATAAAACACTAGCACTTTTGATCACTGCAATGCCTGAAGACAGGGATTCTGTCAGACATGAATCTCACAAGATCAGACATGCTTCTTGAAAAGGTTGGTGTCTGTCAAGATGATAGGGGATCGGCCCAGTGTGTATGCGCTTGTACTTGATGGAGCATCACCTCAGCATGCTTATTCTAGACACACTTGTGTAAAACGTATTGTCCTATCTTTATATCATGAGTTCAACTTGTAGTTTGGGATGGAAACTCAACACACAATGAACACTCAATTCAAGCAACTGAGCTGTATATCAAAGGCAATGTAATGGTATGCATTGCATAACAAAAGTATGTTCTCTGAAGATCTAATATCATATTTTTAAAAATAGAACAATTACAACTATATTCAGAATACGCTTATGTCCAAGACTTTGCACCCAATATTTGTCTCAACACATACCAGATCAAGATCATGTGTCATAATTGTGAACAAGTAGCCTACAGCCTTAATAATAATAATAAGGGTTTGGTAATTTTCTTTTCATGGGCGCTCTTTATGCTTACACCCACAGTAACTATTCATTCACCACAAAAGAGTGAATTAGTACATCACTCTGAACTTTTAAAAATAAGCATAGCTCAGCATAAGCAGTATCTTGCAGGGCTAAAGCTAAAGGAACACAATACCAGGCAGTATCATGATACATCTCATGTGGATTCATGTACATAAATAAATATTATTATACTTAAAATGATTATACAAAAAACAAAAACAAACAAAAAAACTGATTTTTGTTGTAATTTACTGACTTTCTTGCAAAATTCCATCTGTGGACTAGTTAGGCTAAACCCTCAAAGCCACTGTCACAGAAAACTTTTAAATGGGCGTTGACCATTTTTAATATGCTCCTTATTCAATATCTAAAATGCTATCCGCCTGGTTAGCAGATAAACTGGATGTATGTTTGCAAGCGCAAAGGCAGAAATAATCAAAGGCTTCATTACACCTGTCAATGAACAATGCACTATTTAAAAAAAATAAAGCACCTTTTTCCAGTTGAACAGCTTAAGTGTGACATACCTAATCATGGTTGCCGGTCTGATCTGTTAATAAGAAGCAAAGCTCCATTAATGGAAACAGTCATCGGTTAACCTGAGGCACCAGTGTAAAACGAGAGTGTGGAAAGTGAACCTGCATACCAAGCATGGTCAGTGGATCCGACGGGGTCATGTTTGCTTTGGGCAATGCCGCTTTTCGTGCTAATGACCTGTATCCTTTGGCTCCAAAATGTGGCTGTTTTGGAGGGAAGACTGAGAAAGCGGAACAAACTTCAGTCTCGTAGCTCTGTATGGTGTCAGAGTTGCTCCATTAATCCAAGAGCAACTAGTTAAATGCTTGAAAGGGTTTCTTGTAATCTTCATTACTCAAGCGTCAGCTGCTTTGCTACATGAAAGAAACGTCAATGTTTAGAAAATATCAAATCTTTTTGACTAATGGATTTTCATTTGTGATTACATTGAAGATTAAAATTTTGAATAATAATTTCAAAGTAATTCAGATTTGCTAATGAATCATTGGCCACATTCGCACAGCAGCAGAATACGGTTACGTTCTATAACCGAGCTCAAACCAGTAAATATTCAGGACTCACAACCGCATTCTCTGAAAACCCGTGTAGTGTGAATGGAACCGGACTGGATAACTTGTTGTCTGTCATGTCATAAGGTGAAAGAGAGCCGATCTGCGCTGCAAAAATGCGTGTCTCTACCATGTGTTGCTTTCAGTTATTTTATTTTTTTTATTTTTTTTGCTTTCTGTTCCTTGACATCTGAAGATTTTAGATAGTTACAGTTCTCCACCGGAGCTATTCCCATCAGTTTGGTGTTCTACGGGCAACTCAAATGCTCCAGATATAAAAACTCCTGATATTACTTTGGTCAGTCACTAAGGTTAATGGTAAAATAATACAGGCTTGACTCCTGTTGCACTGTAAAAAAAACACAAAAATATTCCAGCTGCCTTACATTTTTAAGTACAATCAACTTTTGTACTGTTTCAGTCATTTCAACTTAAATTACATTAAACGGACTTAAAAATGATTTGAATCTTGAATAACTTAAAAAAAAATGTAAGTAGAAAAAAATAGAAAATTGCTTAACTTATTTTGATGAGTTAAAGCAATGTAAAAACATGTTGTCATAACTTATTGATCATATCATTTTTTATAGTGTGAACGGCTATACAGAGAGTATTTGAGATGCTACTGTAAGTTGCTGTTTGAATGGGATATTTTGAGATATTCAATCGTAATAACTGACAATGTGAACCTAACCATTTAGACAGATCTATGAACTGGTTTGATTAGTTCATTGAAAAGAATCATCTCGAAAGAACGATATTATGTCCTGCAAGCCAGATATCTAGCCCATTAAATAGTTTGGAGCAGACTGTAACCAGCAAACTGTATATTCACAATTAAAATTTCTCTGAATTTTGATATTTTTATTATTTTTATTTACTGAAAACAAGACTTTTCAGCAAAGAAAAAAAGGGATACTGTTTTACTCAATATTAAAACTTTGGTCTTTTTGTACCTTTTACACTGCAGAAGAGATGCTGTTTACCTCACAAGAAGTGTTATGAAAATACCAGGGCCAGGAAAGAGGTGTGTGCCACATCCTTAATCATGTCACAGTGATCCAAACATTTTTGTGTAGGTGCAAAATTCTATAAAAAAATGTCCTGCAGTGATAGACAAGTGGGGATAAAAGTGCCTTTTCATGGCAAGTGTATACTTGAGTGCATACTTGTGGAGGCAAAAGTGGGTATGTTAATGTGTGGAGGGGGATGTAACATGCTCAGCTTTAGATTGTCAAACAAAAGTCTTTACGCTACTATCATCAGAGCGATTATTTTTTAGAGTTCATAGCGGGTTGATGCAAACTACAGTATCTAAAACAAAGAGACCCGCAGTTTTTTGAAAAGATTGAACATTTGCATTCCATGAACGCAAACACTTAGTCTTAGTCTGAACACCAGTATTAACCCAACCATCACTACAAGCGAGAGCACTGAAAGGGAGAGGCTATGCAAGTTTATGCGCTGCAAAGACAAGCCCACAAAGTGAAAGTGCTGCAAATTGAGCATAAGCTATTACAACATAGAAAAAGTTGTAGGAGCAAAGAGTAAGGGCTTTAAGATGAGGGATTTGTTCGACAGGAATTGAGGAATTGTTGCTCAACCAACAAGTATGCACATTCACGTACCATAGACACCAGGTCTATTGCATCTACGTAATCACTGCCAAGGAATCCTGAAAAAAAATGTGCAAAGATTTCAGTCTTTTTCTAATACTAACATTTAGTTTTGTTCACGCATTACCAAAACAGCATAGACTAAAAGATTGATTTTAGAATTTAAGAATCAATATCGGTTTGACAAAATGAAGATTAAAAACCATTTATTGATATTGTCAAACCAGCCCCAGTATCAGTTGCTAAGAACATTCTATAACATCATGTTATTGTGACTTACAGAGGACGTTTCTTACTACTATTAGCACATAAAAAGGCAGAAAAACTCCTCTAACAGGTTAACCTTAAACATAGTAGCCATGCAACCCTTGGTAAAGCAACCTGATTGATGTAGGTTGTGTAGATTTGTGTATAATAGGCTAGAAAATGTAAGATGACATCTGATACAGACTAAACGATAAAAGAAAAGTTTACCAATTCCAATACAAACGTCCACTTTTCTTTTTTTTTCTTTTTTTACTGAAGTCTAAGACTCTACAAAATCCATTCATGCCAGCACACTGTAGAAGTTATACTATAAATGGCCTTGTTTCCAAGAAAATGCATTTACTGTAAATATACAAAAATGCAATATTTTGTAATAATGACTGATTCATTTATTGTATTTCAAGCAGTGACTGCAAATGTTGCTTTCTGATGTTCTGCAAAGCATCTTATCTAAACTGACAAAGTGAACACAGAGATGTTGCTCTGCAGGTCTGAATCCTGTAGAACCACAGAAAGCCCTTAAAACTGTGCTACTGTTTTAAACTTATGATTTATGAACACATTAAAGGCAGTTGTATTTAAACCAACCACTTTAGATAATATACTGATAATTACATTTAAAAAAAAACATAAGATGATTCTTCACCAAGTCTCATTCATCTCTTATTACTGTGCACATGATCACACAGAACTTTCAACAGTAAAAACAAATGAATAAGCATTAACAAATGAGACCTTACTGTAAAAGTATTATTGAACAATTACAAAATTAACATTAACAATATATTTAATGGAACTAAAATCCAGGTAAATTAAGGGATAAGGATGTGTACAAACATGCATTCTTAGCTCACAATGTATGCTGTTAAACTCATAAGGTCAAATGACTGTACTAGTTGAATACATAACTGGAAGGTACAAGAAATTCAGGTTTAATGGAGGGCTATATGCTTCACTTGACAAGAAACATGTGGTACAGGTTTGGCAGCACCACTTGGTTTTCATGGTAAAGCATCTTGTAGTGTAAGTACATTATAACTTACAACGTTAAGTCAACATCTGTCTGGGTTCTGTACAGAATTTGAACAATCATCTGGTTCTAAGTGCCGAGCCATAAGCCATTGAAGTGATAGTTCACCTAATAAAGGACATTCTGTCATCACTTACTCACCCTTATGTTGTTCCAAACCTGTAAGACTTTCAGATGTTGAAAAAAGGCATACAAAAAAGACAATGGGGTCCAATGAGGTTGACCTTATTCAATCTTATTGACTTTCATTCCATGGACAAAAACTTCTACTTCTATATTTCTTCAAAATATCTTCTATGTTCCACAGAAGAAGGAAAGTCATTTGGAACAACATGAGGGTGAATAAATCATGACAACCTTAAAAATGACCTATAAAATTACTTAACAAGTGTTCACTAAAATTTTTATATGATCCATCATTCTGAAACAAACCAATTGAAGCCCTGGTTATATTGCCTCCAAAACCCCTGGTGAGGTCCTAGCTCCTTTTATTGTTTTGCCCCCTAAAGGACAATTCTGTGTGGCCGAGAGTCCCTGGCCTTGCACACAGATGGTAGGGGTCCCTCATTATCAGGGCCACTCTCTAGGTCAACAAGAAAAGCCTTTTGGGACCCTGGGAATCACAAGCGACATGGATTACAACACAGATTACAGGGAGTGGAAGGAGACACAAGACTTGAAATTATTGTGCCCCCTCCATCCTACTCGCAATAAAAGCGTATGAGTGAATAGGGACGGAGCGACAGGCCTTGTTCTTTTGCATGCTTAAAGTCTAATTATCATCAGCTTGCAGTATATAATGCTGTGACCCCGACAGCTGCTGAGAATTCAATTGCCGTCACGCTGCCATTTACAATCAAGGCCTTTAATTCGCACCATGTGCTGTTCAACTTCCTAAGATTTAAAGCCCTTATCACACATTATTCCCACCAGGCTATCATGTGCCAAGCCCTGCTGATATTCATAGTAAGAAAGATGCTGTCTGGAATCTGGATCTGGTAGGGTGTGTGTTAGTGTGAAATACAAGGGATAATGAGCAAAAGGATTCATTATTTTGAAATCACATGCTTGTTTACTGTACCTACCCATTAATTTTCTTCTAGTTTAAAAACCTTAACATCAGCCCAATTATGAATCTCAAAATGAGAGTTGTATTTTATGCAATTATGCACTGCCACCCCGCAAAGGGTACAAAGGTTAATTGAGTCCTCAACCATACTTCAGATCTCAAAGGTAAACAACAAGACGTCATTACACCGAAACAACCGATGTTACTGAACCAACCAACCACCTAAACAAAACACTTTCTGTGTAAACAACCAAACCCAACCCTCTGACACAGACACATGCTGATTCCCCTCAAAGCTCGCTGGGACGACCATAAATAAACACAAGTAAAAAAACACACACAAGTGACCAAACAAGAGATAAACGTTTTATGGAAGGTTTCTTTTCTGCAAGAGTTCTGTCAGCCTCTCAGATGCGACGATCATCTTAGTCCATAATCATTTTTACTTACATTTTGAAAGTGTAAGGGTAAGTGTAAGCTTTAACCTAATTGAAAAGGCTTTGTGTCGCTTCTTTTTTCTGCTCTTGCGCTTCAGAGCACAGGGGTAGGGATGAAAGAGATGGGAGAACAGAGGGAGCTCAACCTCTGTGTCTCCATCTGCTTTCTCCGCGCCCTCCACCCCTCATCGACCCTTCTCTCCTTCTGCCCCTCCATCCCACAGGTGTGAGCTTACCTCCCCAAATTACCCCCTTCGTGTACCCCCGCCCCCCTTCAAGCCCCATGCTGAGCTTAAGTAGTGCTCTTGCCTGTGAGCCTAGGGCTACAAGTTCTGCAGCCATCACAGCAAATTCCTACTAAAGATCCTTGATTACGCCGCCAATTGATGGAGGGTAAAACAAACTTGTAATCACAGGTTTTTATTAACTTTATCAAGCGCTGCAGTTTGGATTTGTGCATTGGAAACCTCATTTGGATTTGTTGCCAATGAAAAAGAAAACTCAAAATCTAGTTTAACACACGTACCACGTTCTAAATGTGCTTTGATTTCACTTAGGTTTGATATGGTTTATATGGTAAAACATATCAAATTTATCTTATTTCATTAGTGTTTTAAGTAATTAAAAGTAACAATTTTTTACTTAATTTAATTTCGAAATAATAAACATGCTTATCAAAAAAGACGTGAAATCAAGTCATTGTCTGTATGAATTGCATTTGAAAAAAGAGATTCAGAGGTATCATATACACCCTTGTAACTTTGCTTTCACTAGGGAAAAACAAGCATCAAAAAACAACTCTAACATGTAAAGAGAGACATCAGTGTACATTATATTCTTCACTATGCGAGTGATTTATGAACTTTTCAAAGAACCACACATCATTGTTCCTACGAACAATCCACAATCTCACAGGAAAATGATATACAGGACATAAATACAATGCCTTGAATGGCGGCTGAAAACCTCCTGCCACAAGATTAAAGCTATGCTATGCAGTGGGAAAATGTTCTTGGGTGCAGTTGCTTCCAGATTCTCACCATACAAAACCAACTTCAGTAAGAGAAAGGATGTCAATGGTGATATAGGGCCACACAGTCTTGGGAAAGTGACAGAGTCCTTTCATCAGCTGTGTTATGGGTTTGGAAACAGTCGATAAGTAGTAAGTTACACTGCGACACACTTACCACGCAATGCAAGATGACAGGCCAGCCTTGGGCGACAAAGAGTACTCGAGGCTCAAGAGCCTTTCTTTCTCTTTTCATCTCCTTTTGCTCTCATTGTTTTAGAGTGTCTCTGTAAAGCTGTCTAAAGAGAGGTGGTCTACATAGAGGATAGGGTTAACGGCTTTCATGGGAAGCGCACATCTCGATCTCACCTTTTTCGCGCTCATTGGGCTCTAATGCATTCATTACCTCTCTTGCGCACATCTGCCTCACGTAAATCCCATTTCCTGTCTATTGAGCGCGCCCAGTGGCCTGGTGCTGAGGCGATGGCCGCCACACGTTTCCCATGGCCTCCTCACCCTTCTGCTCACTCCAGCGTCCCTACCCCTATTGTTCCTCATCTGTTCTTCCCCACCCAGTGAACACTGTTGTCTGCCCACCAACCCCTGCTTTAATCCAACACCCCTCCTCTCCCCAATACACTCTCCTTTGATAACCCCCTTTCCTAGCCAAGACCCCTGCTGCTAAAGCAGTAGCCTGGCAGCTGGAGCAGTTGACCATGTTGGCTCAGCTGCTGGTTCTCGGGACCCGAGTGACTCTCGGCTCTGCATGAGAACAACACTGGGAACTGGCTCAAGCTAAATTTCATTATCCAACCACTCCACTAATTAATTAAGGAACTGTCCAATGGGAGAGCATTGGATAATTACTGTACCTGAGATACAAGAACCAGTCATATCAGATTTCATGTGTAAGGGACAGTGCACTGTAAAATAATTTGCACCAGTGTTGTAGGACTGCAGAGTTGGCTTTGTCTTGTCATGGGTCTTGATTCAGATGTACTTTTTTTTTGTCAATCCATTTGTGATTAACAGACCTTTGTCAGTGTAGCGACATGTTTAGTTTTAGACAGGAATGAAAACGAGGCTGTAAGGGATAGAAGTAGAGTGTGTTCAATGGACTGTACTGTTGTTTAACAACAAATTTATTGTTTGGGTGATAAAACATCTTCCCAAAAGACTTTTAGAAGTCAAAAACTCCATAAAACAATTTTCAAAGTTGTGAATTTTGAAAAACTAATTTCAGAGATTTTTCAAAGTTGGAAATTGTTTTTTGGGGGGGGGGTTGTATATTTTTGTCATTCTTTCACGTTAGGGGGATGACAAAAATATATTCCCCCCCAAAAATGGACATGCTCCATGTAGGCTAGTAACTTTAGCGGCTATGATTTTCGCGATATAGCAGTTCAGTACACTTGAAATCAAATCGCGATATAGACAAGTGTGTGAATATTAAACTGCAAAAAAGACTATTTAAATACGTATCCTACATGTTCTGTGCGAATGAATGGAGCAGACGATGCAGTTTCATTTACCTCACACAATCACACACACGCTGAAGCATGTGTGACGCTCGAGCCGTTGTTTGCCTATATGAGGACACATGCTACACCCCCTGCATGCATTGTGCATTCCTCCATCACATTTTCTAGAATCCTGGGGCCTCATTTTTAAAACGAGCGGTCTGCTGATAGACTCCTGCTTGTTTTTAAACACTCCTGTGCGTTGATCATTGTAACAATCACATACATATCCGATGAGCGTGTGAACACAATGGCCAATCAGATGTGTTTACGATTCAGCTCAACAGCACTCAAAGCGTCACAATTCAAAATTTCATTACCGACTTGGTACCGAAGCCGGTACTTTTTGACAACTCTAATCCACGCCAACAGTCATATTTATAAAAAAGGTCTTTGATGTGGAAAAGTAAAGCAGATTTAATTTAAGCTTTTATTCACATATAAACATTAATCAATGCACACATCAGTTATGGTAAACAGAAGCTCAAGCATGCTAGCTTGATGTACAAGAACCAAGCGGGAAGGAAGTCGACCGGAAGTTGAAGCCGGCCGCGTGCCACCATCTTGTAGCAGAACTTCACCTGCTGTTAGCATCCCATTGACTCCCATTCATTTTGGCGTCACTTTGACAGTGAATAACTTTACATCTGAGGCGTTTGAAGACTCCATTTGTCCATTATTTATTTCTAAAGAAACACGACAATGTATAAAAGGCTCCATTACCTTGTATCTTACGTTATGGCCCCGTAGAAGCAGTTTTTGTAAAAGTAGGCTAACGATTGCGTCATAACCACACGACTCTCTGTCGCACAGTAGAGAGATTACCGTATGGACGGGAGGAGAAGCTCGCGGTCAATCGGGGGGACGTGGAGGCAAAATTACAAAATAATTAATCAGAATACCTAGCAAAAGTTTCTCCTGCTCCTAGCTCATGGACAGCTCCTACTCACACTCTCCGTCTCTGCAAGATTCGGAAGGGAATGATTCAGATTTCTCTCGGCACAGCTACTAGAGGACAGACGGGTTGCTCACGTCACATCTACGTCGTCAAGCTCGGTTTGAGTCTGCGCGTCAGGAACGGAAGTCCTAAGAAATCGCTGAAAACGGGCTTCACTTGTCTCAATTGAGTTCCAATGAGATGACTCTGTCCACTTCTTATACTGTCTATGACAAGAACCAATGAGGTTCATTCGCGTTACGCGGCATGTTTGAACTTCCACAAGAACCTATGAGGTTTGTTCTCGTGCGTCAAGCAAGTACGGCTAAGCTTCTGTTTATGCTAGCTGATCCATGTTTATATGTGGGAAAAAATCTAAATTCAATTTGTTCATCATATAAAGTGATCGTGTCTCTTCACAAAATTTTGACTAAAACCACTCAATTCATATGGATTAGTTTTACGATCTCTTTATGAACTTTTTAAAGCATCAAATTGGTATTTGCGTAGACTGTCAACAGAGGGACGGAAATCTCTCAGATTTAATAAAAAAAATCTTAATTTGTGTTTTCCGAAGATGAACGAAGGTCTTATGGGTTTGAAACGAGTAAATGATGAAAAATTTGGCAGTGAACTAACCCTTTAACTATTAATCATACACTGCAAAGTGACAACTTACAAAATATTCAATTAATGTCCAACAATGAAAGGAGCACACAAAAAATGTATGACAAAGTCCAAAAACAGACAATAGTCATAATCATCCATGCCCTAAAACGTAAACAATTTCTTAGACAATTAATCGCCACTCCAATTTCATATTCGTGACAGCCCTAGTACTGACTAGGGGTTGGACGTCTTCAGATTTTTAAGTCAACATTTATGTGATGAAAGTCAAGTCATCGTCGACTAGTCGCTGATGACGTCCTTAATGAACAAATAAGCCTGAACCTCGAGCCGAGACTCAAACACGGGATGCCTTGTGTACAGCTATGGCATATGACACAGCGCCGCCCACAAGACTATTGCTTCTACATAACAGCTTATTTTTATCAGTTCTTTTTTCTTTGGGTCATTATATTTCTCACAGATTTCTGCTTGTTCTAAATCAGATACATATAAAGTAGCACAGTAAAGATCCCTATAATAGTAATTAGTATAGTAATTATATTAATAGTAAAGATCTATTGCGTGTGGATTAATTCTACCTGGCAGTGTCTCTACTAATAGTGAAGCTGTGGGTTTTAGTAAATAAGAAATATATGCAAGAACTTTTCAGTTTCTAAGCTATTTTATTGATAAATCACAAAACAGTGTTGATAATACATTTCTCTGCTACTGTATGTTTCCGTGTGCGCGCGTTCCGAACATGATGTGCGACCTACCGTCTGTATGCGTGTTACAATGCTTCAGTGCATTAATTTAGAACGGCGAATAACTTGCGTGTACAATAAGCTGTTTAAAACGTGCATTCACCTGATCAATTTTTGAGTATCCAGATGGTATAATCAAACATATCTTGAGGAGCGATCTTGGAGTAAGCATTTATTTGTCATTTTAACTGTTGGAAACAGAGCATAAAAGTGGACTTCAAAGATTTATTATTCTGTTGCGCCCTCTATAGGCTATGATCAGTGACTAGTCGACATCAAGCTTAAAGCGTCATGGCAGAGCATTTAAGTCAACTAGTCAACTAGTCTGTGCAACCCCTACTAATTGAAAAGGCATTATTTTTACCCAGCCTTACTAGACACCACATTGACTCATTGAATAATACCAAACCCTGGAGGTGAATCTACAAAAGGCTTGGTGCAAAGGTGAGATGGGTGGCAAAATCTGAAAATACAGGTGGTGGAATGGATTGGCAGCAACCGAGTACTGGTACATGGCACCAGGGCTGTGTGGGTGGCAAAGCGCCTGTGACTCAGTGATGCGGCTGGTGCTGAAAATTTCAACTTCCTTCAGAGAGGCAAAGGTTGTAGGTGTGGGTGCAGAGACTGCACTTATCTTCTGTTGCACCTGAAAAAGTGTCTGGATGTTTTCTGACCTGCACTTTAAAGCGTTCACTTGTAATGCATTTAAGACCTCCTATGATCATTCATAATGGAAAAGCAGGACAATTAAGGCCTAATTATTCTTTTCAACTAGCCTGAACAGGACTTCATATGCAACACTTTGTAATTATTAGCACAAATTATATCTATAAACTGACTGGCCTAAACATGTTTATTTTCTCTCTAATGGAACATATTCCTAACACAAAGCAAATCCACCACAGCACAATTTTAAAGCAGAATCCTGCCTTTTTACAACAAATACACTATACAAAATTATTTCATGATTTACTATTATTTTACTGCATATTATTTTGTCAAATCAACTTAGATCATTAATGATGTTCAGATAATATAATATTTTGAGTTTCTGTTGATTAAACCAATCACTTTTTTTGTATCAACTAAATGTTTTAGTTATCATAAACTAATAGTTAGTTTGTTTTAGTTTTGAGTGAACTCAAAATGTTAAAGCAACCACTCTGAGCTTCATTTGAACTTCCGCAAGAACCAATGAGGTTTGTTTTCATGCATCAAGCAGTTGAGCTTACAACCAGGTTACTTACTTAAGAAAAAAAATTAAACCAAGGATTCTTTTTTTACAGTGTAGATATGCTTAAAGGGATACTTCACCTCTGGAAAGATGAATGTGTATTTAAAATAGGTCATTTATGTAGAAGAAATGTGAAATTATTTTTGAATTTGGAGCTTTCTAGACTGAGAAAAGCCAGAAAATGTATTTGTAGCTTATGTGGAAGACAGACAACAACTCCCAGAATGCACTTGCTTCGCTGCCCTAGGAGGCCACTCCCAAGCCGCGCCTACCGGTTAGAGAGCGCAGTTGAAAACAACAAGGCTAGGCTACTAGTGAGACTCTGACGAGTTTTGCCGGGATTTCGAGATCGCCCAAAATGTCCAGGATTCGGCTTTTGCGTTCTACAGTCGCCATTAATTATGTTTACTGTGGCGAGCAGGACGAGGCTGAGGGCCGCGGGAGAACGGCGCGAGGCCAGTGGCGTGATTACTGAGACGCACCGGTCTCGTATCTCTCACGGAGGAGCGGGAATTTTCTTAGCAATGTTAAAACGCTCATCAACCGGTAACTTGTTTAGCGTTCATGTAAACACTACATTCCAGATTCACCAATTGGAATGAATTCAGTTAGATTGAAACAAAAGGTGTGCATGTAAACAATGAATGGCGACTGCAGAAACCAAAAGCCGAATCCCGGACATTTTGGACGATCTCGACGGCCGGACATGTCCGGGAAAAAGAGGATGGTAACCCCTAATACTCAGCTTTCTCCTACTACTCAGCTTTCTCCACAGATCAAGAGCCTGCTAGCTTAGCTTCCAAAGAAAGACGGCTGATACTATGTGTACATTCTGTGAGTGAGGTCCCACCCTCTATGGGCGGGTTGAGAACATGCGGGACAGCCCCTACTACTGGCTGTAGTCTTTAGCCTCTGGCCAAAAAATACTCCGATGACGCAAAAAGACGATTTTTGCGTCATCGGAGGATTTTTTCCAGACAAAAAATACATAAATCTCTCATCTCAGGGGGATATGAGGGTGGAAAGCACGGTAATGCGAAAATACTACAGGTTTTCTACTAATACAAAGCTTAATGCTAAATCCTGAAGTATCCCTTTAAGTGTTTAAATCAACACATAATTACTACACCGAGAATAAAAGCCTTAAAGGGATACTTCAGGATGTCCGGCCGTCCAAAATGTCCGCGTTTCGGCTTTTGCTTTCTGCAGTCGCCATTCATTATTTACATGCACACCTTTTGTTTCAATCTAACTGAATTCATTCCGATTGGTGAATCTGAATGTAGTGTTTACATGAACGCTAAACAAGTGCTCGGTTGATGTGCGTTTTAACATTGCTAAGAAAATTCCCGCTCCTCGGAGACCGATGCGTCTCAGTAATGACGCCACCGGCCTCGCGTCGTTCTCCCGTGCCCCTCAGCCTCGTCCTGCTTGCCACAGTAAACATGATGAATGGCGACTGTAGAACGCAAAAGCTGAAACGCGGACATTTTGAGCGATCTCGAAATCCCTGGCAAACTCGTCACGGAGACTCACTAGTAGCTAATCCTTGTTGTTTTCAACTGCGCTCTGTAACCGGTAGGCGTGGCTTGGGAGTGGCCTCCTAGGGCAGCGAAGCAAGTGCATTCTGGGAGTTGTTGTCTTTCATCCACATAAGCCAAAAATAAATTTTCTGGCTTTTCTCAGTCTAGAAAGCTCCAAATTCAAAAATGTCTTCACATTTCTTCTACATAAATGACCTATTTTAAATACACATTCATCTTTCCAGAGGTGAAGTATCCCTTTAATATGCAAAGGCAAACGAATGAGAGCCTGCCAAACATCACCAAATCGTTGTGGTATTCAGTAATTCCACCATAGAAATCATGCTAAAATGTCGTAACCATTTGTGCTGTTTCATGTTTAGGAACATCTTGTTTAGGAAGGGTATTACTGAAAACAGTGAAAATCTGGCCACCGTCTGAGTCACCAGTCTCGTTTATACAAAACCAGATTTATTTTTTATTTATTTTTTTCAGATGATGATATTTTGATGCGCTCTTAATGGTAAATATGTGCATTCCTAATGCCAGTAGTCTATGAGGGAGCATGGCATCCCTATAGCATTTAGTTGTAGGTGTAGTCCGAATAGTAGTCTGACCGACCACCATTTTAAAAACAAATAAGCCGCTGAGCGAGGCCTGAGCATTAATACGCAGCACTTTATATCCATACAACAAGATTTAGTTTGTGTGTGACCCAAAGTAAAACATGAAACATCTTGAAATCCCTTACCCTCACATTAAGGGACTTAATCTGGAAAGAAAGCACCATGCATTCCATCCATGCCCGCACAGAGCAGAGGATGTGGATGACTAAGACACCTCATGTGCAACCGTGTATGTGGACCCAGGGTCTGCTTGTCAAACTATAGTAGGAGGAAGTATTACCACACTCTGAAAAATGCAACACACAGCTTGAGGAGAACAATCAAAGAGGAAACACCCACAGGTGCCCCGCAAAAAAACAAACAAAAAGGATTTAATGCATACCAGTACAACAGAAGGAAAAATTACGTCAACTCAGGAAAACACTGGATGTGTTGACATATTTGGTACCACAGTTCCAAAGAAAAGGATTGGGATGCATGCCAAAAATCAGTCAGTATCAACAGGTTAAAAGATTAAATCATATATAGGCTATTCGAATATGATAGTAAGGTCTACAGTACAGATGTGTTGGCATGGGCCTTTAGCTACTACTCTACAGTTTCGTAGAAATAAGAAAAGGAAGGCAATGCCAAAACAACAGATTAAAAAAAAAAAAAAAAACATGGTTTAGGGCTCTGAGCAAAAAAGCCACTTAGAGTGTCTAAAAGATTATTAACATTAAATGCGTGCGTAAAATGACCTCGTAATGAAGTCTTGTTTTTTTCCTGTTTTTTTTCCCCCATGTAAGCTAATATTATAATGTATATTGCATTTGCTATCTCAGTAGTGAGTGTTGTTGAATGTATATCTACTAGCTAATGCATAACAAACTGGGGGGAAACACATGAATTATTAAACTAATAGCTGCAGTCTCCCGATTGGTAAATACTGTAGCATTCCATTAATGCTAAAATCAAGAATTAAAATCAACAGTTATATGTATAATACAAAACACCTGTTCACCACCCCACTTCAACGCACCCATAGAGGATTAGGCCTATGTTTTGCTAACAGCAATCTACTATATGTCTAGAACTAAACTAAAAAAATAAAACATCCTCTCACTTTCAACTGCTTTTTTCCCCAACAAATTTCTTAACATGTGTAAATGTGTATTCGAACATAAAGAGATTCAACCACTGAGACATAAACTAAACAAATTTCACAGACATTTAGCAAACAGAAATGGAATGAGTCCCTGAACAAAGAGGGAGTCAATATCAAAAGTAGCAGTCAGCATTTGGTGTGGCACCAGCTGCTTTAAGCACTACAGTGCATCTCATCCACACGGACTGCAGCAGATTTGCCAGTTCTTGTTGCGATATATAAACCCACTCTTCCACCAAGGCACTTGCAAGTTCTCAAACATGTCTGCGGGGCACATATGGTTACATGTTGTTTGCCATGCGAGGTTGATCAGCTGCCCTTCCTGTCTGCATCTTACATTATGGACATGGCAGTTTATTGCTCTGTTCACATCTGCAGTCCTCAGCAGGACTACTGCACGTTCACACAGGTGATCACGGACCATGGGAGGCTATCTCCTGGTGTTTTTCAGAGTCAGTAGAAAGGTTTCTTTAGTGTTAGTGTCTCTAAGTTATTGTAAATGTGACCTTAATTGTCTACCAGCAAACTTTTAGGCCTTTTCCACACTAACACATTTTCGTTTGAAAACGCATCTTTTTCTCTCCGTTTTGGCCTTCCGTCCACACTGAGACGCCGTTTTTGTCCTGTGAAAACTATGCTTTTTGAAAACGCTTTCCCAAGTGGTTAAATTTGAAAACGTCGTTTTCGCATTGTTGTGTGGACTGTGAAAAGGTATTTGAAAACGAAGAAGCATTTTTGTCATGTGACGCATATTGAACTGTTAGATATGCGTTTATACCGCTATTATGCGCTGTAACTTTCACACTGTTGCTAAAGATATGTTACTTTGTAAACTCATATTGCAGTCCTGCAAAAATTTACTCGCAATTGCTGTCCTGTGCCAAAACATGAGAGCAGTTGCGTTTTAGACCAAACATTTAAAGGCGAGTGAGTGAGTGCGACCCGGACACATAAGTGAATGGTGAGATATTTTGCTTAATAAAATAATCGTGACTGAAAAATAGCATGAGAACTTGATTATGTCTGTTCCATCTGTATCATCTACTGTAATTGAGCTTTTATGAGGGTTTTACGCATGCACAGTAAGGTGAATTGATCGTTTTCAGACGTTTCATTGAAGATGAGAAACTTTTGGGAAATGCTTGAAAACGCTAGTGTGAACGCAGTTTTCAAATATCCGGGTTAATGTAGATTAAGCCTTAGTTTTTAAGGACTGTTCCACATGTGCACGTGCAATAATTGTTAATTAGTATTTATGGTTAAGCATGAAAAACATTGTTTAAACCCCATTACAAAAAAGATTTGTAAAGCTAATTTTGGATTTTTAGTAAATTAAAGGATTGGGATATTTTAAAGAATTATCTTTAAAATACAGTATGCTAAAAAAAAAAGGATGTTTCTTTTTTGCTGAGTTTATATATCTTTTAGTGAGTCAGATGTCACTTAATTAATTTGCTTAAAAATAATTCGAGTCCTTATAATATTTAATATTTATAAAATCAAGAAGGCCTCCACTGAGGGTTGTCCTAACAATAGCATTTGCCCTGACTATATTCAAAACACATTATTGTTTATATATTTTTTTTTCTTCAAAATTGGTTATGACAGAGAGATAGATAACAGTATAACATTAATGATAATATAGCTTGTGTTCTAGCATGTTTCCATCATGTTCAGTGCAGGATCTCGTTTTATTCCTCAGTACGAACTGTACAACATTATGTGCATCAGGCTTTTAATAAAGCCTAAGGCAGCTGTGCTGCTTGTAATGTAAAGCATGTGCTCGAGGGAAAGTGGCTGCTTTCCTGTCTATAGCTTAATAGCGTCTTGCTAGTTAGCCTAAGATCGCAATACACGATATCAGCAACATTTGAAATGCGTCGTTTGTCATTCTGAATGCCGCTATGTATGTTATGCTGATTGTGAAATATTAGACGCAATGTTGGTCGATAAAAGCAATGACAGAATGAATGGGGGTTGGGCTGCTGACAGCAAAATGATGAGGTGTGACCGCATCACTGACAGATGATAACGTGCGATTAAACTATAGCAACTCACCTGGTTGTAATGCACCCTAAACGGTCTCAGATAGTTAGAGCTGGTGCACGGAACCACCTGAATATTATTGATCTGCTCCATGGCTTTGATATAGCTGCCCACGGGTACTTCTCACCACAGATGGTAGAGCCGCAGACTACGGGAGAATGAGGGGAAATGTCTACGGAAGCCTGTGAAGGGCAGAATTAAGAACGCTGTTTAGTCTTTGCGTTGTAGTAATGTTCTGTAGAGAGGATGACTATGCGGTGCAGAAAACTTCCTGTCAGCAATAGTTGCGGGTGGATAAGGTCATTCGTTCATTTATTTTTATTTTAAGGTTAAACAACGGACTCTGTCGCCTCAGCACGCCTACTCTTCGACCTTTGCCGGGCGCGCGCCTAGCGCGCGCATTCAGGTGTGTGCTTGGCTCGTGCTGGCATTACCTCACATAGCGCCAACTTCAGGGAGCGCGTGATTCGCTAAATAAACCGCCAAAAGTCTTTAAAGAATTTAAACCGCCAAAAGTATTGAACAATTTTCTGTAAATCTTTTCAGAAATGTGCACTGCCCAAATCCCTGAATGATTCATTTGACCCCCCACCTTCCTCAAAAGGACAAAAAGCTGCTTTGAAACAATCTACATTGTTAAAAGCGCTATATAAATGAAGATGAAGATGACAATTAAGGTATTTGTTGTGGAATTATCATAATTATTAAACAGGACAATTAAGGTATTTGTTGTGGAAAAAAATATTTATATTTTATTATGCGTGTGTATATACATTTCATGTAGTTTTCTCTTTCTTGATTCGTTTATTTTATTTATCTGCCAAATTAAAGGATCTTTTTTTTAACACAAAAATGGATAAAAAATGTGAAATAATTTTATTTCCGAGATGATAACTGGTCATCATCACACTCTCTTAATTAATCATGCGATGTAGTCAGGTCATGTGAATAATGTAGCATAGGCCTACTGTCTTTTCATTATTTTATAGCCTTCTTTTATACAGGCAGCAGTAGGCCACTTCCATTCCAAACATCCTTTTTCTTTTCCATCTAATGGCTATTTCGTTTGTTCAGTGACAGTTCTTATTTTCTGTCTATTACCCCCACAAACACTCCACTATGCTAAGTAAATCTTTCTGCTTATCTGATGGCCTTAAAACATCAGTGATCTACCAGTGAATGTCTAAACATGTGGTTTCAATGTAGTTGAAACAGAATGCAGCATTTGACATGGATGTCTTAAGAATCGCAGAGGTAAACTGTGTGTTTCATGATTGGTGCAGGTTTTTTTTTTTTATCTGACCGTATGCCTCTGCTTACATCTCATCAAAACCAGCTGACAGAGCTTATCCTCTCTTGAAACATCTTATAATTATTTATCTTCAATGGTTGAGTCCTAGTAAAAGGTGGTGTATTTGTGGTCCCAGTGCTGGAGTTTCAAAACTGTTTTGTGACTCTTGGGAGGACAGCTGAAGGCTCACAATAGTCCAATGTTTTTTTGTTTTTTTTAATGAACATAAATAAATTAAGGATAACTTTTCCATGCAATTAGTTTAGGTCGGTACAACAAGAATAAAACAAGTTTATTTAAACAAATAATGTGTTGCTGAAGCAACTTAATAAATTTAAGTTCCTGTTTCATAGCAACAGCGCATGTAAGTATTCTAAAGACAGTTTAGTTTATTATACAACTTGTATGAGCAAATAAGAAGATACTGGTTTCAGTACTGCCAATTAGAACCGTTTTTGTTCATCAACAGACACCATGTGTCCATCATGCCACCCACAGCCCAAGCACAAACGCCACTCTTCTGCACAAGAAACTCAAAAGCATAACATAAACTCTTTTAAATCTCTAATATAACTAAACATTAAGCACTAACAAGTCTTTCTCTTTACTGAAAAACACAAAATAACTGTTAATTTCAAAATGTACTCTCCTAATGCAGTCCCATGCAAAGCATGCTGGGAGCTACAGATCCACTGTCCACTTAGTTGTCAACAAAAATGATTCAAGTAGATTGAACCTAATCATATTAATTTGTGAGAACAAATTCAAAAATTAAGTTGCTTTAGCACATTTTAACAAAGTAATTTGAACAAGCAACAAAAAATATTTTTTGAGTGTAAAATTCAAGAGTCAGTAATGATAAGAAGTGTATAAAACTGTATTTTTAGAGATGATGTTTGTTAGTCACCATCTTTTTCACAACCACAGAAAGTGCCCATATGGTGAAAAAATTTTTTGTCTGCTCTAGATGTCTCTGATCACAGCTTTCACATATAGAGATGACATCATAGTCGGTTCATCATCGACAGGTGGAGAATATGTCTATTGATGGCTTGACATGATTTCAGAGACAGCAGAAGTGGAGCGAATTGCTAATTACACTGAGGAATTCACTAGGGACCTACAGTATATGATTGTCAGGTCAAGGTTACAGACATAAAGAGCACGAAATTGGCTTGCAGTTCCTGAATAATGTATACTATTTTTATATCCAACATTATTGTCTCATCCAAAGTATTTAGAATGAAATTGACATCAGATTTTTACTATTAGAACAGCTCTAGCTCTGTATCAATTAATTGTCATCAATCAGATGTATTTAAATGCAAATAATTGTATTTGCATTCTTCTTCAACCCATTTTTTCTGCAATATCCTTGGGCCTTTTTGTCTTATCCAGTAAGAAATCATACAAATATTGTAAACAAGAACACAAAAAACAAAGACCCAAATGTTTTATTTCTCATGTGGTTGGTTTCTCTGTATAACCACAGTGATTAATGTGATGACAATTCAATCCACAATATACTCCACACCCTGTTCTTTCAATCATATTTCTCATACCTCTAATCATAGTTCTCAGAACTCTCCCACACGAACGGATTCCGCCCCTTGGTTCCCCTTTCCCGCCCCTTCCAATCTTCTGAGTTTGACTGGAAAAATACAAGTTCTAATTTGATCTAAATTAGATCTTTTGATGAAGGCGGGGTGGAAGTCAGTCGATAAGGCATCATGGAAATTCAGCGTGTTCCTTATAGACCCCGGGGTGTGCACCTTTCCAAAGATCTTTAGACGCAATACTGTGCGGTACTGTGATTGTGGTTGCCTACAATAATACAATAATCAGTGCAATCACAAAAGCACCATACAGGCCCAGGCCAGGAGGTG
The DNA here is from genome assembly GCF_965113295.1 of Leuciscus leuciscus. Taxonomy (NCBI): domain Eukaryota; kingdom Metazoa; phylum Chordata; class Actinopteri; order Cypriniformes; family Leuciscidae; genus Leuciscus; species Leuciscus leuciscus. The sequence goes on along the minus strand of NC_138743.1, from coordinate 26,686,719 downwards.
TTGAGAGGAGCTGAGGACGTGTAACACCCAGGATGCCCCGACTTTAATGCTAAATTCGGGGAGAAAGGGTGATGTCACCCAAACTGCAATAGGGCACTCGGTTTCTGACATTCCGAGGGTCCCAATCTCTTCAAGCCAGTTTCCTCCTCAGAGGGCCAGAAGTCGCACCCTCCATACACTGGCAGGATGTAACACTTTTGCTGGCTGATTTACATCTAAATAAACATTGCCAGACCAAACAATGTGCGACTGGAATGGAAACGCAGCCCTTTTTTCTCCACCCGGCCAATTGATATGATCCGATTGAACATGGCTGCACTTTTTGATAAGCAGTACTAGAGGTTCACAGTCGTAACTTTCAGAGTTGAAAAAGGGGTTCACTGAGAGTTTAGGAGCCTTTTGTGGGGACACTTGATTTGAATATGTGAATACTGATATTAGTATTTCTTTATTACAAAAATATACATATATGTAAAATATTAAATACTTATTACTTTAGCTATTACAAAAGACATATATAATTTTTTTTTATATAATTAATCTCCATTTTTTAAACTAACAAAGGTCAATCAGTCAGTAATGTTATTGATATTAAGAAATACAAGCTATGAAAATAATGATAAACTGCGGTTCAGTAAGTGAGTCAGATGTTGATTCACTAACTGCTCGGATGAATCTAGTTCTGTAAAGGACTTGTCATACTGATTCAAACCGGTGACTTTTGCTGTTGAACTATTCATTAAGAGATCCGGCTCATAAGAGTCATTCGTTTGGGAGTAAGACTAGTGGCATTGTACAGTATGTTATTATGGATGAGTTTTTTTTTGTTTTTTTTGTAGCACACAATAAAAAATCGTTGTACCAAAAGAGATTAAACATCCACAGGACTTTGAAACTATTTATATGAGGCACTGTAAATATAGCCCTGTGTTCTGCGGCAGAGCTTTTGTGTGAACTGCCCTTGTTTTGAACTGTGCACAGTATCCAAATAAGTAGCCGAAGAAGTGAAAGTCTGAGAACACAAGATAACTCAAGATGAGACATGGCTCATTACACAGTCTATATCTTAAAGCTGAATGGAAAATGGATATCGGATCCCCCGGTCCTCCTTTCAGTCTGCATGAGGCCCCCTGCAAGAACCCCTGTATCTTATCAGACCATCTTTTTGGCTCGGGAGCCCCAACAGAGTGCTAATCCTGCATCCCTCTGCGCACCTCAGGGCGTCACTGTGGTTTGGACCGTCCCTTCACTCTGAATTACACTCTTTGGCATTGCAACACAAGCCAGGCCACTGCTGGCTCCAGAGAATACATGGTCATGGAGCCTCACACACTCCTTTTCATATTTCTAGCTTATTCTCTGTCTCCTTTAGTAGTCTAGGCACAGTAGGTTTATCAGCAAGGGGTCAAGCAGGGATTTGCTGTTGCCGGAGATGACAAAGGTCAGACTTCTGGGAATGCACTTAGCTGAGGTGCCTGCAACCCTTCTGTTAGCGTTCACAGGGTGTCGAGCCAGACACGACATCCTGAAGAGATTGCGGCCTTGAAGGGCAGTTGCATATGTGTCAATGACATTTTAGTGAGGACATGAGTGTCCACGATATAGAAAAGGATCTTTTCAAAACACATGGCAAGTTCTTAGAAATGTACTCTTGTATTCATGTTGGTTTCACATAGTTTTCACATAACTTTGATACCAGTCTAAACACGACAACGATGTACTAAAAACCGAAACGTTTTTGCTCTGTGTTTTTCACGTACATACAACAACGTTGTCAAAACGATGCAAAAAAACACTGTACCATGGTGCCAGGCCAGTAAAGAAAAACTATGTGCCTTTGGACTGAACACGTAATACGACAGTGGGAGTCCGCGTCTGTCGTGCCTCTGTCCTCATTGACTTAAAACAGATGCGTGCGGTGGGTTTAGTGGGGGGTAATTGAGAATGAATGGGGGAAAGTCACTTTAGAGGAGGCAATGGCTCCATCGCGCTTTGATATGATCGGTTATGATTGGGTATGATTGATTTGTGCGATAAATCCCGCATCTTATTTTTGTGAGCGTACTCATCGGCCTGAATGAAAACAAATGATGACCTGAATGATGACCTTTGAAATACAGAATATAATAAAATGTGAGGACTTTGTCTCCTCATTTTAAAACACCACCGCACACCACTGATACACACATATGTATATATATATATATATATATATATATATATATATACACTGTATATATATATATATATATATATATATATATATATATATATATATATATATATATATAATTGACACACACACATATGCAGGTGTGATGTGTGCGGCTTTGGGCGGGACAAGAATGGCCATTGCCTGTCACATCAAACGACACTTCGACCCTCCTCCCTTTCCAGGTAGGGCCTAAATTAAGGCAACCTGATCTGTGTGGAACTCGCCTCTCCTGAATAGTCCTTCAAAGCAGCAGGCCTCTCTTCCATCCAAGGCCTTTGTAATGGAAACCACCTCTGTTATTTTGCCTCTTGTATTTTCAGGCAGGGCTATTATTGTTCTTATGGCCCCGGATGTGTTACCCAGACAGAATTCCCGCGTCCCGCTCCTCATTTTGCGCAAGAATTATGACCGGCGTACTCAGACCAACAGTACCATTCATTCATATTACAGAGTCGCAAACAGAAATGAGATGGTGAAATAGGCAGTTTGTGATTTTGATGAGTTGGGAAAGGTGAAACTTAAGTGATAAAGAGGCGCCTGAGGAGGTATTTTTAGAAGTGGTCAAAAGTGGCAGTCATCTTTTGGGATTACAGGGCCACAGGCCTGACAAGCCGACAGAACCTTGATCTCTCTCTCACTCAATTTACTAAGGAACAGCTGACTACTCCCTCTCCTGCAGTGGGGACTATTTTAAATGCCTCGAAACTCAAATCCTATTGTTTTGATATGAGGCTTTACTCACACTCGAGCTCGGCCGCAGATGCAGGGCTCTGGGCCGAGCGTGTTTGCGAGATGGCTTGTGCCTCTCATCACCATGGGAATGCACGTTCCCTTGCTAATTACCTGCTTGAATTGGCCCACAGAAACACTGTTAATGACACAACCTGATCTCAAAAACCTGAGACGCTCTACAGAAGGTGCAGCCTGTATACGGAGTGAGAGGTTACAGAGGGCGTCTGTTGCAGTGGCGGGGGGCTGTAGTGAAGAGAAACAGTGTGACACACTAAACCAACTGTGCAAACGCAGTTTGGTCTCCAGTTCCATATAGTCCAGTCATTTTAAGCCAAAATGGGGGTCAACCTTGAACAAATTGCAACAGAAGCAAACTCAACTGATTTTGTATGTCCTGAGTAAGGAAAAAAAAGTCCAGAAGAATCCCATTAGGGGAAAGTTTCGAAAAAGACCCAAATATAACCAATTTACGCTACCCATGAGCATTAATACATACAGGCAGGAAGAAGTACTTTAGAAACCAGCCTTTATTAATTTTTGGGGCTGTGTCCGTGGGACTGTTTCTGGGGGACGAGTCTGAGGGAAGAACAGGAGACAATGGTAAGGAGAATGCAGAAGACAAAAGGTAAGTAAAATAAAAAGGGAATCCCCAGAAACAGTCCCACGGACCCAGCCCCAAACCCCATCTCTGCAATAATAATTAATAAAGGCTGGTTTAAAGTACTTCTTCCTGCCTCTGTATTAATGCTCATGGGTAGCCTAAATGGGTTCCATTCAGACCTCAACATTAAGTATTTTACTGTTATGTGTCAACAAGATTCAACAAGATATTTTCACCTAACCCAATGTTTAGATCTGTTGTTGTATTTATGAAAATTAGCACATACATAATTAGATTATGCACCGTTTGTCCATGTTAACAAAAATTTCAAAAAACAAAAAACTATATTTGGGTCTTTTTCGAAACTTTCCCCTAATGGGATTCTTCTGGACTTTTTCCCCCTTACTCAGGACATATTGAGGATACAAAATCAGTTGAGTTTGCTTCTGTTGCAATTTGTTCAACCTTTTTTCATAAAATGACTGGACTAATAGACCAGTATGTGCCCTGTGACCATGGTGCTGGTCATAGCTGTGGTGGATGAGGTTAAGTGGTGGTGGTGATGGGAGAGTTAGGCGTTATTGTGTACTGTATTAAAGTGAAGGAAAGAACTACAATCCCATTAAGCACTGCATGACAATTGAATTAAAAACAATGGCTGCGTCCGAAATCTTGAGTAGGTACTTATTTTGATTAAGTAATTACTTCACGACCACTAAAAAAGTACATTCTATATAGTATGAATGTGTGTATGTAATCTGGACGTTCTACATTCGCCATGCTGTCATTATCATGTGACCTAGCAGTGTCACTTCACACGTCATTCACAAATCCTCTCCCGTAGTCTCATGGGATAGTAAAGTGTCCATCAGATGCACACTTCAGAATCTCACCAGAAGAAGTAGGTCATCCGGGTACTTTTTGCCTTCTCTTTTATGAGTACTGTGAATTCGGATATACTTCTTTTGTCACATACTGTTTTTCACCTACTATTTAGAAAGCATGTAATTTCGGATGCAGCCATTGTAGAGTCCGACTCGATTCACAGTGCTTCATGGGAGAGGGTGTTGCCTGCAAAGCTCTTTTGGTGTGATTTGCTGACTGCCATTCTCTGATTGGTGGAATTTTCTGTACAGCATGATGGGTAACAGTTTTTCACTAGAAATTCTGCTGTTAAACAATTATTAAAAAAAATATGCTGAAATAATGTGAACAGATGGCTTCAACAAAAGTATATACCATGAATTGTCCTCAGAGCTCACAACAGGTCTGTCTTTAAAGGTAGGTTATGGTTAAATTTTTTTTTTTTTTTTACCTCCGGAACCCGTCTGTTGCAGTATGGCAGTGGACCCTCAGTTGCAGCTGGGTTCATTAACCACAGTCTAAGAACAATAATTAGTGCTTTTGTCACAGCAGTGGTGTGTTAATGACATGCTGGGCCATTGGCCTAGTCACTGCAGAACTGTATGCATGGAGCGGCACTGCTGCCCTAACTATCAACCGCACGTGATGTTGCATCAAGCTTGGCTAAATAAATAAATAAATAAAACATACAAGAGTTGATTAACAGCCCCTAGAGCCTGGTTACTATAGTCAGCCTTTTCCACAGCTTAATTAACATGCTTTATTGCTAGATCTCCTATGGTCTAGCCTTATACCAATATTGTTTATCAATGGACAATCATTGTCAAGTTTGGTAAAAGTTGTTGTATCCATTATTATTATTATTATTGGTTAATGTTAATTTCTAAATATACATTAACATTTCAAGTTGTATAAATGTACATTATAATGTAATATGAAAAGTACCTTAATTTATTTTATAAATAACAATGATAATACAATTAAATGTAATTTATAATTGATTATGCTGATTATTATTATTATTATTATTTGTTAATTTCTTAATATAATATTTTAACTTTTCAAGTTGTATAAATGAACATTATCTAATGTATTATTTAAAAACATTAAACATAATTATTTGTATAAATTAAATTAAACTGTTTTATAATAATAATTATTATTAATGTTAATTTGTACATATAATTTTTTTTTTTTATCATTTAAAGGTCTACAACTTAACAAAATACCTAATGTATTGTGAATACACATGAATTACCCTTAATATTTTTTATACATAACATGAATCTATTTAACAAATACTGATGTTCCTTGTTAGATCATGATACCTAATGCATTTACAAATGTTATTTATTTTAAAGTGTTACCTCAAGATTGAATATAGTCCGAAACAACCCAGAATCATGGAAAGTACAGCAGTGCTCAGATATTATGAATCTTGTTCTGGGGGAAAATAAGCTTTAGGAAGGTGGCAACCTTTGATCATCACATTCATTATCGAAACTGAGTGTAAAACACATGCAGTGATCATCTGGGTATTCAGAAACCTCTTTTAATCACTATGAGGCAGAATTCATTATCAGTGTGAAGAAATAATTTCACACCTCCATTGAACTACCAGTATTCATTTTCACCTCTGGCTCAGAGAGAGCAAGACACCTGCGGTGGCATAAATAAATAAAAATCTAGATTTTATTTTTTTGAGAGAGAGACTGATAAATATAGAAAGATATTGAGATTTGTCTTTTTTTTTTGTCATGTCATGAAGTGTGGTCATGATGTGGTAAAAATATTGGCTAATACAGTCCAGAATGTTGTGTGATTTTGTCCACAATGGTAATCATTTACATAGAAAGTTATTTTTATTTGTTTCCTATCTCTCTCATATGGTTACGCATCAACATTTAGTGTGAATTGATTAGTCACAGAAGGTCTTAGAGTCAATTGTTAATCATGTAGGGCACACTCATACACACTAATATGTGTGATGTCTCCGCCCTCAAACTGATTCTGACCTGTGATAAAGGTCAGAATTTTTAAATAAAGAAATAAAACATACAAGAGTTGATTAACAGCCCCTAGAGCCTGCTTACTATCAGGAATAGTCAGCCTTTTCCACAGATTAATTAACACGCTTTATTGCTAGATCTGCTGTGGTCTAGCCTTATACCAAAATGGTTTATCAATGAACAGTCATTTTCAAGGTTGGTAACAGTTGTAGTATTTGTTTCCTATCTCTTTCTGTATGCTTGCGCATTAACATTTAGTGTAAATTGATTAGTCACAGATGGTCTTACAGTCAATTGTTAATCACGTAGGGCACACTCATACACACTAATATACGTGATGTCTACGCCCTCAAACTGATTCTGACCTGTGTGAAAAAAAAAAAAATCACACAGCTATTTACTTTTCAGCTACTCTTTATAGAAGTGATGTGATAAGTCTGCAACTTTATGAGGGATAAGCGCCATCCATTGGTCACAGTCCCGTACTGCCATTTTCACCCCTGAAAACCAGAAGATTGATTGTGTTCAAATCAATTCAGAAGCACTATGCATACAAACACAAACCTACAAGGACATCTTCAGTTAGCCAATGTACATCTGTACTCCTCAATAAAACTCTAAATCAATCTTTAAGCAAACAAACGTCACATAGCTGTAAATCCATTAGCAGATCCTGTTGCAGCACAACAATTCCTCAGTTGAGGCAGCCACACTTGCGAGGCCTTGAGAAAAGAGTTCCAGAGTCAAGGCCCATTATCCGAAGCCAGGGGTGTTTTGTCATGCAGCGCTTTTGATTCTGCAGCCCTCCCATGGGTGCCAGCGGTACGCCAGTGACCGGACGGCTGTAAATAAAGCCAGAGAGTTTTGGGTAACTCCCTCGAGGCTCCCTCTTTTCCTGTGCCACCCGCTTCAGAAGGGCAATATTATTCTGTCCCCAGGTCTGAAGAATGATTCCATTGTACTGGAGGCAGAATGCGGCCTTCCTCTGAGCCCACTTTACTGCCGCCGTTCTTTATTTAAACAGCACCGCCTTTATCTGCCCTCCACTGTACATGCTCCTGCTGTCACTCGCAGGGCTCGGCCAGCTTTGGTAGATAGGCCTTGATAAGGGTGGCGCTCTATGCAAACATGTCCCAGCATGGGGACTGGGTGACCAGCAGGAAGCATCAACAAAGAACGGGGTATTAAAAGCTCTCGACAAGTTTGATTGTTTCCCATCGTGATAATCGTAATTGTACGGTGCTTTAAAACGGCTGCCATCCTGTGCGTGCCTTTCATTGTTGCATTGTTCGGCTTTAAAGACCACCAGGGAATATTAATGAAGAACTTATTAATAATAATTAAGCATTATGCATCCATTCTGTTGAACTGTGGGTAAAAAGTGCAATGCGTAAGTATTTGAAAGTTATACGGCATGGTTTGTCGGCCATGGATGGTGCACGCCAATAATGTGTTCCTGAATGCCGATGCATTTGTGCCTTGGGGTTGCATTTGGATCTTTTGTTCACTGTTAGATAGTTTCCTGTATATCACCACACCTGTGTGTGCCCAGAAATCAGTGGAGGGTCAGACCGCCTGCCCATACATGTTAGCATTTTTCTCTCAATCAGGCAATGGCTTTGGTAATCCGGAAAAAAAAAAGACTTCGAAAAAGAAGGGATCGGCCGTCGGCCCAAATCAAAATACACTCCTGTTTTTGGTTTCTATGGAGCATGTGTGCTTGTTTCACTTGTGTGCCTATTTAAAATCTCAGATCCTGATCATTTGATTTAAATAAAATAAAAGAACATAGTGTTGCACATCAATAAGGACATTTGGCCAGTTGCTGTGGCCTATTGACACAACTCTGTCAGCATTTCTAGGTTCTCACAGGTCTAATCTGTCCTAGTTTAATCCCCCTCACATTGTTTTAAACCTGTATGAATTTCTTTCTTCTAGATATTTTGAAGAATGTTTCAGCTGTTATTGTCCATACAATGAAAGTCAATGGGGTCCAAAATGTTTAAGCTCCAAAAGGACAAAGTTAGAGTGAAATTAATCTATATAAAACTCTATTGTAATTTTCCAAAGTGGCACAATCACCTAGTATGATGAAAAAAAAAAATATATATATATATTTTTTTTTTTTTTTGCACAATGAATAAAGTAATACAGGTTTGTAAAATGTACATTTTGGAGTGAACTATTCCTTTAAGAGGAAACTAATGCCAGTCCCATATACCAGTCGAAACCAGCATTTGAAGTAGAGTCGGTTTCCTCCCAGGGGAGCTTTGATTCCACCGATTCTACTGACTGACATTGAAGTGGTATAGCCTATATACCGTAGTTCATTTCACCGATTTCTTTTCTTCCCTCTTCATGTTTAATTGCTTCCCCTGATGACAACATCTCTTATATCGCCGCATTGTACTTTAGGAAGATAGTGTTATAGCAGATATCATATTTCTGCTCAGCCTTAGCTCAATTATAACATCCTCCTACTCTCTCTGATCTATTGGCTTTACTGGAAATGGAGTTTGGCTTTACTATCAGTCCTACCAACCATGACAGTTCTGAGGGCAGGTGTATGACAAACGAGACTTAAGTACATATGACAGGACTTGTTTAGGCTTTGCCCGAGCAGTCCAGAGGAAGCCTGGCTATATTGAATAATGATTATGCAGAGAATGGAGACATGTACAGTCGGCGTTATGAGGCTACAGAACGTATGAATAGAGAGGAATGTGCCTTCTGACTGCCATTGTTTGGGGGTGCACTGGAGGTGGTGCGCAGCTGGTTTATCCATGAGGAGAAGAGCAAGCGTAGGCGGCTAATGGGATGTGTTCCCTCATGTCAGTCCTGCTGCTGCAAGAGAAGGAGGGAGGGTAGCAGGCAGTTTGCTGTGGAGCGGAACTCTTTTTAAGGAGGGATTAGCTTAAGGGAGCAAACAGGCCTATATGGGCTACTGTGGCACGTTCCGAGAACTATTATTATTAGCTCACCTAGGTACAGCAATGGAAACGTGGAATAATCATTAACAAACCCATGCGTCAATCACAACAATGCAAAGAAGGCGGAAAAAGGTAGAAGGCTGCTCATGGAGGTTATTTGAGGTGCCTTATAAAAAAATCCCACTTATATTTATACTTATATATTTTATATGTATACTTATTCATGCCAAAAAAAGACCCCCACATAGCATAAACAGCTAATATATTTTAAAACCTATGTATACTGTGTAAGAAAAATGTAAAGATTTTTGTCATTGTATACATTTTCTGGAAAATGATTTAAAATAATTACTAATCATTTATATAGTGTGTTTCCCAATCCCCAAAATATTGGTTCAAAACAACTATTTTTTCTCTGAAATTTTCTCCTGATCTGAAAATCCTGCATGTTTTGAGTAAAATGTTTACTGAACATGTTTTAACTACTAAATTAAATTAATATGTTTTGTGATACGAATGTTGAGGACGGCACATATATTTACACCAGATTTACATTATACTTGACAAATAGTCAGTTTAATGAACAAGGATTCAGCTCTCAACTCACAGAGGGGCTTGAACAGGTGAAACTGTCCAAAAAGCTCTTTTTAACACAACAAAACAGGGGTCCAAAAATATATATTGCCATGGAAAAACATGGAAAAAAAAATCTATACCATAAGACCATACCATATTATTTTGTGGTGGGGGATTATATTTACTGATTATATAAGGGAAGATTGGGTGGGATGACCCATATACTTTAACAGATGCAATGTAACAAATATACAGTGGATATCGGTTTAGCCTTAGCATCAATTAATATATAATTTTACATGAATGCACTTAGCTGCTTTGAAACAATGTGTATTGTGAAAAGCACTAAAATTAAATTGACTTGACTTGGCTGGCTTTTATTCAAAGTGACTTACATTGCATTGAAGGTATATATTTTATCAGTTCATGCATTGCCAATATAATCAGAAACATACTGATTTTGTTGTTATAGCACAATACTGAAAATTGTGTATATAATTTGACCTTGATGTGAGTTTGGATAAGGTTGAGAAGATGGTCTCCTATAAATCTTTGCAATGGCGTAATGCCATCTTGTCAGTTTTATGGTTCTCGGTAAAACCCACAAATGATATACAGTATACTGTATATGCTGGAACACCTGCAAAGGTGACGGGTTCAGAATTTAGACAAAATAACAGTGAGAGAAGAAAGCAATAAAATAATATATGTCTAGTTTTAAATTATTATTTAAGTGTACCTTAATAACTGTCAACACAGGCAACAATTGGAGATCTCGGCTATATATTACCTAGCTCAACCCACAGCTTTGGTGAAGATCGAGCTGTTGGGTCAGTGTTTTAAGAGCACATATAATGTATATTTGATTTTCTACTAAAAGGATAGATCCAAGGTGAACGCTGGTCCAGCTCTACTACATTTGCTGAAGCTGAAAATAAAAGATGGTTAGAATTTCTTTTGTTTGGCAACAGCACCATCTGGCTGTTCGTGCTTATATTCAAGAATGGCCAGAGTTTACAGTTTTTCACAATTGCTAAAACACTCAACTCCATTCTCTGAACCAAATTATATACTGATTTGTAGAATAAATAACTCTTTCTGTAAAACCTTAAACAAGTTCAGGCAGTTAGACACCATTTGCAAATCTTATGCACTCTTTTTTACAAAACTTTAAACACACTCTCACTCTCTAAAACACATTCTGCACTGTGATGAACGTGTGTTGCAAAACGCTAAACATGAGCGGTAAAAGTTAAACACAACTGCAACACAGCTGTCATCGTTTACACACAATGGCTCAAAATTGTTGTTTCTAATGATTTAAAGGGATAGTTCACTTTGAAATTAAATTTTGGTATGTTTTAGCTTACCTCAAGGGCATCCAAGATGTAGGTGTCTTTTTTTCCGCAGTAGTTTCAATTTTTATATTTTTAGGTCAAACCGTTCTTGTCTGTCAGTCATATAATGCAGGTCTATGGTCACTGTCTCAAAGAGCATGCACAGAGTCCAAATTAAAACAATTCCCCATCGTAAGTACACATTGATGGCCTAAGACACGAAACGAGCGGTTTGTGTGAGAAAACGAACAGTATTTATATCGTTTTTACCTCTTGTACACAGCCACGTCCAAGTGATCTGAGAGCGTGGGCGGGTATAGATATATACACTAGATGTCGCCTTGGCTACGGTTTCGTTCCAATGAACTGCCGTAGCTAAGGAGACTTCTATTGTATGTGTCTATACCCGCCCGCGCTCTCAGATCACTTGGACGTGGCTGTGTTCAAGAGGTAAAAACGATATAAATACTGTTCGTTTTCTCACACAAACCGCTCGTTTCGTGTCATCTCTGATTTTGAGAACTAGTGAAATAGTTTTTGAGGCATTTGTTTGATTTTGCCAGAAAGAGTCAGGAGGTTTGTGACTGTAGTTTGAAGATTCGGTTTTGCGTTACCTGTTGTGAGAAAAGTGGTCAATGAACGAGGGCAACGAGGGCATTTCTGTAATGCAATGCATAAGACTGACCTGTCAAATTGCTTTAAGTGCACATTTAGACTCAGTCATGAAAACCCACAAAAACTAGTAAGACATTCTCTTACAATTAGACATTTGAAAAATAGTGAGCAGTGCTTGCCCATGCAAAAGTCAGTTGCTGCCTGAGTGTGTTTGCGATTTTGGTTTCACACTCACATCAATTAAACAGAGTAGGAAGATTGCGTATTTGGAGTGCTGTCCGGGGGGAGGGCTCCGAGCTCGGAATTTTTGCCCAAACCCAGAGTACTCCCACCCCTGTTGTTGTAAGAGTAGTTAGGACTAGAAGTGAGGAGATAGGGTGGTGGAGGGATGCTGTTAAACTGTCAACAAACAGAGGCAAGTTTGCTGTATATATATACACCTCTTAACTCGTTGATTGGGTTGATTAACAGAGTGTGCTCCACTCATGTCTAATTAGGTTTGATTATCTGAATGTGCTCCACATGTCTTTAATTAGGTTTAATTATCTGAACGTGCTCCTCCCGAACTTTAATAAAACATAATTTAATTTAGTATTTTGTTTTTTTGTGGTTACTTGGGTTATAGGGCCCACCCCAATAAGGATTCAGTTTCTTAATTAGCCTATTAAATTAATTAATAAATACGAAATACTTAACAATAGTAATGAAGTACAATTATTCTTCATGATGTTGACATGATAGAGTCAGGTGCTTGTTTTTTGCTGGACCTCGAGCATATGAGAGCATTTCAATGGTATTCCTTGGCTGAACCACTCACTGTTGAATACGGGCAGTATTAAAGAGATATTGATGGACGGCTGATGCTCTCACGCTTCTTTTATGACATCAATAATGTCTACTGAGTAGCAACTCATGAATGCAGTAGATGCCTGAGGCTCTTCTATATACCAAGTAATAAATGGAATCATGGGAACCCAGTCACACCCATCTCCATTTTTTCCCAGCATCCCCTTGAGAGTGGTACAAAGAAGTGTGCAGACAATTCATAAACAAAGACCATTCTGAGCCAGTTCATTAAAACGAAGATTGATTAAAATCAAGACATTTTTTGAAATTGATATCGTCAACCCAGCCCTGGACACATATGACATGTTCATACCAAGACCCGCTTGCAACACATTACATTTAAAGAAATTGCATAAAGTAAAATAAAGAGCAAATGCTGAAGGATGATAAATGTTTTCACTCTCTTCATGCTGCACTTCTGCTTCCCATTATTGCATATTTTTACACAAGCTGAACTAGGGAATCTGTCTGTACTGTGACAGATTTTTCTGAGTTTTGTTTTTGAGGGGAAATCTGCTGAAAGGATTTTAACGTGTGTCTTAATATGTTAAAATGTGTTAAAACAGTACAACACTGTTACTGGTAATTCAAAGCATTATTAAATTGCCAAAATATTTAATAAACAATTAGACATGGGAGCAGGAATTTGTATACATTTTTATGATTAACAGGCGTTCCAATTCTGTGGAAATCTGCAGAGCTTTCTGAGCCTCAGCAGGTGCAGATTTCATGTGGGCCTAAAGGATATGCCTGACTGGCTGGTACCTTGTCACATTTCTGGAATATGGAAGCACCAAATAACAAGGAAAATGGTTTTATTATTTAAATTTTTTGGTCTGATACCATCTTCCAGACCTGCATCCACACAGGAGCACTATGCCTGAGCATGTGCACTTACATCGTGCCATGGCTCTGAACGGCAAGTCTTTCATTGACAACAATTTTTTTTAATTTTTTTTTTTAAGATTGAGACTGTCAGGACTAGCAGGCTCATTGTTACACATCCTATCCACAAATCAGTCACAGACCTGAGAAAAAAAAAGGGACACCCACACTTTGTTGTAATTTTACCCAACCTCCATCTGCATTCATTTGAAGTGTCACGGGTGAAATAATACACCAGCCTCAACTTCTTTGTGATCCACTGATTCTCTTTCTTTCTCTCACACTCTTTTTGTGTAGACACAAAGAACTGAAAGGGGAAATACTGTCTGTCTTAGTGATGCTACTTTGAGAAGGAGGGTATTGCTGTGATTGTAGAGATAACAGAAAGAAGTGTAGCTGGATACTACACTTATGCATTCACTTCTTTAAAAATGAATGCCAACAAGTAATCAAAGAGCAAAGAGCACAGCAGGATGATAGTGTTCCCTTGACAAAAGTGTTCTCTTGTTCTTGGTCTACCTAGCATGCATGAGCCTATGAAAGCCCAGCAGGCACCGGACGTCAATATGACGTCATATTGACGTCAACATCCAACGTCGGAGATTGTTGCCCTTCAACAAGGAACCAAACCCCCAATCGCTCCCTGGGCGCCACAGCAAAAATGGCTTCCCACTGCTCCGGGTGTGTTCACAGTGTGTGTGTTCAATACTTACTGCTGTGTGTGTGCACTTGGAAGGGTGAATTGCAGAGCACAAATTTCAAGTATGGGATGGACACCATACTCGGCTTCACGTCCCGTCACTTTATATGAACACAGAGTACTCTCAGCTTGTATCCAAATGTCTCATAAGGTAAACACAGTTGTACCAATTTTGTACCTATAAAAATGCCAATTAGTACATCAAAATAAAACCAGCCAGCTAATATTTGTATTTATTGCAGCGGTTTACACTGTTTTTCTATCACAAGTGTGTGAAATGTCTTACAAATGTACTTGATGAGATCGTTAAATTTACTCAAGATATCATACTCATAGGATGAAATTTCTGTTATCTTTTACTCACCCTCATGTCTTTTCATGACACACCGACAAGAACACCGGCAAGGACACAGACACACCGGCACGGACACACCGGCACGGACACGGACACACCGACACGTTCACACCGACACGGACAGCGGCACGGGCACACCAGCACGGGCACACCGGCACGGGCACACCGGTACGGATACACCAGCATGGGTACACCAACACAAACACCGGTACGGGCACAACGGTACGGGCACACCGGCACGGATACACCGGCATGGGTACACCAACACAAACACCAGCACGGGCACAATGGTACGGACACCAGGACAGACACGGGCACACCGACATGGGACACACCGGCACGGGCACACCGTCATGGATACACCGGCGTGGGTACACCGACACAAACACCGGCACGGACACCAGTACAGACACGGGCACACCAACATGGGACACACCGGCACGGGCACACCGGCACGGATACACCGCCATGGGTACACCGACACAAACACTGGCACGGGCACAATGGCACGGACACCAGGACAGACACGGGCACACGGACACTGGCACGGACACCAACACGACACGGATGGGCACACCGGCACGGACACATCGGCACGGACACATCGGCACGGACACACCGACACGGACACTGGCATGGACACACCGGCACGGACACACCGACACGGACACCGGCACAAGCACAGACACACTGACATGGACACACCGGCATGGGCACCAGTAGGACACCGACACCGTCACGGACACACAGACACACCGGCACGGACACACTGACACGGACACCGGCACAAGCACCGACACGGACACACCAGCACGGGCACCGGTACGAACACACCGACACGGACACCGGCACAGACACACCGGCACATACACACTGGCATGGACACCGACACGGACACCAGCATGGACACCGGCACAGGAGCACTGGCACACCGTGACATTTTTTCACGAGAATCACGATTCTTTTGCACGTTGGTTTTACTATTTTGCAAGTGACTGAGCATTATATTTTTTTTATATAGACTGTATTTAACAGAAGCATTCAAGAAAGAAATTAAATGAACAAATATAAAAATAAAACACTACATAGACTTCACTGAATAAATTATACATTGATACTTATTAAAGCTACTATTAAAGTTATAAGAGCAGTGAGTGATTTTCTCTTTGTTTTTTATTGTTTTATTAACATTAAAAAAACATTTTGTTCCCCCAAAAAGGATTGTCATTATTTATTCACTCAAGTTGTTTTAATCACAGATAAGTTTATTTCTTCTGTTGAAAATAAAAGTTATTTTGAAGAATGTGGTTAACCAAACAGTTGCTGGTCCCCAGTGACTTCCATAGTATATTTTCCTACTATGAAAGTCAATGGGGACCAGCAACTGGTCGCCACATTCTTCAAAATATCTTCTTTTGTGTTCAGCACAAGAAAGAAATTAATACAGGTTTGGAACAACATTAAAGCAAGTAAATAAGGACAGAATTTTCATTTTTGGGTGAACTATCCCTTTGAGGACAAGCGGCAGCATGTTTACTATTAGGCTACGGTCACTTTAAGACCGGCACGCATCTAATATACACGCATATGACACGCACCCAATTTTCTCTCAAATATTTGCTTTCACTTTAGACATAATCAACTGTGTTTATGTAAACCTTGTGTGTATTTGACAGTATTAACCAAATAAAACTCTAAAGATAACTTAGTCCAGTAACCAGGCGCTGTTTGAGAGGCCTTTAAGTGAATGTGTGCTCAGAAAAGCCCATGTTAGAAGAACAGAGCGTCAACACGTACGTTAGAATTTGATGTTGTGTGGACGTCACCATTATGATGTCAAACAGATGTTGCAACTTAAATTTAACCAAATATCAACATTCTATGAGGTTGTGTGCCTGTTGGGAGGGTCTCAGGCTTCAAAATGGGTTTTATGATCAGCAGAAACCAAATCTTCTAAACAGCTTCTGCAAGATAATTGTGATAAACCAAAAGAAAAACTCCTCCCATTGTTGGTTCAGTGACTTTCAGTGTCTTTTAACCCACTATTCACAATTTTATCTAGTAATTTTACCTTCACACACAAAGCTGAATTCATTGTTATTTATTAATGTGTCCACTCATAATGGATATGTGCATAACTAGCTACAGAGAAACCATTAAAATGATGAATTGCGGAAGAAGAGTCCTGACCAGAGTCATTAACCTAAACCCTATCTACCAAATGTCATTCCTCCTTATTATCACAAGTGCTCCAAATTTCAAATTGTGTTTGTGACAATTAATCAATCAATCACATCACATTAGAAAAATGTTCCTCAAAACTAATGCGATAATTCACTAAAGCAGTGACTCAGAGGCAAAAATGTTGTTGTTGTCCATAACCATGACCTTTTTTTTTTTTTGTTGATTTACTGGATAAGGAATAAGGATAAGGGTTTTTAAAAATAGTTTTTACTCACAATTTCTACCTGATAACATCTGGAGTTTGACATAACAATATGTATATTCATTTCAAATTCAAATTCTTCAAAGAAAAAAATGAGTTGTAGAGGGGGTGAATTTCAGTCGTTTTTGCATATTTTAATGCGTATTTTGTCTTTATTTTAAATCCTTATAAGTCATCTTGAGGCCACCTTAAGCCAGGTTTAGCCTACACTGTTTGATTTTGGCCACGATTTGCCTGTCAAATTTGGAGAATCCTAAAAGATTCCTCTGATCCGGTGCCAAAATCTGAAGTCGGATGTTTACCGACAGCCGATTAATGAGCATTGCGATCAAATTTTACCTCCAACAACATTCTGGCAGTGTCAGAAATTTTGAGGCGCCATCCTGCAGTTTGACTTCTATGACAACTATCAAATCAAAAACTATCAAATACAATTTTTTTTTTTTTTTTTTTTTTTTTTAAATGAAAAAAAAAATGATCAAAAATAATGCTAGAAATGTATTTGTTTGCTAGTTACTGTTTGCACAGTCACTGAACATGTCACGAATTTATGATGTAAAAGTCCGGACAAGTCTTCATGTGTGCATTCATTCTTGACTGCCGTACAGTCTGACATTAAAGACATCTGAGATGTGACATGGATTATAGTGGGGATCCTGTTCGTACAGTCTGACAAGCAATAGTCGTTAAGGACTATTATAAATCGTACAGTGTACACCCGGCTTTAGAAGTTTGCTAAAGGGATAGTTCACTTTGAAATTAATGTTTGGTATGTTTTAGCTTACCTCAAGGGCATCCAAGATGTAGGTGTCTTTTTTTCCACAGTAGTTTCAATTTTTATATTTTTAGGTCAAACCGTTCTTGTCTGTCAGTCATATAATGCAGGTCCATGGTCACTGTCTCAAAGAGCATGCACAGAGTCCAAATTAAAACAATTCCCCGTCGTCCAAATTAAACAATTCCCCATCGTAAGTACACATTGATGGCCTAAGACACGAAACGAGCGGTTTGTGTGAGAAAACGAACAGTATTTATATCTTATACACAGCCATGTCCGAGTGATCTGATCTGACGTGTACGCAGACTGGTGCATAGATATATACACTAGATGTCGCCTTAAAGACATTCGTTCCAATGAACTGCCGTAGACAAGGCGTCATCTAGTGTGTATATATATCTATGCACCAGTCTGCGTACACGTCAGATCAGATCACTCGGACATGGCTGTGTATAAGATATAAATACTGTTCGTTTTCTCACACAAACCGCTCGTTTCGTGTCTTAGGCCATCAATGTGTACTTACGATGGGGAATTGTTTAATTTGGACGATGGGGAATTGTTTTAATTTGGACTCTGTGCTTGTGTTTTGAGACAGTGACCATAGACCTGCATTATATGACTGACAGACAAGAACGGTTTGACCTAAAAATATCAAAATTGAAACTACTGCAGAAAAAAAGACACCTACATCTTGGATGCCCTTGAGGTAAGCTAAAACATACCAAAAATTAATTTCAAAGTGAACTATCCCTTAAGGCCTCCTAGTGGGCCCCGGACCCAGAAAGAAATGTAAAGGGACAGTTTGCACGAAAAATACAATTCATCTTTTATTCACCCTCATGTCAACCTGTAAAAGCAGATATTTTGGTGAAAAAAACCCCAGAAATTTTTCCAAATATCTTTTTGGGTGAAATAACACTTGAACTGGGAGGCCTCAACTCTGTTTAGCAAACGCTGCAGGGTGACACCTGCTGGATTAAAATAAAAACCTAGGCTGAACAAACAATACAATCAAATACAGCTAATTTTAAAGCTACACCGTGTAGGATTTTCTCCCATCTAGCGGTGAAATTGTATATGACTACCACTACTAACTGAATATTACTTCTAGCCCCTCCCATTCTGAGGGTGTTTTAACTCCTACGGTGGCCGTATTATGAGTAATCTCCCCCTTGCATTCGTCACGGTGCCACTGAGTGTAAAAATGCGAAAGGCGAAGATTTAATTTGCAGGTATGTCCCTCTTTGGCTAATGTATTTTCAAGATGGAGGCGCAAAATGGCTTCCGCCATTCGAGCGACTCGCTCGTATGTATTCTAAATGGCAGATTCTACGCTTACGAGAATACTTGATTAGTTGGTAGAAGTAATTACAAATTAATGAGCAAATGTCATTTTGAAAGAACAAAGTGTTTTTTGCTAAGAATCAACTTAAAAAATGACACACTGTAGCTTTAAGTCAAATTCAACAAGCCAACATGATACTCAAGCTTTATTTAAAAACCTCTAGGCAGAACTGGATGTTCTGTGTAATGAATAAACAGGCGAGGTTAGCTAAATGGAAACATCTATACGGTCACGGAGGCAACAAATCTGTGAATTCTATTGCGCCCACCCTGCATCCCGCCTCTGCATTGGCATCCCAGTGGGTTGTAATACATTTAAATGCATTAACCCTTCATCATTCCCCCTCCAAACACACACACACACACACACACACACACACACACACACACACACACACACACACACACACACACACACACACACACACACACACACACACATTTTGAGGGGCTTAATTGATTGCTTGTTAACATGCTGCTCCTTTTAAATCAGCATGATGGTGGTCTCCAGCCAGGAGTTAATTCTGCACAGAGTAAGCAACCTTGAACACCTTGTTAATGAAGGATTTAGCCTTAATTGTATTATTTTGCTCAATTAGTGCTTCTCCAGCACATTCTGATCTGCCTAAAGGACACATGGGCCAGTTTCATGTTTTGATCTGCTTCATGGCCTACATTTTTTTTTACCTCTTTAAAGTTACTTCTAAAAAATATGACTGTTCGGGAAGACACGCTCAAATAGCTATTTGACCTGTTTTATATTTCTTTCTTACATCTGTTTATATTAATAAGCAGCAGAAGAGCTTGGCTCTAAGCTGTGTTTTGGGCTTTGGAGGGCTTCAACGTTCAAGGTCTAAGCTAAAGGCAAAAAAACAGACTATGTTTACTTTGCTTTGTTCTCTTTTTCTTCAATAATATCCTGCAGGTGACCTGCAGCTTTATCCCCAATTAAAATCCTCACAACCATCTCTACAAAAACATATTTTTGTACAGAAGAGAATTCAAAGGTGCATTTAGAAATGTACAGTGTCCCTAAATTTAAATTTGCATACCTCCCTGCTACACAATATGACATTGTTTATGACAATATGAGTGAATCATGGTTCATTTATTATTTAATATTTAATTAATGCATTTTTTTTTTATAAGGCTACTGATATGACTTCATCTTCATCGAATGTACAGTACATGAGCATTTTCCACGAGTCGGCTACAGCTGATTTTATGTTTACAACTTTTTTAATGAGGAACATTGAAGAAAAAAATGGAGAGCAGCTCTCTGTTTTGGTTGATGTGCACATTGGGATGTTATCACCTGTGTGGATTTTGGATGGTGTCTGTTTTGTTACTGCAGAGACCCTCAGGGAAGTGTGAATGTGACAGGAAGATTTACCTCAATAAATCATCAGGGCATAATTATTATCCCGACAAGCAAAAGATGATGTAAAACAGGACACGACAGCTATGATAAAAACAGATGGACAGTGGTGTAGAAAGAAATATGCTCACACATGCCAAAGACACATTCAGACAAACTAGCGCAGACAGCTCATCAATCCCCAAGTTTAAACACATAGTTTGGTTTTCATAAAAAAAAATTCTGACAATGGTATGATGCCCCCAGCATCTAATTACACTACATAAACATTTCACAATTTATAAAAGGAACAAATTAATTTTGACCACAAGGTGGTGCTCTTTCTCTATGGCAAAACTTCTCAGAGGCTAATCTTGTTGCCTATTCACAAACTTCCTCAGATGTCAAAAATAAGAACGTATCTAGGTCAGCAGCTACGAAAACTAAAATTATTTCCCTCTTTCATTTTACATGCCAGTACAATTTCATTTCCCATGCCATAAAGCATCTGCCAATCCTCTGTGTTTGTGTCTGAATCCAGAGACGTATAACGTTTCTTCCGAGTGTCAGGTATGGTGCACTAGAGAAAATGGCTTCTGAGAATTAATGTATTTTAGCGAGAGCACTGTGAAGACTGGAGTAACTATATTACTAATCTGTTATTTTACTGACATTTTAATCAAAAGCAATTATGGAGAAACCTGTCTAGGCTAGGGCATAACACACACACGCACACGTCTGGTTAGCTGTTCACTGGTTCCAAACTGTATATTCTGTCCCCTTACACTAACCTGACCCCTAAACCTACCCATCACACAAAGCTTACTGCATTTTAAAATTTTCCAAAAAACTCATTCTGTATGATTTATAAGCTTGTTTCCTCATGGGGACCTCAATTTAGTCCCAGCGGTGAGGAGTCCACGTGAGTCAGTGCAGTCCCAAGCACAACAAGCACACACACACACACACACACACACGCACGCACACGAGCTGGCCAAAATACAATTACAATAACTTGAAAATCAGATTTTACTAACTGACATTTTACTTATCATGTCATTCGTTTTTGCACTCGCATTTATTTGTTTGTAAGTTTAAAAAGCACAAATAAAGTCGGTATGTGTGGGTGGAATGAATTTACAAAATTATACATTTTACATCCTTTCACACACTGTGGCATTCATCTAAGTTAGGCTCTTGAAGTGGATACTGACAGGCCTTTTTATTGAACGTTTCCTAGTCAGCCAGCTTCGCACTGAGCCGCTGCTGCCTGCCTCTCAGGCCTCCTCCAGCGCTCCACAGTGGGAGACCCACTCCAGCTGAGAAACAGCTGCCTTTACCACAGTTACACTGCCATACCTCCGCACTGCTGTCTGCAAATCACACTGGGATAAGGGCTGTCCTATATACAGAGAAAAGGGCTTTAATGGACAGAAGAGGCAAAAAGGCACATAGGCATTGGTCAGATCATGATCATTTCAGCAAATGGCAATAATTAGAATCTCAATGAGAGCAAGCGGCACTATACTTCGGAGGTTTATGTCTATTCTGGGTATACACATCTCGCTCACTTACATACCATTAAAGGGTTAAGTGCATTTTCACCCTGGCAGCTTGACAACATAATGACAACACAGTCAACAGCCAAAGGAGACTGAACATTCATGCTGTTTACAAAGTGCCATTTAAGTTTGTTTTGTTGCCGTAATATATTTTTTAGTGTTCGATGGGCTGTAATCATGATCTAATCAAAGAGATTCACTGTTCCAAAGCGTACGGACGTTCTGGACCTCCACTTTCCATTAAAAGTACAACTGAAGTCCGAAGATTAAATTGTGTGCTTGATTAAACAATGGAATTAATTAAACTGAAATGCCAGACAAGAGACTATTGCCTTCCTTCAATCATCCTAATTGTACTTGATGTGGTTCTGGCTATTAGCAACTGGAGAACAAGGTGCTTGCAAATTATGTGTGCGGCTCACCCTGTGGTCTGTGTGGGTCCTAAGGCCCCAGTATTGTGATGTGGACACTATACTGTCAAAGAGCACCGTCCTTCGGATGAGACGTTAAACCGAGGTCCTGACTCTCTGTGGTCACAAAAAATCCCAGGATGTCTTTCGAAAGAGTAGGGGTATAACCCCAGGCATCCTGGCCAAATTTGCCCAGTGGCCTCTGTCCATCATGGCCTACTAATCATCCCCATATACTAATTGGCTTCATCATTCTGTCTCTCCTCCACCATTAAGCTGGTGTGTGGTGCGCGTTCTGGTGCAATATGGCTGCCATCGCATGATCCAGGTGGATGCCACACATTGGTGGTGGTTGAGGAGATTCCCCCTTCTAAAGCGCTTTGAGTGCCGAGAAAAGCACTATATAAATGTAATGAAATATTATTAGTATTAAGTGTGTGAAAAATGGTTGTGGTGGGTCAGTGACAGTCTGATCTACAGCCAGACTGCCAGACCGCCAGACCCAAGACCCATGGTGGCTGTGAGGGACGACCCCCAAGAGAGGAACAAATGGGATTTATTTACAATTTACTACAGGATTTGTACGCTGGCAATTGTCTCCTTAAACCAGCACAACTACCTACATAATTTTAGGGTTGCACGACTATGATGAAAATTATGATTCCGTCATGGCAACTCTTGGAGTGTTTGGCATGGGAATATGACAATGTTGATATGTTTGGTCTTGGAGGAATAGATATTCTACGCTACTGCTGCTGCTGTTGGGTATTGCTGCTGCAGATCAAGTATTAGACTTGCTACTGCCAATACATACACGACATTCTGCTGTAAGCAAGTAAGACACGCTGCTGCTGTACAATATAGTATACATGAATTACCCATAGCAGATCTATACAGGTGGAGCTGGGGAAGGTGGAGGGTTTCTGAAAGCGCGCTGCAACTGCTACAGCAAATGCTGACCAAGTATTTGAAGGTTGAGCAGCGAGCTCATTGGCTACTGATACAGCAGGAACCAATCAGCTGTGCCCTAAAGAGAATGATGTGATTGCAAGCATATAGAGTTAAGGACCTATCAACATGTGCCATCTAGAGTTTCATGACAGAACTTTGAACTTTGTATTCCCCTGATACTTAATTATAAAATATAAAAAATCTTATTTTGTGTGGGGCAACTGCATGCCATATTCTTTACGCAGCCTACACATCCAAAACAAGCTGAGAACTGTGTCCCTGAATGATTATATTGCTGTTTTATCAGTAAATCAATTGAATAAAGCAAATAGCTTCAAAAAATTATAATCTTTGCATTATATTATAATCAACATAACCAATTAAAATCATTGAAGTGTAAATGGTTTGACTTTTCATAATTAGTTAACTGTGGAAACCACTAATTTTGCAGCTCTACAATATGTCATGTATAAAGTTC
The DNA here is from genome assembly GCF_965113295.1 of Leuciscus leuciscus. Taxonomy (NCBI): domain Eukaryota; kingdom Metazoa; phylum Chordata; class Actinopteri; order Cypriniformes; family Leuciscidae; genus Leuciscus; species Leuciscus leuciscus. Next base: position 26,662,725 of record NC_138743.1, on the reverse strand, counting down.
TCTTTGTTCCAAATGGTTTCAAATCCAAACCCCACCTCAGTAGAAGCCAAAACAACCACATCTATTAGAGATGAGTCAATCACAGTCACCCAGTGTCACATGACTATGACTCCTCCCCTGCTGCCTACGGCTCATGCTAAGAGACTGATGAAAAATGTATTTCTTACACATTTATAATTCAAACAGCCATAGCCAGCAAGTAGATCAGGCAGATGACCCTCCTGTCCCAGTACCCCCTGAACCATAGGATAGATATACGTGATTATAAAGCAAATTCTCAGCAGATTTTAGAAGACATGCTCTCTGAAGTACTGCTCTTTTATATATTTTATATCTTATATATGACATTATATATTCACTATTTAAAAGTTTGGGACTGGTAAGATTTAAAGTTTTTGAAAGTTTTTGAAAGAAGTCTCTTTATATTCCCCAAGGCTAAATTTATTTGATCAAAATGCAGTTAAAAACAGAAATATATTGAAAAAATATTACAATTTAAAATAAATGTTTTCTATTTTAAAATGTAATTTATTCCTGTGATGGCGAAGCTGGATTTTCAGCATCACTACTTTTCAGTCTTCAGTGTCACATGATCCTTCAGAAATCATTCTAATACTGATTTGGTACTCAAGAAACATTTCTTATTATTATTAATGTTGAAAACAGTTGTGCTGCTTAGTATTTTTGTGAAAACCAGAATACCTTTTTTTTCAGGATTCACTCTTCTTCACTTCAAGTCCAAAAGAACAGAATTGTTTGAACTATAAATATTTTGTAACATTATGTCTTTACTGTCACTTTAATTTAATAGAACCTTGATGAATACAATTAGAAATTTTTTTTTTTTTTAATTACTGACCCCAAACTTTCAAATGGTAGTATCTATATCATTAGAATAGTTAACATGTTATGTAATATAATAGTTAGGGCCCGAGCACCGATGGTGTGAGGACCCTCTTGGAATTGCTCTGTTTATTATTATTATTCTTCTCCGCATTTAATTGCATTTTTGAGGGCCTAAACATGCTCGAAAACTCACAAAACTTTGCACACGCGTCAGAACTGGCGAAAATTTACATCTGATATAGGTTTCAGAATTGGACGGGGCAAAATGGCTCGATAGCGCCACCTATAAAAGTTCAACGGAGTGCGCCTCCCGCAACGTTCCACGTACGTGCACGAAATTCGGTACATACATGTAATCACCTAATACCTACAAAAAAGTCTCTTGGAGCATAGCCCTAAACACAACAGGAAGTCAGCCATTTTGAACTTCCTCTCAGATTTTTGTGCAGTTTTTGCCATTTTCATGCCTCGTACTTTAACGAACTCCTCCTACAGTTTTAATCTGATCATCTTCAAATTTGGTGAGTGTAATCTTAAGGCCTTTGCGACGTTAAATTGCGAAGATCTTGAGTTTTCGTCGAAGGGCGGGTCCTCGGCGGCCTGACAAATTTCGATGTTTCGCCATGAAACAGGAAGTTGCTGTAACTCAGGCATGGAATGTCCAATCTGCCCCGAACTTCACACGTTTGATAAGCGTTCTGTCCTGAACACATGACCATGCTCATATTCAGTTATAGTCATAGCGCCACCTGCTGGCAACAGGAAGTGACATGTTTAACACTGTTATGGACTCCTAATAACATATAAAAAAGTGCCAGCAAGTGCTAAACATGCTAACAACATACTAGAAGCATGCTAAAACATGCTAGCAAACTCTTAGCTAAGTGCTAAAGCATGCTATTTTTGCAATTAAATAGGAATTTGCTGTAACTCAGGCATGGAATGTCCAATCTGCCCCAAACTTCACACTTTTGATAATCGTTCTGTCCTGAACACATCTACATGAGAATATTCAGTTATAGTAATAGCGCCACCTACTGGTAACAGGAAGTGTCATGTTTAACACGTTGATGCCATTCTAGCAACATGTTAAAAATGCCATTGACTTCTAAACATGCTAGAAACATGTTAAAACATGCTAGCAATACTTAGCTAAGTGCTAAAGCATGCTAATTCAATGAAACAGGATGTTGTTGTTACTCAAGAAGGCAATGTCCAATCTGCGCCAAACTTCACACTTTTGATAAGCGTTCTGTCCTGGACACATGACCATGCTCATATTCAGTTACAGTCATAGCGCCACCTGCTGGCAACAGGAAGTGACATGTTAAACACTGTTGTGGACTCCTAATAACATATAAAAAAGTTCCAGCATGTGCTAAACATGCTAACAACATACTAGAAACATGTTAAAACATGCTAGCAAACACTTAGCTTAGTGCTTAAGCATGCTAATACTGCAATTAAATAGGAATTTGCTGAAACACAGGCACGGAATGTCCAGTCTGCCCCAAACGTCACACGTTTGATAAGAGTCATGGCCTGAACACATCTACATGAGAATATTCAGTTATAGTAATAGCGCCACCTACTGGTAACAGGAAGTGTCATGTTTAACACGTTGATGCCGTTCTAGCAACATGTTAAAAATGCCATTGACTTCTAAACATGCTAGAAACATGTTAAAACATGCTAGCAAAACTTAGCTAAGTGCTAAAGCATGTTAATTCAATGAAACAGGATGTTGTTGTTACTCAAGAAGGCAATGTCCAATCTGCGCCAAACTTCACTCTTTTGATAAGCGTTCTGTCCTGAACACATGACCATGCTCATATTCAGTTACAGTCATAGCGCCACCTGCTGGCAACAGGAAGTGACATGTTAAACACTGTTGTGGACTCCTAATAACATATAAAAAAGTTCCAGCATGTGCTAAACATGCTAACAACATACTAGAAACATGTTAAAAAATGCTAGCAAACACTTAGCTTAGTGCTAAAGCATGCTAATACTGCAATTAAATAGGAATTTGCTGTAACACAGGCACGGAATGTCCAGTCTGCCCCAAACTTCACACGTTTGATAAGAGTCATGGCCTGAACACATCTACATGAGAATATTCAGTTATAGTAATAGTGCCACCTACTGGTAACAGGAAGTGTCATGTTTAACACGTTGATGCCGTTCTAGCAACATGTTAAAAATACCATTGACTTCTAAACATGCTAGAAACATGTTAAAACATGCTAGCAATACTAAGCTAAGTGCTAAAGCATGCTAATATAATGAAACAGGATGTTGTTGTTACTCAAGAAGGCAATGTCCAATCTGCGCCAAACTTCACACTTTTGATAAGCGTTCTGTCTTGAACACATGACAATGCTCATATTCAGTTACAGTCAATGCGCCACCTGCTGGCAACAGGAAGTGACATGTTAAACACTGTTGTGGACTCCTAATAACATATAAAAAAAAATGCCAGTAGGTGCTTAACATCCTACCAACATACTAGAAACATGCTAAAACATACTAGTAAACACTATAAGTACTAAACCATACTATTACTACAATTAAATATGAATTTGCTGTAACTCAAACATACAATATCCAATCTGCCCCAAACTTCACATACTTGATAAAAGTCCTGCACTGAACACATCTACAAAGCAATATTCAGATATATAACCCCACCTACTGCCAACAGAAACTGAACTGGTTAACACAGTAATGCAGTACTAACCACATACCTATTGTGTACTAAGCATGCTAAAAACATACTAAACATGCTAGCAACTACTATATACTGTATACCTCCTTAAATGCACATTGCCCAACCATGCTCTGTCTTCCTAAAGCCAACGAGTGACGATGGCACGGGTGCGAGGGCCCTTTCATCGCTGCTTGCAGCTTTAATTCAATATTAAAATCTACCCGTTTACATTTGGTAATAATGCATGTCAAATGTGTCATCAGATTTTGAGGGGAGGGTCTCTGATTTCATGAGTACATCAGTCACTACCTGACTTTTTATATATATTGTATGCTCATAGAGTGCAAAAAAGAGAAAAATATAAAAGAAAAAAAAGTCTGCGCATTATTGTATATACACACAATCAATGTGTTCTTCAGAATATACTTTTACATTCATTGTGAGCTTCTATATTAACTGTATTTTGGATGCATGTGTTCATTTAAAAGCATTTAAACTATAAATATAATGTGGGCGTAAGCATTTTTGCTGACCTCCAAATGTAATTTGAGTGGTCCATTTTGAACCCTGTTTTCTACCACTTGTGTTTGGATTTCCCAAACCGGATGTTAAAACCAGGTGTAAAAGACAATAGAATCTGAATAAGTCCACCATAAGATCAACAAACAATTGTTCTATGACTGATCAATTATCATTGTGTTTTGCATCTGTGCAAATTCATGGCATCCATTAATGTGGGAGTAATAATAATTAGATAGAGATCGTTTGCGCTCCTTCTATGTGTGCTGTATGTACGTATGTCTCCAGGAAGACAACTGTGAATGCTTGGTGCATACATCTTGGGATAATTAGCATTGTTGACATTGTTCCCGCCTGCCGTGATAATCTGTCTATGAGGGGCTTATTAGAATGAGTGTTTACAGAGTGTGCCTGCAGACCGGGGCTCTGCTTGCCTCTATTCCTCTTCTCTCCCCTATTGTCCAGTCTGACGCCTGGCCACAAAGCCAGTCCTCATGTCCTTATTGTTCAAGAACAACCAGCCAAGACAGCCATCAGCAGGCACCGGGCAGATGGCCCTATTCAGGAGCTCTCACAATGCCAATACTGCAGGCCAACAGCACTGAGTCTGAGTCCTGACTGGACCCCATAGGTCCACAACTCACCAATGATTCACTGAAAACAGGAGACGACATTAATTGCTGCCATGTCTCAAGCATGTGTGTGTATAAAGAATGACTGATGAGTCTTCACTAGGGAGTGGTTCAAATGGCAGACTTTAACAACAACCAATGGAATGTGAGAAGGCCTTTAAAAACAGATTTTAAGTGTGTGATTTCTGTGCTACTAAAAACACAACTATTTTGAAACTGGTTTCTCACTCCCTGTGTCTGCTATTGGTTGGACAAATGGCTAATTTGGCTTTGTCGGATTGTCTGGTTGTTTTTTATGTTCAGTTACTCATGTACTTATATTTACCTTTTTAATAATAATAATAATAATAATAATTAGGAGTTCAAGCATGAAATGCTGAAACCCTATTGTAATTGTAAGGATTTGTAAAACGCAATCATATTTTGTCAGTGTTTATCACTTCATTTGCACTGACACTTCACATAATTGCTAGTTATGTGGTAAATCATGGTAAATCACACTGGAAACATGGTAAATCATAGTAAATAATACTAGAATGTGGTGTATCAAGGTAAATCATGCTAGAATCCTGGTAAATCATTCTAGAACGGGGTATATATCTTGGTAAATCATACTAGAACATGGTAAATCATGGTAAACTATGCTAGAACAGGGTAAATCATGGTAAACCATGATAAATCATGAAAAACTATGGTAAATCATGCTAAAACATGGTCTTTTCCATTTATGATGTCAGTGGTTAAATGCTTGCTAAATAAAACTTGATGTCTTTTGATGCTTTTGTGCTTAAAGGCCTTAACTGCTTGAACCCCGATAAATGTTGCTTGCAGCTTTAATTATTATTATTATTATTATTATAGTAGTAGTAGTAGTAGAAACCTAATATTGCTGCTGTTAGTATTAAATTATCAAAAAACACAACATTAAAAATATTTACTGATTTATTATGATTGAAGTAATCATCATCATTATTATTATATTATTATATATTATTCAAATAATAATACACATTGTTAATATGTGACCCTATGATGTCACGTGGGTAATTTTTATGAAATTGAGATTTATACATCACCTGAAAGCTGAATAAATAAGCTTTCCATTGATTTGTTTGTATAGGAAAATATAAAAAATCTGGAATCTGAGGGTGCAAAAAAGAAAATCGCCTTTAAAGTTGTCCATTTATGTTCGGGACTGTGCTGCATTCACTCACAAAAACAAGTGTTTTATATATTTATGGTAGGAAATGTACAAAATATTTTCATGGAACATGATCTTTTGTTAATGTCCTAATGATTTTTGGCATAAAAGAAAAATCAATAATTTTGACCCATACAATGTATTGTTGGCTATTGCCACAAATATATCTGTGCGACTTGTGATTGGTTTTATGATCCAGGGTCACGTATATTATTGTTGTTTTTATAATTATTATCACTACTACTTTTGGTTATTAATATTACTATTGCTAGATAAGTGCCATGTTTTGATCACTTGTATCATGAATAAAATCTGTGCTATGTATGAAAGTAAAAAATAAAAAAACTTTTGGGACAGAAAGAATGATCAAGGAACTGCAACATCCGTTCCTTTGTTTTTGTCCATGTAACACTATTTTTTACTTTCTATATCAAACTTTCTGGCAAACTTTTGATAGAGAAATGCCATTACTATTTCAGTGAGGCACCTGCTCTAATTAAATACACACAGTGGAGCAAAAGACCCATCAAACTGAATTAGATATGCTAAATATGTTTTGTTTGGAGTCGACACAGTCAGTTGACCATCTAAAGACTTAATATGTATATCAGTCTAGACTCCAATCTAATTGTATTTGAACTCACTCATGCAAAATCAAATAAACAATGCCATGAGTGGGAAGTGAAAGAGTTGCTCTGGCTTTTATGTCACACTGTGAAACTATATGAAAGCTGATCAATAACAGTTGACATGATTTAGTCATGGGTGGAGGAGATTCATGGGAGTCAAGTGTGTATTTATGTCTGTTTAATGTGCTTTGCAATGGTTGTCTTGCAGATATTTGACAAACTAACTGCATGAACAGCCATTTATTCACATTTGCAAATACTGTTTATATCTGTCTGTGTAGATAAACATACTGTATATGCAATATCATATTATATACATATATAAAGTATTTATAATTTATGTTATAATATATATATAATTTTAATTATTATAAATAAATACCTCAGAGCAAAAATAAACCAAGATTTAAAATTGCAATGACCTTCTCTATTTTTTTTTATTCAAATGAATCATTCCTATTAAGTAAAAGTACTGGTTTTACTTTCATGTATTAAGTAAAAACACAATCTTGCCATGGTAGAACACTTATTGTCTCTTGGCTGATTTGATTTCATTATTTACTTCTAAAAATCCAGGATAATTGAATAGTGGGCACTGGAAGCTGGCGTGTCTGATGAGAGCGGGTGTGGAATGTGGTTCCTCGAATGAGGTTCCTAGAATGAAAACCCACTTGGAGTAGGAGAGGTAATGGGGATGGGGGATGTTCACTACCCTAAATTAGACCCATATGATTTAATTCTGAATGAAAGCAGGAAGGTCTTAACAAAAAAGCTTAAAAGGTGGTGGTGATAAAGAATGATCAACAGAGATTGTTACTTAGATCATGCAGCAGGATTGCGAGTGGGGCGCATGAAGGGAATGAGACAGCTGCTCTTTTAAGTGACGGAATCCTCAAAGAGGAGAACACTGCAGGAGAGGGCCGGGGGTGAGGAAAAGCACCTGCCATCTCTCCGTCTGCATGCTTCTCTTTCTCCTACATTCACAGGACCTGAGTGAAATAAACTCAAGCTCTGTGGAGGGAGCAGCAGGGAGCCTGACTGTAATGCTTCTGGATTGTGTGTGATGTTTGTGCTGATTGAAATGTAAAGGATGAGAATATTATGACTCATGCTGAATGTTGTTTTCACTTTTTTTTTTAACTAAAGCCAGAAAGTTGCACCATGTGTCAGCTGAAGAAAAAGATATACCAGAAGAGTAGGACTGTAATAGGCCTGTCAAATAAACGTTAATGTATTAAACAAAAATAAATGATATTTCCACAACAATATTAATCAGCACAACTGCTGTCAACATTGATAATCATGAGAAATGTTTCTTGAGCAGAAAATCAGCATATTAGAATGAATTCGGAAGGAACATGTGACACTGAAGACTGGAGTAATAGAGTGCATTAGTGCCCACCCACTTTTTCAGTGGAATTTGTTCCGGAAGAATTTTTTTTTTCCATTCATTTCTCCCATTGGGATTTCAGAAAGCATTATAAGCCACGAACCAAGCCAATCAGCCAGGAGGTGAATCATAACATCATAAACTATGATTTGAAGCAAAAAAAAGAAAAAAAAGAAAAGACAAAGATACCGACTGGCTGTCACAATTATGATCTGTCTTGTCTGCACCAAATCTACGTTCGTCTGTCTACTTCATGTGCCTAGTCGTGACAATGGCCATCACAGGAATTAATTACATTTAAAAAAATTAAAATGAATAATAGAGAACAGTTATTTTAAATCATAATAATATCCGAATTTTACTGTTTTTACTGTATTTTTTAATCAAATAAATGTAGCCTTGGTGAGCTTAAGAGATCTCTTTGAAAACAATTATAATAATGACTATAAAAATGAATAATAATTTTGTGTAACCATACACATTTATAAATTAAATTTTTTTTTATATAAATGTATTTATCAACTTGTGTGGACTGAAAGCCTGCAAATGTGATAGACAAACAATATATTGATTACGTCTAATGTCTATTCAGTGATTTACTTGCATTTCAAAATAATGTCATTTTATTTTAACTTTGGGCCTTTTTAGTAAATATTGATATTTGTGATTTATTGTGAACCATTTGATCAAATAATCAGCATATTACGTATTTATTTTTAAATTATTTACAACTGATTAATTAAATAAATAGTATTTAAATAAATATTATTAAAATTTTTTTTACAATTTTTGCCTCAATTAAAAGTCGTAGTTACATGAACTTGACAAAAAAAGTTTCTCTCTGCTTTCTTTCTAACACTGACCAGAAAATGGTCCCCTTCAAAAGTGTTTGTGTGGTTGTGTAATTTGTGTCCACTAGCCAGGCATAATTCCTCAGCAGCAGATGAGAGGGCTCTGAGCCCCAGCATTAGCTCTGTAATGAGACACCACTCACAACAAATAACAGTCACAGAGACCTGCTCTGCCACTTCAAAGAAGCCACATTTACTCAGATCACCAAAGCAAGAGGACACACTCGGACCAGAACGAGTAAACATTTGTCATGGGCTACTGTGCTCTGTAGTTTAGTATGTCACAACGGCACAACCCAAGGTCTAATTTAAACCCGATGGATTGTCCTATGCTGCAGTCACATTAATTATGTCATTCGATTCCATTTTTAGTAATCAACACTGTCTAAAACAGTTCACAATGTAAGCAAAATTTTGCCACACCATCTCATTAGTGTTTGACTGTCTGTACCTCTTCTTTATAACCAGACTCTAGTCACCTCCGTCTGAACCAGACTGAATAGTGGCCTGTTGCAAGGAGAATCCTGTGAGAACAGAGATAATGTTTTATTCAGTGAGGTGGAAACAAATGTGCAGGAGCAGCATGGGAAATGCATGCAAGTGTCTATTTTATTTCAAAGTCCACAAATCTCCATTTATTTCCAGCAATGTTCATGTCACTCACATACGCAGCAGGGGTTTATTCAGTATCTGCCAGCAGTGCAGGGAACCTTTTATGAACATTGGATAATTCTATTCTGTTCTGTTCTGTTCTGTTCTGTTCTATTCTATTCTATTCTATTCTATTCTATTCTATTCTATTCTATTCTATTCTATTCTATTCTATTCTATTCTATTCTATTCTATTCTATTCTAAGAGACTCTGAACACTATTGACATTGACTGCAGTAGAAATGCAAATAGAGACCAGTGATGAAGTGAGAGATAAATGAAGTGATGCTATAAAGCAGGAGTAATTTTGAATTTAGCAGATGGGAGTAGAACTATTAAATGTGCCATGAAATTACAACTAGGAAATGTACTGTAAAAGCACTACTTAACTTGGCAGAAATGGCAGGAGTTTTTTTGGCACTGTCTAACGAAGAAAAGCTGAATTTTCCAGTCAAACTGTTGCTGGATGTCTATGGATCTTTGTTGTGGTAAACTATAGGAGAACGGTGCAGTAACAATATTATTTACAAACAGTAAATCAGATTCAGCTCTGTTTAGAAGCACTGTCCAATGAATTCAGAGTTGACAAAGGAAAAGTGGCACAATTCTGTTTTATGTTTCTAAATGAACTTCAAAGGGGGCCCTGAGAAACACATATGGAAAATTGGAAATATATATACAGGGTGGGCCATTTATATGGATACACCGTGGTGGCATGGGAGTGGTTGGTGATATTGAGGTCCTGTTTGTGGCACATTAGTATATGTCATGGTCACCACCCATCTTGAGGAGTTTGCCCCCTCACATGTACTGGTGTGCCACAAACGGGACTTTGGTGTCACCAGCCATTCCCATGTTGTTGCGGTGTATCCATATAAATGGCCCACCCTGTATATATATATATAAATGTCTTATGTGATAACTCTTACATATAAAAGGTACTATGTAACTTTTTTATTTTTGTTCAAAATTAACAAGAGTTAATACATCATCAATCCGTCTTCCAAAACGTGTTTTTGTCCTGCCCTGATTCACTATGGTAAGCCTATTATAAGCGTTTCTATTTTAGACCTGTCAGAATGTTTTTGCGGTAAATTGCATACATACATCATCCGTGTGTTCCTCGTCATATCCACACACACACACATATATGTATATAAACAGAGAAAGGTTGCTCCGGCTACTTTGACGTGTGGCAGTGGAATAGGTTAGTTGTCACAAGGAGTGAGAAAGGTTGACACAATAGGAGCACAATAAATCTCCAACCTGCTGGCAAAAAGAGAACGCAACAGAGCTCATAATAAATCAAGAATCAACATCGGCTTGGCTTTTTGGATAATTGAGGGATTTGAAATGTTGTAGAAGCGACGTAGAGATGTTTTTTTTTTTACTCAACAGATGAAGGTATTTTATTGAACAGATAAACTGCCATTTCTGTCAGGACCACTATCGTCAAATACGATTGACAATTAGCATACAGTTTGGATTGGCGGTGTGGTTCTGTTCTGGGCAAGAACTCCCTGTGCATTCATGCATCCTAGCATGGATAAGAGCAGGGAGAACAGCAATTTCCCTTTGGGATAAACAGAACAGAACCAACATAAATGTATTGCAGATATATTTAATTCAATATTTTAAAGTACAACATAATTAGAGAATTTTAGTCTGATTCAGGGTTAATCAGAATGCCAAATCCTGACTGATGAGAGGAGGAGCTGGGGATGGAGGAGTGAATTGGCTCCTGAGAAACACGATAGCTGCTGATAATACTGAAGGAGCTTATATATGAATACAGTGATAGGCGTCATATTCCTATAGGTAGACAAGGATCAGCTGAGAGTCAGCTGATGCGAGTTTGACTAACGTGGCGTGCCGGAACTGACGCTACGCTTGATATATAGCTCTCTAACAGAGTTCATTTTAAAGCATTATCTAGTGAAGGGTCATTAAGAATTAAGAAATAAATAGGCTATGTACTATAAACCTTTGTATTTGGGGTTGATAAGATTTTTTAATGTTTTAAAAAAGTAGTCTCTTATGCTCAACAAATCTGCATTTATGTGATCCAAAATAACTTTTTTCTATTTGAATTTATTTCTGTGATGCAAAGCTGAATTTTCAGCATCATTACTCCAGTCTTCAGTGTCACATAATCTTTCAGAAACAGGATCTTTGGTGCTCAAGAAACAGTTTCTTATATTTAATGACTTTTTTTCAGTATTTTTTGTTGTTGGTTTTTTTTTTTTTTTGAAAAGAACAGCATTTATTTGAAATGTTTTTTTGTAATCATGTAAAAGTATTTACACTCACTTTTAACCAATAATCCTGCTGAATAAAACGATTAATTTCTTTAAAAAAAAATAAAATAAAATGATGGTGTATAATTAATAACATTTGATCGATCAGCTGACCAAGAAGGTTGGACAATACATTTTAAAGCACTGGCACTGAAATGGGCAATAGCCATGAAATGAAATCTGCATTCCACAGCAATTCTTTTACACAGATAAAGATGCTGAGAGCAGTATCTCTGTGTCCAGTCATGCAGTTGGTCTGTGTGTTTGGTCTCAGGCTACAACAGAGGTTAATGTAGGTGTCTTGGAGTTTATCTGTAACAAAAGAACAGGCTTATAAACTGCTTGCTGCATCTGCAGCCTGTGTTAAGCTCCTACTTCAGTTCTCACGCCGGTAAATTACCTGCATTGTGTTTCCTGTCCCGTGTCTGTGCCAACACATGCTAAAGCCATAAGAGCTGACCATGGATATAAACTCAATGCACTCGTGGCTTAAGGTTTTATCAGAAGAGCTGTGTCAAATGTTCCCATCAAAATATTCAAATAATATGTAAAGACAGATATGTTTATTCACAACGGTGTTTAAAATACATAAAGCAGAATGATCTAATGTAATAAACTGAATGTGAAGCCTGAACTTCTATGCAGGTCCAGGCTGATTTGATCCTGTTGGAAAACCAATATTAATCTGGAAGGAACATGATAGGTGGGTTTATCTGGTTCAAGCTGGTCAATGCTGGTTAACAAGTGACCTTGTTTCAAAAACCAACTTGATGACCATACACCTAAAGACCAGCTAAAAACCAGACTGGACCATTAGATAAAAATACTGGACAATCAGCATGGTTTTCTGGTGAAAGTAATGTTCAAAGTCGATATGAAAACAATAATTCACACTAAATATTTTCTAAATAGATCTTTGATCTTATTTTGAACGTTTCATCAATAAAAAAATAAATAAAAAAATCATAATCTTCTGACGTAATGACAGGCTTCTGTCTTATTGTCACAAATGTGTTATATAAATCACAGGAAGATGAAGATCAGGGTCAAAAGGCTTTAATATTCCACACAGAAAGTAATCCAAACAAGACAGACAAACAAACACAATCGTTAAGCATTGACGTTACAGGACCAATGAGAAATGAAAGCTTTAGCGTTTTAGACTCAATTGTTACATCACTTATCACCTTCTCATCCAATCGTGTTCTAATACTTGCAATATAAAAGATCGGTACTTACACATGTCTGAGTTCGCAGATGCTGACGCCATCATTCACCTCCATCCTCCCCACCACCAGGATGGTCTCTTCCCATACCTCCCAGGGGGTCGGCTGCGCCCCTGCCTTCGTCTTCAGGCAGGAAATGCAGAATCCGTACCCTCGGATTGCGAGTTACGGACAGGGCCTATGCCAAAGAACTATATATCATAATACTTGCTTGCTGGGCTGTTAATAATTGGATACTTGTTACGTTATTTTGCCTCCCGAGTCTTTCTGGTAGAACTGAAAAGACTGCAACTTAAAATACAAGGCAAATGAGGTGTGATGAATCAGTGAATCTCCATGACAACTCATAAGTGACAGGAAACTAAAGGGAAAACAGGAACTAATGAATACAACCTAAAAGTCCATGAAAGTGATACTAAGACAAAGATAACTGAATGTCTGTGACACTCTAATAATTGTATCCGCTTAAACCCTTCCCCTATCTTACAGTCGACTGCAAGCTCACATTCAGATCTGCCTCCATCCAATCAACAACAGATGAACAGGACCAAATCCACATCCTACATGTTTTCCTTTTCCAATAATCCGTTTCACAGATGTACGTCACAATTGGAAGAAAAGACCAGTCGCTATTTAAGCCTCTGAGAAACCCCAGTAAACCAGCATCCAATCTGTAGGTAAAACCCCAGTAAAACCCAATCTATAGGTCTTTTCAACAGGAATAAATGAGTAAGTTTAGGAGAAAGAGGCTGAGAGGAATAAGATATGGGGATGAAGGAAGGTTAAACAATGAATTTAATAACATCTCCAATTCTGACAATCTTCATTAAATCAAAGTTAGACAGGATGCCTTCTGAAAGCGTCATCCCCATACCAGACGCTGAAAGCAATGGAGGCAGAGAGGCTTTCTAGTCTTGGTTTATTGCATTAAGTAATTCAGAGCACACAAACATCCCTCTCTCCTTCCCCTCTTCCATCTTCACCGTTGACAGATGAGAGCCTTCTCAAAGCACTGCGTGTTCCCGAACAGACTCACTCCCCCTCAGCCTATTATCATGCGGCTTTAGTTGTTCACTACTTTCTCTCTTCCCTTGTTTTTGATATTCCTCTGCCATCACAACAGTCATCTAAATGCTCTGAATCCCTCATTCTTCAAAGAGAGACCCTCATATCATGAGCTTCACTGAACGGGTCTTTCGCAGATCTCAACTCACTCCAGTCAGAGGCTGCATCCGAAATTGCACACCTCCCTACTATATGTAAAAAACTAAATGTGGTATCTCCGAATTCACAGTACTCATAAAAGAGAAGGAAAAGAGTACCTAGATAACCTACTACTTCTGGCGAGATTATGAAGTGTGCTTCTGATGGACACTTTACTATCCCATGAGGCCACGGGAGAGGATTTGTGAATGACATGTGAAGTGACGCAACTGACGCTGGTAGGTCACATGATAATGACAGCATGGTGAATGTAGTATGTCCAGATTATATTCACACATACACACATTTATACTATGTAAAACATACTTTTCCAGCAGTTGTGAAGTAATTACAGTACTTTAAAAAAAAGTACCAACTCAAGAGAGGATGCTATTTTGGACGCGGTCACAGTGTGCCACTGACAAAGATTTGCCACCATACACAGAAACAGAAACTGTGTACATAGAGAATGAACACTGCAAAAAAAAAAAAATACTTTTTGTAATTGTTCTGGCTTTTATTCAATTTCATTGTATCACAATCGTGCAAAAAATGAATAATCCCGTGGTCCAATCAGCACTATAATTACAGAGGACAATAATAAACATAATTTTTTTTCATGCTAAAAATTCCGATTTGAGATCACAGGAATAAATTAGATTTTAAAATATATGAATATACAAAATCATTATTTTAAATTGTAATAATATTTCGCAATATTATTTACTGCGTTTTTGAGAGTGAGAATCAAAAATAAAATACATTGAGAATGAACACTGCAAAAATTATATTTCTTAATTGTTCTGGCTCATATTCAAGTTCAGCATATCATACTCATGCAAAATGCAAATAACCACATGGTCCAATCAGTGCCATGATTACAGAGAACAATAAATACAATTCCTTTTCATACTGGAAATTAATTGTCTATTTTTAGTGTGATTGGCCTTTCAAATGTAACAAAATGATTTCCTGAACATTGTGCTTCCTCCAAACTGCACGTACTAGTGACTCACAGCGCTCAAAGACTCTATACGGGTTGCCCACGGATGCACAAACACAGCAATTACCCCTGATTGGGACGACTACGCACCCATCAATGTCAAAGCCTCCCGCTCTGCTATATTGACAGCACCGTACAGGAGAAACAACAGCAGCCAATCATCAGACCCAGGGGAGACCCTACAACGCTCAACGGCCTACAGATCACGAGTGTTCTCCATTACGCAAGGAATCTGCCCGAACACACGAAGAGGCTTTCACTGGACGCTTTCATTGTTATGTTTCTCAAAGTTGTTATTGCTATGTTTACATGCAAACTTATAATGCATTTAAGGTACTGTAAATAAGTTTGAGCTCATGTAAACAGTGAAAACAACCACGTTTCTTAGCAAAAAAGCAAAGTAATTGTCAGTAGCTTGTAAATGGGATTGAAGATGTCTAGTAAATTCATCTTAATCCATTTATTCTTCATTCTGATAATTGCAAGAATACTGTCAGGGGAAACCAGACTCATGGACAGAGAGATAGTCTTTTTATTACGGGTATCAGAGATATTGACTGTGACAGGATACTTTTCTCAACAATGATACTTTTTTTCAACAAGGACGCTTTAAATTAATAAAAAAATTTGAGTAAAAACATTTATACTTTTACAAACATTTCTATTTTAAATAAATTATGTTCTTTTGAACTTTCTATATCAAAGAATCCTGAAAAAAAAAAGAAAAAAAAGATTACGGTTTACACAAAATATAACGCATCATAAATGTTTCCACTACTGATATACCAAATAATGTTTCTTGAGCACCAGCTCAGCATATTTCTGAAGGATCATATGACACTGAAGACTGGAGTAATGATGCTGAGAATTCAGCTTTGCCATCACAGGAATAAATTATATTTTAAAATAATATGAAAATTAATAAAGTTGTTTAAAATTCGAATACAATTTCAGAATATTAATGTTTTCACTGTATTTTTGATCAAATAAATGCAGTATTAGTGAACATAAGAGACTTCTTTTAAAAAAGCTTACCAACCCCAAAGTTTTGTAAGGTATTGCATATCAGTACTGTAAATTGTTGATTTACTTATTTTATCTGTTGATATCAGATTCTTTATTATTTAAACTGATCAGATTTTTGTTTTTTTTATGTAATTAAACACAATAGTATAATATTAATATTGTCCATGACATGAAAATAATGTTCAGTTTTTTAATATTGGACAGAATTTTTAAATATGTGCATCTACAATTCCAAGGAAAAGGAAGAAGTATTTGCTACGTTGACATGAACTGTGGTTGGAAGGATAAATATAAAAAATATAAAAATAAAAATTAGCAGGAAGAAGGGATTATATTCATACCTTAAAACATCCTTTCTAAAAATAAATCACTCACACATACACACACACAAACATTGTGGTGGTCACAGCAAGAAGGATGAACACGCAGGAAATATCTTTGTTGTAATTGTTTGTATAGGGTACATTGATACGACCCCCTCCAGAGTAAATGACATTGTGTGCCTACATGCACATGCAGGTAGTGACTCACTCATTCCATATGACATTATCCGCGGTGGCCACCCAGGGATGCTGGGAAAAGGCGTATAAAGGGAGTACTGTAGGTGGGCTCTGAAAAACAGGTTGCTTGCCGCCAACTGTTACTAAACAGGAAAATGGAAGGATTGATGCCGTCCTGCTGAAAACAGGTGTGTGTGTTTTGATGTACCCTGCAGGCATGGAAATAATTGGAGTGCGTCATCCCCAGAACTTTTGAACTTGACCTGTTGGGGTCAAAAGCCACGGAATCTTTCCTCATGGATCTATTATAACCGTGCAGCAATGTGATATTTATGTGCATAAATCATTGAGCTTGTGGCTTTATGTTCATTTCAATGCAGCATATGTGAACATGTGCATTGATTGGCTGCTTTGCACTGACTTAACAACTTGTTGGTAAGCAGCTCGGTGTGCGGAGTTTGATTTTTATGGGCCCATCTGCGCGGGTGGTCACGGGCACCTTAAAATCTCTCACTGGAGCTTCTTTCATGAACTGAATCCATTGGTGTGTTAACTGTAGAAATATCACCCTTCCCCCACTTCTTCGAGGCATTCACAAGCAATCCTGCGAGAATATTAGAAAATAATGCTTGATGCAGACTAAGCATCACTTAAAAGTAAAATTCAAATGAGAAGGATTTGCTTCTAATATTAGTTTTTTAAAGCAATCCACAGTGATAGATGGTATTATCATGGACTTTGATACTAGGGAAGTACCTACATTCAAATTCTAGGCAATACCAATAAACGGCCAATTCTATAAATTTATTCTAAATAAATAAGGTAATAATCTCACATGTTGGTACTATTTTGTTAGTTATATCAGAGGACATTGTACAATGCCACTGAGGAAAAAAAAAGTTTTCAAAAAAAAGTACTGAAAATAAACAAATTTTTTTTTGTTTGTGTGTGTGTGTGTGTGTGTGTGTGTGTGTGTGTGTGTGTGTGTGTGTGTGGAACAAAAGCGTCTGTGTTATAACATCTAGTGCAGCGCTATAGTGACCCCCTGTAGAAGCTCAAGTAGCCCAGGCCTCAGGAACAGCACTCCTGCAGATGTGGCTGGACACAATAAAGACAACTGAGGCTTTGAATTTAGGGATAGTAGGCATCACACAGAAGGTCAATGCATCGTTTCAGTGGACATCACGCACATTCATATCATCTGGTATGTAATTACGCTCTTGTCTAGAGTCTCTGTCTTGTTGACTAGCCTCTCTGCATCAAACCAACCATATATATACAGTATATACGCATGGACAGTCAAACTCCTCGAGCCAGTCAGATTATGTACTTCTCATGGAGATGAACAGCAACACAGTTTCTCATTCCCAGTCCTGTCATCTCTGTGACTCAGGTATCGTGATTCGTGACTGTTGCTCCAGGAAGGCGGCAGTTTCTAGTGATGGATTGTATAGACGCTGGAGTAATGCTGTCCTAGTGACTCACCCGTTCCCAAAACCACTATAGCACTGCGACAGGCAACACACCTCCCACTAAACCACATTGGTAGGGTATAAAGACTCCCGGGAGAGCCATCTATAAAGGCCTACAGCACACACCCACATGCACATCCAGTTATCCAAGCAGACACACACACATACTGGGAGGTTTAATCCATGGGGGATATTTAACACACGGAAGCGCAGGCCAAACAAAGAGAGCAGGAGAGGGAAAACAAACAGGAGGGGATAAGAGGGAAAATAAAACAGCCATTAATCAGTGGGAGATGAGGAAAAACTAAATGAAATATTTGAGATTGGAAAAGCAAATAAAAATAATTCCTACCACCATCATAAAAAAAAAATAAAAAAAAACCTAGCTGAAAACACCAGCAAACATGAAACAGTTAACATTAATATCTTGATACACTCCAATGAACTAAACTGATTACCAAAAAATGTAAATATTCAATTCAAACCAATGCTACATTTTATATTTCTACATTTAAATGTATTGTACACTTTATATATAATATTTTATATATATTTGTGAATATAAATATATTTTTAACATTTACAATGTTAAAATAGATTTCTATTTCAAATAAATGTCAGTTTCCATACAAATATTAAGCAGTGCAACTGTTTTTAATATTAATAATAAGTAATGTTTCTTGAGCACCAAAGACTGCATCAAACCAACCACATATACCAACCAAATATATATATATATATATATATATATATATATATATATATATATAGGCAAGGCAAGGCAAGGCAAGGCAAGTTTATTTATATAGCACATTTCATACACATTGGCAATTCAAAGTGCTTTACATAGAAGAAATTAAAATAATAAAAAGAAATAAGAATAATTAAAACAGTTTAGAAAAAAAAATAAATACAGTACTTTTAAAAATAAGTAACTCCCTCATTAAAACTCCCTCATTTACTCACACGTTCTTTTCACTTTCTTTAGCACTGCGTTCACATTCTTTCTCAGACGAAAACTTTAATATCGTCATTTAAATACTGTTCTACTTTCAAACCCACATTAATACACGTCACTTTCACATTATCACTTTCTTTTACCTTCTGAGTGGGCATTTACAGTTTCGGGCTAAATGCCCTGCTGACATAGGAGAAATTAAAATAATTAAAAGAAAAAAGAATAATTAAAACAGTTTAGAAAAATAAAATAAAATACAGTACAGTACAAACAGTCGGACGAACAGCGGCACAGTGCTCATTCAGTAAATGCACAGCTAAACAGAAGTGTTTTGAGTCTGGATTTGAATGTGACCACTGTAGGAGCACATCTGCGGCCGGTTGCATAAACATTGCCATAATGTTAAGACAGTGTCTTAAGTTGTAGTATGACCTACTAGCAGTTAGTCAGGGGCAGTCAGTCTTAGTTTTCGGTATCAAAGTAGGCTTATCTACGTTTTTATGTAACTGATTTAAAAAAGCTATGAACCGTCTTAAAGAAAATAAATTGATGTCTAACTTGTAAGACTAGTCTTAGAGGTTTATGCAACCGGCCCCTGATCTCTTCTGGAAGCTGGTTCCAGCTGCGGCTGGCATAATAGCTAAAAGCAGACTCACCATGTTTAGAGTGAACCCTTGGTATTTCTAGCTGATATGATCCTATGATCCTAATGATCTGAGTGATCTGTTGGGTTTATATTCAGTGAGCATATCTGCAATGTATTATATACATACAGTACAGGCCAAAAGTTTGGAAACATTACTATTTTTAATGTTTTTGAAAGAAGTTTCTTCTGCTCATCAAGCCTGCATTTATTTGATCAAAAATACAGATTTTTTTAATTTTTTATATTGTGATATATTATTACAATTTAAAATAATTGGTTTTCAATTTATTATACTTTAAATTATCATTTATTTCTGTGATGCAAAGCTGAATTTTCAGGATAAAATATATATATATATATTTAAATTTTTTCCCATGAAAATGTATCAAATTCTAGGGTTGTGTTTGTAGTGGTACAATATGTGAGTGAGTGTAAACATAATTTTGGGTGTCATGGTATTCAAATAATGTCCATGAGAGAGAACAGATCAAAGAGTAAGACGCACATGAGAAAAACGTCTTTCCTTTTAAATGTGGCGTAGACCAGAGTCACCAGACAGTTGGTTTAGAGGGACCAGCAGACAAGTGCTCAGTAGAGGTGCTCAGACAGCTGTGCTTCAGGCCACTTCAACGAGTCTCCAACCCAAATTACAGACTTACATATATGAGCCATATATGATCAGCTGGTTCAAAACGAGTCTTGGCAACTTGTGTGAGAATGTGCTACAGTTGTGACTGAGTGAGACACGGCAATACGCAAATTAGTTGTAAGTCATAACTTCACATATCGGCTGATGGGGGTCCATTAAAATGACTCCTTAATAGCCACTGCATAATTCATCATTTTATTTCAGACATAAGAAAGGTTCATCTCAAAGCCCTTAAGGAGAATCTCTCCTGCATTAGCATCTATATTAGCATCCACATGACGTGGCACCTCTGCAAGCAAACTTAATATTCCCTGGGATCTGTGTGTGCCCGCAATGCCAGACACCAAAGAGCGCTTCTCCACTCTCTCAATTCTTTGCCTCTGGGTGGCATATCAAAGAGGTGTCTGTAAGATGAGGTTAACTGGGAAATGGACGTCTTTAGTAGCTAGCGCTCAACCCCAGTAATGAAGCCCCCTCCTTACTGTAGGCACAGGTGCAGTCAGACCTGTGGCACCACATTAGAGACACACTGTACCATCTTCCACAGAGGAATCTGGACTATGATTTCCCCAGAGGAGCCAGAGGGGACTCTTTGATGACAGTACTTGTTACCTCCTTTTTTATTCCCTCTGGCTCCTTCTCTCTTTTTGTCTTTCATTTATCCTAAAGGCCCAGTGTGACTCTAGGTGATACGCTTTGGATGGAGTGCGTTTTGATAATGAGAGCGTGACGTTATGGATTCTCTCTGGCTATCACGGTACAGGTGAAGAGCCTGAAGCATCTATTCAGGCACATAATTACCTTTCTCTAAGGCTGAATTTACACTGCAGGTCTTTGATGTCCAATTCTGATTTGTTGACTATATTGGAGTTTTTCATTTTAATACATTTTAAAAATAGCTATTTACAAGTCCAAGATCCGCCCAAAATCATAAGATACAGAGATAAGAATAAAATCTCACGATTTCAAAAGAGCTGATAAAATCTCAATATGGTCCGACCAAAATCCTACTGGTGGCGCTGTGGTAAACTCCAAAAGAGCAATGCCCAGCAAACAGGACATCCAAATAGACATAGCTGGGGTAGATGGAGCCAACCACAGTTTCAAGATAACCTTTTTAGCAGCAGTAAGGGCAGCAGACATAATATTTCTTTGATTAATAGACAGTGACAATGAAGAATCATCAAGCTAAAGAAAAAACAGTGGGTCCTTTTGGATCAGAGTCTTCAGAAGATCTGCCAAGAAGTCTTAAAAAAGATCTCCAAAATCTCAAGGCAGAGAGCCCGTGTGGCAGCCTGGGAATGAAAAGAGTCATGTGATCACGGTTGGTGTTGACGCCATTCGCGATCAGGGGACCAGATTTATTGCCACATACTGTATGAATGAGACCTGAGCCCGATCTGAGAATATTGGAATCCATGTGCTTTATTCCTGCCTACATGTTTGTGGGTCATATATGATCTGTGCCACATGGGAGACATTTTTGTTTTTGTTTTAAACACTGATAATAATCAGCAAATCAGCATATTAGAATGATTTCTGAAGGATCATGTGAAACTGAAGACTGGAGTAATGATGCTGACCACAGCTTTGATCACAGAAATAAATGACATTTTAAAATATATTCACAAAGAAAACAACTATTTTAATTTGTAACAATATTACGCAATATTACTGTTTTTACTGTATTTTGGTTAAATAAATGCAGCCTTGGTGAGCACAAGAGAGTTCTTTCAAAAACATTAAAAAGGCTTTCATTTAGCATTGCATTATTCATATACTTTATTGTCAATACATACCTTGAAATGGCTTGAAAAACACATAAACCATATATTGTCACAACCGTGTGTTTATTGTCTTCACATTTCATCAAGAGGCTGCTCACTGCAGAGCCATGGGTGGCGTGTGACATCCAGCTCCCCCTTTCTGAATGTAATTTGGGCAAAATGGGTGGAGCTAGAATATCCAACCACACCCTAACCCTACCCATAACTCCACCCATGACATCCAGAGAGGTGGAGTTGGACGTCATTTGGCTCTGCAGTGAGCACTGATTTCATCAAAACGTTTCTCTTTTTATTCAGCTGCTGTTTACAGTGAATAACTGGATCCCTTTGTCCATATAAGGGATTTTCTGGAACGTCATAAGTTATTACTTAAACAAATCCGTTTTGGAATTTCTGTGAGAGAGTGCTTTGGGCTTTGAGTATGAATGAAACATACATTGTATGAGATTGTTAGCGCTCCATAATGTTTAGATCGCCTTGTTTTGGACAAGAATTAAGTGGCAGTTTCATGCATTGACTATCTTCTCTCTTTTCATTTAAATCTAGATTTATTCATATTGGCCTCTACAAGTCTCTCGCTCACCAAGGCTGCATTTATTTGATCAAAAATACAGTAAAAACTGTTATATGTTAAATATGATTACAATTTATAAGAACTTAAGCAGCTTCAACCAGCTACTGTACGTGACTTAGCACATTCAACTTCCAGGGAAAAACTCTTTTGTTTTCTTACATGTACCCTGAAAAGATTATGTAACTGTAGCATGAAAAGGCTGGGAATATTTCTGGAGCAGCCCAGATGACATTGTGGATAAGTCTTGTGATCTCATTTACCCTTTGTTATATGATCTATAATAGCTACTCAAAGAATCTCTCAATGTTGAAGACTGAATAAAATAGTCACTGCCAAAGACAGTGGAGCCAGATATCTGATGCCATCACAAACTCTTGATGTGGTTTTGTTTGACTATGTTGGATGGATCATAGGTTGGGTTGTTTACATTAACCTTTCAATGAATGATGGCATTTCACTTGTAATATTTCACTTGTTGAGCATCAATGATTATTTAATTAGAAGGCAAACAACTTCACTTTAAAAAAACTAAAACAAAAAACTCTAATCGAAGTTATATTCCACACAAAAAAATGGATCTTTTACTTTATGCCTATTTCCGTTGGCTGCATGAAAACATGTACTGCAAAATCTGTCAGCTGCCTTCAACACTGTAAACCACTAGATCCTCCTGTCCTTTCTGACTTGGGCATCCCAGGTATAGTACTTCAGTGGCTTCAGTTTTACCCCACAGGCAGATCTTTCAAGGTGTCATATGGAGGAGGGGTGTCTGAGTCACATTAGTTAATCACTGGGGTGCCTCAAGGTTCGGTGCTTGCTCCTTTTCTTTTCTCCATTTACACAACTTCAATGGGAATTATCATAAAGGCACATGGCTTATCCTAAACTGCTATGCAGATGATACACAGCTCTATCTATAAATTTAACCTGATGATCCCATTGTTTCAGATTATATCTCTGCCTGCCTTCAGACCTAGTTCTTTTTAGGAAATCTAAAGATACAGCACAACCAGTGTAAATTATACCAATTTATGAACAAATTTATTTTATGAGAACAGTTAACTGTTTTATGAACAGTTAAAAAAGACAAGTCACAATTTTGAAGCAGTCTAGAACACTGTCCTGTATTTACTTTATAACTGAAATAAACCCAAATTAATAGAATATAGTCAAACTGAATCAAAATTGGAATCAAATCAAATGTCAAACCTATTAAATGCATTAATAGCATTTAAAAACAACAACAACAGCATTCATAATTTAATATTTAATTAACTGTGTTAAGATCATTTTTGACAAGGCATATTGTATGAACTTGCATGAAAAATCATGACCAAACAGTCGTTAGACCCACAGGCTCCTGTATTCGTATGGTTCACTTTATACAATAACACATTATAACGCAGCATCCAGCTGTACTTCTTCATATATTCACATAAATTATGTAAACTGACTGAAAATGTTTTTGGCATATAGATACCTGGTAAAGCACCCGATCACATATCAGTGGATAGGCGGCAGGGTGAAGGAGGGAATGCTGAAGGAAACTCATAATCCCTCTCAGTGTGGTGACAGGGAAAGGTGGTTTGAAGGTTTCTGCTAGGAAAACAAATTGAGTTTGCTGCCGTCTCCCTGAGCCCGTATTTATGAGTCTGTCAAAGACGGTTGCGCTGCACTGGGCCGTCTGTCTGTCTGCGAAGATGTGTGGGCAAAACAGAGATGAGACACCCACCCAAATGCAAACATTCACTACAGCACTACAAGGGTATGCACATCACACACATGAAATACAACTTGGGCACACTCGGCTCGCTGGGTAAGCGTTCTACACACTCATAAATAGTCTGGACTGAAAAAACACCCAGACAAGAGTAAAATATTAAATGCATACATCACAGTCAGGTTGCAGTTATTTATCAGTACCTTGTGCTTTGTAATATACACAACCTATCACACAAAAATGCAGTCCGCTGCCACGGAGGTCTCTGCAGCACGTCGAACCAAGACGTTTATCTGGAACTGATTGATCCGCTCTGCTGAGCTTTCCGTTGGGTTACCCTGCAGAACAGTCACTGGTGGACAAACTCTCATGACAGAATGGCACATAAGCAGCCTGACATTTAATGTGCCATTCAGGATTATTTGCCCAAGACAAGCACTGTAATTAGGTACTGTAAGAGTCGCTTGGTAGCTCTGAAAACCCCCAGCAGTCGATCTGTCCTTCAAAAGCAATGGCTTATGAAGTCAACAAGATTTTTTCTGAGGCTTAAAAAATGAGGTTTAAGTAACACGATGGCTAACTTCCAATACAGTTACCACACAAACGACCTTCACATGTAAGATTACAAGTGTTGCCAACTAAGAGTCTATAAAGGATTTAATTCACCCTATAATTTATAAAATACATATAATTTTAATCTTGCAAGCAACACATTCAACAAAACCAACAATCATGCACTTTACCAATCTGGATATGCACTAGATTTGCATTTATATTCTAGAAATTCACCCTGGTGCTAGAGTTTATAGAGAAATTCAGTCCTAAAAGTCCTGCTATAACCACCTCTAAAGCCTAAAAAACCCTGATACAAGCAGTGCACGTCTGAAATATGCAAAGACGCCCTGACACACACACACTCACACACAAACACATAAGTCAGCTCCAGAATTCTGCTGTCAAAGCAGCCAAGTGTATCACTGATGCGCCTCTCTTCTAGCATTTGCATTGAGAGGCAATGCGTGTATGAACGCATCGTGTGATTTACCTCTCTTCCGGGCATGTCTCAGCTCTGTTGTTACATAACCTTAGCCAAACAGATTTGGGAGCGCCTGACTGAATGCACATGTTTTTCACCCCCCAAAACCCATTTAAAATTCAGACGAGCCAGAGCACAGTCGACAGAAGTGGAGAAAGGCTAAGCCACGCTTGAATACGTCACATCACGCTGGGGTAAGCGTATCTATATAAGCCTGCAATTTCAGCGTTTATTCGGAAAATTCCCTAGTGAGGGAAAACCGACTTGAGGTGTAGGAACACCTGAAGTGTGACTCCTACTCCTGAATTCATAATATTCTCATTTCAAACAGCCAATGTACTGGAAAAATATATTTATTTTCTATTCACAATTTACTCACACAATGACACGATTATTATGAATTAAGGTAATTATCATTTAATTTATATTTTATCATATAAATCAGTTAGTTCAAACATTTACATGCAGTAGACAATAGTAAAATAAAGCATTATCAACAATTGTTTTAAATTCTACAAAGTAAACTTATAGGCATTGCAATAACAATACACAGTATACTGTACAGTAACAGTATAAAAAAATATATATATTCATTTTGAGGTCAGAGGTTAGACGGGGTAAGCCCAGCCCGATCTGCCGGCGATTTGATTTCGCCCTGCAGCTCAGGCTGGAAACCTGTATTTTCTTCTATCCTGCTTCCGTTACAAATTTGCGGGGACCAATCACAAACTGGCTTATCCACCTGGTGCGCTATTGGCAGGTTTAATCCAATCCAATTCCTTTTAACCTCTCAACGATGCTCAATGGCTTCTTTAGTTTAGCAAACAAATCGCTCGAGTGGGTGTAAATACCTCTCACTTTCATGTTTTTTTGTTTTTTTTTGCACAACACACAAAAATCGCTCGATGCCATTGCTGCTGTTGATCACGCCTCTTGTGCAGTAGAAAATACAGAGCAGACTCCCCAGACTAATGTTCAATCTTAAAAGATTGAGCTTCGTCTGGTGATAGCCAGACTAGTCAGAGGTCACTCTTCCGCCGGAACTAGACTTGCGTACGGCCGCTACCGGAAGCCAGTGATTATAGTTTATAGTGGTGCAACGGATCATCATCGATCCGTGATCCGTTCGGATCAATATCTTCGGTTCGGCACTCACGTGATCCGCGGATTGATTGATGAAAAAAAAGTTGTGCGCATGTTCAGTCCACACACAGCGTGGTCATGGCGAGCGTTATGAACCGCAGAGAGCGTGACGCCTCATTCGCGCCGCAAAACCTCCAGACGTGCGTAAACGCGTCTTTACATTGACTTCACATTGAAATCACTCGCGCCGGACGCTGTATTCGCGTTTGGTGTGAACGCAGCATGGGTGACGGCGAGAGAGAGAGAGAAAGAGTGCCTGCGAGTGCGAGCGAGCAAGGTAATATGTTTAAACTTAAATGAACTACACAAGTAGTTATGTCTCTTTGTATTAATTTGTCCTGTTATTGACATAGGCCTAATGCGCGTCATTGACAAAATGCGCAACCAGATGTTCGAATAATTCGAATATGTGTTTTTTAGAGGGAATATTCGAACGTCATTTTTGAGCAATTTTGACAGCCCTATATGACAGTGGAAACACATAAAGCATTGGTCCATGTTTAAAGGAAGGAGATGCCTTTTTATGTTGCACTTTAAGTTGTTTTTCATTAATTATGTTAAAAAGAAGATATTATGCCTTGTGCACTTTAAGTTGATTTTATATATTTTAATTTAACAATTTAAAAGTGTTAATAAAAAATAAAAAAAATGTTTTGCTGATCCGAAAAATGATCGCTTCGCTTCACAAGGCCTTTACTATCCCTCTGGAGCCGTATGGATTACTTTTATGATGGATGGATGTGCTTTTTGGAGCTTTAAAAAGCTCCAAATTATTTATATTTATATAAATTATTTATTTATATAATTATTTATATAATATTTTTTTATATAACTCTGATTGTGTTTGGCTGAATGAAGAAAGTCATGACACCTAGGATGGCTTGAGGGTGAGTCAATTATGGGATAATTAAAATTTTGGGGTGTAGTAACCCTTTAAAGCATTAAAGTGTTAAAGGTATTATACTGTATTTCAAATCTTCGATTCTGTGTAAATCCTCAGACTCATTTTACCCCTCACTGATACAATGATCATATGCTGAAAATTGAGATTGATGTTATATGATGTAGATTAATTAGGAAATATATTCACGCATACCTAATTTAGGAGGAGATTCTTTTTCCAATGAAGATCTAAATTTACTTAAGCAGTCAGTTAACATGCACATTTATATTTGCTGGCTCCTGTCTACAATAATTAAATTCTGCACATGTAAGACTGACATTTCCATTTTCTTTCCCTTTCATCTTAATTCCAGTCTCAATTTGCTGTCATACATTGAAAATACAGTCCACCAAGGGCTGGTTCTAAATTGTATCATATTGTATAATATTTCTCATCATCCAAACCCAACGGCTTAATTTTCAGATAAAATTGCTTTCTGGTGTTTCTGAATGATAGATGACATTTAGGAAAAATGTCATTATGGAGATATTATACCTTTCTAAATGTGTGCATACACTGAAAATGTGACATTGCACAAATGTGACTTTGCAGTAATATGTGAGGGCAAATCTGTGGATGACGGTCACCGCACCAAATCAAACAGCGTGCACGCCTAGGTCACAGAGAGGTTGCGGAAAAGCTGTTCTCAGCAAAATAATCTTATCCATCCCATCCATCTATTACATGACAAATCTGCAATGCAGGGTGAGAGAACGAACCCCTCCTCCCCGCTTTAGCCTTTGCATCTGATTGGTTAGAAGCACTGCTGGAATTGTATGCTTTCACATGTGATTAACGTGTCATCAGACCAAGAAACCTAAGGGTCATTTGTTTAAAAAAAAACAATAAGATACATTTTTACTAAAACATTTCTCTTTGATATTTCGAATATTGCGAAATTTGATATTACGAAATTTTCACCTCTCTATCGCCATCTCAATATCTCAGTTAATTGCAGAATTACTTTTTCACAGTGACTTTTTCACATCTGTCATTTTACAGCAACATGATAATAAGAAGTATATTCTACAAGACATATATCTGAATTTTTTTTATCTGAACAAGTAAGTAACTGTTCTGACCAAATGAAAAATATACATTTTTAAATAAATCACATTACTGAATTTTAGAACGATTGCTTAGACAGTAGGCTTACTGCAAAACTGGTGTTACACAGTGTTCAGCCACACACCGATTACATCACTTGCCCACCGCGGCATCGTTTCCCACTGTTGTTTTTAATTTTTATAGTAATAAAAATTATTTAGTTCAGTTAGAGAACAGACAATACAATTAAAAACTGAACGCGTCTGCTCAATTCAGCGTGAGCCGAACGAGAGTCCCAGCACAGATCAGCAGCAGGAGTCAGATTTCACTTATCATGAGAATGGCGGAAAGTAAAAGCGCCTATTTGGCAATATTTTGGATTTAAACCCAATGCTAATAGGGAACCTGCAAACATTAATGAGGCAATCTGTAAACTTTGCCTGATGAAGGTGGCAGCATCCAGAGGTAACACTTCTAATTTACACACACACATTGCCACTAATTCGAAAGCGAAAGTAAAATGCACATGGCCGCATGGACATTTATAAGTGATTTAAAAGCGAGGTGGAAACAGGTATACCAGTATTACCGATGTTGTTACACATCGATTAACCGGTGGGGAAATTTCCTCACCGTCACATCCCTATTAGTCAGATGAAATCACACATCGCAAATTAGCTAGAAAATGTGCGTCAGTCTTCAATCCCTTCATTACTCTGAGTTTTGCAATCCACTCAAAAGCCATGCGATATTTACTTGTTTTAGCACAGGCTCTGTCGATTTTCCTCTCCACAGTTTGAGGATTCTTGTTTTTTGACAGCAGGTGATTCCCCGGATGTCAACGAAGATTGCCGTTTAGACCTTTCTAGATTAAAAGCAGAGTTTAACTTCTGAGCAATTGCATCCTCAGCACACGCCATATAGTAGCCGCATTTTCTTTCTGTTTACAGACATGAACCACGCAAAGACTTGTGACTTCCTTTTCCGTGACTTTCTCGCGAAATCAGACGCAACGGCTTAAATTATAAATAACTTTGTAAGCTTACCGTTGCAAATCAGGATAAGGCAGTGAGACAGTTTTGAATGCTGATGTCTGATGTACTTGCTCAATAACTGTTTTTTTGTTAATTTTGAACCAGAAAAAGTTACATACTGCAGCTTTAATATTGAATTAATATAGAAAATGTTATTTAATTATTCTGAAACCTCTTTTGAAAATGTTATTTACAATAAAACAGTATAGGAAACAAGAAATAATTGGAGGTAGAGTACAGGCCAGAATCAAACCTGCATTTCCCACATGAACACCAAGGCTCTGTTGTTTAACCACTAGACTATGGCTCCAATGTAAACAACAAGAAAGAAATCAGTTGGTATAACAACTGGCAATCATATCTGAGCTGCGGAGGGGGATAATATGGATATGGTCAGATATTGTGGATGACTAGGATGAAGGGGTTGCATTGAACACCAGTGATTGATACAGAGTCAACAGCTCTGATTGATGAGGTGGTGTTGTAAGACAGAGAACCAGCTTTGTTAATCTCACACGAGTTGAGCCAAACATCATTGACAAAACTAATGATGCACCGCGTGGGCTTGCGCTGGACCTCAATCAATCAGCCATTACTGCTGAATAACAGCTCCAAGCCTGCTCGCATGCATCCCTCATTGATCTCAGTTATGGCCACTTTTCAGCTTCAATTTACAGTGTCATTAAGCTTTCCATTGCTCCACCTCAAAAGGGCTCAAAGTGAGACTCTAGCAGGAGATGCAAGACACACTGCATACAAGCCAAACTGTAACCATTTACAGGAAAGGTATGAATGAGTTTATGCACACACATATTTGCAGGATGTAAAAGTGTTATGAAGAGATGTGCACCGTAAACTGGCTATTATACGGTTAACATAGCATACAGGAAAAAATATATATACATCAAAGGGATCCCTTGAGTGTGCATAATTGTACTGCACATGTAGTGTACTTCAAAAAAAATTAATGAAATATTTAATTACATCAAAGTATAGTTTACCATAAATGCTTGTCAGTACATTCAGCAGTACATTTTAACCATATTTCAAAGACAACAGAATTATAAAATTACATATAAAGATGTACTTAAGCGTGTCAAAAAACACTCTAAAATATAACATAATAAAATTTAAACAATAATACATTTTCATTTAATTGCAATTAACATGCACTTAAGTATATTCTTTTAAAGTATATTATTTCTGTAATAGGTTTTCTATGCTAAAGTGTACTTTTTTCACAAGGTATAGTTCACCTAATTATTAATATTCTTTCATTTACCCTCCCTCATGTCGTTCCAATCCTGTAAGATCTGTTCTCTTTGTAGAATATAAAAGGTGTAGTTCCATACAGTCCGTCTCATGCACTATATTGCAAGTCCCAAGTCTTCTGAATTCAACAGCTTTGAGTGAGAAACAGACCAAAATTTACATAATCATTTACCGTTAATTATTCAAATTTTCCCATTCCAGTGGACTGTTAACTGCTGTGAGCGGATCGAGTCAGTGATATCAGATTGGAATGAAGTGATTCATTGAAAAGAGCCAACACTTTTGCATTCTTTTTAAAGGATTCAGTCCCTGTTTAGTGTAACTGCATGGAAAAGAACAACCAGCAGTCATTCAAATCTCCCCTACAGAACAGAAAGAAAGTCAGAAAGAATCTGAATGACATGAGTGTGAGTAAATAATGACAGAATTCACGTTTAGGGAACTATCACTTTAACATCCAGATTTGCACATTAGAACACACATATCGCTTTTCAAGTTGACAGAGCTGATATTCAAATAGCCTGCATGCAGAGGATTTAGTGAGTGATGGAAATGAATTTTGATTCATAATCCTTATGGCTCTCAAGGGACCCGCGTTGACACTGCACAGCTCCCTAAACGCGAGCTCCCTAATTGAGGTGGCATGCACGACCAGCTTGATTGGTTCCTAAAGCCCTTAGAGGAGCGGTGGGGGAGGGGGAGCACAGGATATTAGCACTGTTACGGGAATCTCTGCTCGTCAAGCCACCGCTCCGGTTTGGAGGAAAAGTGAGAAAAACTCAGACATGATTAGGGGGAAGTGAGCAGAAGTATTTAATTAAAGATGCACACAGCTTATGTCCGGAGAGACGCCATTTCCCACCAGAAGAGTCTGAGTGGCAGGAGCACAAGCTAGGGAAAGAGAATAGAGTGGAAAGAGAGTTATACTCTAATCTAGGGTTTGGAATCAGAATTTTTGTTCAGAACCGATTCCATTGTTTACTAAAATAGTGGTACCAAATGATTTTCATGGCCTTATAGTTCATTTAATGGTTCTTGAACATTAGCATTCTTCCGCAGATGTGAAACTAAAACAGTGCTAAAATACTCAGAGAGTGTTTCCTGCGCCGCTTTAATGAATCCACAGCCCAAACAGATAAATTATATTTCAGCTCAGCTTTTAGCTTGCACTTTGAATTGAATGTAATTGTGGAGAAACACTGGGCAACACAAAATAAAAAAAAATGATGTCCAAGTATACAACTGATTATACTTGCTATACCATAATATTGTATTGTATAATGTAGAGTTAGCGTTCCATTAAAAGAAATGGAACCATTTTTTGTTTAGTGTTTTAGTTTTTGCTTCTTTAGAAAATGTGTTAATGGAATTTTTAATAAATAAGAATATAATCATATAGTTCCTTAAGATTCACATCCCTGCTTAAGATTCGTCCATACGAAAGAAAACAGCATAACCTTTAATACCTACATCTAAAGTAGACCCACTCAATAGCAACAACTAAATGAGTCTCTAATCAAAGTAACCATGAAATTGCCAATGCATGGGAGAACATATCGGCCAAATTTCACCGTTTTAGATTTCCATAACCTGAAACCTAGGCAGAGAGAGAGAGAGAGAGAGAGAGAGAGAGAGAGAACCCCTGCAAAAATCTAAATCACCATAAAACTCCGGAAAACACTCCAGGAAATCTTCTCTTTTGAAGGGAAATGAAAAGAGCAAGTGCACTCTCAAGTGTGCATGAGTATCACCATTAAATGTGTCTAATTGTGTTTCTCGCTCATAATGAAAGCCATTTGGTAAGGCGTATTCAGTTGATATCATCCATAACAAGGGCACTGTTTAATTGCACAGCTAATGTATTGTTTATTGCTCATGACTTTGACAGCAGAAGCTGGCAGTGTGTGTTTTGGTGGCTCTGTTGTCCCTGCGAGAGAATTCTGTGCTCATTCAAAAGCTCCGCCAGGATAAGCCTCCTAAACCCCAGCAAAATGATCTCCCTCCTCCTCCCGAGGGGTAAAGCGAGACAGCTGTATCTCAGCACTGAACAAAGACAGCAGAGGAACACAGAAGCATCTCAAAAGCTCATTAGAATATTTTTAAATTACTATCGACCATCTATGATGAAATGGCCCTGTATGTAACATATCCCATTTGAGGAAAGGAATTTTACTCTGTAAACCACATGAAGTCAAAGTCAGGTTTACTGTTATTTGCATGGCAAAATGTTGGTGCAAACAACAGTGCAGCGAGAGAGACAATCATTTAAATGTGCACTGAAAAATAAAATAAAATATTTAATGGGAAAAGTATCTGAAAATTGCTTAATTACAGTTTACCTTATATTATATACACTGAAAAAAGGATATTACATTTAATATAATGATCCATGTAGTTTTATAATAAATATGGGTTTTAGAAGAAAAAAAGTAGCCTATCAATTTATAATCAAAATCCGTCCAATTCAACAAGACTTTTGTAGTAAATACTGTTAAAATTGTGCATGTTCTGTGACTTAAGTGTTGTGTTGTGTGCTGTCCACACATGTTCATTAGCTATTGTTCATGGAAACAATGTACTTTAACATTATATCTTAGGGTACACTATACAGTATGTATTTTACTTTTGCCACTCTAGGAGTAATAAACAAAACTGCATGTGTCCTGAGGAAGAACATTGCAGCCGGGGCTACTTCTCTCTGTTTGTGGACATGATCAGTCACGCAGGTACTGGGCACCTCCGCAGCGGTTGGCGTATATAAACACTTACAGCCTGAAATGATTTTACAGTGAATTTCTGACAGACACAACTGCCTTTTTTATCGTACATTTAATAGGATTTTGTTTTACAGTGTGGGCCGTTTCAGCTGAAGGCTAGTTGAAGGGGGATCAGAGGCAGACGGGACCGACATGTTCACAGATGGGATTACTGGTGCTATAGCAGAGCCACTGTTGCCAATGCCAAGTTTTAGTCAGCAAGACCTCTCACTAATATTCTCATTTACCACTAGGCCATGATAAGAGCCAGTGACTACACCTGATTATCAAAGAGTGCAGCGACACATCTGTGATGTGGATGTAAAATATCTGCCCAGTTGCACGCAATATGATCTGGTTCAGAAACACATTTAGATTTATACCAAACAACATTTCAATTTTGAAACCAGTTATGCAGGTTGTCCAGTTACACTCAGGTTTACCCTATAATTAAATTAGTAAGGCATGTCAATAATAAATAATACCAGGAACAAACACACATACCGTAATACTTTATTAATTTATTCAACTGTAAATTAATGTACACTATTTAAAAGTTATCAGAAAGATTTATTTTATGTTTTGGAAAGAATGCTCACCAAGTCTGCATTTATTTGCTAAAAAACAAAACAAACAAAATAAAACAGTATTAATGCGAAATATTATAACAATTTAAAATAACTGTTTTTTTTATTTACAATTATCTTAAAATATATCTTAAAATGTATTCTAGTGATGGCAAAGCTACATTTTCAGTAGCTATTACTTCAGTCTTCAGTATCACCTTTGATCAATTTAATGCATCCTTGCTGAATAAAAGTATTAATTGCTGTAATGTAATAAAAACGTCTCAGGTTACGTATGTAACCCTGGTTCCCTGAAGAGGGAACGAGACGTTGCGTCGAGATGCTGTGAGAACGCCCCTGCGTAATACGTCATGAAGCACGTGTGAAATCAGTCTAATGGCGTGACGGAACGTCATAGGCAGGTGAAGTCATCGACCAGGAAACTATAAAGCATACCCAGAATCAAACCATGCTAACTTCTGATAGGCTGAAGCAAGTCGATCAAAGGCATGCAGGGAGTATGGCAAGGCGACGCAGCATCTCGTTCCCTTTCAAGGGAACTCGAGCTGCGTCGAGACACTGTGGGAACCCCATACCCACGCCGCCGTACTAGCAAGTGCCTTTATGTGCGAATTGTACTAGCACACTAGGGCTAGAGCACTCAGGAACCTGGAGTGGAACCCACATCCAGGCTATAGAACCTGACAAAGGTGAGCGGTGAGGACCAGCCTGCCGCATCACAGATGTCATTAAGGGAAGCTCCCGAGAGCAAAGCTTTAGAAGCGGCCATACTCCTGGTAGAGTGGGCCCGCACAGCCATAGGTGAAGGCTGACTTGCTGACTCATATGCAAGTGTCGACTACCCACTTACTCATCCTCTACTTGCATCCTCCACTTGCACCCCTTCCTGGGTGACCCGAAACGGATAATTGATCCGACTTACGCCACAGGGCAGCTCTAGCGTCTAGGGCCC
Organism: Leuciscus leuciscus; assembly: GCF_965113295.1. Lineage (NCBI taxonomy): Eukaryota > Metazoa > Chordata > Actinopteri > Cypriniformes > Leuciscidae > Leuciscus > Leuciscus leuciscus. The sequence goes on along the minus strand of NC_138743.1, from coordinate 26,627,465 downwards.
TAATTGGGCACAGCAGATTAAGTTTTTCCTGGTCTGGGGTTAAGAAAGGTGGAGGATAAAAAGGCCTGCACCGTAATAGGCCCTGCCACATTGGTGGAGACCTTAGGAACATAACCCGGCCTAGGGTGAAGAAAAGCTTTAACCATGCCAGGGGCGAACTTCAGGCATGACGGAGCTACCGATAGGGCTTGTAAGTCTCCAATTCTATTGAGAGACGAGATAGCAAGGAGGAAGATAGTCTTTAAAGTGAGGAATTTTTCTGGAATCTCTTCAATAGACTCGAAGGGAGCCACCATAAGGCCTTCCAACACACTAGCCAAGTCCCATGCCGGATCAGCACACTTTTCTTGGCAATTACCCTTAACCCCAACCTCTTCATATGGTTGAGAACAACATCTCGATGTTGAACCGCCATGTGCTTTGACAGCTATAATTAACCAATCGTCGATGTAATTCAACACGTGAATGCCTAGATGTTGCAGTGGAGCCAAAGCTGCATCCACGCATCTCGTGAAGGTGCAGGGTGATAAACCTAGGCCGAAATGAAGTACTCGATATCGGTATGCTTCGCCCCCGAAAGCAAACCTCAGCAACTTCCTTTGTTGTGGAAGGATGGAGACATCAAAAGTATGCGTCAGATCTATCGTGACAAACCAGTCCTTGGTTTGTGTCCATATCAATGGTGGTTTCCGTGCCGGTGTCCATGGCATGGTGTGCATGTCGGTGCCCGTGCCAGTCTCCGTGTCCGTGCCGGTGCCTTGTTTACTGACCTTATTTACTCACCCTAACGTTGTTCCAAACCTGTATTCATTTCTTTCTTTTATCTTCACCACTTTGGCCTAAATGTCTGCCATTCTATATTTTGTTAAAATACAGACATTAGTTTGGCTGTAATGCCCAAACATAGTAATAGTAAATAGTAATAGTAACAATAGCAATAGTAAATCGTGATAAAATCGTGAATCGAGATATTTCTGAAAAAAATTGTGATATGATATTTTTGCCATATCGCCCACCCCTAATTCATATTTTCATGCTGCATGTGTCACATGTTTTGAGTCTGTTTTTGAACTCAACAGAGCTCCACAATGACACACTCAGATTACATCAGAGGCTCCGTCTCATTATTCAGTGTTGCCAGCATCCACTCTGAACTAACCGCCGCTGTCACCGGTCAGCAACACATGACGAGAGACTTGTGAAGCACGCACATCTCTCCCAAGGGGGGCATAAGATGGCCCAGAGTGTTGACAAACGCATGAATATTTAATGCTTTCGCTTGGATAAGCAGAAAGAAGCCGAAAACCAAAAAAAGCACATACAGCACACCTGCTATCCATCAAAAGACATGTATAATACACAAATACACACATAAACTTGGTCATCACAGTTTCAACCAATTAAAAAGAAACCCAATAGGGCTGGAACCAAAGTCAGGGGTTTTCTCACCTCAAACACGCACATTAACAGCTGTGTGAAGCTGTGCCTCTGAGCCAGGTGTCAGCTTTCACATGGATAAATCAGGGTGTAATGGAGAGAACTTGTCCTATACAGCACGTAGAGGGAAAAAAGGATGAGGGCCATGCCCAGGGCAGAAGCCATCCGCAACAATAGATCAAAAGCCTGACTCAAACATGTGCCCTCCATCTTTCACAGGGACCATGAACACAGCCACAAGAGTCCAGAACAAAGCACTGCAGACAGGTTTTTGAACATTTTACCTGACTCGAACCCAAATGATTGGAACAGAGATTTTTAATAAGCGTAGGCTACACAATGCCCCTGCAGTAACTGGGCAAATATTCAACGTCAATTATACATGGAAAAATGCTTCAAGTCACCATGAAATCATAATTGACAATTCTTATTTTTTATGGAATATTAATGATTGATCTGTTCTGTGCGCATTATTATTATTATTATTTAATTTTTTTAATTCTTGTGTCCTCGTAATCTCAACATCTCTACTCTTCTCTGATTATGTTTACTGGCAGGAGGGCGGGGCAACATGTCACTCACACGACATCACAGTATCACAATTATTTTATTGCAGCTTTAACCCTTTTAAAAGTTTATTTTGTGCTTTTTGTGGTTTATCAACATTCACCTTCCTCTAAAAATCACAAGTGGTCACTGGAGATGCTATTGAGACACATTATTTAGACCTGAGTACTAAGTACCTTGATTCAAATCTGATTCTGATTCATTTAGGTACATATAATGTCCATTTTACTCACATATGAAAAAAATCTTCTTTCTCTGTTAACACTGTAAATCATATAGGGCTGTGGTTATCACATAGATAACTCACATAGATCACACAGGTTTTAATACCATGTATAAACAAGCTCAATAAAAAAACTAATTTACATAGGATGTAATGCGATTCATAAGGAGATAGCATGTCAGAGAGTATCTTCAGAATAATTCACTATCTCACAGCCAGGAGATGCCTCTCTATCATTCACACACCACGAACATTTTCCCTCCTAATCGGCAGTGTAACAAACCATTTGAAGGCTGAATTAATTCGCCTCCTTCACAAAAGAAAAATAATAACCACTTCACTGGGCTTTAAATGTGTTTGACACTCTACGCTTAAAAACTCAAGATGTTCCTGCTGGTTTTCATTGACCTCAAAATGAGTCTGTGCCGCAGTCAGTGCACTGGAACCATAGTGTTTCTGAATTATGTACTGTACTGTAATAGAACTGTCACTTTGATCAGAAAAGCCTTTAGTATCCAATACAAATCCAACTAGGTTTGTTCTTGTACAGACAAATTGAAGGTCAGTCTTGCTTAGCAAAATGACCACTATTCTCCAGGTCATCCAGAGATGTAGGCTATTTGGTAAAGGAGTGCCCGCCTATTATTGAAGATTAATATCTCTTCTCAGAGATTGCGATTCTGGCTCCATCCGAAGCAGTTAGTGTAGTCTGGGAAGTACTTTCTGACAATCCTTACATACACCATTTTACCACAATCAATAGACAATCTGTCAGGCCTTGTATTTTAAGGCAAACATAAGGCAAGACATAAGGAAGCTGTTTGAATGATTTATTAAAGATGATGGCTGGAGATTAATATGTAGAGTATGTCACAGCATCCTTTGCTAAATCCATTATGGAAAATAGCTAAACTTACATTACTCCCTCGTTCAGTCGTTCAACATTCAATACTTTATTACCATATCAACAATTGCAGACATCTCACCGCTATAACCCGGAAAATGTGAAGTATTTCCATATAAAAGGTGACCTTATTGCTTGTCTCTTGCCATATTAATTGCATATCTAGTGTACAGTAAACTAAAACTAATTAGAATGTCAACAGCATGTTCAATACTGGTCCTGGTGATTAACCTTCTGGTAACCTCTATGAGCGGAGCCGGGCTGGCTGATGTTTGTGAACATGGAGGGGACTGCAGTTTTCTTGCGTTTGCTGAGGTGGGCGAATGGTGACAGCTCTGACAAATGGGGCAATGTGGCAAGACCCACTGAGACTAGTGTACAATACTGCAAACACCAAATAGGCTAGCCACAAACACAATAACGCCTAAGTTTTCAACAACTGCAAACTTAGGAGAAGCACACAATGTCAGGTAAGCACAAACTACAACAAAAACTGGAGAAGTGTATGTAGATCTGAAATAATTCACTCTCAAGTGCAGTGTCCTGTTGTGACAAACTCATTACAATTAGTACACGTTAACCTAGACTACTTCTATGTTTTTTGTCCTTTTTGCTGCATGACAACCTCAGTTGCTATTAGTTTTGTTCTATGGAAATATAGTAATATTATATTTTAGTAATCTGTTGACAGATCCAAATTAAAATCATGGTTAGGTTTAGAGTTATGAAAAAGCACCTCTGAAAAGAAAATAAGATATTATGAAGAATGTTGGATCTAATGAAGGATGTTGGGAACCAAACAACATTGGAGCCTATTTGAATTCCATTGTATGGACAAAAAAAAAGTATGAAGACAATTCTCAAAATATCTTATTTCATGTTCCATTATGAGAAAGAAAGACAAAGGTTTGGAACAACGTGATGGTCAGTAAATGACAATGTTCATTTTTGGGTGAACTATCCCTTTAACATCAGTTTGGCCAAGCTGGGGGTACTGTTAGACCATTAGATCAGGTTGGTCCACCTGGTTTCAACAGGTCTTTTCAGCAGAGTAGTACTGGCAGCATCTTTTCATGCCCTTCCGAGGTCCTTCTCTTGAATATTTTAACAGACTGTGTCACCAAAGAGTCAACGAATCAATCATTAGATGACAAAGGAAACCGAATATGCCTTCAGTAGCCTTCATCATTTTGAAATAATTCACCAATCCTCAGACTCCCTCCCTCCTTTTCGACCATCTGCAGGTGTTCTCATACTACTGCTCACAGCTGTCATCTCTCATGGCCGAAGATGAATGAGGTTTTCACCCGTCCCGCTCTCTCTATCTAAGTCTCATTCCCTCTCCCTTAAGAACACTCTGAGAGGGAGTATGTATGTGGGTGACTAGCATTGTGCTGCGGTGGGTATGATTCACAGAGCTCTCCCACGTCTCCTGATGCGGTAAAATGATCATAAAAGAGATTTAAAGAGGGCAAAAGACAAACAGCTGCTCTGCTGAGGCACAACTCTACACAATATGTCTAAGAGAGGACACACAGCCTTCTGGGACATGGTTTATGTCATATATGATTGCGTTTGTTCCTAATGGTGATGTAACTGCCATATTTCAGCCTAACAGTCATATCCTCTGATCTACATCTTGAGGTCTCTGTCATGTCACAACATTTACTGTGATGTTTTAACCACTTCCAAGGAAGCAGACACATATACAGTTAAATAGTCAAATAGTTCAGGCATTTCTCAAACTTTCTTTGGCATGTCCTGCGATTTGCTATAATCTAAAACTTTTTTGAAGGAATAGTTCACCTGGAAATTCTTTCATTATTTACTCACCATAATGTTGTTCCAAAACTTTCTATATGAAAAAAAGAAGATTTTTTGAGATTTTTTTTGTCTATTTCAGTGAAAGTCAGTGGTCATCAATGTTGTTTGTTTCCTAACATTCCATAAAATATCTTCTTTTGTGTTCCACAGAGGAAAGAAATACAGGGTTGGAACGACATGGAAATGGACCCTTTTAACATTTCCGGGTTTCTCAGAAGCGGAAGTCGTCATAGTTGGGTAAACTTCTATAGTGGTGAATGAGAGACTACATTAAATATATATTTTTGTGTTCCCATTTGTTCAAATAGCAAAAGAAAAACTGAAAGTGTTTTCACAACTTTCAAAAAGAGTTAAAAAAAGAGGGATTGATAATGACAGTCAGAAGAGAGAAATATGCCAATTTGTCACTCCCATCCACCATATTAAAAACACCCTCAACTTTATGCCAGTATTTATGCAATTTTTTTTATTTATTTTTTTTATAATTTTTTTCTTAAAATGTATGCTTTATGCTGATCGCTTAGTGTGAAACTTTGCGTGTTACGTTCATATTCTGAGTCCGCTTGCCTGTTCCTATATCTAGTATTGCCTACATACCCAATAAGGTGCGAGTTTGGTCTTTTATATCACTGTATTAGTCCATCTGACCGCAGGGGAATCCTGGAGAATGACTTATTGAGGGAACCCTCAGTTTTGCAGCACAGCACCGCAATATAAAGTTAAGAAAACTAAACAACCGAGAGAAATATATGTCTACTACCTCAGATTTAACGTTTTATCTGTACATCAGTATCGGGGTATAACAGTATAATCTTGTTCACGGTAGAGAAAGCTGCTTACATGTGCAAAACTAACTGTGAAAACTTAAATGTAAACACAGCTTTTGTGTCTTTATCAGCTTTTCCATATATAAACTGGTCCTGATAATCATCACACATAATTACCACTTGCTCCATTTCTGTAAATCCATTTTTATGAATGAATGACTCTCTCACCCGTTGCTCTAGTCTTCATCAACAGCCGCTTGCACCCCCTGCTGGTGAGGTCTACTAACAGCTATGGAGATTATCAATCGGTAATCTACTGATATCCCTGCCGTTCCCGGATGTCAAATGTTGAATTTTCTGTTGAATTTTAACCACTGAATTTGTGGTAGCGAATTTGTAAAGCGAAATAAAAGGGACCGAAAATTGCCTGTCGAATATTATTTTTTAAACAGAATGAATATTTTGGAAGTGAAATCTGAAAGGTGAATATGTGTGAAATGTTTTGAATTGAAATATTCACAGCTTAAATATACAACCATGTTGAATTTCAGCCCATATAAATGCAAGCCCTAAAAATACAATGCATTTAAATGAAAGCAGGGTTAATGCAATGCATATCTTTTCAAGTAGTGCAATTCAGCAAGCTTTTTTTGTTTCAAAAACATTTGTCATTATTTTACTTCAATAGAAGTCTCTTATGTCCACCAAGGCTGCATTTTCTTGATCAAAAATACAGTAAAACCATTAACATTGTGAAATATTATTACAATTGGAACAAAAACTGTTTTCTAGTTTATATTTCATAATGTAATTTATTCCTGTGATGCAAAGCTGAATTTTCAGCATCATAACTCCAGTGTCACATAATCCTTCAGAAATCATTCTAATATGTTGATTTGGTGCGCAATTATTATTGCTGCTAAATTGTTAACAATGGTTCTTATTATTATCAATGTTGATGCTTCTTATTTTTGTGGAAACTGTGATACATTGTTTTAGTAATGATGTAATGTAATGATGCTGAAAATTCAGTTTGCCATCACAGAAATAAATATTTTCAGAAAACAGTTATTCTAAATTGTAATATTTCCCAATTGTACTGTTTTTATTGCATTTTTGTTCAAATAAATGCAGACTTGAGCAGCATAAGAGACTTCTTTCAACAACATTGAAAATCTTACCGACCCCAAACTTGATAACGGTAGAGCATGTTGGCTCTCAACTCTGCTCTGAACATTTTGTGTCTTCTTTAACACACCTGATTCAGATCTTCAGCTTGCTAAGAAAGAGCTCCATGAACTGAACTGTGCCAGACAAGGAAAACATACAAAATGTGCACAGCAGTGGGTCCCCAGGATCAGATTTAAGAACCACTGCAATAAAGTGCTGTACATATACACAAACACAAACATCATGAATAGGGACTATTTATAACATACGGATGGGCCGTAAGCAGTTTATCAGTGACAGTGCCCATCACTCCCATTCATCTCCCAAACAGAATGCAGCCGACATGACAGCCAGCAGAGGCTCCATTTGCTGACAGCTCTGACCTTCTTCGATTAGACATTTCTATTTTCCTCCCATCTCTCTCTCTCTCTCTCTCTCTCTCTCTCTCTCTCTCTCTCTCTCTCTCTCTCTCTCTCTCTCTTTCTCTCTCTCTCTCTCTCTCTCTTTCTCTGGGGGGTGGGTCAGTCCCTGGGTATAATACGCAGTGTTGACAGTGAAGTATGACAGTTAAGAGTTCGACCTTGGGCTGCCGTTTGCAGCCGGAGTCACACACATACCCAAAGTGGGCGATGTACTGATGACCTTGCTATCATATTTCAAAACTCCAGCGCTCAGCAGATGAGCATGTGAGAAGATTTCATTTCCACAAGACATACTCTATTTTTTTGTGTCAGTGGACACGCATCCCATATGACATGGCGTTAACGTGAGAGAACATTTAACGGAACAGACAGTGTGTGGAACTTCTGGAACCTTTTATCCAACATCAGAACTGTCACAACATGGCTAATGATTTGGGATTTCTTGAAGGCTACAGATACTTGAGCTTTGGTCCATGTGTGTGCTATCTATATCTCCACTGAGAGAACATGTACAAGCATACATAAGGGAAAATATACAGCATTTTATATTTTAGATTACTCTGCTTAAAAAAACAAGTCCATTACTACAACATAGAAAACAATCGGCAAAACAAGACAAACACAGTGCAACAATATTACAATATTGATTTATATAATATTCATCTGAAATCCAAGCAATTTTTTCTTTGGAATACTTAGTTAGCTAGCATATTTAGCTACAATGTAACATGTCTTCCTCTATTTAAAAATGTCCTTGAACTTTAAATATAATTAAACTGGAAAAATTTAAATAAAATTAAAAATAAATTATATATATATAATATGTATTTTTTATATTTCAAGTTATTAAAAATAAGTTTAAACATATAGGGAGCAAAACAATGTGCTGGATATATAACTCTAGACAAAGTGGAAGCAATATTGTCATTGTTATAATAATTGAATCTTGATTAAAATCATTGGAAGCTAAAATTTTAATTGAAAGTCAAATTTGATTAATCATCCAACTGTAATGATGGCCAATAAACTGATGAATGACTAATATTAAAATACTATACTATCAAGTCTCTGCAAATGTGATCTAAATAAGCATGGACAATGAAATATCTATATAGACTGATACTGATAATTTTTTAAAAATCTAATTAAGGGCTTCATTAGTTGCACCAGTTGTGCTTGAGCTAGAACACATGAAATATCTGAACTGGCTAGGTTTGTTGAGTGTCACTTTTGACTGCATGTTAGAAATATGACTAAGTCAATCATCGCCCTTCACAAACAAGGAACAGGATACAAAAAGATAGCAAAGGCACTAAATGTTCCTAGACAGTAACTAAAGCATGCGGTTTCCATGCCAAAACTCCAAGACGTACACCAGGGGTCGGCAAGTAACTTTGGCCGCGGGCCAATATTTTTTTTAGCCAGTAGATGGCGGGCCAGCTACACAGAGTAGGCCTATGGATACAAATTAAATACTCAATAGGCCTATAATCGCGGAATATGATGGGTCCGTCACCGTCCGTGGATCATTCGTTCAATCATTTTTTCAAATTAAAACCAAAAATAAAAAGATGAAAAACGACTTGTTTTTCCATTATTTATTTCCTGAACTAAAATGAAAAAACGAATAACGACGGGTTTTCTGATTTTCTGATTGTGCTCAGATCAAAAATAGAAAAAATTAATTACTGGATTAGACCAATTTTAATTTTGATTTTTAATTTAATAACACCTTAGGCATATATCAAGGAAATCATTTTAAACAGATCAAGTAGGCCTAGCCTACTGTGGTAACAGATTACAGCCATTTTTATAAAGGTGTGAATAGCAATCATGCCTCATTCGTTTACAGTCCGACTTTTGTTTTTATTATTATTTTTTCGGGACACACACATACACACCTAAGGTTTAAGGAGTTCTGCGCGGGACTGTTTCCCCCGTCCCGCTCCCACGAGGTTCTATTCAGCAACCGCTTAAAATACACTCGGTGTTCACCCGCTTTATTTCCCGACCTGACGGGTCCGCAAAATTTAGATCTCGTTTCCATAATCTCACATTCAGATGTCTCTAATGGAAAGGAGATTAAGTATAATAATTATAAATGCTATACAAGAATTGTGTTCGTGTCAATATAAATATTAGGCTATTTTAAATTGTAGCCTACTGTCAGCAGAGAAAAAAAATGCCACAGAAAAAAATTATGAAATATAAATAGCATAAATTAAATAGGACAAAGCCTATCACTCAAATTTCTAAGCAACATAAACGAAAATCATATTGCCCTACTGACAAATGAAGTAGGCCTAAGCTATTTTCTGCCGATTCCGAACTATTTCAAACATCCTTGCAAAAAAAGAATGTTGTTCAAGTTGACTGACAATGGTTTCAGTACCAAACAGCTCCTCAGAGATAGGTGTACAGGCGGTCAGAATTAAGTGCGGATACGCTGTCAAAAGATGTCGGGAGTGGGCTATTGTCAGTCAGACCGCCCGCTCCGTCCAAAGTACACCAGAGTTCTGACCGCTACCGTCTTTTGATGCGCGAATGGACACAAAGTGGTCAAGCGTATAACTAGACGCGGCAGGCGCGAATTTGACGCGCTATTCGCGTCCGGTGTAAAAGCACAGTTATAGGCTACTTTAAAATGTAAAGCGCCGCATGATTCCCTATGGGCGTTTCACACAGTATGCGGCGGTGAAATCGCCGCGCGACAACGGCTTTTCTCAAGTCGTGGAAGAGTTTTGTGCAGCATTTAGGACTTACAAAATAATCCGGCGGGCCAAGAAAATATTACTGGCGGGCCAGTTTTGGCCCGCGGGCCGCCAGTTGTCCTTCCCTGACGTACACCACTACTGACCCAAAAGCACAAGAAAAGTCCGTTCCAATTTGCTCAAAATCATATAAATAAGCCACAGAGGTTTTGGGATTCTGTTCTGTGAAGCGATGAAACAAAACTGAAACTTTTTGGCCTAAAAGACTATACATCTCATTTGCAGCAGGTCATAACAGCAAAAGGGTGTTCTACGAAGTACTAAAGATGCTTGCCATTGAATAATTGAAGTGGTTGAATAATTTTTGAGACTGCAGAAGTCATTAAAAGTTGCATTTTCAGTTGAATTTGGGGAATCTTTTTGTGTTGAGCTATTTCAATGACTTTTGTTTGATTTGTTCATTGCAAACAGCTGAAAGTCTGTACATTTTGCCAATACACCTGATTGCAATGGGGGTTGAATAATTTTGATTACAACTGTATATATCTTGCATCTTCAGAATTAAGTACTCCAGAGAGCAGAGTAAAAAAAATATATTCAGCAGGAGGTCAAACTCAATCTGTGAAAGTTATTTGTATATGTAGCCTATGGTTTTTGCTTTCACTGCTTATTTCTTTCCCAGAGAGGTGATTGCAGTGAAGGAGAGTTGGCCTGTAATTAGACAGTCTGTGAACTGTGAGCGGCCTTCCCATCGGGGGCCATCGGCGCAAAAAGAGCGAAGGGGCCGCAGGAAGACCTTCTGAGTGACAGGCAGGTCAGCCAACCCCCGAAACACATTCTTCTTACAGACCTATTAATGAGGCTTTTCGATTCATCACAAAGAAGACAGATGCCTCTCCAGGGGCTGAGGAGGGATGAGACCCTTTATTCATGAGGCCAAGAGAACAGTATTGATTAAATGAAGCAACAGAGCTGCTTACATAATGGTGGTAGAATCATTAGATCATCCAGGGGTTACATAGGTCAGTCAGAGTATTTATATAGTCACAGGCAAAGTTATTCTAGTAAATCAAAACATAAATCATCTTAATGCAGCTTGGCCAAATATCAGCTCATTATTCCCAAGAAACCTTCTCTTTTTTTTACTTGAAATGTACACAAAGTAGTTCAAAAGACCACAGAAGTCAGGGATACGGCTCAAATAGGTAGACGTCCCGCTGTGAGAAAGCATCTCCACACATAATCAATTCCCGCATCCCTCCCTGCCTCTTTCCCCCTATCTCAGTCTCTCAGAGGCTGACTCACATACTCAATTAAGAAGATTAACATCAAGCAAGAGGGGAAGTGTGTGTTGAGTCTCTCTGACTAGCTGAGAAAAAAAAGGGAGGAAGGAGCCAAGCCAAGCACTCCAGAGGAAATCAATGCAGCAACACACCCCGAGCCACAGACAGCGCAGGGCGATACCTATCAGCCGATGTGACGGCCACACATTACAAGTACAATAACACTAATCTTTCTCAGCAAACTGTTGCAAGTGCAGGCTTTTGGAGAAAAAGACACCCACAACTGGAAAGGAAATAAGCGTGTTTTCCAGAACATCCGGAAAAAATAAAATAAAGATGTCATCTAAGATGCATGGCCATTCCCAGTGCATTTCCAGGAGGAATTCTCTGGTTCTCATTAGAGCGTTGAGCTGCAAAGCTGCTCTTCTGTGACAGACGAATACTGCATGGTAAATTTCAGTCAAGCATATGACACTCCCAATATCTTTCAAATATTTTTGCCAAGATCAAACTCTACAACAGTATTCTACTGTATAGTTAAAGTTGACTTGGAAAAGAATACTTCCTCTGTCTGCAATTGGTTGAACAAACACCATTGGTTGCGTCAGAGTTGGTGAGTCGAGCTGGTCAAGATACTCAAAAGAGAAGGGATGCTCCAATATTAAATCTCTGGTTAGCACAGTAAGCCAATCATAATTTTCATGTTATGGCTGTAAACTGCTAAATGGCTGATTTTAAAATTATATAGGTCTTTAAATCAATGTTTTTGGAATTTAGGCATCACAACATTATAATGAATAATATGAAAATTTCTTATTTTGAGATTTGCTAAAAATATATATTTAACATTGTTTTTGAATTGTTAATGTTTACAGATTAAAGATCAACTTTAAGTGTTAGATGACGTGGGTCATATAAATTGAGGAAATTACCATGCACAAATTAATATTGGATATTTAATTATTGATGCTCATTTCCACAATTTTTACATTTAGGTTACATTTGCCAACATCTAACGCTCACTTAAAGTTAATATTTAAAACCACTAATAATTTAATAACATGTTTAAATGTATCTTTGCAAAGCTCAATATGAACACCCATTTTCATTCTCTGCATAATAATTTTGTGATGCCTAAATTTCACTTCGAATTTAAAACGTTATTTTCTGTTATTAACGTTATTTTTCTTGTCTTTAATTTTATAGTTTATTATTTTTTATTTATTTAAACAAAGTACTATAAAAAGTATACATTTTAAAACTGTCCATATAGTGAGAAAATAATTTTAAAGTTCATCCGTATTGGCCAAAATGTTAACTATTGCATTCCTACAAAATACCATAAAATCAACCTCTTGTATAAATGCGGTCCTCCATGGTGTAACTGCGTGTGTTTACACAACAACTAGAGAGATTACTGCTCCTGTCCACTCTGTCCTGTAAAAAAAACTGTAATTAAGTTTAAATGGATTGGTTCTGAGGCAGTGAGTGACAGAGAAGCCTTTCAGGAAGGCGGTACAACAGTCAAGTAAACTGTGATTTGTTCTTTGCTCTTATAGTGAATATACAGCTTACATCTCTTATCTCTTGTTATGTTACTGTCAATTTAATAAAGCATCCATAAATAACACGGAGAAGAAGACATCTACACGTCGATGTCCTCTGTTTAACATGAGATCCGTTGTGGAGGGTGCTAAATCTTCATGCAGTAGAATGGAAACTGACAGATTTTCGGTGATAAATGCCCATTTTAACATATTCTCAGCACATATTGTGTATAGAACGAGAAAAAATCATGTGGTGTGATGGATTGTGGGTTGCAACATCGTTTCCCAATCATCCCTTTAGCTATCCATTAGTATCACATCTTATGTTTTCCATTTAAATGTATAAGTGTTACTGAGAGTCTATAGAAGTGAGCATGTGTGTGTTTGTGTGTGTGTGTGTGTGTGTGGCTGCCGTGGCCTCATGGCCCAGTCTGTCTTTGGGTGATAAGAATCGCTCCATGATCCAAAGCTTAATTGCTCATGACGAGCAAGGGTGGAGATGATTATGGCTCTTTCACATGCCAGCTGCCACGCGGTGAAACCGCGAAGCTTGTTTTTCAACTCTCTAATCGTAGGAAACAACTGCAGCCTATTGATTTGCAATTAGCCTCTGCTCTCAGCTCACACACGCTTCTCTGATACTCAAGGATGAGAGGGGCGAAGAGCACAGATGAAATCAAAACTACTTTATTTAGCATGTTCACTCCTGCTGTTAGGATTAGCCACTGTTTGCTGGATGCATTGTAACTGATTGCAGCGCATACTCCGCGTAGACAGTGTCTATCTATCTACCTATTTTTTACTCAGAAATAGGCCTACGTCACAATAGGGAAGAAAATACTTCAATTTCATTCCACCTTTAAGAATTGCCCATTGAAAATGTGTTAAATGCTAATCAGATGGTTCATGATAATCAAATGGTAAATGTTGAGTACATCAGACATCCATCCTACTTATTATCAATGTCAGACACATCAGTGCAGCCGCATCTCTAATCACAGTAAGCTGACATCAGACACAATGAAATATCAGCATTGACACAATGACACACTGTCTCAGGCATTTTACATATTTTATAGCGGGCCTAAATATCTAAGATAAACCTGCCTCCTTTTCAAAGGTTCATCGCATGCTACACAATAAAAAGCTCATAAGTATTTATATTGTGTATGCAATTTCATGAAAATGAAATAGTAAAACATCCCATTAATTTTGCCTGTGTGAGCTCACTGTGCTATAAAAACCAAATTAAATATAGCCTAACATAAAAATGTTTATTTAGCTTTAACAGATTGCACATTTTGAATCCATTCTAAATTATAGCTTTTCTCTGGCAAAAACGACTAACTTCCTCTGCAGAATCTATTTAATTATGAAAGTGAACCAGTATGTTACCAAGGGAATATAGTTACTGGCCAAACAATCAAATAAAGCAATAACATCAGCAAAGCCCTGCCAATGGGCTTCCAGGATGTCAGATATCTCATAATCTGATTGCTGTGGGAGCAATCTAAGATATTTGATGTTGCTGCAAGATCGGACTAGATTCACAACACTGACACATCTCGTGTTGTCGTGTGGATTGTGGGGTATATTGAAAAGCAATTATTTCAGCACAGCACTTTAATGTGAACTAAGCAGTAATTTGTTACAGTTATAGATTTACAGCTAAAGAGACAAAAACAGCAAAGATTGCAGGATGCATTTCACGTACTTTGAGAGGGGTCGTGCATCAGCTGACCAATTATAGCAGTTGCTGATTAACAGCTTTCTCTGAAAATTAAACACCTCCTTGGGAAACAAACAAAAAATACTTACACCTTTAAATAAATCTGTGTATGAATCAGTGTTGTTTTAGTATTGATATGCTATTATAGTATTTATTAATTTTGAAGTAAATTAAATTTTTAAATAGGCTTATTTTGAGTTTTCATTTTAATTTGAGTAATTTTCTTATCTGCTTTTGTCATTCTTTTTTTTATATGTCTAGTTTTTTTATATATCTATATAGATTTGATTTATTTGTATTTTATTATCTAATATATTTAATTTTATTTAAATTTCCAAAAATGATTTTTAATAGTTTAGTTAACAATAACAACACTGTTATGAATCTTGTAAGATGTGAGAGCACTAAGTAGTCTGTCAGAAAAGAGCACTTGGCTTTTTGTTGTTGTTGTGTTTATCTTCCTCTGTGAAAGAGAGATGTGTTTCCAGCCTGATTGCTCTGTCACAAACAGGCCATCTCCGCCTCACGTCCTCGTGATCAATCAATGAATATTTCATATGCCATGTGAAGTAACACATTAATTATTGACAGGGTCTCTTGCATAATGTCGAACCCAAAATGCAGCATTTTCACCCCCTTCTTATACTGAAAACTGTTCTTTTAACACCAGCATAGAGTCAGTGTCAACATGAAAGTTACAGCAGGCTGCACTATTCTATACTATACTACTGTAGTGATTTATTTCATATTACTGCATTTATATAAAATTGGCCTATATAATAATAATAATAATAATAATTCATTACATTTATATAGCGCTTTTCTCGACACTCAAAGCGCTTTACATAGAAGGGGGGAATCTCCTCAACCACCACCAATGTGCAGCATCCACTTGGATGATGCGACGGCAGCCATATTGCGCCAGAACGCCCACCACACACCAGCTTACTGGTGGAGAGGAGACAGAGCGATGAAGCCAATCAGTATATGGGGATGATTAGGTGGCCATGATGGACAGAGGCCAAGGGGCAAATTTGGCCAGGACACCGGGGTTACACCCCTACTCTTTCGAAAGACATCCTGGGATTTTTAATGACCACAGAGAGTCAGGACCTCGGTTTAACGTCTCATCCGAAGGATATATGATATATGATATCATATGGCTTGAGACTTCCAATTGAACCTTACTTTTTGATACAGGCTGTGCCCAAATGTGTTTTTGATGGACATACAGTATGATCAGCCACTAAGATTCATTTTTCATTGCTAGTGCATCACACAAGTTTATCTTAGTGAGA
This sequence comes from Leuciscus leuciscus, assembly GCF_965113295.1. Classification (NCBI taxonomy): domain Eukaryota; kingdom Metazoa; phylum Chordata; class Actinopteri; order Cypriniformes; family Leuciscidae; genus Leuciscus; species Leuciscus leuciscus. The sequence goes on along the minus strand of NC_138743.1, from coordinate 26,611,583 downwards.
GACTAAGTTAATGGGTTTAATAATAGACTTGAGTGTTCTCATTATAAGTATGTGTTAGACGTAAAATGACACATGCTGATCCTCTGATACTGTCAGACCAGCCCCAGGGCCGTGTGATTTTTCAGCTCTGGTGCACTTGTGCCCCCAGTGCCCATCTTGCCTCTGGCTATTTTGCTCCTCTATTACTGCAGCCATCAGTCAACCCATTCTGAACCATCTGAACTCACTTCTTCACCCAGCACCACTGACACATATAGTCAAAAGGATGCACACCTAAACCTCCAAACATATGTGTGCTGAGGAACAAAATGTCAGGTTAGTATTATATAGTCTCACTGAAAACAAAAGTGCCCCTAGGTTCAAAGGTTCCTAACTTTGTTTCGGAGGTCTCATACAACAGCTTTACAAGCGATTGTACACACTGTACAGAAAGACAGTACCAATGGTGTCTATTATTAATTTGAGTGTGTGGAAGAAATTGTATCTTTAAGATGTGTGTATGACAGAGCACACACAAACCTTATTCTAATATGGAATTGTATTGGAATGGTGAAGTGAAGTGAACTTATTCAGTGATTGAAAATACCATCATTGGCCTAGAAAGATAACATTCTGGGAGTCAAGACTATAAGAGAGGAAGGATGCCCTCCCTTCACTGTCACACTCTGCAGCCACTCTGTGTGACTGTATGACTGCTGACCTTTTCTTGCAAGAAAATAAACCTCATTAAAGACAATTGGGAATGTTTATCTCTTATTCAGTGATATAATTTTGTTTGCCACCACAAGTGCAGGTCTGATGATGAAACATTGGAAGAACTAGTTATTCAACTCGAACCTTCATCGCAAGGACGACTTGTGCACGACATTTCTCAGTCTGACGTACATTATGAGATGCCTCTATCAGCATTAGCAAGTGTATGCCAATCAACAACCCGATGTGTATATTTCTAATTTATTGAGGTGTTTGTAAAAGAAAAATTTTGCTCCATCCTTTATCTTTACTCAAAGTAGTAAGAACGACAGACAATCTGCATTAATAGACATTTTTAGGTAATAATGGCCAACAACTGATTAGCAGAACTGTTTCAGTAAGACAGTAATAACGTGAGTTAGCCAGTTAGCCGGAGACCTACATAATATAAAACACAAAAGACAAAACTACGTATTTTTGATCACTCGATACATCAATATTTAATCATACTTACAGGTTGTGATTCAGAGGAGCAAGTTTGTCCAAATAAAATGTGTACTGTCCCATCTTTAATGGATGAGCATTTTGCAAATCCTGCATTGACCTCGGTGAGATTTGAGCAGTTGTCATCAATAAAATGACGGGTACACAACTAAAGGTTATAATGCTGTTGTATCGCTGTGTTCATTTTAACCACTGACTTCACATCCTCATCCTTCGGAAATTTGCTTTTGCAAAGCAGAAAACAGCGTCTTCTCAGCATGTACATAACACGAACCAGCTACAGTGTTTGAGGGCCGGTCAAAGTAGACGTTGTTCGCGTGCAGCCAATGAAGACCACAGGCTGGCATAATGCAAATTTGTTACATTGTTACGTATGTAAGTTACGGAAGTAAGACTGGAATTACTGATGACTTGTTTAAGCGGTTCAGAATCGATTCTTTCTTTTAGGAGACGATAACATTAATTGTGCACTTTGATCTTTAAAACTTTGCAGACATTTTACATAAACAGACAGCTATATTACACTCTGCATGAGAGTTAATATCTGTAAAAGCATAATGGGGCACTTTAATACGTTGTAGCGACATTCATTCATTTCAATGGAGAGCTGGCAGTTTCTGGAGACACGAGCGACAGTGATGTGGGATGTAGGCGTGTCCAGTGACGCGACAGTTGAGATATGTTTCTTATGCAAATGAAGCCAGTGGAGCCCACGTGATCCGTAATTACATCCTGAGTGGAGTGTTGGCAGCAAGATAGAGAAGTTAATTTTGGCGTTCAGCAACTTTTCTAATATTTATGATATGTCTCTGTGTACAGTGGAACTCACCGTGCTGACCCCGAACCTGGATGGTTTCGTGAACCCAGATAGATGCGCTTTTGCTGCAAATAAATAGCCATAATGGCAAAGAGCACTCGCTGTTTCTTGTTCATCTTTAATATTAGCATTTTATGTACTGATTCCATTTATATTTAGTCTTTTACCTCCAAAAAGTTTTGTTTTTAGTGGCAAGAAAACTGATTTGTTGTCCACAACATGGAATAACATCCGTGAAAGCCATTTACAAACATTACTAGGCAACCAGAAGTGGGAACGCCTAGAGAAAAAACCGCCAGTAACTGGCAACATGTAGCAACAAAGTCGCTGGTAATGTGAATGCAGCTTAACACATTTTTATGATAAACAAAGTCAGTAACTATGACATTTTCTAAGACTGTAAAGGCCGTTCACACCAAGGTTAAATATTTAGTTTTAAAAATCATTTGAAATGTAAAAGCTGCTGAGTTCACACCACAACTATAACGATAATGACAGAGGAACGATAAAAAAAATTTCAGATGATGAATGATAAAAGCATTGACAGCCATCCTGCTTTAAAGAGCTTGAGAATTTAAAGCGGCAGACGACAAAACTGCAGCGCGTGCTTGTAATAAACAGAGTTTGTTTGTTGATGTGGATGCTAATAGTTGTCATTATAGTCATAGGCGTCGGACTGGGGGTAAAACCAGTACTGATTACCAGGGCCTCAAGGGGAGAGAGGATGCCCTTGAAAAGTCTGGAATATATTTTATTTTACCTGGATATTTTCATTTCCTAATTAAATTTCATAATGAATGTCAGATAAAATGTAAAGTTAGTGTATTGGCTAAATAACTTGGTTGATTGACTGACTGGTCCCACCCCTTGCTAATGCGCCAAATGGTTTAATCCATCTGCAGGCATTATTTTATGTTAGTTAGTTGAGCATCTGGTGGAGCGCAAAATTCTGCTGTAGAAATGTCTTTATCAAAGAAAGCCAAATCAGGCCACCAAAAAAGAAAGGAAATGAAAGACAGGAGAAGGAAAGAAAACAAAATGAGGGGAAACAATTGGTAACTGACTTCTTTTCAAAGAAAGGTGAGCACAAACTAAAACATGAAGTGCTAAACTGCTTGAATATCTCCGCGATCGTTAGTGCTAAATATGAACTGAGACAACCCATTGAAAGAGCAGAACATACACTTTCAGATGATAATTTCGTTATACATGTAATCTGAGGTAAAGGCTAAATAAATAAGCTGTACACTAACAATGCCGTTTTTCATACAACACACCATTATAATAGCCTAAATTGAAACCGGTTTAATTTTAAATTAATAGGCTATAATATCTCAAATTAGCAATAATTAGCAATTGTATAGCCTACATTGGAATATCATTTAGCTTAAACTTAGTAAACACAGTAAAGTAGGCTAGAGAATGTTGGGAAAGGAGGTTTGAAATGTGTGTAGACATATGCACACATGACAAATTATCAGGGTACTCTAAGCATTACAGTTAATAGTTATTAGGGCCCATCAGGACTGCCAATGCACAGGGCCCGGGATCTTGTGCTACGCCCCTGATTATAGTTATCTTTATAGTTATTGTTTTTAGAGTGAACAAGCCTTTAGTCTTTAGAACTTAAAAAATGCTGTAAACTCACTTACTGAACCAATATACTGGTGTTAAAGGTCACAAGTCAAGAGCAAAGTTCCATCGACTATTATCAACAGTGTAGCAGTTTATGAAGCACAGCTCACACAGAAGTCGCCTACAAAACCAACAAGCTGCTTTCTGTTGGTCACATGACCAAATCAAACTTGTTTAGAAATCTGCACTGGGAAATGGTTAACTTAACTTAAATTTATACACCAACCGTGCCAACTGCCGTGATACATGAAAGCTTTAAAACCAACAGAAAGTTTGTACAAACAACAACAACAAAAATCAATGGCAGTTCTCTCATCATGGTACAGTACATTTCAAACTATTGAGTGATCAATTGACATACTGTAGGCATTTCAAATATCACTCACCACTCAGCTGAATTCACTTTTATAAGTGACTCCAACTCCATCAGATGTGAGCTGTGATGGCGAGCACATCATGGAACAGGAAGTGATGTTTGGCTTATGGGAGCAGCTAAGGACAAGGATCATGCTAAAGAGATAGCTCTATCCTTGAAAAAAAAACACACACACAAGGTTGTTTAGATATCTTCTGTGTCATTTAGAGATTTAATGAATGTTACATAACATTTTAGTTATGGAGATTTATGGAGAGCGTCTGCCTTCATGCATCTGAGTCATCTGTTTAAACAAGCCTTAATTTATTTTATGCAAAATGAAGAGTAGTTTGACCCATGAAAACAGACAAAGCAATCAAGGTAGTTTAAAGCAGTCTAGTTTCTCCATGAATCATACTAGACAACCCAATTAATTATAGGTACTATAAAAATTATACAATTTCTGATAGAAAACCTGAAGAATACACTGTTGACAGATATATCTAAATCAGTGGCATGGTGGTTTTCTGAAATGAAAAGGCTCTCACCCTATGTTTTTTTTTTTAGACACATTTACGTTCATGTTTCTATAATGTGTAATCATAATTCCATAACTGAATATGATGTAAGCTTACTTCCATATGATGTTTACATAGTTTCTGTGTTAAATGCTATGAAACAGCATTTAACGTTACACTTTCAACAAGAATACTACAATATCCTGTACAGGTAGGCCTATGTTTAACATGGGCTACTATTTATTAAAATTAAGCAACAAGTCTTAAAGGGGACCTATTATGCAAAATTCACTTTTGCATGCTGTTTGGACATAAATGTGTGTTGGCAGTGTGAGTGCACAACCACCCAATAGTGATACAAATCCACTCACTCCTTTTTTATTAATCCCCATAAATCACAATTAAACCATAAATCTAGTTCTCACAGTGTCTCCCAACGACCTGTTTTCAGAATGCGGCTTTAGTGACGTCACTAAAGCCACAGGCCCCGCCCACGACTGTTGACAGACACTGCCGTTTTAACATAGACCCGCCCTGATCGAGTTCACAGCGAGTTGTACACATCCGCCATTACTGCACTGACGAGAATGTCTCCCAAGCAATGTAGGTGTTGTGTGGCTGGATGTATTAATCCACATAGCTCTATTTACTCCCGAAATCTGAGGCAGCCGCTGAAGACGAGGTGGAATTATTTTGTTTTCAAAGAAAATGCTCCCTCAACTCTACCGAAATTCGTTTATGTACTTACGCACTTCTTATACTGTGTTTACTCAGCTCTTACGGTGATTTTCTGGAGTAAAACTGACGCTTCATCTTTTGTGTGATGTACAATAAACTTAATTAAACTCATCAGTATATTTTTGATCATCATTCGGACCTGGTCCGAAACAGCAGACTCGTAGGCTATTAATAGTGGATACATACATGCAGATGACAAATACGTTATAACCGTAATTAAACTACTAAACTATACCTGTTCCATCTCCATACAGCACTCTGACTCTGTAGGCATTATTGTCCGACTCCGGGTCGAAATGACCACCGTTAGGCTATGTTCACACTTAGCGTCTTTTTTCAAACTGCCAGCGTCTGTTCTACATTATAACCCTATGGAGTAAACCGTTTTTTCAAAAAAGTCCTGAGCGCTTTTTTAGACGCCACCGCCGGCGTCTTTTTCTGCAGCTCAGAGCGTCTTTTTAAGTTGAAAAAAGTTCAACTTTTCTGAAAAGAACGCCCTACGTCAAGCGCCTTTTTGACAGCTGACCAATGACAAGCGGGTAGCGAGACCTGTCGTTTTCATAGCAATGATTTGTAGCAGGTCTTCAAACTGACTTTTGTGTAGTCTAAAATATGCCACAAACCGTGCATCATCCAACCGGAGCTCCTGGACTAAATTGTTGTAAGCACCATACAGTTTCCTTCCCCGTATAATGTCGTGCACCCACAAACGTCTTTGTGAACCGACATTCTCCTCCCCGGTAACTTCAAAAGCCAACGCAAGAGCCAACTTTCTCTTTCTCGACATTTTTTGCATCACACAGCACTAGGCTACTGTTGCAGCTGTTGTTATAGCAACAAAAGACGCGCTCGGCTGCTATTTGTAACCGAACGCTGCCAGCGTTTTTTTTTTTGCTAAAAAAACGCCGTTGTCAACTTTTTCTTGTCAAAAAAGACGCTAAGTGTGAACATAGCCTTACTGAGAGTTTCTGATATTGTCATCATTCAGTGAGATGAGATTGTCCTGAGAGACTGAGCGAGAGCTCATGAAGCTCCGCCCCCTGTGCCGTGCAGCAGCAGCTTATTTGCATTTAAAGGGCACACACTAAAACAGCGCGTTTTTCTGAGCACCAAAAAGTGACAATTTAAACATGCTGTAAAAAATTATCTGTTGGGTATTTTGAGCTAAAACTTCACATACACACTCTGGGGACATCAGAGACTTATTTTACATATTGTGAAAAGGGGCATAATAGGTCCCCTTTAATATGTTCATACTTTTTAAAAAGTTTACAATACTTTAAAAGTAATTACAATCATTTACACACATTGTAAAGTTTTGTTTGACGCTTTTAGTTTGGATACTCGCCTTGTTGAATGCTTGATCCACCAATCAAACCACAGGTAAGTTACGGTGCACACACAGATTAATTTCGAGTCATCCGAGTTTAATTAGTCTGTCCATTTCTACCAGTTTAAGCATTCAGACCTATTTTTGTGGATTATTTTCCCTTTTAGATTTTCAGATGGTCCGGGATGTTAAATTCCCTATTTTAATTTTTTTACCGCTACGCGGTAACGCGAATGACGCCATTACAAAATTACGTCAAACTAGACAACCCAATTAATTTTAAGACAAGATATAAGCAAACATTTGAATGGCTTTAAAGTTGTCGTTGTTGTTGTTTTACATTTTGTATCATTAGATATGAGTATTACATTTTGTATCATTAGAAATGAGTAAGTTGAACCCCAATATACTTACGTTTAGATATGGCAATTTCTCTAAAAAAGAAAAAACTTTCGTCAATGAATTCTGGATTAGGCGAGGCCGCGATGGATCCATCAGTTATCTTCATTTTATGGGAAACGAGGGACGCATTTGGAGGCCGCATTTGAAGGAGCCTTCGAATTGGGACAGTCTTTGTTGCGCCGCGGTGAGGCAATCGACCTTCTAATAATGCGGCCTTGGAAGGATGCGGACGCAGCAGACGTTTACTGAGACAAACTGTCACTCACATTTTTAGATCACATGAAGAAAACCACAACCATCCTATCAATTTCCCATAGACAAAATCAAGTCCCGCCCTAAATTGTTTTCCTTGTTCGAGAAGCCGTTTCACTTGACTCGGATATGTCACAATAGGGAATAAAAAATACTATCAACATTCATGCCACCTTTAATATGCTAGCCTTTTTTTTTCTTCTTTTTTTTTTTAGATCAAGTTATTGGAAGACACACTGTACCTGCCAAAATAATCCCTTGAACACAACAGGGTGTATCTGATTTGACCCGTTTCTTTATCCTGAGCCATCCTGTTTCCTGGCTGTCATCCGTATTGATTAATGTGTTTTTGTCCTTCTGTTTTGGACATCTTGTTTGATTCCCACTTCTAACTGCTTAATTGTTCCTGTGCCTTAATTCTATTACAAAGAACAGTTTTTGTATTGAAATGCACAAGGATGAGCTTAATCAAAATTGGTAGCTTGTTGCTGCTTAAGCTGATTCTGCCAGGGGTCTCATCAGGATACAGAAAGCAGGAGTTTATCACAGTAGGGCGCACATGAAGACTCATTGTGCATGAATATGAGGCAGATGTTTATCAGTATTCTCCAAAACTGCAGAAGAGAACATCAGTTGATAGTAACTGTGCTATCATACTGCAGTGAGTAATGTGTGTAGTTACTCAGTCGCACAATGATCTCACAGTATGACAAATGAATATGTGTATTAATAAACAGTGTTGTTGCAATGACCTGTGAGATGTAGTTTGGAGACCCTATGGAGATGTGTTGTAATCAATATATATATATATATATATATATATATATATATATATATATATATATATACACACTCACCTAAAGGATTATTAGGAACACCTGTTCAATTTATCATTAATGCAATTTTCTAATCAACCAATCACATGGCAGTTGCTTCAATGCATTTAGGGGTGTGGTCCTGGTCAAGACAATCTCCTGAACTCCAAACTGAATGTCAGAATGGGAAAGAAAGGTGATTTAAGCAATTTTGAGCGTAGCATGGTTGTTGGTGCCAGACGGGCCGGTCTGAGTATTTCACAATCTGCTCAGTTACTGGGATTTTCACGCACAACCATTTCTAGGGTTTACAAAGAATGGTGTGAAAAGGGAAAAGCATCCAGTATGCGGCAGTCCTGTGGGCGAAAATGCCTTGTTGATGCTAGAGGTCAGAGGAGAATGGGCCGACTGATTCAAGCTGATAGAAGAGCAACTTTGACTGAAATAACCACTCGTTACAACCGAGGTATGCAGCAAAGCGAAATGAAATTGAGCGGAAGTACGAAGTCTGACGTAGTCAGGCTAACAATTTGCACGAGCTCACCAAAATTGGACAGTTGAAGACTGGAAAAATGTTGCCTGGTCTGATGAGTCTCGATTTCTGTTGAGACATTCAGATGGTAGAGTCAGAATTTGGCGTAAACAGAATGAGAACATGGATCCATCATGTCTTGTTACCACTGTGCAGGCTGGTGGTGGTGGTGTAATGGTGTGGGGGATGTTTTCTTGGCACACTTTGGGCCCCTTAGTGCCAATTGGGCATCGTTTAAATGCCACGGCCAACCTGAGCAATGTTTCTGACCATGTCCATCCCTTTATGACCACCATGTACCCATCCTCTGATGGCTACTTCCAGCAGGATAATGCACCATGTCACAAAGCTCGAATCATTTCAAATTGGTTTCTTGAACATGACAATGAGTTCACTGTACTAAAATGGCCCCCACAGTCACCAGATCTCAACCCAATAGAGCATCTTTGGGATGTGGTGGAACGGGAGCTTCGTGCCCTGGATGTGCATCCCACAAATCTCCATTAACTGCAAGATGCTATCCTATCAATATGGGCCAACATTTCTAAAGAATGCTTTCAGCACCTTGTTGAATCAATGCCACGTAGTTCTGAAGAAGAAAGGGGGTCAAACACAGTATTAGTATGGTGTTCCTAATAATCCTTTAGGTGAGTGTGTATATATATATATATATATATATATATATATATATATATATTCTCATTTTCTCTATGTGTATATATATACACATTAGGCTACCTGTCAAATGTTTGGTAACATTTAAATTTTTTATGTTTTTGAAAGAAGTCCTTATTCTCACCAAGGCTGCATTTAATCAAAAATACAGTAAAACAGTAATATTGTGAAATATTATTACATTTTAAAATAATATTTTTTTATTTTAATACATTTTAGTGTAATTTTTTTCCTATGATGGCAAAGCTGAATTTTCAGCATCATTACTCCAGTCTTCAGTGTCACATGATCCTTCAGAATTCAGTCTAATATGCTGATTTGCTGCTCAAGAAACATTTATGATTATTATTATCAATGTTGAAAATAGTTTTTGCTGCTTAACATTTTTGTGGAAACAATGATACCATTCAAACCTTTATGGTAGATTAAAAAAAGAGAGAGAAATCAATACTTGTATTTATCAAAGATGTATTAAATTGATCATAAGTGACAGTGGAGACATTTTTAATGTTACAAAAGATTTATATCTAATAAATGCTTTAATAAATCTATTAAATGCACTGTTCATTGAACTTTCTGTTTTCAATATATATGAACTTACAGACAGATTTTGAATGTACAGAGAGAAACATGAATGTAACTTTATTGGCATTAATTATTTTTATCTTACACAATTTTTCTTTTTAAGTAATTCGATCTTGTTTATGCATGTTTAGATGGTTTTTACTGGAAAAATATTAAGAAAGTGAATTTTGCAGTGTAGGCGGAGGCAAATCTGTAAAACGAAACATTTCTGAGAACTGCAGCGCAAAAATTCACATGCTTTATATCAAGATCAAAATTTCCATTTTTATTTATTAACTTGTTTCACATCTTGTGAAATGAGATGCCACTTTTCATAACGTCTACACACTGTCTGTCTCGCAGTGGGAAGGATCCGTCTCACACTCTGTCATCTGTCCTATGCGGTATCCTGGCATACTCTTCTCACTTCATCCTCAGAGCCGGAGGGGGGAACAGCGGACGTCTCAGCTCAGGCGTATCATGGTTAATGCCACATGTGGTGCTGCAGCAGCCCTTGCCGATTTTGAGAAAGAAGAGGGAGAGAGAGAAAGAGACCAAGAGAGGATGAGTGCAGGTTTAGCGGAGTCTGGAGAGCTCTGGCATCCCCAGCATGGGCAAGTCACCCTGTACTTGACAGCTTGCCCACACCGCTTCAACATAACCTTAGCAGCTTTACTGAGATTTGCTCTCCACGGGTTTCAGTTCATTTCGTACGCTCAAGAATCCAACACACCTCTTATTCTGCTGCGATGTCAAGGGGTTAGGACAGAGAATAGTCTCTTGTTGAGAGACTCAGACTTGTAATGGGGTTTGCCACACATTTTTTTAATTTTCTGCTGCGAGATTCCACCATCATACAGACTTCAGATTATTCCTTGTCCAGTCTGCGAGTGCAGCCCAGACTCGATGTGTGGACTTTCTAGATCATCAAGACTGACAAATGAAAAGATGACTGATAATCCCTTCTGACTGGTCAATCTTCTTTTAGTCTTACTAATCAGTTTCTTTTATTCAGGCTTATCAACACTGTAGATAAACATCACTTTGAAATATTGGCAAAGCAACAGCAGCCTAATGGTTACATTCTGTATAATGCAACATTTAAAAAACACAGCAAGTTAAAAGAATAACTTAACTTAAAAAAAACGTGTCTCGTGACCATGCGATTTTTCCCATTCCACTGCCCTGCATCTCACTTTTATTTTTGTATTTTTTTTTTGTCTGTGTGATTGGCTGCAGAGAGCACGTTATTGCATTCAATTGCACTGCATTTCCATTGTTTTTCTATGTAAACAATAAACATGCGCTAGATGGTAATATGTTGGACCGCTGCACTCGTATCATTTGAAGCATTTGTGCATGACACAGCATTTTAAAAAAAGTGGCACTCAACTAAAAATATAACTTGATATAAACTTTTAAAGCCCATGCCTCTAGACCTTGCATTAATTTTACATTCCAGTGCCCTACATCTTGCATTTTTAAATCCAAAAAACGTGTTCTTTGTGAATGGCCGACTACATTTTGCAGGACCCATGGCGATCAGTAAAAACTCATTTTAAATTATTTGTAGAAGTTCTATATATATTTTTTCTGCCCAATTGTGTCTGATGGCAGACGAAACTGTAAATTGTGATCGCAGTTTTGTCCATGGGAAGTTAAACGAGACAGATTTCCTTTCTCTAAACCCATGCACTTCATCTAAATCCCACGTATAAAGAAAACAAACAAACGGCACAAGCTGAATAAACAATGCGCTGCCAGAAGTGAAGAAATCTGCTGTTTAACACCTCTAAGGGAGAGTTAGCATGAAGTGAAGTGGTGATCTTGCCCACTCAGGAGGTTCACCTTTCCTGCAGGCTGAGCACAAGGAGGAAGCCAGGAGCCCGTGTGAGGAGGAGGCACTGGAGGGCACTGCTGGCATTAGACAGGCGGGAGGATTCAAGTCTTCAGGGCTTAGTGCCCAAATGCTGCCCCATATTGCTGCCTGGCAGTGGAGCAGCAGCAGAAGGCGGCATGTGAAACGTGAGCGTGTTTGTCGCCACTCTGCTCCACACAAAGCAGACAGATGTCTTCATTATTGTAAGGAATAATGATGAAGGATCTGGATTATGATCTGGCAAATAAATAGGAAAATACAGATGGATACGAGCAGGAAACTGAAACACACATGCTCTCACACACTTATATTCAATAATGCCATGCTGTTATACCATTGTCCATCTGAAGGATCTTCACAATTTTGCACGTCCATGCCTCGCTGCCTGCAACGGTAATCAAACTAAAATGACACCCTTGAACAACAACAGAGAAAAAATAGAGCTTTTGCTGTTTATATACCTGCAGCACTTAGGCAGTGAAACAGGAAAGCGGAGAATATTTGATATTCAACAGATTCTCAACTTTGTTTACATGATGTCCATATAACCTAGCCTTGGGAGTAAGCAACAGACAGCACACAAACCAGAAAGAGAGAATCGGCAAGTACAGACTATGCTGATTCACCAAAACATTCGAAATCATTTCATGTTTACTTCAGCCTCAACGCAGAAAAAATCATCTGAAAGACTGCCTAGTTCCAGGCTAAAATGCATGTTTGAGCTGTTTTAACTCAAAGCAACTTGCACATCTTAAAATATGTTATTTTAGAAAACAATAAAACTTGATTTATATATGAATAAATAAAAATTTAATTTTAAGTGCCATTGTTTTGTCTCAAAGATGCACACGAGTAATGTTTTTTTTTTTTTTTTTAAGGCACATTTATAAAAGCTACTTAAATGTCCTAATTGAACAAAGGCCTAATCCTGGCTTAATCTAAGCCCTGTCTGTGAAACCAGGCCATACTGCAAAAGCCTCAAACTGCAGAACGAGGACCACTTCCTGTGCCAGTAAACTGATGATCACCTTTTTTTTGTATTTTTGAAGGCCAACCCAGCAGTTAGTATCACCCTGCTTCCCTTGACAAAAACCCAATAGAGTTTTGGCTTCTTGCAGAAAATAAGCTCTGTGACCAACAAAAGTTCATGATTCTTACACAAAATCTTCGAAACTGAACACCTATTATGAATTCTGAGGCCTAAATACAAACACCAGGAGACGTAAAACTCTAAATAGGCTATAAATGAACTACACCACAGTCACATGACCAAACAAATCATTCTTCCGACAAATAAGTCTTTATTTAAAAAACATTTTCCCTGAAAATTTGAGTCAGAAGTTTGCAAGAGTGAGATTATAAACACAATGTGACTGTAAAAGCGAACTAGGTGAGTTTTCTTTTTCGGCGTGATGACGTTTAATATCCCTGAAACCTTTCTAGTCCCATTTAGCTACTTATTAGCAACTGCTATTTTCAAGACAAGTAAAAGCCTTAAAAATCACAAGGGGGTATTGTTACTGGTGTATTTTATATTGTAGAATAAAGGGAGAAAATCTCTTGAGCTTGTGTTCACCACAGACCTTATTTCAGGCATTTAACCAAAAAGCTATTCGAAAAATTTCGGGACTATGGAACCGGCAGTGCTAAAATCCTAACTCGCTTTCGGGTTATGATCGGGTTAAGGTCACTATTTGGGCTTCTGAAACATTCGGAATAACCCGTTTACATGCGTGAGCAGAGAGAGTTACTCCTGTATACATGGAATTTGTAATCAATTGGCAATATCCCTATGTAAACGGCGACGCACGGTTAGCGTCTGGACGTACGGACAACCTTAAGACGCAATATGCGTCATTTCCAATTCTTCTTCCTGTATCCAAAGACAACAACAACAGAAGCAGCACGCGGATAATGAATAGTTCGGGGCAGATAGCGATCGCCTTTGTTTGCGCTTTCCTCCTCGCTCCAAAAGTGTGGTGCTGTGCTGCGTCTCGCCATGTTTACCCTGTGTTTACCTCTACTTCTTGTTTACTTCCGGTATACTGCACGCGGGTTTTTGTATGCGCCGTCTCTCCTCAAAGGACCAAGATTCCTTGCGAATAGAACATGCGCAGAACACAAATCAATGTTCCTTTTGACGGGGATATGCCGATACGCGTTTACATGACCAAATATTCGGGTTAGAAAAGGGGTACCCCAGGGATCCTATCCGGGTTTTTGCCGGGGTTTACATGGCCGTGCGCGACCGGGTTATTGCTAATATTCCGGTTTTGAACGGGTTATTGGCTGCATGTAAACGTAGTCAGTGTAAGTTGTGTGTAGCATGCGTACCCTTCGGCGTGCCCTGACCATAGACTGTAAAAAAAGATTGACGACGCCCCTTCGCTCTCTTCCATTGGTGAGAACTGAAGCCGCCAGTGTCCCGATATGGCACTGACATCTTGGGACTTGAGTCTGCGCAGTAGCGATCTCGGGACCAGACCTGCGCAGTAGTGAGCAGGAAGTAAAGCCGCTAAATCAACGCCCCGCCCTCACTCTCGCAGAATGACTCTCCCTCCACTTTTTTAAGTGGCTTATGTCTGCTCCGTTCCTCCGTTCTGTTCCAATTTTTATGTCTGTTGATTGCAGTACGACAAGAGGCTTCTTAAAATAAAGTAAATGCAATCTCCTAAGTCCTCCGAAGATCCCGAAAAAAAGTCCGTTGGTGCTTCAGTAACTACTTCGCTCAGAGAACCTGTCAATCACAGCTGTAAATGAACACATACTTACAGGCTGTGAGTCAGAAGAGCCAGAATGTACTTACAAAGAAGGAATTGCCCAACTTTTTAGAATCAGCCTTCATGCGCAGCCGGCCTTGTACTCTCGCAGGTTCTGGAAACAGTCCTCCGAAAAATGCGGAGCACACAGTCGAATATTTTGGTTGTACTGTTCTGGAACAGTGTTGTAAATAAAGCTTAATAAAATAAAGCTTTTCTAATTGTGTCCTCTTTTGGAAGGCCAAAAAAACCACACAAAAAACAGCGTCTCCACGACATGGCGCCGGCGGCAACAGTAACACAGCTAGAATAAAAGTTACGCCTTCTTTCTTTGCGTATACATTTAGGCGGTGTTATGAAACTATGCCCCCACACACTGACATTTGTGGGGGCGTGTTTGAATGAAGCGTTTTAGGAAGGTGTGGCTGAGCCTTAACTTTTCCAAAGAATACCTCTTTGGGTTTGAGACTTTAAGCTTTGTAACTCTGCAGATCTTATACATGCACTAACAGCTACATAACACACTAAAGAAAAAGGAAAACAAGAAATCGCATCATATGAGTCCTTTAAACTCTCGCTAATACAGGCACATTTTCAGATAGCCAGTGAAATCTGAAACAACCCTGATCTTTGTCGGGATGCCATTCAGCGCAATTATCAATGTCAATTAGTCCGATTCCATGTGTTCCCCATGAGTCAACTCAGCTAATAATGAGCCATATCATTTGGCAGGAAAGTGACTGCTGAATACAAAAAAGACCTTTGTGACCCCGGATATTCATATTCAACACCAATTATGCCATAAGCAAAAGTGTACTGGAGCACTCGTGCCTCTCACAGACTTAAAGGGATAGATCAACCAAAAATGTTATTTCATTTACATAATTTATTCAATGTCATGTTGTTCCAAACCCGCATTACTATCTTTTTTTCTTCTTCCGTGGAACACAAAAGAAGATATTTTTTACAATTATTTTGTCCATACCATGAAAGTCAGTGGAGTCCAGAGTGGTTTTGGACCCCATTGACTGTCATTGTATAAACAAAAACAGTTGAAACTGTATTAAAAGCATCTTCTTTTGTGTTATCCAGACGATAGAAAGTCACACAGGTTTGGAAACAACATGAGGCGGATGACTGAATTAAATTGTTTTGGTTAACTATCCATTTAAGCGGTGTTTACACATAAAGTGATGTGCAGTATCCACAAATCATTAACTTTCAGTGAGAATTGATAAAAAAACAAATATTTGTCATACATACCAAATGTAATATTATAGCTAAGCTAAAACTAAAGCCTTTTCGATTAGCTACAAGACACCCTGATCATGCACCACATTTCTGATTAGGTATTGAGTAAGGGGAGATATTATTTGCCGTCTAGCGACAAACAACAGCACAGCGATCTGACCACCTCCAGCAATAAAATCACTGTCAGTGTGAACAAGGCGTTAAGTGAGTGAGCTCTTCACTCCCAAAATTTCAATCCTTCTTTATCTGCATATGTTGTAAACTAAGATCACAACAGATGGTGGCAGAGAACAAGGCTGACAGCTGGTACATCGCATCATACTCTTAAATAACAAAATATAATCATGTCTGTAGTGAGGAAAATGGAAACCGTGAATAAAGAATAGAAAACCCTCATCCATGAGTGAAAAATGCTTAATCCTGACACTAATGCAAAGAATTTATGCAGCCCGGAGAACAACACAACATGTCATTTCTGTCAGTGCTTTAGCTTGAAATTGTCATTAAACCTGCAATCTTAATTTCTTAAACAACAGGTTTTGTGGTCCTTAATTACCCTGAGACTGGGGGAACTGACTGGGGATCAAAATTCAAGCAGCCACATGCCAGGTGGAAAACACAAAAGGACCCTTCACATAATGAGCTGCCGTATATAAGGGACATAATCAGGGGTCAATTTGGGATTTGGGATGTTGGGAGATCTGGAGGATATCACATGAACTGGCAAGATTTGACATCACCCCTCCCCCACCACCAAAAAAGCAAACCCTTTTGTGATAATTCTATATACAATACATATACTTGTTAGGAAAAATAAAATGAATGGTCGGTCAAAAATTAAATGCACACATGGTTCTTGCTTTGGCAGTGTTTAAAACCCTTTTAAAAACCTGTTAACTGTCACCCCCCTTTTTTTGAGTAGACAAGAAAATGCACATTTCGAACTTAAATGGTTGTAATTAAAGAATGCTTTGGAGTATAGACATACAATTGGTCTTGTTTTAAAGAAGACATTTGGCAGATTTTTGTAGAAGTGAAATAAATTAAGAAAGTGAAACAGGAAAAAAGTTATAGAAGTTTGAGTTTATGGAAATGTACGATGTAAAAAAAATATTATTCATATTTTATATAATATATATATTTTTAAAACCTGGGTGACTCTAAAACTGCAAAAAAATCTGAACAAGTTGTGTTTCAAAATTTAGGTTGATATCTCAAAAAATTTGCTTTCAGTGAGATTTTGTTTGGGCGCAGTACCAAACTTTTTCACTAGGTGACAGCCAGACTCCATTACTGCCCATATAAGGGCGCCTCCATTTCCATATGTGTTTTGAGTGATCTGAACCATATATTTCCACAATTTTCATACAATTTATGAAGTAGACATTCTAATCAGAAGTAATATGGGTAATATAAACACATAAAAATGTTCATTGCTATTTCAAAATAAAGGTCTGAACACGCCTTAGGAATATTAAAATATTCTTGTTGCAAATTGATAAATTACGGCTCCTCTGTAATTTATTTTGAAAATCAGTCACCAAATATGAAAACTAGAGATTGTAAGCTTTCAAATGATATATAGTTTGTCAAGATTAGTTTAGGTTTAGTATAGGATATTACTGTTTTAAATATGTAATGGATTTGGGCCCACCGGTGGGCCCGTGACAGTTAACAGGTTAAAGTAATAAACAAGCAAAATTGCTGCAACACATCATTAGATAGAAACGGAGTGCATTTGAACTTGAAAGGTTGTTTTGAGTGAACATACTCACTGAACAGAGACAGAATGTGTACATATACATATATGTTATGTATAAATATTATATACATATATTTATTATATAAAAAATTATAAAAAATAATTAACAATTATATTAATTGGCACACAAAGCTTTGTACAAATGCGTTGTGCATACTTTGAAACATCTGTTCACTCATTGTAAATGAAAGTTCTCAAAGGTGATCCATGCATTTTCCTGCTAAGATAATTGGTTGGTGTTTCAATAATTAAAGAGCCATTAGGGGTGCAACAAACCTCGCTCTCCTCACTAAACGACACCGTGAAGTAAT
This sequence comes from Leuciscus leuciscus, assembly GCF_965113295.1. Classification (NCBI taxonomy): domain Eukaryota; kingdom Metazoa; phylum Chordata; class Actinopteri; order Cypriniformes; family Leuciscidae; genus Leuciscus; species Leuciscus leuciscus. The sequence continues at coordinate 26,593,791 of NC_138743.1, read as the reverse complement.
GATGTAGGTTTTGAAAACAAATCTGTATATGGTGCCTTGTGCGTCAAGAGCTGTACGTACTATTAGTTACATATCGGCAACACTGAAACGTCTCCTATCATTGCTGAAGCAGAATGTCAACCACTGAGGCACTTTTTCTGCTTCACAGCATGTACATTCATATTGTGTGATACATGCATTTATTCCTAAAAGGGAACTGCTGTGTGCTGAATGATATGGTTAATAATAGCACATATGCATGAGTCAGATGGTTGTGTAAAAATATGAATGGTTATATGTAGGGTGGTAATTGTAGTGAGGATTGCATATTAACAGCCTGTCAACAAACATACAAAATGATCACCGGATTATATGGCCTAGTTATGATTATCATAAACTGTCAATGTAATTATGTGTAACGTGCTCGGATAAGTAGGCCTGCCACCAGTAACATGGCCAAGTTTTCATTTTTTTTCTGGGCCTAAATTAAAAAGACATTACTGTTTTTGTATGGGCAATTTGCTAATATGGGGTAGCCTAATGCATATATGCATATGCATATGCATAAAATAAAATATCTTTAATGCACAAAGCTTCAGTGTAAAAAAATACTTTTCGCAATTGTAAATAAAACAGATTTGGAGCACATTTTACAAGAAAATACTATTTCAGTGTTTTACTTCAAAATGTCACGTTTAATGTGTAACTTGCTTTTTCTTTGTAATTATTTGTAAAATTGAAAAACTGTTTCAAAGTAAATCCTACACCAAATTTGTTTTGTGCAATAATGAGTGACCTGTTATAAGCCTTTCACATGACTCAATACCATTGTCCATGTAACTATACCATTATGCGGCAAAAAAACTTTATCTCCACTAAAGGCCATGTATTCTGACTGTATACTTTTTTTGTAAGCATCATCATTCATGGATATTTCATTATAGAGGATGTTTTGGAGGGCAGCTGAGCAACTGCCACTGAGATAATGGAAATGCTAAAGAATAGCTTTCTCAATATTACAGACCTCCTTATGCGCCTGGCGTTGCTCAAGCATTGTAACGCGACACTTGAAGTTCAAACAATTTCAACTTTGACCCCATCTGCCACTGACCTTTCAAAGCACAGCCAATAATTACTAGACAATACACATGACATATGAGACATCCTTGCAATGACTGCTCCCACTTTGCCTGATGTATTTAAGAACATAAACCAGGACAAAATATTTTAAAACAGCCAAACTTCATGAAGACATTTCTTAAGAAGATTCAACTTATTTTTTCTTTGTACATTTCTCAGTTCATGAAATCATTTAAATTCAAGAGAATCCTGCAGTAGTTTCACGAACGTTCAACGGATCCCTTTCTTCTTTCTACAATGTATCAAAAGCCATCAGCAGGACTTTTTCTCTGTTTTAAGCTCAAATTTTCACAGCTTACTGTGTACACTTTCTGCTCTCTTGCTATGATAACAAGCTGTCGGCTGTGTTTTCATGTGGAAGTCAATGAAACTAGCCTTGAAGCTCTGATGCAAGTCATGTTAAAGAACCTTAAAAGTGCACAATTGTAGTGTATGCTGAAAATAAATGGCAAACTGTACACAGTAACACTTTGAGAAACCTTAGAGTGTTTAGGGCATTTTAATTTTCCCTCACTCCCCTGTAATTCACACCAGTGAGATTGGTTATGCAGTAAGAGATGCCCTCCGTGACTCTGAAACCAAATGGATTTGAAAAGTCATATTAGTTTTTCTTTTCTTTTTTCTCATATTAGATAAATATGTGCAGTTGCTTATATGTCCAAGGCAACATCAGAGAGCATTTATGTACACAGTCCACAGAATTATCCCAAAATCAAAACCATATATATATATATATATATATATATATATATATATATATATATATATACACAAACGTTACGGGTCATTTACGTTAACTAATGGGGCCATATTGTAAAGTGTTACAGATTTTTGAAGTCTCTTCTGCTGACCAAAGCTGCATTTATTCAATCAAAAGACAAAAATATTATGTGACAATATATAATATAATGTTATTACAATTTAAATAATTGTTTTCTATTTAATATATTTTCAAATGTAATTAACTCCTGTGATGGCAAAGCTGAATTTTCAGCATCATTCCTCCAATCTTCAGTGTCACATGATCCTTAAAATGTCTTTTTTTAATATGCAGATTTGTTGCTCAAGAAACATATCCCATTATTATCAATGTGGCGTTCAAAAGAACAGTATTTTTATGAAACAGAAATCTTTTGTAACAATGTTAAAGTCTTTACTGTCACTTTTGATCAATTTAATGGATCCTTGCTAATATTAATTAATTTATTAAGAATTAATTAAAAAAGAAAGAACAAAACTTACTGACTCTAAACTTTTGAACCATAGTGCATAGTTTCTGTATACTATATATTTGCAGTATATATTACAATTATCAAATTATCAAATATATTTATAAAATTATATAAAAATAATAAGCATAGCAAAATGAAAAGCATGAAACCTGTTTCTTTGAGGAGTATTCAGGCCGCAGAACCTCGTATCTGTTGTCCAGCAGAACCCCTGTGGTGTGTGTCCATCTGTTGCATCCCACCCTCTCTGGCCTCTCTGGTCCATGCAATGCTTGCCTCTCCACCTGCACTTCATAAAAACACTCAATATGACCTCTATTGTTAAATGCATGTCAACACAGGGCTGAAGGTCAAAGTTCACCCTAGGTCAGTAACCCCTCGTCTCAGGAGACATCTGAGAGGCCCCATATGGAGTTGCCATGGAGCCAGACTGATCAGAAGTGATCAAAACAGACAGGGTGTGTTTATGAGGGTGTATGATTAGAGTTCGGGGTCTGGATCTGAGGGTTTACAACGACCAGGATTTGGTGTCCAAAAGGGGCACCGTGAAGTCAATCGCCTCAGGGGCGTTTCTGCTCCGGGCCTCTTAATCTATTAATGAATTCAATTACAACAGCCACAGCGTGTGGCACAAGGGGGCTGAGGGACGTCTAACTGGCCCAGATGTTCACCAAAAAGACTGAAGCATAATCAGGATTCTCTTTCCCTAACAACCAGCAGGAAGCAGAGAGTGAGAGAAACACAGTGTTATTATTGATATCTAAAATTATAAAAATTTGATTTTGGTCAATGAAATAAAGCTGAAATAAAATAAAACTAAATATAAATATTAGATGACAATTTTTATAATTTTTTTTATCTTTACTTGATAAATAACTGCCGCCATCAAAAGATCAAAGAAAGAAAAGAAAATGTACAAGCATTCAATGTAACTTTAATCACCAAATAAACAAACAACAAAACGTTTGCCGTGAATTCATTTAACTTTTGGTGTGAAAGGGCCTTTACATTTGCTAAAACCTTCTTTTTTTTTGTTATTAAAAAACAAACAAGCAAACCCAACATTAAGAAGTAAAGCAAAAGTAATGTAACAGATTACTTTCCATAAAAAGTAACAATGCAATTAGTAACTTTTTTAGGGAGTAACGCAATATTGTAATGCATTACTTTTAAAAATAACTTTCCCCAACACTGGTAGTGACCACTTTACACAGAAAAGAGGGATGGTTGCAATGAAAACAATGATAAATAAAAAAATAAAATGTGAATAAATTATTTAAAACCCTAAACTTATTGTATTTCAGCTAGTTGCCAAGAAACATTTCTAATTTTCATTTAGTTTTACTTGATGTACTAAATCAAAATGAATAAAAACTATACAGGCATATTTAAAAAACAAAAACTAAAATGACAAAATTACTAAAACATTATTTGAAATGAATACAGAAAATAAAAAATAAAAACTACTTCAAAACATTTATAAAAACTATAATAGGATCTCAATGAATACTAAAACAGCTCTGCTATCCAGGGCATAGTGAGGTGAAGCGCTATCATGAGTGTTTTTAGCACTTGGCTAAACTAGATTGCATGTGGCTAATGACTATGATGCAAGTTTTTGCAAATAAAGTACTCCACAATAAGTAGCGCAACTGTTATTGAATCATCACCTGAATAGTAACAAGCAAAGATCACCCATTTCATCCTTTTTTCAGCTTTAGAGAACATCTTGTTATCTTAAAAAGACAAGAAAACACATGAACCCCACAGGAAGGGCAATTTTTGCACAAAATCTGCCAGCACAGATTTCATTCTCTTGGAAATTATTCTCAGACCTTAGGGTGGCGTTGAGAGAAAGGGTAATTTAAAGAGTGACAGTGCAAATGGATGAGAGCTGATCCAGGGAAAGATGGAGGCGCCCCCACGGCCCAGGAGAGGCGCTGATTTATGAGACCTGAGGGGGGAAACAATGCTAACCTCAGCCAAACCTCCCCATTGACACCACAACCACCCGAGCCTTCTTGAGCCCCTACCCTGAGGCCGAAAAGTGAAAAACGTCAAGGGTTGGAGGAGCCAGCGCCGATACGGGAGAGATGTCTCTCTCACCTGGTTCTCCTCCCACATTATTCCATCTCTATTTCCAAACACCCCCACACACACACACACACACACACACACACACACACACACACACACACAAGCTGGAAAGCAGTTCCAATATGCACATATGCTATTACAAACATGCTTAATATGCAGTGAATATAAAACACAGTCTGATTAGTGTCTCTTTTGCCCTATAGCATTAGTCCTCTAAGGAAAGACATATGAATCCTGGCTGTTGTTTCTTTGGTCCTGCGTAGGATGGAAAACAGCAAGTTCATTTCTGAAATGCACAACAACATTGCTATTTTCTCCCCGTTGATTGAGAGGTGGTGAGAAAGTGCATGTTTTTGAATATGTTTTTGTGTTATGTAATCTTAAGTGCATCAATATATTACTAAAATCCAACATTCAAATCCATGTTTTCAAACCACATATACACCTCACAACATTCAATTCTATCATAATGGCAACAAAAATATGTTGCAACAAAAAGCACTTGAATTGACCATAAGTCAATACATTTCTCAGCTAAATCTAGTGTTCTTGTTATTTCGTGGCATGATTAATGCAGGCAGCCTGTTAAGCTTTAACTGTGTCCTTCTATTGTTATTCATTCATTTTATTAACACAAGTCGTGCAATATCACTAACTGCTTTGATATAAAACTCATTTCTGTGGAATAAGGAGAGGCTTTTATTCACACTCAATGATGCTGACTAATTTGGACCAGAAGAGGATGATAATTATGCTTTTTGAGTATCTGGGTTGCCCTACAGGTCAAACAAGACAAGAACAACCCAAAAACAGCTATTTCATACTCCGGCACACATGTCCATTATTTGCACACATCTTCAACAAACCGTGAAAAAGGCTCCAGCAATTTCCTGGGATGGAATGAACCATAACAAGCGGGTTATTTGTGATCATCACAACGTTTTAGGAACAACGAATAAGGCAAAGCTGTAAAAATGAAGCACTTTTACTGCACGTTAGAGATGACCCTGTAAACCCGCTAAATGAAAAGGCCATGGGTGATTTGTTCCTGATTAGACTCTTTGGGGACAGAGGAGAGTGTAATAAATAACTATGAAAAATAGCATGTTTAACCACATTTACAGATGAAAGGTGCACACTTCACATTCATTTATCAGCACTTGAGCCTTTTTTGCTAGTGTGTGGCAGTGTTTAATTGAGCATACTACTAGTTTGACTGCATTTATGTGTACATGGACACAGCAAGTCTAATTACATTATAACATTAAAATAGGCATGGGTGTAATGATAGTATGCATTCACATATATAGTCTACTCTCACACAAAGATTTGGTTTTTAAATCTTCTGTTTAAGACTGTCTGCACTGTCATTTTTTAAAGGAGCACTCCACCGTTTTTTGAAATAGGGCTTATTCACCTTCTTTCCTACATTTAGATAGGTGGGCAAATGCATTTTTGTCTCAGTGCATGCATTGTTTTAGTTTGACAGGGTTGGCGCTAGCTTAGCTTAGCATAATGAATGGAATCCTTTGTTGCCAGCTAGCATGTCCTGAGTAAAAGTGATATAAAAAAACCCCCAAAAAAACCACCTAATTACTTCTTGTGGCCTGCGTATTCACAACGAGTACAAATAGCGATGCAGATTAACACTAGGCGATTTCCTATGCAGATTTTGACTTGGGACTATATTAGGGGGAAGCACAGGCGAAGCACTGCTACTTGGGCGCAGAGATATCACGCCCAAGTAGCAGTGCTTCGCCTGTGCTTCCCCCTAATATAGTCCTTAATATATAAGTCAATATCTGCCTAGGAAATCGCCTAGTGTTAATCTGCATCGCTATTTGTACTTGTTGTGAATACGTAGGACACAAGAAGTAATTAGGTAGGGTTTTTTTATTTTTTTATATCACTTTTATTCAGGACATGCTAGCTGGCAACAAAGGATTCCATTCATTATGCTAAGCTAAGCTCACACCGACCCTGTCAAACTAAAACAATGCATGCACTGAGACAAAAATGCATTTGCCCACCTATCTAAATGTGGGAAAGAAGGTGAATAAGCCCTATTTCAAAAAACGGTGGAGTGTTCCTTTAAGTAATATAATCAGATCAGTTTGTTCAGACAGTGTAGTCAATATCAGTTACTACAGTACAGTAATGATGTAAAGATCAACACAATGTCAGCAGACTTTCTAATATAACAACTGCGAGCTGTCAGCAAGGAAATTTTGCCTCTGCTCATGTTAGTAATGGCATCTGAACTTGCTGAACTCACGAGGTGTGTGAGAATACAAGCGAAAGAGGGATTTTATGTTTACTGTGTCTAAAACAGCTGCTTGTTCACTCATTCACTCCATAGTGAAAGTCACATAGTCGCCATATGAGGAAGAAGCGAGCAAAAATGTGTGTATATTTGGTCACAGCTATAGACAACTTTGAATAACGTTACGCATTGTGTCTCGAATGAAAATTTAAAACTGAGAATTTTTTTTTATTTTAATTGAATTTCAAGCCATACCAGATCAGGGTTTTATAATGTTGAGATAGGCCAGCATCAGATGCCTGCAAGCCAGTAAACTGTGTGTATGACGTGTTTGCACCTTTACGATTGAATGGTGATGATGTGTTATATGAGTGGAATCGCTCTAAAATCAACCTTTTTTCTGATTATCACACAGAGCCTCATGCAGCTGAACTCTTATTAATTACATTAATTCTCTACAAAGCTGTTTAATTCTAAATGGAGTGGGTTCACCACACTTGGGCTGTTCGACATGAGATCACATGACCAGGTGTGTCATGAAATTGGCCGATTCACTACTACTACTAATAACAACATGTACTGTATACTTTATATAGCACTTTGCAAAGCATGAAAATCTAAGTAGAACAAGCAAACTAAACAATATAACAATCCACAAGAACTTTACGTCACTGTAAAAAGTGATCAGTTGACTTAACTTAAAAAAGTGAGGAAACCTGTTGCCTTAAATTTAAGTAAATAAACTTCATGCGTAATTGAAAAAATTAAGTTATGTGGAATTGTCAAGGTCATTTACAGAATAATTTTAAGGCAATGGGTTTCCTCACTTTTTTTTTTAAGTCAACTGATCACTTTTTACAGTGTCCAGAGATTGATAATAAATGGTTAAGTATGAACACACTAATGAATGTCTAATTCATGGATGTGTGTCATATGAGACTGAGTAAAACAGACAAAAATGAACAAAACAATAGATCAACAAACAGGTACGGCATTCTTTCCCTTCTTCATATCAAATAGTTTTACCGTTTACTACACTAATGAATCTGAGGTCTCGCACATTTACAGAAAATATCTTACTTCCATGTTGAAAAATATTGAGTCTCTCTAATTTAAGTTAAATGATTTAACAGAGGAATACGCTTCACTGCTGTTCGAGGCTAAGCACCAGTCTGTTAATAAAGCATGTCTGTTGTCAGATGTATTTACTTTCATGTTCATTTATTTTATTGTAATGTCGTGATTCAACAATGCACTTTAGTATCTCACTGAGCACCAAGCGTGACTGTGTGTGAGTGGGTGAGACAATTAAGTCTGATTGGAAGTTCGTTGAGCATCTATGTCGTTTCAAAAGTCAGGTTAAATGAAGTGTGCTACAACTCTATAGATTGAAACGCATGACTTCCTACGCACTCTGAGCTAGAGAAATGTGTCTGGATCTGAGCAGTGCTGTCTGTGTAAGTTTACTTTGGGTTATCAGACAGTTCATTTTGTCTGACTACTCAGTGGTCCAAGACTAGTATGGTTAGGACACTCAAGCTCTCTGTTTGAAATCCAATCGTTTCAAAAGGATTCCATGCGATAAGGGTTTTTTCCCCACGCAGATTTCGCAACGGTTTCAAATTGTTCACGTGAATTTGCTAGGCTGACCAAAAAACAAAAAAAAAGCTGCTTGGTTTGAAATGTATGGTTTGATTTGTTATAAAGCACTGCTCACACATAAATCACTTTCAAATCAAACAGCTTTCTGTTAGTCAGCGCTGAATTCAAATTACCAATTTGAAAATGAGCAAAATTGGGAACTTTTCCGTCCTAACGTGCAGCTCCCAAACGCACTGATTCCTATTGGAATTAATCAATTCTGGCAGCGAAATTTCAGTATATAGTAGCGCTATAGGCTTTCTTTTATAAAAACAAAAAACTTGATGCTTGTAAAACGTGTTTTCAGTGTAGCGTGTCAGGCATGTACTGTCTTGTCCCTTCATGGTTACCTTGTCTCGTTTATTATGTTTGAGGTTGTGATGAATACACCGCTGTATAATTTACAGACTACAAGTGAAGTGTCTGATGGTGAAGAGATTGCTGTAGGCTTTCATGATCAAAAGCAAAATTATGTCATGATATAATAACAAGAGGAATGGGACTTTCCGAAAATGTTTCCCACACAGATGGTGCTGCTAGACACACGACAAGGCAGAGCACTGAGAGGAAGCCATAGCCAAACTGCATTGTTTTCATACTATAACAAAAGGTTCATTCTTTTTGGGGTCTCAGGGTCATTCCGCTAGATCTAAAAATATACTTAAAGTGTTAGGTTGATACTTCATGGTTTGTCATTTCTTATGAAAACATACACATAATTTCAATGCAAGCTATATTTTTTTATTTACGTTAGCCTACTTCTGTTTGGGGTCTCAGATATTCAAGATATAAAATATAATTCAGTTACACTTTATTTTGATGGTCCACTTTAAACATTCTACTAACTATAAGTAACTTTGCAACTACATGTCAACTAACTCTCAATAAAATATTAGTACTAGACTTTTAGGTTGGGCTTAGGTGTTAGGATTCGGTTGACAGAATAAGTAGAATAAGTTGACATGTAGTTGCAAAGTTACTAGTAGAATGTCTAAAGTGGACCATCAAAATAAATTGTTACCCATAATTATCTTTTTATCATTTCTTTTATTGCATTTTATACAACGTGTTTGTGGCATGTCAATAAATGAAATGGACACCAACTGCAATTTAGAAAAGTGTACATCATCATGTCTACATTGTGGTAAAACAAAATATAAATAGTAAAATATACTCATACAAAAGGCCTATTAATAATTATTTTAAATAAAATATAAATATTTTAATAACAAATAAAAGCAGTTGAAGACAAAATAAGGTTAATTTCAAAATAACTATTATTATTTAATATGTACATATTTGGGCCCTGTGGGACACCAAACATAAAAAGAGTCATTTAATTCTGAACAGAACATGAAGTTTAACCATCATTCGATAAAAGACAATCAATAATACACATTATGAGAGAAACCAACCAAGATATAATTTGATGCAATAGCTTTAAAAATAGATGTGGAAAGCTTTGCTGACAAGTCTAGTCACTCACAGTCAACAGTAGCAATTATTTGCAGATTTTCACACTTTGCAGTCATTTTTTCGAATAAATACTTTTAAAATGATGCAACCGTGCATCACTGTGCAATGACATCGCAGCTATTGTCACGTGTTGTCCTCTGTCATTAAACTGCCCCTCACATTTTTCTTCAAAAATGACAAAGTAATTAGGCACTCTGGTTAAATAAAGGTTATATTAAAAACAACTAGAAAGAGAATAAATGTCTGGGGTTAAGAAGTGAGCCAGAAGAATGCACAAGTGGCGGAGCAGCAGATGGCTCAGAGGGGGCTGGGCTCGGGCTCGTTGTGTTTAAATAGATCACTGAATGGGGCCCTGGCGAGTTTGTCTCTTCATGGCTACGGTGTGTTATACCTCTTAATGTGCATGTTACATTCTATTGTTCGCACCATTGGGTTTTTGTGCATAATTAAGAGGCATGTGGGACATAGGGCTTTGAGTTTGAAGGTACAGAGGATTGAGGTCTTCTTCAGCTAAACTGTCTCCCAGAACAGCTGAGCAATGAGGGGACTCACTTCAGCAGATATGGCGAGCTGCCCCATCACGGCAAGCACGGTAAATTTAGCAGGCAACAGCACAAGACAACTCTGCAGGGAATGAAAGTGCAGAGGATGTTCTCTACATGGTGTACTGTTACTAGACAGTGATCATTTGGAAACGTGACAGCATCTCTGTGTGCCTGCGTGGGACAACCTCTGAACGGTTACATAATTGGTGCACTGCAGGAAAAGATAGAGTTAGGTCGCATATATCTCTGGTTCAGTCTGCAATAACTCAGAGAGATGCAGAGAGACATGAAGAGCAGGACAGAGGACAAATGGACAACAAATACTAGGAGACCATAATATCTTGCACAGTTTTGCTATTATAAATGGAAAACATGACAATAATTCGGATGAACAGTAGCTATTGTTTACACATGCTTGTAACAGTTGCCCCACCCCTTCTTCTGATTGGTCCACAGTTTTGAAACTGACATGGATTCGCTACACAGTGTGTCAAAAGTTGAACGTTTGACTTTAAATGACAATATCAAACAAATTCAAGTTATGTAAACGATAACTTGCTGATCTAAAAAACATTTTCCCTGAAAGTTTGAGTTATTATTGAGTTATAGCGTGATTCTAATAATTGATGATGAACCAAATTATTAAAAAGTAATGCTCAGACTCTTATTTTTTAATAATTCAACAGCCTGTCATCAATGATTCCTTAAATATTGTAATACATATTGCAAGTTTAGAAGTTTTGAAGTATCTATATAAAATTCTGCAATATTTACGCATATATAAAGGCATTTATGAAGTGAAAACATTTTTATGACCATTTTAATTTGTGGAATTTATTATCAATAACTGTGTAAGATATATTTTTTCCTTTTCCTATCCCATGATCATGGCAACATTTCAATATATCAATTCCTTACATCAATACAACTAAATTCAGCTTCTTCTTAAAATAAAAGTAAATAAATAAATAAATAAATAAATAAAACATTTTGGCACAAATAGCATTTTTTAAAACACAGAGCAAGATGCACAATGGTCAACAGCACATGTTTAGTGCATGTTTACATATAACAATTTAAAAGCAGCGCGTTGTTGTTTCCCCCCCCCCTTTTGAGGTGTATATGCTTGGTTTGGCCTGGTGAACAAGATCAATGAGATCATGTTTGCTCTCACCTGAGTCCAGTGGAGTGAGAGACAGATGAGCTATCTGCCAGCGCACAGCATACAGGAGAACAGTCACATTGTATAAATCACACAGCCATCTACCCTGAACCTCCAGGACACAGCTGGCCTGTGGTACACAAGAAAATGATTATGCACAATCCACAGGCTTTGCCATAGCTCAAGGCCAAGAGCAACTCAAAACAGCCTGAGACTAGGAAGGGTGCAAACAGCATGCATTGTTGCATTTGCTCTGAAACCTAAAGGGACCGTATTAATCACTTATTCATCACAACCATCATTGTATCTTAATGAGTGTCATAAGACATTATCATCCATTATTTTCCACTTAACGTCTACGAACAGCATCTGTGGCATGACGTTGATTACGACAGAGTAATTTCAATTCATCCCTTAACAAAGCACATATTTTTGTTAAAACGTATATTAAAGGAAGTCAACATTTTTAATTCTATCATATTTACTCAACCCATGTTCTTCCAAACATGCACAACTCTTTCTTCTGTGAAAAAGAAGATATTTTGAAGATGTTGGTAACCAAACAGTTATGATTCCCATTGATGGCAAAAATTTATTAAAAACTTTTTGGTAACTTGAACAGTAAAATGTTACCTAAATTGCCTTTTGAGGTAGGACTATATTTTTAGGTAGAGGAACTGCATTCTATGTTAATTTTTATGAACTGAGAGACAAATCAAACTGAAGAAATGTAACCATGTAGTTAAATTAAACAAGAAATTTTACCTTTAGTACAGCGTTCTTCAACCCTGCTCCTGAAGGACCCCCAACACTACACGTTTTCTTTGTCTCCCTAATCAAACACACCTGATTCAACTCATCAGCTCATTAACCCATGTGATAATGAGCTGATGAATTGAATCAGGTGTGTTTGATTAGAGAGACAAATAATACGAGCAGTGTTGGAGGTCCTTCAGGAGCAGGGTTGAAGAACACTGCTTTAGTAGTAGTTGTAGTTGCTTGACATGAAAAATAAACAAGAAAGGGTAAATATATATGAAGAAATTAACCCTGAATTCACAATTTAAAGCATTAGTTTACATTTACTCACCCTCATTTCGTTCCAATCCCGTATGACTTTCCTTCTTTCTTCAGTGGAACACAAAAGGAGCGGTGGTCGTTCTTTTTCAGTCAATTACAATGAATGAGGACGGTTTATGTTAATTTTTACAAACTGAGAGACAAATCAAACTTTCAAATAATTTTACCATGATATAAGAGTGTTATAGGTGTTTGCAAGGGTGGTTCGTTACAGCTCAAGTTCCTCCTTTAATGCAAAAATATGGGATTTTCTTCGTTGCTTTATCATCCATCAAGCACGTGTTGTCTAAAAAAGTAAGCAAAAAAAATGGTGATGAGCATAACTCTCTTTAATAAGCTGCATGGTAACATAACTAACTTCAATTTGGGCTGGTAATTATGAAATCCAGTCCAGCGGTTGCTTGCGGTTATCTATAGAATGTTAAAATCACAGTGTTGACCTTGCTCTGAGAAGACTGTGATTAATATACCAGATTAACTGAAACCAGAGTAGGTGTACAGCCAGACAGAGTGGGAAGCAACTGGAACACAATGCTTTGAAAGAACTGAACCTGATACAGTTGAAGTATAAGGGCACCATGAGCCTGCATCTGTGGACAAATCAAATCAGATGTGAGTGACAGGCAGCAGTACTGCAGAAACAGACTATTATAGTGTCTTGTTACCCTTCAGTCTGACCACCGGAGCGGGTTAAATGGGCTGCAGTTTCTTCATACTCTCAAAAGCAAACACATACTGTAGACTATGCTGGAATCTTAAACCTCCTTGTAGCCACATATACTGCTCTGCCGTGTATGAATTCGGCCATTCACACAGACAGGTTATTTAGGGGTAAATGGTTCTCTTTGGAGGCTTTCGTTCTAATGAGCTATCCGTTGATGAGCTCTGTCAGGGTATATGAGCCACAGGCAAAGCCCAACGCAGTCGTCTGACCTCAGACTCGTAAAATCTATATCATTAGCCATTACAGTGCTCGCAAATGAAAATGGGATTTGTATGTTCCAGCTTTTGTGGTTCTTGAATGCTCAGATCATAGTCACACAAAGACTGCTCTATTCTTATAATGAAATTCAGGAAACACTGATGAATCGCAGTTCTAAACCACCTTGACCATGACTCCTGAACAAATCTGATTTGAGACATTTGTGATTGTATCACAGACGTGTAGCTTTTGGGAAGGAGAGTTTAGGCTGTTATTCTGTAAGATTGGTTTGGTTGCCCAAACTAGAGTGTGTGTGTGTTGATAAAAAGCTAATAATCAATCAATCTTTTTTTTTTTTTAACTGTTAAAATAAAAAAATCTAAATAAAACACTTAATAAAAGTTAGAATTTTTGTTTACCTGCACGTCATGTGACCAATAACCAACATTAGATAACTGTAAACATGCAAATATGTAAATTATTGATATATTAACAAACTCCTGGGGGGTACTTCAAGTAAATATTTTATGTCAAAGGGGTTTGGGTGAGAAAAGCGCTTGGGAATCTCTGCTGTAAGAGGCTGTACAGTAGTTGCTTGACATGAAAAATAAACAAGAAAGGGAAAATATACAGTATATGAAGAAATTAACCCTGAATTCACAATTTAAAGCATTAGTTTACACAAAAGTCATCATTTACTCACCCTCATGTTGTTCCAATCCCGTATGACTTTCCTTCTTCAATGGAACACAAAAGGAGAATTCTTGAGGAATGCGGTGGTCGTTCTTTTTCAGTCAATTACAATGAATGAGGACGGGGGCTTTAAAACTTCAAAAATAATGCAAAAAGCATCATAAAATCATCATAAAACATCCTGAACAAACGTGAATTTATTCACATACATTATATTGTTCTAGTCACTAGTTTCCAATCACAGATCTGTACTCTGAAATCTACATCTTACAATAGTATTCAATGAAAACAGATAAAAAATACACTGCAGTATATTACACATTAATATTTATCATAACCCAACACAGAAGAACATTTACTTTTCATGGAATTAGGAAACACAACATTTACACATTTACATATATACAGACATTTGTAGCATTAAATAGCTTAAAAATAAAAAGTTAAACACAGTGACATATATTTACAGCTTCTTACTATATATGTACAATCAATGCGGTACAAGTGTAAAACAAATCGCTAGTACATTGTCCCACAATGCATCCAACATTATTAAAAAAGCTGAGCAGACATCAGTATCTTCACATGTTCAAATCCTACTGGCACCTGTGAAACATCTTCTCTGAGATCCTCAGCAAACTCCTTCAGTGCTTCCTGTTTCTTAGTGAAACATTGGCTAAAATGGTGCAAAATAAGTGCTAAAATGATTTTATGCACTGATTGTTCTTCAGTCTAAAGCTGCCAGCCACCTTCTTCCGTAGTAGCTCACTCATCTCACAGATGCTGCAGTTTAACCCGTCATATGTAATGCACTGAGCGAGAATGAGCGAGAATGAGCGAGAATGACCTTTCGTAAATGCGCAGCATATTATAGGCGTCTCAAATATGCCTTAAATGCTCTGGGTAACCTTGTACAGGGTAATGAAAGGACAAGTTTGGTGGGCAGACAAGTTCAGTCTAAAAAACCTCCTCTTCTTCAGCTTCACATCCGTAATCTGTAAAGACAAAGGTTTTGAATGAATTCTGTGATTTCGGGATAAATGGTGAAAAAGTCAAAACGGTAAAGATTAGATTAGATGGTAGACTGCTACCAGGACACTTCTGTGATAAGCAAGTATTTGTAGATGTATGACTTGCAGAGGAGACGGGATCGGAGCAGTTTATCAAGATGATAAACACTTTAAATGCAGTCTGCCACGAATGCTAGAGAGTTACAGCCCACTTAGCATTACACTATTTGTCAAGATGAAGAGCCAGACCTTGGAACTAATCTGGGAAACCCTTGATCACTGAACCCTCGAGCCATGACTTCATTATCCTTGTCAGTGACAAGGCTACAATCCGCTGTGACATACTGACCATTTCCACCTATCAGCTCCATGGCGCTAACGCAAGACTCTTCCGCCTCTTCCTCATTTTCCTCTTCTTCCTCTGCGGGTTCGTCATATGCTACAGGCCCAATTTCCAACATGGGGGGAGGGGTGGGGGCCGGAGGGGGCTCTGGGGCTGCAGGAGGCAACATCGTGGTGACCTGAAATAAATAATAAAGCAATGTTTTAGAACAACAAACATCAATTGCCAGATTAACCATATTTATTTATAAATTCACAATGCTCCCCAAACTCTGAATTCTACTGCCAGATTTAAATCTTATCAATACTTTTTGGTTTGGTGCCATGGTACAGTGGCAACTAAATATGCATCTAAAACATTAAAATGTGGTGCTTATGTGGGTAATGCCAGTTTGAATTTGATCTGCAAAATTTCCTGATCCCATTCCTTTTCTCTTTTCTAATAATCTCCATTATTTTCAGTTCTGAAGTGCAGTGGCTAAGATATGTACATATCACATGTACATGTACATCTAACATACTAAATCGTGGTGCTAAATATATCCGTCTGATATGTTCAATCTTGGTGCTCATGTGCGAAATGCAGGTTTAATTCTGGCCTGCAACAGGTCCTGATCCCATTTCCCCCTCTTTCTCATGAATAATTTCCATAATAATGTTTAATACCGATTCTAAGTCGGCACCATAGTGTGGTGGCTAGCATATGTGCATGTGACACTTTCAATCACGGTGCTCATGAAGGAAATACAGATTTGAATCTGAATTCCATTCTCCCTTCTCTCCCCATCATAATTTACTATCATTCTCCACTGTCTTTCCAATTAAGTAAAAAAACAAAAAACACTAAAAATAGTTATTCTTCACATCAGTCGAGCAAAAACAGAGATAAAAAAAAAGATTCAGGGCTACATCTCCCAGCAGGCATCTGTATAAGGAAGTACAGCTCAGGGGAAGCAGAGGCCTAAATCAATTATCATGTTGTGAAAAACGGAGGAAGAGCATGAAAGTCTCAGTGGTAATTATGGCACAGACTTGCCGCTGTACCGTGAGGCCGCTCTTCAGGCGGTGCCAGTAAAGGGGAAACAGCAGCAGCGGGGATCTTGTAATAGGGACTGCCAAGCTTGGCAAACGCCTAAAAGACGCCCTGCAGCTCACCTGTGGGTTACACCCTGAGTGAGTAACCCAGGCTGGGATCACAGAGACATGCAGAGGCCTGATGGCTGGAGAATCTGGGCTGGGGCATTAATGATCTCATTAGGAACAAGACAATTTAGAAAACTTGAGATAATATTCCAGTACTTTTCTGTGTAGTACTTATATTTCATTCTACGGTTCCTTGCCACATCTGAACTAAAACCCCTTGTGTATGAAACGGTGCTCTGCTTGTTCTTGTTTTGTGGGGGAAAAGGGGAGAACTGCTAATGTTTCTGAATAATGTTCCATAATTCTGAATCTCGCAGATAAAGGCACAATACATTATATTACACTGATCTTTTTTCAGAAGATCTCTGTAACAACCTGGATGGGACATCGGGAAGCTTCAGGGCGTGAGCAAAGTTGACCCCTGCAGTCATTTTGTACTTGATTTTTGCCACAGCAAATTTGTCTATTTGTGCATGTACTTTCGTATGTTTGACTTCAGACCACATTGCTGCTTGTTCAAGCTTGACCATTTTGAAGAGAGACAATAAGACACTAAGACCTAGAAAAGCCAATCCATAAAATTTTGTGGCTTGAATGAACATTACCACAGATATTGACTTTCAATTAAATGTATATGCCATATTTACCCCATATTGTGAAATATGCTGGTCCGCTATTTTATTGCAGTGACATTTAGCTATGATGGATTTGATTATCGTGATGGATTTACCGCTGAAGTCAAGTAGGGTTAGTCAAGCAAATTTGATTTGACCTCTATCAAGCTGAAAGCTGAAATATTGCTCATTGGGTCAAGAAGAAAACAGACCGCAAACAGTTCTGCACTGAGATGCCATTCAGTAATCACATTAGAGCCTTGGGTTAGAAATGAGGCGCATAGTTCAAAAAGAGAAGAGCAAATTCTTGCCATATTTAGTTTTTAATGTCCAACCAAATGTGTTAAAAAATAATAACTATGGTTTGTGCTGACATGTGTTTTATGTTAAAACTATACTAACACTTACATTTACTAAATGTCTTTTTGCATATTGCTAGGTCTATGAATATTTGAAGAATGTTTAGGTTTTTTTTACTGCAGGACTTTATACTGCGGGATTTATAATGCGGGACTACTTCACTGTAAAACAATTATTTCCATGTTTTTTTTTTCTTTTATCAAAACAACTTAGATAATTAATGTGATTCCGATTACATATTTCGAGTTTCTATTTATTAAACCAATCTTATTGATTGTATAAAAATTTTCGTTTCAATGAACTAAACATTTTAAGGCAACCCCAGGTAACTTACTTTTTTCAAGTTAAACCAACAATAATTTTTTACAGCGTACTCTGTCAAATGTAAAATAATCTTTGAATGGAAAATCAAACATATTATTAACATTAACAGTAAGGGCCTTCATTTAACCTACCGGTGTGACTGCTGTCCTCTTCTTCTTGGGAGCGGATGATATTAAAGGGCGGAGCCTAAAGAAACAAGGTAGAAAGGTAAAGTAATTATTTAGTGATTTTTCAGTGGCCTCACCCTTCTTCACAGCAGCTCATGCATTGATTGAAGAGCTCAAGAGCCCGTAACAAGCTTAATTTTCCTTCTAAAAATATGAAAATATGAAGCATACTTCCTGCCCCCTCCTTCACTCCCACCCCACAGCAGATTACAGAGGCATATCTAAAGCAATAGATTCACACAGAGACCTGCACTACTGGGGCTAAAGAAGCCCTGTGGCGCTGATGAAATGCTTAGCTTACACTTCCTGGCGACTGGATTTAAACATCAAACACCAGCACTATTTAGGGCTAATATTAAAGAGACCAGTATAAAGCATTAATTAGTTTGATGGGGGAAGGGAGATGGGAAGAGGGAACGTTCTGAAATGAGAATGACCTTGATCTGGCTTCATGTTAGTCCAGTGTGCACCGTGAAGACAGACTGCTATTTATGTCATAATTATGATAAGCTGGTTCAGAGCTAAAGTGGAACAACGGCAGTTACATGTTTTGCCTGTGCATTTCTATATACAAGGCAGAAGAAGAATATATAGGCAAGCTATTTATGTACAAAATAAATAGGAGTACTGTGTATGCTATACTCAAAAACTTAAGACATGTCTTCACTTGCTTTTTTAAAAATGTGAATGTTTGGAGCTTTTCTCATTTCAAAGCTCCATCTGATCTCATAAGGTTTACGTTAAGAGTGTGTCACAAAATCAAGGCTTGGTGTGTAAGGTGTCTTTTAATGCCCAAAGACTCCCCTAATGTGTTAGAATGGCTGAGCATAAAAACAGCATTATAAGTAGGCAGGAATTTGCACAATGCTATTTAAAACAGCACTGATTGTGAATAGAAAGTTGCCTTCAAAAGATTTTACAGCAAATTCCACAGAAAATGCAAGCCAAATAATCCCAAAATTTTGGAAAGCTTAACCAAAACAGACTTGAAGGGTGTACATTGTTCACTCTGTTACACTGATGTATTAATTTATGATATACTTGCAATAGTACTGAAAGTACTGCTTATGCAAATGCAGCTTCATATAGTCTCAATATTGTCTAAATATACATAACAACCCACACAAGTACACTCACACAGGCATATAAACACTCAGTGAAGTGCAGAAAAGCTGGGCAGCGACTGTGCCTCCCTGGTGAGATCTCCCAGAGGACTTTGTGAGAGCACTTTCTTGGCCGATAAGGGAAAGTGCTGCTAATTAATCTGCTTAAGGAAGAGAGGAGGAGGAGAAAAAGAGTGAGCGAGAGAGAAAGTACACGCTGAGAACGGGGCTTCCTTTGTCGTAACTCATTAGGAGTGGCGGCCTACATCAGCCATCTGCAGCATGCTGGTCGAGTCGAGTCTGTTCTGGACAGATCTGCTCTATGCACCAGTGTCCTGGCCCTGGCACACATCCTCAACATAACTCCAGTATTAGGATTATCCAACACATTACTGGAAAACACAATCACCCCCGAGCGGCCTCGCAGAGTGAATAGTCTTGGGAAGAAGCGCAGATCTACAACCCAAGTGTGACTAATACACTTACAAATCTTCAGCCATGGAAGTAAAATGGCCTCCAGCTGAATCTAGAGCACTTATTGTGTATCGGATGCCTTTGCTTGCGGGGACTGAGAAACGTAGATAATCTTACAATACCGAATGCACGAGCTCAACTGAAGGGAGTGAGGATGCTGCTAAAAATGAACCAGAAAGAAGATCTGAGCAGAAAGATCAAGCGATTGTTTTGCCCCTTCAAGGGCACATCAAGGGGGAACAATGGCAGACCTTTTTAAAACAAGAAAGATTTATTTGAGAACCAAATTATGTAAAACACCCCAGAGAATATATTTTGAAATACGCAAGTTTATTTTACTTTATTACAATATTGTAGAAGAAAAGAAAAATCAGCAAAAATATATATTGTGGTCATGGCTATTTAGAACAAAAACATGTGTATCACATTTACCTTTGTACGCGAAATTCTGAGAGCAAAACGCAGTCATCTCAATAGAAATCTGTACATCTGTAGTTTTCAACGCTATTCTCATTGCAATTAGTAACTATTTAAAATGTTGGTGATTTTTGGTGGCTAATTCACATGAATTTAAACAATGTCATTTGTATGTTTCCATGCGATCTGCGATCCGCAGTGACGGGTATGTTGAGGGGAGCTTCATACTTACTTTTTTCTGATAATCATATGTTTTTGTATGATTCACATTGTACGAATTCATACGCCACTTCGTAACAGTTATGTTTTCCCGTGAGATCAGGTTGATAATTTTGCATGAGGGACACGGGCAAAAAGTTCCACCACCTGGACTTCGCATTGGATTCAATTTTGTTGAACTGAACCAATATAAAGCTGCTTGGTTTGAAAGGTTTGAAATGAGCTTGGTTTAGAAGCGGTACTTCCTGCATAACTACAACCCTGTCTGCGAAATTTCACAGAAGTTGAGCTAATGTCACGTTAAATAGATTAGAACAGAGTGTTTGAGAGAAGCAGCCTATGAAGACAGCAGACAGCAAGGCTGCTCATCAGGGTTTGGATCAGAGCCATCAGCTCACAATCTTATGCACATGTCAGAGGTTTCCGCTCTAACACAGACGCACTTACACCGGCTCCTGAGTACAGTGAATACTGACCCTCCCACGGCCTTCTCTATAAATCACTGATGCAATTTATGGCAGACCGTCTGCTCATCTCTAAACACATTACAATCAGACAACTCGGCACACAGGCGGCACTAAGGCCCTTTAACCAGGCAGAATTAACCACCAAAACTCCTGTGTCAGATTGACAAAACCCTGTAAACACATCCAATTATACTTCAAGAGCTCTTTTATGCATTTAATAGCGGGCATCTGCTGCCCAGAGATGTCAGATCAGTGAGCGTCAGAGAGAGAGATAGAGAGAGAAAAAATTTGAGAAATAGAACAGGAGAACAGGATCATTCATATATGTGTATCCCGAGGACAATCTCTAAATGTGACTGTTGAACCCTGACCTTCTCCATCTCTGTTTCCACAGCACTGCCCCTTCATGCCCGGCAGGGGCTGACCACATCACAAAACAATCCTCCACCACCCCTCTGGGTAGCACATTCACATACTACACACACGACTGCGAGTGACACTGAGCTGAACGGCCCCTGGCATATGACCTGGACCACTGAGAACCATGAGGGTCCTGTATGTGTTTGGAGGTTAGATGTCAAGATGAGTACTGTAAAAACAAACATTCAGTATTGTGTGTGCATGCTCTGAAATGTGAAGGGTAAGTGAACGATGATGTCAGTAGGAGTGTGTTTGGTCTGTGAGGTAAGTGTGAATTTCAGTGGAGTGTGATGCACTGGAGTGAGGTCACATTAAGGCCACATATCAAATATGTATGATGTGAGATTATGAACAAGGTTGTTTGAATTAACCGTCTTCATTTGCCCTAAATTCCTGTTTTTGTATGCTGTGTCTCACTAGTTCCATATGAGTTAGTGTATCATGCATACACATTTGGGTACAGACAAGGGACTTGATTCTCTGAACATTGAGACACCGATGAACTAAAACTAAAACATCACTGATACTTATCAACGGCATCACTGTACAAACGTTCAAAAGTTTGAGATGCATCTGGGATCATTTGTTATCTTTATCATGCAGCTTCACTCTCCATTTCTGTTGGGTTGAGACTGGAGAAAACATGATGACAGTTTCAGCAAGTGAGCATATTCATTTTAAGAATTTTTAATGAGCGAACATACCGACTGCTCTACATCAACTGTCTTTTGAGTCAGACTGTGAGATATACATCTTAGCTAAGACTTTTGTCACAAATGACAGCACTGACTGGCATTTTAAGTCCCCAGAGTCTGTGTTCATTCTGACATCCTCATTTACGTACAAAATGTGAAATACTAGCCTGACAAGCCACACCCACATCAAGATGTTGGGTCTGGGAACACAGCATTGGCAGGGCTCAATCCGAAAGGCGGGATAAACGGTTGTCGTTCAAATTCCCTCTGCACGCAATAGGATAGCGCTACAACCAACCAGAGCGTTTTCCCACCAGCGGAGCTAGTTGATAGATTAAACTTTTGCCGTATCCGGTCGGCAAAACTCAGAAAAACTTAACTCCAAGGGCCCTATTTTAACGATCTGAAACGCAAGTATCAAGCTCGAAGCGCAGGTAACTTTGTTGGCGGGTCTTGGGCGCTGTTACTATTTTCCCGGCGGGATAAATTACTCTTGCGCCCGACGCAAATCTAAAATGGGTTGGTCTGAAGTAGCTTCATTATTCATAGGTGTGGTTTGGGCGTAACGTGAAATAAACCAATCGGAGTGACATCTCACATTCCCTTTAAGAGCAGGCACGCTTGTTCTATGGCGGATTGATATTATAATGGCGGATTTGCCAGGTGCGTGCCAGCAGCGGTTCACAGCCAAGGAGGCCGACGTTCTCGTCAGGGCCGTAAAACACAGAGAAGTGACATTGTATGGGGATGGAGAAACCCACCCAAATTAAAATCTATCTATCTATCTATCTATCTATCTATCTATCTATCTATCTATCTATCTATCTATCTATCTATCTATCTATCTATCTATCTATCTATCTATCTATCTATAATGTATGATTTGCAAAAATGAAAACTGCTGCTTCTGTGTAGATGAGAGAATCAAAGTGTATGTGCATTGTGCACACGCTACATTGATTATGGCCAAGCATGCGCCCTTAAAATAGCATTTTAATAACATGCGCAACGCGCCACTGACTTTAGACTAGGTTTTTCCTGGTCAGTGGCGGAATTGTTTTCTAAACCTGCAAAATAACATCAGGAAACGTTTGCGCCGGAACACGCCTCCTCTTTGCGCTGAACCGCCCCGGGGAGCACAAGTGTATTTCCGAGTTTACCGACGTGCGTCTGTGGAGGGAAAAGTCCGCTGTGCGCGGGTGCAAAATAGGAATGATACATGCGTCGGTGTACAAAGTCAATTGCGCAGGGTGCAAGATAGGGCCCCAAGTCTTCCAGAGTCGCGACCAAAGCAGATTCGAAAGCCCGCTGTTCGCCAGCAGTAGCAGCCATCTTCTTTGTTTTTAAGAAGCAGGGAATTCATGCAGAACCGTCACAACTCTGCCGTCATTATGTTAAGCCCGCCCACCGACTCTATACACGTGATTGGCCAGACTACAGTTTGTTTTTTCCAGCTCGCAAGCCAACGGAGAGTTGCTAGACGACACTGGCTGCAAAAATTTTAATTTGCTGCCGCTAGGGTGCGTTTAGATTTCTAGGCTAGTGAAATACTGCAATGCTGTTAGAACTTCATCTGAGACTAAGATATTGTAAAGGCAACTGATCCAAAGCCGCCAACTTTGCCCTCCGACAAAAAATAAAATAAAATGTATGATCCTTGAAATGTCTCTTAGTTTAAAACAATCTCACTGATCTTTCAGTGAAACCTAAAGGGTTGAATCAGAGTTAAATATGACAGAGTACAAGGTTCGATTTAATATACTGAGTAATGAACTTCATTAAATTGAAAATAGTCTGTCAGCCTAGCAAAGCCATAGAGGCAAAACACAGTATCTTCACATATCCTGTATACAGGAGGTCCGAGGCACATTCACACACTGCAACATCAGGTAGCATCTGTGCATTGCTTCCCCCTCACAGGATTTTCACAGGTGCCTGGCACCAGGCGAAAGTGTGAAGTCAAAATGGGTACATCTGCAGAACAGAACTGTGGCATCTTTACTGAAAATAAATCACTAGAACCAGATGGCTGACCTGCATTATTGAACAGGGTGCTACATTTTGGGTGTCCCTCTTGTGACCTCTCAGGAGGAGGTAAAAACGGGCCTATCCACAGGTCAGACGGGGTGCCCTCAGGGCTGAGTGGGTGAAGCTGGTGAGGACACCCAGCCCTTATGCCAGGCTTCATACACCCCCCGGCAGTCTGCACCCGCCCTGGGCCAGATGGTGAATGAGCTGGCTAATGGAGCGAATTCATGCAAGACAAATTTGCCCACTTAACAATCAATCCCAACACTGCTCTGTCATCAATAATTTCCTAGGATCTCCCAGGACTCTTTCAAAGGCAGACTGAATCACTGCTGTAAACACCATCCGGTCTATGAGAGAGATAAAGCTTTGAATAAACTGCCAATCAAACAAAGGCAAATACAATTGTTCGATATGCAGTCTAAAGCATGTTTTCAGAAATACATGATATAACTGAACCAGGTTGGATTTATTAGATTTATTTATTAGATTATTACTGAAACATTATTATTAATATACTTTTTTAAAATATTATAATTGTATAAAAACTATTAATATATGTAATAATCTACAATAAAAATAGTTTAGATTATAACTATACTATAATAATCATTATTATCATAAATATATAATATAAAAATTATAATCAATACAATACAATACAAAAAAAAAGATCTAAATTGTGACTTGGTTAGCCGCAATCAAATTTGGAGCTATAACCGTACACACATTTTATATTAATATTTTTATTGGAAACCATAAATAAATAGCCTACAGTAAAGTTAATGATCTATTTTACATGTGGAAGATTGTTTATTATGATTCTTAATAAAATCAATATGATTATTATTAATAAAACAAATTTAACTATTTACTGAGCATTAGTGTCTATAATCACGCCACAGAACATGCCTTACTCAAGCTAAAATTACTGCAATGCACAGCCTCTCATGCCTTATTTCTTTAGTAACATAGGATAAAAGCTTTGTTACTTGTCTAAATTTAAACAGTTGTTTCCTCATCCTCCAGCTGCAGATTAAACATATATGTAATTCTAGAAACAAAGTATGCATGAGTATTTGAGTACCAAAGCTAACAATCTATTCACATTTGGGTTATATACAGTATAACACGCTGAAGGCTGTAGGGCGGAAATCAAACACTTCCACTATTACTGATGTGTTCTTATGGGCTTTGTAGCTAGGCAACACATTTAAACGGCTCTTAGTGTGATCTCATTTAAAAAAAAAAAACTGGCCTAGACTCAGCCATTTCAGAGGGAGCACTTTTGCTCCGCTGGGCCCATATGCCAGTCTGTCAATAATGCATGTCGATGAAATCTGACAGGGGAGGGAAGTAATATTTCTGTTGAGCCAATATCATACAGCAGCTGGCTTTGTGTAAATAAATCTAAGGGGGGAGAGGGGTGTAATGGGTGGAAGCTCTCCACCAGCTTTGGGTGCCACTATGCAGCTGTAATCCCCGCTCTCCAGCTGGGGGTATCAGCGGTTAAGTTGTAAGGGTAGTCGGAGAGCAGATTTTGGGGCAGGTCTAAAAACACAAAATGCTAATATTCATAAATAATAAAAAAAATAATTAGCTAAAATATATAGATTTATTAATGCTCCTGAAAATGGAATGGGACTAAAATACAAATGCAGCAAAAAAAAATCTGATTCATAAAAAAAGGCTATAATGAACCAATTCTTTTTAATGAGTTGATCTAAAGCTGCAGTCACATTAGCGAAATTTCAGCATGATTAAAAGGTGCTATTGTTATTAGCGCAGTAATGTATGAAGCACAGCTCACACAAAAGTCACTTTCAAACCAAGCAGCTTTCTGTTGGTCAGTGCGACAAATTTACATAACCAACAAAAAAAAACAAAAAAAAATCTGCATGGGGAACTTGTTCGCTCTTACGCAAAACTCCCAAATCTGTGGTAAATGAGACAGGCTAAGGCCTGAATCAGACTCACTCAGGTAGAAAGAAAAAAGCTATACACTAACTAAAGCAAATCTCTATATGGTGATTCTGTCATTTGTCAACTAAGAATCATTTGGCTCCTAAATGTTTCATGAGAGCCAATTACCCACTCGTCATTAAACAAAACACCATATTATATATTTATTCAAAACTAAATCTTAAGCTAAAAAAAAAAAGCATCTAGCTGAAACACAAAAAACAAAAACAAAACATCAGGCAATGGGTTTCAACCCAGTGCCTAAGCTACTGTACAGCTCCAATGACCTATAATAGTCAAACCCACTATTACTTCAGTGACCCTCATTCCTCATGAAAGTGGTTGCACAGCTAGAAAAATATCCAATAATAACCATCAAATATCACTGGACTCAGTGGGGAGTTTACGCAGAGTCTGAGGGATGAATCGAGAAAGGGGGGTAAAAGCAGCAACACATTCCAAAAAAAGCTTCCCTAACAAATACTCACAGAGCATCCCTTTCCTGAAGGACAAAGCTATTACACATTCAGCTCCTTCTTTCAGATCTAGCATGATGGAGGAGATACAGAGGGAAGACATGCAATCTGACCCTGGAGGAGGCAACAATTAGGGCCCAGTTGTTTCCACACCTCGTAGTGTCAAGGCATCTTATCACACTTCCTCCAGGCCACTGAGGAAGGCCCCCAGCGGTCTGACCCGGGGAAAAGGCTTCGAGAGAAAGAGAGATACATAGAGGAGAAGAAAGGTGTGATTATGCTCTTTGTATCTCACCCTCCAGCGGTCTAGTACAACAGAGGGAAGGTGGGATTTGTCCCTGATTTCACTATTGTGACTTTGATCAGTATTTCACCAATACAGCCACGTCATATTACAAATCTTATTGTAATTTGAATCAAATAAAAGTAGCCTTTGTGAGCATTTCTTTTAAAAACTTTTGAACGGTAGTGTGTGCATATACAGTATATGTGTGTGTGCAATATATATATATATATATTAGTGCTGTCAATTGATTAAAACTAAAACAACATAAAGACAGTATATTTAAAAAAAATTTAATGGCATCTTTCTACGAAGCATTATGAATGACTAATATCAGTACTGATGCTGATGTCTCTACTACAAGGATTAGGCTAAAAAAAAAATCGAACAACTTTTAATTTAAGTGAATTTCTTTAAAAATTCACAGAAACCCATTGTAATAAATGTCACATTTAGATGTGCATGTCACGTTTTGAGTTTGTTTGTTTATGTTTTGTTTACATACTGTATGAATTTAAGCCTTCTGAGTCTGTCCCTTGTATTGGGTTGTTGTTTGAAGTCAGTGTGTTGTGTTTGTGTTTGTGGTTGTGTTTCCTCTGAGTTATTCTCCTGGTTATTATTTTGATTCTTGGATTAGAGATTTATTTTGAGTATCTCCATCGTAGTACGGTTCATTACAGCCACCGACCGTAACAGTGCCTTTGATATCAGGGCTCAACAATACGTTTTTTTTTCATTGGCCCAGTCAGACTGTTTGATTTCTACCCGCCTTGCTAAAATGCACAAAGAGAGTGATTTTCTCTCTTTTGTTCTTTGATTAACATTAATGACACAGACAGCAGCAGGTTTATTAGGCCGCTGTCACTTTAAGACCTGACGCACACGACGGTGGATCTGACACGCATCCTATTTTCATACATCTATTTACATTTATTTAACACTTTTTAATTAATTTAAGACTCTGCTTACGAGGATACTCCCCAGTTCAAGCGTGAAAGAGTACTCAATGTGGCTCTGGCTTGTCTGAAGCGGCATTCTGTGCGTGTGTTTCAGGTATATGTTCACAGAAAGCTGCTTCAGAGACAGCACGCCAGTACAGATTTTTATTCTTTTTTGCATCTTATCACGCTTGAATGGTTTAATAGCACTTGAATGAATGGTAGCGTCATCATATAATGTAACGCCAGCCAAAGGATGCCAGGAAAAAACAGATGCTGCGTTGATTGCGTTAAATATTTTTAATTGCATGCGTTAACGCGTTAATTTTGACAGTCCTAATATAGACATACATACATACATACATACATACACACACACACACACAAACATATATATATACAGTATATATATATATATATATACACAATACACTAAAACTATACTGTCTCAAACACTTATTCACAGTCACCAACCATGGCGTTCTTGATCATTCCCTACCACCAAACAAAACAGTGTGTGGGAGTGAGAACGCCTTGAACTGATCACACATGAAGAATTTGACATGCCGCAAAGCCTCCATGAGGCAAGTAGCAATTTTCTTTCATCATAGGGACTGCTGCTTAGGAACAGCTTTTGTCCAAAACCTGTAGCGCTTTGTGTACAACAAAGCGATCAAAACCTTGCAGTGGCAAGGAAAGTGCACAGGAGGATCTATCACCTGCAATCATAATAACATCTGTACATGCATTCCCGCTCCATGCCACCAGAAGAGAGAAAAAGTTTCCATTACGGCTTCAAGTCAGTCAGGGAAGATGAGTGGGAGCAGACTCCTGCTGATACAGCTTGAGAAGTGTGCTGTGACTGAGTCAACCTCCCTCTGTGACTCTAGTGCAGATGGAAAAGAAGGGTAAGAGAGCTCGCAAAGCTTTCAAGATGGCCTCTCGGCATCACCTACAGAACCCTGGCCTTGTAACATCTGCTGAGGTGAGACTCGGTGGGGAGGCCTATAGAGCACAACAGCCAAGTTTTGGAAGTAAAAATCTCATTAATTTTCTCCATATTTTAACAGTAACCCTTCAAAACATGAGATCCGAGATTAGTAAGTGATGATACGCTATCATTAAACAGTTTGGGGTAAGTATGATTTTTTCTAAAGAAATTAATACTTTTATTTAACAAGGATGAATTAAATTGATCAAAAGTGACAGTAAAGACATTTAGAATGTCACAAAACATTTTAATTTCAAATAAATGCTGTTCGTTGTAACTTTCTATTCATCAAAGAATCCTGAAAAAATGTGTCCACAACTGTTTTTAACTGTTTCTTGAGCACTAAATCTGCATATCAGAATGATTTCTGAAGGATCATGTGACACTGAAGACTGGGGTAATGATGCTGAAAATTCAGCTTTGCCATCACAGGAATAAATTACATTTTTAAAATATATTAAAATAGAGAACAGTTATTTAAATTGTAATAACATTTCACAATACTGTTTTAACTGTATTTTGATCAAATAAATGCAGCTTTGGTGAGTATGATATGACTTCTTTCAAAAATATTAAAAAAATATTATCAACCCCAAACGTTTCAACAGTAGTGTACTCCTGTAGACGTCAAGAGTCTGTGAGAATTCAAAATATATTTTTCAAACACTTTGGACAATATTTTAAATTCTCTGTGAAGATATACACTATCCACAATCCTGAAATGGCAGCGCCTTGAATCCACCAATCAGAGAAGTCGGTGTTGCCAAAGAAATGAGAGCCAGACCCATAGTTGCAAATGACAACTAAATCAGTCCAACAAACAACTTAAATATTTATATATAACTGACTATTTATACTATTTATTTCTACTTCAAATACATTTAATTTGATATTTTTTAATAAAAAATACCAAATCAATAGTATTGCATCATTCACAATGCTTCATGGGCAGTTCTTTGACACATGAAAGATATTAATTAAACAGTCTTGTGCATTTGAGCTTTCTCTGATTTTCAAATATTTTTTGCTTCAGAGCTGGGCAGTTTTGTTGATGCCTTTTTTTGTTGAAATCCCTATGAAACCTTATATCTCAGTAATATATCATCGGATAAACTGGACTCGAAGGACAAGAAACTTCTGTACATCTTATTGGCAGCAAGTAAAAAGGCTTTAACGAGGAGATGGCTTAAACCAGAATCACCAACAACTGAGGACTGGATAAACATTGTGTACGAGATCTACATAATGGAAAAACTGTCCTTTTCACTGAAAGTGCAGAGGGACGCTTTCTATAAGATGTGGTCCAAGTGGACGGAATATGTTAAACCGATTAGATCTGATTTTCTGTAAACACTGCTGCTTCTTACTAATTGTGCACTGATTTAAAAGTCTAAATGAACAATATAAATAATATGGAATTAATTTGGTTTCCCCGCCACCCGCCCTTTTGAGTTCTGTTGTCCGTGTTAGAAAGTTAAAAATGTTAAAGCAACGTACTGTACTTCATATGCCCAACAATATGTAAAATTCAACATGCTTTTTCAATAAAAGATAATATAAAAAAAAAGAAATCCCTATGAAGTAAAATACTTATAGACCCAAGAATGCTAAAAAACGTGTGGTGTCATTGGTGTCTGTGGATTTCCTTCCATCATTATTGTGATTTCATTATAGCCACTCTAAAATCCAGAGTTATTTCTAATGACCTCACAAGATTAAATGAAACAATCCAGCTGCTTTGTCTCGACCAAACATGATTCCCATCAGCAGGATGTGGCTCCCTTACTCCCACCACCAGACATTCTCTGGACTAACAGATCTCAATAGAGCCCATCATGCTGAGAGACCCAGCCTAAAACCTTTTCCCTGAGCTTAGAGGTCAAAAACCAGGCACAAGATGACCCTAAGAGGTCCTTCCTACCGTCTTATCTCACTTAGGCCTAAAGTACAACCATTTACTACAAGAGATTTTCTGTGACAAAAGTCTTTAGAGAACAACTTTGCTATACCGCTAGACGGTTCCATGCTGTCCTGGGTCAACGTGACCACATTATAAACAAACAAAATGACTCATTCTGCTGGTCTAGTTGCTAGGAGGTGGTGAAAGGTTTTTGGCGACAAGGCGCCCATTGAGACGGACCGAATGACACACTCCACAGTCGGTTGCCTTGGTTTCCTGCCCTGTAGAACGCAAGATGACGGGTTCAAACAGTATGGACATTGAGAGCCCACTGTAATAATGAGCGAAAAGCCATACTACTGGAAGTGGACTAACGTCAGGGTGGAAACAATGACATTTTAGTGTGGGAAACTGAGCCGGGTCAAACAGAAAGGAGGATCTGCGAAACACATCAGGGCACACAGGCTCACTGGCTATTTCCGGATGTGCCTGGCAAAATAAATGAGAGGTGCTGTGAACTTTACTCAGTGTAGGCCTGGTGGAAAGCACATCTCAGGAACAACTCTAACTCATTCAGTCTGACCTTAACCTAACATTTACAAATCAATCTCCACTCACATTGTCATGGAGCTGAAAAAAACAGACTGGATCTGGTACAGAGCAGAAATACATATACTTCTTCACTCCCAAGTCTCAAGGGTCGATGCTGCTCCTCAAATCGTCAGTTTGATTTCAAAGCGGTAGCTGTTACTATAAAACGAGGATCAGAAACAGGATCAGGCAGCACGCTAGAGCTGGGAGGCGAAGCGTTCTGTCGTGCTGTCACTTTTTCTGAAGTATGCCGAGAAAAGAGGCATAGACAGGTCATCCCCGCGCATTGAGATCAGATTTACACTTCAAAAAGCAAATCTCTGCACTTTTAAGAACGGTAAGCCTTTACAAAAAGACAAGGGGTAGAAAAGGAAGGGGGTTTGAAGAGGTGAAAAAAGGAGGAAAGACATTAAAGAAAAGGAACTGGATGCCAATTATCTTCTTATCTTTCAGGAGGAGAGCTTCTCTGTTGCTGTTAGTTTGGAGGTCGTGCGGAGGTTTAATCTGGCAGCTGGTGTTTGAGGCTGGTAAAGGGGGATGGAAGTCTGATTCTACCTGGTTAGCGGAGCGTCTAGAAGGAGTCTGGGAACTACTAAAGGCAGCGAAGAAGAGTAACAACAGCATCTTTATGCAGGCAAATAGATCTGTGTTAGTCTATTCAGCCCCCAAAAATACCTTGTATACCAGTTCATATACCAAAATATCTTTGAAGAAATGTGCTTTGATCAGCTGGCGTGAGAGTTCCGTGACGAGTAATGCATGCATTGTGAATGCTAAGCAATTTTAGACATTTATTTCTGCACACTTCAGTCAATCCAGAAAAGAAAAGGGGCTACTCGCTCTTTTGAACCATTTGTTTCTAAAAGTACTGCGTGAAATATCTTAGACAGTTGCTACTTGCAAGTTGTGGCAACAGAACTAAAAAGTATTTGCCCTCCCATAGCAGCTCATTACAAATGTTCCCATGATTCAACAGAAGGGGGAACAAGCTCTCTCAACTGGATCTGGAACTAAATTCAAGTTTATCGTCCAATTTGTTCCACAGTGTCATCAGACTATGATGATTTAATATTTTTACACAGGCCTCTGCTGGTTCGGCTCAGCTGATAGGGTGAACAAGAGTTCAAGCAAGGTAAGTTTACATACATCATGCCTTGCAACAATTAGGGGTTTTCATGAATACATCTTTGTATTCAATTAACAAATAACATTTGACTTCCAAATGTAAGTACCCTATGGTCTTAAACACAGAATTCCTTAATAATAAAAAAAATTACTCAATATAAAGTGATAAAAATAGATAAGTTTGGGGTCAGTATGATTTTTTTTTTTTACATTGTAAAAAAAAATCTGTTTAAAAAATGCTGCCTTGTTGAACGTTCTAATCATCAAAGAATCCTGAAAAACCATCAACAGTTGTTTAAAAAATATTAAGCACAACTGTTTTCAACATTGATAATAATAAGAAATGTTTCATGAGCACCAAATCAACACATTGGACATGTGACACTGAAGACTGGAGTAATGATGCTTAAAATTCAGCTTTGTCATCACAGGAATAAATTACATTTTAAAATATAGAATTAAATTCTATTAAAATAGAAAACTTTTTTTTTTTTTATATATATTTCACAATATTGTTGTTTTTACTGTATTTATCATCAAATAAATGTAGCCTTGGTAAGCATAAGAGACTTCTTTAAAAAAAAATCGTACCGACCCCAAACCTTTGAAAGGTAGTTTAACAAAAATAATAATCATTTAAAAATATATATTGCATTCCCACCAGACAAAGCAAATGATAACACTAGCACACTAGCCAGCTATGTTTTTATATCTTCAGGATATCCATTATATTTATATTAAAAAAATCTCAAATGTAATAAAACTAATGTGAGAGTTGTATAGTTTGTTTCAAACACATTCGTTAATGTAAGATTCAAAAGAAAGGGGACAGTAAATTGCCTTTTCGAAGCTTCAGAATATGAGGTCTCCGACAGTGTTCGTATGTCTGATTCATCATCATCTCACCATTCAGTATGAAATTAGTAATTATCATTAACGAAATGGACTGGAGGAAAGGCATCACACAATGAGAAATTATCTTTCAACGCCAAAGTGTAGAAGTCATGATCTTGCGCTCCGTCTGTCGTATATTCATTACTTCTCTCACAGGGACGTTTGGAGCCCTGGAGGACTATTAATTGGAGAAGGGGCAGGCTCCCAGCATGCACTACAGGGTGCCAGGTGATGGCAGACAGACAGTCCTGGCACTGAATTGATGACAAGCTTTCTCCTGGTGGAAATGACTGTGAAGGTCAGCCAAAGGAGCAAAGCAAAGACAAAATGTTGGAGGCCGACAAGAAGAAAAATGTAGTCCTCCAAGGGCAAGGGAACAGCCTTTTTTATCAAGTCCTTTGTCTGAGGAACAAAAGAGGCCCTTTACCACTTGGAGTGGGTCCCTGTTACTACATAAAGACAGACTTAGTGGTTTCTGGGAGTGAAAAAGTAGAAAAAGTCGCAAAGCACAGTGTGAGCCAACAGTAACCAAGTAAAAAACAACAACAACAGATTCCCTATTCATTAAATTCTCACCTCTTGCCCATGAGGCTTGCGGGTTTAGCGAGCCCGAGATTGCTCTTGTTTGGCTGCTTCTTGCGGCGGGTCAACTTCTTGCGTCCAGAGCCACCGGCGGGCACCTCCTCGGCTTGCTGGGTGGTGTTGCTCCCACTGCCCTTGCTGTTGAGGTCCCACAAAACATCATAATTGATCTTACTGGAGATCTTTTTCTGCTCCAGCATCTTCTCTATGGCCTCTCCCGCAGTGCTGGCCAGGATCGGTTCTCGCTTCTTGGACGGCTTCTTTGGCTACACAAATTGAGATAAAAATTGTTTACAGTGAAAAACAAACATTGGGGTCAGTGCTTAGATGGCTCTGCTTCAAAGCGAAGAGTTCTGGGTATCATTTAAATCTGAGTATCATTTAAACAGTGTATTTTCTCTATTGGGGCTTGATAAAATGATGTCAGACTAACAGCTGTCAACAAGAAGGTGACAGAATCCCATTAGTAGCCTGGAAAAGCAATCAAGCTCATCTGATCTGGTCACCGCTGACCATGTTCCTCATCTACCAAAGTGTAACAAGTCTCTTCACATTCAGCAAGGGGACGACTGTATCTGAAATTGCTATCAGGCTCAAGGCACCTCATTAGAGGTGCAGAGCGGGGCTGACTAATCCAAGCTCAACTGGGAGTCACAGTGCAGATGTCAGAGCAGACAGGTTAAGGAGAGGCGGCACTGAAAGCCTGGGGTGAAACCAGAGGAGCAATCGAAGTTCAAATGGAAAGTATGCGGTCTCCTAGGATCCCTAGCTGCTGAGTGTATAAAGACCTCGGAATGGGAGAGAAGCCCATGTCGACATAAGTAAGAGCCAGACACACACATGCACACACTCATGACTTACTCACCTTCTCCTTATAGGTCCCTTGCTCCTTCTCTTTAGCTATTCTTTCTTCTTTTTCTGAAAAAATAAAACCAAATGGGAGCACAATGGCTTTATCAAATGGAGCGTTTTAGAGTAGACACAAAAACCAATACAAAATAAAGGGCTTTAAAAACTCAACAATCTTTTGAGCAGATTAACTTCAGAAGGTCAATCGTTTAGTTATCACAGGTGTTTTTCATTTACGTATTTTTTAAATATCGAGCCTAATCTCACAAGGTTCAGTCGTGGGATGAAATTGAAGTAGTTCACTTTGCCAATTGAGTATTTAAAAAACAAAATCCTTCCTTTCACTGATTTTTTTTTTTTTATCTCTGTGGCTGAGCAGTTCTCTAGTTAGACACATGCCTCTGACGTCAAATCGGGTTGTGTTAATAAATGCACAGGTACTAAGCTCTTCTTCTCCTTTTTGCTTACCTTTCTGTTCCCTCAAATACTCCTCATTTTGCTTCATCCACAGCTCTGTCTTCGCCTCCACCTCTATCTCGTTCAGAATGTACTGGAGAAGAGATAACAGAAATAACGCTAAGAGGTGATAATTTGTGAATCTGGGATGCAAGACATCAGACAGTTTTTGAACTTCACATGACCCTGCTAAAGTTCAGAAGAAGTTTAAAGCTCCATCCTCAGAGAACAACACAGTAATGTGTTATACTGAAAATACTTTTTTTCTCTTAATTAGTATTTTTGTCTTGTTTTTCAGTAAGAAAATAATATATATATATATAACAGGTAAATTTATCTTCTTGTAAAGATGTTTTTGAATATTTTTTTACCTTAAAACAAGACAAAAATACTGATTAGGAAAATTACTTTTGCAGGGTAAGATAAAGCGAATACATACATTAAATCCATAAACCCATTAATAACATACCTTTTCAATTTCATCTTCATCAATCCCATCTAGATCTAGTTCCCCATTGCCTGATTTATCTTCCACTATAGAAAGACAAATATACATGCATTAATAAAATGAGAAAAACATGATGAAAAGGAGTCTGATGCACGTGACAGTGTTTACCACCAGACAGCATGCACGATATTCAAGTGAGTTTCTATTTCAAAATAAATCAGAAGAAAATCATCCTGCTTGACTGCAGTCCACAGCTGTCAGAGATGGTATGCTATACAGGAAGTACTTTGGTGGCATCCTCTGAATAATGCACGCACTGCCAGCTCATTGTTGTGTAATTGCCATTAATAGGCTTAGCAGTGATTTGAAAGGATTTTGTGTGTTCCTTAAATACTTTCCAAATTGTCTTGAAATCCACAGTGTCAAATTTATTAATCCCTAAATTGAAATCTCATACTGAGGCAAATATGAAAAGAAATGTTATGTATGCTAAAACAATGCCCTCAGGTACTAATAAATGTGTGTTATAAACACCACCTGAATACTACTAGCATGTGTCTGTAGGAAAAAATAAATATGTATGAGATCAGGGCAAGAAGAGTGAGCTGTAAATATACATGATGAGAGAAAACAATCACAATATAAAGCAACATCTTTGCCTGTAAATGGGAATCTAATGGGTAGTAAAAACACGTGAACTTTGCGAATGCAATAATCAATAGCGTTTACTCATGATGAATCAAAATAACATAAAAGAAACACTCTGATTCTGATTAACATTTGTATACAGTTTTGTGTGATCGATTTAAAAACCTAAGCAAAGATTAAACTAAAGCAAACAGTGAAACGTGCTAAACTTTCTCTGTGACTTATTTTCATTTAACAAAAATGTTTTTTCTAAGTGTGAAGAGCTGCAAAAGTTGGCCTGGGAAAAGTGTGATTGGATTGGTGGAGCCTCAGTGGATCAGGACCAGATGTTCATTAATTGAACATAGAGAGATCTGAACGTCGTCTTTACTGTGGCCATCCAACTCACATTCACACGCTCTGACGTTCTCACAGCAAGACTGGCTAGGGAGAACAGATTTAAATATCTGAACTGAGACAAACGAAAATGGGTCACAATCTGCCCTCATCTAAGATTCGTACACTTGCATGTGTGAGGTATAAGATACATCACACAACTTCAAAGGCTGTAGTCTCCAGTATTAGAGATACAAAAAAAGAGATTCTAATTCCAGTTTGACTCAAACAGTCATATATAAAAACTATTTTTTATTCTATACATTATTATACAGTAAACATTACTTTAACAGTAAAATGTTATTAAAATAAAATATTATTATAAAATTAAAACAAATACTAAATGTACATATAAATATATTAAAATATACCAAATTTTCCAGATAATGTTTTAATAATATACTTTAGTGTAATGGCAATATAAATGCATGTTGTCTTCATAATATTTATAATTATAATCTCAAATTGGTCTTTATACATAACAAATATGCAGCAGCCTTTATATTTAAATTTAAAGACCCCTGGTTTAATTTAGTTAAATGGTTGACATTCTTCATGAATAACAAGACATCTAGTTTAATAGCACATCTGAAGGTAAATCCATCCTCCCCTTGAACATTGACGTTTGTTACCAACAGTAATGCAAAGATGCATGTCAAAGTATGTGCAACAAAGCTGAGTGCTTCAAATGTGTTGATCAAGAAAATGTGTATGTATATAGTTGCGTAAGGTGTGATTTTTTCCTAACTCACAATGTACGTCACATGGTGTCAGTCAAAAGCCAGTGTCTCATTTGGATTGTTTGTAGTTGTTCTTACTGCCTTCTCCACACCGTCTATTACATCTTCTAACTATCTCCTACTGCCTGCACCTCTAACACCTGCTTTTCAAGGGGGAGGTGAATTCTAAATCTTTAGCAGGACTGTAATTGAATCCAGGTAGCTCGTCCATAAGACGGAGATAGGATACTTGCTCAGGCATGGGCCAACATGGGCACACTGGTCTATGAGGGAATTGAGCTTGTTTGCAGGCAGCTTGCTAGGGCTGTCACATATCAAACCCAGTGGAGCAAATCACAGCGTTTCACCAGAGCGATTGCACAGCCGGCTTGGATAGAAGGGAGAAAGAAAAACAACATGGCACGATCAGGTTTCTGCTCTTTAGAAGGTTGGCGTGTGGCTGATTGAGGTTGGTTAGATGATGGTAGCCTCTCATAAGGTGCTCCGGTTTCGTAGGGGGTTGAAAAACGTGAAAGAAGTCACCCAAAGGTCACATAGGGTAAGCTATGCAACCAGCAGGAAACGGTATACAACCAAGTCACTAACTTCTCTAGGCTTAATGTGCGGCCAGTCGGCCACATTAGCGAAATTTCAGTGAAAAAAGGTCCATTGTCAATAGCGTAGAGATGTATGAAGTACTGTTCAGCGAATTCACATAACCATTTTGAGCATGAATAAAATCTGCATGGGGAGCTTTATTGGTTAAAGCTGCCGTCGGCAACATTTTTTTGATCATATTCAGTGAAATTGACACTATAATCCGACAGAAAAACATAAATAAGATGGTTTTAGAAAAAAACCCGAGCTTCTAACTCCACCTAGAGCGTGTTATTTGTTTTGCAAAAATCCACCGCTCCCGGATCATCGGGTCCAATCAGCGCAGGGGGGTGTGAGATCTGACTGTCAATCACAGGTCGTGCACACGCCACAGATCCCCCTCACTCGCGCACGTTAATATCACAATGCACACGCCACGCCTGAAGTTCGCCTGGAGATTGCATGAAGCGTGATGGCGGAGAGAAAATCTACTAACAAGCTTCCAATTCCTCGGTTATTGCTATCTATGGATAGATTAGCCAGGGCAGCCTACCTCCGAGTCCATGGTGTTGATAGATGCTGAAGAGACGGACGCGTTCACATAAAAATAAGGTACACACGCACAGTGATGCACTGACGAGCACGACCTCGATGGGAGGGTGCTCGCTGGTAGTGGGGAGGGGCATGAGAGTTGTAAACATTAAAAATTTTGGCTAATCGACCCAATCTGCCAGACTTGCCGACTGCAGCTTTAAAACTAGACAGAAAAGCTGAAACCTGAAGCTGAAGAGTGTCAGATCAATACAGATCTGAATAGATCAAAACAGCAAAAACAAAATCTGTTATTATTTACTCACCCTTATGTCTTTCCAAATTAGTTTTATTTTTTCTAATTAACTCAAAATGAGAAAATTGTAATAATTTAAACTCCCTGTTTTCTATTAAATAGAAATGAACTGGCACAACAGTATGACTTGTGGATAAAAAATAAAATAAACATTATTTACTCTCAAAACAAACATTACACGATGGTGTTTGTTCATTAGATAGATTCTTCATTCACCATATGCAGAATGCAAAACAAGATTAAATGGGCATAATGCAATATGCTCCAACATATTTCAATGAGAAATGAGCCTCTAATCCGAACATGCACTTGACTTGACTGAACCTAATCCAGATTACATAATGAATCATGTGAATCATTATGCAAATAAACAGATCCGCTTGATGCTCTGCTTTGAAATGCCACAGAGAAATGCCCATTTTGAGACTGAAAAAATTAATGTTTGTAGATATTTATTTTACAAGCCCTTATATTTTAAACTACAACTTAATTTAATCAAATCAATTTATCCATCAACTGGTGTTATACTTTGATTTATTAGATTTCTCATAATGTCAACAAGAGAAGTCCCTGTTCTGAGGATCCACTGAGATTTACTCTAGCTTATTTTGCTGAATGCTTGAAAAAGAATCGAAAGACCTTGCGGTTTGAGAGTGTTTCACGCTCATACAAACAAAAAGGAGGACAATGTAGAAAAAAACAACCTCTTGCAATATGGCACGATAACCTCTAAGGGCCTTTTCCAACCTCACCACCTGCTCCCACTGTCTGTGCTGTGGGCAAACAGGCCAAGGAGTGAAGAATTTATATATGTGTGTGTGTATTCTTGTCTTCGGGTCAGCTACAGTAGGCAGCTACACTATCTTTCAGATCAGACTAGCTATCTGACTTAACACATTGACATTCGGCACATGCAGTTAACTATAAATGTGGATAGACTACAAAAGAGCCTTTTGCTCTCCGCTATCCCTCAACATGTTTTGATCATGTCAAACACATCCACTTGAAAGGTTAAACGCTGTATTTGCCTGCAGAAGCTGTGCTTTCCCATGCGTCATTCAGTGAATGTCCTCCTAGACACGCAGTCTCCCGTTTCTCTCTCATTCCCCGAGCCACTGGCCAATCACTCTGAATCAAGCACAGCTGTCTGACTGCACGCAGGCCATTAGATCAATACTTTACACATGCGAGCAGCAATGGCATTAACAGCAGAGAGAGGGAGGGACAGCGCTCAGAGCGCATTGGACCATAAGGCAGCAGCACCGTAGCCGAAGCTCAGTGCAAAACAGTAAATGCAATGCAGCAATGCAGTATGGGAGGAGTTGCAAGCAGGTGTAATCAATCAGTGTCCCTGCTGCAGGAAACTCATGACATGCCCCCCTCAATACATACAGGAGGACAATTTCACTTTTTTACCCCTGGAATAGGAGCTTAAACCTGAAAGATTTAGGGTCCGTTCACACAGGATGTGTTCTTGCATCCATCTGTGGCGTTTTAAATTGTTTTTCAATGTAACGTACACTATATGGATATTTTTGGAGTGTATTTTAGATTTTTGGGCAATGCATGTCAGTTTTGTCAGGGACTCAGCATGAGTGCTGCATTTTTAAGATGCTGTGTTGAGTTAAATGAAGATCAAATTCATCACAACATTAAAGTATAATGCACAGTGTGAAAAAAGTATATTCATTTTGAGATTTGCTAAATATTACATTTAACAGTAATTCAATTATAAGGGCCCTATTTTAACGATCTAAATGCATGGTCTAAAGCGCAGGGCGCAAGCGCACTTAGGGCGTGTCCGAATCCACTTTTGCTAGTTTAATGACAGGAACAATGGTTTGTGCGCTCAGCGCATGGTCTAAAAGGGTTGTCCCTATTCTCTTAATGAGTAATGGGTGTTTTGGGCGTAACATGCAAAAAAACAATCAGAGTCTCATCTCCCATTCCCTTTAAAAGCCAGTTGCACTCGCGCCATGGCGGATTCTCTATTTACATGACGGAATTTGCAAGCGGAAAGACTGAATGCTTCTCCAGAGAGGAAACTGCTTGTGCACGAGGTTAAAGCGCGCAAGCAGACCATCTACGGCATCAGTTCCCAACAGGGGGGTCGAGGCCCACAAGGGGGCCTCAACGAGCTCTGTGGGGGGTCGCGTCATATTTTGAAAAGTTTTGAGCAATTTGCATTAAATAAAAGTCCTTCACTTTTTTCTGTTAAAAATTTATATAATGAGCGAGTTCATCATGAATCCATTTTCCAAACCGTGTTTTTGTCTTATCCTGAATCACTATGGTACACCTATAAT
This sequence comes from Leuciscus leuciscus, assembly GCF_965113295.1. Lineage (NCBI taxonomy): Eukaryota > Metazoa > Chordata > Actinopteri > Cypriniformes > Leuciscidae > Leuciscus > Leuciscus leuciscus. Next base: position 26,552,794 of record NC_138743.1, on the reverse strand, counting down.
AAGTGATTACATTGGGACTATTTTACCCTGGTTCGGATCGCTGCCGCTGCGGAGTAGCCCAGTACCTGCGTGACTCGTCATAGACGCACACAGAGAGATAAGTAGTTCCGGCTACAATGTTCTTCCGAAAGAAGCATTATTCTGTTAATATAATATAATAATATATAATATAATATAATAAAACGCAAGTTTATTATCGCTCGCTATAGCGCCAAAAGCCTAAAAAATAAAGCCTCACATTGATAAAGCCTCATAAATAACATGCAAGTATTGAGGCCCCGGACAGAAGTCATTTAGTAATAGCCTATATTCATTCTTTTTTTTCCTACACACAAGTGTGAATACTGATATTTTTGTTATTGCATTTAAAATAGGGCAAATTTATAGGCTACTCCTAGGCTTACATTTTTAAATTACAAAGGGCCTACTAATGTTATTGTATTTTCAATATTATAGGCTATTATTTGTGCATAAACATATCTGTTTATAGTAAACATACCGTTTGTTTGAAAACAACATATTTTGTCATCCTTGCTGCAAGCTTACAAGAGCGATAATATCATTAAATGTGAAGGGGGGCCCTAAAATATTTTCTTGGGAAAAAGGGGGTCTCAGACAAAAAAAGGTTGGGAACCACTGATCTACGGGACAAGCCGGATTCCACACAATATTAATCTTTTACATTTTTTATATTTGGAATGTTTGTGTGCTGCTGTGTGTCCCTGTGTGTGTAATAAGCAGAGTGTACGCACGTTGTGGACCCGCCTATAGGCGCACATTACAAATGTGCTCTTTAAATTACAAAAAAAAGAAATACTGCGCCATTGACTTTAGACCAGATTTCAGTTGGTCATTGGCGCAGTCTATTTCAGTTGCCTCAAAATAGCAACGCGTCAACAATGCGCCTGAACACACCTCGTGGGCGCACAGATGGGCGCAAATGCATTCGCTGTTTAATCAACATAGCGCAGGACGTGAAAATGATAACTGCGTTGGGCTGAAATGAGCAAAAAACACTTGCGTCGTGCTTGGCGCTGCATTACGCCGGGTGTATGATAGGGCCCTTTATAAGTCCACAAGGGGCTGAGATTTTTTTTTACTTACATAGAGAAGAAAAGAAACGGGGGATGGGATTAGAAAATGTCAAAAACTGGATACAAACTGTTTCGCCCACATGCGAAACACAGGTCAATGTATGAGAGCATTTGTGCTACTGTAACTGCTTGGCTCCACGGCTCCAAAATAATAACAGTACTCACAGATGATTCAGAGTCATTTAAAATTTTTTTATAAAAAACACATGCTGTCTACGCAGAGGAAATTGAGATTCTTTTGAAGCCTGAGCGTTCAACTTTCTCAGTAAAGCTGTGACTCTTGTACTGAGATTCTCAATGCTGTAAGCTGCTCATCACACTAGAGCATCAAAATATCCTAGTTTCAAAGAGATCCAAGAAAGGGAGCGTCCCAGGAAGCTTTGTAAGAACAGGCAGGTCTCTTCTTTGAGGAAAGTTCCTCTCTCCTCATGTTGGCTAACACATGGCATTTAAAATGGCAAAGTTCAAACAAGGTTCATAAAAACCACAGCAAGCCCAAGGGAAAAACCTTCCCATTTTTTCATCTTTTCATTCTCTCTCTCTCTCTCTCTCTCTCTCACACACACACACACACACACACACACACACACACACACACACACACACACACACACACACACACACACACACACACACACACACACACACACACACACACACACACACACAAACACATTCAATCAGAAATGCATTACCCAAGATCTGTATGGGGTTGGAATATATTCAATAGTGAAAAAAAAAAATTTGATAATGGACTCCCAAACCCCTTTATCATCATCAGATAAAATTTATATTTCACTGCACTTTCTGCTCTGGAAAAAATATATTGATTAAATAAGCAGGACTCCTTGGATGCTTTTTGAGGGAGATTTCTGGGCTAAAACTGGTGAGCCAGTGGGAAGTGAACCTGCGTGAAACAGATGCTATTGATGAAAAGGAGGCTGTGGAATTGGCCAGTCACTTTCTTCACTGCAGTGAAAATGAGATAGTGAAAGAGAGAGAGAGTGAATCTCATGTGTCCCTAGAGAACTGAAGAGACAGTCAGTCTGAAAGAGTCAGACACTCCAGTACCGACAGCCTGTCAGAGTGAGAGAGGCATCTGCCAGACCTCACACATACACAGACACACACACACACACACACACACACACACACACACACACACACACACACACACACACACACACACACACACACACACACACACACACACACACACACACACACACACATTCTTGGTCACTCACTTTCTACCTCTCTCTGTCTGCCTCATGCATTCCCTATTTAAAGAACAGAATTTATGCAGACCTGCACACTGCAGCATCTTTTTACACTTTATTTTTTTTTGTCTGAATTTTGGTCCCTGCTACACTGGAATATGAAATAAAATATACAACTAAAATAAAATAAAAATAATTTTAAGGACCAATTCTAATGTACATAGCTAGGTAAAATATAAATTTTTTATTTTATGTTTCTGTTCTGATGAAGCCTAAATTCTGTTCGTAGTCATTTATTTATTGTGCTTTGTTAAGGGTCAGTTTTAGTTCAACATTCTGGTTTTTCATTGTAATGGAAAAAACCAAATAAATGCAATGCTTTAAAAAACTCTCTCAATTTCCTGCTCATTGTACCGTTTTCTTCAGCTTTCAGCACAAACAAATATACACAAGCCAACCTTCAGAGTGACCAACATTGCATCTTTGGCCTTCATAGTCTGCTGTGTGTATTGTTGTGAGCAGTGATTCATCCATGCTGAGTGGAACCCCATAAAGCCATCTTTATGAGCGACTCTAAGAGGCTTTCACTCTGCAGAATCATCACCTTCTCCTGCAAAAGGACAATGATGACGAGGAAAATGTATCAGCAAGCGGCCATAGCAGAAATAGGCCCCGGAAAGCTGCCCAGAGAGCAGATCACAGTCTGGACTGCTTTAAAATAAAGCGGCTCTGCTCCGATCTCCTACACTGGCCTGAGGAGACATATGCTGTGTTCAGATAAACCACTGCTGCTAGTCACTTAAAGCTACAGGGAACACCTAGGTCGAGGAGTCGGCAGGGGTCAGGGTCAAAGGTTAAAAGGGAATGGCCCGAGTTCAGCAAGCGAGCAGGTGCTAAGGTCAGAGATGTGTTGCTGGGACGGTCTTGTGATATTCTGTTGAATCCTGTGACATTGTATTTTCAGAGTCGCCTTTCAGTAATCTAAAGCTCTTGGTAAATAAAGTAATCTGTTGCAGACATACACATCAATCAATGGGTCCTGACCAGTTTCACAATGGGTCTAACTCAATGTTATCAAATGGATCAATACTGCTTAACCGCATATGTGCAGGTTATTAGTAATATGATAATTATAACTACAAAGTTACACTAATGTTCAAACTAATTCTTTAAACATGAATACTTTTATTCAGCAAGGACACATTAAACTGAAGAGACAGTAAAGACTTTTAAAATGTTACAAAGATTTCTATTTCAAATAAATGCTGTTCTTTTCTACTCAGAAAAAATTTATCAGGGTTTCAAAAATTTAAAGCAGCAAAACTGTTTTAATGTTAATAATAAGAAATGTTTCTTGAGCACCAAATCAGCTAATTAAAATGATCTCTGAAGGATCATGTGACCTTGAAGACTGGAGTAATGACTGCTGAATATTTTCCAGCACAGGAATACATTTAATTTAAAAAATATTAAAATAGAAAACAGATATTTAAATTGTAATAACATTTCACAAAATGATGCCATGATGAGCATAAGAGACTTACCGACCCCAAACTTTTAAACAGTAGTGTTTGTATAGTTTATGTTTAACTGTATCCTCTCATTTTTAACTGCTGAATGACATTCAAACAACAAATACAGTTATCTGTGTAAATAAAACAAGACAGCATCTAATAACTTCGGAGTAAAGCCCCATACGTTTCCCATCTCTGAAATCATATGCTCTCTATAAACTGAAATAAGATCAGCATAAAAACACTATAATGAGAAAGTACATCTGTGGCTTTTCCTCTGCAGTACAGCATGAAGCAGACAGATTGGAGCAGCTCTTATTAAATGTCTTAAAAGGATTTCAAAAAGCTCAAAGTGATTATGTCTGGCAGACCCTCCATCGCAGAGCTGACTTTCACAATAGCAAAGGGTTAAAGCTTTCCTAAAGATTAAACATTCACCACACTTCCTACGGTCATCCATCATATAACAAAGAAAACCAGTGGCTTTGAAGAACAAAATTCTGATTGATATACTCAGAAAAATATTTAGTTTTAATAAATAAATAAATGGACCATGAGAGTTTGGGCCCACATAAAATGGGACAAAATATTGTTAATAATAATATATTATTATAAAATTGTATCTCAAACAATTCAAATGGAAGATTAGACTTCTAAGATTAGATTTTTTTTTTAGACTAGTAACCAAAAGTCCAAATCATAGTCTCTGCTGCACCAATTCAACTGATATAAATACTAGTGTAGAACATTGCATAGAAACCGTGTCTATTCCTCGTTTAGTGAGATCAAATAATAAATCTAATGCAGGATCTAGGAAAAATCTAATTGTTATTAAAACAGAAAATGTTGCTATTAGTAAACAAAAACTATTTCTAAAGCTAGGTCTTCTAAACATTAGATCACTCACACCTAAGGCAGTTATTGTAAATGAAATAGTCACAGATAATAGCTTCGATGTACTTTGCCTTACTGAAACCTGGCTTAAACCAAATGATTATTTCGGTATTAATGAGTCTACTCCTCCTGGATACTGTTATGAGCATGAGCCCCGTCTGATTGGTCGTGGCGGAGGTGTTGCAACCATTTATAAAGATTTTCTAAATGTTACTCAGAAAACGGGTTATACGTTTATTTCATTTGAAGTACTTGTACTAAATGTTACGCTCTTAGATGTTAGAAAAACATCCCTATTATCTCTAGCCTTGGCTACCGTATATAGACCGCCAGGGCCTTACGCTGATTTCCTAAAAGAGTTTGCAGATTTTCTCTCAGACCTATTAGTCAATGTCGATAAAGCATTAATTGTTGGAGATTTTAACATACACGTAGATAATCCAAATGATGCGTTAGGAGCTTTATTATAACAGATTTATTAAATTCATTTGGGGTCAAGCAAAACGTCACCGGACCAACACATCGTCTTAATCATACACTCGATTTAATTATATCACATGGAACCGATCCAACCGATATAGATATCATTCCACAAAGTGATGAAGTCACTGATCACTACATGGTAACTTGCATATTACGTACTGCTGTAATATGTCATGCGGCGCCGCGTTATCAACCAGGCAGAACAATCCTCCCATCCACCATAGATAATTTCTCAAATTGCTTATCTAATCTGTCTCAGCTGCTGCCTGAACCCAAACAAACAGATGAACTAGAAGAACTAACTAGCACTATGAGCACCATTCTCTCAAGAACATTGGATGTGGTTGCACCTATTAAATTAAAAAAGGTCAGAGAGAAAAATAAAGCACCATGGTATAACAATACTACGCATGTTTTAAAGAGAGAAACCCGTATTTTAGAGCGTAAATGGAAACATACTAATTTAGAGGTCTTTAGAATCGTGTGGAAAGACAGTATGTCACGTTATAAAAAGGCCCTAAAAGCGGCCAGGGCTGAGCACCTCCGCAAACTAATAGAAAACAACCAAAACAATCCAAGGTTTTTATTTAACACCGTGGCTAGACTAACAAATAAACAGACGTCACCCGAACAAAATATCCCGTTACAGTTCAGTAGTAATGATTTCATGAACTTCTTCACTGAGAAAATAGAAAGCATCAGAACCACAATTGTAAACGTTCAATCTTCAATCGCGCCTTATAATTCAGCTTCAATTATCACCCCGCAAGAACAATTACAGTGCTTTACAACTATAGAACAAAAGGGAGTTAAATAAACTTATCACTTCATCTAAAACAACAACATGTTTATTAGATCCTATACCAACTAAACTACTGAAAGAAGTGTTACCTGTAGTGGAAGAGCCTCTCCTCAATATTATTAACTCGTCTTTATCTCTAGGTCATGTTCCAAGAACATTTAAACTGGCAGTTATAAAACCTCTCATTAAGAAACCACAATTAGATCATAATAATCTAGCAAATTATAGACCCATTTCAAATCTTCCATTTATGTCTAAAATATTAGAAAAAGTGGTGTCCGCTCAACTGGGCTCTTTCTTGCAACAAAATGATATCTATGAAAAGTTTCAGTCTGGATTCAGACCGCATCATAGCACTGAAACTGCGCTCGTTAAAATCACAAATGATTTACTTTTAGCTTCTGACCAAGGCTGTATCTCAATACTAGTTTTACTTGATCTTAGTGCTGCGTTCGATACTATAGATCATACATTACTCTTAGATCGACTACAAAATTATACTGGTGTTCAAGGACAAGCACTAAGCTGGTTCAAATCATACCTATCTGACCGCTACCATTTTGTCTATTTAAATGGAGAAAAATCGATCATAACTCCAGTAAACTATGGAGTGCCGCAGGGATCTGTATTAGGCCCTCTGTTATTTTCAATATATATGATGCCACTTGGAAATATTATAAGGAAACATGGAATTAGTTTCCATTGTTATGCTGATGACACTCAAATATATATTTCATCACGGCCGGATGAAAACGCTAAATTTTCCAAATTGACAGAGTGTGTTAAAGATATAAAAGATTGGATGACGCGTAATTTTCTTTTATTAAATCCAGACAAGACAGAGGTAATACTTATCGGTTCAAAAAACCGCCCACAAAACCTCGCACAATACAACTTTAACATCATAGGATGTCCTGTTACTTTATCCTCTACAGTAAAAGACCTGGGTGTTATACTCGATTGCAACCTGTCTTTTGAAAATCATATTTCATATGTTACAAAAACAGCCTTTTTCCACCTTAGAAACATTGCTAAGCTACGTAATATGCTATCAGTTTCTGATGCAGAAAAGTTAGTTCATGCATTCATGACCTCGAGACTGGATTACTGTAATGCTTTATTAGCTGGTTGTCCTGCATCCTCAATAAACAAGCTACAGTTAGTCCAAAATGCCGCCGCTAGAGTTCTTACGAGATCAAGAAAATATGATCATATAACACCGATTTTATCATCACTGCACTGGTTACCTATAAAGTTCCGTATTAATTACAAGGTATTGCTAATGACTTATAAAGCCCTAAACGGCTTAGCTCCAGTCTATTTAACGGATCTTCTATCACCCTATAATCCATCGCGCTCTTTAAGATCACTAAATTCAAGGCTTTTGGTCATACCTAGGATATCCAGAACCACCAAAGGAGGGAGAGCATTTTCACATTTGGCTCCAAAACTCTGGAATAGTCTTCCTGATACTGTTCGTTGCTCAGACTCGCTCTCCCAGTTTAAAACTAGATTAAAGTCGCATCTCTTCAGCCAGGCATTCATATAATCCTACAGTTCAAACTACAATCCGGCCTCTAGCTCATAAATGCCAGAGGAGAACTGGCCCCCGACTGAGCCTGGGTTCTCCCAAGGTTTTTTTTCTCCATTAGGTCACCTGATAGATTTTTAGGACACCATTAGGTCACTTGATGGAGTTTTTCGGTTCGTTGCCACTGTTGCCTTTGGCTTGCTCAGTTGGGGATATTTTGGGGATATTTAATTTAATTTTATCAATCAATAAATTCCTCTTGAAACAAACTTTGTTGTATTATTTTAATTTAATACTGTGAAGCTGCTTTGATACAATCTGTATTGTGAAAAGCGCTATACAAATAAACTTGACTTGACTTGACTTGACTTGACTTTTCTTCCCTTTTGTGATGTTTATACACTGTAAGATAATTGCAAGGAATTTACACGATTATTTTACAATAAACTACTCTATTCAAAAATGTACAGTAAAATGAATGCATGCTGGGTCATGTTCTTACGAATTACTGTTAATCAACAGCCAAATGATGCTGACATCACAGTAATGTACTGCTCTTGTTTTACAGTGAATTCACATGATAAAGTTGTCTTTACCATGCCACTGTAAGAAATTATATTGTTTTAGTACTGTAGTGTTCCTTTTGCTTGGGATCTTGGACATTTTATATTCATATTCAAAATTCTGATCTAGCCAAGTCAGAAGTATGACAAATGAAAACATTTGTTAAAACAATGACAAGCTAGAATATAAAATAAGCTAATTGGCCTATTTTCAGTTAGTCAAACTATATTATTATTAGCATTATTTCAGCATAAAGATTTACCAATATCTTTACCAATAGCAATTATTAACCTGAAATATACTGTAATTTCACACTAAGATTTGTAACAGTGTACGAGTGATACAGCTTCTCAAATGAGACAAAAAAAAAGTAACAAAAAACAAAACAAAATTCCATTGGGTATCAACTGGATCATAGATGGAATCGTTTCATGTGAGTGATAGGTTGCTGGAAGGGAGGGATTGAATCTTGTCTGGCTATTTGACTACCTTATTGCCCAGTTTAATTTTAGTTGTTTGTGGCAGGTATTCATTTGGACTATTTCCCCAATTGTTTCATTACCTTTTAAGAAATTAATAATTTCAGTGACTTTTCCAGGCCTAGACATAAGTTTTATGGTACCTGGGGATTCTTTGTAGTACTTATACTGTATATAAGGTACTACAAGGCTTCAACTGTTACTTTTATCTGAACATTGAACACACTCTATCACAAATAAAGGCAATATCTCCAGAAAAACAGGAACTTTCTTTTCTTTTTTGAAGGATTGAGTGTCTGCAGTACAAGGCCACATTTTATCATATAAAACACCAAGGACAAACACAGTATGCTATAATGAGCACCCTGTTTGGCCAAATAACTTGTGCTGAGGAAGTGGGACACTCACTGTTTCTAGTCTCCTCTGCGATGCATTCCCGAATGGAGTCTGTTAGACCAAGGCTGGCTGCACTGGGCAAAGGGCCGAAGAGGGCTGTCAGGGGCATACGTGTGGACTGACTAGAGATCGGTACCGTATCCTTACTCGCCTCCTGATCCTCCATCCCTTCCTGGTCCCCCCGCTCTAGCACCTGACTGATGAAATCCTGGTTGAGATGTTGAGCTGCTGCCTCCATTTCCTCATCCTCTGGATCTTCGTCCCCAGTCACCCCAGAGGCCAAAGACACACAGTCATCATCTGGGTGTTAGAGAATAATATAAAATGAACACTGCTGTATCTGCACGTGCATCAGCATAAAACCACACAATAATCTCTATTAAGAACAAATCATCAGTGAATTGTACTCAGATGAGCCGAGGTGTACTAAATAAACACGCAGAGCACTTGATTTGATCTACCTTCTCTTGTGTAGGAGGCATAAATCCCTCTCAGTTTGGTTCTGCTGCTCCCTGCCAGCTGTGTCTCAATCTCATCGCGGTATAAGTTGATCTCGCCTGCAGACAACGTACACGCATGCATACATGAGCCTGACGTCGCTGATTGACAGTTCAATTTTTCTGTCTCACAGATATTAAGTATGCAACATAGATTCCTTGCTAGAGTATGTTCAATGTTCAGAATACATAATGGCACGTATTATGTATAGTCCAAACATATTTAGACCGTTCATTAAAACAGCTGCTGTCGGTAAGGTGGGCGCTCCATACCACAGAGGCATTTTCTATTCATAATCATTGAAAAAATCTTGAAATGCTTAGTGTAGCCGAGATAACGCACCACAGATAGCATTCAGATGCCTTGTTGAGTCAATAGAGAGAATCAATATCTTATTCAAGGAGGACAGACTAACCTTGATATTCCTCAAGTTTCTTGGTTAACTCGTGCTCCAGCTGAAACAATGACATTTCAATTAAGAGAACCATTTATCAAGAGTCTCATATGGCTGAATATTATATTCATAGCATCATATCAGGTCACACACACACACACACACACACACACACACACACACACATATACATAGACTATTATTTAAAAGTTTGAGGTCAGTAAGATTTTTGTTTATATATATATTTTTTAAAGATTTATAAAAGTCTCTCTTATGCTCACCAATGCTGCATTTATTATGTCAAAAATACAGTAAAATATTCATATTATTAAACATTATTATGAATTAAAATAGCTGTTTTCGATGTGAATAAATGTAATTTATTGTTGTGATGGCAAAGTTAAATTTTCAGCACCATTACTCCAGACTTCAGTGTCACATGATCCTTTAGAAATCATTCTAATAGGCTGATTTGGTGCTCAAGAAACATTTCTTCTTATTATCAATGTTGAAAACAGTTGTGCTGATTAATATTTATAAGGAAACCATGATACATTTTTTGCTTTTAGGATTCTAATATTTATTTATTTGAAATGGAAATCTTTGTAACATTATAAAAGTCTTAACTGTCACTTCAATTTAATGTGTCTTTGCTGAATAAAAGTATTAATTAAAAAAATTCTAACTTAACCCAAACTTTTGAATGTTAGTGCAATTTTGTAGTTATCATATTATTGATCCCTGATCAACTTGCATTTTTTTCTAAATAAAAGTATTAATTTACTTTTCAACCTTTCAACAGTAGTGTATGTCCCAGATGAGTACCTGCTGCATCTTGAGTTTTTTCTTTCCAGCAACAAAAGATGGAGGATCACATTCTTGCTCAAGGTCCACTCGCATGAACTCATCAATGGTCAGGGCACTGGTGGGGGTCTCCTCAAACTCCGTCAGCCTGGGCATCAGTGCAGAAGAAACGTTTGGGGAAATGTTACAGTACAGGCATCAGGGGTACACAACCTATCAAATGAGTTTTAACTTGGGATGCACCAGTATTAAAATTCTAGGCGATACGAATAAGTCGTTAACTACTGTATATTATATTATACCACAGGGCTGCTATCTGCTTGTATTCTGATTGATTTTTCTGATTACTTTTCTTGTGACAAAGAATATGTGGGGTATTAAAATTAAATAAAAAATTAATTTATGTATCGAACAGTCGGGTCACTACTTGTTTTTGTGTGACAACAACATACAATTTCCCTAAGAATCTGCTCAGATCAGCCATGAAATTCACCTTTTTCTCAGCGTGGCCTCGCACACCTTGACGACAGATATCACCTCCTTCACTGTACGACGGAATTCATGCATACGAGCTGCCACGAGCAGAGCTGGGGGAACAAGGGAGGAAAAAACGAGAATAAATGTTTTGTCCCCCAAACATTATTGTTCCCAATTTGTATGACATTTCACAACCATGCAAATATACAATGTATGTGCCAGACAAAAGAGTTGAGAGTGCATTTTCTATAGTAATGGAGCATATGTAAAAAGAATCTCTGCAGATGCTGAGGTGTGTTGTGCGATACAGTAACCTGTTTAGTAGGCATTATGTAAATAGAGCTGGGGAGATGTGTTTAAGAGAACAACAATAAAACAAGCCTCTTCAATCCCTCTTCCATCCACTGTCAACATAAAAGCTTACTTCTCAAAGATGCATGCAATTTATAGAGACAATATTTCTATGATTGTATAATATGTTTATTTACTAACACTTGTGTATGAATTTATGTTGTCCTAAAAAGCACACAAAATAATTAATATTAAATTAAATTAAAAATTATTTTTAATACAATATTATATTCTATATATTTATATTTAATATTTATCTTTATTGTTCTGGCATACCTTTATTGTAGACTCAGTTATTCAGTTTGTAATACAAATATTTTTTACATAAATATAAACATTTTATGTTAAAAACAGCAATATTGTGAAATGTTATATCAATTTAAAATATTATTCAAATGTAATATATTCCAGTGATGGCAAAGCTAAATTTTCAGCATCATTACTCCAGTCTTCAGTGTCACACGATCCTTCAGAAATCATTCTAATGTGCTGATTTTCTGCTCAAGAAACATTTCTTATTACTATCAGTGTTGAAAAAATTTGTAGTTTTGTGGAAACCACAATCATTTTTTTCATTGATGGATAGAAAGTTCAAAATAACAGCATTTTTATTTTAAATAGTTTTTTTTTGTAGAAAGGAAAAATTATTTACTGTCAATTTATCAATGTAATGCATCCTTACTAAATTAAAGTATAATTTTTTTATTTTATTTTATGTAAACCATAAATATATCCTAAATACTGCAAACTTATTGATGAATTATTATTTCTGTGTGAAAACGTTTGCACAAACACACACATGCACAGTAGGTGACCCCCATTATTTATCTTTTTTGATTTTCTCTTGATCCTTGTTTTTACAGTGTTTACACTCTGAGCCAGAAGTTGAAGTGTAGTTGTGTTTACTCCCCTCGCTCTAAAACAATCAACCTCAATACAGAAAACTGACATTTACACTTACCATATTCCCCTGAACACTGTGAATGATTAATGATGAATTATTAATTATTCAGATATTGCAGCAGCGGATGTTAGCTGGGAAAAGTGAGACAGTGAGAGAGGGCTGAACTAGAGATGCAGGCAGGAAGTCTGCCTTCTATTCCTGTGCAGTCAGGGCAACTAGCTGACGGCAAGGTACAGGGACCAACAGTTCTGCTTCAGATCGAGGGCACCAAGATCTGTGCGGTGGTAAAGCACTTGCTGATCTTGTTTTTATCCTTGTTATGAAACTCGCTGCTCCAGTTCCTATGTCAAACTTTTAGCACATTCAGGGATTTGCTTTATGATCTGACAGATGAGCAGAAATAGTTTCGAGCTGACAGAGGAGGCATCTAGTGAATCTTTTAACAACTTGGAAGTTAATCCAAAACAAACAAAGGACTGAGGTTTAAAGGGATAATTTGCAGAAAAAAAAAAAAAAATTCTGTCATCATTTATACTCACCCTCATGTTGTTCAAAACTTATATGATTTAGAAGAAAGAAGATATTTTGAAGAATGCTTCAGCTGTTTTTTTTTTCTATACAATAATAACCAATGGGATCCAAAAGTTGTAAACTCCAAAATAGACAAAGGAAGCATAAAAGTAATTCACTTAACTTCAGTAGTTTAAAGGGCTTTTCACACTGCGCTTAACCCTGGGTTTTCGTCGTTCTAAACACCGCTTTTAAAGGGATAGTTAACCCCGTTCATAAAAGTGCATCCATCCATGATAAAAGTGCTCCACACAGCTCCAGGGGTCAATAAAGGCCTTCTGAAGCCAAGCGATGCGTTTGTGTAAGAAAAATATCCATATTTACAACTTTATCGACTAAAATAACTAGCTTTCGGCAGACAGCCGTACGCATCGAGCCGTGTGGATTACTTCATGGATTGCTTCATGCCGATCATGGATGGATGCACTTTTATGGCCTTCAAAACAGAAACGGCCATTCACTGCCATTATAAAGCTTGGAGGAGCTAGGACATTTTTTAATATAACTCCGATTGTATTCGTCTGAAAGAAGAATGTCATATACACCTAGGATGGCTTGAGGGTGAGTAAATCATGGGGTAATTTTCATTTTTGGGTGAACCAACTCCGGAGGGTTTTGCGCTTATGTTGCGCTGTGTTAACTCCGCATTGCGGTGACAAACTTGTACAGTGTGAAACTATGCTGTGTTAGAATGTTACAACTTGATGCTTAGCAACCGACAACCAATCGCGTGCCTTATATTCACGTGCTTTGGGAAGTCACGGAAACACCACGTGATGTATATAAACAGTTGTTTCTGCGTATGATAGGACAAATGTCAAACGACGATGGAAAACGTGACAATTGGAGTGAAGAAAAGTCTGTTTCATTCTTGCCTTTATACAGTAGTCAACATTTGAAGTGGATCAAAACCTTTCATCAAAGTTATACATGAATTTTGAACAATACCCATTCTTGTCTTAGGACAACTTTGATGAACTTTTTGATCCACTTTAAATGTTGACTACTGCAGTTTCGAGAAGAAAAATCAAGAAAAAACTTGATATTACAGTCTGCAGTGTGAAACGTGAATAAAGATAACAGAGGATTCAGTTTACCCGGGAATTAGAATGACCCAGGGTTAACTATTCCAAGTGTGAAAAGCCCTTTTAAGTGTTCTCAATTTAATTTGGACTTTGAATACATGAGTTGAACAATGATTTTATTTGGAGTGGACCTCATTGACTTTTATTGTACGGACAAAAACAGTTCTTTAAATATCTTCTTTTGAGTTCCACAGATGAAAAAGAAAATCCTACAGGTTTGCAGCATCAGAGTGAGTAAATGATGACAGATTTCTCATTTTTGAGTGGACTATCCCTTTAAGAGACCTCCAAATACAACAAAGGATTTATCATTTGAACATTAGACAATCTACCTGCGCCACACAAGCCTGATGGTCGCCGCCCAGTGTGCATCCAGTCTCTTTTCATCCTCTGCAACAGTCTCAGAGCAGTCATCGAAACCTCATGAGTCTTTTCACCGAACTCCAACATATGGGCGAATCGTGGAATGTACAGACACGGATCTATAGATAGAAATCAACAGATCTGTAATCAGCGTCTGGACACAAACCTGAGAATATAACCTACAATTAAGTATATTACAAATCAAGGCTCCACATCTCTGTGAACCTCATTTAGCTGATGCCTTTTCAAAGGATAAAAAAAAAAAATCATAATTTTTGTGGTTCTCCTTGACTCCATGTTGAATCTAGAACACAGTCCCCCTATGGGAACCTTTAAAAGTGGTTTGGCTAAGAGTCACTCTGTGGGAGCAAATATCCCTCACTTCCACCTACTTCTAAGTCCTTAAAACTAATTCTGCTGGCCCAATAAAGCCCAAACATCACAGCTGTCCTATTAAGAAGGAAATGAGCTCAGCTAAGAAAGGCGGCCATCTACAATCCTATCTAAGGCTACACTATAGGGACTGCACCTGCACTTACGAAACATATGTTCATTGAAATCTCCCTAGACTGTCTGTCACTGGCCTTTTTATACATCTAGGTAATTTTATATTAAATTATCATATTAATGCAGTAGAGCAGAGCAGTTGACATAGCAAATATTCAGTGCCATTTGTGAAACAGGAAATAGTATAAGTCATTTAAGAAAAATTTAATTTTCTCATGTAACATTCTTTGGAATGATCCATACCGCACTGAAAAATAAATTGATTTTCAGACTTCTATTTCAGTCATGGCTGTAAAATTATCTGATTTGTGAGACTGTGGCTGTCAGAGTTTGATTAAGGGAAAAATGATAAATGAATAGAGAGAAATAATCAAATAGATCTGTAAGACTTGTTGGAGGGGATTTGAAACTTGGTATTGCAGTAAAAGAGGCCTTTGAAATAATTCTTGGTGAGGGTTGTGGACAGCAGTACAGGATAGGATTTGAAATGTCCTTTATAATAAAGTCAGATGCTGCATTTCCTATAACAGACCCCCCTATAGAAGCAAAATTATGGATGATGCTCTTCATTTTGATTGTAAAATGTATTCTTATCTAGGCTGAATTAAGACATTCCATAAAAGATGCACCCAGGGACCATCAGACATCTCAACTGACCTTGTCTGATGTGTCTGTAATTGTTAAAATCATAATTTGCTTAGGGGAAAGCTTGATTCTGATGCAGTGAGAGCGCTAAATTAAAAAGTGCTAATCAAGGCCTTTGGCAATTACAGTAGTACATGGCAGAACTGTATTTTCAATATACAGTTCATTCTGCAACCTGACAAAGTGGCAATGAATGTGCGAAAAAATCCACATAGAACTATAGAAATTCATAATTGAGAGAACAAAACAGCTGAATTAATATTTTTTTTAATTGTTGTAACACCTATTGTAAAAGCTTTAAGAATTCAGGGGGTGTACAAGTATTTAATACTATATTTTAGTTTCCGTTTATAGTTAAAAGTGCATCATTTTATGCCCTTCCCTCGCTAACTTCCCTCCGTCTTGTGGACTCAGATGTATGTCATTGCTAACATTGCATGAGTTCCCACTATTAGTTGACATAATGAGCTTAAATGGAATTGTGTTGCATTGTGGTATACGAAGCTGCCTGAGGTGTACATACTGTATGAGTAAAGTCACTCCCTCAGTCAAATTGAGGAATCAAGGGTATGTTTATATAAACTTCCCTCGTCCACTTGACGAAGTGGAACGTACTTCAAAATGGCGGTAAAGATAGCCTGAAGAGAAGTTGTAAGGAAAGTTCGCAAGTGTTGGTCTGAAAGCAAAGTAGAATGCACCCCTTGTATGTTTTTGTGCTAGAATTTAGTTGTTTTTATTAATTCCAATATTGGCAGTGCTTTTGAACTTCATACTGACCCCTATTGGTTGGGATGCATGGATTTTGTTTACGAGCTGCTGCCAATTCACACCAAAGCTGTTTGTTTGTATCCGCTTGTTATGTTGTGATGTAAGGAAAACAGTTTCCAGGTTCAAACCTCTAATCGTTTCAATTGAGAATCTCAAATTGAGAATCTTAACAGCTGTTTATGAGCACTATTTATTCATATCACCAATTATTCAAAAGTCATGGTGTACACAACAGTCTCAGGGCTCTCGATGTCCAGGACATCAATATTTTAATGTTTCATAAAACATTGTCTCGCCATGTGAGATTTTAATATGGAAATAGAGGTTAGGATTTTTTCGGTTTTATTACAGTACACTGTGAGTGTATATTAGCAACATTTGTTGTATGCTTTTGGCATTGGAAAGAGCGTTTGGACCCGGAAATAGTGATGCGTTATATTGTGAAAGCACCTTTAACACTTAAAAGCACTTTATAAAGTGTTAGTAGTAGCAGTTGTCAGAAATGAACTGCATTATTGGCTGGTCATAAAATGCCAACATGGCACCATCCATGAGTGGGCGACTGCTTCATGTAGAATAAACACAGCTATTTCTAAAAGCCTGATATGACTGGAGTCTGCATCTCATGCGCGTTTACATCATTTTAATTTCTCAAAAGGTGTTACTAAATTCATGTAGCTATAAAACTTTTTAATTAACATAACATCAGTGCACATTTAAGACGTTAACCAGATTCTCTAACCCAACGTGACTCACTGTATAAGTGCTTTACATTCAGAACATTTCACTCACTGTGTGCATGTTTCACAGACTCTGGCTGGCAAAAAATATCATTGTCTAAATTGTGTGAGATAGATAAGCCGCTTATCGTAGGCGAAGGATCCAGTTTCCAGCGCCGGAGCCCTCTGTTGGAGATCCGGGAAAGCTGTGCAAGCCCAACCCCCTCTCTCTCATTGCACACTGTAGATTTAACATGGCTCCTGGCTGCCAGCGAGCCTTCAAACATCAAACCTGAATGTATTTTCCTAGCAGCTATGCTTCGGTCGGCACAATAAGGTAAATAACGACTAATGATCTACTATTTAAGTTCCTCTGCAGTCATTGCTTTATTGAATCGCGAATACTGATTCATATTACTTCGACTACAGAGTCCGTTTTGGTGGACAAGTCTATGCGGACGGTAGCTCTGTTCTGATGCTCCTTGATCTCTTTAAACCCGGTTCGTAAAGAACGCTCGCGCTCGAATCATTGATCGTGCATGTTAATGGTGAGCAAGAGCGATATTTCTACCGAGGACATCAAAGATTTGCTTAGTAGGTTGAGCGCTTCGTTGCAGATGTTTATCCCCTTATGAGACATTTAAGGCTGCATCAGCAAATTGTACGGATCCTATGAAGTTGAAACACTGCGACTGAAGCTCGGTGATGATTGTGGGAAAGCGTTACAATGTCGAGTTCTGTTTTGCGTGTTGGTGGAAAAAGTTACTTAATGAAATAAAAAATGCCTTAAAAGCTTCGCGCGGGTTTTTCATATAACGCAGATTAAATCTGTTTGGCCCCTGGTAATGATGACATGGATCAAACTAGTGTAAGATATGATACATCTTGAATTTTGTATGCCCGTGTTGGTGGAAGTGGTGACGTGAACATGTCAGTAGAGATGGAAATCGCGAATTAAACGATTCCCGTTAACGATTCTGGTTGCTTAACGGCCCGTTAAGTTAGTATTATTTTAGTAGTAGCCTACTTTTTATGACTCAATTGCATTTATTGTTATGACATTATCAGTCAGATTCAACAGAACATAAATAAATGCAATGCATTCATTCCAAAGGTGTGCATGCACAGACATTTCGGTGATATTTCAAAGGCTTTTTAGATGCAGCACAAATTAAATCCGACATAAATGCATTTCGAATAATAAAATAAAATGCTGTGACATATTTAGTTCAGAATGTGTCCAGCACAAGTTGTCCTAACTACAAGTTGTCATGCAGCTAGTGAGTAAATACACATATGTCTTACATGCCTTCAACACATTATCAGTTCGTGCTCATTACAGTACATGAAAGTAATAATTTGCGAGTCAAGCTAATTCAGTAACTCTACGACTGATTCATAAATGTTTTTGATGCACTAGAGCCGATTCACAACATTCATTCTTTGGTCGCGTTGTATGTTTTTGATTCACTAAAAACAGGCGACTCATAAGAATCGTTCGTTCGGGAATCGATTCGACAAAACTGCTTGCTGTTGCGCTGACAAGTAGTGCAGGACTAGGACACACTGTCAGAGTATTTTAGTAATGTGTTCCGCGAAATCTGTCGGTTCGTTATTTATTTTTATTTTTAACGGAACAGTTCTCGGTTCCCAACCGTAGTAAACAATGCGCAAGGGGTTAATTCGTGCTCGTGTGAGCAGAGAGAGAGAGAGAGAGGGCTCGCGGTTTGGATGTGTGTGTGGGAGGCGCCTCTGGGATACTGACGTCCGATTCACTCGTAGTTTGATTTGTCAACAGAAAGCTGGGCGTCCTCTCCCGCTACACAAAACGGGCTTTACAATACAGAGTAAAGACGCTGAGAGAGGGGATACACACAGTTATGTAGGCAGACAAGGATCCCGTAGCACTTTCAGCGGTCGACTCAGACCTCTGACTTATTTAACCGAACAACTTTGATTTACTTGCAACGTCTTACTTTCACTGTATTGGCGCGAGATCAAGAAATCGTGAGGATGCGATGAGAAAGAGGAAAAAGTCTTCGAGCTGGAATATTTCTGCTGGTCGGGCTTGTAAATGTGCCAGAGAGGGAAATATGCTATGGAAGAGCGTGAATTGAGTGACCGAGGCTTTTAGTTTCTCATTAAATCAAAGGGAGCTGTTTCCCCCCGATACACCTGTCTTATAACTTAGATACTCTGCAGACTGGTGGATAGACTTGCTGATGCCAACAACGCCAGATTGCCTATATGGCAGGATCATGAAGTTTTTGACGTTTTTTCTTTTGCTTCCAGAAACCTTAAAAAGGACAAGAAAGAGTGGGAAACAGCTCAGCAAGCTGCCAGTATGCTATGAAATCGTGACTTTGTCCTTGAGGAAGAAGATGGCTGCAGAACTCTATCCTGCCAGCATAAACACCAACCTTCCCAACAGTAACAGCACAGCAGTAACAGCTGCCGGCAAAAAGACCATCGTCCAAGTCACTCAAACGGTGACCACGCCGACTACGACTGCCACTCAGCAGAATATCAACAATAATAACGTCGAGACTGCCAGCTGGCAGTCCACCCATCCGACATTGCGAGAGAGGTAAGGGCGCGTTCGGCTTGCTTTTCGAATAATTTAGGCTGTTATCGGTCCAAAAACATGATATTCTATTGCATTTTGTTCCCTTCAGGAATGCTTTGATGTTCAATAACGAACTCATGGCAGATGTTCATTTTGTTGTTGGTCCTCCTGGCGCATCTCAAAAAGTTCCAGCACACAAGGTGAGCGCATCCTCCCGTGTCAAAATGCATCTCGAGTGGCTCTTTCATCAACCGTATGCTTAACCGCTTTTGTGTGGCATTTGTTTTTTCAGTATGTGCTGGCAGTGGGGAGTTCTGTTTTTGGTGCCATGTTTTACGGAGATCTAGCGGAAGGAGAATCTGAGATTCATATTCCTGACGTGGAGCCTGCTGCCTTTTTAATCCTTTTGAAGTACGTCTTGCACTTAATTCTAATGCATATGGGTGAATGATGTGAAGCTTTTCTTTTTCTTGATCGATTAATTTATTCACAAATTAATATATACAATGACTTAACACCCTTTTTTTCTGAATAAAAATAAATAAAAATTCTTAGAAGAAATCTTAACACAACTGGTTCACTCTTTAGAAATATTTGAAAACCTTTTTTCCACCAAAGTAATTTGGTGCAACAAACATGGAGAAGAAAAACATAAAATAGTCCCTCATGACTGTGTCGAGGTCAATAATCTCTTAAAATATCAGACAATTTGACTTTTTCTGAAAGTTAGTTCAGGATATGAAAAGTCATTTGGTGCAACTCATACCCAAATGTCCTATTTATGAATTTATGTTTTTATGTACATTGAAAAATATATTTAAAAACATTTTGACAATAACAACAAATATATGTGTTGAAGGTAAATGTTATTGCTTTTTATTTGGTTACTTTGAGTCAGCACATTCGGAATTTTCTTAAATGTGTTTTTCAAAAAAATATGAATCCAACATGAATACAAAGAGTACACTTTCAAGATGCATTGTAACCTTGATTTTTACTACTTTTTTTTTCTAAATCATCTATTATTTGTCAATGACCCATGCATATAACTCTAAACTCAATCACTACAAAGCCTAATGCTTGCAAAGATATTGGAAAGATATGATTTCTTAGCCCTTTTTTTTTTTGTTCACTTTCAGGTACATGTACAGCGATGAGATTGAACTTGAAGCGGACACAGTGCTGGCCACTCTGTACGCTGCCAAAAAGTATATAGTGCCTGCACTGGCTAAGGCCTGTGTCACCTTTCTGGAGACGAGCCTAGAGGCCAAAAATGCCTGTGTGTTGTTGTCCCAGAGTCGACTGTTTGAGGAGCCTGAGCTGACCCAGCGGTGTTGGGAGGTCATTGATGCTCAGGCTGAGCTGGCGCTTCGCTCTGAGGGTTTCTGTGAGATTGATCTTCAAACGCTGGAGATCATACTAAAGCGAGAGACCCTCAACACCCGGGAGGCGGTGGTCTTCCAGGCGGCTCTCGAATGGTCTGTGGCTGAATGCAAAAGGCAGGGACTTGGACCGACCGCTCGTAATAAAAGGGCAGTGCTGGGTAAGGCTCTCTACTTGGTTCGCATCCCAACCATGACCCTGGAGGAGTTTGCCAACGGAGCTGCGCAGTCAGACATTTTAACGCTGGAAGAGACTCATGATGTCTTTCTGTGGTACACAGCAGCTAATCAGCCCAAGCTGGAATTCCCACTGCAAAAAAGAAAGGGTCTGACACCACAGCGCTGCCATCGTTTCCAGTCCTCGGCTTACCGTAGTAACCAGTGGCGCTACCGCGGACGCTGCGATAGCATCCAGTTCGCGGTGGACAAGAGGATCTTCATCGCAGGTCTTGGCTTGTATGGTTCCAGTGGTGGAAAGGCAGAGTACAGCGTCAAGATCGAACTCAAGCGCCAAGGAGTGACCCTGGCCCAGAACCTAACGAAATTTGTTTCAGACGGGTCCAGCGGCACCTTCTCTGTATGGTTTGAACACCCGGTCCAAGTGGAGCAGGACACATTCTATACAGTCAGTGCCGTATTAGATGGGAATGAACTTAGCTACTTTGGACAGGAGGGTATGACAGAAGTGCAATATGGAAAGGTGACCTTCCAGTTCCAGTGTTCCTCGGACAGTACCAACGGAACTGGCGTGCAGGGGGGTCAGATCCCAGAACTGGTTTTCTATGCCTGAAATGTTGTCAGGACGTCCCATTGCAGTGCATTCCACTCACTGGAATTAGGATGGATTGAATACAGGGTCTCGTGAGGCTCTTGCCTTCATTATGTAGCAGTGGTGAACTCAATGGTATCGGCTCTTCAGTACCACAACGGGCTCAGATGGAAGGAATGTTCTTCAGCTTTATTTATTGCAAAAAATATATATTTGATTTAATTATTGAAGCTGCAGCAAGCAGATCTATATATATATATATAATATAGTTGTACTGCTCTGATAGTGGACAGAAGCCACTAGTGTGTCATGTTTTGTACATAACTTATTTGTTTTCAGCTTGATGCTGATTGACAAATAAAATGTCTTGTATTAGTGATCAGCTTCCTGAACTGCAGATTATAAATGTTTTTGTGACTCAAGTTCAAAGTTGTTTTTACTTCTTATACATGCATCAGTGAATGATCTACAGATTCTATTCTGCACAGTCCTGGCTTCAGAAAGCGAGGGAGGTTGAACTCAATCTATATTTTAACTGTCCTTAAAGTGTAAGTATATACACTTTAAAATAAAAAGTATTTTCTATCTTATGGTGTGCATTATATAATAACTGAAATCCGAAAAATGAAGCCACACTCCACAAATGCATTGGGCTTGTGTTAATGAGACACTGATTGTTAAGTGTGGATGAAATATTCATCTTGAAAGGCCACATAAAGAACCTATTATCCCCAGTGGACTGCACGAGGAACTGAATAGGGAGTCTGTTTGAATTGAGCCCATAGAATCTGCTGCTCCACCGTTTGCATTCTAATTAAGGCTTTAGTAAAAATGGAGCAGATGCAGCTTGGTAAAACAGCAGATTTTTTACCAAAAAAATAAAAACCCTACAAAAACAGATGAATATGGAATTATGACACATGGAGAGCTGTTAATCAGACTGCATTCTGGGATCATGCCCAGTACTTTAACATTGGGATGCTCGCTGGTGTATACTTGAATCATTTTGTCTCTGCTTCCTATAATCTGATGAGTCTGTTTTAAAAACTGCAGACATGTTTTGTTCTCATAGTGTGCACAGAAGGTGGAAAAAGGTTTGCAATGAGTATGATGGAGCATAATGGATTTTTTGATGACGCAGTGCCCCCTAGTTACATCTGGCTAGACTGCAACTCACTATGAATATAATTTTCAGACAGGTAAAACATGTTCAACCTGGGTCTGAATTACAGAATATTGCAGAAAATGGAGCTCAACATGTCTGGATGAAAGTACAACAACAGCAAATCTTCTCCCTTTTGATGCAACTAGGAATCCATAGCCCAGATCAGATAAACAGATTGAGAGTACTTGTATTGATCCAGCCATGGTGTATTATTGATAACCAATTTAGCAAATGAATTGTTTTGAGAGATGCTGCCTGCTTTATTAATGAGGTTCATTCAAAAGCACTGTTCCGGTCAGCTGAATTACATTAGATACGTCACAGAGAGGTCATTACAGGGAGACTTACCGACGGCTGGAGCGTTGATACAGAGTTCTCTAGCCAACAGGAGGAAGGTCTTTCCCAGAATGTAAACATTAACCTACAACAATAAGAAATATAACTGAAAACTGTGAAGTATTCAATGAGTTCAACTTTACATGTTACCAATCACTGATTCTTGACACAGGGAATTAAATATGCTACATAATTACTTCTCATTTGTCTTTATAAATAGCAACATTTCCACTTTAAAAGATACCAGAAGAACATTCTTTATTTTTTCAAATCCATTATATGATCATAAAACCAGATAACAACCCAGCACTTTATAGATATTTTAGTGGAAATAATGAAAAAGATTTTTCAGGATTCTTCGATGAATAGAACGTTCAAAAGAGCAGCATTTATTTGAAATAGGAACCATTAGTAATATAAAAAAACAATTTACTGTCACTTTAGATCAATTTCAGCATCCTTGCTGAATAAAAGTACTTCTTAAAAAAAAAAAAAATCTTACTGAGCTCAAACTTTTGATCGGTATAGCAGAGGTCTTCAACCCTGCCCCTGGTGAACCACTGTCCTGCAAAGTTCATCCCAACCTGCTTCAGCACAACTGAATTTCACACCAATATGATTTTCAAGCAAAGCCATGTGAAAACAGGCCTGCAACCTTAGGCAAAAAAAACCCCGTAATGTCTGCTTACGCTGCAGTATACAGAGAAGGAGACGAGACCTTTTTTTGAATGGATGTCAATGGAGGAGAGGCTTCACTTCGCTGAATAAACCACTTTTGTGAGGAAATAGCTTATCTTTAAATGAATCGACAGCCCATTGGCTACCCTTCAACATGTTTGCTCGTTTTGGATTGAATTGTGAGACAGGTATGCTTCAGTTTACGACACTTCTCATTCATTTCTATGGTATCCGCAAACAGTGATTGACTGTCGCACAACTATGAACAAAATTCAATGACGTCAATAATTCAATAACCTTTAAATGCATCATTATGCAAACACATGAGGAGAGTCTCCGCATGAAAGACCCACGACCTGAAGTGCAGATCAACGTGCTGCTACATTTCTCTCCGAAACGGTAGGAAATTAAATTAAATTGAATGTGGAGGATATAAACTGTGACAAGATGATTGGCAGGGCAGTTTAAACGGTGATGCACGCAACTAAGCGACATAGCGGTCCGTTAAAGACCCAATTATAACGAAGTAGTATGTCCCAAAGCAGTATAGTCACAAAAACTAGGCCAATTGGGCCGCAGCACATCTCTGTTTCAAGTGATCCTTGAGAGCTTGATTAGCTGGTTCAGGTGTGTTGGATTAGGGTTGGAGCTAAACTCTCCAGGACAGGAGCAGGGTTGAAGACCTCTGCAGTAGAGTATATATATATATATATATATAAACACTGTAACATGTTAATATATGCATTTTTAACAGCACTTCAGAGACCCCATTGTAATGATGAGGGGGTTATGACCTCAGCACCAGGTCCCTAGTTTGACTGGCATCCAGGCAGGATATATTGGGGGTCTTGTTAGATTTGGGTGTGGCTGCACTTGCTAAAGATTCATGACATATTTGAGCCTCTGCCCCAACCATCTAGTGTCTGTTCAATAGCAGATACAGTTCAGTGGACAGCTGAGGGTGTAAAAATAACATCACACCAGTGCTTAAGCACCAAAATATCTGGCCCTAAAATAACTGCTAATAAAACCTAAATGGTATATATTGTCATAAAGACAGTACTGTCTATTGTTTCAAAAACAACATGTTGTTGTTTAATAAAGCAATAAGGCATTAAAAAAGCAGTATTATGCTCTTATTGTAAAATCACTGGACCATGGCCTTGATTGTCTTCATCAAGTGGTCAACATCAATAAGATAAAAGATGCAATTATTGTGCCAAGTAATAGTTGGGTATGTGGGTACCAAAAACAATAATATAGAATTATTCTTTATGTGCAGTCACAGGTGTGTGAGTATAACAGCTTCTTTCCTGAAATATCCAATCAGATTTCAGAAATACAAAATTTTTGCATCTGCATTTGTATTGTATTGTATTGTAAAAAGCAGGCCTTTTAAATTAACAGAAACTATGCAAGTATATGAGGTGGACAGAAGCTGGACATCATCATTTCTAACATGGTGTCTGCTTGCCTGTTATGACATATGCAATATATCATTCATTATTTCTTTCATATGGTCATATGGAGGGTATCAAATATTATTTAATGGTTGAACATCATGCAACTTAGCCGCTTATATTGCATTATGTTATTCAGAGTATTGTGGAAAATATATGAAAGAAATTGAAATGAAAGGGAGCAAACCTGTAAAAGATCACTCAGGTCCAGGAGCATGTCTGCACATCAGTTAAGGAAGGGAAGGAGAATACAAAACAAATGGATTATATCTTAAAAATGTTTAAAAGTGTGATAAAGATCTAAACATCTTTGTCCAACTACATAGCTAAAAATAAGAAGTCAATTACGCTTTTAAATTAATCCTGGTCACAGTGATTAATTAGACATCGGACGGCTCTGTAATTGTCACTGGAGGAGTTTCGACTTTCACTGATCATCTCTTTACATCAATGGGCTTCAGACAGGATCTCCTTATCTCTGCAAGAGATTCACCCTGACCATCTGTTACTGCTCACCTGATTGGCACACACACCTGAGGCACGTGCCTCCATGGTGACTAATGTCCCCTTTAGCACAGAGATTAGCATCACTACAAGACAAGCTAATCCCACTTTATCAGAGGTCTGACGGCCTTAATCACGGCCTGGTGAAAGAGAGTATTTATACTATTATGACTGAAATCAGTGATATTGATAACTGTCTTTATCTCTTAAATACTACAAGACTCATGTCTCTATATGGTTTTTAAATCAAAATGTGATTTTTCCCCCCTCGTTCACCAAGAAGACACCAATGTCTTCATAGTTCTGCAATCTTGTAATTATTAACAAACCACTTTATTAATGCTTATGTCTAGGACAGTGGTTTCTTAATCTCTTTCTTAATTTCTTAATCATTTTACACTGTCTGAATCATTCCCTATCCCCTATATAGTGCACTATGTGTCATTCACCATATAGAAAATATTAAATGTGTGAACAAGTGACCAATTTCAGCCGCAGCTTCATCATCTATTTATAGGGCGGGACGCTTTGGATTCAAGAGAGCATTTGATTGGACAGAAAATCTGATGAGAAGCTGAAGTGCAGAGTGATGTCATCAAAATCACTGATTGATATTGGTGGAAGTGAAAGACTAAGTTTTGAATGCTTATATCTTGTAAATACAAAATTTTCCATTGTCTTGGAGCACACTAGCTTATAGATAACAGTAAAGCTAAAATATTCATACAAGTAAAAGATCACACTATTTCATGTGATTTCTGATTTCAGATACTGATCTGATTCTATTTGATTGTGATTTGACTTCATTGTTCTTGTTTAATGCTGTGACTCCTCCCAGAATGATCAAAAACGTATTTTTTTAGAGAAATATGATACATTATCATACAATACATGACTTGTAGTGTCCACTATATTTGTAAGATGCATGCATTTGAAGGGCTACTTGTCTTTAGAACTGGCACTTATATATAAAATGTACCAGTAAGCAACAAACCAAGAATCTCAGCATGATATGCCTCTGAAATCATGACCAGTCAGCCCAACAATCGACAGATCAGGCCAGTGAAGCTCATTGAATCAATGTTTCCAGAACAAAAGTCAATCTTCACCTTAGAGAACCTGGTCTACAAAGATGTTAAAACACTGCTAATTGGCTAAAATGAACAAGGAAATGCTGAGATATTTGAAAGAAGCTGAAGTTTAATAATCTCACACTTAAAAGTGAAAGTCAAGATAATTCTCACATAAAGTAATTAGTATACACTTGTCCAAAATAATTCTGTGTATCATATCACAAAGATGCATGAGATAATTGTAAGGATGTTTGATGAGGCAAAGCAGAACACATTTAATATTAGTCCACTATTTGAAATGGGTTTGGCGGTCTGTAAAGAACTGAACGACTTCTTTGTGTATCTGCTGTTTAGCGTGAAGTACCGAATCTTTGCATGCAAGTGAAAGAGCCCCACCCAGGGACAGGTAACAATTCTCCTTTGGCAACTCTAAACGGTACACCAGGTACCCAGACAGGCCTGACGCTACACAAAAGCAGAGCGGAAAACTGGGTGTGACCCAAGAAGACAGACAGGAGGGTGCTTGTAAGAGTCTGTCTGTTTGTGAGACAGAGAGAGAAAGCAGTGGTGTAACACTATCCAGGCATGCTGCGTTGTAACAGGTGTGGCGAGTTTCAAACCCACAAAATTTGAGAACATCATTTTGACAGGTTGGGGAAAAACAACCTTAAAATTTGGAACAGGGAAAGTATATTTTCCTTAAAAATCACTAGTTACTATGACTGAGTTCCATATTTTCACTACAGTAAAGGGGACATGAATTTTTAGGTTAAAAGAGTGTCACTTCAATAGCTTTTGTACACAAGCAGGACGGACACTGAAAATCTTTTTTTTTTAAATGAGGGAGTAGTGGCTCAAAGAGCGACTTGCTGGGCTTCTTTTCATGATTTACTCCAGGGAACATCCTCTGAGATTCCAAAAGGTGCAGTAAGCTCTTCCTCTTCCTCTATTTTGCCTCTAACAGTATATTTTAGCACTATTGTTTTCACATCCTGACACATCCCTTTAGACCCTGAACCGGGTTTTCCATAGGGAAAGCATGGACTGGTAAAAGAGACTATTTTAGACCAGAATGAATTTCTATGCTAGTCCAGGTTGGTTTATGCTGGTTTGGTTCTGTTCCAACTTCTGATGAAGCATAGAAGGAAACACTTTATTACGATTGTCCACTTTAGACATTCTAAGTAACTTTGCAACTACATGTCATCTAACTCTCATTAAAAGTATTAGTAAACTATCTGCTTAAAATGTGCTAACTCTTTATTTTGATGCTCCCCAACAGACATTCTGCTGACTATAAGTAACTTCGCAACTACGTCAACTTATTCTACTTACCCGAATCATAACACCTAAGCCCAACCTAACAGTCTAGTACTAATATTCTAATTAAATTAGTTAAATTAGTTTGACACAGAGAATAGATTGGTCACGTGACTGTGACCTGCTTGATGTTAAAAAGAGTTAAGCGCAATAAGCTGCGGAAAACAACTCATTGTGGTGCTCGCACTGTCTGACACACACACATGTAAACACAGTCAGTTATTGTCTTAAACGTACAGTATGGAATTTTTCGCCACTAGGGGTCGCTAACCTATTTACAATAACAAAGGCGTAGTTTGATGACGCAACATTTGCTAAGAATTATGGATTTTGTCGTCAACGTCAAGCCGACCGATCTAATCTATGGATCTAATAATGTTTATGGATGACTGAATACATCAATGCTTTTATCATGACTGTGATATGAAGCAGTTCGGGATTGCTAAGAGACAGCTATCAGCTATCATATAAGGAATATGGACATTTCATTCTACCGAACTAACGTTACACGCGAGTGCAGAATTACTGCTCACAGTCACAGGTCAGTTTATTAGACAAATTAAACTTGTGAGGTAACGCAGCGTTGTTTCACTTGGTCTAACATTACACTATCACACTAAACTGCATTTGAATGTGTTGAAATGTATGTGTTAGTTTGTCTGTATGAGACTAGCAGTAAGCTAGATCAACATTAGAATAACATACAGATCATATTCTAACATTTCATCATGTTGAGCTATATAACATTGATTAGTTTTATGTAAATGTGCTCACCTGTTTAATAAAGTACATGTAGAAGCGGTCGAAGACTCGGACGTGGAGCTCTCGTTTATATACTGTCTATGGGAGCTCTAGGCATCTCGAAAACACCGCGCTGATATTGATTCTCGTTTTAGTTCTCCTTTTGTATCCAAAGTCTGCTTGCCATGGTCCATAATGTTTGAACGAAACAACAACAGCGTGCAAATAGACATTGCGAACTACCGTCAGTCGCTTTGGTTACTATCAGAGGGCTCTGGTTCATAGCTCTGGTTGCCATGGCAGTACGAGCGGAAACCAGGGACAACGCGGATATGACGCCATTGACGGCGACAAAACGGAAATAAAGAAACGGGACGTTTCTCGAATTAAATTACAAATTTCTCCTGGTTTGAAAGTTGTTGGAAACAGTCGGGATAATGTAAGTACACAACTAAAAAATATATATAACATAGATATAGTGATTTTTGCTGTTTTTAAAGCAAAAAAGTTACATATTGTGCTAAGTGAACAAACAGTTGGGAAAGAAATCAGATGCGAGTCAATAGGATCCGTCCATTAAGTCTTAAATTGACAGCAGCCTAACACAGTACACCTGCTGCTGTCTGTCAAACAAACAAAAGAAAAAGAGAAAATCACTCACTGCTCTTGACTGAATAACTTTTGTAGTTTTAATATGAATCAATGTATATTTAATTCATCTGAAGACTGCAGTTTTTAATTTTTGATTAAGTTTCTGTATTGTTTTTTACTTGATTGCTACTGTTAATTAGACCTTATGTAGGCCTACCTGAAAAACTTAAAGCACTGTTTATTTCATTTGTTTCGTTGTTTTATTGTATTTGTCCTATTGTCTGGATTGATTTGTTGTAGTAATGCTTTCTTTTCCCAGAAAGAATGTAAACATGTTATATATATATATATATATATATATATATATATATATATATATATATATATAGAGAGAGAGAGAGAGAGAGAGAGAGATTTATATATATATATATATATATTGTTGTTGTTTTTTTTACAAGTTATCACATATTGCATTTTTCTTCAATATTGTGGAGCCCTAGTTTGAGCTACAGGAATTTTGCCTATTAAAGACCTTAAAGGTCAAAACATTTACTCTTTCTAAGTTGGCTAAATCCTACCGAATTTGGGTTGAATGTGCACACTTTTCTCGATGGACTACTATTTACAAAGAGTTTCACTAGGGTTTCACACCCTAGGGATCATTGTGGGAAGGATACGTGGCGTTCCCTCTGTCCTGCAGACCAGGTAGAGGCAGGCGGCTATGACGTGTGTCATCTTTCGCCCTCGTGTCAAGTGCTTGCTCACAACCATCTTGAAGAAATTAAAGGCCGTATCCAGGCAGTGCTGGTTCAGCTGCAGCTGGCTGCCGAGGTTGTGTATCTGCCGTTTCCCTAGAGACAGGACACACATATGCATCAGATTGAGCAAACATACACACATGCATACGCGCACGCTTGCGCACCGAGGCATGACTTCACACGCAGGTGTTTGGTTTTCCAGTAGCACTGATGTCATGAGAACGGTGCACAGCCAGACAGGCTTTTAGTGGAGCCTGGAAGTGAAAATGGGCAGAAAGACAGCTGTTTTACGTCCCGTGTGAGAATACGTCCCTCTTTCCCCTTCTTTCACAGTCGTACATTTACTCCTTCACAGATGATCTCAAAACAGGCCATGTCATTGGACACATAAATCAGTCTGCCCTGAAATCCCATGGCGGCCCTCGATGCGTTTAGCATATTAAAATCCACATTAAAAACACAGTCCAATAGTCTATCTGGCAGAGTTCTGTTTACTTAATACATCATTTAGCAAAAGACCTTGTTCACACAGACAGTGAAAGTCTCCCACATTCCAAACAATGGGAATGATTTAGGTTGCTTCAGATGGAGTTGATGAGTTTCACAAGTCCATGTCATTAATTATGCTTGAAATTGCACACATAGACATGTTTATAAGAAACAAATGCTTTTATCGATCTGTCCTCTAAATGTCCAATATGTGTTAATGAATTCAGCAAATGCTTAGAGTAAACACATCAAACTTTTTCTTTAGCCTAGGGATTCACAGACCGGAGTCTATGGACCCCTAGGGGGCTGCAAGTGGGTCCAAGGAAACTTTCAGGGAAAAAAGAGTTTTATTCTATTTTATAAATACTAGTTGTAAATTATGTTTAATCATATATATATATATATATATATATATATATATACAGTATATGTATATAGCTTTCTTTATACTTCAGGAAGGCGGTCCTTCCCATCATATTTGGGGGTCCTTGGTATCAAAAAGTATGAAAACCCTTGCTTTAGCCTACGGTATAGAGTTAACATAATCACAGAGCCACAGATATTAAGGTCGATGTTGGACTTTTTGTGTGGAGCCCAAAAGCTGCAGTGTCAAGTGTCGTGTTGGCATGCCAAGGCCAAATATAACTCTGAAAGCTTTTAAGAGCGTAATCCCTCTATTCTGGAACCACTGTGTGCCAACCCTTCGTCACACACTCCAGACCTGTCTAATCCCAGAGTATTTTTCACGCTGCACATGCCATTGGATTAGCAGCCAGGTCTGCAGTGACCTCCCTAAATGACAGCAGAATTGCATAACTGCCGCAACACTGCAGGGACATGAGACACCTTTATTTAATGAATGAAATCTTGTGTTTGTGACCACAGGGACACTTTTGCCAGTCGGAAATGAGTTTACCAGAATCTTTTCTATAAACTACAACTAGCAGCCAGACATATTCATATCCACTTTTATGTGTCAATCATTTAAAAAGTGTTTAAAATATGATCAGATGTTTCTGTGATTAATAGTTGAAGAGTCATGAAGAATCATGTGTTTATACAGTTGGTGACCTTGATTCTCAAAGTATTTTGAGACTGTGTTATCGCTTTCAGCTCTGAAAACGCACCAGTACAGCCAGCTGTAATGGAGCAATATGTGAATTTAATGCCACAAAACACATCGTTCTCACAGTTCCTCTGATTCACACACACGAGTACATATTTACACAATGCCGTGCCTTATATTTGTTAAATCAACACACACCTGGAATCCAAACACATTTATCAGGGAGCTCTATGAAATGGATCAACAGTTAATTATGTCTTGTGTGATTTTCAGAAAAGCGCAGATGCAAATGATGTAAATTGAATTAGTGGTCGGGATGTAACTGGGTCAGAAATGAATGTAACGTTAGATGCGATAAGTAAGGAATAATGTTACATCCAGCCGGTGGTTCTCTCAAAATAACCCCGATCAGCCTGAAGGGGGTTATTTTGAGAGAAACGGCTAGATGTACATTATCCCGCTTATTACACGGCTACTTGCCACATAAGTAAATAATTAGACACGAAATATTGATCTGAGTTGAAATATTTTATTAGGTCTTTAAACGCAAAGCTTCCGCGGTGAGAGCAGTTGCAGCGGCAAGTTCAAACTAAACGGACATTTAAGAGATACGGTATAACGGTACAGTCACTCATACCACTTATTACACAGCATTTCGCCACATAAATAATTATGGGGATAAGATATATTGATTTTAGATTAAACTGTTTTAAAATCGTACCTGTTTGTATCTCATAATCCAACAGTGTACAAAACAATAGTCACAAAATGGCAGCAGCTGCGTTTGTCCACGATTCTGGATGGCATAATTAAATAACTGTACACAAAATATTGATTCGACTGAGTTTTAATATTTTATTAGTTCACCAAACACAAACTTCCATGAAGGAAAACCGTTCCTAGCAGGCGTATAGCACTGCTGACTTCATTAACCCGGATGAGCCTTCGTTATCTGTTTTCAGCGGTTGTTATCTGGGAATAACTTACCGCTGGATGGCGCTATTGACCAATCAGAATCAAGGATTCCACAGAGCCGTGTAATAATGAAACATAATATTGAAGGAATATTTATCAACGAACGAGAATTCTGTGTAATGCATCTAATGCCATATTTGATTTTAATTTTAATTACAGTCAGTCATTTGGCTTTGTTCCAAAAGATGTGGAATATAATGCAAGATATCAATGGGCTATTTTTATTTCATTCCTTTTTTTCACTCCTTTCTCATTCACTTTCATTATGTGGAAAAGAGTGTCCAGGACATTCTTCAAAAATTCACCTTTTGTGCTGTACAGAAGAAAGAAAGTCATACGGGTTTAGAACGGCATGTGTGCGTAAATAATGACTGATCTTTTCATTTAGGGTGAAATATTACTTTAAGCCTGCACATGTTTTAAAAACATGATTATTTACTGACTGCACCAACACACTGCTGCTGCTGACTAATATAAAGGTGCGCCGGCCTACCGTTCTGGAGCGTCTGAGCTCGCGATTCTTTTCCCAGACTTGTGTGGAACCCACTGCCCAGGACCGGAGTTTTGGAAGTACCTAAAAATAAAAACAAAAAAACAATGTATTATGTTTAAAGTTTCAGACAAATACAGTAAATAAGAATAGTTTTGACTTACAGTGGGCTATATAAACAGGTGTTTAAATACAAGCCTATTAATACAGGTGACAATTTAAGCTTTTAAATAAAGCTCTATAGCACACTCCAGTGGCTGTTTGTGTGAATAACAGTTTTATCGTTGTATTGTTACTACAGTGACACCTACTGGTTGCCAAAGTCTACTGCACTTCACAAGTGTTCCTATTAGCAACCAAAAGAGATTGATTGACACCCCTGAGACAGATAACCAAGTATACTGATAAACAATGAAGCTCAGGAGAGTGACTGACAGGATGATACAAATGAACCACAACAGTATTTCACTTTGCCTCTATGTAAAATATTGCACAACTATATATGTCTCTAGCTTCTGCTTTGGGTATGTTACAGTGAATATAGAAAACTATTACATATCAAAACACAAAACTGACATGCAGAACTAATGATATTCCACACGCTTCTCTTCCTTTGCTTTCAACTGTGCTTCCACAAGGTCTGTTTATAATGATGAACACCTAAAGTTCAGCATATATAATAATGCATTTTGTTGAATCCAAAGTTGTAATGAATTTTAATTTCTCCAGGTGCCATTGTAGATACGCTGCCATGGCTCTATACCACAAATGATCACACAATGGCTTGGTTTCAAAGACAGGGCATAGATTAAACCAGGATTAGGCCTTAGTTCAATTAGGATATTTAAATAGCTTCTATAAACATGCCTTAGAAAAAAACATTACTGGTCTGCATCTTGAGACAAAACAATGGCACGGACATATTTTAAGATATGCCAGTGCAAGTTGCTTTCAGTTAAAACAGCTCAAACATGCATTTTAGTGTGGGACTAGGCTTAAGATTTGTCTGTGAAACCAGGGGAATATGTTTTAATCCTGATATCACTGCATATTTTTAAGTTGAAAATGTAGAGCATATCATTAGTGAGGATCATACATCCATGTGTGGCTACAACTTGAACGGCCGGGCGTCTCTGAAGGCTTCCTGTTTCTCCTGCCACACCCAAAACCAGGCAAGACTTCCATTAAAAAAAGGAAATATTTATTGGTTAGTTCTAGAACTATCATATCTAGAAGTCTTGCATATGGCTATATTTCTTATAATATTGGCTTCTGTTGTACGATGTCTTGTAGAATGACAACAACTTCCTTTTTAAGCTGAATGTTGTTTTGACTGACCATACAAGGAAAGAGAATAAATTCTCTCTCTCAGAGACCCGCACGCTGCTGGAGGACTGGTCTGCGAAAGAGATCCTCAGTGAAGAAAACTACAGACTGGTAGGATTTTGTCAGGCAATATACTGTAAATCATTTCTGATATGCAGCGGTTTTATTGTTAACTAAATATTGTTCACGTTCATTTAAATAAAATATAAATGTTGAATGAAAAAAACATGCCAACTACAGTAGAAAAAAGTTGCAGCCTTAAATTAAGTACAATCAACTTGGATATTAAAGTCATTTCAAATTAAAGCAACACTGAGGAACTTTTCCTCTTTGGTCGCCCTACAGGTTGGAAGCGGAATTGTCCATTACCCGCAGCCTACTGTCGCACGCACGCTCGCTGTTTATCTAGCACCGGCTTTGGAATGAACGACGTCCACAGACAAGGTAGAGTATGTTGCATGATTTCATGAAAGTATGATGTATTGCGACATCAGAAACGAAGAAAAACTAAATAATGACTATTGTAACGCTTGACGTAAAGCAAGTCAAATTTGTAGTTTTCTTATATCTCATTCGAACTACAGAAATGCGACCCGGTTTGGTAAACTTGCATAGTGTGGTTATAGCAGATATAGGGCTGCAAAGCGAATCCAGAAGTGCCTTTCACCCTGTTACGACTTGATGAACCACTGATACGATTTTGGAAACATTATTTAAGGTAAAAAAAAATTCCTTAGTGTTGTTTTAAATTGCATTACACTGACTAAAATAAATTAGTTGAGTCTTGTTTAACTTAGTTAAAATCAATGTAAAAATTTATGTTCTCATAACTTTTTATTCATTATATAGATTAATGTCATAAAACTGAAATATAAATTAAACCTAAATATAAAAACTAAATAAAAATGACAAAAGTTAAAAAAAATAAAAAAAAAATTACTCAAATTAAACTAAAATGACAATAATTTTTAAATATAAATGCTATCATTATCAAAATATTAATAAATGCCATAAATAATACAAAAATAACACTGGTATGCAGCTGTATGCAACATTATCTGGTGTTCTCTGACCTAGGTGACGGTAGTGAGAGATACACCCTGCACATCTGATAACCGCACTGCTAAAGAAGCCTGGCTGGCTCCTCTTTCTTTAGTAAGAAATCCTGATGCTTTGATGGCATGTGTGTTTGAATTTCTCATTGTTAGCTCTGTATCTCCACTTGTAGGCCCAGCGATCTGCCATCTCTGAGTGGCAGATAATGTTCCTGAATCAGGCAATTGGATGCGATGTCTATCTCTGACACCAGGCGAATGGGATACACGGTTGATTCCACTCCAAAAAGGGTGGTCTTTCACTCTGCCTACAATCAGCCACATTCAACAGTCACAGAGGCAGGTGAAATAAAAAAATTAAAGGGATAGTTCACCGGGCCCAATATGAAAATTATATCATTATTTACACATACTCTTGTTGTTCCAAACCTGTATGACTTACTTTCTTTAGTGGAACTTCAGTATTGTGCTGCATAATATTTTTCTGGAAATATTTTTTAAGGATACTTTGATTAATAGAAAGTTCAAAAGAACAACAATTATTTGAAATATGACTATCTTATGACATTATAATTTTTTTTACATTCACCTTTGTCCCCAAAGTTCTGAATAGTATGAAATGGACATCAAAGGGTCCAAATTTGCATTGACCGCAATGTTCTTCTATCTATCCACCTTATTTTTTACGTAAGAGTGGGTGCGGTCATTTGTAAATTGAATGTGTCTGGCTTCTAGTGTTATTCGCTTCCGGTTATTTTTAGCTGTACAAAACGGCTCGTTTACACTGCTTGATATTGCAAACTGGTACTTACTGTACTTACGTAATCATCAACACACTGTTTGGTAGCGCAAATAGTTTTACCGTTTCCTGCGCTTTGTTATTCTTTCAGTTATTTACCTATAGCGGAAAATGAATTGCAAGTCACATTCACATAAAAAAGCTTACTTGAGCATTGCGAAAGAAGGTGGATACATTTATGTATATATTTTCTTTTTGTGTGTGTGTTTTTGTGAACTATCCCTTTTAATGTTAATTGTGCAGGTTCTACCATGATAATATCTCAGGATTTTTTTAACCTTGTTTCCTCAGATTGACAGCATTGCTGTATAGAAGTGATTAATGCACTAGGCGTAAATGGGCGGTAATGATGCTTGACACATCTGCAGCATGTATGATAGGTAACTCATTGGGCATGTTTAATTTCTGATACATTATAGAACCTATTGTTGATGAACTATAAAATGTACATCGTATACAATATCTTTAATGTAAATAACAGTCGTATAGACGTTCAGGCTTTCATGGGCCATACTTTTCTCTCAGTCTTGCATCTTTATCAGCCCCTAGCTCATTTGATGGAGTGATTTTGCACAGGAAAACTCCTAAAGTCATGACCCCGCAGGTGCAGGACCCCTCCGGGTTTGTAAGCAAGAGCATTAAGCTGGGTGTGGATGCTCAGCTCTTGGACAAAGCCACCAGGAAAGACAGACATGGGTTACATTATATGACAAATTGAGAGGTACTGTTCTTCCCTGGTAAAATAAGCCGTTACGGTTCCAGCATTCATAAAGGAATAATAAGAGGTAACTTTCCACTTCTGAATTATGCATAGTAGATTTAAGCCACATGCATTATGATACTTACAATTTATGTTAACAATTTGTAGTTAATCTAATGCTGAAACCACACATTATTTACTAGGACGACCATGGAAGCTGTAAAAAACATAATTTCACTGTTAAATAAATAGTGAATCAAAATTGTGAACTTTGCTTCTTGTCATGTTGAGCCACAGGGCAAGTGCAATGAGATTTATTTTTTAATGGGTTAATAAGGCAAATGAAAAGTCAAGCCCATTTAAATGAGGGGGTAACGTAGGTGTCCAGTCCTGTCAATCATCATTTCTGAAGATCATTTGCTCTAAGAATGTCAGAACTGCTTTTGCAAATTAAATGCACTGTGATCGCTATCAGTCAATTAGGAATGAAATTTATAATGAATGTTGGAAGGATATGGTTCTAAGCTTTGTTGATTATAGTCAATCTAAAAAAAAAGTATTATTTTATCTAAAAAGAAAAATGGGTCCTGTTGATTACCAATTTCCACATTCACAAATCCAAATACTGAAATTCTAGACCTCTCTTTCTCTTTTGTATGAAAGAAATCGAGCAATAACTCACATTATTTAAATTGTCTAAAAACTAAATATTTGCCTTTAAGAATATTACCCGCTTACAACTCTTCTCCTATTTTTAGTGACATATAATTCTCAAAACTTGTCATTATGCATTATTCATTGCTTTTAAATCCCCCCTTTATTAAAAAATGTTACACTCTGTATGTTGCTTTTAGCATTAATAAAGTAAAAACATAAAAAAAAAAAAAAAACAGGCTTGGCGCCCGGTGCCCCTCAAAGCACAGGTGGATGATTGCCCTCATCCCAAACCTGTGTTCAGGCTCAATTGAAGTTGAACAACTCTTACCATCTGCAGATACAAACTGGCCAACTGCTGAAGACACCCCTCCGCTGTTTTCCACAAACTGAACCTCAGAAACGATGATATTATCCTCCAGAACCGAACCACAGGCTGTGCAGACCGCACTCCCCCGGGCTGGGTCTGTGTCGATGTCTGCTCCACCACAGTTCTTACACTGACGACTCATACTGGCAGGAAGATGCAGACCTGAAGAAGACAAGAAGTACACCATTACTGAACAACAAACGTTTGGCAAACACACACATCATCTGCATCGTCAGTTTATTATCATTCGGACAGCATAATAATAAGAGAATTCATAAAATTGTTTCATAACATGTAATATGTCGTAAACGATATAGTAGCCAAACTGCGTCCAGACCGGGATTAGAACACGGGTCGCCCGCTTGCAAACCTAGCTGATATTCCGCTCTGCTACTCGACAGACTGCGCGCGAAAGACACACAATGCTCACTTTAGCCATTTTCACTATTGTTTATCGCATAGCATTTCTTATATATTAGGATTCATTTCAAATTAGTATTATCTCTAATGTATATTTCTAGTATATATAAACCTTGCTAAGCTAATGTTTTGATATGATTTATATGTGAACATACGCTACAAAATGAAAAGCTAGCTTTGCACAAGATCTGTATGATACGACCGTAAACATAATACACACAGCTCAATGTATCGCTTTATTTTTTCTTTCATAATATACAGACGCGCATACATATATAAGTAATCGTATGTTATTAACGTTAGCCTCCAATAGCAAACCACTCACCAGTCAAAGGAAGTATAAATACTTGACTTAAGATCAAACAGTTTAAACCGGTATCCTCTAGTCTTATTTATTGTTAGCTTTTCACATCAACTATTTAATCGGCAAACAATGCATTTCATTGAGCAACATGTCTAGAAGTTATGTATAAATATTTCATTTATCTAATAACACCATTACAGCTGAGACTTTCAACCAAGGCTTTTTCTACCTAACTGGATACGACATTATGGGCTGTTTTAAAAATTTAATATAGAGGGGTGGCCACTATACAACAGTTCTTTGTTTAGATATTTTGATGAGTTAATTTCACTAATATGAGCCCTTTATGACATAATACATCTTTTATGGAAATATTAATCATAAATGTATATTTATTACAATCCCAGATAATCAACTCAGTTAAATGTTTACACTCAAAACACCCCCATTTTGATGTGCACTGGGCCAGTGGCGGACCCCGGTCTTAAAGCGCGATAATATGAAGGGGCTGAGTTATTTAGACAATACTTTATTGCACTCTTTCTCTTATTGACTTGCTAAAATTAAGTATTATTCGTTATATTTGTAGTCGTTCGTCTGTCCTTGAACTATAAACACCGACAGATTTAAATAATAAAATCGGCCATCGATTGGATTAAAGACTTTGATTTTGACAGAATTTATGACATGTTGACCAGGAAGTAAATAGTGCGCTGTTCAAAATGTGAGCTGAGAGGTTTAGTGGGTTAAAATAATATTTAAAACGTTATTTTATTAACGTTACACCGTTTAAATGGAGATTCGCGGGATGTGATGGAGTGGGAACAATTTGAGCTAAATCCAAGGATTATTGCTGCTGTTAAAAGAGGTTGGCGAGAAATCCCGCTCGAATACATTCAGTCTAAAGTTGAATTCGCTTCTTGTTTAATGTTGTTTTATTGTTTAGCCCATTTCAGATCAGCGAAGGAGATCCTCTGTGTGTCTGGTCCAGATCTGCAGAGACTGACACGCTTGTCCAAGACTGATGTTCTGCGCCTTCACTGTGCAGTAGCAGCCGCTGTGCGCAAGACCAGCCCGGTCACAGGTGACCTTCCACTATTACTGCAAATGAGAATCAGCTATTTTTGAAGCAAAGCTCTTATTTGAATGTATTCTCAGCTCTGCAGCTGATCCGGGGAGAATGTCCTGTTTTGGAGCCCGGACACAGGCTGTCTTTTGCCTGCCCCGTTCTGGACGGTCTGATGCGCGGTGGTCTCCCGTTACGAGGAATAACAGAGCTGGCAGGAGAGAGTGCTGCTGGGAAAACTCAGTTGTGTTTGCAGCTTTGCTTGTCTGTCCAGTATCCAGAAGAAAACGGAGGGCTGAACTCAGGTAAAGACATGAAGCCTCTTTTTTTACTCAATTTCTACCCAATAAAATAAATATTTAATAAATTCTAATGTCCAATACTATAGTTAAAATGCCCTCATATATCCAGGTTTTCCAAGACTGGAAATGCTGGTTCTTCCATGATAGAAAACAAAATCAATAAAATAAAGAATATCTTTATTTTTCTCCTAGTGAGCCCCAGCCCTATGATTGAGAACCACTGCTTAAAGGGATAGTTCACTTTAAAATGAACATTCTGTCATCCTTTACTCACCCTCAAGTTGTTTCAAACCTGTATGAATGTCTTTCTTCTGCTGAACACAAAGGAAGATATTTTGAAGAATGTCAGTAACCAACCAGCTAACTGGAACCATTGACTTCCATAGTAGGAAAAAAAAAAAATACTATGGAAGTCAATGGTTCCAGTTAGACATGTGCCGGTATTCGGTAATGCGATAAATCGCGGTAATGAATATGCACGATATTGTTATCGCGGGCACTTCAAAATACCGTGAAAAATAATAGATCCGAATTTAGATTTTTAGAACGCGCATTATAGCTTATTTTCCATCAACCGCTTAAACAAACACTGCGTATGCTGCGCGAAACACGTGCGCACTCTGATGTAAACAATCGCCACGTGTATAAGCATGCGGCCGGTGCGCACTTCTAGTCTAATGTAAACAGTCCTCACATGGAGAAGCAGCATGTGGAAGGAGGAACGCCACCGCCTACAGTCTATGGCCGCCGCCGATCTATCCGGATCCATCCCGCTTCTAAAAGCAGAGCTGCCAACTCGACGCATTCAGCGCGAGACTCTTCACACGCTCACGCCACACATCCGTTTTCTCACGCAGAGAAAAATCGCGGAGCAAAGAGGACACGAAGACCGTCAAACAAGACAGAGCAGGTTACTTTTGATATGAAACAGGAGAACAATTGTGTCACAGAACGTTACATTTAAACCATTTAATGACCAGCAGCATGTTAGATGACTAAAACATATAGATAAAGAGGAGTATTTTGCTGAATATGTGCACTGCAATTTTTTACATATTTATTATATTTTTTACGTGTGTCATTACATAATTGTTATTATAATGAAAACCACATTATATTTGATTTAATTAGTTATTTGTAACCTTTAATAATACCAGCTGATAGGGCTCTATATGGTTACATAGCATTATGTGAGATATTTTTTTTTTCATGAGAAAAAAATAACATGTGGGCTATCTACTGTAGCCTTCCTAATATTTATCCAAAATAAGTCAATATTGAATCAAGATTTAAATCAAATCCCAAGTATTGAATTGAAATCGTTAAATTTGTGTTAAGCAATACAAACAGTAGCCTACCAGTCATTGTACCATGTAATCATTGTAACATGTTGTCACTAAACTTAATAAAATTCAGTTTATTTACCAAATGTTTTGACAATCACAATTACACCTTGTGATGCAAGTTTTATTTTATTTTTTGCATCCTCCCCCCCCCCCAATCCATTTGTTTCTCATGTGCAATTAAAATATCGTGATAATACCGTATACCGTGATGAAAGATCACTCAATTAATCGCAGCATGAAAATGTGATACCGGCACATGCCTAGTTCCAGTTAACTGTTTGGTTACTGACATTCTTCAAAATATCTTCCTTTGTGTTCAGCAGAAGAAAGAAATTCATACAGGTTTGAAACAACTTGAGGGTGAGTAAATGATGACAGAAGTGAACTATCCCTTTAAGACTATTTTCATTACAACTATCATAAATGCCTCAAATAGACACTTATTTCAGTATCTTGTCAAATCTGAGCACGAGATATACCGTCTGAAACTCTAGTGGCAACGTGAGATTACTGGGGTAGAAGAAGAAAGTAATTGTTTTGACAAATCTCTGGTGAAATGCTGTTTTAAATCACATTTGATATGGTCATTTAACAGGAGCTGTTTATATTTGCACTGAGGACTCTTTCCCCATCAAACGACTGCTGCAGCTCATTACCCAGCAGTCCCGGCTCAGACCAGATCTGCCTCCAGCTCTGATCCACAGCCGGCGTTTAACTGACAGCGTCTACATCGAGCATGCAGCTGACCTGGTGAGACTGGCAAAAACTCCTCTTAACAAGTTAATAACCATTAGAAAGGTATGAATGCTTGTACATATGTGAGCAGGAGGCTCTGCAGGCGTGCGTGTCTCAGCGTGTGCCTGTGCTGCTGAAGCGAGGTCTGGTCAGACTGGTGGTGGTGGACTCCGTGGCTGCCCTGTTTCGCAGTGAGTTCCAGGCTGATGAAGCTGTACAGAGGTCACGTCACCTGCTGGCTTTTTCCAGTACACTCCACCGCCTGAGTCATGCGTACGGTGCACCTGTAGTCTGCGTCAACCAGGTCAGACCGCCATCTGATTTATAACACTTAATCAGAGATATTATACAATATGTGCTGTAAACGCTATAGACCTTATCATTCGCATTTGAATAACACATAAATAGTTCTCACTGTATGATATTTATCCGTTCCAGGTTACAGATGTTATGGACGGCCCAAATCCTGGAAGGTGTGACTATGGGTGAGTGTGTTCGTGTCAGTTTTGGCAGCAGCAAAAGGGCCAAAATATAACAGCTCCAGCTCATTTCAGGAGACTTAATGTAATTACTAGGAATGTGCGCCATGACTAATTTCATTAACGTTTAAACTCAGAGAGGACAATCAAAAATTTGTATATGAGATTTATTTGAATTAGCCTACTTAATCTATGAGTCATATCCCATACCCCAAAAGTCATATCCCATACTAAATGCCGCTAAAAAATATATGCGATGTGCTTGCTTTGCATTATGATCATTGTTTTCATTAAACATAAGCAAGCCTTCACTTAATCAACATTAACCAATATAGACATATTTATTCAAATCACCTGAATCATTAGGCAGTGTAGCCTATTAAAATCAGAATCCCTCAAATAAAATGTAGCCAACACAATTCAGCATACATCAAGCAAGGTATTGTTCATTACCACTGCATGTACACACATGCCAGGAGGCAAAATCACAAGAAAAGCCTAAAGTGTACCAACAACTGCACGATTTAAAGGTATTCTATGCGTTAGGATATTGACATAGGATCTGTTGTTGTAAAGTTATTTTCATTCATAATGGTTCCCCTTTAAACCGGCATAAAATGTCATATCAGTAGGCTATTTTCCCCTAATAACTGGTACCATAGTATAACAAGCCTTATTGTTATATGGCTATTTGACATAGCCTATACAAAGCTTTTCTGTTTTCTTCAAGTCAAAATCCATGTGTGGACATTTATCTAAGCCTGTTGCGATCGTGTGATCAAGAAAGGTAAAAATTAAATGATTTTGTTTTCCGCTCCAGATATACAATAAAATTATGTACAATTTAAAATGTGACATTAACGTGACAGTAATTTGAACATAGCCTTTGTAAAAATATAAAGCAAAACATTGGCTAAATGTGCAAAAAAATATTAACTAGTATTTCCAATGTCGACTAGCAACAGTATTTGACTAGTCCCTCACATCCCTAGTAATTACAAAACTGGACATATCATACTTTGAGCTTTTGAAGCTCT
Organism: Leuciscus leuciscus; assembly: GCF_965113295.1. Taxonomy (NCBI): domain Eukaryota; kingdom Metazoa; phylum Chordata; class Actinopteri; order Cypriniformes; family Leuciscidae; genus Leuciscus; species Leuciscus leuciscus. The sequence goes on along the minus strand of NC_138743.1, from coordinate 26,508,776 downwards.
CTAATAAGTCTTCTATATCTTAACGTACACAGGCTGGTGGGCAGTAAGGTGCTTCCTGCATTGGGCATCGCTTGGGCCAACCAAGTGATGGTGAGACTCATGCTCACTAGATTGGCAGGACAAGTCAAATCAGACAGCCGAAGTTGTGCTCCGCGTAAATTAGAAGTGGTCTTCGCCCCACACCTCCCTCGAGCGAGCTGCCTGTGTGGGGTTTGGGAGGAAGGAGTGAGAGGGATCCCCGATGACGCTCTTCATGATGAATGATCTGCAGATGGAGGAGACTATATTCACATCAATATGACAGTTAACAGCTGCTAATGGACACAAATGTTTTTAAAGCACATTTTGTTAGGAATGGCAAATTTTTTACCATTTGAAATTAATACACATTATTATTAATATAAAATTCTCACAGGTATTATGTGCAAATCATTTTGTAAAATAACCTTATTTTATAATACTTTTACATTTTTTTTATTATTATGCCCTTGAGACACTGAATATATGTTTTCCTTATGTATACCTGTATGTTGTTACAGTTTTCATACAAAAAGAGTTCCAATGCAGCAATAAGCAAGTTGAATAAAGGCTAATCACTGCCTCACAGCCGCCCTTGAAGAGAACAAGCTGTTTTATTTCTACTATTTCAGAAAACAAAGCAAACTCAATTTGCTATAGAACTGTCTTGATCAATCTTCTGATCTACAACACTCAAAATAGCATTAACCATGTTTATATTACCAGTCTTGAGACTATACCATTTCAAACAGAAAGGCAACAACATCAAATATACAATAATTGTGATAGTAAAAGTACAGATTTGTCAAATAAATAAATACAAATAAAGTTAAAAACAGTGGTGCCCATTTTCCGATCCCCTGTTTTGTTTTTATCATTCTACCAGCATTTGTTCTATGTTTGGGACCTGTTCTAATTCACCTGTGACTCAGTGAGTTCTGACCAGCAGAGGGGGCTGAGATCCAACAAAACTACATGCCACATCTTGCAAATGGGATTGCCATAATAGATGATCTAAAGGCGTGAGACATGCAATAAACATGCATTATTTTATTTATCTGATTGCTGTAATATGTATAATATTTCACTATATAAGTGAGGACATTTGGTTCTCACAAGTATAGACAAACCTGTACACATTTTAAAAATCTTGTTTTAATGTCAGAGATTGACTCAAGACAAGGGTCGATGTTTAGCTGGTTAGCAGAGTCTTGAGTTGCACATTTCAAGATGTCTCTGCAAACAAAAGTGCAAAAATGCCTGGCAGTGATTAAAGTCCAGCTACACAGAAAGGAGTTTTTGGATAGGCCTATAATCCTTCCAAGCTACTTAACACATACTCACACACACACGCAATGAGCGAGTCCCTTTATCAACATCGGAAACCCGAGTGTTAGTGCACACAAACAAACGCACTCATTTTTGCAACCAATGCTGTGAGCAACCACACTTGCGTTTGAGCCCGTCCTGTCACCATGGCGACAATCACATGGGCTGTCTGTCCCAGATTGTTTGACCACCCCCACCCTCAGGAAGACGAGAACCTCTCCATCCATCGCACTGCAACGTCAAATCAACCCCCTCCATCCCTATGCTACAAAACACAGACACATTTTCCTCCTTCCACTCAGCTGTTTACTGCTGCGCTGATGAAAACCTCGTTATGTAACTCCGCCAGTCCTAACGGGACACACACACACACACACACACACACACACACACACACACACACTGACGGGCTTTCAGAACACACGCACAGCCGCCCACATCTGCCACCGTCTGCAAAATGACCGAGGGCTGCTCACACTTCAGCTTGCGCACTTCAAGCGGCCGGATTCTGGTGTGTCATCAGGCAGGTTGTTAGTATGCATCCCACGTCTACTTGTCTCAGCCAGGGCAAAAGAGAGACGGATGCAGTGACTGCAGGTTGCAAGGCTCTCTCTCTCTCTCTCTCTCTCTCTCTCTCTCTCTCTCTCTCTCTCTCTCTCTCTCTCTCTCTCTCTCTCTCTCTCTCTCTCTCTCTCTCTCATATAAACATGCATATACGGCCATCTTGGGAAAGAGAAGTAGAGGAAGAGAAAAATGGATTCTTGTGTTGATACCTGAGGAGGAATGTGGAGCATGTGTAATAATGTGGAAATATTTGCTGAATATTATATTAGGCTAAGGAAGATAGAAATACAGCTGCAAAAACACAATGCATACCTATGAGGTTACACACTGTGACATATTCACACACACCACACACACACACACACACACACACACGTTGCACTATGTTAGTGAGGACATTGCATAGACTTTATTGAATTTTATACAAGGTTAATGATATTTTCTATGGTCTAACCCAACCGCTACCATTATAACCTATACCCAACATAGAAAAACACTAGATTAAAAATAAAAACATGTTTTGGTCAAATTATAATCCTTTTTAAATGCCCTCACAGTATCATACTATTTCACTATATAAGTGAGGACATTTGGTGCTCACAAGTATACACTGTTAACGATTTTCTTGTATTTTTACAGTACAGTACTGGCAGCAAGGTTGCCAGCAAGTTACTGTATTTTGATTTACAGTAACTGTACTGTAATTTACTTTACAGTACAGAAGATCAGTACTGTAAACTACAAAACAGTACTTTACTGTATTTTTACTGTATTTTTGTAATGTTTCTGCTTCTGCTGTAATTAATTATACAGTATTGTACTGTAATATCTATATTGATACATTATTGCTAAATATTATAATTTTCTAATTACTAATAATGATAATATTATATTTATATAATATGTAGTTATTACAGTATATCAATTTACAGGTAATAATATTATAATGCAACTTCAGAATAACTGCAAATCAATCAATCCAAACAATGTTATTGTCAAAATTTTTTTTTATTAATCAGTTACACTGTGTATTTGTGAAAAAAACATTTCATTTAGGAACATTGCATGTCCAGTACACCAGCACTTTACAGGTAAACAGCTTTTAAAGGGATAGTTAAAGGAACACGCAGACTTTTTGGAACTTCAGCTTATTCCCCGTATCCCCCAGAGTTAGTCCATACATACCCTTCTCATCTCCGTGTGTGCCGTAACTCTGTCTGACGCACCCACCGCTAGCCTAGTTAGCACAAAGACTGGAGGTAAACGGCTCCAGCTGGCATACTGCTCCCAATAAGAGACAGAATAACCCAACATTTTCCTATTTACATGTTATGATTTGTATAGTCACAGCGTGTACAAATAAGGTCACATGAGACACGGCCATCTTCTAACCGTACACATACTGGGAACTATATTCTCAGAAAGAGAAGCACTGCTACTTCTGCGGAGTGATTTGCTCGCAGCGCCTGAGAAGCTCGGTGGTGAGGAGAAGAGTTCGCTCAGAGTGTAGCGCTAATCACTCTGCCCATGTAGTAGTGCTTCGCCTTCTGAGAATATAGTTCCCAGTATGTATACGGTTAGAAGATGGCTGTGTCTCATGTGACCTTGTTATTTGTACACGCTGTGACTATACAAATCATAACATGTAAATAGGAAAATGTTGGGTTATTTTGTCACTTATTGGGAGCAGTATGCTAGCTGGAGCCGTTTACCTCCAGTCTTTGTGCTAAGCTAGGCTAGCAGTGGGTGCGTCAGACAGTGTTACGGCACACACGGAGATGAAAAGGGTATGTATGGACTTCACTTATCTAACTCTGGGGGATACGGTGAATAAGCTGAAGTTCCAAAAAGTCGGTGTGAGAGGTTGAGAAACTGCATGACTTGCGGCTGTAGCTGGACATACTTTTAAATTTGGCTGGGACTTTGAGGTGGTACTGGAACCTGGCGGTGACCAAAACTGAAAAAGACATGACACACAAAAACACGTATGACAAAACCTGTTATCCACAGCACCAATAAAGATGAGCAGACAGTGTAAGAGAGAAATTGTAAAAGAAAATTCTGTAGAAATAACAAAAATTAAATAAAAAGAAAACAGCCAATTAAAAAAACAAAAATGTAACCTTTAGATTTTAAAACTTTAAGTTTAAAACATTGTATTAACATGGCTAATACTTACAGAAAACTCCTTCCCAGGCTGCAAATAAAATTGTCCCACACTGTAGAGCTGTAAGAAATCAAAATACATATTATTCAGTTAACTGTTATGTTTCTTGTTGAGGACATATATTTCATTCATCTGCTTACAATACATCTAGGTTAATAAAATAAAAATAAGCTTCACTTGACCTCTTTAAATATTCTAACTAGCTTTTTTGGCATGCATTTTACTTGTCTTTGTTGCCTAATAGATCATTATTAACTCAGTTTTTTTTGAACAATTTACACCTTTATTCATATTTTTTATTATTATAATAATCATTATTTGTCATTACAAATCACAATGCTACAGAACTGGGTCTCCCGCCTAAATAGAAATGAAATAAAAGGCTAAACTGGTTCCAATAGCCAATCTCTCTAAGCCCAAATCACCCATTTTGCGTTGCAAAGGAAAGTGCAGTATTTTTAACCCTTGTTTTCACGTGTTTTTGTGTCTAAACGACTTATTAAATTTGGTCCAGTATTTATCATAAAAGTTCGTAAAATCATAAAGTTCGCCATCTGAGAAACGGACAAATAGCAGTTTGAGCAAAATAACGTTATGTCTATAAGTGCTTGTTTTTACCACTGACGGGCTCGGATGTTATGGAAAGGATCCCTACAGATAACAGTTAACGTTAGACATGTTTGTTATCATAAGATCCTCCAAAAGTAACATGTCAAATGCAGTAATTTTATCTCGCAGACCATCGTATAACACATTTAACGTTAGTTAACCACCTCGATTTGTCCTTCCACCGTTCCAACAATCACCAAGTCTGTTTTGGTCGAAATAAACCGTAAGGTAATGTTAATTCAATGTTCAAATCTCGAGTTAGATTTGAAAATGTCGGGACAAGCAACGGGGTGAAAGAGCAGATCTAACTAACGGTGTTTTTGCAACCGTCGCTGGCTAAACTTCCACTGTTATTTGTACACTATAGTGTAAAATCCTAAAACCTTATTATACAATTCAAAATTAACTTACCAAATGTCCAGATATCCGCAGAGATCCATCCATCCATCCAGCGAGTGATCTGCGTCTGCCTGCAGTTGTGCTCTGACGTCAGTGGGGCGGCGCGCGCGCTCTCTGTTTACAGCAACCCTGTATTATTGCCAGGCATATTACAGCCAGGCTACAGCTAGGTTACAGCAACACTAAAATTGACTGTAAAATGTTCCCGCTCAAACAAAATTACCCACAATACAATGCAAATTACGGTACTTTACTGTAATATAGAAATGCAGTATTGTCCTGTAGGTTATTACAGTACTGTGCTGCTAAATCTACAGCGACATTTAACAGTGTAGACAAACCTGTACATGTTATAATTATGTGTTGGTGTTTTATGCATTATTCTATTTTTATTTTATTGCAGAGTATTTTATTGTACTGCACTATCTATCTATCTATCTATCAAAAAAATTGCCCCCTGGAATTAAAAAATAAAAAATATTAATTAATAGTTATGCACATCCAAAACCCACATTGGGCTCATGTGCAAGACGACAAACATAGCGACAAAAATAATTGTTGAAAGAGATTTGGTCACATTTCAGTGTTTTTAAAGCTGTTTTATTTTATTTTATTTTATTTTTTATGAAAAAACACTTTATATTAGATTCACATTCAACAACACTCACTTCAGAGACAGTACATATATACGACAGCTCATTGCAGTGTCTGCAGCTCAGTCCAAAACTAGACAGTATGCCTTTAGAATGACAGATATTAGACAACAGGTAAAACAAGTTGAGGAATACATAACATTCATTACAATAAATTTTTGTCCTCATTTGTTAAATCAGATGCATACTCGCTTTACTCAGAAACAGCTTTTCTGGCAGGTTTGGGATAATTTGACTAAGGCCTTTTCTTATTGCAGAATCTAATCACGTCCCAACTCCCATCAAATGAGTCACAGCTGCACTCCAAAACCACATATGTGCAAGAATGAGGGCACAAATATATATGTGGTGAATATGAAAAGACATCGATTAGTACAAAAGTCAAAAAGAAAAATGAGTCTGATGGCTTTTGTGGCAGGAAACAGGCAGCAGCTGGTCGGTTGCTAAGACGACCAGGATTAGTCCTGCGCCATTGGCCCTCAGCTGCACTGCAGACTCTTTCTCCAAGAGTCTTAACCCCAGAAACATCCCACCATCTTTTATATCACATCATTGTTGTCAAAATATACAAATGTTTCATGTAGCCTAATGATTGTGCGTAGTCTACGTACTACCTTAAGTCAACTTGTCGACAAAATCGATTAACAGAACCAGAAAACTGATAATAACTGGCTTAAGAGGGAAACAAAGTTCTATATATCAGTATTTTTATACATTGTAATAGGAAGCAAATGTAAACAAACACAGAGAGGGAAGGATGGAGAATATGACGTCATCTGTAGTGATGCAGTAGCACAACCCCACCACAGGGGGAGCAGTGAGTTTCAAATGAGACGAACTATCACTGTTTTACAAGCTTTTTTATTTTGTTACTCGTAAAATTAGAGGCTTTAAAGAGCCGTAAAGAGCAAACACAAGTAAACCGAGCCATTTACTACTGTCTATATCTGTGTCTGAAAAACAGATATAGCAGGACTTGACAAACAAGCCATTATAACGTATCAATCCAGACCAGATTCAACTTGACTAAAAGAAGTCTGCATTAATATCGAACTGTTCTGTTGCTTTCTTTATTCATATTGCATTGGAAAGAAAATAACTAAATGAACCCTGCAGATCAGCAGACATGGCAATGCCACAGGGAGCAGGCATGTGAAGTCCTGACTGAGGGTATTGTGCAGTGGCAGATGAAACAGTTTGAGATACACAGTAGTTTTATTCAGAAAAGTAGGCTGGGTTGACCCGTTATGCAGATTTTGTAGACAGGAGGTTTGCACTCTGAAACCCCCTTCACTGAACTAGGTCACACTTTGTCATGGAAGCAAAGAATTTCATTAAAAATAAAAGAGAAACGAACAAACAATCATGTTTAATATACTGTCAACAACTTGTGCACGTTGGAGAAATAACGGAATTTGCTAATACCGAGTTCAGCATTACAATATTGCAATAGTTAAATGATCTTTCCTTTTATTTGCTCTCTGTCTTGTTCTCTGTCATTGTCAGGCAAGACCAGACATCACTTCCAGAACGTTTTGGGAAGAATCCGTAATGAGACAGAGGCATTGTGGCAAGGAGGCATCTCCATGGTGACAGGAAACCAAGCTGGAAAACACACAATAGTCAGCAGCGGTGGGAGGTAAATGTGAGAAACGTAGAGAGGGGTTTGACATGTGTGAACAACAAGTAAAACTGATGGTGAGCTTCAGAATTTCTTACACTGTGAAAATATAATTACTGTAAATAACTTCTTGTTTTTGGTCCGGATTTATTCAATTATTCACAAAATACTTTACTTCAGTTTGCCACCTCAAAGATGAGCATGTTTTTAATGTCTGAATTCAACAGAATGAATGATATACGCATTTGCGTTCTGTCACGGTTGGTTAAAGAGAAGCGCACAACTAAATGCGTAGAAAAAAATAGTCTTTATTAAATCCACAACGGAAAACTCAGGAGATTGGAGGAGAAAATGTAACCACAATCCCTTTTAACAGACAATACCGGACAAGGTAACTGAGGGCTTAAATGCTGAAAAGGAGTAATCAAAGTGAACAGAAACAGGTGTGTGGAACTATTTAACAACTAAGGAAACTGACTAGTAACTGGCAGGCAAAACAGGAACAAAACAGAAAATAAAGTATTTTTTAATTATAGGCCTACTTGATCATTGCTCCTTCTCTATCTCTTGTGAGAGCAACATTTGTGGAACCAGGACTATTGTATAAGATAATTAAAGCATAAAGCATAAGGTGAAAGAACATTTCAGATCAGTTTCTGTTTTTAGCAACGCCAGCATTGTCCTAGACTGACTGACTCCCTCCTGCCTGTTCCCAATAGTGTTATTATGTAAGCCTCTGAAATGTACCGATTTTGCATTTTTATTAGTCACATATCAAAATGGCATTAGGAGTGAAGGATGTCAGAAACCCTGACATTACAATTGGGTTGCCCTCTAGAGAAATGCACCACTGAACGCATCTCACGACATGTACTTTTACTTTAACATTCATATTAAAAGAGGATAATGTTGAAAATAAACAGTATGGTTGCGGTATTTAATTATCATACATAACTACAGTGTCTCTGGTGATTTCAGGGTCACAAAGGTCATATCATTAACGAAAGACAATCACTGGGGTGCCATAAACTACAACATGATGACTGATGTACTGCATGAGCTAAAAAGACTCCAGGGCTCCAAATTAAATGGTCAGCATCCTTTATGTTTGAACTTTATTGGACTGTCCCTGTTCGTGTAGACTGATTGATTGTTCCCTGTTGAGCCTGACATCATGCTTTATATTAATTTGACCCGTGGTAACCTTGGAGTATCCACTACATTGTTATGTAATTTCTCCTCTGTTTTCTATTCTTACCCATTTTGTCCTTCTTCTGTTCCCTCTACTTTGAATAATACCTTCTGTTCTAAATGACCCGGGGACAGAGCACAAAAATCTGCAAACACATCAGAGACCATCTGTGATGTCTGAGTCTTATGTATATTATTATGTGTGGTGAAGGTTACACCTGGAGGATAAGCTCCTGTTATAGTAAAAATTATAATTCTGATATCATTTACTCGCTCACATGTCATTTGAAAACCTTTCTTTCTTATGTGGAACACAAAAGGGGCTATTTAGCAGAATGTCCAAGCTGCTCTTTTCCATTCAATGAGGACATTCTGCTTAACCTTCTTTTTCGTAAAAAAACAAACAAAAAAAACTGTTTGATTATATAATTCAGCAATAAAACAAATCTTCCTAACCTATAGTCTCCACAATCAGACATTGATAGAAAGCTCATACTTCTGCGTAAGAGCTCGTCTTAACTCCCTGAATAGAATCGACATGCAGCCAAACTAACTGCAATGACTCTAAGTAGATCTGACCATCAAGCGGATGTTTACAAGCATTGGCCATGCCTGTAAGAAATCCTCCCCATAATTACACTCCCATTGAGAGTGAGTGTTTCTCTCATAGTAAGTCTCTCTCATAATCCTAATTACACACAATTACAAACAGGCACATCACTGCAGTCTGTTACAGTATGTGAGAGAGAATGACACAAAGATGACCATTAGTCAGGAATAAACCACCAGGCAACAATTCCCTCCTAGCAGCATTTTCTAGTAAGGGCTAAATTAATGTCAGGCTCAGGCTCGAAAATAACCATTTCCTGGTAACACTATACAATAAGGTTTCATTAGATAACATTAGTTAACTACTTTAGTTAACACAAAATAAGAATGAACAAAACTTCTACAGCATTTATTAATGTTAATTTAAAATGTTTACTATTAAAATCAAATGTTGTATTTGTTAACATTAGTTAATGCACTGTGAACTAACATGAGCAAACAATGAACAACTGTATGTTTTATAAACTAACATTAAAGATGAATAAATACTGTAACAAATGTATTGCTCATTGTCAGTTCATGTTAGTTAATATATTAACTAATGCTAACAAATGAGACCTTATTGTAAAGTGTTACCCACTTTTCGAGCACCAAATGGGAGTAAACATAGTTTTTGGTAAATAAGGTACTTGTCATTTAGGATTTGCAACATAATTTATGGTTTTAGCTGAACTATTAGAATAACAAAGGCAAAATATTTTTTTACTGTAATAATTAAACAAATAAATAAAACGAAATACAGTTTCATAGACAGTAAAGACTTTAGCATTGTTACAAAAAAAATCTATTTCAAATAAATGATGTTTTTTTAAACGTTCTATTCATAAAAAATATGTATCCCGTTTTACACAATAATAGTAAGCAGCACAACTGTTTTTACCATTGATAATAATTATAAACATTCCTTGAGCAGCAAATCATCATATTAGACAGATTTCTGAAGGATCATGTTACACTGAAGACTGGGGTAATAATGCTGAAATCAAATATTCTATTTGAATATATATTCAAATAGAAAACAATTATTAACACAGACTTCTTTCAAAAACATAAACTTCTATTTCAAAAATGTTTTACCGACCCCAAACTTTTGAACGATATAGGTTCTGTGCTAAAAGCCCTCTAAAATATGTATTTTTCCATTTTATTGTGTTAATTAGGCCAGACAGATGAACCAGACAAAGTAACCAGTCACTAGTCAGTCATCCTGGGTCTAATCAATACCTATCCGGGTAGTGATGATAGAGTACCAGTCATTGTCACGGCCCATTTAGCAGGGGCCGAATGAGGGTGTTTGAAGAGTGTGTAGGTTTTAGCAGTAGTTGCAATGAAGATAAATTTGATTGCTGAATTAAAAAAAAACATCTACTTATTGATCAATATTCACTAGGAGTATTTTAAGCAATTAAAATAAAGGCTTGGGCTAAAAAGGCAAAGTCATTTACAGTTTTCACACACTTGCAGGCTCAGAATCGGTTCTTCAGCTCACATCAGTTTATTCATGCGTGTGCAGGGGTATCAAAAAGCTGTTCGAAAAAGTGAGACAAATCCTTTGTGTCTGGAGTGAGAGCCACAGGAGGGAGTGAAGCAGACAGTCTGGATATCAAATCAGGAACATATTCTCATGGATAGAATGGACTTCACCTTTCTGAACAGTTTTATACCACATGCACTGGTTTTGCAGCAATGCACTGACTCTAATCATCTACAATATAGCTTAAAAAGAGAAAGGCATTTATTCCACTTCACTGATCTAAAATCATTAGACTGACCCACAAGAACACACAATTGATTGAGAAAGTTAATAGTTTTAAGGCAAAGATAGAGTCATACACTACAGTTTCCCAGAATTGCATTAAAGCGTTAATACAATAAGTAGTTTATTTTTTACCACACTGCACTGGGATTAAGAAACGTCAGAGACATTTAGGCAAGATAGACGAGGAGAGTACAAAGGGAAGGGAACTGAAGGAACAAAGCGGATGTTGAGGTATGAGTATTTTTATCATGAGTGAGTCTGTGTAAACATGTTTGAGTGAAGCATTGATAGGGGGATATTTGACCTCTGATATTATGCAACTGGGTCTGACTCACTGTCTTGCCTCAAGGGTTCAGGAAAGCACTGCAATAAGATACTTAGCATAATACAAACGTATATTCTCAGATACAGTATACTGTATAACCATTGAAAAACATCTTTGAGCGGTATAAATAATTATTAAATTGGTAAGTAATAAACTGAATAATAAAATTAGGTTTTGCACTTCTTTTTGCTTCGTTTCTATACAGTATTATTATAATTATCATTATTATTACACTGCTATACTTTGCTGATTATAAATTTAACATTAATAATTCATAGTGACAACACCAGGGGGATGACTGACGGAAACGAGGCCAATGGAAGTGGAGCCCAGGGCCCAGACAACGAGCATATGAGACAAAAGACACAGACGTCTTAGGAGACCAAGGCGATGCCGCAGTGACGAGCATCCGAGGTGGAGCCAGAGGACTGAGGCGGAGCCGGTGGGACTGAGGACCAAGTGGAGCCAGAGAGATGGTGGAGCCGAAGGGGTGAAGAGGCGAAGCGTAGCTGAAGGCCCATAAGTCTGTAGTGCAGGAAGGGTGACATCTGACCAAGGCGAAGCTGGAGGGACAGGGACCAGGGAGCCCGGTGGAGCCGTAAGGACGATGGTCACAGGTGAAGCTGAGGGAGGGAGGAGCCAAGGCGGAGCCGACCGGTCGACAGATCCAGCGGCACTCTTTACTACGTGGAGCTGAAGATCGGAAGACCAGAGGCAATTATCTCGAAATCCTCTCTGGGACCGTACACTGGAAGGCGTGCCTTAGACCTGAAGCATAAGGACCATTCACTGGAGGACCATATAAGGGAGTTTTCAGATCTGGAATGCCTAACTCACTATCTGGACCGCTCGCTCGTTATTAATACATTGAGAATAGAAAAAAAAAGTTCAGCACAGAACACAGTATATTTCTGATATCTAAATGGACAATGGGCTCTGCCTCAGATGGTGGTTGAGTCTCACCTCTGTGAGTCTGTGAGTGTGGAAAGGTGTTTGGAGGAGAACTATGACTCTGTGTACTGACCCCTAAGACTGATAAACACAGTCCAGATGGGGACAGAGGGGCCGACAGAGGGAGCCCAGCAGGACTGGCCCGCACAGTACCTCTCAGATACCTCTCCAGTGTCCTCAATAACCCCTCTCCCCTATCGTCCTCCGAAGCAAGAAAAAAACAAAACATAAAATTAAAATATATACTTTATATTTATTTCTCAAAAGAACCTCACTACTGAAGATCTTAGAGGAGCATGGAGAATGAAAGCAGCAACTAACAGTATTAGCAATAGACGAGAAGAGATAAGAGCTCTTTAGAAGGGTGATAAAATGCTCTCTTTGTGTGATAAGTATATGTGATGAGTGCTAAATGTGTACACAGCCATCAGAGCATACAAAGCTAGTGCGCAGTTAAACATTTAATTTACATTTATTTTCTTATCAATGCTACTTCCAAGAAATGCTATTTTATACACAATTCATGTGAGTTTGGATAAAATTTCACAAAATATAAAACATCATAATTATTATTATTTATTTTTTTTACATAAAAAAGGTAAATACAATTCTGTTCATATAGCCTACATTTTTTAAATGTTACTGACTAGCTGAAGCTAAAATAATAATGGCTCTTTGAGGAACACGGTAATGCCTGCATTAGTGCATCCTGGTGTGATGATTTATGAAAAATGCCATGCCAAATAGATAACACCCCCCACTGCCAGTCCATCTGCACACGCAACCATTGACACACATCCACATAGTGTTAAAGCAGTATTAATGCGATCTTTAGACATACACCGACCATCTGTCCATCATAAAGGCAACAGCCCATTTTCAATCTGTTTCCCCAACTCTAAGACATGTGATGAACTAAACATATATCCATTTCATGGAAGAGAGCTATAGTGTTGCATAAGCCCTTGAAGACTTGTGTAGAAGCTTGTGTAGTATCCATCTGTACCATTAAAGAAGAGTCTCTCCCTGTGGATGAATGTGCTGTTTCAGCTGGCTGGAAACTAAGGCGAGCTTCACAGTGCTGCATCCAGGGAGTTATTTCTGGCTTGCCTTGCTAACGCGCATTGCTGATGACTCTTTAATATGTCCTGTCACTAAGCCCTTTCCAGGAAGCTTTCTGAATCTTAGTCTTTAAAGGGAGAAAGGACATGTGTCACTTCTATTCTATTCTATTCTATTCTATTCTATTCTATTCTATTCTATTCTATTCTATTAAATAACCTATAAACTAAAGACCTTTATAGCTTGATATTAATATAGCTTGAACATTTACACTATATAAAACAATTGCAGTATTTTCTTTACGTATAAATGTCAGATTCTGTTTGCATTTCAGTGTTGTTGTACATTAAATGGAATGTAAATTTATTAAAATTATTAAATGGATGCCGCCTTATTGGGACAATAAAGCCCTTCCTACCCCTACATCTGACCCTAACCGATAAACACTTTATTATTAAACACTATTTTCACTTTTCGTTTCTTCATTTTTATAAAAAATAAATGCCTTTCCGATCTGATATGTGATGGGAAAAAGAAGTAGAACGAGTTCAACACTATTGCTACTGTTGACAATCCAGCATCTTCCATAATTTTGTCTGGCCCAACTAGACGTCGGTGGGCGGATTTAGTGTAAATAGCCTCTGCTGACAAGGTGGGCTATTTGCACTTAGTGTAAATAGACACTCCGAATAAGGCATGGCGCACCAAACATGTCATCACAAGAGAAAACTGCTCTCATCAAGTGATTTCACAGGGTATTTAAGCAGAAAGAACAAAAGCTAGACGGAGAGAGGGGGAGGGGGAGAGGGGGGAGAGGAGGGAGAGAGGGGGAGGGGGAAAATGAATAAAACCAATGCATAATTAAAGATGATGTTTCCAGTCATTACATAATTTAGATCATACATTAACCTGAGTAGAGTGCAGAGTCACTTTCATCGCGTGCCCGATGGCAAGCCACATTTGTGCCAACAGTCTAGTCCTGTACCTCCCCCTCCCCCCTCAAAAGCAGCTTATGGATTACAGCGAAAACACTTGCAAACCCTGTGTGACAAAACACTGTCTTAAACAAAAACACATTGTAGGTCAAGAATATAATGACAGCGGTCATTTAATCACTCAGCATGCATCTCAAACATATGCAATTTTTATATACAGTATGTTGTGCTGTTTTATTGTGTGTGTCCACTGATGGAACAAGGCTTTATGTAAGAAGATAAGGCAAGGTGAGCGGCTGACAGACCGGTGTTTTGTCTCCTGGCTGCACAGCAGACATCCCAATCTACTTTACTCTCACCTGAACACTATCGTGTCACATGTCAAAGTGACTAAGATCAGGTGTGCCGAACTTGCCACACGCCATCCGTGGGCAAGCCACGTTGTGGGACTGAGAGGTTTTTTATGTCGTTATGTCTCCAGTCGTTTAGTCCACGTAAATCTCATCCCTGCAAGCTCGCGTTCATCTGCCTCAGCTATTGAGCGCAATGCCCACATCTCAAAATCCAATCAATAACCAATGCAGAGAAGCAGTGCTAACATTTTTTCTTTTTCGATAAGCACATAAACTGATATGCCACAACACAGAGGAAAAGATCTGTTGCTACCTCATCACAATTTTAAACAGAATACAAATCAGTATAATCAGCACAATATTTTTTCCTAAATGGTTACAAATAATGTACACTCATGAGATGAATCCAGTCATTAGCTTAATAAAAAGGGTTTAATTTTTAATGGATCAGGTCATCCCGTGGGGGCAGTGTTATCGTTAACTAAAATAAATGTAATAAAATAATAAAATAATTAATAAAGAACTACTCAATTTATCCCAATAAATGTATCATCATTGTATCATGTATCAGCGCATTTCCGCAATGGCATTAGAACGTATGTAATATGACTTTTGCTTTTGCATGATGCGGAATCCACACCTCTGAAAAACTATATACAGCTTTAAGATGCTGATCTATTATTGTCAAGGTCATTTAGACAGGAAGTGCCTCTCAAGCAGACAGGGAAGTGAAAAAGATAGGAGGTGAGTGAGACTAGAACTCAACAGATGTAACTCATTCATTCCCAAACCTTTAATCCCATTACTACAACATGAGATCAGTTTTCTGTTCCACTGGTATGGAGGATGACTCTGCTCATGAACACTCATTATGCCTGGTAACCCTAATAAATACTGTTAATACATATGCGAGATATGAGCAATATTATATTATGATTATGATTTCATTCAACTATATATAATCATATCAGCTGTCTGTCCTTTTCTATGAGAAATGTTGTTACATGATGACTGTTAGAACTTGGACAAAGACACAATGCCACTGGTTATCTTTGTCTTTATAATGGACTGAATGTACGTTAAGTTGAAAACACACACACACACAACAGTCAGTAATCAAAGTCTTTCACAAAGCACTTCGAAAGACTAAAGGAAATGAGTAGGTTGGAAATAAAACTGCAGGAGCTTTAATGAGAGGATGTGAACATACTGGTGTTTACAGTAATGACATAAGAGCATAATTACTTATTCCTTTTCTGTTAGGCTATATTTTTTACAGCAGATTATATGCCTAACCTGTTACAAGCAGATTTCCTTTCATTAGATAATTAATATGTAATATTTCAGAATAGTGTCTTGTTGTGCCTATTAATTATGTTTTATGTTTATGAAATTGTTCGTGGTGAGATGGGTTTATAGACAAGGAGGGCAGGTGGAGGGCTGCCAGAGGACTGTGATACTTTCAAGCTGTACAACACTGACAGGGTGTTCACTTAATCTGTCCCTGGGCTTTCTGACATATTGTGTTTTCAAAATGTTCCTGCACTTTTTCGTTAAAATACCCAATTGTAATTCACATACTTAATTGCTCTCTTTCTCTTTCTCTCTCTCTGTCTCAAAGCTGCATTCAATGGCATCCATTACTAGCTCTAAAATGACGTTTTGGAATTAGCAATGGAGACGTGGGATGAGATGCATTAGAAGTTAGTCCTAAGAGCGTTTTAAGGACAAAAGCCTGACAAATGGCTTGAAATATAACATTTGAACAATACATTGAGGTGTGGTAACCGTAGTATAAACGGAATAATTGACTTGGAATAATAATTGCCTTGGTCCATTGAATTATTAGAAAATAATGATTCAAATAATAATAATAAATCCATTTCTCATCTTGGCCGCATTACCACCTTGGGTGTGGAATATTTTCTAATAATTCAATGAAAAGAGTGTAAACACTGTTGTTGTTAAAACATTGCTCTGTTTAAGAATTCCAACCACTCCAACATATAGCAACAGTGGGTCAACCAATTGCATGAGTTTGAGGCGTTTATCTATCTGTTTATTTGACCAATGGCAGGCTGGGCAGGCAGGCGCAAATTCCGACACACTTTGGCATTACACTTTGGTGTTACAGAGGTTATACTCAGCTTCTTTTACGTCCAAAAAAAAAAAAAGGGAGATGGAAACAAGGTATACTCAATCCAGTGTCTTACTTATGTGATAACAGGATTTATGTAAGTTTACAAATTATTATTACAGTTTAGCTTGAGAAATATTGCATATTTCATACCTAAGTCACTGCAAAGTATATGCAGATATCTTTGCTTTAAAAACAGGAAGCCTAATTGCAGAAAAGACAAAATGGATAAAAAAAGACTTACAGCAGAGGAAACGAAACAGCTTTAACTGCAGTACGACGCACACAAACATTGGCCTGTGAGTCCTCTCAACACAACACAACCTGTCTGGTGTTAAAGGCCTGGAAGATGAGAGATGATGCTGGTGTGGGACCTGCTTCCGCAGTTTTCAGAGACTGTGAAATCCTGAATTGCAATGACTGAGACGCTGAGCCTATTGCCGAGGTAACAGGGCAGCTTTTGAAAAGGGGACTGACAGCTTACTCAATGCAGGCATGGCCACGGGCTGCACATTGCTTTGCAACGGGCCCTGAAGTATAGCGAGAGACCTGGCAAGACCCTGCATTCTCTTCACACACTGGCATTTCAGCAGGAAAGAACAAAGCAAAAGCATTTAACATACAAGTATATATATATATGCATTCTAATGCTGTACTATCAGAACATCAAAATATCCTCAATGTTTTTACAAGGGCAGGTACAATCCCTTCCTGTGGTTCAGTTTTTTATACAAGATAATAATTCCGAGCTGCGGGTGACCCCAGAGGCATAAGCTCTCTCCACCCCTCCCCATCCATCCACATGCCTCCATTTTGCTGCTGAGCCTGTTCCTCATGAATTAATGAGCCTTGCAGTTCAGCAGTGAGGCCACAATGTGCTGCAATGACTCTCAAGTGTCCTGCCGCAGCCTGACAGCAATTCAGTTATCCTATAAATTCGGTCATACATTCCAATTAACTAACTTGACTCCCCTCCAACGTCACCTTAAGAACTGGCTGAATTGTTATAGAATTGCATCTAACCTTTATCGTTGAACAGAGTAGTTCATTAAAATGCCACACCTGCACTGCACTTAAAATGATAGTTCACCTAAAAAAATAAAGATTCTGTCATCATTTACTCGCCCTCATGTTGGCCTCAAACCTGAACGACTTTCTTTCTTCTGTGGAACATAAAGGAAAATATTTTGAAGAATATTGGTACGTAAACAGTTTAGGTTCCCATTGACTTCCATTGTATGAAAAAAAAAAAAAAAAAAAACTTAATATTAATAAAAATATTTCTCCAAAATATATTTTATGATCCACAGAAGAAAGAAAGTCATTCAGGTTTAGACTGACATGAGGGTGAGTAAATGATGTGAGAAACTTTCATTTTTGAGTGCACTATGTCTTTAAAGGGATAGCTAGATCACCCAAAAATGCAAATAGGGAGAGAATGTAAGAGACGTAGAGCAGATGTGTGGTGATGTAGAGCATAGCATCACGTGAGCAGAAGGGCATACAGGGGGAGGGGCGATATGTAGAGTGTAACGGGATAGTGGATGCAGTACTTCTCTTGCTTGTCACATTGCTGTTAAACTTTAATGTAATCAGAGTGGCATGGCTGGCAGTGAAAGGCCTTAGAGCCAGACACGCATCAGAGAAGGGATTGATAAAATGATGTAATACAGGAAAAGGAAGAGCAGATGAAAATTGACCCCATGTCTCCTCTTTCACCCTCTCTGTTCCTCTTTAATGCTGACTTGCGTCCAGTGCCTCATTTGAATGTTACACGGTTGTTTTGACCTTGAGCTATTCAGACTAGAAATGGCTTTCACTGTCTATATCTTTCCTCTCTATATTGAGAATTGTGGTGCACAGTGAAGTGTGAAATTTTATGCACAACTAATGTCACCAAATGGAAGGGAGGGAAGACAATTTTATGAAAGATGGAAGATAATTTGACAATGTTAACATTTCAACAACACATATGTTCTAATATGTTTCCAAAGCATGTCAAATTTACCAGCTCTGTGGCAAGGTTGTATAAGGACACCTTACAGCAACCAACATCTTCCTTCATCTGCAGTGGAACAGTGTGTGGAGTGACAGGACAAGTGTTCAAAGAAAGGAGAAGAGGACAGGTGAATAAAAGTCATAATAGGAGTGTGAGATGCCCAGGTGCATCATGGGAGACTGCAGCACTGCAGTGGTAACTGCAGTAGCTCCTCCTCCTAGGGTCTTACGCACACACACACAGATTCGCACAAACGCATTCATCATCAGCCTCTCACATTCACAAGGACAGGGAAACATCACAGAAGGAGGAGTTTTAAAGGCACGTGGCACAAGCATGAGTGGACAGCGACACACTCTTAATGTACAAATCCCACATGCAGACTAGTAGATGAGATGTTAAATCATTCATAACTCAAGGCAGGCTGCGCTTAATTGCTGTTTCTATCTTTGCTCTGAAGAAAAAAGCCTGTCCTGCAGTGTATCAAGCCATTCAGCAAATAGAGCTATCAGACATAAAACAGAATGGAAAAAGAGAGCCTTTAGCTCCGTTCCAAAACCTAGTGAGCATTTTAAGACAGCACTGTGACAAGCTCAGTGGAAAAAACCTATCCAAACATAAGAAATGTACTTCATTCAGTACTGAAAAGTATCAATAAAAACAGTTCAATCTAATTAAAATTTGTTATGCTTGTTACAGCATCTTAGTAACATGCCAATGTCAAACTCTAGTTGTGTTGCACTATACACTATAGACTTATACACTATGTACTTATGCACTAGCACTACATACCTAACTCAACTGTGTAGTGTGTGAATTTGATCAACATCAGAGTCTGATAACTCCTTCCCCTCTGCTACGTAATTAAAGCTACAACAGTTGAGTGCATGAAGTGTCCAACATTTCACACTCTTTTTTTGGAATTTTTAGTGTGAACTCACAAAAAGGTATAGAATAGTGCATGCGAATTGGGACGCACAATCTATTGGAATCTGCGTGATTCACGTGATTAGTTTGAATTGTGGGTGTGTGTGTGTGTGTGTGTGTGTGTGTTTTCTCTACTCACTGCTCCTAATGTGTGTGCACTGGGTTAAATGCAGGGGACAAATTCCAAGTTCCCATGTGTAATAGGCATTAAGGCCGCTCACTAAGCTGTGATGCCGTACACATAGAGCAGTATGTAATGCAGCAAAGCTCACAGTTTAAGATGTGAGAGTGCTTGTAGGTGGGAAAGATTGAAACATTCAAACATTCAAGTCACCTCCCCTCCTCTGTCCCAGTTCCTTCCCTGCCTCCTCATGGCCTTTAATCTAGAGCTGAGAGCAGGCAGGACCAAACTCTTATAAAAGATCATAATTACAGTCAGCAGACAATTGATCCCCATGTCCCTGAGTGCACAGAAACACTTTAGCAAGCCTTTTTCAATGGATCTTGTCAATGGCGCTTTGAAATCCTCTGCATTTCCCATGGCTATGTGGCAGACACAGGTGTCAGATGAGAGAGCTTTGATGAGCCTCTTGCTTCGAGAAGAACACAGGACGGCATTGTTACACGGCCTGTTGATATGGGCATGAAAGCCAGGGTACCGTGTTTCCATGTGTTAAAGTGATGCCAACAGGGGCAGCGGGGGGTACAGAGGTCTCAGAAAACCAAATACAAGCCAAACCAATACACTTGATCAACATTGTTTGAACAGATGGAAATGACTTTATTCATTTACTTTACCGTAAATCATGATCATAACCCCATCAAGATGCTTCATTAAAATGAATTAAGCCATGGCTGGGATGAAATTTTAAGTGTGGATGTTAAACAATAATTGAAGGGTCTGGAAAAAAGCCCACTTTAGCCAGTCGAAAACAGATTCATATTAATTAACTAAGAAACCATTTTAAAGGGTATGTCAGCAGGCATAATGCCAATATGAGATGAGGTCGATATAAATCTACAAAAGTTTGGAGTTTTATTCAAAAAGTTTTATTCAGCACAGATGCATTAAATTGATCAAAAGTGACAGTAAAGACTTATTACATTGCTACAAAATATTTATATTTTAAATAAATGAATTTTCCTTTTTTCCTTAAAACTGTAGCAAGGTTTCCACAAAAACATTAAGCAGCACAACTGTTTTCAACATTGATATTAATAATAAATGTTTATTAAGCACCAAATGATCATATTGGAGTGATTCCTGAAGGATCATGTGACAAGGATCATGACGCGTTTACTGGCACGAGGGCGGGGCAACCTGTCACTCACATGATATCACAGCAATAGCAAACCACAATCATCCAATCAATTCCAGATGGACAAAATCAAGTCCTGTCCATGTGTGTGACCATGAAACCCGTTTCACTCGGATATACATCACAACAAGGAAAAAGAGACGACAGCAACTTCTGTTTCATTTAAAATATGCATATATGTTTTAAAGTTATTCTAAATAGTAATTTTTTTTACTGTATCTTTTATTTTTAAATAAACACAGCCTGGTTGAGCATACAAGACTTCTTTAAAAAACATAAAAAAATCTTACCAACCCCAAGGTTTTAATTAGATGTTTTGAATCGAGACAGGATATGTCATTCACACAGGCTGTGAAAATAAATGAAGGTGCACAGGACAGCCAATCAAGTCTTGTATTTTAATAGGAGGATTTTTAAGAAGAAGGTGCTTATGACAGTGATGGATTCTGGGTAATAAATGCCCTATAATCTGATAGACAATGAGACATAGATTGAAGACATGAAGGGAATTAAATTAAAGGGAGGTAGATGTGATGATGAGTCCTGCCCTCCAAAAGATACATTTAGGGAAACACCTTATGGCATAATAAATGATCATATAAATGACAGTTTCAACAGTGTCTCATAAAATACTGATTAAAATAAACATTTTGGGTCTTTTTGCATGTTTTGCTGAAAGCAACTTGTATGTTAGCATTCCCTGGATTGATTGTTTGGCAAGAGCTCTGAGCTCTTTCAGTAGAGAGATGAAGGACACTGGCAATAAACATGATTATATAAAACGCTTATGTATGTGAAATTCACTGCATGATGGGATGAGAGAGGGAAATGGGGACAAAGACAGAGTAAGAGATAAAGGCAAGCTTTACACTGCATGTCCACTGATGTGGAAGAAACCCGCTCGATACCGCCCACAACCCCAGAGATGTGCCACCAGTGAGGTTGTCTTCAGGATGGTCTGTTGTCTTGCATTATTCTGCCTTTAGAAATGCACCAATATCAAAAGCTAGCTATAATTATATTCATTTTATGGTCAGTAACGGATAATTGGCCGATATTAAAATTCCATATACTATTGTCTAAATAAATTAAAAATAAAGCTACTTTTACATTAACCAAATTTTTACTTCTAAAACGTTTTACTTCTTACGAAATTATATTACTGTACTATCTATATATTTATAAAAAATATTTGCTAAAAAAGCTTTGTCAGCTTTCCTTTTAGGTATGTCATCAATCATCATGGCAAAAAGGGCAATAATACTTGCAGTAGCTCCAGTAACATTATAGCAGTAGCTTTCTCCAGTTCTGAACGCTGTGACTGGGGCACTGCGAATCCGCTGAAGTTTTGTTCCGAATCCATAAATGCACATGGAAACAAAACTGTGAATCAGATTGCAAGGTTCCTATGAACAGAAATATCAGAATCGGATCAAATTAGTGCATGTAAACATACCAACAGAATACAAAAAAATTCCTTTCCACTGCGCTACATTTCCATTGCTTTTCTATGTAAATGCGCTAGACGGAGGCGCTTGACTGTTGCATTCATGTCTCGCATCTTTTACAGCGTCTCACGCAGAAAACGGCGTTCTAAAAAGAAGATTAACTTTTAAAAACATCCCTTGACACCTTGTGTTTTCCACTGTACGCGCATTTTTTAGACGCAAAGATGCACAAAGACGCACATTGAATAGCCCTGAATGGGAAGAAAAAAAACTCACTGTCCGTCTAGCGTGTTTCATAGAAAATACTGGAAAAGATGAGCAGCAGTTCTGTTGAATCCTTTTTCTCCTGTTTAGTTGCTGCTGGAGTGTCCGAGTCATGAGCTGTAAAGGCGCAGCCCTCTTCTGGAAAGGGGGACAGGGAGCAGCAGCTAATTTGCATTTAAAGAGACACACACAAAAACAGGTAGAGATTTCCTAAAGATTATATTTAACAGTAGCCTGGCTAACGTCAGACCTCTTTCTCATTGAGACGTGGTCTGGAAACCACATGTTCATTTTCTCATATTTGAGGCGTGGTTTACGAATGCCCAGAGCCGTTTATTGGACGCTACGAATGTCTATCAAATGCGCCTGTACGTACCTCATAGCCAATCGTTTCAATGATACCAGATGACGTATGTAGAGCGAGAGAAATTCGACGAGGAAGAAGACGAAATAAACTTGCGTTCTAAACTACTTAGAACACTATCTACGGCTGCATCGAAAGGTAACTTCGCGTCTGATGCCATGTTAGATCCATAGATATAAACAAACTGCTTCGATGTGTCGCATAGACGTCGTCATCGTCTTGCTGCTCCCTCCCCGTTCTGTGATTGGTCCCCTCGCATCTAGTCCATGGAATCCAGGCTGCCTAGCAGCGTGAATAAAATCGCGCTGCGCGCAAGGCAGCATGGGGAAACCCAGGCTAATTTAACAGTGTTAAAATAAGGGAAATGACCATGAACAAATAAATATCTGATCCAATAACCAATATATAATAATAAATCTCTAATATCAGCCAATCACTGATATGGTATTGTGCATACCTCCTTGCTTCTCATTTGCATTAAGTTGCAACGACCAACAACATTTCAGTCTTTTACAATTGTAAGGAAACTCATCCAAAACAGAAGTGAATCCATCCGAGAAGGGCAAATCAACACAACCAAGCCAAAAAGATTCTATATGACATGCATGAATGAATCGGTTAAATGTGGCATTTTCCACCATTATGCTGTACGGTTGGCTGGGAGACTGCGTGGGCATCCAGTCAGTGCAGAGGCTGGGAACGATGCCTTCACTCATAATTACCAACTCCACACAGCCTGCTGCGTCCTCTCAGCTAATCTGAGAGGTGAAAAGAGCGGCATGACATCATCGCCACTTTTGTTCTCATGGCAACAATGGAGGCAATGTTTCATTAATACAGTAGCCATGGCGTTCATATGCAAATGAGCGTCTGTGAATGAACGTCCAGCAGGTGGAAATGGGAGGGAGAGCTATTCTGCACTCGTCTAATGATAGCTCGTCTGCAGGAGACAGTGAGAACCACAAGGACATGTAGGACACAGGCACAAGGTCCAATTTTGTCTCTCAGCACAAAAATCAATTTCAGCGCAGAGCACGGAGGGAAAAGTAACTCTGCAGTCTTGACGAGGCCACACAGCCGCAGGGCAAACTGAACGAGGCGCAGACAGATGAAGGTGACTGGGTTTTTCCCTCTCCATTGTTCTCTCTAATACGTGGTTTTGAGGAACAGGAGTTGAATGCATAAACACTACTGTAGAGACAGTGTTTAAAGATGCATTAAAAGAGAAATGAGCCTTTCCCTTTCACCCACTCCAGATCAGACAAAGCCTCAGGAGCTGGAGGAGGGGGAAAGAGAGAGACGAGAGAGAGAAGGGTAGAGAAATATAGAGGAGGGGTGAATGGCAGACATGTTTCCTCCTCCACAAACCCCATACTGGGAACTGAAAAATGCCAGAATGCAAACATTACAGCCATTAAAGAATATAACGAAACAGAACAGAATAGAATTAGCCAGCAATACAGATAAATCCATAATTATTTTCATGTTATGGCTAATAACTAATTAATGGCAGATATTACAATTCCATACTATTTTGCACGAATTAATTAAAAAATAAATATTTAAATTTAAATTAAAACTAAAATCAATCATAAAAAAAAAAACGATTTAGGCATCACAACATTAAAATGTACAGTATGAAATATATTCATTTTGAGATTTGCTAAATACATTTATTACGTTATTAAATTATTAATATCTTTATTTTAAGATTTATTAGTTACACTTTACAATAAGGTTCCATTTGTTAACATGAACTCACAATGAAAAATAGCCTAGGCCTACTTCTAAAGCATTTCCTATTAATCTTTGTTAATGTTAATTAACTAAGTTAGTGCGCGCGCCTTCCATGCCGGAGACGCCGGTTCGAATCCTGCTCGGAGCGGGTCAAGTAGGACCGGTTACATTAGCATAGCCAAAACTCTGTTGAAATTACTTCGTGATAAACAGTTACTACTTATGTAGATAGTTCCAAAACGTCCACTTATTATGACTTGAGATGAGTTTTGCTGTATGTAATAGAGGTCGACCGATTCATCGGCCGGCCGATTAATCGGCCGATTTTTTGCATTTTTAACATAATCGGCATCGGCCAATATCCAAGTGTATCAAGCCGATTATTAGGCAGGCGCATCTGTGGGCAGCCTAGTGTTGTTGTTGTTGTGGAACGCGCGTTCGACGCACGCTGCGCCTAGAGTCATTCTCCAGCAGTGTGAGCAGACCTCATCCAGTGCTTAAGGAAGGAGCTAAGTTCCATGGAGAACACTCTTTTATATTTAATTAAAAACTTTTGATATGTTACTGCCAACTTAGAGAAAAAACATGAATAGGCGACATGACGTTCGGCTACTTTGAAATTGATAGCGTAGTTGAGGTTGCATTAGCACAGCAGAAGGGTTGCTATCGTCACAATAAGTAAGCAAGAATTTACAGACAGTGAATCTGAGACTTTTATTTGTTCTGTTTGTGTGTCTTATATTTGAGAGGGTTGTCACTCAATGCAGAGAAATAAGTAATAAAAAAAGAGACCAACTATATGCTAGTGAAGGACTGGCTTTGCTTTGCTAGCGTCGTTGTCGCTAGGGTTGGGTAGCTACAGACAGACCCGGAGCTAATACGGCACTGGTGCCTTAACGACCGTTATTTACCAGACCGAATATCAACGCGCATTTCTGTGCTTCATGCTACTGTTATGTCTGTGCTTCTCTTGGATGCTCTGAAAACGGACGTTAGAATAACAGAAACATCGCTTCGCTGCACTTGACTAGTCAGCAGTTAACTTTAGCATTCCGTTAGCTAGTAACGTTAGCTGGATTAAACACGGTTAAAATGTTGGCCAAACAGTAGTGTAATGTGGGACTGTATTTCACTGTAGACTAGGGGTGGAACGGTACACGTATTCGTATTGAACCGAAACGGTACAGGCGTCACGGTTCGGTGTATAAATTTCCACGGAGAATACACGCTATAAAAATAAATAAAAGTCGCGTGCAAAGTTATGCGGAACTACGTTACTGTTAGATACGCGAGTTCTTTAGGGACGCCTAATCTGTAGCTCCGCTGTAGCTCCGGCTGCGATGTAAAGATTGCAATGCTGGAATATGCATACTGTCTATGGGAATATGTTGTGTGTGTGTGTGAGAGAGAGAGAGGGGCGCGATCGAGATCGAAAAGTCGCGTGTGTTTAAAGTCGCAAAGTGTTTACTTATATTTGTGTGCAAACGCGCGCGTGTGTGTGTGTGAGGCGCGGGCGCGATCGAACAGTGGAAACATAAAAACATACTCCCGTCATTTTGTTTATCAGGACATCATTCAAACTGCAAAGTGTTTAAGTTACTGTTAATTAAAATGTTAAGGAAAACAAATATATTAATCTGAAATTAGTAGCAAATTAATTTTCAATTCATTCAGGTACAATTACCAAACATATCTCAAGTTATTTTTGTCTTTTGTACAAGTGCAGATTGGTAAAGTGTTCAATAAATGTTTTTTGTTGAGAAATTTTGTCTATCTTAAGTAATTATTTGTGTTACATTTTATCTTTCAAATAGAGGTTAAAAACAAGCACATAATCGGCCAAAATAAATCGGCAGCATTTATCGGCCATCGGCCGACACGGATTTCAAAAGATCGGCATCGGCATCGGCCTGAAAAAAACCATATCGGTCGACCTCTAGTATGTAATGCCAGAACAAACTACACACAATCTACACAATCGAGCCAGCAAGTCAGCTGAGCTGTCATGCAGCATCACAAGAATGCCTTCACACGTGACCAGCAGAAGAGAGAGAGAGGGAGGGAGAGTGAGACAGCAGACCACACCCACTCCACTCCATCGATAATATGTCACATCTTGCAGCAAAACACGATCAGTGTGATTGATATAGATTTGGGGGAGAGCGATTGTTCCCTTTCATCAGTGTATAAATCTGCTACACACATGATATACTCGGATACACGCTCCCGCTGCATAGCACCAGCACATCACTGTGACGTTGCATGCTGTGTGACTCAGTGAGAAAGAGTGTGTGTGTGTGTGTTATGTCAGTGAATTAGACAATATGTGAGTGTTATGTAATGCAGAGCGTTTGTTGCTTGCTCCATCCCATCTGCAGCTGAGAGTTGTTTTTCAGCGAGTCAGCGAAGTGCTGCTCACTACATCAAGCAAAACATGACTTTCTTTAGCACTAAACAGCGTACATGGTATGGACTCGGGAATGGGATCCATTACTGCAGAGCTCTTCACAAGCACTAAGCTTAATCCCTCTCAAGCATGATACAAAATGTCTGAACATCCTAGATTCTCTTGAGATCCATTATAAGAGGCTCTTTCGAGTGCTTAATGGTTTCAGATGCGAGAGACCAACACCCAGTAAAGCATGTTGTGGCACAGTGCTTTAATCAGTCCCATCAGCTTTTATTATTAACAAGTTTTATCTCTAAAGAAATTAATAGTATTTTTTTAAATATGCACCACGGATGCACCAACATTAAAGTGCTGGCGATACGACAAGCCAATAAGTACTTTCATGCTAGGGCCGATAACTATCAAATGACCAAGACTAAAATTCGATACTATTTTGTCTTTAGAAATAAATAATGGAAATAAAAAATAAAAAAAACATTAAAGCTAAAATCAATCGTTTAAAAGATAAAGGGATCACAACATTATACAGTACACAAATGTTATATTCTTTTTGAGATTTGCTAAAGATTATATTTAACATTATTATTACATTATCAGAGTTTTTAAAGATTAACTTTAAGTGAGTGTTAGATGGAGGCAAAGGCAATTTACATGTAAAAATGTAGGGAATGACAGTGCACAATTTAAATACCCAATATCGCTTATATCAATAAATTAAAAGATCGCTAATATTGGGTGATAAACGGTATGGAACCGATATATATTGTGCATCCCTAATATGAGACGAAGATTCCAATCATATCAGTAGGCTAATTAAAGCTGTTTTATTTTACAATGAACAGGTTTTTACATGGGGGCTGCCAGATTGAGACATAAAAAAAAAAACATTTACCTTTTTTTGTGACTCTGTTGTCGATTACCAAATAAGTTTGTACCTCAATTTGTAAAAACTGTGGAAGCCCACTGGAAGCCCATGCTTTGGTAAATCATAAAAAAGTCAGAATTTACATAATTGAGATAAAAAGTCGAAATTATGACAACAAATCAAACTATGAGATAAAAGATCAAAATTGTATCAAAAAGTCAATTGTGAGACAAGAGTCATGACACAACATTTCAACTTTGTCATAATTATGATTTACCAAAGCATTATTTTTCTTTCTTATGTGGCAGAAATTAGCTTCCACAAAAACAGACAAAAACTTCAATTGTTTAGACTCCTATTCCTAACTTTTAAATACTGTCAGTATAGCTTATTTTGTATTTAATATAATCATGTATTTAGAATAAATATTCCTTCAAGATCACACCAAATAAGTGTTAGCCATCGTGCAAAGCCTTTAAATAGCCATACCCTATACCTCCAGTTTTGAAACAAACCCCATGATGCAGTTCACAGTAACCCCATTAACAGTTAAGTGCTGAACTCTACAGCTTCAGTCTCTCAGCTGAATACACTGTTGTTTGGCATAGAGACTGAAGGGCAGGCTCTCCACTGCAGGAGGGACAGCAGTCTAGATTTATTATTCAAGATAATTGAGCTTGTATGAAAGCCGATGCCGACCTAAATTCATTTGACTGGTTAAAATTTAAATGGCCTCTACCATTGCCAGCCCCTGTGACCACAATAGGAGCAAAGGCAAAGCAGCCAATCTTTACTGGCCATTGAATGGATGAGCTGGAAAATTGGTTGCGTCAAGCTGTTTGGGTACAATAGCGCCTGCCATTTTGCTCGAAAGATTTGGCCATTCTGCCAGTTGTACATTTGTTTTCCAGTATTATATTACATCATGCACTAGTTCTGTGTATCTTCATTCTTTTTTCCCATGTCCATTTAACGTGTCTTTTAATTGTTCAAAGTATTTCAGCTTGACAGAAGTCTATAAAAGTGCTTTACTCTAATTGATGCGACTAAAAATGTGATATGAATGAGCTTTCTAGTGCAACTCTTCCAAATGTATGGCTCTTAGTCAACCACTTTACAAGACACAATGCTCATTGGTTCAAAAACTGAGTAGTGCTGTTGGATTGGATAGAGAACAGATGGCTGCTGATTGGTCAATGTAAGTGTCAGTCAGGGGTGTTTAAAGGCAGATGGGGTGCCATGGATATATTTAATCTACCTGGCTGGGATGTGTCTGGCACAATCAAGGACAACAGCCAAGCTGAGGAATCCTGTTGACCTTCAGCACAATGTCACTGCACTCGTGGGCTTTCTGGAGAAACAGGCAAAACAAAAATTAAACCTGAACATTGAAGGTGATATGCTATGGATGATGTGCTATGTTGACTTATAGGGAGTTCTGTGAATTAACTGGTAGCCTGCATGCAAAACATTATGCAAAACAGTTTTTGACAAAACCTCCCCTTCAACATTCCAGAAATGCTTATTAATATATCACTGGTACGGTACAAATATATGACATTAATATACATATGTGACGCCTTATATGCGCTGTTAGTGTCAATTAAGTTACTCTTAAAATTAAATTAAGCTTATCAAATATTTTCATTTTTATACAACATAAAAAACCTCCACATTGCATGACAAAGTCCAATCATACCTACACTATACTGTTCAAAAGATTTTTGAATGTTTATGAAATAAGTATATTATGATCACCAACTTAAGGCTGCATTTGTTTCATGAAAAATACAGTAAAAACAGTCATACAAATAAATGACTAAGTCTAAACCAGCTGTTTTCTATTTAAATATATTTAAAAATGTAATTTATTCCTTTGTTGGCAAATCTGCATTTTCATCATCATTACTCCAGTCTTCAGAGTCACACAATCATTCAGAAATCATTCTAATATGATGATTTGCTGCTCAAGAAACATTTCTTATTATTATCAATGTTGAAAACAGTTGTGCTGATTAATATTTTAATAGAAAATGTGTTACTTTTTTTGCAGGATTCTTTGATGAATAGAAAGTTCATAACAGCATTTATTTGAAAAAGAAATCTTTTGTAATAGTGTAAAAGTCTTTAATTTGTCCTTGTTGATTCAAATGATAAATTTCTTTTTAAAAAATCTTACCAACCCCACACTTTTGAATGGTAGTACATATAAGCTAAGCAGAATTATATTAAAAATCACCTTCCAGAAGAGTTTTGAATGTAAAATAGATTTGAATACATTTGAATAATTTTTGGCTTCATGTCTGTGATCACTAAATAGTGCTGATCTGGCCTCTCCACAGTGCTTCAGAGAGGTGACTGAGGAGAAGGGGAGAAAGAAAGGATTAAATGCTTTCAAGAGCTATGCAAATTAGATTAGAGGGAAGGGGTGATTTTGACAGCTCCCTGTCAGGAGGGCTTGACAGACAACATGGCTGTGAAGGGGGAGACTGTAGGCTGTTAGCCTTCTGTGTAGGATAAAATAATATGAGAAAGGACTTCATTATTCTACTTGTGCTTTGTGAGCTTCTTTCAGTGACAATATGTATGACGTGCTGCTATAGCTGCTCCTTTGTCCTGCTTTAGTATACACAAAGTGTTGTTTTCATCCAACATTCTGCCCAAAGCATTGAACCTATAAACAAGGAAGCTAAAGGCAACATATTCTGACGTCGACTCTCTATGACATCAACACTCTCAGCATTTGTCTCACCCTGTCAAAGTGTGATTGCTGCACACTACTTTGCAGTCCCTGAACCGCGGAGGAAAAAACAACAGTCCACAGGGTTGAGGGGGGAAAACACTGCCACCATGAATACTCATCAGATGCTGCCTTGGGCTTCATTCTGAGACCATTTTTCTTTCTCGAGTCAAACATTTTTATTTTGTAAAAGAGTTTAAATAAATAAAAGAACATTTCAAAGAGAAAACTGCCTTTTCTTGCCAACATACCAGTTGCTATGCTAATGCTAAAGCTAGTTCAAATCATTAAATGTGTAAATGTTTAGGCCGACCTTCAGTGAGGCAGTCAGTCACAAAAAGGGGTGCGGTCACTGGTCAGCGTGACAGAAATGTCAGTATGTGATTTCTGACAAAGCAAGAGTGTAGAGACAGCACAAACAGCATTGAACTACAGTAGAAGTCATGAACTGAGGAGATGTCATTATCTTCTCAGCATGAATGTCTCTGCATGAGCCCACGGTTAATCTCCTAGGTGAGCTTACTGTACACAGGAGACTATAGTTAACTCTAGCAAAACATAACTCACAAAAGGAATAAGCTCACAGTTACAGGACCAGTATATAATTTCCTTTATACCAGGTGGCCCCTTAAAATCAGGGAAGGCTCTCATTAGTAATATATACAGAAGACTGAAGTAAGGTCTGTCTAAAACAAGCAGTAAATGTCCAAATATTGGTAGTATATTAATGTAAAATCCTTCCACAATATGACAGCTATAGGGTAGATAACATACCGTTCAAAAGTTTGGGGTGGGTACGATTTTTTTATGTTTTTGAAAAAGGTCTCTTATGCTCATCAAGGCTAAATTATTCTATCAAAAATACAGTAAAAACATTAATATTGTAAAATATTATTAAAATTTAAAACAACAGTTGTAATATTTTAAAATGTAATTTATTCCTGTGATGGCAAAGCTGAAATTTCAGCATCCAGTTGTCAGTGTCACATGCTCCTACAGAAATCATGCTGATTTGGTGCATAATAAACATTTCTTATTATTATCATGTCAGTGCTAAAAAATGCACTAAATACATATGTTACCAAAAGTAAACAGGCTTGTTTGCACCATAAATGGCCTTTCGTAAAATACTAATGAATGCACTCACTTGACAAGTGATGGCAGAGATACGACTGCCATATTTTTGGACACCAGAATGTACATAAATTAAGTCTCAACATTTAAGGTTTCATTACTATTAAATGCCTGGGAACAAAAGGCCATAGTGATTTTTTATTTTTTTTAAATCACAGGGGAATGAAAATTGTATTGTGTTACTAAAACATTTGATTGAGGGTTTAGTTTCACTGAAATCTGAAGCACAGCAGATTGATGACTTTGTTTAGAGACTAAAGCATTTTGTTTTTTCATATGTATTTTTATACAGATAATGACATAAATGTATCATGTAACACCTAATTTAAAAGCAAGTGTTTAATGGAGACAGAAAAAAATAAGCACTTGCATAAACAATGCTTCACAGTGCAAATTATACAAGATGATAACATTAAAACCAGTAATAAATGCTTAACAAAATTAATTTCCTGGGAAAACAAAACCACATCCACACTACATCAAGGTGATGCTGCATTAGCATGATATTTAGAAAGCTAAGCAAACATGAACAGACAGATTTCTTTCTTTAAAACAGTGTGGAATAAATTACCCATCCAGCACAAAACAAAACATATGAGAGTATTGATGAATGCATGTGAACGAATTCCACATTGTTGAATTTTGTTGTCAATCATGACAAGGAGAACCGTCAAGGAAAAACATCATGTGATCAATGTAAGCAAATAGTGGATGTTGTGGAGGTGATGCGACGCCCTGTCCAATAGAATGAATGGACTCAAATAGCGTCCAATCAGATGAGAGCTTGAGCTCGATATAAAAACCCCACAAAGCCGATTATTTCTGGACACCATTATCAGTCTTTGTGTGGGTTCTGGTGGACTTTAGGAAGGATTAATTCCGCTTTCCCAAAGAAAATCAGTATAAGGTATGGTTTTTGTTTAAAATCGTTAAAACAAGCCTTTATTGTTCTAATAATTAGAAGTTGTGATGTGATACCGCTGCCAAGTCAATTTACAAAGACATCTATTTGTGGGCTATATTAATAATTTAAGTATGATCAGGAATGCATCAGTATCCAGACATAAAACGTGCATTCAAGCTCTGTTGTAAATTTGCAATGCGCAGTTTATATTTACCTAAAGGATTTAAATGTGTAGAAAGCCCAGTAATATTAATACAAAGGCATTTAAACGCTTTAAATGATATGTTGGTCAAGAGAACACGGATATGCGGATGATATGCTGCTTTTGTCCCAAACATCAGCAACGACCTTGCAGTCAGCCTCCTTTTTTCTGCAAGGTCTTTGGAGACGTTGCGCATTACGCATTCGTATGCTTTAAATAATAATACATGTTTCCCATTCAAGACTTTCGTAATGCACAGTAGGCATTACATAACATTCAAAAACTGCATGCATTTTATAATGAGGCGTCAATTATTGGGCGCGCACTCGACATTCCATCATATTTACTGCCCGCGTGACATGACACATCACCGAACACAATTATCGTCATACCACGACCGTTTGTTGCTGTAACGGTTTAAACAATTTAAACAAATTCTCCTGTTTTAGAAAATGCGCTTTAATGCTGTTACGTCATTATTAATGCAGCTGAGGGGCTGGCTTTGTTCTCGTTTTTTAATCCGATTTTAATTCGCCTTTAACATCCTTGTTTCCAAATATTTGCACCAGGTAGACGCAACCATGCCTTTCGGTAACACTCACAATCAGCTGAAGATGAACTACTCCGCCGAGCAGGAGTATCCCGACCTCAGCAAGCACAACAACCACATGGCGAAGGTGCTGACGCCCGAAATGTACGCAAGCCTTCGGGACAAACAAACCCCCAGCGGATTTACCCTGGATGACGTCATTCAAACCGGCGTTGACAACCCAGGTAAATGGCCTATCTTCAAAATGGAAAAGTGCCCGTATTTCTACCGGCGCTCCGGTGTATGGTGGTGCTCATGTTAAAGTATTTATGCGATCCCCCGGCTTTAGTCCGTGCGTTTCCTTTAAGCTTGTCTATGCTGAGGTGAATGTCAAGAATAATGACATTATTAATTGAATGTCAAGTTGTAAGTTACTTTAAGCAAAATGCTCTTACATTTTTATCTGTCCCTGTTGGAAGAAGTGACTAAAGATTTTGATGACTCATCCTGCACTGCACTATTGTTAATCAATCAAGTGTTCTCTAGTAGGGGCATGTCCTTCCCCAATACTGCCTGAAGCCAATTAGCAAGTTTTGGTTTTAATTGCCATATCACAAAAAAAATAAAAAATAAAAAAATCTATATGAATAAAGAACAAATGCAAATGTATGGACTCAATAGTACGTAACTAGGAGTGAAAAGTACCAATAAAATATATCTTGACAGACTTTTCATTCTTAAACAAAATGCATTTCAACTGCTGCAACACAGGCTTATCTTAAGCTCTTGAGGGTTTTTTTTTTTTTTTTTTTTTTTGAGGATGAAATTGTTTGGGTATTGAGCAAGATAAAGCAGATTGTCTAATAACAATCATTTGTTGGATCCCTAAACACTATTTGCTATAAATGAATATAAATAGCAGTCATCCTCAGGTGATAATTATCTAGCTTAAGAGCTCACCAATGATCCTAGACCATTAAGATCACAAAACATTTTGCACAAATGACAATAGCAACTTAATTTTTATTGTTGTAGTCTGATCATTTGTCAAATTGGTACAAAAACGACCTTGAATATTATTTCTGAATGTACTTTTGAGTAACCAGGACTCTGGGGAAGCCTCCTTGGGCTGCCTCATATACAAGTGCTTTTACAAAGCATACATTGGCCTTTGGTTGTGGTGGTGGCGCACTGACCCTGATAGACCCATTCAAAGCATTCTTGGGCCTGATATGCCCAAAACGAACAGGGAACCTGTAATGTACAAACATGATTTGCATCTCTTGCATAGTGCTGCTTGCTGTTGTAATCCTGGTGGCTAGTGCATGTTATGCACTTCAGTATAAGCGTTTTCATGTATTTGACTCTTAATTGATAACATAAGGTTGTGAAGTCCAACAAAGGAAGGGTTGTGTTTAATCTCATGATTGCTGCAAGGCCAACCGTGCGGTAACAAACACGATGTGTGGCTATATTAAGCTGTCGCCCAATCTGTTTGCCGTCAAGGTTAAAGAAATGTCCAAAACATTATTTGTCTCTACAACATATGACTAAAGTCCAGGATTTGTCTGACTGCTGATCTGTTGTGTTCCAGGGCATCCTTTCATCATGACTGTGGGCTGCGTTGCTGGAGACGAGGAAACGTATGAGGTGTTCAAAGATCTTCTGGATCCCATCATTGAGGACCGTCATGGTGGATATAAACCCACAGACAAACACAAGACTGACCTGAACCCAGACAACCTCCAGGTACACTGCGTCTCTCCGTCTGGTGCATCTAATTGGGTTTAACGTTTCAAAATGGTCTGCTGCTAATTTTAGTCGTGTTTTTAATAGGGTGGAGACGACCTTGACCCCAACTACGTTCTGAGCTCCAGAGTGCGAACCGGCAGGAGCGTCCGTGGTTTCTGCCTCCCTCCTCACTGCAGCCGCGGGGAGAGACGCGGCATCGAGAGTCTGTCCGTCGAGGGTGAGCTCGCCTAGCCGTCTGTTTGCATAGGATGTACTTGATTCACGATTGGTCGCTCAAGAGGAGTGGGCGGAAACATAAGTGATTCAAGCATCCACTCTGTAATGCCGTAGGTCTGTTGTGATGTGTAATTATTTTTTTCACAGCTTTGGGAGTCCTTGATGGCGATCTTAACGGAAAGTATTATGCCCTCAAGGACATGACGGATGAGGAGCAGCAGCAGCTGATTGATGACCACTTCCTGTTTGATAAGCCTGTGTCCCCACTGCTGCTGGCCTCTGGGATGGCCCGTGACTGGCCCGATGGCAGAGGGATCTGGTGAGTGAACAGGCTTCTGGGTTCATTGCTCCTCTCAATTTTGGGTTCAATTTGGACTTTGGTTCAATCCCAACTTACTAAATGGATCCATGTAGGTGTGATCATAATAACAATAATAATCTAAAAAATAATAATATTATTATTTGTAATTCCAACTGGCTATGAAAAATAGTCATGTTGATGTGTGTATATAATATATATAATATATATTTATATTTTACATTACAAAATGGATACATTTAGGGTGCCAGCTTAACTGATGTATATCAATTTTATATATATAATATATACATTTACTTTTTTTTTTTTTTTTTTTACTTTTTTTTTTATACCCTGTATAAAGATTATCTGGTTTGTTTATCATTTTATTTAATTTTTTTTATAATTTATTATTATTAAATAATTCAAATTTTCAAAATTAACCACATTGAAGCTCATATATTGTATTTTATATTAAATGTAATATGTGATGTATAATTTTTATTATACATTTATTTTCTCAATGCTTTTAGGCACAATGACAATAAGACATTCCTTGTCTGGGTGAATGAGGAAGACCATCTTCGTGTCATCTCCATGCAGAAAGGAGGCAACATGAAGGAAGTCTTCAATCGCTTCTGCACTGGCCTCACAAAGGTGTGTTTTTGTTTTTACTGGTCACTTTAGTAACACTTTCCGCAGCTCCAATATTGCCAGATTTTAAAATCTTAATCCGCTTGCCTTGCAGATCGAGGAATTGTTCAAAGAGAAGGGCCATGAGTTCATGTGGAACGAGCACTTGGGCTACGTCCTAACCTGCCCCTCCAACCTGGGCACAGGGTTGCGTGGTGGCGTTCATGTCAAACTTCCCAACGTCAGTAAGCATGAGAAATTCGGTGAGATCCTCAAGCGACTGAGGCTCCAAAAGCGTGGAACAGGTATATATTCACCTGAGCCATACAATCCTGTATTACCTGTACAGAATGTCCTCTCCAATACTAACCTTGCTCTCTTCAACAGGTGGTGTGGACACAGCTGCAGTAGGTGGTGTCTTTGACATCTCCAACGCTGACCGTTTGGGCTTCTCTGAGGTAGAGCTGGTTCAGATGGTGGTGGATGGAGTTAAGCTGCTTGTAGAGATGGAGAAACGCCTGGAGGCAGGCCAGTCAATCGACGACCTCATGCCTGAGCAGAAGTGAACACTTCGTGACTCCTAACTTAACTCCTTCCCTGCCTCCACCAGTCCTCCCTTCCTCCAGTACCAATAATCTTAACCACATCAAGGAACACACTCCACCCAAACGGTAGTGGCACTAAAGTTAGACGAGTCTTCCATCAGTGTGAAGGATTTTGTATCTCAAACGTCCTGCAATGTTGAAGATGGAGTTTAACACCAGAAATAAAGTCTCTTTGGCCCATGGAGTTTCTTGTGTGCATGTTATTGCTTGCTTAAACTATTTGTTTGCTGTAATTTCATGGAACAATCAGTTCATTTTCCTGTTCTGCATTTGTCCAGTTGCCAGAATCAAATGCCCCATTGAACATGGGTTTTCTAGCTGTTAAATTATGCTTATGTATTTACAGTTTTTAAACCGTAAAGCTGTCATGGTGTGCAGTCTATACTATAGGATACAATGTAGAATCCCTGTGCTTGAAGGCCATTAAATAAGGGGACAAAATGTCACAAGATCATTTTTGATTTGCCCTAATACAGGAACCACAATCTCAAGAG
Source organism: Leuciscus leuciscus (assembly GCF_965113295.1). Classification (NCBI taxonomy): domain Eukaryota; kingdom Metazoa; phylum Chordata; class Actinopteri; order Cypriniformes; family Leuciscidae; genus Leuciscus; species Leuciscus leuciscus. Next base: position 26,471,254 of record NC_138743.1, on the reverse strand, counting down.
CATTTGTGGTTTGAAGAGTAGACTAGTTCTTATTGCATTTTTTAATTCCAATTTAAGAGGTTGCATATGAATGCTTCTGTCAAACCAGTCGTATACTGTCACCTAGTGGCCATATAAGGACATGCACCCAAAAGAACGTCAATATTTTGTTGCGCTTTGTTTTGATCTCCTTTTAATCCGTGCTTTATTCCAAGTTCTAATACAGCACTTTTTTTTTTTCTTTTTTTTTTGGAAACCATGAATGTAATTTACCATACAGACATTTAGGCAAGGCAAGTTTATTTATATAGCACATTTTCTACACTATAGCAATTCAAAGTGCTTTACATAGAGAGGAATAATCTCAAAATAAGACAAAAGCTTTGCATGGAAAGGAATTATAATAATCACACTATAGCAATTCATAGAGCTTTGCATAGAAAATAGACACAATAAAATCAGGGGAAATTAAAACAGTTATAAAAAGGAATTAAAAGAGATAAATGATAGTTATAAAATGAATTAGAGTAAAAATGAATTAAAATAGTAAAAAGATGATGCATAGAATAAACTTCTCATCTGGCAAAACACCGGTGTATTTTATTTTGACTGAGATTTCCTCATGACGGTCAGTATTAGATTAGTAATCTGTACCAATCCAGACCAGTAATCTGCACTAGTCACCACAGTGTTCTCTTGATAATCTGTACCAGACTAGTCATCTGTACTAGTCACCACAGTGTTCCCTTGACCGTCATCAGTCAATCCCTCTCAAACTCCAACACAGAAAGGTGAGCACTTGCTCACAAATTTGGTCATCAAGACCATCGGGGTTTCCCCCACTACTACAATACCCTTCACTAAACACCGGTTATCAATCCGTGCCATTTGAGTTCAGTTTAGAATCAAAAGGAAGAATACAGTAGTTTAGAATCAAAAGGAGAATGCAGAGATAAAATACAGTGTTATCAGTCGGACGCACAGTGGCACAGAGCTCATTCAGTAAATGCACAGCTAAACAGATGTGCTTTGAATGTGACCACTGTAGGAGCACATCTGATCTCGTCTGGAAGCAGGTTCCAGCTGCGGCTGGCATAGTAGCTAAAAGCAGACTCACCATGCTTAGAGTGAACCCTTGGTAATTTTTGGTGATGTGATCCTAATGATCTGAGTGATCTGTTGGGTTTATATCTGCAATGTTTTGAGGTCCTAGGCCATTGAATGGTTTATATACCAGTAATAGTACTTTAAAGTCAATCCTAAATGTAACTGGGAGCCAGTGTAAAGACCTGAGGACTGGTGTGATATGTTCATATTTTCTGGTTGTGCTCAAAATCCTGGCGGCAGCGTTCTGTATGAGCTGAAACTGTCTTGTGGTCTTTTTGGGAAGGCCAGTGAAGAGTCCATTACAATAATCCACCCTGCTGGTGATGAAAGCATGCACAAGTTTCTCTAAGTCGTGTCTGGAAACAAAGCATAATTCTTGCAATATTTTTTAGATGATAGAACGCTGATTTAATTATTGCTTTGACATGACTACTGAAGCTAAGGTTGGACTCCAGAATCACACTGAGATTCCTGACTTGATTTTTAGTTGTTAGTTGTTAACTTCATCTTTGTTTCCAAACACAATGACTTCAGTTTTGTCTTTGTTTTATCTGAAGAAAGTTTTGGCACATCCAACTGTTAACTTCATCAATGCATTGGCACAGGGAGTCAATGGGGCTGTAATCATTAGGCGATAGGGCTAGGTAGATCTGTGTGTCGTCTGCATAGCTGTGGTAAGCAATTTGGTTCTTTTTCATTATTTGGCTCAGTGGGAGCATATACAGGTTGAACAGGAGTGGCGCAAGAATTGAGCCTTGAGGGATGTCATGGATGTCCACTCAGACTTATGGTCTCCTATACTCACATAATAACCTCTCCCTTCTAAGAATGACCTGAACCATTTTAGGACTATCCCAGAAAGCCCGACCCAGTTTTCCAGCCTGTCAAGAAGTATGTTATGATCGACAGTGTCAAATGCAGCTCTGAGGTCGAGTAGTACCAGCACTGATAATTTGCCTGAATCTTTGCCTTTTAAAGTATTTAAGCAAATATCGTTTATTATCTTTATGAGCGCTGTCTCTGTGCTGTGATGCGGTCGGAAACCAGATTGAAAATTGTCAAAGTATCCATTCGAGCTTAAGAATTTGTTCAGCTGATTGAAGACAACTTTTTCAATGATCTTGCCTGAAAGGAAGATTTGAGAACGGTCTATAGTTGCTTAATATGGTCTTATCCAGATTGCTCTTTTTCAGGAGGGGCTTGACAACTGCAGAGAGAAGTGAAGAGTTTACCACTTCTAGAAGATCTACTTCTAAACAGTTTAACACACTTTTGAAAAAAGATGTGGGAAGTGTGTCAAGGGCGCATGTTGATGTTTTAAGGTGCTGTACGTTTTCTTCCAAAATTTTGCCATCAATTTCTTCAAAATCAGACATAGTGACTACTTTCTCAGGTTGTGGTCTGATCAGTCTGACCCCAGCGCAACTCAAGGATGTGCTGATCACCTTTCTGATATTATTGATTTTCTCAGAGTAGAAGGAAGCAAACTCACTGCATTTGCTGTCTGAGAGCAATTCATTGGGAATCTGGCTTGGGGGGTTCGTCAGTCTCTCTACAGTAGCAAAAAGAGTGTGTGTGTTGTTTAAGTTGGTGTTTACAATATTCGAGAAGAAAGTCTGTCTAGCTTTGCCTAGTTCCATATTGAAAGCATGGATGCTGTCTTTGTAGATGTTATAATGGACTACAAGTTTTGTCTTCCGCCACATGCGCTCTGCTTTTCTGCATTGTCTTCTCATATTTTGCACTGCTGTTGAGTTTCTCCAAGGTGCTTTTAGTCTGCCACTCTTCTTCCTGACTTTCACAGGAGCAATATCATCCATTACACATTTAACTTTTGAGTTAAAAGAATCAAGGTTAAAATCAACAGAGTCAGCAGATATGCTTGGTGTTAAAGATATAGCCTTCATAAATAGTACACTAGTGTTCTCATTTACGCACCTCTTCTTGACAGACACAGATCTAGCTTCAATGGCAGGAGAGATCAATATATCAAAGAAAATACAGAAATGATCAGACAGTGCTACGTCCTTAATAACAATCGATGAAATGTTTAGACCCTTACTGATAAGTAAATCTAGAGTGTGTCCACGATTGTGTGTGGGTCCATGTACATGCTGAGTCAGATCAAAAGTTTTTAAAACAGTTTTGACCCATATTGTTTTCTGCATTATCTATGTGGATGTTAAAATCTCCAGCAATAGCAAAACAGTCAAACTCTGAGGTAATTGTTGATAACAGTTCAGTAAAGTCCTCAGCAAAGGCTGGAGAGTATTTTGGAGGCCTGTAAATAATGATGAGTAAAATGCGTGGAGCAGCTTTTAACACAATACCCAGATATTCGAAAGATGGGTAATTCCCAAATAATATTTGCTTACATTGATAGACATCTTTAACAAGAGTAGATACACCCACACCTCTTCTACTCTCTCTGCATACACTCATAAAAGTAAAGTTAGGAGGGGATGTTTCATTAAGGATTGTTGCACTGCAGCTGTCTTCTAGCCATGTTTTATTTAGATGCATAAAATCCAGGTTGTCTGTGGTAATTAAGTCGGTGACTACTAAAAGTGATTTATTTTTAAGTGAGCGATTTACTTTTTGTCCCCACAGCAATCTTAGTTTGACATGTAATAGGCACCAGATTAGTTGGGTTTGCTGTACGGCTTTTGAAGGCCTTAGACTTTCTATCATGTAATAGAACATCAATAGAGAAAGATACAGTCACACTGGGTTCCCGCTTGTTCTGTAAACATTTGAGAAAGTTAATGTTATCATAGTGGGGACCCGACGCATATCACTGAGAGCTGGTATCAGTTGTTTTTGGTTCACCTCGAGCAGATGGGGGAGGGTGTGGGCCCTGGCACTGTGGCAGAGGCCGAAGAGCTCTCACAGGAGGAGGGGGAGGGCGAGCTGGGCCCGCAGGCTTTGGTGTTCGCGGGGCCTGACGTTTTTTGGTTGATATCTGAGGGCTTGCAGAAAAAAAGAGTGGGATAGTTTGGTTCCAGCATACACCAGTTCTTCCATTTTCTCTGAGAAGCACAGAAGTGGAGATGCTGGAGAGAGGGATAATGTGTCTGGTGTTATCGGAGGCTGTGATATGTTGCCCTGGTTTTCCTGGCTGTTTTCCAGGAAGTCATCCTTGGGTCTGAATCTTAATTTAGTTAACCATATACACTCACCTAAAGGATTATTAGGAACACCATACTAATACTGTGTTTGCCCCCCTTTCGCCTTCAGAACTGCCTTAATTCTACGTGGCATTGATTCAACAAGGTGCTGAAAGAATTCTTAAGAAATGTTGGCCCATATTGATAGGATAGCATCTTGCAGTTGATGGAGATTTGTGGGATGCACATCCAGGGCACGAAGCTCCCGTTCCACCACATCCCAAAGATGCTCTATTGGGTTGAGATCTGGTGACTGTGGGGGCCATTTTAGTACAGTGAACTCATTGTCATGTTCAAGAAACCAATTTGAAATGATTCGAGCTTTGTGACATGGTGCATTATCCTGCTGGAAATAGCCATCAGAGGATGGGTACATGGTGGTCATAAAGGGATGGACATGGTCAGAAACAATGATCAGGTAGGTCGTGGCATTTAAACGATGCCTGCACAGTGGTAACAAGGCATGATGGATCCATGTTCTCATTCTGTTTACGCCAAATTCTGACTCTACCATCTGAATGTCTCAACAGAAATCGAGACTCATCAGACCAGGCAACATTTTTACAGTCTTCAACTGTCCAATTTTGGTGAGCTCGTGCAAATTGTAGCCTCTTTTTCCTATTTGTAGTGGAGATGAGTGGTACCCGGTGGGGTCTTCTGCTGTTGTAGCCCATCCACCTCAAGGTTGTGCGTGTTGTGGCTTCACAAATGCTTTGCTGCATACCTCGGTTGTAACGAGTGGTTATTTCAGTCAAAGTTGCTCTTCTATCAGCTTGAATCAGTCGGCCCATTCTCCTCTGACCTCTAGCATCAACAAGGCATTTTCGCCCACAGGACTGCCGCATACTGGATGTTTTTCCCTTTTCACACCAGTCTTTGTAAACCCTAGAAATGGTTGTGCGTGAAAATCCCAGTAACTGAGCAGATTGTGAAATACTCAGACCGGCCCGTCTGGCACCAACAACCATGCCACGCTCAAAATAGCTTAAATCACCTTTCTTTCCCATTCTGACATTCAGTTTGGAGTTCAGGAGATTGTCTTGACCAGGACCACACCCCTAAATGCATTGAAGCAACTGCCATGTGATTGGTTGATTAGATAATTGCATTAATGAGATATTGAACAGGTGTTCCTAATAATCCTTTAGGTGAGTGTATTCCCTGAATACTACAGGTGTTTAGCCAACAATGTCTTTTTTGTATTAGATACACCTTCATTGTACAGAGTTATCTCGTTATTTTAATTATGATACATTTTGGTAGTTAACACTTAAAGCATGAAAAACCCACCCAACAATTGCTATAAAATCTTTGTCAACCCCGACATGGCAGAGAAAAGTAACACGCACGATGACACAAAACCCCTCTTTAGCCCCACGTATACGACAACTACCTGAATAACACAGATCTCTTTCGCTATTCAATTTAAAATACACAGTGAAGAATTTTAATAGTATAATTATTTTCGACCCATGTTCCTGACTAATTAAAGACAAAGTCCCATCCCGCTGAATTAAAAATGTGCAAAAATACATGATGCACAGTTTATCAAATTCTACAAGATTAGGTGAATTAAGTGACGTGGTTTCAAATCTGTACGATAAAAAATAAAATAAAAAATAAATGTATCTACCGTTGGGTTGTCATGCAAGTAAATTAATCTTTGCTCTAAATGTATATCTGATATTGTTAAAAATACTTTAAGGATTTTCTGTATTTGACTCGTTAACCTTTATGAAAGGTACAGGAACCTACTGCATGTTAATACTCCCATACTGTGAGATATGGAGTGTGACCCGAGTGCTGGGCTTTATTTGATGTGCCCCAAAGATAGAAGATCTTTAGCTAAAAGCAAAGCACTCTCTCATCTTACCGCAATATTCATTCCATCAGGTGTCACATTGCTTCTAGCAACCAGGCATGACTAAAAATAGGCCTTTTTTAGGCCACTAAAAAAGCGTTAAACTAGATGTTAAAATCAATCTATCAAGCAAAAACAGACACTGAGCATAACAACACAAGGTGACATGATTTCTTGCTACGACTCATTTCTTTTTATTTGTGCACATGTATAGAACACAAGGTGCGAGTCACTGTATTTCACAGAAGCCCACACGGGCAGTTTAGTCTAACAGCATTGAGTCAAGCATGTCTCCTCTCTCATCCTCACAGTATTTACAAGGTTAAACTCCACAATAAAGCTCTTCACTGCCTCATCGGCAGAATATAAAAATCACATGACTAAAAACAGGAGTGGAGTGGAATGGAATGGGCTGGTATAATATAAAGCAACATTTAAAAAAAATCAATGTGTAAAATCAATGTAAATGCGCAGAACATTTTCAGCTGAATTCAAGCAAGCTGTCGCACTCCAGCAAATCCTGACAAGAACGTATAGTGTCAGTACCTGTAGGCTAAATACTGATTGATAATGATGGTTCATCTCAATCTCTCTGCACACTTCACACACTCTTCAAAACACTCCAATGCTGTGAAAAACTCTTCTCTGAACTTCACACTTCTGTAGGATGCTCACTGCAGTGAAAAAAGAAAAATCTCACTTACAGCATACATAAATCCCACACACCCTCACTCATATGCACCTTTATGAATCATATACATGCCTATCAGTATAAGGGGTTTTTCAGTCATATCAGAATAATCGTTCTATGCAAACTAAGTAGATTTTGTTCTCTGCTCTCTTCCAGTCTATACACTTGTTTTGTAGATGAGCTATAAAATTCACGCGCAAGTCCTTTGTTTTAAACATATATAACATATCAGCTTTCATTCATTCAGTTCAATTAAAAGTACTCAAAAATCTCACTTTGACAAAGAGCACTTCCTGCCCTGATCCTTTCAGCAAAGCATCATGGGTAAGCAACTACACATAAAGAAAAGCTCTTGTCAAAGAGATTAGTGCTTGATCCCCAAGGTGTGATGTACAGCTATTTTACATGGATACAAGAAACCGTGAGAGGAGTGGAGGGGGAGATACGGAGGCCTGGAAGCAGAGCTGACGGGGGCAGACCGAGAAACCTGAGGCTGCTTGTTTGGCCTGGTGTTGGCTGGAGAGTGTGTTTGTGGGTAGTGGGGTTGATTGTGTCTCCCGGTTCAGGGCTTAGCAGCTTCACCCCTTCTGTTGTCCAAGTGGCACAGAGGTGAAAGATGGAGGCTCAACACCTCGAGACATCAGTCCAGTTAGTCACCCAGAAGAGGGTTACGCCAGAGACCTCTGACGTGGCTTTATTCTGGGGTATAGCTATAGAAACAAAGAAACACATAACCAGTCATTTCATAATATACTGCACACTAATGTTAAAAATGGGGGTTTGGAAAGAAATTAATACATTTATTCAGCAAGTAGGCATTAAATTGATCAAATTAATCTCTCAATTACTTTCAAATGTGGTGTGCCACACTCAATACACATTAAAGTAAACAATTATAGTGTGCACCTACCCCCAATAGGTTACGTGGCACATAGCCCTCTTTGTCGTTGAGTTTACTCCACCACCAGTCTGTCTCGGTATCGTCTTTCCTGCGTAGGACAGTAATGGCGTCACCCTCCTGAAAGGAAAGCTCATCTGCGCTCTGAGCCTCATACTCCCACAGAGCGTACACAACTCCTTTATTCATCACGCCCAACTTCTCCTGCACGCCTGTAAACACACAGAGAGAGAAAGCTCTTAATACGGTATGCAAGTGTCACATGCAGTACAATATTATAGTATTAACTTGAGCACCACACAAAAAAAATAGGTTACACCTAATTATATTGGTGAGGATTGAGTAATAATATTGGATTTAAAAGTTTGTCAGATGTTTTAATGTTTTTGAAAAAAAGTCTCTCATGCTCTCATGAAATATTACTGCAATTTAAAACGACTGTTTTCTATTTTAATATATTTAAAAAATGTAATTTATTCCTGTATTGTCAAAGCTGAATTTTCAGCATCATTACTCCAGTCTTTGGTGTCACATGATCCTTAAGAAATAATTCTAATGATTTGTTGCTCAAGAAACATTTCTTATCATTATCAATGTTGAAAACAGTTGTGCTACTTAATATGTTTATGTTTTGTGGCAGTTCCACACAATAAGTGAGTTCACACGAACAATCTCACATCAATCATGCCAAACAACCCGACAACAGGCAACTTCAACACAGGGAATCATTTTGTACAGCGACTGGTTCACTTCATTCAAAGCGCTCTAAACTCTGTACGCTGAGGACATCTGCTGGTAAAAGGCTTGTAAATGCAATGAGAATACAGCAAAAATATGTTCAACAAAACAAATCTATAATATCAGTAAATATTCTGAGAGAATATGATATTCTGATATATTAGAGAAATGATCTGCTTTTATTCAATTTGTAGCTCTTAATTTGTGTGTTTGCTCTATTTCTTTAAATTAAAAGTCACTTGGTTTAATATTTTGTCATCTAATACAGTGACTTTCATATATTAAGTGAGACTTGAGTGTCCAAACGTTTTGTTGATGAATTTGTACAATCTGAGATGCACAAATTGGTTGTTTGGTTAATTAAAAATGTTTTATTTTCTTAACTGCCTTTACTTTCCCATAAAATTAATTAGAGTTCTCAAATCGGATGGTGTGAGAAAAGGCCAAATATACAGGAATTCTCTGGAGAGGAAAAGAAAGATGCTCTTACCATAGAGAAACTGTGAGCACTGTATGAAACCCTCCTCCATCTCCTCACATTTGTCTGCTGCCGTCTCCACATCACTGATGGTGGTGGCAAAGATGGCAGCACCAGACTCCACCAGCAGCTTACACAGGTGCACGCTGTTACAGGAGGCGGCACAATGCAAGGGCGTCCTACACACACACACACACACACACACACACACACACACACACACACACACACACACACACACACACACGCACATCAGAGCTTTTATTGACTGATCAATCTCTTTCACACTGACAGACCCAACAATGTGTCCTCACCAGCCATCACTGTCTGCTGCATTCACATTAACACCAAAGTCCAGCAGGAACTTGACGATATGGTGGTGTCCAGCGCACACAGAGTTGTGAAGGGGTGTGATACCCTCATCATTAGGGGTGCTGGGATTGACAACCTAAGAAATGAGAAGAATTAAATAGGAATTGGTTAATAAAAATCCATCTGTGTCTGCGAGATCCGTTCACTACGCCACATGGCATACATCAATATACATTACATACCTCATAGATTATCCTTTGTACGAGGTCAAACTCGCCCTCCAGTGAGGCATCCAGCAGCAGGGCGAGTGGGTTGAACTTCACTCTAAGGCCGTGACCTGTCCGCTCTGAGTCTGGCTTTTTTAGGTTAGTGCGTTTGCCCTGTTGAGGACATGGACCGTTAGGCTTTGTTCGGACAGCACTCAAACTCATTTGTTTTTCAAATCTGATCTTTAGGACTGACTGTCCTGACTGTTGCAAGCGAATTAATCTGATGGGTTTGTACAAATCAGCCAAGTCAATATCTGGTGCATCTATTTCAGCTGCTATAGTAGTGGTGTAAACATTAACAAGGTCAACACGATGAGATTTTCCAATACACAGTGACTGAGAGTAGCTGTCAGTGTGAGAAGAGCGGATGGAAACAGGAAATTTGCATCTGCTTGAGTCTGTCATGACATCTAACCTCACAAGGCACATGAGAACATAAGTAAGATTTCATACATTCATATGGCTGTCGAATTGAGTGTATTTGGACAATGTTGCATATAGCGTTGTTGCACAGATTTTTCTATCATTCTAATATGCTGATTTGGTGCTTATTTCTATCAATGTTGAAAACCGTTTTGCTATTTAATATTTTGTTGGAAACTGTAATACTTTTTTTCAGGATTCTTTGATGAAAAGAAAGTTTAAAAGAACTGCATTTATTTAAAATATAAATCTTTTGTTATATTATAAACTTTAGATTCATTTATACTACAGGGCCGTTGAATGCTTGAATCTGATTGGTTGATGAACGTTCTAAGGTGTGCATTATTTTCAGGGAAACGCACGGCTAAAGTAGTTCCAGGCAGGTCTTGACCGCATTACAGTTCCATATCACTTCGCGTAGTCAACTGTAATAACGGAAAATAGGATACAATTCATAACAAGAAAAAGCATTTAGCCCCATGCGCTTGATCTGCAATTTTCAATGTCTAGCTTCACAATCAATAGAAACATGCAGTTTAATTTGAATAAATAAACTATAAAGTCCTATCTATAATCAATAGAAAATTAAACTGAATATAGGCTAAATAAATGGATAGTCCTGCAGCACGGATTTTTATTGCAGATAATTTAACAAATAAATAATTATTGATAGGCCTACTTGTTAAAAGGGCTTTGGGTTTCATTTATTTGGCTAGTCTACTGTCATCTGTCAATAATAGAAAAAAAAAAGAATTAACGAATTAATTAAAACGAATTGAATTAATAAATAAATAATAATATTGACGCACATATGCTTTTCTGTCTCATTATTGCAACATCTCTCTCTAATAACTGCATTAATAACTGCATAAAGCCGGGAACACACTTTAAGGCCGGTTATGAACGTAATTTGATACTTATGACTGATCATGCCCAAACGCGTGTTCAGCGCGTTCAGTCTGTGTTCAAAGTCGGTGTTTAAAATCTGCTGCAGTCGATGAAAACAGTCAGAGAATGTGTCAGCTAGTCGTGTGTCCCCAGCATTAGTCTGCTATCAGTGGCTCAAACCTCCGTTACTAACTCTACCTAACCCTAACCCTAACCCTAACCCTAACCCAGCATTAGTCTGCTATCAGCGGCTCAAACCTCCGTTACTAACTCTGAAATGACGTTTTGGAATTAGCAACGGAGGCATGGGATTAGATGCATAAGAAATTAGTCCTACATACAAGAGCATTTTAATGACAAAAACTTTACAAACGTCTTGAAATACATAATCTGAACAATGTTTCGAGGTGTGGTAACTGTAGTATAAGCGGAATAATTGACTTCAGGCCGTTGAATTATTAGAAAAATAATGCACACCCGAGGTGTAACGGCCACTCCGCTTCGCGTCGTGACCGCATTACCACCTCGGGTGTGCATTATTTTTCTAATAATTCAACGGCCTGTCGTCAATTATTCCTTACTTAATGCATCCTTGCTGAATAAAGGAATTATTTTCTTTAAAAAAAATGTTTACTGACCCCAAACTGTTGAACGGCGTATGCCAAAATGCCCAAAAGACAAAAACAAAAAACTATTCAGTATGACTGAAAAATGCATTTTAAAATATCCAAATTTAATCCCATACTTTATTCAGATTTTTTTTATTTGAAATGGAATAGTAAATGCTGGATTTCATGTAGTTCTACCTGCAGACTTGAGATATAAAATATGTGACCATTTTTTAAAATGGCACATTTTATGTTGTAATAAATAATAATAATAATAATAATAATAGATATCATTTAATTGTAGCAAATGTATTGCAAATGTATTATTTAGATGGCATATTATAATACAATACAAAAAACATATATGAATGTATAATAGGTAATATTAAGTTTTAAGACTGTGTTGTAATATACAATAATTATAATCTAAATAATATTTATATGCAATAATTGATTATGACTATTGTTATTATTAGTAATATATAATATATGTATCAGTAAACCAACCGTGGGTTGGGATGAGGGTGAGGTGTCTGCTTCTTCAGGGGTGCTGGCCTCAGCTACAGGACTCGGCAAAACCGCTACAGGTTCCGCAGGATTGTTGTTATTGTCTTCTGATGGTTCTGGTGCCGGAGGGGTCAGCGGCTCAACCGCTTGCTCTAGGGGCTCATTATCATTGGCGTCACCTTGCAGGACAGCGTCCTCAACAACAGCACCCTCAGAGGGCGTGGTAGGCGTCTCTGAAGGTGGATTCCCATTGTCTGCATCAAACTGCATTTCACCTGTGGCAGCGGAGGGCTGGTAGAATGGAGTCACTCCTCCACTTCCACTCACACCTCCCATTCCTCCCTCCATCCCTCCAGCTAGGGTGTTGAACCGCTGATAGAGAAGTTTCTGGATGTTGGGCCCATTGGGGCCCTCTGGCTCTGTAATTGAGCTGCGCTTCTTAAGCGGACGTGGAGCATTGGCCAGTTTCTTGCGCAAGACCTCCAGTTCAGCATCGCTCTGGTAGCGCATCGGGGAGTGCACCATGGGTGTGAGTTTAGTGGGGCTGAGAGGTCGTGGGATGTGGTCCACGCTGGGTTGGGGCGGCTCAGGAACACCTATGATTTGACCATCGAAGTCCAGCTCAAGATCCAACATGTCTCCTCCGGGACCCTGCAGGGCAGGAAAGGCCCCAGAGCCCCCGAAAAGTAATGGGGAGGGGGGTGTAGAGCTGGGAGGCAGGACTGGCTTACCATATACTGCAGGCAAAAAGAACAAAATACTCAATTATACTGTACTCAGGAATAAAACAAACACATAATCAAGAAATAAACCACATAATTCAAAGAGAACTTCATTCTTGAATCAGTCTGCACGTTTTTTAATTTTTTTTTACGTGAAGTGCTAAAATGACATCTTTGACACCTGTGCTGTATTTAGCTTTTCTTTTTTTCAGTGGGGAATTTTTGAAGACACTTGTGTAAAGTTAAAAAGACACCTGCATTCTGTTGCACCGCATCTATCTGTTTTTAAAAACACTAAGACGCATCCTGTGTGAACATGGACTGTGTAAAAATACAGATTTTCTTTTTTCCATATTAATTATACTGATTCATAGAATCCCAAGAGCAATCTTTCATTCTAAGCATATTGATTTATAGATACACATTTTATTACAGCGGTATTCAGACACTTCTACTATACTTTTTCATGGGTGTTTATTATTAAGAAGAGCTCATGAAATTTCATAATTTTAGATATTGATATAATAGGTTTACACACAAAATGCAATTTAAAGTTGACTTCAGTTAATATCTGCAGAGCGGTCTTTGGTTGTACTATATTATCATATATTATTCACAGTTATTAATATTTTGTTAATACAGAATTATATATTTTTTATTAATTTATAATTATATTATAAAAATTATTTCAATATTTCATTTTTAAATATGTTCTATTAATTCTATTCATATAATATTTTTAATGTATCAAGTTAGAAGTCTCCTTGCATAATTGTACAGTATTAGCTAAACCTGATGTGAACACCCCGCAATGTTAAAAGACTGCCTTAAAATTGCCAGTATAAGTATTAAACTGTTGAACTTGAATATCAAATCAGCTGCTGATGTATACCTGCTTTGACTGCAGGCTTGATGTTCAGAGGGTAGTTCTTTGGGGCTGCTTGTTGTAGGTACATGTGGTAGATGGAGCTTGAGTTCATGGTGGCTGGGCCCTTTCTGGGTGACTGCGGTCTGGAGCCCTTATCTGGGATGAACGGCCTTACCGCAACAGCTAGAGGAGGGTCTGGTCTCTCCCCGGCGGGGAAAAAGGGTGGACTGGGCTGGAAGGTGGGACTGGGGGGAACAGAAATGCGCTGCTGGATCTGCTGAGATGACGAGCCAGAGGGTGTAGGGGGGACACGGGGCCAGGCCGGCAGTGGCGGGGGGTTGTTGGGTAGGCTGGGCACTGGCCGGAGTGGAACGTCCTTGCGGCGATCCAAGGAGCTGGTGGAACCCGAGTTGGCAGATGAGATGGGGTGGTTGCTGGTATGGGCTCCATATGGGGGAGGCTGGGGCTTGTTGAGAGGAGGACCTGAGCCCATTTTACTGGAATCCTGAACCTAAAGGGGAAACAGGAAAACATTTTATGATGGTAAAATAATAAGAGGGCAATTGTGTATGCTGGTGTTAGTTAGACGTACCTTATCTGCAGGAGTGCCTGCAGGTGATGCCGTTTTACTGGTCGTGTCTGTTCCAGACTCCTTCCAGTCAGGTGGCTTGACTGATGGGTTGCTCTTGTTGAGGGTGGGCCAACCGGCATCATTAGCTAGAAAGGGAAAGAAAGGGAGCATTAGAACAAGATCAGAAATGACAAAACCCCTCACAAGCACATTTATGATTACAGCAGTATGACGAACTGCACTGCTAATATATTAGACATGACTTCTAAGTTGTCTAGGCATGTTCTTGAGTTAGGAGATATGAAGTGTAACAATCTTGAATGTGGAAATTAAGTTTACTTCCTTACATCTACAAGAACAGTTCAGATGACCATAAATCGTAAGATAACGCTATTCTGCTAAGCCTGCATGAATATTGTTGACTGCAAGATATCTTGACGATTTTGGAACTTGAAAGAGCTTGATGTGTGGCGTGTACATTTTGTGTGAAGTCAACAAGTTAGCTGAATGTTAGAGAATGATGAAATGAAACCAGTAATTTAGTGAGTTTAAATGTACTGAGGAAGAAGTAGAAAGCCCAGTGAACCTAATCAGGGTAGAGCTTCTCATGCCAACACATACATTCACTCTCACACAATCTAATTACATTCTTGCACACACAATCATATACACACATACTCCCAAAAGACAGGATCAGCAGCTTTTGACTCATATTGAATTGCAGTAAAGAGTAGAGTGAATTTAATTAACCAGGCAGCAGGATCTAGTGTATCATTAAGGTACAATTTCTCATGAAAAACCTATAATTTTAACTTGTCTCTTAAAGGTCCCATGACATGAAATTTCCACTTTCTGAGGTTTTTTAACATTAATATGAGTTCCCCTAGCCTGTATATGGTCCCCAAGTTTCTAAAAATTTGAATCGGTGTAAATCGAGCTTTTGCTATCTTTCTCTGCCTTTGAGAAAATGGAAGCTCAACCGGGCTGATCTTGAATCTCCTCCTTATGACGTCATAAGGAGAAAAGTTACCTCCCCTTTCTCTGCTTTGCCCGCCCAGAGAATATTTGTCGCCCATGAGAAAATGAGCTAGGAAGTAGATGGCTTTTGAGGGAGCTAAGCATAATAATTGCTCAATAATTGGATGTACAAATGAACATCGAATGGTCAATACAGAGCTGGGCTTGCTGAACGTCGGACAAGTCAACAAATTATATATAAGTGTGTTGCTTTACTGTTTATGGTTACCTAGCTTCTTACACGTAGAATGTGGCTGTCACATTAGCTATGCAGTTACTTGCGCTAATGTAAAGGTAGACAGCATCAAGTTACACATACTGTAACACGAGTGTTGTACATTTCTTTGTTATTTGGATAACCGTTTTCTTGTTGGTTATATGGCGCGCGCGATATCCGCATTTCAAGATCGTAGAGCTTGATGTAATTGTAATAAGATAAATTACAGACGTTACAGATCTCTCAAGGATAGGCAACAGTAGGTTAGCGTTAGCTACATGATGATAACTGTAAACCATCCGAATAAAGTACCGTATCCAGACATATTATTTTAAACTAACCATTCGGAAACGTCCTGCTGGAGCCGCTGAGTTGCAACTTCTTCATCCGTTGCTTCTCCATCTGGATCAGATTCTGGGTCAAACTGAAATGCTTGATCGACTGCGTGTCTTCGTGCCATTGCAATATATCCAACGTAAACAAACATGCATGGTACCGTTGCGCAAGATGGTCAAGGCCACACCCACCCTCCACCGTGCGCCGCCTTTCTCCTCCTCATTAGTATTTAAAGCTACAGACACCGAAACGGCCCATCTGAAGGAAGCTCATTCTGG
The DNA here is from genome assembly GCF_965113295.1 of Leuciscus leuciscus. Taxonomy (NCBI): domain Eukaryota; kingdom Metazoa; phylum Chordata; class Actinopteri; order Cypriniformes; family Leuciscidae; genus Leuciscus; species Leuciscus leuciscus. Next base: position 26,455,319 of record NC_138743.1, on the reverse strand, counting down.
GACTGGCTTGTGGTGGCTATAATTCTGCACCGAGGCTGAATTTTTGGAAAGAGATTTCAGATACAGTACTAAGGACCACTAAGGACTATATTAAAGCCTACAAAAAGTAGCATGTCATGGGACCTTTAAGCCACATTCTGTTTGGAAAATTGTCTCTCTGCGATTTAAGTGGATATGAACTTTAACAGAACCTACTTCTACATTGAAAAAAGTTGAATAATCTCTGTAAGATAGTGGAGTCCAAAAGTCTGAGATCACTAGAAAAATGCTATTATTTTGAAATTTTTTAATTACCGGTAATAATTTGTTTACATTACAAATTACACTACTGTTTAAAACTTTGGGATCAGTAAGATTTGTTTGTTGTTGTTGTTGTTGAAAGAAATAGATTAATTTAGCAAGAGCATATTTGATCAAAAGTGACTTAGTGAAAAGATTTTTAATGTTACACAAGATTTCTATTTTAAAAAATGCTGTTTTGAACTTCTATTCATTAAAGAATCCTGAAGGACTTTCCATAAATATATAAAAATAAAATCTTTTTCAACATTGATGATAAGAAATGTATCTTGAGCAGCAAATCAGCAAATTAGAGTGATTTCTGAAGGATCATGTTACACTGAAGACTGGAGTAATGATGCTGAAAATTCAGCTTTCCCCTCACAGGAATAATTCACATTTTAAAATATATTAAAATAGAAAAGTCATTTTACATTGTAATAATATTTCCCCAAATATAGTGTAACTGTTTTTACTGTATTTTTGATCAAATATATCAGCCTTGGTGAGCATAGAAAAATAAAAAAAATTAAATTCCAACCAGCCCAAACTAGTGTATATTATCCGCAATAGAGTAAATCTTTTAAATTGAAAATGAACATGATTTTCAGAATGACTTTGTATTTGATTAGTCTCTTTTGCTTTAATGACAGCAGCGCCAAACTTGATGATCATGTTCTCCAGAATGATTTGAGATGATCCAAGGACCATCTTAAGCTTCAATAAAAGCAAGAAAATCATACCATATGTACAAAGGAGTCACATGATCAATGACACTAATTTACTTATACAATCTGTATTTGATTCTGCATTGAGACTCATGAGTCATATATAGGGTAATGTAACAAGTCACGGAGACTTAGTCAACTGCTTTGATCCTGCTCACTACACTGAATAAGGTTCATAGGCCGTTCCTCCTGCCTTCCATCAGACACCTTCCCACTCACGAGAAGCGCTGTTCGACCCTGCCGCAGAGCAGGTGACTGGGGGTGGAGCCCCCGGGCCTGGGCGGGGCTCTGGAGGGGGCGGAGCAATCGGGTCCACTATGATGTCTAAATCAGAGACCTTCCAGGGGCCAGGAGGCTTTCTCACTCCATCTAACCCCCCCGCACAAATCCCACAACATCAAAGTACAGGGACAGCAAAGAGAAAAAAAAAGAGACACACATACACATATGCACAGCACAGAGCAGAAAGGACACAAGAGGTTAGAAGTGAAGAAAATGAGAAATCAACTTCATAATAAAACAGTAATTGAAGAGAGCGAACCCACAGCAGGAAGCAATGGGATACATGCCATGATCTTTAAGAGAAGAATCAAACCACTTTATTAACATTTACGTATTTGCAGATTGCAAATTACACTGCATTCAAGGTATACATTTAATTAGCTCATGCAGTCTCTGGGAATCAGATCCATGAGCTTGGGATTGTTAACACCTTCGCTCAACTGTGTGAGCTACAGGAATACTGTAGCACTTGACCGAACACCAATCCTATTAAGCCCACAGTATATTTTGGCATGTACGCTAGGGGGTGCGGCTGTGCGCATGACATCAATTTCATCAGCAGCATAGTATGTGCATACTGATTTTTCTAACCACACATTTTGCACTAATTAGATGGTCCACAAGGTGGCAACACTGGCCCAGGTCAGCGTTTCACAGTAGAAAAAAGAAAGAGACAGGACACAACGTGTGTTGAGCGTCTGTGTTCGTTTAAGCGGTGAAATGGAGCATAGTTTGAAAGGGTATGCATTTGGCTGTACGCATGTGGCAGGAGTTCAGCCAAATTTTAGGCTTTAGACACAAACGACTCTTTAAAACCGACTGGCTGGCTGTTACGTAGTCTGTCACAAAACAAGTCATATTTACAAGGCATCAAGTGGATAAAATTTAGGAAGAACTAGTTGGTGGATTTGCCAAAGTTTGAAAAAGGGTAATCAAATCTTTCAAAAAGTGTTTTGCTTGAGGCACTTAGTAGGAAGTGAAGTAGACCTTAATGAGGAGAACTGGTTTTCTGAACTGTGTCTGTTAAAATAATTGTATCTGACAAATTTGCAAAAAAATTAATAAAAATTCTGGTGTTTTCTGTTCAACATTCACAGAGATTGCTGCATCATTATTTGAATTAACTTCATTGCTTGCTGGTCTATTACCAAAACTTAAACGTGATGTGAGCAGTTCTCTTAGCGGGAATAAGCTGACTAGACGTTATGCTGCTCATCAGAAGTCTGGATCTGCAAGACTAAATGTAGACCTAAATGCAGACTACCGTCGATCAAAAGTAATCAAAGCAGTTTCATATTCAACCCAATGAGACTAAAGAGTTTATGTATTACAAAATTATAAAGCTGATTCACAATGTAGGATAAAGATAAACAGACATAAAGGGTACCATTTATTTGGTACCACTTAATTCCAAATAAATGTTTGCCGTTATCATGCATAGGTCATTGTTTAAGGACTGACCTGATTTGGAGCGGGCATGGTTGGCTGGGGTGTTGACGCCCAGCGACTGAGGTTTGAGGGGTTCAGGAGGCACTACATAACCCTCCTGCCTGCCTGGCACTGGGACCTGGATGTAGGGTCCCACGGCAGCCACACGGCCGGTGTTTCCATGAGCAGGCTGTGGAGAGGGAGGACCATTTACTCTATTCAGCTGCAGGAAGAGGAAAGGGGAAAAAGGAAAAATGGGGCAAAAATGGTAATGAGCCTAGTTGAAATTCAAAAACATTTCTCTAGTACCAGATAAACTCTCTGGATGTCTGAATGGTTTCTGAACAAGCCTGCTAAACAAATGAAACTAAGAAGCATGAGTGAGTGATGCACTCTGATGGCCTTACAGGAAGATTTTCTTTTTGACGTGCCTCTGCTTTTCTCTTGTACAGTCGATCTCTGAGCTCATTGATACGCTTGTCCATCAGAGTCACCTCCATGTTTCTCTTATTCAACAGCTCTTTCTGCTGCTGAAGTTTACTGTTCTGTTCCTGATTCAGCTTATTGCGGATCTGATGGGGGGAATTGGGGGGTTTGGATAAAAAAAAAAAGATCAATATCATCACTGACAGAAATGATAATAGCACACATACTAGTAACACAGACATACACGGACTAATCATCAAGCTAAGGCTATGGCTGATGCCATGTTTCTATAACAGAAAATGTCAAATTCAACAATTTTGAATTTATCATTCAAAACATTGTACTATTTTTTGTTTTTAATTTGATACATTTTGTGTATGTAATTTGAATGATTATTGCTAGAAATTAACACTCACATCATTTTAAACTGCATTTAGACATTATTTCCAAACTCTTTTAACAGGGTTGCAAACCTCATACACAATAAATAGAAAACTGACAAACAACCAATGAACCTGATCAACTTAAGCACTTTCACTGGCCATGCAGGAAATGCAGATTTCTCTGGATTTAAACATTGATGGAAACATTTGGGATAATGCAAGCACACAAGTCAACAAAATATAGAACACTGTTCTAGTGGTTTTTGGATATTTTAATGCAAAAATCGTATATTCCAAAATGGAAAATCACCACAGCAAAATCTCTTAATTACAATAATGGCTAAACAGTGCCCATACCTGCAGCTCTTGGTAGAGTTTGCGGAGCTCCAGGGCAGCGTTGCCGGTGACCTGACCGCCGAGGGTCTGCAGGCCGTTCAGTTTGCCTCTCCTCAGGTCCTCCAGCTGCTGGCTGAGCTGATCCACCCTCGAGACGGCCGACTGCAGCTCTGCCTGCTTCTCCTGGAACAGCCCGCTGATGTGCTCGATCTCTGCGGCTAACAGAACACAGCAGAGTTACACACACGCCAACTTGCGTGCAAACACACAGACATGCATGAGCCGACATACTTTCTCTATTACTATAGGATTATTATTTAATGTTCAATGAAAATATCATGTATGGCTGCACATGTTGTACAGGAGCTCATTCAAAATGCAAAACTAGCAGGCTGAACAGATATATTATATAAAGCAAAAAAATTAAATAAAGCTTTTATTGTTTTCACAACTTGTTAACCTTATAACAGCGTAAATGCTAGCACAACATGAACAAAACACTCAAATAAGGGTTAAAACTAAGTTTCATAAATAGAAAATCTGCACCATGAACCTGCCATGATATACTGATGACAATCCACAAAAATCTAATTTTATCTCCAGCAGAGTGGACAATCCCATCTGGAGTTGCGTGTGTGGGAGAGTTGGCATTATCCGAGTTCATTACAATTCACAGGCTATCGCAGTCCTAATCCTGACCTCACAGCATGTGTATTTATGTGCTCGAGAATACTTTTTGTGCGCAAACCCCCCCCCAAAATAACCACTGTATTCAACTATTAATTTTCTTCTGTGTGGGCCTCTGACGTGAGTTCACCTAGTATAACAGCGCAGCGCAACGTCAGAACGTAGGCTCACTATTGGCCGACGCTGGTCATGTGTGTGATGCTGGCCAATAGTGAGCCTACGTTCTGACGTACAACCCAGAAGCGCTGCGCTGTTACACTTCGAGAACTAACGTCAGAGGCCCACACAGAAGAAAATTAATTCTCGTCGCTTGATAAACTTATGGCTGAACCACTATAGTCACTTGGACAATTTTAAACATTGTCTTTACTAACTTTCTGGGCCGGTAAGTTTCAATAACATAGAAGCCTATGGAGGAGTGAGACAGCTCTCAGATTTCATCAAAAATATCTTAATTTGTGTTCTTAATTTTTGGGTGAACTAACCCTTTAACACAGACACGCAAAAGGTTAAAACCAAATAATCAGCAGCATCCAGCATCCAGTAGCCTATCCACTCGGATGAATGCTTAAGTCAGTGATCAAGCAAGTACATACACAGGTTGCCATTGATGACTTTACTGTAGTCCACTTGGCCCCTCATGGCACGGATCTTCTTGAGTTTGGCTTCCTGACTCTCCACCCTCTCCTTCAGCCTCTGTAGTTTTTCGGTCTCAGACACAGCCTGCTGCTGCCGTCGCTCCTGCTGCTTCAGATAGCGCAACCGCTGCTCCTGCAGACACAATACATACATGAGCATGCAAAAAAAAAAAAAAAAAAAAGGTAGAGAAAACATACATGAAACAGTAACAATAAATTGTCAAGAGCAATCAAGTATGTACTGAACCACTCAACCATTATAGATGGGCTTTAATTGACCTTATGACAGTAAAGCTTATTAGCGCAATGATCTGATTGTCTTTCTGCGCTAATAAGTTTTACTGTTATTCGCCATTTGTCCGTCAAACTTTCGGAACTGTTGTGACATACAAACCTATTTTTGGGCAAATTCCCAGCATTATGGTAAAAAGATGTTGTTATGGTACATGTCATTTGTATACTACTGTAGGTATCCATAGTGAATGGAGTTTGGTTTGTTCCATTCCCGAAACCAACCAGTAATCTCGATAAATGCAAGAGCTGAATCAGACTCTATTGTAGTAGACTACATGAACAACTACACTTGCAAATTTTGAATGATAGTCCTAAAGGAAAATATCTCTATGTTTTCAAAAAGAAAAGGAAAAGTAATGTTTAAGCCCGGGGCATCTGCAGTGCCCTAACAGAGTAAAGTGCATTCAGGACAACACCTTACGATCTTGTCATTACATCACAATACAGCACTTAAACCAGACAGACAACCTAGTGATTTACTGTCGGCGTCAAGCATGAAGACGTTTGCTATTAAGAGAAATAGTAGTACCTGTGGGAAAAGATGTTGATTACTAACCTGACTTATTGAGTAACTAACAGAAAATAAAAGCAACTAGGCTCTTTTTTGTTGTTTTCTTTGCCTATCTGCAGGGAACACAAACAGATGCAGTAAAATGGAAATAGTGTCTCTGAGTGAGTGAGAAAACTAAAAATAGCACATGGTGGACTCTCAATGACTGGAGGCTCATAGTCATCACAGCACATCAACTCACAACAATAATAATCTAAAAAGCTCTTAGATCAGTGTTCTCGTTGGGTCTGATCCTGGAACAGTCTGTAAGTGTGACCAGTCCTAGATTCCACACATCATTCTTTGTTGAATGTAGAAACTAAGCTATTTAGCGCTCGTGTGGATGAGAAATGCCTGCCACCGCATACAGAGCATGTCAGAGTTGTTTACTACATGTACATAATTGGCATTTTCGGTCTCGTCCAGTTTCCCGCCTCAGCCTGTGGTTCCCATGACTAACACCCCTATAATGGTCAGAAAAGCCTGTTGTAATGACCTATAAATGGCACTGAGGAAAACAAAGATGAGCTCAGTAACTTAAAATATCTAACAACAACACTGTTTATGAAGCAGCTTAAGCTCTTTATTATCATTGTGAAAAGTTAGAGGTTTACCCAACAAGCACCTGTGTTTTGAATAATTACTTAATGTCTTAATTACAGTTATTTGCATAGCATAACATAAATATACATGGCAGCTTGAAACTTTAAAGATTTTTTTTTTTTTTTTTACATAAAGATTGTTTATGTATGTGAAAAAAAATCTTTCACATACATATTAGAACCCTACGTAAAACTGTATAGTGCAAATATAAGAAAACACCCAGAAACGGCAGTGTAAATTAAATCACCACTAAATGAAACATTAATCAGCAGCTCTTCCTATTTCCTAAGGTTATCTACTTGTTTTTAAGACTATCTATAGTCTTTTTTTCCTTTTTTTTCTCAGAATGAATAGTGGGAACTTTAGTTAAACTTCAGTGGCTTAAATTAATTAAAAAAAATAAAATTAAAAAGGCTTAAATCTTCTGCTGAACTCAAAAGAAGATAATTTAAAGAATGTCTGTAAAAAGTTGGCGGACCCCAATGACTTCAATTGTATTTTTCTCCTACTATTCCTACTAATTCATACAGGTTTGGAACAACTTGAGGATGAGTAAATTATGACAACTTTAATTTTTGAGTGTAAAGATTTTTGGCAAAAAAGAACTCTTGGTAATTTTACATTTTATCTGACAAACCAAGACAAAGCATTGGATTACACACGGTACTCAAGCACCTTTCCCAAAGATATGTTGCTACTATTCAGCTGCTAGCTATTCAGACATCGCACAACTGCAAGTTTGGTTCTAGGACAAATGTAGATCGATAAATAAAGAAAAGGCTAAATTTATTTGCCAATTTCTGGTAAATTCCACTATACAGCCAAAATATATGGTAAATCTGATTAAGGGCTAGATAAATTGATGTTTAACGTCCACAATATCAATAAAATCTAAATATAAACAGTGACTTACTTAATTCCAATGTTTGTTTCAATAGCAAATGCTAAATGGATCAAATATTTGCATCTACAATTGGAGTCAAATAAGTTAATCAATTTGCCAATATGTTAGTTACATCGTGCCAAAAATACAATTCACAATACAGTGGGGTCCAAAAGTCGAAACCACTAGAGAAAATGCTTCTATTTTGCAACCCTTTTTAATAATAAGATTAATAATAGTTACAAATTTGCTGACATTTGATGAACAACCAAGACATTTAAAAACTAGGAAATTCTAAATTCTACCTGAAAAATAAAGCCAAAGCATATGATAATACACCACACAGTGCCATCAAACAGTCAACATAAATGGTCAGGTCTAAAGAAAATGATGCTCACAATATCAATAAAATCAAAATAGAAACCCATTTTAGTGTCATATAATGCCATTTTAATATCAGTGAATTAATTTATGCCAATTTTTGATTTACTTGCAAAAGCTAACTGGAGGAAATATTTGTGTGTAGTCCCCACACAGATGAAAACAAAGATCTATAAAAAGATGCACATCAAAAGACACATCTGAGCGTATTACCTTAGCGACAAGCATCTGTTGCTGGGCCTCAATTTGCTGCTGCTGACGAGTGGCCATCTCCTGCAGCTCTGAGAGAGTGAGCTCCACGCGAGGGTTTCCCACCTACACACACAGAGAGAGAGAGGGAGAGGGAGGGAGAGAGGGAGAGGGAGGGAGGGAGGGAGGGGGAGAGAGAGAGAGAGAGAGAGAGAGAGATGGAAAGAAAAAGAGAGAGCGTGATTGAGGTAGAGGACAATCAAAAAGGAGGGACAATCAGGCCAAAAAATATATGCACAGAAACAAGAATACAAAGATGACTAGTTTAATTCTACAGGCATTAATGACAGAGAAGACTGTGAGAAACGGACACAACCAGGGCTCACTGTAGTGAAACTTGGGTGTGAAATGACCTGTGGCCAAGTAAACACTATGAGCTTAATTATAGCATGAGCGCTATGTTAGCGTAGGCCTGCTATGCTCATCGTGAAGAGGGATGGCGACGCTTTTAGCCAAAAGGGTCTAAAACAGGCCTGTGCCAGAGATGCATCCCAGAATCCCACTCTCTGTCACTGCATTCTGGAAGATAAGAGCAATTGTCCGTCACCGTGGCTGTCGCCAGGGTGTCGCCATGGCAGCAGAGCAGAACCGCTGTGTAGCAAAGATTAAAGGCACCAAAATACACAGATTGCAATTGCCATGATAGACTGCCATTTACAGCAATCAAGCAAAACTGAATTTGATTCAAGGCACATGATGCGAACATGGTGTAGTGTAGGACGACTTACATAAACCTGGAGCAGAACACCATTAACAGTCTGGTTCAGGCTGTGCAAAAGATTCCCCTCACGATTCAAATCTTTTATTGTCTGTGTCAATGTAGCAATGCTTCCATTTCTTAAAAAAGTCAACAGTCTGTTTTGTCTCTGGGCTGTTCTAAGCAAAAGCTATACAAGTGCACTCAGTGTTTTAGGTTGGAGCTGGGCCGGTCATTAAGGTTATGTAAGGACTAGGCGCAATCAGGGACATCAGTTGGAGTCAAATTAGTTTATCAACTTTGTCAATATGTTAATTGCATCATGCCAAAAATACAATCCACAATATGGTGGGGTCCAAAAGTCTGAGACCACTAGAGAAAATGTTTCTCTTTGGCAACCTTTTGTAATAATAATAATAATAATAATAATAATAATAATAATAAATGAAGATAAAAAAAGAAAAGAAAAAGTCTCTTATCCCAGGCTCCATTTATCTAATTACAAATACAGTAAAATAGTAAAATTGTGAAATATTATTAGAATTTAAAATAACTTTTCTATCTAAATACATTATTCCTGTGTTGTCAAAGCTGAATTTTCAGCATCATTTCTCCAGTCTTCAGTCACCAGTCCTTCAGAAATCATTATATATGCTTTGGTGGAAAACGTGATAATGTTTTCCCTGGACTCTTCGATAAATAGAAAGTTTAAAAGAAAGTTAATTTATTTGACTTATAAAACTTTCTACACAACAAAAGTTTAAAAACTCTGGAATTTAATGCTGTTCAATGATGCATTAATGTGGAAATCTATCAGCATTAATACTAACATTAACCTGCCTGAGTGCACAAATATGCACAGCATGAGAAAGATACTATGGTGATGTTAGTGGCTTGGTTTTGCCAGGTCACCTATAGCCCATGGCTACTTCTATTCTTAGCCAAGTTAATACCATGATCTATATCTATAATTCATGGGTAGTATTTTTTCCACTATGATGTGATGGTTGAATACTCATGTCTCACAATATCTTGTTTTTGTTTATTTCTTCACTTTAAATCACTACGTGTGAAAACCGCCGGTTAAATCACCAGTATTGTTACAGCAACATATAATTATAAAATGGATTAAGATAAGTGGTTTTAGCTATAAGAGGTTAGAAAAAAAATCCAGGAAAAAGACTGTTTAAACACAGTAACAATTGACAACATAACATACTTTGGTTAGAACCAAAAGAACCATGTTACGACAAAGTAGACATGACACCACATACAAACAAATATTTTCACAACATGGATAATAACAATAATTATAAATATGAATAGACATCAAATGTACATGTAAGGTTCAGCAATAATAATGCAAATATTATCTAATGATGTTAAAAAGTACACTACTGTTCTAAGTTTGGGGTCAGTAAGATTTCTTTTTTTTTTAAGATTTAAAAATGTTTTTTCGAACTTGCTATTTAAAGAACTATTTTCAAAATTAATAATAAGACGAAATGTTTCTTGAGCAGCAAATAAACATTTTAGACTGATTTCTGAAGGATCATGTGAAAAGTGATTGAAGACTGGAGTAATGATGCTTAAAAAAAAAAAATCACATTTTAAAATATTTTAATATTAAAATAGAAGACAATTATATAACTGTAAAACTACTTCATAATATTATACATTTAATTTACAAAGTAAAAAGTAAACAAATGTCGAACAAATATCAAATAGCTTGAACGGGTTACTGTGTCACTGGAAGCGTCCTTTGATTACAACTTTAGAAAGATTGTGCTCATGCTCTGTGTCAAAACTGTCCTTTCCATTCAACTAATGATTTGTGATTTCTAAGAAGAAGAAAAAAGTGGCTTTTGCCTGGAGCAGAGGGCCCAATCGGGTCTGGATCAAATCAACTGTCATTTTAAATCAAAGTGAGAGATTGAACTTTTTCCCCCACTGCTACTGCTTTGCTTGAGAATAAAACAGGCAATATGTCAGATATACCAAGCAGCATTATGAACACCGGTTATGCCTATAGTTCAAATGTGTCTGAAGACACCAGCACAGAAACAACATTTCAATACTTCAAATGATCAACTTTCGAAGCAACTTTGCTTCATAACAAGAAAGCGTAACATAGCTCAACACGACTTGACCGATAAATGACGCAGCTTTTCATGCAGTTCCCATAAACACGAACTGCATGGCATATCTCCCTATTTCATTAAAACTGAAATAATTTAATTCAGTTTGCAAAAGAGTGATACACGGCTTAAAGGCCAATTGTGTCATGCTCTGTTTACCCACACTGGCGACTCTGTATGACCACATCACCTTGGTCGTAAAGAGCCTATTTCAATGTGGCGTAAGGAGCGATATACAACAGACTGATTTGATTATCCGTTTCTGAAGTGGATCTGGAGAGAAAAAAAAACTCCCCAGTCTCTTCTGCGGAGGGAGCTCTCGACCGCCCTCCAGTCAGACTGCAAGGCATGATCCTTTTTACCAGATGCAGTTGTACAAATATGGCCGTGGATCTCTAGGGAAGTCTAAGAGATCATTCACCTGTGGGGTGAAACTCGACGCTTGTTAAAACAATAATCAGCCCTAAGTTAAATTAAGAAACTATAGCTATTTAAAAGAGCAGACTACATCATTCCTGTGGCCAAGCTGAAGATTTCACTGCTAAGATCTTGCTCACTGCTTTCTTGCCTCGTAGGTCTGAAGTAACAACAATTTCTGTTATGCAGTTTATTCAATACAAGACAAAGGAAGGAGGTCAGTGGGTAATAACTTGGACTCCAGGGCCTCGTGCTATAGATCATGTGCCACAGAACAACTACAGCATGCTTCTCCAGAGACTTCACATTCTGCAACAATGGATACATGGGACAGTCCTATTTCGTAAAAAGCCATTTCAGACATCTTCAACCACAATGCGGTGGTTTGAGCCGCTATCAATATACAGGTTATTGAAATCACTTTTCACTTTCGCATTCGCAATCATGCATACTCTGTGCATAGGGAGCAGGACCGCACATTTTACAAGATAAGATGTTTGTCAATGACGCTCAGGAACTGTTGCACACCAAATCCTCTGCCATCATTTTATCAGTCATCTCTCCTTACTCTCGTCATGTGTAATCTGACTACGGCTGCACTGTGCTACGACTGCAGCTCGTGCTGTATGGAGCAGTTATAACTGTAGTATCTGTTGTCCAACTGAACTAAATGGTTTTTGTTTCAATAAAAATACAAAATGACAGAGGGGCCGGTGCCATGGTGGGCAATTAATGTAAATGGTGAACAAAAACACTGTGTAAAACCGGTAACACAGCAAGCCTACACATCTGTCCAAAATCCACCTCCTTAAAAACATGTCAGCAAACCAGAAAGTGCAAATTAATTGGCAAGCGTTGCTGCCGATATATATATACATCTCCCTATGCCCCAAACTTAAATTGCAGGACAAACTCTGGCATTAAATACTCCATCTCTGCAGGGCAGCATTTCCCAATTAAAGCAGCTTTGGATGCACACATGTTGCCAAAACTGGCTGGTGAAATAAAAGCTAAACTCGCCTTCCAACATAAATATTATTTTGATGATGTTCTGAACATCCAAGGAGTTTTATAACAAGTTGAGCAATATAAGAATCCATCCTTCATCACTCCACAGAATGCACCCACACGGACAGCATGTTCAGCTGTGACTCTTGGCATGGAGGACGCACACATATAATCCGCTTTCCACACTAAGATTTAGACCGGCGCTCATTTATTGGCAATAGCCTGAAAGCTGTGCAGATCTTAGAGAGGATGTAAAAGATGTTCAAGCAATGTTATGATAAGCTGTACATTAGAACACCAGGTCTTTGACCTTATTAATCAGTTCGATTTTATTTCAGTTATAATGTCATTTTGGGAACCCTCTAAACATTGTACATTATGAAAATATTAGTAAAAAACTGCAAAAAAGTTAAACTGCTATTTAATATGAAATAATCAACATAACCACTTTGGATACAACATCTGCTACGTAAATAAATGCTTACTTAATTCTGACGTCACAAACTAACAAACATATGCATACACTTCATACACTTATGAAAATAAGCAGACAACTAACAAGCTATTCATAATAAATCTGAAATCATGAAGTTGCATGCAATTTCACATAACTGTTTCAGTGGAAGAAGAATAAGGTAGAAACTAAGAATAAAAGATCAAGAGATATTTTCAAAATAATTATATTCATGACGAAAAGCGAAGTGTTGAGGGAAATGAGTGAAGAAACAGTAAAACCTGGAACACGTGAAGCCCTGGAGAGAGTATCTGCCCACACACGCAAGAACAGCTTCAACTTTATAAAACATGATCTACCCACACAGTTCAGCGTTCTGGAGCTCATAACTCTGCATGTGTGATGGACAGGCATGGTGTTCCTGTATAAGCAGTGGCTCTAGTGCTATTAGATAGCATAGAGCAGCTTATTAACCATTTAAATCTATCACAAAGAACACAATAAAAAGACAGACAGCTCTTATTACTTTACAAGTACAATGGACCACACACAGACTGACAACAGCTGATTTAACCATTGAAAGGCATTAAGTCTATGCCTTTCAAGTCTATGAATGTTCAAAAATTTATTATTGAAAAGAGACTGTGCGTAGGATGGTCTTTTCTGCATGGAGAGCAGAGGCAGCCTTACCTTTTAGACTCTCCCGTGGGACACAAAGTCAGTCACGAGCTGTGTAGATGAACGAAGTGTGCAGGGATGGGGTGATGGGATGAAAGAAACAATTAAACAAGTAGAGAGGAATAACAAAAAGGACTGAAAGTCCCAGCATGCACTGACACCCTCCACTGCAGACAGGGCCACGGTGACCCTCTGAAACGCCACACGGTTAGAAAGGAAACTCTCAGGAAGAGCAAAAGACAACAGATGGAGTGACAGTGATAGGAAATGAGAGAGAGAGTGGGCCACCCACTATTTCATAAGGGGAAAAATGTGGCCACACATTCAGGGATTTACCATACTGTGAACACTGGGCGTGGTGTTGTACGAGAGAGAGAGAGAGAGAGAGAGAGAGGAGAGAGAGAGAGAGAGAGAGAGAGAGAGAGAGAGAGAGAGAGAGAGAGAGAGAGAAAGAGAGAGAAAGAGAGAGAAAGAGAGAGAAAGAGAGAGAGAGAGAGAGAGAGAGAGAAAGAGAGAGGAGAGAGAGAGAGGAGAGAGAGAGAGAGAGAGAGAGAGAGAGAGAGAGAGAGAGAGAGAAACATCTTCAGAGAAACAGAAGTCGAAGCAGAGAAAACAGCCCTGCTGTAAAACCAGGGGGATGATCCTCTTAAAAGCGGTTATGTCATGAAACGAGTGTAATCCACAAAATAATAAAAACGTAACGGGAGAATAACAATACGGCTGAACGTGTTATGAGGTTTCAAAGATTTTCACTCTCACATACACACACGTGCTGTATTATACATTATATAATATAATATAATATAAATATTTTTATATTATATTATATTAATATATTTATATATATATATATATATATATATATATATAAATATATATATATATATATATAAAAACACATAACACACAAATGTCATGCTGCTGAGTCAGCACAGTGTCTGTGTACCAGAGATGACTTGCCTTGAATCCTGGACAGGGAGAGATATTACTTTAAGTACAGGGATGGGCTGTTTTAGGATTGTTCATGTTTAGAAGTAAGATGAGGCCGGGGGGAGAAATCCGATTAAATGACCCCCCCCCCCCAAAAAAACAAACAAAAAAAACCCCGCTGTTGTGAAATATGCCAGGAGTTTTGTCTTAGCTGTACTCTGAGGCTCAGACTCAGTCCAAGTGCCTGTTCTGATGTAGGGTGGACAACAGGATATCAATGAGAATTATTTGAGGTTAGCTGTGCATCATAGGTACAATGTACTATGAAAAATGGCCAAGTTTTGAATTTCTGCTCTCAAAGAGGTCACTACCAAAGCAATAGGTTTTACCAAACTTGAACTTCACACAAAATCCGCATAGGGATATTTACAGGAAGTAAATACTGGAAGTAATTTCGTTGTTAAAAACTAAGACGGAAATTTTTAGCCAATGAGCTTTTTTTCCCATGACTAAGATGAGACTATGACAAGACGACACCAAGGTCACTAAACGATAACTGTGACTATATCAACATGCAATATCATTGACGAAAAAAGACGAGCCCAAAATGTAGTTCAAAAATAAATCTTTACCAAAATCTTTATTTTTGGGGCGATTAGACAAAACATTAGACTGCTTAACAGGTTGCCAGATGTCAAAGGGTAAAATCCCCCAATCAGAGCTTTTCTGTTAAAGGTGGGGTAAGTAGTTTTTTAAATAATCTGTTGGCCAATGTTGATATTTGAAATCAACCCGAACAAACACCCCTTCTTCATTGCTGACAAAATTAACACGATTTTGAAATGACAGAAATTTCGCCAAGAAATGGTCATTTAATCATTTACTCACACTCATGCCATCCCAGATGTATAGGATTTTTTCTTCAGATGAACACAAATGAAAATGTTTAGAAAAATAATGTGAGTCCTTGTAATGTAAATGCAGGGTGCCAATAAAGCAGAGACAATTTATTTGCAATAAAGTTAACGCTTCAAAAACCACACAAAGCAAACACGACAGTAATTCATACGACCAAAGTTGATGAATCAATGTCTTCAGAAGTGAAATTAGGAAAAACATTCATTTAAATAAATACTAATGAACTTTTGCTATAAACCATTGCTTCCGACCAACTGTTTCATGAGATCACGCTTGACAAAAACTTGTGCGAGATATATCTCTTCCAGGTCAACTACTATAATGGCAGAGCAATTGTCATTCTGTCCTCACCCTCTGTTTCTTCTGAACAGATGGCAAATTAAACCATTCAATCAAATTATACAGAGAACTTGCAGGATCATGGGCCAAGATAGCCAAATTCCATATAAGTTAACCCTCTTGAATCCACTCAAACACAAACAGAGAGTGAAAATGAGAGTCATATGGGTACCTGACAAGACAGGCAGACAGGGTTGTTGTGTAACAGTCCCTACAGGAAGGCAGCACCTGTCAGAAAAAAGTGTGTGCTAAGCACCGTAGTGGTGAGACTTCATGCCTGGTTGGCAACAGCATCACTAATCAGCTCCCTCACCGACCAACTACCTGTGCCATCGTTCCATCTCTGAAGATCGAGACGACTGTATGGAAAAAAGTATGCCCCCATAAATGCTTGCGTTTTCTCATTCCATACACTGGTTGTCTACAGTTATCTTTCTCCTTAAAGGTGGAATTAGTTCCACTTCCTGGAGCCTGGCTTTTCCCCTGTTGGAATCTGAGCCAGATGGTTGGAGGAGACGAGCGCAGTGGACCACTCTTTGCAGGAAGCACACAAAAAGAATGAGTGATGTGACAAATGCTAATATGAAAGAAAATGTTGAGTGAATCTGGGACGTGACAGGTCTGGCTGCGTTTGGCTCGGGTTAAGAGAGAAAGACTGAATAACGTGACGTGATTGAAACGCTTCAGTACTGAAGAGTGTCAACTTCAGCCAGAACTTTGCAGCTGCTACTTTGCATTATAGTAAGCAGAAAAGCATAAGATTTTATAAGTGTGTGGAATTCAACCCCCCAGGAAGCATTTGGAATAACCACAATGCTAAGATTAGGAAAAAAAGGCACACATTTTGATGAGGATGTGATATGAACTAACCCCATTCTCGTTGTGCATGTCTGAGCTGTTTCCTCCTCTCCTGCTGGGCTGCTCCTGAGACTGCTGGCTCCCTAAGAGTGGAGAAATATAATACAGCGAGTCCATCAAAAAAAAAAGAAAGCACATTCAATCATGAATGAACACAAAAAAGCATCTAAATATACATTGTGGAATTTTAACAAGCAAAACATGGTTGGCTGAACAAGACTGTGACTGGAGGAAAAGTTTAAATGCCTGTTTGTTATTGCCATGTGACACTGGGAACAGAGCTTGTGCTTTCAGTGGATTACTGCCTCTCTTTCCCTCCCACACACAGGGGTTTCAGGTTTATGCCGTAATCCATGTGGACGCTCACTACAAGCTAATCCTGCCTATGGTGATAGGAAAAACCTCACTGGGATGTGAACAAAAAGAGTAAAAACAAACAAATGATAGGATAAAGAAAGAGACAAAGAAAGACTTTAGCACTGTTAACACCGATCACGTACATGTGGAAGCATTACACTATGTTCGGGGATAATGCGAGCAACCAGTCTGACCATGGTGAGATCTCATTGGTCATACTGATATAAAAAAAACTGTACAATAAAGTGATGACAAGTCAGTTTTATCCGTCTAATCTGTGAAAATAGCTTTTCATCAAATCACTTCAGCGGTTTTTCCCACTTAGATTCTGTAACGTCTGAATATACACTACTGTTCAAAAGTGTGAGAAAATAATGCAGAAATTAATCATTTTATTCCGCAAGGATTAAACTGATTAAAAGTGACAGTATTTACATATAAAATGTTACAAAAGATCTACATTTCAAATAAATGCTGTTCTTTTTAACTACTTCCATCAAAGAATCCTGAAAAAAAAAAAAAAACCCAATAAAAATAGGTTTCCACAAAAATATTAAAGCAGAACAATTGTTTTCAACATTGCTAAAAAAAAAAAAAAGAGTTTATTGAGCACCAAATCAGCGTATCGGAAGGATTTCTAAAGGATCATGTGACACTGAAGACTGGAGAAATGCATGGCTGCTGAAAATTCAGCTTTGCCTTCACAGGAATATAACACTTTATAATATATTCAAATGGAAAATGATTTTAGTTTAATGGATTTATTTTATTTGTATTAATATTTCACAATATTACTATTTTACTGTATTACTGATCAAATAAATGCAACCTTGGCGAGCATAAGAGACTTCTTTCCAAAAAAATAAAAAAAAATAAAAAAAATCTTACACTACCGTTCAAAAGGTTTGGTATCTATGCAATATATATTACCACGTTCGAAATTCACACAATCATTTCAATTGTTAAAAATTCTTGCCCTGACAGCAAGCAATTTTCATAAGAATTGTAACGCCAATGCAATTATAACATGTAACAAAATGTCCCTTACATTTACAAGAAAATAAATTATTCAGGTTACTATGTTAAATGTGTGTGTTCATCCAGCACTTTCTAACGCTCTCTTTTTTTTTTTTTTACTATAATTTATAATTTAGTGATTTAAAGTGTCTTTCTGCTTTAAAATTGTAGACATTTTTTTTGTATAAAATATTACTATATTTTGAAAGTATAAATGTATTTATAATTGAATGTACTACAGCTTGGCATACATTCGTATATCTTTTTTGGTAATTTACCTAAATCAAAGAAGTAAATTTACAGATGAATCAAGTACTAAAATTGAGTCCTTAAAATATTGCACAATAAGCATTCTCTAAATGCCCATTTTGCAAAGTTTTCACTATTTCACCCATAACAAGCTGTGCATGAACACAGTGAATGTGTGTTTGCACCTGTCCAGTAAAGGCAAGATGTTTGATTATATAACCAGTAATATATTACTTAACCACACAGTTATGCTGCCTAGGTTGAGTATTTTTGTGGCCTACTCAGTTTGGGATATGCTTTGAGTTCATTTCATCGATATTTCTTCATCTTAAATATGGTATTTGATATTATTTTATTGTGGTAGACTTCCCAAGTCACTTTGCTTGTTCAGTGTTGTTTGAAGGCACTGACACTTTCAAAGCTACTTTGATTCATTTTGTGAATAGCACAACAGAATTGAATCACAAACAGAACCCTACATTGTTCGGCCAGGATGTGCTTGTCTCTTTCTTTCACATGTTAGAGGCCACTGAAAAGGGAATGAAAAACATTCTGCCACTGTCAGCCAATGAGAAGAAAGCGGTGGTGGGCAGGACGTGGCCTATAACCAGTCAAGAGGGAGTGTTCTCACCCTGATCGCTGCTTTCTGTGGGCGAGTCTTCGTGGCGCAGGTAGAACTTCACCTCCTGCTTTCTGGGGCCCCATTTCTGCAAGTGCTCATACATCATGTGGTCAAAGGGGATGGGTCGCTCTGGAGAGGAGAAAACATAAGACACAGCGCATTAAAACAACAAACCATGCACTCTGTTATTAGAAAGGTCAGAAATATCATGTTTTGTTCCTCAGGGGAAAAAAGCTGGTAAAAAGACGAAGGAGTAGTGTGTTCACATGAGAGCAGGAGCGAGACACTCTCATGCTGAGGAGAGTGTTATTCCAATGTTAACTCACTTCAAGCCACACCTTAGAGGAGAACAGAGTAACAGAGGAACAGACATAGTGGGATCAAGAGAACTAGGAAATTGAATCAAACGTGGCATCCAGCCAGAGGAATGTGGCGGGGCTGGGTGGGCAACAGAGACATAAATGGGGAAAAACAACATTTTGGACATTGCTAACAGGTGGAGGGACATCTGGAAGCCTGGCAGCCACCCAGAGGGGGATGGGATAAACTACACACAATAATAGAAGAAAGTATGAAAGTGGAGAATATAAGAAAAGCACACAAGGACGTTCACAAAAAAGTGAGAGCAAGCCAATTTCCCTACAAACCTAGAGTCTAAAGCTTCAGCTAAATACCCAAAACATCACAAGAACATTAAACTCCTCATACAAGCAAAGTATTATGCCTATTCACTTTGACTACCAGCTTTTTAGGACAAGAACTGTTTAACAACTAGATTTTCTGAAGAAAAAGGTCCTGACCCATGTAAAAGTCACATCTAGGATACTGCGGGTGGGCGTCATGGTTTTTCCAAAACAGTTGCTTATTCTTATTCAGTGTTCTGGGTGGTTGCTAGGGTTGTTGCTAGGTGGCTGCTTGATTGTCCAGGTCAAAAGAGACCACTCCCATATAAGTCTACATTATATTTTTGCCCCTGGATTTGGGTTGGGTTCTTTAATCATAATGAAACAAGAATATTTAGTTTATTGTCAGACTTTACAAATTAATTTAAAGGGTTAGATCAGCAAAAAAAAATTAAG
Source organism: Leuciscus leuciscus (assembly GCF_965113295.1). Lineage (NCBI taxonomy): Eukaryota > Metazoa > Chordata > Actinopteri > Cypriniformes > Leuciscidae > Leuciscus > Leuciscus leuciscus. The sequence goes on along the minus strand of NC_138743.1, from coordinate 26,435,411 downwards.
AAAAAAAGAAAGAAAATTGTCAGTTAACTCACTCTGAAGTCGTTCCAAACCTGAATGAATTCCGTTCAACTTCTAAACACAAATCAACATATTTTTTTATTAAACCTGAGAGATTTCTGTCCCTCCATCAAAAGTCCACGTAATCAAAACGGATGCAAAATATTTCATAAAGACATTGTAAACAATCCATTTGAACCAAGTGGTTTCATTTAAGTCTTCTGAAGAGACACTATGTATGTGAATAAAATGCTAAATTAAATATGTTCTTCATATAGAGCACATCAAATATAGAAACAATGTGGTTGATCTTTCGTTTGTTATATTTGATGAGCTCCATGTAAGTGCATAAATCAATGGTTGTATGTGAATAAAATCCTAAATTAAATCTGTTCGTCTTCTGCGTCTCTTCAGAGGACAAATTAAATCACTCAATTCATATGGATTATTTTTACGATGTCTCTTTATTAACTTTTTGAAGCATTAAAGTTTAGGTTGTCTGGACTTTCAGATAAACAAAAGTCTTATGGATTTGGAATGACATGAGGGTGAGTAATTCATAACAGAATTTGGTCACACTTTAGATAAGGGTATAATTCTCAATATTAACTACGACTTTTGACTCAAACTCCAAATTACTGCTTAATATTAGTAAGGTAGTTGTTAAGTTTAGGTATTGGGTTGGATTAGGGATGTAGAATATGGTCATGCAGAATATCCTAGTAATATGCATACCAATAAATAAGCAACTAGTTAATAGTAAGAATTGGACCCTAAACTAAGGTGTTACCCAGATTTTTTTTTTTTTTTACATGAACAAACCCTTTAATCGTTTTAATTATCAATTAATTATTCCAATAAATACAACTTATCAATAACTACTGATATTCCAAAATAATTATTTTGAGATATAAAAACCTTATAGAAAATCCTGGACTGCTAATATATAAAAAAAACAAACAAAAAAAAAAAACACAAGATTTAGTGAGGCAAAATATCCACTTAGTATCCAGACAGTAATGATGCATCATATACGATCCATCACCCGCTGTAAAATAACTGGGCTCATCACGATTTCAATGACAGATGCACTTCAAGATGAAAGGACACAGTGCTGATGGAAGGGCTTTTGAAAGGAGGCTCCCTGAGCAAAGACAACATTTCTGCCAAACAGCTGGTTATACAAATCACTATCATCAAGAGAAAATGGAAAAATGAAAAAAAAAAAAAAAACATGCACACAGCTGTCAGAACAGAAGTAGCAGTTATGTCTGAAAGGACTAAGTAAGTGTTTTTCCTTTGCTACCAGATTCTTCAAAATACTGAGCATGTGCGTCTTTGTGAGAGTAAAAGGATAAATCTTTTTTTGCTAAAAGAAATGGTTAGGTGAGAAAACGAGAGGCTATTGGAGTCTGTAGAAATTATTTAAAGTAAAGCAGAGTGCTTCGCATTGTCAATATTTTTCACCATTTAATTTAAGAAACGTCAATGAAAGAAACTTATATCCTGCAACAGTCATTGCTTACAAATACCCTGCATTTACTTGCTACAAACGGCTAAGGACAAGAGGGAGGGACTCAAAGAATCTCACCATTTCCACGCCAGACTTCAGCCAGGTGGCAGCCGCTTTCTCCCGGTTCCTTACAGAACTCCACCACATCACGACAAGTTGTCTCCGGAGTGATGGGCACCTCCGTCAGGGCCTGCTCTCCATCACTCAAATACACCGTTAAAATCATCTAGAAGAGAAAAAGAGAAAGAGAATATTTTGAATATTTCATAAAGAGAGAAAGGCAGGGATTCCCACTGAGCCATAAGACCACTAGGGGGCAGTGCCATTGCTCAAACAACATTAGTCATTAAGAGCTTTACCTCTTGAGAAGTTGCATATGGGAAGATATACCACGAAAATACAGCACATTGAGTCCAGAGTCTGTTAAAGGAGATTTCTAGCACCTCCCCTCAGCTATATAACTCACTCTGATAGAGGGAAACGCCTGGGCCAGTTAGCTTGACAGTGTCAGTGACTGACAGGTGTGGTGGGCTGATTAGTGCTGCTGTAAGTGAAGTGTGACAGGTGGATGGTTTGGTGCAAAATAAGAGAGACTCTAGAGAGACCCGTTAGATTCATTTTATTTATTTATTTACTATGCTACATATGACATGATCTGTATGTTTTTATTATATCTATATATATTATTTTAATGATTTGCAACATTGTGATACACAGTCATGCTAATAAAGCTCATTTGAAATTGAAAAATTGAGAGAGAGCAAGCAAGAAAGGCAGAAAGGAAGATCAAGAAAGTGGATGATATAAGACATCATTACCTCCCAATTGTGGAGATGAGGTCATGATCATCTACTACTCTACTGTCTGCAATATAGTACTGCACTGCCATTTTATACTTCAAACGTGACACTGTGCAGCTTGGCAGAGAGAAGGTGACAGATTCATTACATCATCCATCAAGCAAACATCCCGACTGGTCACAACAGAGGTTTGCGATATAGCCAGTATCTCACACACATGACAATTCTCAAGATAGACAAAAGAGCATGAGGTTTACGTGGCTGGGGAAACATTTATTTATCTGTTATATAAGACTAAAGAATCGCAATACCTGACATAACTCCAAATGAGAAGCAAGTCTGACCTTTGTGTGGTGCAGAGTCATAAGAGAGGATCGAGTATGTCCAAGATAAATGGGTGTTTCTTCAACTATGGGCACTTTTGGCCCCAAGGACTTAAAGCAGTGAGAGTGTAAATAGTGTTTCAGGAGTTTACTTTATTGCATTTGCCACCGTCCAAGGTCCAAAAGTGTATGTACAAGCACATATGTCAGAGCATAATTCTGTCAAGTCGGTTACCATTTCCATCATTTCTCAAATTATGTTTTGTGCTTAATAACACTCTGAAATAAAAATGAGATTATACTTATAATGCTATAAATGAGGTTCTTTGGAACTTTCTATTCATTAAAGCAGGGGTTTTCAACCGGTGGTCCGCGGCCCCCTGGTGGTCCGCGGCGGTATTGCATGTGGTCCGTGAAATGCATTCCAGCCTACGTACGTAATTTCACTATTAAAATCACTTTTTTTCCATAAAAAAAAAGTTTGTCTTAAAAAAAAGGCAAGTCAGTCAGTAATAAATACCTTGGCATTCAGTAAAGTGTCGAACCCATAAAAAGTAGAACCATTGTCCGCTTTACATAAAGCAAATCACAACATGACCTTGTGTGAGTGAGTGAGTGAGTGAGTGAGTGAGTGAGTAGCGTTCACACCAAACGCGAATAGAGCGTCTGGCGCAAGTGATTTTCATGTCAAGTCAATGTAAAGACGCGTTTACGCGTAGGGTTGGGTATCGTTTGAATTTGAACGATTCCGATTCCGATTCCGATTCCTTGTTTCGATTCCGGTTCCTAACGATTCTCGATTCCGATTCTTTTAAGAGGCAGGGTCAAAAAAGTTTAGATCAATTTTAATTCTATGAACTTTTTATGAAATTTACTATGAATTTCTCACAGGGCTGTTTTCAACTACAACATAAATATCAAATCTATTTTAAACAACTTTTTTAGGACATTTTAAATGAGCTAGCTAACCAACGGTCTTTCTGAAGGAAATAGTCTGACCTTCTCCATCAATTGAAATATAAAAAAAATTGCATCACAATAAGTGTATTGTATTGTGATTGTCACTAACATTCTAGTAACTAAACTGAATTTTATTAGGTTTAGTGACAACATGTTACAATGTTTACATGGTACAATTTCTGGTAAGCTACGCCTTTTTATTATTTCATTTCAATTCAGTTATTGTGATTTGATTTAATATTGACTCATTTGGATAAATATTAGGTACTCAAGATAGGCGTTAATTTTTCTCAAGAAAAAAACAACTCACCCTATGCTGTAAACATACAGAGAGCCCTATCAGCTGCCTGGCAGTATTATTTAAGGTTAAAAATAACTCAAATTAAATATGTGGTTTTTTTTTTATTATAATAACAACTTTATTTAATGATATAAGTACGAATATAATAAATATGTAATATAGTACACATATTTAGCAAAATACTCTCTATAGCTCTTTTTTTCTTGCCAACTATGTGCTATAGCCTATACAGTATGTTCATTAAATGGCTTTCCTGAGGTAAATATGACATAATTGTTCTCCAGCTATGTTATTGACCTCTTCACGCTGATAAAAAAACACTGATTGATCGATATTATGTATGAGGAATATACATTTAGATAAGTTGTAGCCTGCTGTATCTTTCAACAGTGTTCGTGTTTTTTTTATTATTAGCTGCTTTAGAATCGAGATGATCGGTTCACGTGCGCTAGGGATCTGTCACGTCACATTTACAAGCGCCAAAACGGTATTTATTGTTTGAATTTCGTAATAAAATTGACAGAATCTGAGAGCTGAGATTTTTTTGTAGATCATAAAGTAACTGCTCTGTCTAGTCTGTCGGTCTCCGTGTCCTCTTTGCTTCGCAATTTTATTGTGCGTGAGAAAATGGATGTGTGGTGTGAGAACGTGGTGTGAGAAGTGTTAATTGCGTGTGTCTCACGGTAAATGCGTGAGAGTTGGCAGCTCGTAAATGTGTTTTCATGAATATATTTGTTTTTACGTTCGCCGGCATCGCGCGCAGTTTTCAAACGGACGAGCAGAGGACGAGGGAATATGGTTGCAACTTGCAAGATACCGAAGAATTAATAAAGGAAACATCATATAAGTACGTTTTTAAGGTTAAACGTCAGGGTTGTTTGCTCTGAATAAATTTTATGAGACGCTGTGTGAGTTAATAAGGCAACTCACACAGCGTCTCATAAAATGTGTCGGTTCGCAGTTTAGCATAACAGTCAATATACGCTTACACCTGTGCTAGTACACGCATTTACCATGCCGTGTGTACGTTACAAATGTTTAACTAAAGTGTCAGCAAGTTAACATTTGGCAGTTTGACATCGATTATGTAGTTACTTCAGTTCAGAATAGGGCTAGAAATGACTTAGACAGCGGTTTTTTCTTCCGGTCGGCGGATTGTGAATCGAAACTAGGAATCGAAATTTTAACTTTTGAACGATTCCGGGAAAATCGCAAAGCTAGTCCCGGTTCCAATCGATACTCGATACTCGATACCCAAGCCTATTTACGCGCATATGGAGGTCCTGCAGCGCTTATGAGGCGTTTAGCGCGGCGCGGTCGCGCGAATGAGGCAAATTGAGCGTCTGGCGTGATACGCACGAGTGATTTGAGGGTGAGAGAGAGAGAGACAATTCTGATTAGTCGAGAGGATGTATCGCGTTTAGGCTAAAAATAGGTTTGGCGCTTATCGCGATTTGGAAAGAAACTGCATCTTGCAATACATTTTAAACAAGGAAATATAGCGATTTGGCATGAAATGTTGATGGAGCCGTGAATAGGTTCAGAACACAGCAAAATGACATGACAAACTCTTTTTTTTTTTTTTTATGCCATTTCCTCAATTCGACGTCTGACTGTGCTATCTGACAAAGGAATCCACACACTACACACACAGACACACACAATAGTGGGCCGCCGATTACTTGTTAGTCAGAATGGTGGTCCCTGGCACAGAACCAGTTGAAAACCCCTGCATTAAAGGATACTGGAAAAAACACAAACACTTCACAAAGCAATAAGGGGTTTAATAAAAAGCAACCTTGGGGACATAAAGGGCCCAAAGGTAAAGAAAAATATTCTTTTTTTAAATCAGATTTTTAATGTCGAATGACTTGTCAATGTAAAGTCAGCTGGCAGAGCTTCTCTTAAAGGAGTACTACTTCACCGGTGGCAAAATGGGCATTCAATATATTGCCTATACAGTAGAAAGGCAAAACATTTTTGAAAAATTTGAAATAATGCTACCTGACTAGAGAAAACAGAGGCCATTGCCAAATGGGTAGGAAAACTTAATGCACCCATAATGCACTGGGCAAGGCATGTTGTCATCCAAGGCCCCTCCCACCAGTCTGCTATGGATACGCTTAGTCAAATAGCACCTTGCTTTAGTAGGAAATACTTCTTAGTGAACTTTTAGTCATAATGGTGCCAACCTGTATTGTTCCCGTGTGCAAGAATTCAAAGAGTAAATGTTTAGCAGGAGTGAGTTACTTTCAGTTTACAGTGAAGGATTCAGCGCGTTGTAGGCAGTGGCTAAAGACTGCAAAGAATCATAAATACGGAGAGAACGCCACGATGGACAATCTGAAATGTTATCATTCTGTTTCTGGACAATCTGTTTTAAGTTAACATTTCAAACTGGATGACCATGGGAGTGTTTTAGGCCAAACATAGGGAAAAAATTGGAAGCAAAACACTGAAACAAAAAGCAATCGCGTACAGGCAAGAAAGCGGTTACCATAGCATTCCATTTTTTCCATAAGATTGTACGTTTTCAGTGACGATTTAAAAACCCATGCAATCTTATTCCTACGATCAAAACAGAACAAATCACCTTTTGAAAAGTAACTTGACGCTTCAAATGTCAATTAAAATCGATGACTTAAAAACATGTGTCATTGAATCACTAGTTATAGAAATTCTTTCAAAAACACTAATTCATCCAGTAATGAAATTAGTAAAACATTTATGAGTGAGTCATTGAAATTATTATTATTATTTTTTAATCGGTTTGAATGAATGATTCAAATTAAAAGTTTTTAAATAGATGGCAGCAATTAACATTTTGTCACAGCCTAGTAAATTACATGTTATTTTGTTTATTTGTCTGTTCAGAATCGTGGGAGAACCTTGATCTCTATTTGAAACAAAAAAAAATTGTGATTTTCAATTTATCCACAATCGTGCAGCTCTAATTGAGAGCATACGAGAACATTGTTCATTTACATATACTACCGAAATTGTTAACAATACAAAGCGGGTTGAAAAGCGGCCAAGTTACACTTTAACATTTTATCAAATTTCTCTAAAATCCCAAACAAGCGCAGGCATCAATATGGTACAATAATAAAACATACACTTTCTGTGGCTCACACACACCAGCAAATATACAACAGATGAAACCTAGGAGTAAGTGTGGGGTGTGCAACTGTGCATGGCCATCATTGATTTAGTCTTAATGATTGCTAGTTGGGTTGGTTAAGAATACTCTATCAGTATTAGTGCACTAATGAATACTCTAACTTCACACCATAAGTATGTCTGTGACGTGCAATTCTTACAAAACCCATGTAAATCCACTCTTCCTGTAAAGCATCCAGGCAGGCAAACCTTACATTACTTTCTCTTGAATGGAGGGCAGTTCAAAACACAGGTATGTGGGAGAGGAAAGAGCTCTTGCACTGAAGAAAACCTGTCAGATGCAGAAACACCACTCACATTCTTTTGTGCATGAAGTTGAAAGGAACAATTGGATTTGGTCAGTTTCAATGGACTCTGTCTGGTACATCACTAGGAAAGAAATATTTGGGCCACACACAAGTTTTTTTGAAATATCAAAATGACTCTTTTGTGTATTTACTCAACAATGGATTCTGTGTGGCGCAACACTAGAATGGAAATATGTAGGCCGTGCACTAAGAATGTGTGTGAGAAGGACAAAAAAAGGTGCAAACTAAAACTGCAGGGAGAATAAAATAAGTGCAAATGGGTCCAAGAAACTTGCTGAAAAGCTGGATAATCTGAGGATCTGAGTGTTTGAGAATTTATACAGTATCACCGAACATAAAGCATTATCACAATATTTTCCTACACCCCTAGAGGAAAGTCCCTCAAAGAAGATGTAAAAAAACCTGCAAAACAGTGAACAATGATATTGGTTTTACAAGAAACAAAGTCAAACAGGACTGCCAGAATCTACAGCATAAAAGAAAATTTTTTTCAAAGTATTTCAACTCTAGACTCAATGTGAAATGACAACAAAATGGTACAAAATAAATACATGACTATTGCACTGTCCTCCCTGCATGTAAAAACCAACATACCAGTCTAGTTTGATTCACAAACAAATGGTAATTAATTAATATTTGACTCACTCACTGCCTGGATATTTAACAAAGTGTAATTAAACTGTTGTATTAAATGGCACTTTAATAAATAAATAAAAATGAATGAACGAACGAATGAAGGTATGAACAAATGAATGGAGAATTTAGTTAGGACCAAAAGAAGAGAGGTTCTGCAAAAACCAATTATGTAAAAAACACCAATCAGCAATGAGATGGCATTACAAAAGATGTTTTAAACGGTGTGTGAGAGAGAAACACACTTTTGTTCAGCTCATTTAAAAATTCACCATGCCTGACAGATAACGTAAGGTTTGTCATTATGTCAAGGCCTCAAGCAGTGCAGAGAAGCACTAGAGACAAACAACGCATGACCGTACTTTTGCATTCACAGTACGCACTGTCACTGCATCAAACAGAATGACATGTTTATCTGAGCACCGGCACCAACCGCAGCCAACTTCTGCTGAAGTTACGCACACAGGGCGCTAGATAGTCTCAATGAGGAATGAAAGGGATTTTAGTAAACAATATGAGCGTGCAGAATTTAGTTCTACATTTCTAATGTTCTGCTTATTTAATTTTTTAATATTTGGTCAAATACAGATAATAGTGCAGTACTCATGCACAGCTCAGTGAAAGAAATTTAACCATATTTAAATCCATTACACAATATTTCCCTCTAGGGATGTTCATTTCATTTTTTTCCCTAAGGACAACCGGAGCTCGTTAAACGATCATTAACCGTTAACCTATAATATTATGTTACATTAGAATAAAGTTAAATTAGAATGAATCAGTGTCTGTGACCATTTAAAAATACTAAGATGAGTTTTCCGGGGGTTTAGTTTAACATGTGCAAATAGCAGCAACAACAGGGCATGAGGATTCACACATCGCCATGGCATGCACCTGCAGCACTTCTGTGAACAGAGAAAAACAGAATTAAAGCATTTATATGTTTTTTTAAGTAAAGGGATCATAGTTGATCGGTTCCGGTTCGAAACATGTGATTCGCGGATTGATCGCAAAGTTTAACCATCACAGAATGAAAGTTTATCATTTGTATGTGTTTTAAGTACTGTCAGTTTAAACATTAAGCGTAACAAGACTGGAACTCGCGCGCTGTTTTCTGTGCACGCACCAGAGACGAATTCAGTTATATTTCTCTTCTTTTGAGCTTAAACGGACAAAATGATGTCAAAATGCCTGTCTCTGCAAATATCCTTGTAATCAGTTGATTATGCGTTAAGAAAACGGGTGCGTATCATTATATTGGAGCCGTGCATTTGTCTTAAAGTGACAGCCACCTAATATACCCGCAGCTGTTTGTCAACAATGTTAAACAAACAACAAAAGCGAATGAGAAAATCACTTTTGTAGCTTTAACAAAGATAAATTGTATTAATTAATTATATTTAATTTGTACAGTGAAGACCATGCAGTGTTATTTTACATTTGATTATTCAATGTCTTTACCTGAACACTGTTAGATTTAGCTGAAAAACAAACACGATATGAAAATTCCTTGAAGGGCTGAAATCATGATTAGAAAAATGGAGTCATATGGTTTTGTACAGTGAAAACAATAATCATGTGAGTTGAGTCAGAGTTCAAAATCTTTCAAGCTAAGTGATAGGATCTGTTATCCAAGTAAGATCAACAGACGTGCAGAAATCCCTGTTTCAGTCAGTGTGAAGACCATCAGTTCTTGGCTGTTGACAGTAGTATGACATAAAAGAGAGTTCTAGTATTTTGTCCTCAGATCGGCTCAGGTTGCTGCTTTTCATCTTAGGTGAAAAAAGAAGTCTACTTCTCGACCTCATAATTGTTTTACAGGATTACATTCACTCTAAATGATGCACCCATCCGCCCCTCATTGAAAATAAATAGTGTCCAAGCAGGTAACTTTTACCGAACAGCTCCCAGTGCTATACTTCCTTCACCGCCACCCCTAAAACCTCTGCTTTGTCTGTCTGCCATGAGAAAAGCCTCCTCACCTGCAGAAGCCAAATGACAACATCTAAAGAACACTCTCCGCTTTTGTTGTGTAAATCAAATAGTTCAAACGAACTTTATTCGTGTGGTAATGTCAATCTGGATAATGATAACCACTAAATATCAACATATCCTTTTAAAGTTAGGCATAGTACATTCAACTTTTAAGCTCTAGTCCTGCAACATTATCATCAGCAGCCTTCTTTTAGCATGTGTGTAAAGGAGAGATCTGCTCAAGTAAGCATCCAGCCTACTGGTTTCAAATCCCATTTAAAATGTCTTCAAATGTTGAATACCAAAGCTGATTTGACTTGAAATACTCAAGCAGGTCAAAAATATCACAACATTGCAGCAATCCAGCAAACCAGCACGTCACAGTTCATAATCTCGTTCTCTTGAAAAGTTAATAAATGTTACCTTGAAAAACTGAATTTTTACTTTTAGCAGAGTGAAAGAAGGCATATATAATTAAATGTCCAGACAGTCAACTCTTACTTGATTAATCTGAACAATGAAAATGAATGATGACTGCCTCTGCCAGCAAACATGATCCCAAAATCTTTTCAGGCCCCACAACACCCCCTCCCCTGCCACTATCTTAATATAGCCAATCAGATCCATTTAGCAATATGACAAAGCCAAGCAGACAGAGATGGAGAACCAAAACCAATGACTGTCTTGGCACAGTGTATGAAACCATGCAAGAGATTGTTACTTTTTGGCAGTAAAACTAGACTACATTTCTATGATTAGATTTATAGTACTATATGTTCTATACAATGCTGTCAGCAACAATTTTGGTTTAATATAGAAAGTAACCCATATGTTGCTACTTCTTAGCAGAATTACCATAAAATTGTCACTACATTAACATATAGATGCAACGTCAAATTTTGCTTGCACTGACATTACTTACTACTACCTGAACTACTTACAACAAAGATTTCATGAAAACACCAAAATGACTTTGCTGTCCAACCGTACTTGAAAGGCACAGGTTGGTATTAACAAGCTCCCCCTCTCATCTCTGAGCAGGACATCTATTTGCATCACCTTTCCCAACTTAGATGCAGTCCGTCTTCTCCTGGCCTCTCTCTTGAGCTGCCGGGCATGCTCCTTGCTCCAGGTTTTATCTCCGGGTTTGATAGACAAGCTGACCAGGCCTCGTAGAACAATAGTCACAAACTTCTTCATGACGCATGAATCGCTTGTAGCTCTACATCAAACACATCCTTTGAATGTGTCTTGTTCAAACCCCCTCAGCAAAAGTAGCAGGCAAGGGTTCCCTGCAGCGGAAAGCCTTCAGTAGTCACGCTAGCTGTGTGACTGCTGAGAGCAAGCGAGCGTGTGAGTGAGAGAAAATGAAAATCAGAGGAAGACGAAGGAGGGAGGGTGCTTCTCTCATCAGAATTGTGAAGGGTGCGTCACCAGGTCCCCTCCAGAATAAGGCTCCCTCGAGAAAGCAGAAGACTGCACCCCAGATCGGAGGTGGCTGATGGGTGCATGCCGCAAAAGCTGGGACAAAGATCAGATGAGGATGCTAATTGCATTACAGAGTGTTGGAGGGTATTAATGTGACCTGTAAGAAGTGTGAGACGTTGCAAACCAACAAAATAGCTCAGAACACAATTATCCCAAGACTAAACTGGTTTACTAACAAACATATCAGGGAGTATTTGTGAGATTACAGAATTGCCCACTTTGAGTTGAATTTGAGTTAAACCAAATTATAAAGTTTTGGCAGGACTAAATTACACAGTACAATAAATACTAATTTACAAGTATATACAAATACTAACAACAACTTCAAGTTTAAACCTCAACACACTTCAAGTCTTTGTAAAATTGGACCATTAGTCTGTGCTACACTGAAACCAATACATCTTTTTTCAGATTTGAGAGTAGAAGGTTTTGTATTATTGATGCTTCCATGTTAAAAGGCCATGAAAAGACGAAGAGTTGAAAGAGTTAAAAATAATGGAAATCAAATGAGAGTCGAGTTTTAATAATACATTCTAAGTAGATTTTAGAACCTGGAATTATCCTCTTTTGAGACATATGAAGCCTTCAAGAGACAGACACTGGTACAAGCCTTAAAGCTAGGCTAAATGATTGGCTTTATTATTTTTATTTAGTACTGGCAGATAACTTGGTGAAAAGCATACATCAAAATAAATTAAACTTTATTCTGTTTTAAAGAGATAGCTTTTTTTTTTTCATAGTGACTTGCGTCACTCGTCCATGCCTTGGTTGCTACTTTGATGTATGTATGGTGTGGGAGTATAATAGGTTAGTTGTTACAACGAGCAAGAAATAAATAAAAGAAAAATAAAGCAGTCCAGGGGAGCTTCTGTAATAAAAAAGAGAATCCAGATTGGCTTGGCTTTTCGGAGATGGCGAGAACTGAGGGCTTTGAAATGTTGTAAAAGCGATGCAGAGATGCAGTTATTATTACTCAGATGAGTAGGGTATTTTATTGAACAGATAAATTGCCATAGCTCTCTAACAGAGTTCATTGTAAATCATGATCTACTGCGAGGGGTCATTTCATTATGGTTGTTGTAGAGCTGTGCTGGAATTTATTTTCAAAAAAGTAGACTGTATATTAATGGGTTTAGCAATATTAACATCTTCAGCTAGTCAGTTTAAGATCCTTTCCATCTAAACTATTCTCTTAAGCCTAGTAATGAAATGGTTTATGAGCAGTAGGATAACCATATTCATTTATGAGCAGTAGGATAACCATATTCATTTATGACCAGTAGGATAACCATATTCATTCGCAGTCACACAGAGCCGAAACAGGGCTGAAAGTAACAAAGTGTACTTTTGAGGGTTATTCAAAAATGTATTTGTCTGCATGTGTATGTATAATATGACCTTTACAATGTTCAGTAATCTGAATGCCCCCTCAAAAGAAAAAAGTGGACTTGCATAATGTATGATGACCTATCATACATTCATTATCGCTGGCGGTATGAAAAGGGTTATACAGTTAGTCTGTATACAGGGTTATACAGTTATACAGATAGTCGGTTATACAGTTATGCTGTAAAATCATAAATGTTGATTATTTTCCTATATTACTTCTCTATATTGCAGTTGTTATCATAAATTTAAATGAGTAGAACTTACATTAAAATACTTATTTTGTGGATGCCCCGCTATAACAATCAAAGCTACAATAAAAGTAAGACAAAAAAAACGGTTCAACGCGAGACCTAAATTAACTGCTATAATACACTTTATGGAGAGGGTTGTGCTGTGAAGTGCATGTCTTGAATAAAATCTAGGTGACTAATAGTTTATGACATTAATGATATAACACTATTGGACTCTGGGTAAAAATGCCTGACTTTAAATACCATCCAAAACTGATTAAAAAAATATTTAGATTCCAGTGGCAGTAAAAACAGGTATATACCAGACACTGTTCACTGCAACTATGAGGTTCCTGAAAGACATAGCATGGTGCTTCAAACCGCTGTCACAATGGTGAAAGACCAAGTGCTTCCACAACTCCATAACTTACCACAACTTCTAGATCATGGCTGTAGGTCTAGTGTTACTTAAATAATTCAAGTTTATTTTAAAATATGTAATACATGCAAGTGTATTGTCTGCGGCATATCTTAACATAGAAAAAAAAAGAGAGGAAATGGCTTTTAATGGGTGCTTTAAAAAAATAGTCTACCTCACTGGAGAAAGTGCTTGATAAATCTTAGTCAGTCCTTCCCAAAAAAATACTTTTTAAAAGCACATAAGTGGCAGAGGTTTTTCTTCCAAAAGTTTTAAGAGGACTGTATCTCTCATTCAGTACCCAGACTCCTCAGTCCGACCAGATTCGAACCTCTTGTGACAGTCACCATTCATATTTGAGAAGCTTCATCAAATTCTAATTATGACAGTTAAGTAGGAAACATTAAGGAAAGAGAATGAATTTGTAACGAGCTCAAATGAGGGAGTAGAGAGGGAGAGAGAAAAAAATACAGGGAAGACATGAAACCGCAACAATAGAGGGTATGCGCGTGAAGTCACCGTCGGCCAGAGTGACTGCGGTCACGTCCACTGAGTGTTAAAAAGACTGAGCGGCAGCATTGGTTTTCAGCATGAATGCCGCGGAAAAAAAACGCAAAACACATCTAAAACGGGAAACAGCTTAGCAATTGACTGTATAAATAGATTTGACAAGAAAAGGTATATTTTTACAGACTGCCGATAGACACAGAAAAGAGAAGCTAAGGGATCGCTTCAATTCACAGAAAAAACTAGACTTTTATAATATACTTGAAAATTAGTGTTACTTTTCAATAAATATGTGGTTATTTTATTGGCTTGTATTTTTTTTTTAATTCAGGTTCTATAAAATTATTGAATTAAATTAAAAATTCTGTTTTCTGCCAAGTGCATCCAGAATTTTCGGTTTCGGCTCAGAATGTTCATTTCGGTGTGTAAAATACTAAAGGTACAAAAAAAATACTAAAAATAAAAATAAAATAAAAATAAAGTTAAATAGAAATATATCCTATTTAACTTTATTTTTATTTCAGTTTTAATTTTAGTATTTTTTTTTTACTAATTAACAAACAATTGACAAAAGCATATAAAAGGACTACAATTTTAACTAAAATTAACGCTAGATCTAAAAAATAAAAGCAAATTTAAAATAATAATAAATACTATAATATTAAACAATACTTAAAAGAACACATAGAAAAATTATTACTAAATAAGAACATATACATGTAATAACAGGTGAATGATCATCTCCACCAATGAGAGGAAACAACAGACGGAGCTGGAAACCAGAGATAGACAACCAGAAGCAGCTGATCATAAACACCAGGCTGAGTTAGATTAAATAAGAAAAATAAGAAAAAGAGGGGGAAAAAAATGTACGACTTTGGGTGTAGGCCAAGAACAATGTCTTAAATTCAATTCAAGAAATTAATTAAAAATTAAATGGATATTAATCTTACAAAGAATGAAACTGAAAAACATTTTTGTCTGCTGTTTTTCCTTTAAAGAAATGACGTTACTCCATAACATGATTAAAAACTGCATAAACTGAATCAGCATTACGGTAAATGCTTTTCAAAGTCAACTTAAAAGAAAGGCTCATTTGATAGTGACATTTCATAACTCATAACATTAGTGTAGTGCACAGTTTCTAGCATTTATATCTGTGTTTCAACAACATACAGCACATGGTTCTGTGGGTCAATGATGTTCTTGCCCAAACTTGGCTTTGAAAAGCTATAGCCACGAGAGGGAGAGAGAGAGGAAGAGGAAGATGAGGTTGTGTCTGCATCAAAGTGCCCCAACAACAGTGCTCTAGCAGCTCACTGCACTGGCCTTCATTGGCTGCCTGAGTCACACGCACAGAAAGGATGAAACTTGACGAGAAGGGCACACTCTCTCGCTGACTGAGGCTGTGACACTGATGCCATTTACAGAGCTGCGGGGCAACCCGCCATGCAGGGTAACCTCACAATTCTGACAGCACGTTCATGTGCCATAACATGAAAGCTTATTGGTTGAGAACAGTTCCTCAGTAAGATCAGCACTGGTTAGCCCAGCTCAAGGAAGAGTCCAGAAACATAAACATGAATGTGTCTTCATGTCCCATCACAATGAGTTGAAGCAAAAATACCTTCTAATAACATACACAAGACCAGATTTTAAAAGACAATATATACCAAATAGCATCAGAATGAATTATTGTTCAAGGAAATTGCAAGATACCAGGGGCCGGTTGAACCAGATGTGTGCAAGTTAGCCTAGCTTTTCAAAACAGTTCCGGGTGGCAGCATTCACACTTGATGAACCACCAAATGAGCCATAAGTAAAAAATTGTTTTACATTATTTCAAACTCCCAGTAAACACGAATCCAGGATGTGCATACACGCATGTGCAGAGAGTCACAAGGCAGAATGGCAGATTCAGGCACTGCGAATCGGTCCAATGCTGTGAACTCATAATTCGCAGAGTACTGAGATGACACATTATAAATCTCTCTCCAAACAGACATGCTATCTAGCAGAACAGACACAGCGGGTTCAGCTGAGGTTTGTCTGTGGACAACAAGGCTGTCAATTCAAATGAAAAAATAAAATAAAAACTCTAGCATGATGAAAGCTTGCTTCATGAGCTTACTGTTTTCAGACAGCAACAGTTTTAACTTAAAAACATGTCTTGAGATGCCTGTGTTCTGTTGCATAACATTAACAGATATATTTACATAACACATTATTATATAATAGGGCTGGGTAAAAAAATATATAGATTTCCGATTTCAATCGATTCGCATTTTTACGAACCAATATCGATTCTTAAATCCCAAGAATCGATTTGTGTGCTTTGTTACTACTGATATGAAACAAAGTCTCAGATTTCAAATTACATCCATTTTCTTACGAAATTCAAAAACATAAATACCGTTTTGGCGCTGCGGCGTGAGATCGCTCTGGCGCAGCTCAGCTCAAGAGAAGCAGCAGCGCTGAGCGCACATGATCTTCTCTTCCGCCTTAATAATACCAGTGTGAAATAAACATGAATAAGCAAAACACTGAAAGTGAAAAACAGCTTGTAAACAATATCATGTAACGTCACATTTACCTCAGAAAAAACATATCCAGTGACCATAAACTCATTAGTCAGCTAGAAAAATTTACTCTAGAGAGGAGCATTTTGCTAAATATATGCACCATATTACATATTCATTATAATTTTTAATGTTCTTCAATATTTAATGCATGTTTGAATAAATCTGGCAAGTTTTATGACGGCCACCATTTAAATGTTTATATTTCATATAACTTTATTATTATGAAAATAAATCAAATGTAAGTGTTTGTATACAAATCGAGTTAATTTTTACCTTCAATTATTACAGTAGGCTACAACTGACTACAGCATTAGTTAAGAGATTTGTTTTCCTTGAGAAAATTTGCAATGTATTGTACCTGATATCCAAAATAATCAATACTGAATCGAAATCGAATCGAATTGTGAGATTTGTGTCAATACCCAGCCCTATTATATAATAACACATCATTAGCTAAAACACATGTGAGTTTAGGCATAAAAGTATTTTAACATGCATGAATTGTTGATAATGTTTGGCAATAAAAATGAAGTGTTATCAAGAACTAGTTGTCGTCATGTTTTTGTCATATCAACTCAAAATACTGAAAAATGTAGTACTTATGTTGTAATATTTTGATCTTTTAAAAACTGCAGCTTGTAACACTTCACAAACCATATAGAACAAAAAATTATTTACCTAACCAGGTCAAAGAAACAGTTGAAAGAAAGTAGACAAGAAAACAAATCCCAGAGCAAAACTGACAAAAACAACACAACAGAAAAAGGAAGGAGAGAAAAACCTCATAAAAAAAAAAAAAAAAACCTGAGCAATAAGAAGCCGACATCCACACTGCTGCTCAGTCTGCTGTATGTTAGTTAATTCCTCATGCTGGTGGGAAGCTCAGCACCACAAATGACCAAAGTAAAGCAAGCCTTGACAAACACCTTTCTGCTTCAATAACAGACTGATTCATTTCCTATCAGACACACCCATTACATAATTTAACTCTCCCTTAGTTCAACCATACCCAAACATGCTACTGACAATAAGGGTGTTATGATATTGACAAACAAATTTATGATATTTTGCTGAGTGTGGCTGATTTAGGCCTGTCGTGGGCAGATGACACACCTGAATCCTTTTTATATTCTTCATATTCTGTGCAGATTATAATACTTTGGATTCTTACTGGAAAAAGTAGATCATACGGGATTGGAATACTCATTTCAACATACTACGATTTAGGGAAAAATAATTCTCATTTCGAATACTATTTAGGACGGATAGCATGCGAATTGGGACGCAGCACAAGTGCCTGTCTTTATGAATGGGTCATTGAATAATTCACTCAAACAGTTTAAAAACACTGATTCAAGTAACGAAACACTGTTGTGTGTTGCTTTGAGATGCACAATGGTTCTGCTCTGCTTTGTTTGAAACTATTTTCAAAGGTAATGAGTGACATTCAATGACAGCTTGTACATTCTAGAGTTTGTATACACCGATCAGGCATAACATTGTGACTCTTCATCACGGCACCTTTTAGTGGGTGGGATATATATTAGGCAGCAAGTGAACATTTTGTCCTTATAGTTGATGTGTAAGAAGCAGGAAAAATGGGCAAGCATAAGAATTTGAGCGAGTTTCACAAGGGCCAAATTGTGATGCAGCTCTTGTGGGTGTTCCCGGTCTGCAGTGGTCAGTATCTATCAAAAGTGGTCCAAGAAAGCAACAGTGGTGACCCGGCGACAGGGTCATGGGCGGCCAAGGCTCATTGATGCACGTGGGGAGCGAAGGCTGACCCGTGTGGTCCGATCCAACAAACAAGCTACTGTATCTCAAATTGCTCAAGAAGTTAATGCTGGTTCTGATAGAAAGGTGTCAGAATACGCAGTGCATCGCAGTTTGCAAAAATGGTTCAGGAATGGTTTGAGGAGCACAACAACGGGTTTGAGGTGTTGACTTGGCCTCCAAATTCCCCAGATCTCAATCCAATCGAGCATCTGTGGGATGTCGATGCCACGATGGGTCAGGGCTGTTTTGGCAGCAAAAGGGGGACCAACACAATATTAGGAAGGTGGTCATAATGTAATGCCTGATGCACACCCCTAATTGACAAGGTTAAAAAAAAAAAAAGATAAAAAGAGCACTATTAAGTGTGCAAAATGGTGCCACCGATCTGTAATCTCTCTCTTTAAAACTCGCTATCAAAATAAAACATCAGAGCTGCTGTGTGTTTGCTATTTTGTTTTATTAATATCTAGCATTGCACCGATGTATCAGAGCTGCTAAATTTACCCACAGGAGCTATTAAATGGTGTGGCAGGCAAAGGGAGTAAACAAACTCATCACTTTTTCACAACCAGCACTCTGCCTGCTCACTAAGACAATCCATAGAGACCCTGGCGCAGGTTCTGAAATGCATCAGTGACCCTGTTTCCAGCACACTGCTAGCATAGGGCGCTCTTCAGTAAACAGTGGACAATTAAAGTGCTTTATTGTATACACAACCGGAGCGTTTGGGAACGTGTCTCATGAGTCTGTGCATCTTTGACCTCTACTGAGGTTTGATGAAGTATGCTCTTAGATCTCATCTACTCTGATCCTTGGCTTAGACATTGCTCTAGTTCTCTTGATACAAATAGCCACTAGGCAGTACATATGTAGGCATTTCCCATCATGCATCTGCATTCCCAGTATGATAGAGCAATCTAGGTCATGGAGGATGTCTCTTGCGATCCAAATGGCATGTAGGCTCTTCATCACAGTCTTAATTTGAGAGTCCTGTACGGTTTCTAAGAGGCTGACTATGGGAAAACAGCTTTCTCACAGTTCATTTAAGTAGACTGGAGATGTCTATTATTCTAAAGAAGACAAAGAATAAGTGATCTTCTTCCACTCCCTCCAGGCACACTGGGCGTGCCAAACATTTAGTCCTCTCATATTAGATAGCTGGTATGTAAATATATCCATGAGGCACTGCACTGCTTCAAGTTATTGTCACTTTAGAACAATATAGAAAAATGGATGAATGAGAAAACGGGACAAAAACTCAAAGCGATGCTAGCACTGTCTAACACACCTGATGCGTGCAAAGTGCATTCGAAGCAGCAGAAATCCACAATGGCTGTCCAGAATTCAGTTCTCTATTGCACTTAACTGGTCAAATACACACAGAATAAATGTCAAAATTCCCGTATTAGCAAGTATTCCGTGTCTTAAGTGAACGTAAACAAAATCAATGACAGAATGTGATTGATAACATGATTATCCTTCATGATGCTCAAGCCCTCAAATAGATGTCAAACGAGTGTGATTTGTGTCAAGCAAACTTTTTTCACCATCAGAGTTTGAGGCAGTTGAGGGCACTAATAACTTTAATTTGGCTTGATCCTTGTATCAATGTTGCGAACACCTCTCTTATCTTGTTTAAATTAATAACTAAAACAAAGAATTTTAAGTTCCATGTTCTGTAAACTATTTTTCAATTATTTTTCCTGTTGTTTTAGGTTTTTGCCATGGTATCATTTCAGCATTATCATCATCAAGATATTTTAGACAGGTATTGTATCGAAGACATAATTTTGTTATCTTGACAACACTATTCTTCATCACTCACTCTGTGTAGCAGGTTTTTGCACACCTGTTTAGCCCCTGGTTTTACATACAAAAAGTCAAGCAGGCATAAAAATATAGGACCATAATCTAATGTACAGCTCTAAACTTATGCTGAACTCAACCACACCCTGCTGTGAGTTTGCCGTTTACTCCTCATTTGGCTGTTTCCATGGCTGTCAGCCAATTGCAGCACAGGCAGCTTAGCGGCTGTAGCTAACATTAACAATGCCAACATCAGCATAGGGAGAAGGTGTAGGGGCTTCAGCATGCAGGAAACCGAACCTAACATCCTTTGTTTGAAAGCAGCTGCGGATCTAATCATGCTTTCAACAGTAAACAATTGAGGCTAGAGTTTAAATCAATAAGTAGAAAATGAATGGTGTGGTACCTAAAAGCCGATTTTGCAATTAAGCTAAAAGCAAACCAATCAAATATTCTAACAAATAGCCTGTAAAAAGTCAAATTAGGTAGAGCAGACACTCCACATTACTTTAACAAAACATAACAAGAATTTGCATTCAAAATTCAGCCATTTCAATAGTCCTTGCGATTGGATGTTTCAAGTGAGGGTGAACATTTTCCCAACATATATAGGGGGGGGGCATCTCTGTAGGCAAGGGCGTGGTGAGCTGGTGCCCTCTTACGTCACAGGGAACCACAACTTCCAATAGGAAAATTCAACTGCAGTAGCCACCATTCAACTTAAAGGTTTTTACACCATATATTGCAGAATTAAAACTTTATACCCAAATGTCATAAAAAATGTATGAATCAATGAACAGCATTAATAAAGCCCCAGTCTTACAGATCATTAACTAAAAAAAAGTTGTTTTAGGGTTTCGTTACCCTTTAACTAATGTTAACAAAAATACAACCTTTGATTTTAATAACATATCAGTAAATATTGAAATTAATATTAATTAAGACTAATAAATGCTGAAGAAGTATTGAGCATTATTAGTTCATGTTGACTAAGGTAGTTAACTAATGTTAACAAATGAACATTATTGTAAAATGTTACCGATATATCTTACCTTTTAAGCAACGTGGAGGCAAAATGACAAAACATAAAAAAACTTGTATGGCCATGTTATCTTTGCAAGCACAAAGTGTTATTTAGTTTAATTAGTCTTTCTTTTTATTATATAATTAGCATCCAACAAACAATATAGTTCTGATTAGTAGATTCATAAGTAGTATGGCACACTTTTTCTTAGCATCCGTTTCCATGATGGCTCGTCGATACGTCGCTCTGTTGAGAATGTCTTGTGTGTTAAACCATGAACAATCTGGGTTGGCTGAAGTTACTTCAGGACGTATTTTTAGAACCAGCATACATACCTTGAGTAAGCAAGGTTTGGGTTAATCAAACGAGAGTTCAGGGTTTGACGGGAAGTAGTGTTGTCATGTACCAAAATTTCTGTATTCGGTACCGATACCAGTGAAAATCCACGGTTCTCGGTACCAATTTCGGTACCAAAGCTTAATTTAGATTAAATTGACATAATTATATAAGTGTATATCACAAAGATGGAAACTGTAGTATTAAAAACAGTTTACAATAAGATTCCATTTGTTAGATAACATTAGATAAAATGACCTAACAAAAAAAACAATAGTTATATACTGTCGCAATTATTCTCCTTTAGGGGTTAATTTAAAAATACATTTTTAAAATCAAAAGTTAACATTATTTCTGTTAATATTATTTAATGCACAATGAATGAAGTGAACAAACATGACCAATCAAGTGTTTTGTATTAAATAACATTCACAAACATTAATTCATGTTGTAAAAATATATTGTTCACTCAATGTGTTATGTTAGATAACGCATTAAATTATGTTAATGAATGGTATCTTATTGTAGCATTACCAAACTATACAGGAGATAAAATATGTTTTATTTGACTGACTATACTTTTATTTAATCCAAAACTGTATTCATATTTAACTTTAAAAGGGCTTTTTAAACCTGCTAGAGTTATCCAGCCAAGAATAAGACTAGAACTGCTTTTCTGACGGACTGATATTAATGACGGCTTTTTATTTCTCATCTCCATAAATATATCTAGTAGTAAAGCTAATGCAAGGGCTAGAAATCAATTAATAGGCCTATGTCACACTTCCTCGTCATCATGGAGAGCGCAGTTCGCACAAGCGTTTGTACTCCCGTGGCGTCTGTCGTTGCTATGCATCCATGAACGCACATGGAAAAGCGAGCGCGCCGCTTCTATTATGAGCGCGCTTTACGAGCGCCATTTGAAATAACGTATCTGCACGCGCAAAAACATCAGCACCACATCAGCAGCAGCACCGCCGATCGCCATCAGCGCTTTTATGAAGAGGACGCAACTGCACGCGCTTCGGGCATGCACGCGCATCAAGTACCGGGTTTGAGAAAACCTGGTACCGTGACGTTTAAAAAAAATTAGTACCGACTTGGTACCGAAGTACCGGGTCTTTTGACAACACTAACGGGAAGACAACCTTGCTTTCTAATACCCTCTGGGACAATGAGTGCATTTCATGGCCATCATAACAGTTGATGAAACTTCTGTTTAAAACAACCTTACAATCATATACCACTCACAAAAGCACAGTTGAGCCCAAAGTATACTTCTCTTGTTCGTGTTCTGCTCCAGCTCGGAGACAGTCTCTACAGAATTTATAATTAGTCTAGAGTTGCATGATTAATCGTTAAAAGATCACAATCTCGATTCAAACACCAACGAAGTCCACACAACCTTTGACATTGAAGATCACAGCAGAACATTCAAATCTGCTTTTAAACTGCCACAGACCCAGAGAGAGAGCAGTTGTCATGTATAGGTATGAAACAGCTTCACAAACAGTCTTTTCAACCACACAGTATCATTATTTCTGTTACAATAATTCAAATTATCACAGAAGTACTGGGATAAAAGTTTATAGTTCAGATATAAACATTGGTGTCTACAGAATTGATCATAATAGAGCAAATTACCATTTGAAAGTAACTTGACGCCTCAAATAAAGATTGTATCAATTACACCGTTATAGGGGGTGAGAAATGACCCCCTATTGACAGAAATAAATAGTCTAGACAAAATGTATTTGTCATTGAATCATTCATTTAAGAGAGTCATTCAAAAATGCTGATTCATCCAGTCATGAAACAAGTTACGTCTTTATGAGCGAGTCATTGAATCGTTCATTTAAACCATTTATTTTATTTTATAATTCTTTCAAATCATTTAAACAGACTGCAACACTTAACATTTTGTCAGAACCTCTAGCAAATTAAAAGTTATTTTGTTTAGTTGTCTATTCAGAATCATGGAAGAAACGTGATCTCTATTTTATACAAAAAACGTGGTTGACAATTTATCCCGAATCGTGCAGCTCTATTACAGTCCACTAATGTGGACTACATGCAGCTTGATTTGTGTGTCCATGTGGACTTATGCATGGACAACAACGCATGTGCAAGTGATGCGCTTGAAAAGAAAGGTCAATTACGGAGTACACTTTGAAAGGCTTGTGCGCTCAACTGTGTGATAACATGAAAAAAAGTCAACCTGAGCCTTGAGAGTCCTCCTATCTGCTGCCTACTGTTGAAAAGGCCAGGTCCTCCAAAACAAATGTGTGCTTTTTTCACTTTATAGGCAGGCACAAGGATACTGAGATTAGGCTCCCTCCCACCCACCATCAATACCTAGGCCACTTATATCTACGAGGCAGGCCGGAACACATCTTTTCGCTCTATAATCCAAATCAGTGCAATCACATTTTACTGTTGTTTTGTTTAGTTGCAACTTGCAACATATCAAATTCCTTCTACGCTACAGCAAAACATGATCTTATCCAGATGTCAAAGGACAGAAATCATAACAATCTGTGCTTTCTGCTAAAACATTCTGCTTGAGAACTGGACACATCAGGGGGAAAGACGTAAACATGTGCATAATCTGCACATGCTTGGGTTACTAGGCGTAGGTACATGTAATTATTGCATTTTGATTTGTCAGTGGAATAAGAAACAAACAAACAGGTGGGACCTGTGGTTGGTAGGGATTACTTGCGCTGTGATAAACTAATAATTGCTCAGATGATCAACATCTGTAGAGGTGGCAGCAAAAGGCAAAATCAAGGTCACAAAATACTATTTTGTTGATAAATGTAAAACATTGTGGGTTAAATGTGCTTAACAAAGTTAATGTTTAATGCTTCCTTTAGAGTTAATATGTGATCTCAGAGTAATTCACCTGCTAGATCTAAGAGGTTGTGACAACCCAATGATTTTCTGTGAAGCAGTTTTGAAACAAATGAGATGATGTAAAGCGAGAAACAAATAAAAATGACCTGATACTAAAAGTCTTTGTAAACAATCATGTTGCCTAAAAACAAATTCTCACATTTTAAAGCGGATAATAAAAGATAATACGGATTTTCATCCTTCACTGGAATTGTGTTCAAAGTGGAAATAAAAAGGAGCAGTAAAATCATGAATAAATAAACATCAATTGCGGTATATCTAATACTAGCCTATATCTATCTACTCCGATTTTGAGACCCTTTGAGAATTAAGGAAGGGAAACAAATATGTCAATATCAATAATGACTTTGCATTACTGGAAACTACTGATGCATTAGGCTGAAAGAAAAAATAAATAAAAAACGTTCTCTTAATGAGCAACTGCGCATCAACATCATTAAACTAATAGCCGCAATTAGTACATGGAAAGAATAGAGAAAAGGGAGTTCCTTCGCAAAGGATGAACAAAAGCCTTGTCACAAAAATAAATTTCAAACCGATCTGTTTTGACTCATTGTTTTCAATCTCAAAAAGAGGTTTTGTATTTAAAAAACTAAATGATCAGTGGAGTTCAAACAGCACAGCATGAGGCACATGTTCTTGCACTTAGGATATTCCCATCTTAAACCCTATTTATTAGCATAAACAGCTTTTTCAAAATTAGCCAATTATGAATCCCCTGGCATGGCTCTAGGAAACCCACACCTTTCTCAACAAATCAAAATTCAAACTACTGTCAGTGTTTTGAACCACTATACTGTACTATGCAATAAACAAAGAAAATGTAGTGATGTGGGCTAACATGTTTAACTACACTGCTATAAGAATCACAGTTATGCCTCGCCACGTGAACCATATTGTATTATGTAAACAAACTGCGTTGTTGTAACTCATTTCTGACAAAATAAGAGAAGGGATACTCACAGGCATCATCTTTGCTAGTGTCAGAGGAACATCTGGTCTTCAGCTTCACTTTGCCTTTCACAACATCCACAAGGTCCAACCCGAGATCACAGCCCCTTTGTACAGCAGGAGAACAACTTCACTTGCACTGTCACTGACACACGAATGTCCACAACACCAACAAATACAGGCCAAACAGGCCACTGCTCAGCACATCGTGTTATTTTACTTTGATTAAACGTTGACGTTATTCGCAAAGGTAGTCACATTTATCTCCGTTAGCTGAGCAAGAAAAATTAAAGAGAAGCTTTAAAAGAATCTCGCTAAACTGGAATATCAGCTGGTTGTGTGTGTAGAAATGGCAGATGTTGGGTGTTCCTAATACACCCACTGAGAGCCCGTAACTCTCTCTCCTCACTCTTACATCGGTGTGTTAAAACTCAAAACAAATGGTTTAAATCAACTCAATCAATCTTTATCACATTTATAGACGTTTATTTTAAGGAGCTTTCCTCTATCGCCCTGTTCATTCTACCAGTTCTCACATCTGCTAGCCAGTTTAACGTTAGCACTGAAACAAAACATCTCGCTGTACAGTAACGTTAAATGTTAACAAACATTAAGAAAACACATCGGCGGTGGTTAAAACTGCATTATACTCACGTGTCACGAGTACACATATGCCATAACCTTTTAGAAACGACACATGAGGTGTTCCTCGTATTCTTGAGCAGCTGGGTATCGATTAACTCGCGAGATAGCTAAACTAGTTAGCCTGCTAGCCGAAGCCAGGTAAAACACTCCAGTACGTGAAGCGAATGGAAACGAAATCAGAACACGCTTATTCATCTAAATGAAGTCAGATATTGCCATAATACCTTTTAAAGGACGAAAACAAAAGGAATACAATACTGCCCGCCCGGACTGGCTGAGGCGAATATAAGCTACTCGCGCTGTTGTGTTAAATCAATGATGGCACGCGCAGAGCTGGAATGACAGGAATGTGGAGCATAGTGACTTATGGATGTTTGGATGTGTAGTCATTAAAATCTCTTAAGTGATGAAACTTAAAAAGAGGCTATACTACGCCCGTATTTTCTCAATGAGTCACATTAATGGGGTAGACGTTGGTTATTTTAAAAGTGGCATTACTTGCTAGTGTTTAATGCTAAATTCAAAGCAACATGGCATACTCATTGGAAACGTTCAATACTTTCACTCATTCACTCAGTAGTTTCCAGTTACAAATATTGCAATGTATAATTTTAAATGGTATGTTTAGAGTTTTATGTATAATTGAGAAAGGGTTAAGAAATTCAAATTTGTATGCAGAAGATGCAGAAGTCCTCTAACACCCACTACTGATCAATAACATGAACTACATATTAACTACAAAACATGACAAAATGTGATTCTAAACTGCTAACAAAAACAATAAAACTCCACATGCAAAATATTGTAAATAGGCATTTTTTTGGTGGAATTTAACATCAGCTTAAAGAAGAGACTTGATTTGTCTCTGCCCAACAAAAATGTTTTTCAAGGACTGACAAAAAAAACTTTTGGCAGGACTTTTTTTTAATAGTTTAATTTCATAAGTTAACAATCAAACAGTTTCATGTTTGGCGATATGAATTTCCTGCAAGACAGAGTGAAAGACAACAAGGCAGTGAGTTTTCCATATTGTGATCCAAATTAATCATTTTATTGTTTCCAAAAAACAAAATACAGATATCCAGGTGAAGCTCCTTGGGGGACGATTTACAGAGAAGACATGGGGAATGACACTCCGGTGGTCCAATCAGTGGGAGGGCTCTGTGAGAAAAGGAAAGTCATGCTAGATCCCCAAAGTTTCTATATATGCCCCATAAATAAGGCCCTTTCTATTTATATATATTTTTTTATATATATTTTTTTTAAGTTAAAACTATACTTATATTAACTATACTTAAATATTAAAATATTTGAGGAACGTTTAAACTTTTTCATGTTTTATCAAAGTTTGAGTAAAAATCATGATACTGAAAATGTAAAAAATTAAAAAGTTAATACTTACTTGACTGCACTGCTTTCTTCTTTCCTGCAAAACAACAATGCTATAATTAATACTTTAACAATAACTTTTGCAAGCTCTTAAAATAAAATGTTTTGCCTTGTACACATCACAAGAAATTTAGTTTCTGAATATATTGTGTAACAAATTGTCTATCAACATGGGCCCAGTTCATCATATAATCATAACCGATTATGCATATGATTATTACACTAGACATAATTTAATTATACATTGTGGCATAAATAATGTTTACATAGTACATAATTATATTGTGTACCAAAATAAATACAGGTTCACGCCATGTTGACAGTACAGTCTTAAAAATAAAGGTGTTTTCAGAGTGATGCCATAGAACCATTTGTGTTACCCTTATGGTTTATCCCTTAAAAGAACTGAAAAAGTAGTGTGAATAACACTTAAAAAAAATCTAAATAACATTTTTCCACTATAAAGATTTTTTGCAGAATGGAAAGGTTCTATAGGTGTAAATGTTCTTCATGGAACCATAGATGTGTGCATACACTACTGAAGACCTCTTCAATAAACTTGACCTCTCACCTCCATATGAAAGTTTGTAGTACATTAAAGTCATGATTCCTACACCAACCCACATCTCCTGGTATGCCTTGGTGTAGTAGGGGGCCACCTTAGTCCACCAGCCAGCGAATGCACCACCTGCCATCTAGTGATCAAAACATAAAGATGTATGAACATTTGTCTAGAAGGCTTCAAAAATATGCACTATTACCAAACATATGTTTGAATGTGCATATTTTTATTTATATGTGTCATTCAAATTACGTGTTATAAAAAAAACCCAACAGAGCAACCGGACACAAACAGTACTTTCAAGGGCATAAATTCAAGGACCAATTCAAATGAAAAAATAAAATAAAAATAAATAAATACGGAGAATTTTAAGTACAAAAAGAGCAAAAACATTATCAGTTTGTCACTATCAGAATAAGGCGAGTTCAATTCAGTATGAAGTTAACTTGAATCGCGAAAAGAACTGGACTATTCACAGTCCAATACTGGGACAAATTTGAGACTATAAAACATTTGCCTCGATTCAAGTGTGCCATTTAGATGTCAACCTTGCGGAGAGTCGATTTTCGATGTTGATTCATTAAAGGCGCTTAGAAAGGCCTGGTCATATACGGTCCAATAAACGAAAAAAGTATGGCTTAAACGATAGTGAATCTGCTTGAAATGGTCAGTGATTATTTAAACTATGCACACTGAAATCATATAGCATTTATTATCAGCAAATGAACTCACCTCTAATATATAAGTACACTGGACCACACGGAGAAGGTCACTGTACAGCAGCGATAGCTCAACAGAGATGTAGTGGCGGAAGATCTCTGTAGGTTTCCGCTTTGTAATTAAAAGCCCCGGAATCAAAATAAAAGTCCAAATGTGACGAATGTATTTTTGTAACACTTCAATTTATTTCTCGTTCTCCTTATAGTCTCTTATCGATAGACCTTTTTAGATAAAACACTGGATTTTTAATTAGACGTAATAAAATGTTAGGTGTTAGAAAATATTATTAGACCACTTGATCTCTTACTTTGTTTTGAAAGTCCACAAATAAATAGGCTACACTATCTAAATTATTGAAGTATTTCTCTGATAAAAAAGAACAGCAAAAGCCTTTGAATATATTAAGCATAGCGTCAGTTCTGGCAGGTCACGTTAGTCAAGCTTGCATCAGCTGACTTAGCTGATCCACGTCTACCTATAGGAATATGACGCCTATCACTGTATTCATGTATAAGCTCCTTCAGCATTATCAACAGCTATCGCGTTTCTCAGGAGCCAATTCACTCCTCCATCCCCAGCTCCTCCTCTTGTCAGTCAGGATTTGGCATTCTGATTAACCCTGAATTAGACTAAAATTCTCAAATTATGTTGAGCATTAAAATTAATTAATGATATCTGCAATATATTCATGCTGGTTCTGTTCTATATACCCTAAGGGGGGTTATTGCTGCTCTCCTCGCTCTTATCCATGCTATAGGCTGCATGGATGCGCAGGGAGTCAATCCTAACCGTAAGCTAATTGTCAATCGTATTTGACAATATGGTCCTCCTGACAGAATTGTAGTACAGATCAGAAATAATTTCAAGATAGATAGATAGATAGATAGATAGATAGATAGATAGATAGATAGATAGATAGATAGATAGATAGATAGATAGATAGATAGATAGATAGATAGATAGATGATTGATTGATTGATTGATTGATTGATTGATTGATTGATTGATTGATTGATTGATTGATTGATTGATTGATTGATTGATTGATTGATTGATTGATTGTTTTGGTAAACTTTAATTGTGTAGACATTTTAACAGCAATGGACAGACTGAAGAGAACAATAACACTTGCAGGGTTCAGAAGGAAATAAATAAAACGGAACAAGCATATTGCATTTTGGAGACAATTCACACAAAATCACAACAACAACAAAGTCATTAGCAGAGAAAAATGTGATTAAAGACAATATTGCATCTGCAGGCTATTGTGTTGATGATCACAGACTCCATTAAGAGAACTTCACTTTGTCTGGCCCAACAGTTATTCAGCAGTCAAGAGTAAATAACACTGCTAAGATGGAAGCTTTATGATCAGCCCTCTCACTGTAGACAATTACCAAACCTATACTTTGCCACATTCAGTCCATGCTACATGAAAAAACACAGTTCTGTCACAACACAATAAATCAACAAGCAGAGAATATTAGATTGTATCTGTGATGTGAAATGCATGGGAGAGGTGAGAGTACTAGGTAGTTCATGGGTACATGCAAGAAGGACCACTGATGCGCAAAGGCAGTGGTGCAATCCTCTCCCCTCAGGCTAATCTCTGCTCTGTAATCCAGAAATATAACTCTGAAAAAATGACAGATTAGACTGGATATCTGGGTTGACTGCTGTGGGTGTATAGTGTGTGCTACTTTCAGTTTGATCAGTCATTATAGCAATGGAACCTGGAAAGCTGAAGCACAAAGAAAAAATTTAATTTGAATTAGAAAAACAAATGTACACAAATGCAAAAGCAATTCTAAAGTGAGACAATAGCATTAAAGGAATAGTTCTAATAATATTAAAGGATCAGGAAGAAAATTTTCATTATTTCCTCACTCTCATGTCATACTGTATGCTGATATTTTTATGCTTTTATTTTGTCCATTAAACACAAAAGTAAAGTTTTTTTGAAGAATTATTATGCAGTTCTTGTTTAAAAAAAAAATTCATAGTGACCAGGGGCTGTTAAAAAGTTCCTAAAAAATACCATAAAAGTATATAAAAAGTAGTCTATATAAACACATTATATTATTAAAAACAACAAAAACAAGAATAATACATTCTTTATAATTATTCATTTTGAATTATTATTATGATTGTTGTTGTTGGTGATTTTTTAACATTTTTAAAAAGTTTTAAATTGAAAAGTAGCTACTTTTTTCCCCATCTTATTGATCAATTACAAAAAGTTTATGGTTTATCTTCCAAGTTTAAACATCACACCACATCATTTTCATGTTAATCACTTTTAATCAGTCTAATTTACTTAAACTGCTGCGCAGGATTAGATTTTTTGATGTTGGAAGTGTAGATCTGTGTCTGAGAACTAGGGAACTTGCAAAGAGGAAAGACATGGAAAATGATCGTATAGACTTTTAAACCCAATCTCATGAGAAAACTAAATTATTTTATGAGTTGGCGATTTCGCATGAATTTGTACAATGTGATTCGTATGATATTTATGAAAAAAAGTACGCTTGAAAGTCCACCCCTAATCCTAACAGTCAATTAGGTGTAAACAGATCGTACAAAAATGGATGAATGAGAATGTACAAATTCTTACGAATCAGCCACTAATTTGCCAAAACTTAAAATTGTTATTAATGGAGTGGTGCAAGGATGATGTCAAAGCCCAAGATTTTCCTATGGGGTTTTATAATGGGGGTTTTCAATTTATGATTAAAATAAATACTGTATTATCATAACTTGATGATATTTTGACGTTTTGTTCTACAACATAAACTGCACGCACTCACTCCCCAATCTGTCTTATCTTACTAATTAGAAACATACATTTTCAAAAATAAACATAACTGCTCCAAAATTCGCTTTTTCAGTATGAGTGTGTGTAATTTACGTTGTAGAACAAAACGTCAAAGTATTGTTAAGTTATGTTTACCACAGGCTTTATTTTACTCATAAATTGAAAACCCCCATTATAAAACACTATAGGAAAATCTTGAGGGAACCAGTGGAGAATTAGTTTTTTGGGTTTTGACGTCATCCCTGCACCGCTCTATTACCATGAGATCGTGTTGGATGGATCTACCATTAGGTCTCTCACAATGTGGTGCTGTAGGCCTCATAAGCGAACGGATGGCAAAAGGGCAAACTCCAATCTCTGTGGATAGAGTAGGGACAAGCAGCACGCAAATGTTTATCCACATAACTAGAAATGGTAGGAATTTCCTCCCTGTGATTCCCTGACTCCTCTGACAAAGAATTAGATGCATTTCCAGCCATGTGGTTTCTATCATTACTCTCTATAGGTGGACTGGGAGCAGAGAGAATATTCGGTGGAGCTGAAGGGACTGGACGTCTCTGCATGCCGTCTTCCTGTCTCCTCAGGAAGTCCCTGAGAACTTGCTTGAAGACACCCACCAGTTCCCAGGGAGGGATGTTATTGTTGGCCAATAGATCATGGAGCCTTGATGGACCACAATAAAACGTTTAGTAAAATATTAAAGCAATATCACACAAGCACTGCAATCACATCGGTGTTGATATTTAGACAAACATCTGTCTGGAATGCACAAACACAAACTTGCGAAGTGACAAATGTAACTAGCTGCTGTATACTTAAAATCTTGAGAATAATTCTGCACAGTTTCTTGTCTTCTACATTTTTTTAATGTTTATTATTTTTATTTTTTTTAGCATTTGAAGAAGCATTTTAGAAAAATGGCTGAAAAAATGTAAAGAAATGGAAGCTAACATGCAAAGCAGGAGTGAGAGGACTTGTTTTACCTGGAAAGTACAATGGCAGTGTGTGAGGGTGGGATGCGACCACAGAGGCGCTCTAGCTGGCGGTGTTCAGAAGCAGGTATAAGGGCAAGCAGGCTTGGGTATGCTGGGGCGTGACGGTATCCCAGAATGCCACGGGAGATGCAATACTGGTTTTGAACCTGAAGAGCTCTTTGCTCCAGCTGCCAAAGCATCTCACGCAGCAACATCCGACCTGGGCCTCCATGTGTCACACATCCATTTGTGTGGGGCCAACCTAAAGGCATGGCTGGGCTGTATGAGCAATAAGAAAGCATGTTGCTGATAAAATGCTGTATACCAAAGTGACTTTCTCCTATGATCATCCCCTGCCAATGAGATGTGATCGTTCATAAAGAGCTTGGTCTTCAGTGGACAGTCTTTCACACCGTATCACATCAAGCTCTGTATTCCACATCTTCAACTGGCAGTTTAGTTAATTCAGCAACATACAGTTCTCTCCATCAAGCTAATGCTAATAACATCTGCAGAACAGTCATGTTTGTTTATCTTATTCTTTTCTGTCGACCAACATATATAACATTGCTTATTCACATAATTACACATCATAATCAGTGATAAACAACTGAGTCATGTTGAGAAAGGAATGGCAGTTTATAAAGCCATGCAAACAAGCTAGCCTATTTGACGGTCAGGCATAAAATGCACTTCACAGATGCACATCAATTTAGCGTAGTACTAACAATGCTCTTGATGTTTCCAGGTAAATTTCAAACTATATGCCCATTTGAAAAAAACTAAGCAGCCATATGTTGCTTGCTGTGTTTTGGAAGATGGCTGGTTTATAGCTGGTCCAAGTTGTTCATTAAAGGTAAGGTGAAAAAGGTAAGGTTAGCAGTCACCTTGTTAAAAAAAAACAAGGAAAACCAACTGTAGCTGGTTTGTTGGTGGTCCAAAGTCTACCAGCTTGAACCAGCGAATGACCAGCTAATCACCAGCTTGAACCAGTTAATCAGCTTGGACCAGCTAACAACCACCTTAAACCAACTAAAATGTTCCAAAACAAGAGGGTGCGTGACCTAAAAAAAAAAAAGATGTGAAAAGACAAACTTGGAATAAACATTGATAGATAGATACAAATAGAGCTCTGAGAAAGACAATGAACTGTTGAGAAGATAGATATGAATCAAATGGACAGGTACAAAGGGACAAAATCAAGGCAAAATTGTAAAGTTGACAACTGAAACAGGAGACTGACAGAGAGGTGATGGATGGAACAGAATTTACAGGAAAGGATCATAACCACCAAAGGATTCACCACAGAGGATATGGGTTAAGGCGAAGAAAAGAATGGAAATTACAATAAATGACATTTAAACTGATATTTTTTACCTTGTGGATCTTAGAGGTTGAGGTCCATGATGCCTTGACTCCATCTGATACCATCAAATTGCACCAGGTTATGTAAAAAAAAATAGTAAATTAAACCAGAATGTCAGATATAAAATTAGAGGATACTGACAAAAGTGGGGAAAGATGGACAGATAATAAGGAAAAGAGCAACCTGAAGAAATAACTATTCTGGCAGAAGAGTGTAAGAGAAACTAAAATAAGGCGCTTGTACAAGAAGAATGTCAGACAAGCAAAATCAGGAGAAAAGCAAAGACAGAAAGAAGAGAGAGAGAGAGAGAGAGAGAGAGAGAGAGAGTGTGTGCCAGTGACATGCAGCAGTGTGTGGACGACTGCGCCGGGCAAAGTTGAGATGAAGAGAGTGACTCTCTCTCTCCTGCCCACCGCATCTCTCTGCTCTGATAACCCAGCCCACTCTGACACACACACACACACACACACACACACACACACACACACACACACACACACACACACACACACACACACACACACACACACACACACACACACACACACACACACACACACACACACACACACACACACACACACACACACACACACACACCATTTTGGTTCATCTAACAGCAAATTGTTTGAAGTGTGCATCCCGCTTCCCATCATTCCATATACTCTTACACATGGTATTAAATTCATCCTGAATTTCATGCCTCAAAACTTGCCTAAATCAGTCCAGGCTTCTTGTTTTCAACAGTAAAACATTTAATTCAATGTGGCAGTCTGAGTAAAATTATCTGGAAGAAATGTGCCCTGTGTCAGCATGTAATGTGACCCAGTGCCAAGGGGAATTATGTCAGTATACAAGGGAACAAAACCAGAGTTCCTGGTCTGCTCAACAATGTGACATACAGATGAATAAACCTGTATTTTTGGGTGGAAGATAACAATTCTGTCATGTTTAATCCTGAGTTTATAAAAAAAAATATAAACAGACATGTTTGTGTGTCTTAAACTTCACATTTGGCTGAAACACAGCATATGTGTTTTCTTTGACAATCATTTATTCAGCAGCATGTGAATCTTAATGAGACAAATAAATCAAGCATAGTAACCTACACTGCATTCAGTGCATTTGGTATGACCATGGTATGCCCATATTTATGTGGATGAAAAGCATTTGTGCACAAAGCGTTCATCACAGATTGCAGTTGGTGTCCATATGGAGGCCTCTGGGAAGGCTGCAGGCTGGATGGTCTTCTGAGACTCATAATCACAGCCCAGCACCTGGTTCTGGTTCTGGGTCAGGTCAGGGTAAAGCACCAGACTGCTGGCTACACCACCTGCCCTGTGCATATGCCATAATCTCATTTAGATTACATGTGTAATGTATTGACAACTATAATTGCAGAAACATAAGCACCATGACCGACGGTGACCGTGATTTCACCAAGTACAACATGTTCCTGGATCAACATCTTTGTTGAACCTGGAATAACATTCCAATCAACCAATTAGATTTAGGGGACAAATTTACAGTTTATGTGAAGTTTAGGCTTGCAACCAAACAGGGTAAGGTGCTTATTCACCTATCATTTTACTCTGATAACATTCTTTATGGATAATTTATGGGTAGGATTTGGACAAAATTTTCTGACAAAAATGTTGTTCCAGGATCCAGGAACATACTTGGCAAAATCACGGTGACCTTGCTGTGGCAGCAAGAGTCATTCGAATTCATTTTGTATATATAAATGGGATATTAAAAGTGCTTTGAAAATCAATATAAGTAGTAATCCCAGTTTTGTACAAAATAACTAAACATTATCATAAATAATAATAATAATAATAATAAAATATGGTCACCAAAATGAAGTAATTTAATAAATGTATTTAAAAATAAATAAATAAATTTATTTAATTTTTTGCAGGGGAATATAGAAGAGAAATTATCATAATCATCATCATCATAAATAATAATAATAATAACACTGTATGTATGTCGGCTTTAATTATAAATAAATAAATATTATATTCCATGTATATATTATTTATTTATTTTATTTTGCATGGGAATATGGAAGAGAAAACTGGCCCTAAAACAGATTCTTGAGGTCATCCTACATCTCTGCATATTGTGTTGTCAGTGTTATTGTTCCATTCCCACTCCCAAAATGTAAAAGATGCGTACATGTGTGAGCTGCAGTGCAATTTGTAGCTCTCCCTCACATCTTAAGTATGAAAAGGTAGACCATGGCGGCAAAACACTTCATATCAGATCATTGTCGAGTTATTCCTGTATTGCAGACTCAGACCTTGAGACATGACATCATCTGATGTCCAATTATTTCTGTCAACCGTGTCATGTTGTATTATTTTCAGGGGGCTTAAGGACTCACAGTCTTGCTATAGTTCACTTTTTTCATCTGTCTACTGAACAATTGGGACTATATTTCAGCTGTTTAAGTTTTGGAATAGCTTTTTGATACATGCTGCAGATGAGCTTTAAAACACAATAATAATTCCAGACATTTATTCAGCACCGTTTGATCAATTCCCATCTTTAATTGTGAGCTGTGTACCTTTTGTACGAAGGGAGAAAGAAATCCACTGGAAATGGCACAGGACATCTCACTGCCCTCACTAAAAACCCTCTACCCAGAGGAGATCCAGGCCGTCATTGCAGTCACTCTCAAGTCGTCAGACGGGGTGAATGTAGCAGTCCTGCCACACATACCCACACAGAAAGAGGCTAATTGTGAGTGTCAGTCTGTGTTCTGAGGTGGGTGATGTCATTGCCACTGGCAGGGAGCCTGTGATAGTGATGATTTGGGACATGGCTGGTGTGCACACATACATACACCAGAGGGCAGTGTGCATGCTTACATATGGGCTTTATTGCATTATATTTTACACTATATCTAAAAATATTCATTCTCTTTAACCTGAATAATAATTGATTGATATATGTACCTTTAAAAGTACTTCAGAATTTCTTTCTTTTGTTGTTGAAAGTAATACTTTTATTCAGTAATGATGTATTTCAATTGATAAATGTGACTGTAAAGACTTTTACATAGTTACAAAAAAATCACGGCTTCCACAAAAATATTAAGCGGCACAACTGTTTTCAACATTGATAATAATAAGAAATGTTTCTTGAGCAGCAAATCAGCACGTTTCATAAGGATCATGTGACACTGAAGTAATGATGCTGAAAATTCAGCTTTGCCATCAAAGATACATTTTAAAATATATTCAAATAGAAAACAGCTATTTTAAATGTGAATAACTATTCATTTTACTGATTTAAACAAATAAATGCAGCCTTGGTGAGCATAAGAGGTCTCTTTGCTCTTTTATAGGCAAAAAATAAATAAAATAAAAAACGTCTTGCTAAAAGGTTGAGTCTCTTCTTTCATCTTAATCTAATCTGTGTTGAGACATTGATTGACATCTGTTTAAACTGTCATCCACTGTTCACAAGTCCATCACTCTAAGAGTCAAGACACTGTATTTGAATGATTGAATAATTATAACTGTATCATCAAAACGTCCTTTTTTCACCTCTA
The DNA here is from genome assembly GCF_965113295.1 of Leuciscus leuciscus. Lineage (NCBI taxonomy): Eukaryota > Metazoa > Chordata > Actinopteri > Cypriniformes > Leuciscidae > Leuciscus > Leuciscus leuciscus. The sequence goes on along the minus strand of NC_138743.1, from coordinate 26,397,966 downwards.
TAACCTGCCTCCATCTCTATAGCATCAGATTGAATGTCTTAGAGTGAGACAAACCAGAGACAATTTGGACAAACCAATTAATACCACAAAACATCACAGACTTAATCAAATCCATTGCTTGCTTACTGATGTTTGTGCTGTGCCAAAACGATGTCACTTCCAGGAGGATGATGTCATGAAGGACCTGGCTTTTGTTAGTTAAAGGGGTATTAGTTGGATGGGCATTAGCACATGAAATCATGTCTGTTTGAAGCATTTGGATCAAAGTAAGGACAACAATGAAGAAACACCAGGTATATTTTATAGTAAATTGTAATTTCTTAATTCTTAATAACCTCTACTCATTTCTACTGGTCTTCTAACGTGCTTCAGTTCTATTTTATTCGCATGCCCCTTGAGTTATTTTGGCTTGTGAAAGACACACACAAAAAATAAAATCTATTCTTATTGCATTTGGAATGGGCAATGGTCTGTTCAGACAAAGAGAGCCAGGGGAAGTGTGTGTGTGCATGAATGAGACAGAGCGAATCCATTAGGCCTGTCTGTCTTACTGACTGACAGCAGCATGTCCTCAGGTGAACAGAGAGGTAAGAGTGTGCACTAAGAGTTTTATCTCTGACATCTCCTCCGCTGGCTCTTTTATGATTACTAACCATTATTCCCAACATTCTTCAAAAACCTGCCTCTGCATTTGCCATGTCACCTCAAGCACCTTTCTCTTGCTTCTTCATGGTCAAAAGTAGTTCTGAATCAAAACTAATCAACCAACAGAAATGTTTGCTCTCATGTGGTACACAGTCATTTGTGAGGTGTGTGACATTTACAGACGAATTTGTCTGACTTTGCTAGATTTTTAAATGGTTTTGGGCACTGTTTGCTTTTTCACCCTGACATGAGGTGTATTTGACAAAGTGACATTAGTCAGTCATGTCTGGCCTTTAGCAGTTTGTGTTTATGAGGGCGCAGTTGACCTCTGCTCAGGTACAGCGAGTTCCCAACATACAGGCAGGCACCTCAAGGCCATCCGATCCCACTGTCACTGAGTGTGAGCAAGGTGAAGGAAAGGTCTAGAGATTGTTGAGACATGGAAATAAAATAACTTCAACTTTGATTTATTTATATAGCACATTTAATAGCAACGTTGTTGCCCAAAGTGCTTCACAGTTGCATAAAAACAGTAAAACATACATGTATAAAAAATATTTATCAAGCCTAGCAGATGAAGGCATGACTACACACTCTCAGACATACCCCTCACACAACAGTATAATGAGATCAGTGAAGAGAGAAATAAAACTAAATGAAAATAAGTTATATCTACAATGTACAATACCCTTAACTAAAAGCTAAGTTGAAAACAGTTTTAAGTTTTTAATTGAGACTTAAAGATTTCTATTGTTTGAGATAGCCGGATATGAGGGGGAAGACTGTTCCACAACTTGGGAGCCACAACTGAAAAAGCTCAGTCACCCTTTGACTTCTTTTTAGAATAAGGGACCGCTAGCTGAAATTGGTTTGTTGATCTTAATGTCAAAATTGTAGTTTGGGGACATGTTATGCAATGCTTTAAAAACCATTAATAAAATCTTATACTCAATCCTGTAATGAACCGGTAGCCAATGAAGATCCCTTTTTTTAGTGCCAGTCAGAAGCCTGGCTGCGGCATTCTGCACCAGCTGCAGACGACGTAGTTGACGTTGGCAGATCCCTGCATAAAGAGAGATGCAGTAGTCCAGTCTTGACGTAATAAAAGCATGGACGACGACCTCCAGATCTTTCAAACTGAGAAGGGGTTTTATCTTAGAAATCAATCTAAGCTGATAAAAACTATTCTTTACAACAGAATGTATCTGTTTATCAAAGCTTAGGGATGAGTCGATTATTACACCAAGATATCTCACACTGTCTTTCACCGTCATTTCTAATGGAGCAAGAGTACTGGCTATCTTCTCTTTGAAATTTGGTGGACCAAATATTGTAATTTCAGACTTTTTTTCATTAAGCTGGAGAAAGTTTTTAGACAGCCAAACTTTAAGCTCATTCAAACAGTCCAACAAGGACTTGAGGGACTGTTCGTTCTCGACTTTGAGAGGTATCTGTGTGTCATCTGCATACATATGATAAGAAATGTCATAGCGACGTCAAATAGATCCCAAAGGACACATGTGCAGAGAAAACAATGTAGGACTTAAAATAGAGCCTTGAGGGAAGCCATATTTTATGGTGGCCGCAGAGGATGAAGCATTTGCAAAATTAACAGAGAATGTTCTGTCCTCATGAGTGAAACCATGTTAACGCTCTTCCACGAATGCCAACCTCACACTCCAACCGGTCTAAAAGAATCGAATGATCAACAGTGTCAAATGCGGCACTGAGATCCAATGTAATTAAAACAGCTGCCAGCCCAGAATCAGTTGCTATTAGCAGGTCATTCAGCATTTTACCAGAGCAGTCTCTGTACTGTGCCCAGCTCTGAATCCAGATTGGAAATTATCTAGGATATCATTCTCAATAAAACTGAAGTAATTTGAAGTAAAACAACCTTCTCTAATATTTTATATAAATGGTCATTTTGAAATTGGGCGAAAGTTATTCAGATCAGTATAATCAAGGCCTGGCTTTTTGATTTGGGGAGTAACCACTGCTTGTTTGAGACAGGGTGGAACAACACCATTTGATAATGAACTATTCACAATAGATAGTATACCAGGGCCTATGGTTGCAAACACATCTTTAAAAAGCCGGGGTGGAATAGGATCCAGAGGAGTAGATGAGAGTTTCATATGCTTGACTATATCTGCTAGAGCTGGAAGAGAGACAACATCCAAAGCAAAATAAATATGCTTTACTTACTGTCAGGTCAGTGAACTAATTCACAACATGCACCTCAGCATTCAAATATGGCCACCTCAGACTCCATATCCCAGAATACACACACACAGACAGTGCTGTATCCACCTTATTTCTAAACACGGAAGTAAGGTGTTTGTGAATGTGAATGTGTGAGACTTCCGATTTATTCGCCGCTATAGAGAAATAAAAATAAGTATTTATCAAAGTGCAGTAAACTGTAAAACTGTTTGTGTTACAAACCAGTGTTTTTAATTAAGACACTACATTAAAATAATATGGTAAGAAATACCAGTTTGCAATATCAAGCAGCATAACGAGTTGTTTTGTACAGCTAAAAATAACAGGAAGCAAATGACACCGGAAGCCAGACACCGGCTGTGTCCGAAATCGCCCCCTATACCCTTAAATAGGGCAATATTTGAGGGGACAGCCATTTGTAGTGGTGTCCGAAACCATAGTGGACGTTATCAAGTACACTCATTCAATCCCACAATGCACTGCAATAAGGAGTGTACAACCGATGTACGCTCAACGGAGAATACCCATAATGCACTGTGAGAGTCGCACGTCTGACCAGAAGTTGGCGCCGCAGCTGAATCATCCACCCATTCATTTTCCAAACCTCTGGCCCAATGTGGCTACAGCGTAATATCATTCAGGTATAACTTCTGTTTTAATTGATTATTAAATTGTTTAATTAAGGTTTATACATGCTAGATTCCATGAAGAGTTCTAGATCATTTTTTTCATTACTACTAGCTAGCTGCCAATTTACTAAGTTTCAAATGATTAAACCAAGTACAAACTGAAAAAGCATCAGTCCTTATGGTGCACTCAAAAATCTGTATTCACTCACTCGTTTTCATTCACTCCTTCAAGTGAACTATATTAGTGGAGTAATGTAGGGAATAGTGAATGAGGGTATAGGGGGCGATTTTGAACACAGCCTGTGTGTGTGTATTCTGGGATATAGAGTCCGAGGCGGCCATATCTGAATGCTGAGGTGCATGCTGTGAATTGTAGTTTACTGACCTGACACTTACTTACTTATTTACTTATTATTAGCTTCAAAGGCCAAATGGAATTTCCAGAATTTCTAATTTGCCAACTTGACATTTGGCAAATTCTCTGAAAGCATGCTGTTGAACGTAATGTGGCTTAAGAAATTAAGGCCAGACTATATTTAGATTTCTCATTATTAGCCATTTCACTTCTCAATCATCTATAAAACCTTTTTTAATCTCTTTGCTTCAGCGTTTCTCAGATTAATGAAGAAGATTTTCTTCTGAAAGTGAAGCTATATGTCCATTTGGAGCAGCACTGAGTTGGAGGTCATGTTTATAAATGGCTCCTGACATGCTTCTACTAGTACTGACCATGTTTCCACATCAAAGAGTGCTGTATTAATGTGGGACACGACAGCTATTTCAAAAGGAAAACAGTTTTATTTTCTTACTCCATTGCCAGATTTTCTTTCTTGCTTTAAGCATTGACTCATTTAATTTTTTGCAAAACTTTATATCTTATATTATCTTGTTCCTCAAATGTCTCGATTTAAGAATGTTTAGATATTTGTACTGGAAAACAAGACAACAATAATATAGTTATTACAATGAATCTGAATGATGACCATGGAGTATTTTCAGTAAATAACTTAAATTTCAGTCTGACTTTGAATAGGCTATAGTATTAAAACGTAAGTAGCCAATCACTGATCACAGAACGTTATCTGATGGTTCATTTGTGAATCTCGCGGTTTTATCAAATTTGATTTGACACTATTTACAGACAGAGCACGGAATAATATTCTGTTTTTGTTATCACACTTAGTTATTTCCATCTCTTCGGAATGCTGACCACCACCACACCCACTGTCAGCCAATTCCCTACTGTCCCTCCAGACACTGCAGTTCTCTGTGTCACCAGCAGAGGGCGAGGCGAGCTCGCGCATAGATGATGTATGATCATGTCTGCACAGAATGAACCTTTCAAGACAGATGATAAAAATGATTATAAACATCATAATGAAAACATTTGAAGATTTAATTTCAATTTTAAGATAAAGTCTCTTGTCTAAAAAATCCATTACATTAGTGACTGTGTGTGTGTGTGTGTGTGTGTGTGTGTGTGTGTGTGTGTGTGTGTGTGTGTGTGTGTGTGTGTGTGTGTGTGTGTGTGTGTGTGTGTGTGTGTGTTCCATATTTTGAGCGGATACAGATCCCGCTGTTTTCCAAGTTCGTCCCACCTGTTCCCGGAGCGAAATTGTAGCATTTGGACAATAGACAGGTACACTGGGCACACCTAGCAGTGCCAGCTGACAGATGGGCAGCGTCCTAATTCAAGTGAGTCATCTCCAATCTGCATTCATTATTCATATGTACTGTAACACAACAAACATCACTGGCAGGTAAATATTTTCACTTCCTGAGGCTACGCAAATGTTCTCTCCACTTCCTGTTTGCGTTGGCTAAATGTAGGGGAGACCGGGGATGGTTGTAACACTTTTTGCTTCAGCACCTATAACTCGCTTAATTTTTTTAGCTTGAGTTCTCAAACGTTGACAAAGTACCCACATTTGTTTACTACAAATGGAACCAATTCAGCCCTCTACAAGAATGTCACAGACCTCGTGAGTTGATGTCAAATACATGGTGTTCCTTTGTTACAACCACCTATCCCACTACTGGGGTAGGTTGTATCTATAGACAAAAGCAGTAAAAATGGATGCCATACCATATGATTACTACGTCTAGACTACGTCTGTTTGGCTTGTGTGTGTGTGTGTGTGTTTAAACTTGTGTTTAAAGTACACTTAATAATAACACTTGGCTACTACAATGCACCTAATTAAATAACATCTTTGTACATCTTTAAGTCTTAACAAAAAATGTCAATGTGTGTGTGTGTGTGTGTGTGTGTGTGTGTGTGTGTGTGTGTGTGTGTGTGTGTATGTGTGTATATTCTTAATCAGAGTCACAGTTCTGACAGATGAATGATGCTGGTAACTCTGAAGTGCAGGCTTGATGGGCCCAGAAACTGCATAGGGCGTTCAATTGCTCCATGCAAAACACTTTATATAAAACACTGGCAGATACACCTCTGTCAGTCTTTCTTTTCCATGTCCTGGTTATTCTTTAAAAACATTAAAATCAAGAAAATTCTTAGTTATATTCTTAGTAAGGGGATGGTTGTAACACTTTTTAAATAAGTGTTACAACCCACCCCACCCCTGTCAGCCAATGTTTAGCTAGCTGTATTAGCATAGTGGTTTGAAATTAGCAGGGGGAAAATGCATCACATATTGCCTAAGAAACTACTATTTAATCTAATATAAGTCAAACAATTGTATCTACAATAGTCCAGATACTAAACAAAATAGTAAAAAATGTAACTTTTTCCAGCTGTTTCCAGCCTTGACAATCACCATGTTGGATCGGGGAGGAAGTAGGAAAATACTGAAGTGATCACAAGACTCATATGTTATCCCTAATTGGTGGACTTGATGGTGTTACAACTTTCCCCATGTTACAACCATCCCCGGTCTCCATGGCTTAAATGTTGCACCTTACCCGGGCTGACCCGAATTAGGACGTCCATACAGCTAAACTGTATAGCAATATATAAGTGAATGCATATAGGCCTACATACAATATATATGAATAGCCTATTATAAAAATAGTATATACATATTTTTACTAGTATAGAAAAGAGACAAAATAAACAGTTTTCACCAGTTTTAGTTTAGTATTATTTATATAGGCATAATATTATAGTATTTATTCATATTTCAAATTAGCTTTTATTTTTATATTTAATCATTTGAATTTGCTTTTATTTTTTCGTTATTTCAGTGCACAACCCCCCCCCCCCCCCTTATTTCATTCGTTTTAGTCATTTTAGTACTTCAATATCAACTTATTATTTACCAAGTCAACAAAGTTTAATTTAAAAGAGTTATTATCAATAGTTATTTTAGACTAAATAAAAGCTAAGCTAAATGGGACATTTATGGGTTTATGTGACGAAGTTTATTTAATTTTAGTTAAAATAAGTTTATTAAATGTTCTCTAGGCTAATTGTTGTTAATACATGATTCAATTTAGGCTTGATAATTTGCAGTTTAGCACTACATTTTGGCTTTCAAATATACTGAATGGCTATAACCACTCTTTTTTTTCTCAGAAATTGGATGGAAAAAAATCTTTTTAATGTCATTGGCATCATTGGTTAAGACAATATTGTAAGGTGAAAGATGCTCCATGAAACATGAAAAGTACATTTAAGAACATTTATTTTCACATTCAGTATTGAGTACAGCTTAAGTGCAAATAGTTAAGAGTCAATGGCTAAAAGATGAACAACACTTAACAGTACAAAGATTGACAGATTCAAGCTGGCAATCACTCACAGAAGCTTCCTTCTCCTCCCTCTCTTTTGTTTTGTATCATTTTCAAAAGAAAAAAAAAGATAAATGACTGCACAAAAAAACATGAATCTCTGTAGTGGAGTCCTACGAAAAAGAAACATACTGTAATGCTATAGTGAGCTGACCATATCTAATCAGAACATTGCTAAATAGTTGCGTTTGTGCCCAGTTATCATGAACCTCAGCAGATCCATGTGTCTAGCTGACAATGACGATTACTGTATGTTAATAATGTTTACAGATATAGTGATGGAAGAGGAAAAGCCCCCACCCAACGCCCTAGACACAAAGAAGCTTGTTTTTTTGTTTGTTTTTTCAAGAAGAGAGTGTCACTGGAGAGCAATAAAGCTGGAGATCCTTCACATACTACAGAGATTTTCAGCACAGCTGAGAAAGCACATAAACTTCAAAGATAAAAAGAGAATTCATCAGCACTTAAGACTCTTGACTTCATGCACTTTATGAGCAACACATAAAATAAAAAAATCACATCTAGTCTTTTTACCGGATTTGAATAATATGTTTCATGGTTACTTCTACAATTCATCAAGTAGTTGTACTTCTGACTAGATCCTGAATTGAGAAACGGCACGCTTTACTTTTTTTTTCTTCGTTTTTTTCTATGGTTACAAGATGAGGATGGGACTTCTCCTGCACAGCTTTGCCATTGCTCTAGACTTCACAATGTGTACAAAGTAGAACTATGTTCCAGTGATGTTTATTTGTGTCTGTTGTGTGTGTGTGTGTCTGTGTGTACAAAGAGGAACCCTTGATCATCATTCAGCTCTCCCTGCAATGGGTCGGTCTGGGGCTCAGAACCTCCTCCAAAAGGGCCTATTCAGCCTTTCGTTTGGCCCCTGGAATCTTCTCCTGGATCCTGTACAAACAAAAACACAATTATATTACTGTATATTATATTCAGTGTGATCTTTAAAGACAATTATCATTTAAATGATGCATTAAATTGATCAAAAGTGACAGTAAAGACATGTATAATGTTAAAAAACATTTCTATTTCAAATAAATGCTGTTCTTTTGAACTTTCTATTCATCAAAGAATATTGAAAAAAAAGTATCTCTGTTTCCACAAAAATATTAAGCCGCACAACTGTTATAATAATAATAAGCAGAAATGTTTCTTGAGCACCAAATCAGCATATTGGAATGATTTCTGAAGGATCATGTGACACTGAAGACTGGCGTAATGATGCTGAAAATTCAGCTTCGCCATCACGGGAATAAATGACTTAAAAATATATTTAAATAGAAAAAAAAAAACTATATTTATTTACTAAATTATTATATTATTTTATAATGCTTAAAGGGAGTACTTACTTTCCTACCACAGAGTTGACTTGGGTCCTTATTAGGTCCAGGTACTGATCAATCTGTGCCTAGAGAGAGAAAGATTAAAAAAGTGAGTCATTGTAGTCATGGTGCTTATGAATTATTCATGATGCTGTAGTCATGGTGACAAAGGCGCCTCTCTGACCTGGTATTTCTCGTAGACCACCGGCATTGAGAACATGGACACCACCACTGAAGCAAGATGCAAGGTAAATGTTAAAAGACAGAAGAGTACATGATGAGTAAACGCAGTAGTCTGTCATTTAAAAAGCATCCATTTATCTATATTTTAAATCATAGGTGTCATTTGCGGACGGGACTTTTTTTAAACATCTCACTGCACGGATATACCTAATGCAAATTAAACATGTCAAGTAGAGGATAATTTGTCTTAAATAAGAGGCAATTTGGTGCTGGAATGTGTTTTTGAAATCATGCTGAGTGTTTGTTGCCACTGTTATCAGTGGCGGAACGTTCTCTTTTGGCTCGTGTCCAGTCTTCACACAGACGAGTGCTTTAATCTATCGCTTAATGCCACTGCGGAGACTCTCTGTTCTTTCTGGTGAAATCACAAAACAAAATGCACACAAACGTGTCCACGCTCGCGATATACGATCCCTGATGAACATCTTTGATTTTAATGAGGAAAAATAAAACTATAAGAGAGTAAACTAAATTTTTAGACATCGTAATGTTCTTTTTTCCCCTACAATTTTTACATATCTGATATAGCATTGTATTAACAACTCCCCCCACACACTCTCCTGTTTCACCCACTTTTTAAAGGGACATTGTGTAGGAATTTCTCCCATCTAGTGGTGAAATTGTATTTTGCATTCAATCGAATAATGCTCTCCAGCGCCTCACTTTTTCAAATGCGCGTTGCATCTACGGTAGCCGTTATGTACCTAAAAGCTATGACAGGATGTCTTATAATAGCACTTCGAGTTTTTCTTCGGGTGAACATGTTTGTTATTTAAAACAAACTGAAACTTGAAACAACGAAAAAAAGAATGTTACAGTATGAACTACTGACTGTCAAAAACATTAACTATGGTAATTAGTAGTAATGCCTTCTTTACTCGTTATATTTTTTGAAGTATGTGCATTGTTAGATATCATCATCATCAGAGCCTTCTCTAACGTTCCTTTACTCAATAGCTGCTATTCATCAAAGAGCCTGTTTAACTTTTAACTATAAATGTTCGACTGTCTATATAATAAAGTACACAACCAAGCAATGAAAAAAAAGCTTGTAATTAAGACTGTAACATTGACTTACCTGTCGAGAAGAAAGCAGGCAACTTCAGGCCAGGGTCTCTTTTGAAAGCTTTCTCCTGCATTAGCTATCCTGACAGTAACCCTTGTTTTTGTAATCTCCGGTCACGTTTCCTTTTACGATCTATTTTGGACTTTTTCGACGACGAGGACTCCTTATCCTGTGACTCATATGTATGTATGAATGAACGGTGTATAAATAACCGTGCAGTGCAGCCTTTTAAACTTGCCGCGGCAGTGACAAGCGCCTCTCACTGCTCTGCTCCTCCGCTTCTGCTGGCTTCAGTCACGTGACGCTGGCTCTGAACGAAACGCGTTGTGGAAACGCGTTGGCCTAGTACTTTTTGTCCCTCTCTGCTATTATAGTTTTTCAAGATGGCGGAACTACATGGAAGCCTCCGTGGACTTACCCGTCCCATGTATATAAAGATAATAAATTCTTTGTTTACGAGGATTAGTCTGAACATTGGCATAGGTATTTGTACACCATTGAGGGCATATTTATGAATAAAAATATAGATTTTAGATAATAAAATACCTAAAAAGCTACACATTGTCCCTTTAAAACAAAGTTACAATACTGTACAAATTACAAATACATATGGAACTGAATAAACTGCTCACCCATAATAAGAAGAGTAAGACCATTGAAGAGGGCTCCCACATAGGTCAGCAACCACATCAGCACTGCAAACTTGAGGCAAACAAAAACAACTAGCAGTTAACACACACACATACTGTATATATGCAGGTATCACATGGTTTATGATGCATTTCTGCGGCTAAACCATTATAGAAGTGCACTGACACTCATATAGCAAGAATAAACCAATAAGGTGATAAACTGCTCTAATTTTCTGTATACTAACTCTTGATGTCCTTTTAACAAATCGATGCTAACTTTAAATTGTAAAATTAATATTCCTGAAATGCACATTTCGGTTTCATATTCGCTACCGTTTTAAAGTTTGGGGTCAGTACGATTCTTTTTTCTTTTTTTTTAAGAAAGTAAAAAAAAATCCAGCAAGGATGTATTCAATTGTTCAAAAGTGACAGTAAAGTTATTTATACAGTTACAGAAAAAAAAAAAGCTGTTCTTTTGAACTTTATATTCATTAAAGAATCCTAAAAAAACACCAGGGTTTCCACAAAAATATGAACTGTTTTCTACAGAGCCCCTAAAGGGAGATGGTGATGAAAAAAATTATATGTCAATGTTTTTGCGTTCGCTCACAACATGTTTGCGTTCCTTGAGAAACTATGCGTTAGCTCGTAAAACTTTTATATTCCCACGAGAAACCAGCATATTAGAAGGTTTTCCGAAGGATCATGTGACACTGAAGACTGGAGTAATGATGCTGAAAATTCAGCTTCGCCACCAGAGGAATAAATTACATTTTAAATTGTACAAATATTTCACAATATTACTTTTTTTACTGTATTTATTATTATGAAATAAATGCAGCCTCAGTGAGCATAAGAGACTTAGCATACGGACTGGCAAGTGGAGTACATGTTATGACATGCATGCTGGCACTTATGTGTGGGCAACCTGTCTAAAAAAAAAGTTCACGTAATTTCCTGATCACCTCCCATAATTTCTGTGCTTTCCTATCAAGTATCAATTTAAGAAGAAAGTCAAAAGTCAATATAAATCTGTCATTTGAAAGATAACTTTACAATCCTGGTGTAAATTAAATTGATCGGATGTTCACCTTTAGTGAGTCCACCAGATCCTGCACCAGGAACAGTCTGCGCAGTTCTTTCAGTGTGCTGTTGATATAATACTGGATGTTTTCTGCATACTTCTGCATCTGATCATGGGACAGTGACATCTCCACATCCAGATAAGCTCTGCATCCAGGTGATAAAAACATTGTTAGTAACTCAATGGGCCCTATTTTAACGATCTAAAACGCAAGTGTCAAGCGCAAAGCGCAAGTAACTTTGTGGGCGGATCTTGGGCGCTGTTGCTATTATACCGGCAGGATAAATGACTCTTGCGCCCGGCGCAAATCTAAAAGGGGTTGGTCTGAAATAGCTTCATTATTCATAGGTGTGGTTTGGGCGTAACGTGAAATAAACCAATCAGGGCGTCATCTCACATTCCCTTTAAGAGCAGGCGCGCTTGTTCTAAAGTGGATTCCTATTATAACGGCGGATTTGCCAGGCGCGCCGGCAGCGGTTCACAGCCGAGGAGAGCAACGTTCTCGTCAGGGCCGTAAAACACAGAGAAGTGACATTGGGGATGGAGAAACCCACCCAAATTAACTTCGGTTAAACAGGCGTATGATAATTTGGGTAAATGTGTAAGCTAGATGTATGCTTTTATAATAAATTGTCTATCTATCTATCTATCTATCTATCTATCTATCTATCTATCTATCTATCTATCTATCTATCGTAATAATGTATGATTTGCAAAAATGATAACTGCTGCTTAGATGAGAGAATCAAAGTGTATGCGCGTTGTGCACGCGCTACATTGATTATGGCCAAGCATGCGCCCTTAAAAAAGCATAATGAACAACGCGCAACGCAACGCGCCACTGACTTTAGACTAGGTTTTTTCTGGTCAGTGGTGCAATTGTTTTATGGAACAGCAAAATAGCAAAAGGGATTGTTTGCGCCGGAACACGCCTCCTTTTTTGCGCTGAACCGCCCAGGGAGCGCAAGTTCATTCCCTAGTTTAGCGACGTGCGTCTGTGGAGGAAAAAGCGCGCTTTGCGCGGGTGCAAAATAGGAATGATACATGCGTCGGTGTACAAAATCAATTGCGCTGGGTGCAAGATAGGGCCCAATGTGTGGCGCATGCACGCACACACACTCACACACACAGCCGTCTTACTTGAAGGGATGTCCCTCGTCTGTTTTCTGCACAGCCTGCAGCACGGACTTGTAGACTCTGAAGCTGATGGTGGCGGAGAGGGCAGCCAGGGCCAGATAGGCCACAACGCTGACCACGCTGAACTGAGTCAGGGAGAAGAGCAGCAGCAGCAAACTGCCAAACACCAGCCCACTCTGCTTCAGGTTTCTCCAGTACAGCAGCTCCATCGCTGGATAGGAAGAGAGAGAGAGAGAGAGAGAGAGAGAGAGAGAGAGAAAGAAGATCAGGTAGGGTCAAAGTCATGCACATTTGGGATTGGTGGTGGTGGTTTACAGTATGCCACAAATCTAATAGTCATTGATTGTTTAAGGATCCTCAATTCAGCTTTTAAGACCTATGGTGATGTAACCACTATTGAATCACTCTGCACCAGCGCTGAGTCAGTGATAACACCATTAGAAACGATTACACAAACAGAGAGGAGTACATACAAAAAAAAAAGCCTGGATTCAGTCCGCAGAATGAGACAGAATACGTGTATGTCCCTGCTTTACAATGTGCCAAAAGATGCATGTCAAATGAGAAGGATGTCCAAATAGCCATTAATTGGCAAACAATACTGCATCTGCTTCAGATTCTTAAGTGTGAAACAAGTGAACAATTCACTATGCCATAAGGCCACGGGAGCTGAGGAGATTAAAGTTCGCCCAAAAATGACATTTCTGAAACCTAATAGGCTAGATTTGAATTTCGCTCTACATGTAAAACACATTTACCTGCATTCTATCAACTTCTTCAGTTTTTGAAGACTTGAGACCTCAAACAAAAAACTTTCTTGCATTGTCATTTTTTAAACGAGCATAATCAGTCTTTTGGGTAACACTTTATAATAAGTATGCAATAATAAAGTTCTTACAAATCCTTAACAAACTATTAGTTTTCAGTTAATTCATTGTCATCTCTACATTGTAAATATATTAATACTAGGCCATATACAAATAGTGAGTTCTTCATTAATTGTCACTGTAATGAACACAACTATTATTGTTTAATTAGCTTGTAGTAAAGGAATTGTTGATGGGTTATTAGGAGTAAATAGTTCTCACTTTAGATTAAGTTAAAGAATGAAGGATAATGTCATTAATTAAGTGCTTTAAACCAAACTTTATTGGACCTTAATTGCATTCATATTCAGTGTTCCTTAAATAGTTTACAAATACATTAAACACACACATACGGCATATGCTGTTTACGGGAATGCTCCATAGGTGTAATGGTTTTTATACTGTAAAAACTGTATATTCTATCCCCTTACTCTACACCTAAACTTACCCATCACAGAAAACTATATATATATATATATATAGTTTGGAACATATACACTGGTATTTATACATTGATTTAAAAAATGTGGTTTCATTGATTTGCAATATGTAATTGTCATTCCAATAAACAAGTGCGGCAAAGGATTCTGTAATTAACCCATTGTCTACATAGTCACATAGCATCAATCCACTGGTTTACCACACCCATTCCAAAGCTCTTCTCACTGGCCTTTGTTTTACACCCAATTTAAGATGATGCGAGACTGAACTCAAGAGATTAAAAATTAGGCAGTTTATCTAGATTAAAATTACAACCTAGTAGCAGAAGTTCGCTCTAATCACAGGTATGTGTCTGAGCTAAATGGAGCTTCATGGTCTAGACAGAGTCCTGCGATCATTTCCTTGGATGTGTGCCTGTCATACTCGGTGACATTAAGAGCATTATTTTGGGCTGTGCTAAGTTAGAGCTTCTCCTAAACTAGCGCTACGGATCTCCACAACAGCATCATGCTCAGTGGGATTCTTTGTTTGTGTTATGAAGGTGTGGTGGACACCCCTTTTTGAAAATACAAAGATTCCTGCATCATGTATAATTCATAAGCATATAATTGTACAGCTCATTATAGTCAATGATCAATATTCAGTCCTATTCTATTTTTCAGAAGTGAATAAGAAACATAGGTCTTCATTAAACCAAGGCAGTGTACTTCCTCTATTTATTTTCAGGTAGAAATCAACAAACAATAGGACACTTGCTAATTTATGCCCACTCTTTCCCATCATGCACCGACACATGCTTGTTTAAGGGGTCATTACGGTGAGCTTCTTATAAAATGTGTGGGCCGTGAAGTTGGCAGTTGAGCTCTGAGATGAAGGGAGCGCGGTCGCCACGGAAACTAGAGAGATGGGTGCAGTGGAGTGAGCAGGGATGCAGTTGCCATAGCGATGGAGCTGCCCCCCCCCTCCCCTCACAGAGCGCTGCCTGCCAGACAGAGTAATAAGGTACTGATGAAATGATGGGGGAGGGGAACAGGAGGTAACACTGGTATGACAGACACACAAGCAAAGACCCTCTTGCTAAAAAACAGCCTATTGCTGACAACAACATGCCCTCGTTCATGAAAGACCTTTGCTTTATATCAAGCTAAAGGACAACAGCAAACAACAGTCCGCTCCTTGAGGGCAATAATTGCTAAATATAGCTATTGCTGTGTGACTGCACTGAAAATCTTTTATTTTTTTATGATTTTCATTTTTTCATTCTTGCTGTCCATACTTGAGAAGTAGCTAAAAGTGTGTACTAAGACTTGTTTTCAGAGAATAGGCCTATACAGTATAGGCAAATTGGCTTTTTTGTTGTTGTTTTAAGCATGTTTGTGCTTAAATCTTAATATCTTACTCAGTTTTGCTTTTCGAGTAAATTTATCTTGTTTTAATTTACAATGTGGTAAATAAATTAAATTACATTAAGTTAATATCTTACACGATTTTGCTTCTCAAGTGTTCTCAAGTCTCAAGTCAAGAGTTCTCAAGTCTTATGATGTTTTGGTATTTTACTGAGAAAAGACAAATAAAATCAAAATAAATATATAAAAAACATTAGAAGAAATCTATTAAATGTTTTGAGTATATTATATTTTGCTTCTTAACCTGGTTTTAGCACTTTCTGTGTGAACACACACACACACACACACACACACACACACACACACACACACACACACACACACACACACACACACACACACACACACACACACACACACACACACACACACACACACAATAATAGACATGATTCGAAAAGGTTAAATGGTCCTGGAAAAAATAGTCACACTTATATTGTTCGGGGTCAAAAATGGCCGCATTGGAAATTAATGGGAGAGGAATTTCATCTATTGGAAACTTTTTTACTGCGTACAAACAAATTCTTACTGAAAGCACATTTTTGGAGATATCAACTTAAAATTTGGAACACAGCTTGCTTAGATTTATGGATTTTATTTTCTCACAGTTTTAGAGTAAAACGTTTTATGGAAAATATATGTCATCTAAAAAAATTATTTTTGTGCATTTTTCACTTTTGTTCACTTTAAAAAAAAAAAGAATTCACTTCAGCAATAATCTGCCAAGAGTTGTTTTTAAAAAGAGACCAAACAAACTTAAGTCTGTGCTCCAAACTATTCGACATTTATGACAGTTTAATTTGAAATTTTAATTTTCAGGTCAAAAAGTGAATAAATGGATTATAACTACTGCATAAATATAATTTAGTACCATAAAATCCCCTAAAAAAATATATATAAAAAAAAAAATCGAACTAAAATATAGTTCAATAATTTAATTGAAATAATAATAAAAAAATCTGACATTTTTGACCGACACGCGGAACAGTACCAGAGGGTTTAGTACATTAATCTTGTTTTAAGGATGTTTAGATATTAAATACAGGATATTGACAGAGATATTTAATTTTTTGCAGTGTGGATATGGTTGAAAAAACACTTACAGGAACTTTTTAAGAAAAATGTGTGTTAAGTTTGAGATGCAGCAGAACAGTGATCTAAATCCAACCAAGGTGAGATCCACATACAAACACATGGTCTAACAACCCATCCTCGTATAGCTTGTCACAAATAGGACTACAAAAGAGAATGCTGTTTAACACAAAAAATTTATGTGGTTGCTTTAGGCTTCTGTGGTTATATACTGCAAGCCTAAATGCAGATTGGATAGTTATTTTAGGGTCATGCTCCATTGTAGACACATAGCCTGCTTCTGACATCAGTGGATCATACTCTTACAACAAAGAGATCACTTCAGACAGCCCATGACTAACATTATTACACACTAGACACTAATCTGGATGACAACAATCTTGGCATGGGACAGAGAGATGCAGCAAGGCACCAGGCAAACAACATTTCTCTGCTATCAATAATGAAAACTCTTTGGGTGTGATCCCAAACAGCCTCCAGATAAACATAAAAACGACTCGGCCTGGTAATACAGTGAAGAAAACATCACCGATGCCACTATGAGACAGAAAGAAACTCAAAAGTCAGCAGTAATTAATGGCTCTGTTTAATCACTCCTCTAGACTGGTTCATCTTACTGCCCTATATGGGACAGCATAAGTCTATAGGGCATACATGTATACTCTTACAATTGTAATACAGGTTAGACTTGAGATATTAGGCAAACTTAGAGATGTAATATATATTCTTGATTAAGCATCTGCTGGCTAGCCTGATGAAACACTGCTGTATACGATCCTGTCCCAAATTGAGCTCTAAGTTCATGCGGTCCTCCTCCAAATCCACTTTACTGATTTAATGCTGTATAGGTTATTTGGTTGCAGAGCCTGCCTCAGAAAGTGCACATTTGAGGCTCTTGAGCTCCTTCTGAAACCTAAAATGTCAAAGTTGCTTTGAAATGATATGTACTGTGAAAAGCACTATACAAATAAATGTGAATTGAACTGAATATTTATTATAAATGATTTATCCATGCACATCATAATTTTTTTATTTTTTATTCATGTACCCTCATAATCTTTAATCAAAATAACTTTCCCTCCCTCTCTCAGCAAATTTTTTAATTCAAAGGAATAAAAATTTAAATGATGTCATCATTTACACACCCTTATGTCATTTCCAAACCAGGATTTTCTTTCTTCTGCAGAACATAAAAGAAGATATTTTGAAAATGTCCTATATATACGAATAAAGTCATACAGGGGTTTAGAAATGGCATGAGGGTGAGTAAATGATGACATAATTTTCATTTTTGAGTGATCACTTTAAGCAGTGTTGCTGAGAGACAAAGCACCACACATGTATCTTGAACAATGAGCTTCTATATTATTATGGGATATTCTGACCCACAGCCATGACTACTACAAACATCTGAAGAGTCAACAATAACCATCTTTCACAAACGTAAGTACCACACATTGATTCGTCTTGTCATTTTACCAAGAAAAACTGTGGGGGATGAATATGGAAAAATAGACCTTTGACCAACATAACACTAACACAAATGGCTGCTATGTCCTCCAACATCATGTTCTGATCACAATATTAAAGTTGATATGGATCCAAGATCAGTGAGAGCATATGACACTGTTTTAAGCCTGGCTGACAAATGCCTCTTATATTCTCCATTGAATAACCACTAGTGTTTACCACACCTTGAATTCTACATTCGATATTTCCGGAGTAGGACTATACAGTCTTAACCAGAAATCAATTATTGGGAGAATCTGAACTGAAAAAACTAGAGGGTTTGCGTTTGGGAATGTATGTTGGATCAATCCAGTCTTATCTGGTCCAATCTTTGGTTCCAAGTTTTTCTCAATTAGAATAGTGCTAGAACTAACACATTTGCCAGTGTGAAGTAATCAAATCTGTTTTATGATTTGCAGTTAATGGAAGAACTGGAAGATATTATTTTGGACTAGTACCAAATGACCATCAGGACAGTAACAGCCAATGTGGCCCCTCAAGCCACAGATTTGACTAAACTGCATACTTGAGAGAAGACTGTGAGAAGAAACAGAAACTGCTGACTAAAGAGAAGCCAGCACCTTTGCTGCGGTTTGACTTTATAGCACTGAATCAATACCTATAGGACACAGACAATCCTGAGCCAACAGGCACGACTATAGAAGGAGATGGCAAAAGAACACAAGTCCCTGTGCTGACACAGGCACATCTTCATTAAACAGTACAACTTAAACCATTAAAAAAAGTGAGAAATGTTTGTTTTTAACATCTTCATATCTGTTTTAATTTAGGTAATGGTTTCGTGTTGCAGTGCCAACAGAGCAGTGTTTTCTCAACTCTAAAGAGGCACTAAATCCCACTAAAGCTCAAATTATCTTAATTCAGGCAATAATGATAAATTAGATAGGACAGATAGATAAGATAGAAATTGTAGAACAATGGAAATAACATATAGGACAGAGAGACAAACAGACAGACAGACAGATAGATAGATAGATAGATAGATATATAGATAGATAGATATAGATAGGTATAGTATATTAATCCAGGTTAATACTTATAAAATACATTTATAAATTAAAATTAAGCTACATTAATAAATGCTGTAAAAATGCTGTTCATGATACCTAATACATTAAATAATTTATTCTTATGTTAAAGTGTTTCCAAAAATCTGAAATATAAAAGGAACAAAGACTCTCATTTAAAAGTCAAATATTCATAAAAATAGACCTATTTGTTTATAAGCCCTTGAACTGCCAGCAATGCGAAATGCTCAATATATAAATAGCCACAACCAGAAACCCTCCCTCTTAAATTGTTCTAGTTTTCTTCCTGACGATAGAGTCTCTCTAACGTGATAGTCTAGGCATTGGATTGATTAAAGTGATGGATGCATAGTTGTCTTCAAGTGGATAGTAAATAAATGACAGCAATAACGCACTTTTATTATACACATAAAACACATGCATATGTATCTACTATCCATTCTTTCACAGAGCAAGCAAAAAGAGGGGTTTACATTTAGGCAAACACCACGAGCTATATCCAGGTAGCCACACCCTATACCTCTCTCTTTCTTCTTTTCTTTATTTCGCTTTCTGCTCCCTATGCAGCCTGAAGGCCTTTATGATCAACACAGGAACAATCAGACAAATGTATAAAAATACAGCTCTTTGTGGAACTATCCGCATCTAAATGCCCATCTGACCTGAAAATGAGGCAGTCATGCACATCATTGGCAATTAATTCTAATCAAACACACCCAGCATTCAGTAAGGATCCACTAAGTACAATAAGAAGGGGGTAGAAGAAGGGTGTGCCCAGCTGTCTCAAGCCCCCACCCCCCCCCCAGTCTGCCGCTCGTATGCCCATGGTAGCCTCGATGCGGAAAAAATGCGAAAGTGTGCATGAGCATCTTCCAGAATCCCACATGCACCTGCCCCCAAGAAAATCCAGCAGCCCTAATAAATCAACCCCTTTCTGTCCAGACATGCGCATGCATCTTCTTCACCCCGGACCCCCTTTCCTCCACACGCACTCACAGTACCCTTGCTCTTCCAGTTGCTCCAGAAACCTTCAGTCTTGGTCGAGTCTGCGGCTGCCATGGTGCTGGCCTGCATGCTAGGCTGGGTGAGGGGAAGGACTGCGAATCGCTTTCTGCTAACGCTACTGCTACAGCCTCTCCGCTCCTCGCTCCGTATCTGTCGTTATCTCTCTCTGTGCTTCTCTCTCGCTCAGCGGTTCACATCAGTGCATGAATGACCCATAGGAGGAGGGGACCGAGAGGGGAGGGGATGCAGGGATGGAGGAGGGGAGGAATAGGAGTTTATGGTGATAGTGCTGCCCACTGGTGGAGGAACTGATTTAGTTGAAGGCAGACATTTCAGGAAGGGGCAAAGCGTAATGATTGACAATCATTACTGACAATCTTTTCTTCCTTATTTTGACGTATATCCGAGTGAAACGGCTTCACAAAAAAAAAATGTAGGACGGGACTTGATTTGTCCATCAGAAATTGACTGGATCATTGTGGTTTGCTACTGTTGTGATCTCATGTGAGTGACAGGTTCTCCCTCCCTCATGCCAGTAAACGCATCATCAGAGAAGAGAACAGATTTTGTAACAAAAGGGAGGAAAAGTTACTTTGATTTAAGTTTATGAGTGCATATGGCAAAAAAAAAAAAAAAAATCTATGATCCATAAAAAAGAATGTACATTGTACATGTAAAATAATGTAGTAGGGGAGACCGGGGACAGTTGCAACAGGGGATGGTTGCAACCAGAGCCATAGAGAGAGAGAGTTGCGACACTCTTTGATGTCGCCGCTATGGCTGTCACGTGGTTCATGTAAGCCCCAATAGTTCCAAAACGTACGCTGGCTGTCATGTTCTTCTATGGGACAGACAGCAGCGATTGCATTATTGAACGGTAAATATAAAATAAAACACACACCCAAGTACTTTTTCAGCTGTTATTGCATTATGTTAATGTCCGTTTTGCATTTGGAGATAAGTTTTAGGCTATATTTTTGGAGGGAAAAGCTTAGTGTTCATGTTCGCATGGGTAGTAGCACTGGCTTTAGCGGCTCTAACTTAACTTTTCCATATCATTCATCTGATGATGGACGTCTCATGATATTTATTTTAGCACAACTGGGCTGTATTAGGCTATTGATTCCCGTGATTTTGCTTATAAATTTTGATTCAGCCATTAGCCTACCTTCATGATCACGCAAAGAGTTCTGCCGTGGCGGTCCGTTCAGAATTCGCTTAGAAGCTAGCTCACTTCTTCTGATGAAAGTGGCCACCCCCAGGACCACAACGTGAAACATGATCATGTTAAGACTAAGATTATTTTAAGATTAAGGCCATACACATTATCAAAACTATAACAGATTAAAAACGAATTTAAGCATGGCTGATACAAATGAAGGTTTTCAAATAAAATATTTTTTATTAAACAATGAGAGACAACAAAAATGTGTGCTTGTGTGTGTGAACAAGAAAAACAAAAACCAGGGGCAGGTGATCCATGAAACAGACAGGACTGGTGATGGCCATAACAATCCTAAAGGTCCAGCATTGTTCTCACAAGCCGCTTCACTCAAGACAATAATAACATAATGAAAAGTTAGTAGCAGCTATATCCCCAAAAAATTAAATTAAATAAAAGTTGCTATAAAGGTGGTAGCGATTCATTACCGAACTCTTAGCTGACGAAGTCGCGCTAGCTAACTAACGTTAGCTAGCAGGCAGTGCTTGAAAATTGGTTGAAACAACCAACATAAAATATAAATAATTACGCTGTGCATGTACAAATGAAGACCAGTATAAGCATCGCAAAGGGCCTCTGATACAATATAGACAGTTGACAATTCAAAAGAGGTCGATATTTCAGCAACTTAACTCTGGAACAACTCGACGCGCAGCAATGTAAGTGAATGGTGTCCAACGCCCAAATGACAGTGTTTGGAACTATTCCGATCTTCATATCCCGGAAGTAGGCGGTTAAAAGCGCCGCCATTATTTACAACGGAGGTCTATGGGAGTGTCGCAACTCTCTCTCTCTATGGCTCTGGTTGCAACATGTCATTTTTCTCCAATCAGAAACAAGCTAGAGTGATGACATTCATACTGCACATGCACAGTTAGACCCTCCACCCACCAAGAAGACAGTAGACTTATTCAACGTCTGCTGCTGCATTTATTGAACAAAACTTGTTTTGGAGGTATGAAAGTAAATTTTTTCATGAGATATTTTTTTGTCATACTGTCCTGAAATTTTGTATGAATTAATCAAAACTTACTTCGTTTGAATTATTGTTTTGTTGACTTCTAAGTGACATGGTTAGCATGTGTCAAAGTCAGTGTGTCTAGCAGGTACAGTATATGATGTCCTGTCATGGTTGATAGGGTCGGGGACGGTTGCAACATGTTATAAATTGCATGTTTAATAAAAGTTTGTTGCATTGCAAATTGTTAAATTCTTCCTGTCTTTTTTTTTTTTAAATTTTTTATTTTTTTTTTCAAAAGAAAATCATTTATATAACATACCGAGGTAAAAATCCCTGATTTTAAGGTTAACACATTTTCTGTATACAACTTTCTTTTAAACATTTTCCCCCCACCACCCTCATAGGGATATAACAACAACATAAACAAATAAAATAAAATAAAAATTAAGAATAAAAAAAAAATTATTCCTGTCTGACACTGAAATATGGAGAGATTGAATAGCATCTGTAACACCTGCACACTGAATCTATGTTGGCCTATGTTCTACACATGAACAAACAAAACTCAATAACTGTTATTTGATAAATATGACTAAATAAATAAATTATAGGCTACAATAATATTATTGAAATAAATAATACTATAATATTATAGTAGGCCTAAAACAGTTAATATTTTCAGAATTCTTTGCTCAATGAGACAAAAAGCTTAAGTTAATTAATGAAATTTAAGGTATTTTTAACGTGTTGCAACCGTCCCTGGGTTGTGTTGCAACCGTCCCCTGGGTCGGGGTCAGTTGCAACATCTGACTTCTTCCATTCAAATAAATACTGTGAACGATATGTCATATATAATCATCTTTAAATGGTATGGGTAATTAGCAGACAGATGCAAGTTTAATATACAAATTTGGTTGGTCTAGTCCAAATAGTCTCTGAGTAATTGAGAGAAATGCAAAAAGTGTTGCAACTGTCCCCGGTCTCCCCTACATTTTGATTTCATAGTGCCTTTAAAGGAAATCAAGAAAAATCAGTATAAAAATGTAAAGTTTTTTTATGGAGCTCGACAGTCCCTGGCCACCATTCGCTTTCATTGTATGTAAAAAAACATATTGCTAAATATCTTTTTTTGTGCTTTACGTAAGAAAGAAAATCATACTGGTTTGGAATGATATGAGGGTAAATAAATGACACATTTTTTTTGGGGTCACTGTCTATTTAAGACTGCAGACAGACACTAAAGTGGATGGATGAAATATTTGTTTTCCTCTCTCTTTCTCATCTTCAGTCTTTTAGATGGGAGACTAATCCCAACTAATCCTCTTGAAAAGATTGAAATCTGGTGGTAAACATTGCTGCACAACTATTTTTCTCGTTCAGAGCAAAGGCTCATTCCGTACTCATCGCATCATATTTGATGAATTTCACTCTAGACTGCTATAACAGTGAGTGTGTGTGTGTGTGTATTTGTGTGTGTGAGGAAGGAGCCTCATGAGATATGGAGAATGACTCAGCACTCTCGGTTAAAGGAAACAGGATGAGCTCACAGGCAAGCTCCTGTCCAGTGGTCAGAGATGGACTTGCCATATGACATTCTCAGATGGGCAAGACTGACTTATTGGCGTTTTTTTGTGTTCGTTTTTGAAAGAAGTCTCTTTTGCATCACCGCTAAATACAGTAAAAACAGTAATATTGTGAAATATTACAATTTAAAATAACTGTTTTCTATTTGAATATAATGTATTCCCGTGGTGGCAAAGCAGAATTTTCCGCATCATTACGCCAGTCCTCAGTGTCACATGATCCTGAAAATGGTTGTACAATATTTGTTCTATATATTCATTCAGTTAGATCCTGCCTAAACTACTCTATTGCTGCAACAACCATTGTGACAAATGGCTGGCAAAGTCATAAATAACAAAAACCTCTCCTTATTTTTCACATTATGAATTGAATAAACCTTTTAATATTAGCCATGAGTCATGTTTTTTTTAAATCTCAGACTATAAAGTCTTAGCCATAAATCACTTAATCATGGTCTCTGATTCTAGTCATAGTGGCAGACTGTAATGAGACACTTCAATGCACAGAGAACATCCACCATGATCCCATATGTCATGCATAGTAAGAGATAACAGCAACTGCACCTAATTCATTTATCATACAAAAGAACAGCACATCATTGTTAATTATGCATTATCTTTGACATCTTTAACTCAAAAGGTTTAGCATTTAATGCAAGACCAAACAAAGGAAATTGGCATAGGCTATGTATAATGTCTGCGCCTCAGCTTCCAGTAAACACATCACACATGAAATGCCAGGGGCCTTTAAAAGTTAAATAATTGATAGAGACAGAATCAAGCATAAGATAAACTAGAAAGACACATATAAATAACTGCTTATTTTTGCCATTCTAAATGATTAATGATCAGTTTAGAGTGGGTACAGAACCTCTGAAAAACCTCTTTATTTATTTTTATTTTTAAAGAATTTAATGGGAAAAGCTGCTGTTAATGATAACCTCATGAGGAAAATGTGATGAATGCAAAACCTGGTTAAAAAAGACTGCATCAGTAGATGAAAACAGGGAATGCAACACATAAAAAAAAACCTTAAAGAAAGATGTACTGTTTTCAAATGGACAGAATGATTTCAAAAGGATCATGTGACACTGAAGACTTAAGTAATGGCTGCTAAAAATTAAGCTTTGCCATCACAGGAATAAATTATATTTTTAAATATATTAAATATAAAACAGCCATTTTAAATTGTAATCATCTTTCACAATATAACTATTTCACTGTACTTTGATCAAATAAATGCAGTCTTGGTGAACACTTCTTTCAACAGCATAAAGAAGTATCTTACCGACCCCAAACTTTTGAACCTTAATGTACGCACAGTGAACTAGCACACAGGAACACATACAGGCCAGAAAACACATCGGTTTCTGATGTGTTATAGAGATCAAAATCTATATTTTATACAAGCACATGCATTATTAAATGCACAACCCCTCTCCAGTCTATGGGCTGACAGCGAGACAATGACTGCACATGGTAAACTGAGCCCTCTGCTGGAAGAAATTAGCAGTGAAACCCATCCTCAGTTTGTGTACATGCGGTTACAAGAGCCATCTCATTTCTAGAGGCTTCTGTGAGACACTGAGCTCAAGAGAGGAGGGGGGAAAGGAGGTGCGGTCAGACACAGACTGTGGCACCATACCTAATTTGCAGACTGCCATAGACACACACACACACACACACAAACACACACACACACACACACACACACACACACACACACACACACACACACACACACACACACACACACACACACACACACACACACACACACACACACACACACACAATGGTCTGCAGGCAACAACAGTGAAGTCAGTCTGCTTTTAAAAACAGTTCTCCTTGATTAAGGGTGTTGTAAAGAGGAATATAGACTGAAAAGCATCATATGAAACATTGATAAGAATCGATTATAAGACAAACATAAAATTCACTTTATGCTGAATTTCCAATTACATTAGTACTGCATGGCAGAAGGATTTAGAGATGACCGTCATCCACCGTGATACATGTGATACTCAAATGAGACGCATATCAAGGTCTTTTTATCTCACTGTAGGATCTGTGCAATGCCTTCTCATCCCACTGCAGTGTGGCTATGTAATCACAAGACGGCAGCACTCATTGGTCACAGACGTAGCAGACAGAAACTGACCTGAACCACATGGGGAGGCTTTGTTCTGAACTCTTCAAACAACAGTCCAGCTCAAAGCATTGATGACGTAATGACTTCAACAGATAAAAACAAATGACGTACTCATTCACTAATAAACTGAAGTCAATAATTATTTATTTTAAGACAAAACTAACATGAATAATTTAACATTAATAAAAAAAATACAAAAAATAATATATATATATATATATATATATATATATATATATATATATATATATATATATATACTTAATTTATTTTATATATAAAATAAAAATAATTATTTAAACAATAATACATTTTTAAAGCAATATTTTTACATGTTTTTTGTGAAAATACAACAAATAGTGATTAAGTCTATATGCGGTTACTTATATCCCTCACTACTGGGATGTGATCCAATCACTAAAAGAATGAAAATGTTTTCAATAAATGTGTGGGTTTTACAATCCACAGACTGTTGTAGGTCAGCCAGATCTTCTATAATAATTTTTCAGTTTCACACAAGATATTTCCACTGAGTTCTGCCGAACCCTGAAGACACAACAGCAGATGCAGGGAGCAGTCAGGTGTGAAATAAAATCTAAAACATTAGTCGCCTAACTAAAGACACAGGTGACTGTGTGAGAAATGTGTGTTGTAAAATTGATATTCATGTGCATGACCTTCTGGAGGTTTGGCGATGATTAGAAATGTTATATCACACTGTGTTGTATTTCTCTGGACCGATGCTGTCGGACGACGAGGGATCTTGGTGAAAAAGCAGAATTGACACGTGAAGTAAACAGTTGAGCAGGAAATGCCTCTATGAAACCTGAGTCCAGTGTATTTTTTGAGTGTTCTCACACATCAGAACTATTGGGTCACACAAAAACCGTCATTATCCTAAATTTAGTAATAACATCTCTCCCTTCTTCAGATACTGAGTGACGCTGAGCTACTACAATCACATTATCTATATCTGTTAGTCCGTTAGACTTTTGCTGGACTAAAGCATTTATATGACATTTTAAATACACAAACTATTGTTTTAGTCTGATTGAAATTAAACTTTTAAAGTGCATGTGAATGAACTGATGAACCTGCATGTTAAATACTACAATTAATTTAATGTAAGGAAAATATTAGCTGTAAACTGTCAGCTGGCCTGTGCATGCCCAGGATTGAGGCATTGAAATTAGTTTTTTCCTGCTTCTAAAGCCAATGGGAGTTTCCTCCTAGCAGGGTGAGGCCAATAAGTGTGAGTCAGTTTTTTATTTTAATTTCAGTGTATCACAGACTTCTGGCCTTAAAGTGACAGTTCACCCAAAAAAATAAAATTCAGCCATCATTTACTCACCCTCATGTCATTCCAAACCTGTATGATTTTCTTTCTTCAGTGGAATACTATTTTGAGAAATAGTATTTTTTGGTACAAACAGGGCTGTCGCTAGTAGGGTGAAAGGTGGTTACGAATTCAACTATGATTACCAAAATTCTTCAAAATATCTTTTTTTGAGCTCCACAGAAGAGAAGAAGTCATACATGACAGCATTTTCTTTAATTTGAAAATGATTTGAATTTAAAGAGTAATTTGTGCAGTTTTAAATTAAAAGAGGCCATGAAAACACTCAAATTCTTGTCTACATGCATTTTTAAAAGATTTCAGTTGTTTTTACTGTAGTCTTTTTACAATATAAGCGCTAATAAGGTGATCACATTAGCAAAATTTTGCGGACAAAAAGGTTTACATGATCTATTTTCAAAAGTGTAGTGATGTACGAAGCAACAACAATAGCAACAACAACAATAAATGTGACCATACATTTAGTCTGACTGAAATTGTTCAAGTCTGTTTTTGCAAAGTTGAACTAACAGACCTAGACATTGCAATTGTAGGTTGGCATCGTCCAGTAAGTTTACACATTAATCCGACTACAATTGGCTTCACATTGTGCACTTGCTCCGAAAGACAGAGGTAATGATGTGCATTTAATCCTTTAAATATTCGATTACGCATTGTGTCATGCATACTCAGATAGATGGAAGAAGATAGAAGTTCAACTACGCAAAAACCCTCTGTAGCTCAATAGTGACTATGCACTTAAATGCAATATAGTGACTGTCAGAACTTGTGTGTTGTGTGACCATTAGTGATTGGGGAACGTATTTACCTTTCTCCCTGGATAGACCCTGAAAGATGACAGGAGGTACAGTCATTCTTGCAGAGCCCCTGCGGCCTTGACTGGAGCGCCTTCTTTCTTTCTGGTGTACCTCCCCAGCAGGATGCTCCACCTTCAGCTCTGGCAGGCTGGGACTGGGACTGGGGGTTGTGCTGCTGGGTTTAGGCTTCTCTTCCATGGTGGATGTTTTCTCTTTAGGACCGCTGGTTGGGGCTGGAACGGTCGGAGGAGGTGTAGTGGGAGTCATAATGGGTTCTTTAGTTGCAGAAGTCAGGGTTGTGGGTTTTTTGACCAGCTGTGGGCTCTCCTTGAAGCCCTTTGTTGAGTTGTGGGTCAATCTTTTGGGACTTTCCTCTCCGCAGGACTCCAGAGCCAGTTCACTGTCCAGCTCTGCTTCACGCTCTTCCCTCAAGATGCTGTACTGCATAGTAGGGTTTGGGGCAAACGCAGGAGTAGAAGACGGGACAGGCGCTGTAGCTGTGGTCGATGGAGAGGTGCTGGGACTCTTACTGAAGCTCATGTAGCCAGAGCTGGGAGCTTGTGGACTAGGCTCTTCGGACACCATCTCAATCTCAGAGTCGCCAGATTCTGCGCTGCTACCCTCGACATCCTGGGAGGAAAGAGGCAAGGTGGGTTTTGGAGGAGAAGTCTTCATTTCCATTGGGGAACTGTCTTGCTTGGAAGCAGGTTGAGAGGGTGAGGTGGGTGACGTTTGAGTCTTGTCTTGGAAGGAGCTCATTATTTTAGTTTCACCAGCCAGGATATTTGGTTCTGATGGAGAGTCAGAGTCTTCTATAAAAAAAGAGAGGGAGAGACAAAGGAGAGGGAGTGTTTTTAAAAAGGTAAGGTGTCTTGTGGCTATCTGCTCTGCCAAGGCACCCAACAGTGTTAGCAAATGTGTGATATATTGTTAAAAATGTGTAATGTACATGTACTATACTTGGATAGTATAACTGAAGCCTTTGTGAGCATAAGACATTTTCAAAAACATAAAAAAATCTCCAATCTTTTGAACAGTAGTGTACTCTGAAAACATTATCAATGGGTCTCACCACAGTTTCCTTTGGATTTAATGTTGTAAAGATGCTCATTTGTCAATCACTTTAGATAAAAGCGAAGCTAAATTAATAAACTGAATAAAATGTATGAAAGTTCCCAGATTGACAAGTACACCTACACAGGACCATAAGGTCAGCTAGCAGAGGGAATTAACGATGGTGTGGTGGATACATTGCAGTGAAGTGCTTGTGTGGGATGATGATGCTTACCTGTAGGGGGTGTAGATGACTCAGGGCTTTCATCCTCTGGCTCTGAGAGGGTGACGGTGGGCACTCCCTCCAGCCCAAGACTCAGGATACTCTCCTTCTCTGACACTGTAAATGTGGGGCTGTGCTGGACTGTGGTGGGCGATACAGATGTAGGTGGCATTTCTGTCAGAGTGATCTTTACTGGACTGGCACTGCTGCCGGTACCTGGAGACCTATAGGGCTGATAATCAGACAGTTCTTCATCAGATGGTTCCTCCACATATGGGAAGGTCTGAGAGTCCAGAACTTCTGCAGAGCCAATGTCCTCCACATCCACTTCTACCGGTGATGGGCTCTTCTCCAGTTTAGTGTACTGGGTGGGCTCTGAGAGGCCGCTCATCCTCCAGTCCTCCAGGGGGCGCTGTGAGCTACAGGAGTCCTCTTTACGGCTGATGTCCATGTAGTTGTAAGAAGAGTCAAAAGCTTTCTCAGAGTCATGTATCTTGTGAGAGCTGTCAGTCGGGTCTGCACTGGATTTTATCTCGATGCCGGAGTCCGAGGTCAACGTGAGGGAATGGGATCCAGAAATGAAGTCATCAGTGCGGGATGTATGTTTGTCACCAGATCTGCCCATGCTACCAGAAAGGTAGGAGGTGTCGTCATGTGAGCCATAGCTTTGATTGGACAAGAGGAAGGTGTACAGGTCATCCCCGTCATCAGTGGATTTCTTCTGGAAGTTTGAATCTGATTTATCTGAAAGAGAAAAGAGGAGCATGAGCAAGACTTTTAAATAACGAATTTTAACATAGAGTAAACCACGTTTAAACAATGATCATTCTATAAAATTAGTGTCATTATTCAGTCAAAACTAGAAAAACATATTCTGGGGAACGTCAAAGTTTGCGAAAGAATGCAAAAGCATTACAACGTATTTTCGTATTTTTTTACTCCCATCTCATATTTTTGTTATCTAGCCTACTTTATCTAATTTTTGTT
Source organism: Leuciscus leuciscus (assembly GCF_965113295.1). Classification (NCBI taxonomy): domain Eukaryota; kingdom Metazoa; phylum Chordata; class Actinopteri; order Cypriniformes; family Leuciscidae; genus Leuciscus; species Leuciscus leuciscus. Next base: position 26,367,514 of record NC_138743.1, on the reverse strand, counting down.
TTTTATTTATTTCCTTATATGTATTGCATATTAATTATCTCAAAAACAATAGATTATTTTCACATTATTTTTATGAATTTTTTTTTTTTTAATTATCAAAATTATTCATTTATTTATAATTTATTGTACTGTTGTTTAAATAATTTGATTATTATATAGTTAAATAAATGCAGAATCCTAGATGAGAACTGCACAACAGAGTGGCGGTTTGACCTCTATTGCATATTGTGCCTCACAAAGCTCTTACATCAAGTGACCTCGGGGTGAATTAGACTGTGTGCATGTGTTGTTTGTGAAATTCAGATGTTAGAAAGAGGATGTGTGTCTGTTTCAGGTAGTCATTTTGTTGTCCTCCAGAAGGCTTTAGTGGGGTGTAGCAGTGACAGGTCTCATCAGCAGTCCGTGATGGCACCATCACACCCCCCTCCACACCAATTGTCCTTGTCTCTAAGTCCTTCTCATCACATTCCCTGTCTTTCTGTCCTTCTCTCTATTATTGTGACTATTTGTGGCAGATGACAGTTTTCCAGTTCAATGTTTATCTGAAGGTCGACTGCAGTGCCATCACATAAGGGCAGAAGAAGCACACACACACACACACACACACACACACACACACACACACACACACACACACACACACACACACACACACACACACACACACACACACACACACACACACACACACACACACACACACACACACACACACACACACACACACACACACACACGTTGGGTTTTCAGGTTTTATGGGTACATTCTATAGTCATAATGATTTTTATACTGCAAACTTTATTGTATATTCTGAATCTGTCCCCTAACCCTAATCCTACCCATCACAATAAACTTTCTGCATTTTTACATTTTCATCACTTAATATGATTTTTAAGCTGTTTTCCTCATGAGGAACAAAAATGTCCCACAAGGACAAGAATTTCAGATATTGCCATCTTTGTGGGGACACAAAGATGGCAAGATTTCAACTAGGGATCCTTCTAAAACAAGAAGGAATATACAGTGATTAAAAAAGAGGATCTCCAATAAGTTACTTCCCTTTAAAGGTGATGAGTGTTGTTTTTTCATTGTTAAAATAGAGCATTACCCTTCCTGTCACAGCTTAATGTGCAGAGACAAGGGTCAAAAATGATCCAAGCTTGAGGCAAAAACTAAAACTTTTGCTACTGAAAGTGATGAACATGTTCCAGATATTTAAGATGTGTGAGCAGATATGTCTCTGTAATGTTTTATCTGTTATATAAAATTTATATCTTATGTATAATATTATCATTCACAGTGTATATTTAGCCGTTGTAGCTGCCTATGGGTTTAGTGGCTCATCAGATATCACAACGATTGTTGTTGAATGTTGAGATAATAAGAAGTGTCTTTTGTTGAAAAAAAATTATAAAATCATCCCTCAAAACAATTATTTTTTCAATTCCATGTGGTGTGGTGACAAATAAATACACATTTAAAACACACTAATATTTACAGTTTATTCAAAATACTATAGATATAACTTTGAAGGTTAACTTGATGAAGGTTAACTTTAAGGGATAGTTCACCTATAGTTCAACTTGAGGGTGAGTAAACGATGACAGAACTTTCATCTTTGGGTGAAAAATATTGTTCAGTTATCTTACTGTCTTTCAAAGTATGTGCATTAGCAGCACTATCCCTGAATCTGATCATGCTATAAGTGAATGGATGAATGAACAGATGGAGCGGAGGAGAGAGTTGAGAAGATGGATAGATGAGTACGTATGTGTCAGTAATATTACAAATCTGTCTGGACCACTATCATCAAATACGATTGACAATTAGCATTCGGATTGGCGGTGTGGTTCTGTTCTGGGCAAGAACTCCCTGCGCATTCATGCATCCTAGCATGGATAAGAGCAGGGAGAGCAGCAATAACCCCCCTTTGGGATAAACAGAACAGAACCAACATAAATGTATTGCAGATTTCATTAATTCATTTTAATGTACAACATAATTAGATCATTTTTGTCTGATTCAGGGGTAATCAGAATGCCAAATCCTGACTGATGAGAGGAGGAGCTGGGGATGGAGGAGGGAATTGGCTCCTGAGAAACACGATAGCTGTTGATAATACTGAAGGAGCTTATGAATACAGTGATAGGCGTCATATTCCTATAGGTAGACATGGATCAGCTGAGAGTCAGCTGATGCGAGCTTGACTAACGTGACCTGCCAGAACTGACGCTACGCTTGATTTTTGAACATTTCAATTGTTTTTTTTTTATATTTCAGATCAGTTCAGGTGTTAGTTTTGAAAATGACGTTTTGAAAATTTCACTACGGTAATTTTAATTTCCCTTATAACAGAACCACAATTGAACCATCTGCTTGTGATGAAAATACACATTATAACAGCATCATACCTAAATAACAATAACTAAATTACCTTTGAAATTTAGTTTTAGTTCTGTTTTTTGTTCATTTTTATTTTAGATCAAATATTTCAGGATCAGGTGTGTTTCCCTCCCCACTACAGATGTGTAACTGAGGATAATTCACTGACTTGTGTAAATCCCCATGCTAACGTGACCCCACTCCATCAAAGATCCTGTGCCTCTGTCTCTGTACTGCCCTACATTCACTGGGCAAAATGACTCCATTGGGACTCTATTTTTAACCATCAGTAGCTAAGAAGTGTGAAGATCTATAAAAAAAAAGTGCAGAGAGAGAAGAGAGCCACTGATTCTTCAAAAACAAAAACCACATCAACGTACACCCTTCTGTGTCACATTGCTAAGCAACACACCAACTGAACTGACAGTGTAACCTTAAAACCTGCAAAGCAAACTATACAGTTGTGGTCAGAATTAATGGAACCCCTGGTAAGTATGATCAAAAATGGCTGTAAAAAATTAATCTGCATTGTTTATCCTTTTGATCTTTCATAAAAAATTTTGCAAAACTCACATTATGAAATAAATGTTTTTCCCCATTTTGACCATCAGGGCAATAATTACGAAGTACCAATCAACTAAAGATGTGACGAATCTGCCAGGACGTGTGTCTATATTGTCTTAATGCACGGTGAGGAGGAGAGTTTGAGTGGCCAAAGACGGTCAGATGAAACAAAAAAGGGCTTTTTGGCAGCAAACCCACTAGATGAGTTTGGTGCAAACAGGGATGAAGAGTACCCCATGCCTATTGCCTACGGTTCAATATACTGCTGGATCTTATATGTTGTGGGCCTATTTTTTTGCTGGAGGTCCTGGACATCTTGTTCAGATACATGGTATTATGAATTCTAGCAAATACCAACAGATAAAAAATCAAAACCTGACAGCCTCTGCTAGAAATCTTATAAAGGCCCATGGTTGGATCATCCATCAGGACAACGGTCCAAAACAAACATCAAAATCAACACAAAAATGGGTAACTGAGCACAGAATGAAGCTTCTGCCATGACCGTCCCAGTCCACTAAACTGAACCCTATAGAAAATGAGTGGGGTGAACTGAAGAGAAGCGCCACCAACATGAACTTGTGAATCTGAAGGATCTGAAGAGATTCTGTATGGAGGAATGGTCTCTGATCTCTTGTCAGCTGTTCTCCAAACTCATCAGGCATTATAGAAGAAAACTCAGAGCTGTTATCTTGGCAAAAGGAGGTTGCAAAAAGTATTTAATAACAGGGAGCCAATAATTATGGCCAGCGTGTTTTGGAGAAAAGCATTTATTTCATAATGTGATTTCCCCTCCACTTTCAATTCTTTTACTTCAATGAAAGGTAAGAGTTTTGCAAAAATGTTTTAATGAAATATCAAAAGGATAAACAATGCAGATTTATTTTTTACAGCCATTTTTGATCATATTTACCAGGGGTGCCATTAATTCTGACAACAACTGTATAACAATTGGATCATCTCAGCAACTGGCACAGGAATGTCACAGAAATGTTTCTGTATGTGAGGGCTGATCGTTGTTCACACCACACCTCTCACCTCCAACATTTAACAGTGTGCAAGCCATGACTCATCCTCTCAAAAACACGCCGATAGCGAGAACACACAGTGGCCTTAAGTGCTGGTCTTTCATTTAGAGTCTCTGTTACTAAAATGTGTTTCACCTGCACAAAGACAATGCTTGGATTTTGAAAAACAGCATATCAAATTAGTTTCTCCTAACAAACCCCATTACACTGGTAGTTCTCTCCTGTATATATACTGAAACTCAAGTATTCAGATGTTTCTCTGTTCTAAACTAGTCATTTACTAGTGTGGTCTTCTGACGAGAGAGGATATTATTCTTTTAAACACTCTATGAAATCAAAATTGGATTTTTGTGGCATTTGTCCATGTCTGTTAGCTTGAACTCCATCTATATGATACACTACCACTCAAAAGTGTAGGACAGTAACATATTTTTCATGTTTTGTTTTTTTCATGTCTACGGCTTGCAAAAGCTGCATTTATTTGATCAAAGATACAGTAAAAACAGTAATATAGAGAAGTGATATTAAAATTTAACTGTTTTCTATTCTTAAAATATATTCAAATGTAATTTATTCCTGTGATGTCAAAGCTGAATTTTCAGCATCATTACTCCAATCTTCAGTGTCACATGATCCTTCAGAAATCATTCTAATATGCTGATCTGCTGCTCAAGATAATTATTTTTTATAATTATCAGTGTTGAAAACAGCTGTGCTGATTAATATTTGTGTGGAAACCATGGTAATATAATTCAGGATTCTTTGATGAATAGAAAGTTCAAAAGAACATTTTGAACATTATAAATGACTTTAATGAAGGAAATACGTCAACCTAGAAAAGAAAGCCACATTTAAGCCATTTTAATTGGGTCTTTACTAAGCCAAGAGAACAAGACATTAATTTTGATAAAAATATGTCACGGTTCTGTTAGTTTGGACTTTTTGTGTTTCACCACCTTTAGCCTGAGTTAGTCGTTTGTTGTCTTGCTCACTCGTTACGTTAAGCTGTGCACTCACTATCTACCTTGTTATCACGTGTAGGCCTACTTAAGTTCAGTTCTGTTTGTGTTCATTGTCGGGTATTGTCTACGTTACGTGTGTGCGAGTAGCTCTCTCGCTCTGGTTTGGATTTATGACGGTGGATTAATTAAAGACACTTTCCTTTTCATCATCTTGTTAGTGTCGATCATCTACACAGCATGTGACAATATGTTTCTCTCTTGGTCATTACACAATTCCTAAATGGTCGCATCCTGGCTCAAAGAAGTGTGAGTGAATGAGTGTGTGCGTGTGTGTGTTTATTAGGACCATTGTGGTATTGTTGGAACAGGTGCTGGAGCTCGGAGTAAAGCTCATGTTATGACGAGGTGTTAGGTAAGAGTCAAGCATTAGCCATGACGCTAACAATAATGCACGAAAGCTAATCACTCCTGTCCTCGGTTTAAACCTAAATAACTTATTGGGGAATTAGCAGGATCCACAGCCTAAGTTAATGAATAGATCTAGGACATACAACACTATACAAATTTGGACTTAACAGCCACCATTGCTCAAATAACATTTCACTGCCTAGTGTTGCATATATGGATACTTAAAGGAAAAAGTAGGCTAGACAGGTCAATAAATGCTAAGAGCAGGGCTACTGACATATGGTGGCATATGTATATCTAAGATCACAACATAACCTTGTTGTAGTAAAGGACTCTAGGGAAAAATCATATGGGCATGTATCAAGTTGCTTAAAATAGCTAATGCTAATTTACTTAACTACTTCATGCCCCTTTGCACTTAATTGTACTGAATGTGTTTTTTCAAATCTTAAAAGTATATTATTTTTTATAAAACTATACTTGCAGATAATATACTACTGAAAAACAAAACAGAAATATAGAAATAGATATAGAAATATAGTCTATAAATATATTTAAATACATACAAGTTTCAAAAGAAATGACATTATATATTATAGTTTACCATTAATTCTTGTCAGTACTTTTGTAAATACACTTGTAGTCCTATTGACTATATTTAAAGTTCAGCTAATTGCATTTAATATACATTTAAACATTACATTCAGTTCGCACTAAAGTATATTCTTATTATGAAGATTATTATTTCAGTAATAAGTTAAGTAATAACTCTTTTAAAAACTATGCTAAAGTGTACTTATTTTTCCTCCTAGCGGCTAAAAGACTGCACAGTCAAAATCTGTTAAGGGGTAATAATGAAACAACAAAAAAGTTATTTTTCACTACTATTTACGACAGGATCTGCATTTTCATGGGTTTAATATATTTTATAATGTAATCATTTCCCAGTTGATCTCAAACATTAAGACAGTATATTTTAAATACTTGTTTAATGGCATATCTTTCACTAAGGCCAGTATCACTGATACTAAGACAGCTACTGATGCCTCGATGAAAATACCCCCCATTTTAAACATTAATTATAGCCATTTAACATTACAGTGTATTGAAAGCTATAAAAATTAAATAAAAATAATAATAAAAAAAAACATTTATTAGGCTTCAAAACAATAGTGAACTTAAAACAATCCTCACATAAACCCATAATAAATGTCATATTATTTACCTGTGCCATTCCTACCTCTCTAACAGTTAGGACATATACAGAAATTGAATAAAGTTATCAAACAGTCTGCACTGCATAAATTGTAAATTAAATGTAGATTAATTCTTATTAAAGCTACAAAAGTTCTTTAGCAAGAGCAGTTTTCTCTGTTACCTTTATTCTTTGATGAACTTTAATGACAGACAGCATTAGTGGCTGCCGTCACTTTAAGACCTGCTGCTGCGTCTCATTTTTTCACAACTCTTGAACTGTTAAATGAGTGATCTTGAGATGAGTCAATGTAGTCATCTAATTTGGCTCTCATATGCTGATGTAATATTTATTATAAACTTGACAGGTGATTTTTATAAAATGTATAGCTTGGTCACTATCTCAGTTGTTTAAAAGATTAAAGGTGCTCTAAGCGATGTTGGGTGACGTCACTTCTTGTTGATGTTCAAAGTATTGTCAAACAAAACGGAGGCTAGCTCGACCCTGCCTCCTCCTCATCCTGTCCCCTCCCCCTCCCTTCCGTGCTTCCTGAAACAGTCATGAACCATTTAGAAAAAACAAACTGGATTTACCCACCTGTCCAGCAAAAACAGAGCCACCTGAATGTCGGATTGGAAGCCCTTCTGCCGGCGGAGTTCTCGCCACCTTTTGAACGCTTTCAAAATTCGGGACTTCGCGTTCCTTCTCCTTTTCCCTATTCTTTGTTATTTGTTCATCGGAACGTTGTCTCTCTGGTCGTGTGTCGGCCATTTAAAGATTCTCAAGAATATACAATTTTAACGTTAGTCGTTGTCAGGACATCTCTCCTCTAGCTAACTTCCCTCTCCTCCACTCGCCACACCCCCCTTCATGAGCACGCACACTAACCCCCCAACCCCCACCCCCAAATCATTATTGTGGGTTATTGGCTGGAACACTGTTTGTTATGTTTCTTGGCCAAGGTTGGGCCAGTTTGTTTTTCTTGCCGTTTGTGGAGCCTGGGCTGTCTACAGAGACTGCGTTTTTTTACAGAGTGTTTAGGGGACAGGCAGCTAGCGGATAGTGAGGAGATGTTTGCTGGATGTGACAAAAAATGTTGGCCTAAAAAACGCTTGACATCGCTTAGAGCACCTTTAAGACAATAATTAAATGTTGTTCAATTTTCCAATAAAAGATGATACATTTTTACATGATGTGTTACATTTAATTACCCGTTAGCAGTTTTTGACTATATAATATTACAATTATATATAATATTAAATACCAGGTTAAACATAACTATTTTGTGGTGGGAGGAACTATTGGCATTTGGCAAGAAGTGCATTTCTCTTTCCCTGAGCTGTGCAGCTCAGACAGTTTTAACTGAGCTTAGAAAGTAAGCTCAGTACATTGTGAGGACTTCCTTCCTGCAGCCTGAGTTAATTCTGTTTAGTGCCAGGTCTATCTTCACAGGAAGACACTGATGAAGCGACACCAAAATATTTTGTTTATAAACAAGAGTGACAAAAAGGGACTGGGAGGTAAAGTGTGATAGGGGTTATGTTTCAAAGCAACATAATTATTATGCCCCACAATTAGGCTACATCACTATGCCACTGACAGGTTTGTGACACGTGATAAGGATTTGGAGCCAACTTCAAGTCACTCCAGGGGCACTTTCACATAATTACTCTACGTGTAAGTTTATCAATAGACTGGATTTACTTCTACATCAGAACAGATACAGATGAGGATAGTTGTGATGATGGCAGGTGTTGGAGGTACCTCTCATGTACAAGTTTTGTACATGTACATGTCCTACATTTTGTAGGACAAAGCATTGTAATGTTTGTGGACTATCTTAATATTTAAGGAACAATGTAGTAAATTACATAACATGTAATGCAAAATAAAGTAATCCAGACCATCAACAGTGGTTTGAAACATCAGCAGCTTCTCAAGTCTACTGAGAAGTAGGCTAAACAATTTTCTGACAGAATTGTAAGCATTGCCTAACAATTACTTTTCTATGCATCACTGTGGTCACCAATATGGCTGGGCTAAAAAAAAATTTGTGATGAATCGTTTTTGTTTTGTTTTTGATATATGGTTTTCTGAGCACATTCATCCGAAGCACGTGCACAGAAAGCTGGATGTCAGACGGTGGGTCCCGTGTGTATTAAACTAAGTTCTCTTAAAAATAAAAAAATTTTTATTGTGCATGTCTCAGGCTGGACCACCAAAGGAAAATAAATGTCTTAAGGCTATCATCACATGGCCTTCACCATACCTAGAGATTGGCATGGAGTACTTTCCATAAGATCATCTCTCAATGCAAATCAAACCAGCTATTAGGCTAACTTAAATAAAACCATGCCAATCTCTAGGTATGGTGAAGGCTATGTGATGATGTGGGGCTATTTTAATTCCAAAGGCCAAGGGAACTTTATCAGGATGCATAGTATCCTGGATCCATGAAGTAACTGGCCTTTAAAAATAAAAATCTCCCTGCCTCTATGGGAATTTAACATAGGGGTGTCCAGACTTATGCACGCTGTATTTTAAAGAAGAACATTTATTTATTTACGATACATTATTCATTAACAAAAAAAATTGGTGTCCTTAAAGGTTGCATTTTTCCTAATTTTTTTAATTAAGGCATTAAGTTCAATTTCCAAAAGATGATTTTTTATTCCTCTTTTTAGTCAACTTTAGCATGGGTGTCTAAACTTATGCATAGCACTGTAGTGCTTAATTATCATAATATCATAATATAATGCTTGACTGACTGATGTTAAAGAGTGTATGTTCAGATATTTAAAAAGATGTGCCATTTTACAAATTTAAGCTGATTTGGTGGAATCATATATATATATATGTATATATCAGTCTGGTGAGTAAACTAAAAAATGTCCTAGCCAATGGCGATTCTATTGCCAAGGTGTGCGTAGAGGGTTGATAGAATATCAACATATGATAGAATGTAATCATTTTAAAATCATGACAGCAAGTGTTAAGTCGCAGAGCTTACCACAAAAGAAAAATAGCCTAGATTATTTTAATCTTGTTATAGTTCTTAGCACTCTCTGATGTTTATGCAATATACCACAACCAACAACACTTTTTTGTATGTGTGTGAAGTATGAGTGTGAAGTAGAAAGTGAACTTGCATTCAAGTTTCCCTAATGAATCACGACTCACTGAAGTGAGAATAATTGCGGTAACACTGAAAGCACAGTGGGGTCTCTCCAGTACATAAGCTATACATATAATTGCTAATTGTATGTCCTAAATCAAACAGTGTTGCCAGTATCCCAGGAAACATCCATGGCAAGGCACTCTCTTCTTACTATAGCCATGGTTCAGTACTGGTGAACTGTTTGTAGAGAAAACTGAGTACAGAATCAAACTATCAGGTTTTTATATGTTCTTGAAAGACATACGAATAATCACATTGCAAGGAAGCAAACTTTATCAAGTTAGTTTCAATCTTTCAAAGTTTCAACAGGCAAATGCTAGATGTTTTTAGGTATGAACCAAGTCTTTTTTATTTTAATTAGTCTTAGTTGAGATATTAACAGTATAAAAAACCCTCTGACCTAGCGGTTCTCAAAAATAGGATATATTCACATTAAATGCATTCTGTCAAAGGTTATGTTTCACGTCTGTCCACTAAATTATTCATGTAAAAAAAATGCACGGCTAAACTAAACTTAAAATGGTCTTATCAAAAGTCAAAGGTGTAATGGAGTGATCTCACCCAAACAATCAGGTTCATTTCATGTTCAAATCAAAATTTTAACAGGTTAACAATGCGCTCAAAATGGGATCTAAATGGTTATCAAAAGGGCAAGTATCACATCCTCTAAGAGTCAGTATTGTGGTTCAATAAGCACTGGGTTAGGCTGTCATTCAGCTAATGAGAGATTCAGTCTGATGAGAAGGATTTTACCACAGGACTCTGATTTTCATCCACTTGCCAATGTCAATCTGGCGATTCAGACACGTTGTGTGACTCACTCATGATGCATCTATAAATAGACTCACAACGTTTAAGATACTAATTTAAGTGAATTTATCAGTGATTTAGTCCATAAGTGTTTACATGCACAGGTTGGGAGAATTTCCTACGGTGGCCACAAGAAACCTCACTGAACACTGAATTCATTGCAAAGTGACAAATGTTTAAAATGTCCTTTTGTTTGGTTAAACAAATTAGGATCTATTACACTGCAGTTAAAGCACTTTTATTGTTCCTGCATTATTTGACGATTTGATTTATTTTTTCCCTTTCCACCTAATACCATTTCCCCATTAGCTGACTGTACAGTATTATAGCTCATAATTAGGTTATTTGTGTGTTACATGATAACCTCTCCATCTATCTGTGATACCCACAAGAAAGACTATTACATAATCTCACTCTCACTCACCAGTCTACAGCATTAAGATCAAACAGAGAAAGAAAGCTAAAATTGAAAAAGAAAACATCTTTAGTTTCATAACAACAACATCTGGTTGTAAAGACTATTTCTGGACTGTGGCTTTATTGAAATGGAGCTACAATCTATTTTATCTTGGTAAAATAAAAACAATCTGAATTGCTGTCTTCACTTCATTTCTCTACAACCTACCATAATGTCATATAACACAGAGTTTCGAGTTTCACAGATCCAAGCCAGTGAGATGTTCAAATTATGATCTCTATGCAGTAAAGGACCAGTAAAGGACCTGTAAAGGTTACTGTAAAGTGTCTGATCTGGAAAGCAGCTGGGACACAATGGAATAATAACAACAGACAAAAATAGTTGAAGGGGAAAAAGAGTGAGTTATACAGCACCTCACAAACACGATGAGGTCTCATTCATGACTTAATTTTAAAAACAATTATAGGTATAGATTTATGGAGACAATCAAGGCCTCGGTTTTGTGATATTGGATGAATATAGGCCTAGTATATTTTGTTCTTGTGAATAAATGTTTGATGTCATGGGGACAAAATGTCATTCCCCTTGAGGAAAACAGCTTACAAGTCATACTAAATGATAATTTTGCAGAATGTTTTTTTGCAAGGGTTAGGATTACGGGTAAGATTAGGGTTATGGGATAGAATATAAAATCATGTCTATGTGCTGCTCAGTAAGTGCCACCTGTGCAAAACGTTTATTTTTATTTTATTTTTTTGTTAAAACATGGGTGGTATGCTTTGTGAGGCACAAAATAAGCTGTCAGATGTAGTACAACAACACAAAATCCGCAAATGATTACTTTTGTCATGTTTGTCCCACTCGAAATAAACAAGAGATTTAAAGCTTGTGAGATTTAAATCAATTACTGACTGGTTGTTCATTGGACAAGATATGGGTTAGGGTTAACTAACGATTTTTTTGGGGGTTAACCCTACACATTATTTTATTATAGTCCGTGATATTTCGTTTATTAGGTATTTTATATAATAGCCTACATGGTTAGAAAATAACTAATTGTTAGATTGTCTGTGTCTAACACCTTTTAAAACAAATAAATGTAGCTACTATTTAGCCTATTTGTTGTATCTGATCTGCTTAAATTTGAAATGATGATCTCTACTGTTCAAGACTGTAAATGCCAAGTAAATGGAATAACATTTTCTCAGATATGTCTTCCTCAAAAGTGCTAAAACAATAGAGAACACTTAAATTCCTTAATGTCCAACCTCATTTTAGCAAAACATACTTCCACCCCATACAAAGCAAGCCATAAGCCAAGGTATCTGCAACCTGATAACAAGGCCCCGGTCGACAGAGAAGTTAAACACTAAGGTTGTTCAAAGCATTGCATAAAAGACGGTGTAGTTCAAAATCCCATTACCTGTGGAAGCAGTCTCCATGACAACAGGGAGCGGTTGCCGGTCGCTTTCGGGATGGCTGGAAAACTGTTTCTCTTCACTTGACTCGTCCTCCCAGTCTCTCATTTGCCTCCCCTCTCCCAAGTCATCACGCCGGGCGGCAGTGGTACTCCCAAAGCGATCAATCTCCTCAAAATCATCCCCGTACCAGCTTCCCTCCGAACCTGCCTCCGGCTTCACAGACATTTTTAAGCGCTCGTCTATGTGCGATGCTTTTCAGAGAGACGCGGTCACAGACGAAGGAGAAGCAAAACAAAACAACAATGTTCAACTCCTCGGATCAGACGCTGGGTAACTATCAGAAGTGGTTTGCGCAGACCGAGGACTCCGACAGGGGCTCACGCTGCTGAAAATGGCTTGTTTAGTTCAGTGTTTCGGCGCTGACGTCACCGTGCCTCGAGCTCATAGTGTGGCACGCGCAGTATTAAACACACAGAGCTGAAAATGGTCATAAAATAAGGCTTTCGACAACTGGTAATACATTAAGATGAGGAATTGTTTACGCGAATAAACTCGCTCTATAGGTAAAATTTCAAATTAATTTCATTAAAAATATTGGGAACAACGCAACAACGACTGTAAAGTGGATCTGAGCGTTGCCGTTGTTCTAAAAGTTACATTAGACTGTTATTGCGTAGTCATAGGTCTCTTGTTCATATTTTAAGGAAATAGTGTCATCTAGTGGTTTCAGGGATATTCTGCATTAGACCTTTTTTGGTAGTTCAGTATAACTAGACATTCTGTTATAACACAACACCCTACCATACCTACATGCATTTTAATTCTGACCTGTAATAAAATGCATATTGTATGATATCATAGCCTACATTGTTTTGATGTTAGCAATAGGATTGGAATGCTTGCAGCCAAGGGCGTAGATTTGGTTTGATCATTGGGGGGGTTGAAGTTTGGGTATGCCTCCTGATATTGTGATCATGGTATAAATATTGGGGGGGTTGTAATGCATAGATTTAAATATTGGGGGGGGGGTATCTCCCCCCCAACCCCCACAAACTACACCCCTGCTTGCAGCACATTGTAATGTAGGAGGGAAAATTAAACATTTAGCTGAAATTTAGTGTCTTAACTTTAGCTGCCTTTGGCTGATATTAAATGAATATTGTATTTGTCACAATAATTACTTTGAGATCAAGCAATAATTGCCGGTAAATCACAGTGGATCTTGTGTTGAAGACCCAAGAAATCCATTATGTGTTTATATGTTTAAATGTGTTAGTTCATATGCCGACCCGGTCCGTGTACTTTTTGATCATTTCATGTCCTGTTTGGAATGGAATAACGAGAAATGAAAACCAGCTCGTTTATTCGTTTTTTAGTTCAATTTAAAAAAACGAAAAATGAGATTTTGGCTCGATTTGTCATTTTTCGTTTGTGGTTTAAGGGTTCGATATTTCATTTGCACACGTGGGCGGCGCTGAAACGCCCCTTTCATCTGATTGGTCAAAACGCTCCGCCTTCAGTAAACTACGAGCTTTTCTTTCTGTCAGGCAGAATAAGAGTCAGTACGAGTGAGGCACTTACTGTCACGACACGCACACGAAACGGCAATAGTCCAAGTGCAGTTTTATTGGGGTAATCCGTATCATAATCCAGTAACAAGCAAAGGTCGAAATCCATATAGCAGTCCAAAAACACAGAAAATAAACAGGCATGAAACACAGAAGCGGGTGACACAATACAAGGATACCAGAACGAATGATACAACAGGCAGGGTATAAATACACAAATACTGACAAGGTAAGTGAGAACAGCTGAGTGCAATGATAGTGATAAGTGCCGACAAAGGATTGTGGGAATTGCAGTTCATGAAGATGTGGTGACGGTAGGGGGAGAGACCTCTAGAGGACAACCAGGGAACACCAACCAGACACTGTGACACTTACAAATGTACTTTAATAAAATAATGTCTGAAACCACCACTCACTGTTAACTACGCACAATATTTGAAGCAGAAATATGTTGCTGGTCACGTAATTTGTGCTGCTGCGACTTGCAAGCAACCCCATTAATGTGAGCCACAGTAGTCTATATGACAGATTATTTTAGCATGATGTATTTCCCATTGATAAATACAATGCAAATAGTTCCGTCTCTTTGGATAAAAGGGAAGTGGAAATAAAAATCAATAATAGGCTGAACTCTACCATGATAATATGTCCGTAACATTTAACACTCTCGTCTTTTAATTACATCAAAAGGCAGGTAGGCGTGTGTGACATGTAGGCTATACATTATTTAGAAAATTGAATAGAAATAAAGTTTATATTTATGAATGTAAGCATATGTAGCCTACTCAGTTCACATGAAACGAAAGAGACAGAAAAGAGAGAAGCTAGAATCAGTGAACGTACAATAATTCTGACAAAATTACCAGGTTTGGGATTAATTAAAATCATGTCGGTTGAAGAGCACGGCATACCTTTAAAATGTTATTAGTTTTATTATAAAACTAATACAATTTTATTACATACTGAATTGGTCGATGTTTCTCTGAGTTTTCTTTATTATGTTGGCTTAAGAAAGCCAGCATATATTTAAACATTATTATTATTATTATTATTATTATTTATTATTATGAGAAATTGACTCCGCCTAGAACTTTAATGCTTCACCAAACTCAGCTCAGACCTTCAGACTGGTCTGACTCGCTTTCGCTTATATCTTTTCTAACTGGTCTGACTTTCCCAAAAAATCCATTGACTTGTGTTATCTGAACAATGAAGGCCGTAATACTTAATGCTGTCCACTAGAGGGGGCGACAGGATAATAAGCCTTTTCTACTCTCTTTCCCTGTTTGCATCAAATCCGTGTATCATTCGTTCAGTCGTTTTTTGAATTAATATTGAATATAGAAAAATAAGAAAACGGTTCCTTTTTCGTTTTTTCATTTTTTACAAAAAAACGAAAAACAAGAATTCAGCTGGATTTCTCGTTTTTCGTTCTCAGTTAGAAAAATGAATAAACAGCTTGAATATTCGATTTCTACACGTGGGCGGGAATTAAACGCCCATTTCCTCTGATTTGTCAGCCGAAGATCAAACTGTTCCGTCATCAGTTCTGCACAGCAGAATAAGAGTCCTCCGTTGTGCGGATTCCTAACGCATTTATTGCAACTACATTTAATCTTTTTCTCATCAAATAACCAGACTAACGAATGTCTCGACACAACCCGTACCGGGGAATAGACTAGACGGGGCTTTCTTCTGTGTAGACCAGGAGTTCTCAAGTGCCAGGGGGTCCGTGAAATAATTTGCTATTTTCCGGATTGTAAAGTCAAGTCACAGGGTTTTTTTTTTTAACAAGCACGCTGTGATTAATCTTAATGTTGACCTTCAAAAATATATAGGCGCGCCAAGAAGGCTATTGGCTGTAGGCTATTTTGGTTGATTTTTGGTGTGCGCCAGAAAGAATATAATAATCATTTATAATAATTATTATTCTTATATAATAATTTCAAAGGCATATGATATGTTGTAGTCATTTTGAAAGTACACAAATAGACATATAATGTTACTGTTTCGAATGAGAGTATTAAACGACAGTAGCTATTAAATCCCCTGTTGAGCAACACATCCAAGTGATGTCGGGTGTCGCAGCCTGTTCGTTATTAAAATAAAACAGTCAACCAAACATATAAAACGTTATTCTGCTTAATTGGTCTGTTGACATTCCAAACTAATTTCCCTTGCTGTGGAGATGCTGATTTACGTGTAGTATTGGGACTCGAATGAAGTACGAAGCCTTCTTTACATTATTAATTAGCATCCAAATGTTACATTGCAAATATGGATAGGCTACTGGACGAATGAGAGATGCCCGAAACCAACGTCTGCTCCTGTACAGTTTCAGTTTCTCGTTAAAATACGCATATTATGTTATTAATAGTGTTTATAATGTTAATGTTGTATTTTATTTACCGGTCTTTTACACTATTTATGAATATGCTTTTTTTACAACGATGTGACGCGCGCGTTTCCCTCTCAACATGACCCGGCGCGCCACGCACAAGCGCGCATCCTAGAGATATAAATTATAATACATTTTAATGAAACACAAGGCCTACATCATAAAACTTCTCCAGTTGTTAGATAGGCTAGTCAGTCTGAATGACAGTTTATACGTTAACGTTAATATAGGCCAATTATATAGTCAATGCATTATTCTTTTCTTTTTGTATTAGTGTTAAAAATATTTAATTTACAACTAATTATATTGATTTATATCTTAATTTATATATATATATATATATATATATATATATATATAATATATATATATATATATATATATATATATTAATTACTGGGCGAGTGCGACAATATAGGCTAACAGCCGGCTGATGCAAATCGTAGGTGAATTTATATATACACAGAAGAAAGCCCTATCTAGTCTATTCCCCGGTACGGGTTGTGTCAAGACATTCGTTAGTCTGGTGGTTTGATGAGAAAAAGATTAAATGTAGTTGCAATAAATACGTTAAGAATCCGCACAACGGAGGACTCTTATTCTGCTGTGCAGAACTGATGACGGAACAGTTTGATCTTCGGCTGACAAATCAGAGGAAAGGGGCGTTTAATTCCCGCCCACGTGTAGAAATCGAATATTCAAGCTGTTTATTCATTTTTCTAACTGAGAACGAAAAACGAGAAATCCAGCTGAATTCTTGTTTTTCGTTTTTTTTGTAAAAAATGAAAAAACGAAAAAGGGACCGTTTTCTCATTTTTCTATATTCAATATTAATTCAAAAAACGACTGAACGAATGATACACGGATTGAATCAGTTTAAATGACAAATAAATGCATGAATTTCATTCATAAATAGGCCATATCTGTGTATCCACTCTATAGTTTATTTTAAGATATTGTTATTCACACTGTTTTTTGCATTTAAGGTTTCTCCATCTGGAACTTTTATTTGTCATGAGCTCTATATTTTAAGATGTAGCCTACTAGAAAAAAAAAAAATATGATTCAACACAAACTCTGTTTTTACTCTGCAAATTTGTTTTCCTTTCAAGTAGACTATAGCCTACAAGTTATCCTGCTTTTTGCCATGGCTTGCCATACTGCCTAAACAATATTTTCTCCACACGAGATGTTTAAAAACCCTGCATGCAGTTTTTGTGAAGATGAGCGCATATCTTACAAAGGTTCCAGTTCTGTTTAGGCTATTGTAGTTTGTAATGCTTGTTATGTTCCTAAATTTATATAGGCCTAACACATGTGAACTTCTATCTATCTATCTATCTATCTATCTATCTATCTATCTATCTGACTGACTGACTGACTGAGCTGCCTTTGTGAAAACCAACACAAAGCAACACAAAGAGTTCCCTTTGAGGGCTTTTCCATGCCTACTGTTAGCACGAGTCCAAAGGATAGGAAGTGCTTTCTTTTTCTTGATCCCCTGCTCAGCGGGGGAAGTGTTTTAGGTGCTTCGACTCCCAGCAGAAATGACCAGGACAGGAAACATGTGGTGGTTGGAGACTCAAACTCTAACCCTTTTGATCAAACCCCCAAATGAACAACCAAGACCCATAATGCATCAGTTCACAGTCCCTGCAACAACAACCAAAAAGAGGCTAAATGAGCATGCCAAAGTGTAAAGTTGCTGCTTCTAAAGTATCAGACAAACCAGACATCAGAATTTTTTTTTCAGACAAGATAATTTCATGCATATACCTATAGTCAGTGAAACCCCTTTTTGGAACCTTTATTTTAAAGAGTGTCTTCATAATTAAGCCTCCCATTACATATGCACAAACTTATCACACCATAAATTGTGTAACCACTGTAAACAACCAACACTTGACCCAAGACTTGATAATGTCCGTCACTCATACGCAACATATGGCCTTAGTGCATTGTTTGCCTGGAGATGTGTCATACGGCTTACTGTTACACAACAAAAGGTAACCCCCCTCCCTTTCCAGTTTTATCCTTTGGATCCACCCATATCCCACAGGCAGATTCTCTGGGACATTCTGTCTCAGCTTGCTAGAAAAACAAGGGAGGTTACCAGTATTCTGCCAGCCTCCTTAGAGACGGGGGAACAGAAATACTGTTAATGATTGTCCTGTAACACTTTACAGTAAAGGAAACATGAATCAGTTCCTATTATTTCTGTTTGACTGAGATCAGTGAAAATGTCAATAAAAAAGGAATTTCTGTCAGAAACCAAAATTGTCTTTGGCCCCTCTACTTTTAAAATGCATCTTTTTAACGTCTTTTAATAAAAAAAAGTTTTTTACTTAAGAATGCTTACTTTTTTAAACTAAAAATCAAACACTTGATTTCATACAAAATCAAAAACTAAGAAAATAGGTACATTTGATCATGAGATTGGGATTGCATGTTTATTTAGACCTTGCCATTCTTGTCATTCATGTTTATTTAGACCTTGCCATTCTTGTCTCTGAACAACCAGCTGGACGCCAACCAATCCGGCTTCAAGAAAGGACACTCAACTGAGACTGCATTACTGTCGGTCACAGAAGCCCTACGGATCGCAAAAGCTGCTTCCAAATCCTCAGTTCTCATTCTTCTGGATCTGTCTGCTGCCTTCGACACTGTGAATCATCAGATCCTTATGTCCAGCCTCTCAGCACTGGGCATCACAGGAACCTCCCTCCACTGGTTTGAGTCCTATCTCACAGGTAGGTCCTTCAGGGTCGCATGGAGAGGCGAGGCATCCAGAGCACATCATCCAAGTTTAAAACTAGATTAAAGTCGCATCTCTTCAGCCAGGCATTCATATAATCCTACAGTTCAAACTACAATCCGGCCTCTAGCTCATAAATGCCAGAGGAGAACTGGCCCCCGACTGAGCCTGGGTTCTCCCAAGGTTTTTTTTTTTTTTTCTCCATTAGGTCACCTGATGGAGATTTAGGACACCATTAGGTCACTTGATGGAGTTTTTCGGTTCCTTGCCACTGTCGCCTTTGGCTTGCTCAGTTGGGGATATTTTGGGGATATTTAATTTAATTTTATCAATCAATAAATTCCTCTTGAAACAAACTTTGTTGTATTATTTTAATTTAATACTGTGAAGCTGCTTTGATACAATCTGTATTGTGAAAAGCGCTATACAAATAAACTTGACTTGACTTGACTTGACATCATCTGACCACAGGGGTTCCTCAGGGTTCAGTTCTTGGTCCCCTCCTCTTCTCCATCTACACCACATCACTGGGACACATCATATACAGGCACATGGTTTCTCCTACCACTGCTATGCTGATGACACACAGCTCTTCCTCTCATTTCAACCAGATGATCCCACAGTAGCTGCACGGATCTCAAGCTGTCTGGCGGACATCTCGACATGGATGAAGGAACATCACCTGCAGCTCAACCTGGCAAAGACTGAGCTTCTCGTCCTCCCTGCCACTCCGTCTCTGCAACACGACTTCACTATCCAGCTAGACTCATCATCAATCACCCCATCAAGGTCGGTCAGAAATCTTGGAGTAACAGTTGATGACCAGCTGACCTTCACAGATCACATTTCAAAGACAGCTCGATCATGCAGGTTTGCACTGCACAACATCAGGAAGATCAGGCCTTTCCTAACTAAGCATGCAACACAACTTTTCGTCCAGGCCCTGGTCATTACTAGGCTTGACTACTGCAATGCTCTTCTGGCTGGACTTCCATCATGTGCAACTAAACCTCTACAAATGATTCAGAACGCTGCAGCTCGTCTTGTCTTCAACGAGCCCAAGAGGGCCCACGTCACTCCTTTGTTCATCTCACTGCACTGGCTACCTCTCTCTGCTCGCATCAAGTTCAAGGCACTGACGCTTGCTTACAGATCTGTCACAGGCTCAGCTCCCTCCTACTTTCACTCACTCCTACAAGTCTACATCCCTACCAGAAGCCTTCGATCGGTCAACGAGCGACGTCTCGTGGTCCCATCACAGAGAGCCAAAAAATCACTTTCCAGAACATTCTCATTCACAGTTCCATGCTGGTGGAATGATCTCCCCACCGGCATCCGGAATGCAGAATCCATGACAACATTCAAAAAAGAGCTGAAAACTCTTCTCTTCCGTGAGCACTTAACCTCATAAAAAAAAAAAAAAAATATATATATATATATATTTATTTTTTTGTAAATTCTCGCTTATCGGGCTTATGCTACTCTGAATAATGCCTGAACTTCGTATTTTGAGCACCTCTTGCGTTTTTTGCCTCTTCACGATGACTTGCTTAATTTAGTCCCAATTTGTAAGTCGCTTTGGACAAAGGCGTCTGCTAAATGACTAAATGTAAATGTATTTAGCGCACTCAAAAAACTTTTTTGTATCTATTTATTTATTTTCGTGCTTCTTTACGCATGAAATACAAACTGTCATAGAAATTTGCTAGGGTGATCTCCCGTTACCCCCAGATTGGCCTTACCCAAACCTGGGACAGCATCCCGTCCACCAAGTTTGGTGGTGACTTCTGAGCATCACTCAAAATCCCTTGCACTTGAATAATTTGTGTTTTTGGGTAAAGAATGTGAACTTAGAATGACATAAATACTTGTCATCCAGAATTAATAGATGTTTTAGCTCTGTGTGTTTTTGATTATATTTATTTGTGTTACGTTTCAAGTCACCGTTAGAGTGATTATATCAATTTAGATAGGCTATATCTTTTGCTAGAGTAATGCCTACAATCTATTAAATTTGCTCAACTGACTAAACACAAGGTTAGACAATTTATTGGAAGGTTCTGCTAAACAAAGGAAGTTCCTCATGACAGTCATGTCATGTTAATGCTCAACTCAGCTTAACTTAAAATGGAACCCATGGACCCACAAGTAAAAATCTCTTATTTAGTACACCTTCAGATTTTTTTGTGTCCTAAGATGCACATAAGATATGCACAGTTTTAAAAAAATTGGACTGCAAAAGAAGTATGTAACTTTCAAGATTAAAATAGAAATTGATCAAATTAATTAAAAATTATTTCCATATTCCTTAAACACTTTTGAATACCCGCACTTTTAAAGAAAACACTTAATTCTCCATTTAAAAAAAAAAAAATCATCCAAATTTCTTTGGACCATGATGATTAAACCTTAATTGAAGGGTTAGAACCAGGTTAGAACCCCCAACCCACCGTAATTCTCACCCCGGCATGAAAGGCATTTGTTTAGTGGAAATTGTGCATTTTCCATATCTTCACTTCTTTATTGAAGGTCCCCTATCGTAATTGATCTCTGATAAAGTGATTTAGACTGTTCTGAATCTCTATGTTCTTGGGACCTTCGGCCTCTGGAGTCTAGAACGGTCATATACTGTATTTGAGAAGCACATGTTGCGCGCGCTCCTCCCTCGTCTTCCTCCCAATTGAATCAGCGCACTTTAGTCACGCGCACATCTAGCGCACGAATCCATCAGTGAGCGCGCAACAGGTCCCAATCAGGGGAAAACTCAGAACAGCACAAGGATTTCTTTTCCTTTAAGGATTTTAAAAACCTATCTTAAAGTGCTCAACTGTGTCGTATAATCGTGATGAGGAGTTAAGGAGTCAGAATTTTGGTTTCATGCCGGGACGGTCCAACGTTACTGTCGGGCGATGGCAAAGACATCATATGTGGTTTCTCTCGTCGACATCCTCTTAACCATCAACTTGGTTATAGGTATGACATAAACATCTAATTAAATACACACATGCTCACGTCATCATTACCTTTCTCACCATTACATTCAACTCATTGTTAATTGGCTATTGAACACACTGTTTGCAGTTGCTGAGTTTCAGCTCAATAGGCATAATTATGCATTATAAAATCTCGTATTAAAATGTTAAGTGTAGGCCTACACCTGTTGTTGATTTTAAACAACTGTAGCAATGATTTTTTATCACTTTCTCCCGTAATTGTATCTGTAGTAAATAGTAGATATTTTTAGAGTAAAAAAATATATTAAAAAAAATTGTAAAGTAGTAACAGAGTTGTTTCAGTAGCCATTATAATATGTTTTTTATATTTATTTAAATTTTTTACATGAGATCTAGTGAGAGATTTTTGCTTTTAGAAAATTTAAGATTTTAGAATGCTTTCTTGCCCTTATCTTGTAAATCCTTCAATTCACTCTTATTCATCAGATACAATTAAGCCTTTGCCGCTATTGTTGTTTCAAATGTTTTCAGTGTCTGGCCATTTGATGTTAAAACAAACAGTTGAATAAGTAAGTCTCCATGGAGTGCATGTATTTTAGCATGATTGTGTGTGTCCATAAGAGTGTGTGTTCCCAGTTCTAGTTCCTCTGGAGCAGGAATCCCACCTCAGGTTTTGGTGCGTGGGGCCATTTAGCCTGGCCCCGGCCCATTTGCCCAGGCTTCCTGTTTTGACACATCCAGGCCTCTGTGCTGCACTTGCAGCTCCAGTGGAAAAATATCCCAGGGTCCCACATCACACTGCTCTATGCCATTCTGTGCTGTTCTACACGTCTATATCCCTTACTGTATATCTAATGTAAAACCAGGCCAAGCAACGGACAGGCATTCATGGTCCTCACCGCTCTTGTGCTCTCCTGATTGACTATTTGAATTATGCACAGAGACAAGCAGTGGTTTGACTGTTAGTTTGAGTGGCTGACCAGCACAATACATTTTTTGACTGCACTTTTTTCAGACATATATTTTTTGTGGTTTGTTGATAATGAAGCTGCATATTTAGCCTGATGGTCGAGCTAAAGCTGTCAAAATGGTCACTTTATGTGTGTTACAAGCATAAAGATAAAAAGATAAAAGGGAGTCGCTTTTAGATGAAGATGGAGATTAAGTTTGTTAATAAACTAAATTGTTCTGGGATTAATATTAACCATGTTAAAAGCACTAGGGAGATCCTAGGAAAGGCGCATGTTGTACTCCTCTTAAAGTTTATTTAGTCTTGATGTTAATGTGATATATTACAGCCATATTCTCAGTGGTTTATTGCTCTGAGGATGGCGGTCCTAGTGTCCAGTGTTTAGTTTTAATGTGAAATATTGTTATATGTTGTCTAGATTAAAATTTACACTGGATGTTTTGTGTCTTTCTTGGTTTAAGTTGGTTTAATAAAATAAGATAAACAGCAGAAATCTGGTAAAATTTGTTTCTTTATTGCACTTTATAGCATTATATTCGTATATTTTTCATTAATAAAAAAACATTTCATCCAAACTAAATAAGTTATTTGCATTAGTAATAAATTAGACCAGTCAGTGTAAGAGTATATGAATATCTTATCCACTAAAGTCATGATTTAAATCACTCAGTGATTTTAATTGTATGCGAGTATATCCATGTGATTATCAGCAGCTTATTCTTAAACTAAGCATTCTGGATGTATTTTTTATTTTTCTTGTAGCGATAGAGCTCAGGTTTGTGCCGGATCCTCCAACCTTAAACATCACTGAGAAAACTCTCAAAATCAATGCTTCAAATACACTGGAGCTCACGTGCAGGTAAGTGTTGCTTCTGGAGAAGAGCAGGTCTGTCTGTACTTTTTTCTCATAAGCTGGGTAAAGGGTGCTGCTTTTGTTAACTATTTGATTTGATGGTAAAAACAAAAAGTAAAGAATGTCATTTTTGTTAGAATACATTTCTGACACTAGTCTTTTCTACCTGTTACACAGGGGGCGGCAGATCCTGGAGTGGTCTACACCTCACAGCCAATCCCGTTCTGAGACCCGGCTCACCACATCAGACTGTAGTGGTGATGGACTATTCTGTAGCACTTTAACGCTCTCCAAAGCAGTAGCCAATGAGACGGGAGAGTACCGCTGCTTCTATAAAAGCCTGCCTATAGAAGATGGGAAGACTTCTGTAGCTGTATATGTCTTCATACAAGGTATGATTTTCATGTGTAATCTCGTTGGACAAATTTTCAACAAAAAGATGAGCACATTTTTCATAGTGTTCCCACTCTCTCTCTCACTGTCTTCCAGAGAGAATGGGAGAGAAAGTGGGAATGTTACAAAAATGTGTCCATCGCATACTTCCTTTGTTGTTTTCAGGATAACCTTCTGACCTCCTCATTCTTCATAACCTCTTCACTCTAGTGGCACCACCACATTTTACTTCCCCTTTTGACCTGTAAACTGTTTGTCCATACAGACAAAATGTATAGGAATTGTTTTGTTTTAAGTTGCTTGTTTTTAAGTGTTGGTAAGTGTACCTGTGGTTGTGTGCAAACTTGCACTGCATTTCATACCTATTCACATTTGATAATCAGGTTTCATAACTGTTTGTTAGTAGTGTCATATTTCTTATACTATCAAAAGAATGTATTAGTGATATGTCAAATTATGCTAGATTATGGCAACTTCATCTTTTCTGCGTGTGGTTTGTTAATATCTGGTTGTTGGTTAAGTATAAATACCAGACATGCCTATGTTTTTAGATTATCGGACGCCATTTGTCCGAATGGCTCAAGATTATGATGTGGTGTTCATTCGGAAGGGAGAACAGGTGGTCATTCCCTGTTTGGTATCTGTGGAGAACCTAAATGTCACACTGTATACAGTAAGTATTTCTACACACACATACCCTACACTGTAAAAAGTGGGGAGCTATTTCCATTTGATCTAACCCTAGATTTAGTTTTGTCGGTGTAATTTAATGTATTTAGGATGATTCAGTAATGTTAAATAATATTTGTGACTTAAAAACCATTTAGATGTTGTTATGTTGTATACATAACTTTGAGTGAGTTCAGCAAATATCATCCATATCATACAAACTACATTATTGTTCACAAGTTTGGGTTCTGTAAGATGTTTTAATTTTTTTAAAGAAGTCTCTTATGCGGCAAGGCTGCATTTATTTGATACAATAAAGCAGTAATATTGTGAAATAATAATACAATTTAAAATAACTGTTTTCTATTTTAATATATTTTCAAATGTAATTTATTCCTGTGATGGCAAAGCTGAATTTTTAGCATCATTACTCCAGTCTTCAGTGTCACATGATCCTTCAGAAATCATTCTAATATGCTGATTTTCTGCTCAAGAAACTCAATTATAATCAATGTTGAAAACTGTTGTGCTGCTTAATATGTTTGTGGAAACCATGATGCATTTTTTAATTCTTTGATGAATATAATTTTGTTTGTGACGGTGCCAAGGTTTTGCGTCCTTACTGAATAAAAGTACTTTTTTCCTTGAAAAAGAATCTAACTGACCCCAAACTTTTGAACAGTAGTGAACATTGTGAAAATAGCTTTTTATGGGAAGTTTTTTGTTTTCTTTTTCAAAATGATTTAAATGTAGCTATATGTATAGGTCTTTTCCTTTTGACTTCAGATCCATATATATATGAAATGTATGACTATAAAATATTTAGTGCTTACTTATCAAGATCCCTGTGTTGTGTGATTCGCTGCCGGTGATGTGATGTGAAGAATGCTTGTGGTGTCTGGCCAACAGAAGTATCCAGTAAAAGAACTGACCACTGATGGGATAGAGGTCATCTGGGATAGCAAGAAGGGTTTTATCCTGCCTAGTCATGTGGTCAGCTATGCTGGCGTGGTCTACTGCCAAACCATTATTCGAAACGAGACCTATCAGTCCTCACCTTACATTGTGGCTGTTGTAGGTAAGCAAAAAAAAAAAAGAAGAAAAGTTCATTTGGGCAGGTGCAGGTGAATGTTGCTTGAAGTACAGTAGGAGGCTTCACTGTAAAAAATTTCTAACCCTCCCAAATCAAAAATTTCAAGTGACCGATAACATCTACATTTTTCTATTGGCCCAAGTGAAATTCTTGTTGCAATAGTCTGTTAACATTGGCTCAATGAGAAATAATACGTCAGACTAATTGAAAAATGTAGATGTTATCGGTCACTTGAAATTTTTCACTTGGGGATGTAATTTTTTTTTACAGTGTTGTACATCTAACCTATCAGTTTTTTCAGTTTTGCAAGCATGTCAGAAATTGATCAAACTTTTGTTTTTGTGGAGGCGCGATTGCATGTTTCAGAATCATTTGTTGAGACTGTTGAACAGTCTGGTGTGAGATCAGCTGCCCTGGTCTCAAGAGAATAATGCTCCACCCGGCACGTCCCTTACACCCCTTCCCTCTTTCGCAGGATACAAGATCCATGACCTCACCCTGAGTCCAGCTCATGAGAGGCTGACGGTAGGGGAGAGGCTAATGTTGAACTGCACTGCTAACATCGAGCTCAATGTGGGAATCGACTTTCAGTGGACCTTCCCACATGAGAAGGTCAGTGACTTAGAGAAATGTTCAATACAAGTTAACCTCAGTCGGCACCATTTGTGGCATAATCTTGATTACCAAAGAAAAGAACTAGAACTTTTTTACTTGTCTCCTTCCTGTTCTCTACATAAGTTTCGCAATGTCCGGCGGTGGATAAACAGCCAGAAACAGTCTAAACAAAAATGTCTGCTATGTCTTTATTGACCTGTATTGACCCAAAACATCCTTTAAAATGTATCATCAGCCAATCTTTTGTGTGAATGTCAATAGCCGCATTACCCTTCAAATTGCGCAAATTGAAATTGCGAATTGAAAATACGCCCAATGGAAACACTTCAATTTCGCAAAAACTCCCATTTATCGCAAACAAGTTTTTACGCTCGCATGAGGTGGTTTTTCAGGCATTTCGAAAAAGAAATATTTCGCAAAACTGCAATAGAAACAGTTTTTGCACATTTGCAGGTCACCTGACGTAGATGACGTGGTGTGTTTGGACAGAATACGAGACAGAGTTCTTTATTAAATTCATAAAAGACAAAAGAATTACAGGAATAATGGATTCTAAACCTCAAATAAATGCCAGAATCAAGACCTCGAAGCAGATATGAGGGAGAAACACTCAGAAACACCTCATACTGTATGTGCTGCTCACAAGTATAATAAGGGTCGTTCCTTACCATTAATGCTTTGAGAACACACATACATCTCCTTTGATTAATAATAATGGCTAGTGCAGTGGCTGGGAAACCTACCAACGTCCGTTGCAATGGTTTTTGGAATGATTTTACTTATCGCGAGAAGAAAAAATTAAGTTTTAGTTGCATTAACATCGGTTAATGGAAACGCTGTCATTTCGAAATAGTTTTTT
Source organism: Leuciscus leuciscus (assembly GCF_965113295.1). Lineage (NCBI taxonomy): Eukaryota > Metazoa > Chordata > Actinopteri > Cypriniformes > Leuciscidae > Leuciscus > Leuciscus leuciscus. The sequence goes on along the minus strand of NC_138743.1, from coordinate 26,340,021 downwards.
GTCAAATCTGTAATGGAAACGCGCCTAATATCTGGCTACTTAGTAGGGGTTACACAGACTAGTCGACTTTAATGCTCTGCCATTACGCTTTAAGCTTGATGTCGTCTAGTTGCTGATCGTGGCCTATAGAGGGCGCATCAGGATAAGAAATATTTGAAGTCCACTTTAATGCTCCGTTTCCAACAGTTAAAATGATAAATAAATGCATACTCCGAGAGCGCTCCACAAGACATGTTTGATTATACACGTGGATGCTCAAAATTTATCAGGTGAATGCACGTTTTAAACAGCTTATTGTACACACAAGTTAATCACCATTCTAAACTAATGCACTGAAGCTTTGTAACACACATACAGACAGTAGCTTGCACGTCACTTTCAGAACGCGTGCACACGGAAACATTAAGTAGCGGAGAAATGTATTGTCAACACTGTGATTTATCAGTAAAATAGCATATACTGTATTTCTTAGTAACTAAAACCCACAGCTTCACTATAAGTAGAAACGCTGCCAGGTAGAATTAATTCAAATGCAATCGCTCTCTCACTAATGCTGTGATAAAAATAAGCTGTTATATAGGAGCAATAGTCTTGTGGGCGGCGCTGTGTCATATGCCATAGCTGTGCACAAGGCAACACGCGTTCGAGTCTCAGCTCGAGGTTCAGGCTTATTTGTTCATTAATGACGTCATCAGCGACTAGACGACGTTGACTCGATTTTCATCACATAAATGTTGACTTTAAAAAAATCTAAAGTCATTCAACCCTTACTACTTAGTTATGCTGACATTTATGTTTTACTGAAGACACTTGAAGCATAAACTCAATTCAATTCAAATCCATCCAGTCCAGACCAGTTCAGCTGATTTTGTTGAAATGCAGTTACATAAATAACATCATGCATTTCTCTGGTGGATTTAAGTCGTCTCTCTCACCTCCTGCAGAGAAGTGTCAACAGCTCAATGCCAAGGTCACGCTATGAGACCAGGTCCTACAAGAAGAAGCTGTGGAACTCCTTAGAACTGTCCAATACGCTCATTGTAGAGAATGTGACCATAAATGACACAGGAGAGTACATATGTACAGCCTCTAATGGTCAGATGCACAAGATTGCCCGAGCATCCCTCATCATCTATGGTATGTACTTTCAGGAATAATCACTTAGCAACAAAAAAAAGCATTATATAATTTCAAACATTAGTGTTGCTGGCACACCAGTTATAAGTTGCTGGCATATGGTAGCATAAAGACCATATTACAATGGTAATTACCGTTTTACAATACAAATAATACAAAATACAATGTTTTAATAGCATTTGCTCTAACATATCGATTGATATTTCAGAGAAACCATTTATAGCGCTCAATGATCAGTTGTTGCAGACTGTGGAGGCAAATGCTGGCCAGGAAGAGGCAAAAATCGTTGTAATGTATTATGCTTATCCAGAGCCTTCTGTCAAGTGGTAAGTGGAGTGTTACTTGTGTGTATGTATGTACAGTATGTGTGTGTGTGTGTGTGTGTGTGTGTGTGTGCGTATATACTATATCGTCCCCTTGGAATTATAAGGTTCTATCTGACATTTTTGTCAAAATTTAGTTATTCACATATTCTTATTCTGTGACCACTTCTTTACATTATGTGATGTTATTTTTTAAGTTGTGTACATTTTGGAACTTTTTATTTAGAAAATAAAAAGGTTCTTTCTACACAGTCGAATGGAATGCAAAAACGTACTCGGTTACTTACGTAACCTCGGTTCTCTCTAGAAGAGTATCTTACGCTCGGGGAAAATCCCTTTTCCGTGAGATATTGAAGCCAAAAAATTATCCTTAATTTTGTATTATTGTAAAACGCGTTGCGGCAGCATACAGACATAGGCAAGACGGCTCGTGTGCCTATTGGCTGTTCTGCGGCAACTGCAGCAGCCTATCGAGCGAGGCGTAGCGTGACGTCAGACCCAATGAGGGTGCTTCGCGCCCACTGCGTCACGTCCCGCCGAAACGGGCGTGGCTTAGGCCTATAAATCCAGCTCGCAGGCAGCTCTACTAGAGAGAACCGAGGTTACGTTAGTAACCGAGTACGTTCTCTTACGAGAGGTCTCTCGTACTGCGTAAGTATCTTACGCTAGGGGACCCAATGTAAAACGCCGTGCGTGCTGGGATCTGACACCAAAAACCCAAGGGCGAAAGCCCGGGGTTCATATAGTGCATAATCACCAGGGGAACTCACAGGGAGTCCGGGAAGAGGGAGGGGCGGAGCTGCGCTCTTCCACATATAGCAGCGTCCCTCAGACGCAAAATACATCATACAGACAGGGCGGAGTACGGCCTGAACTGATGGAAAATTGTGGGTCTTATTCAATTGCCCATAAGCATTTTGCGGTCGATCAGTGAGCAGTGCTCATCGAGCAGTGCTCAGCAGACACAGTATCCTGAACCGATAGCATCAGAACAGACAGTACTGGTATATTTAGACCGACAACAGCCTGGCCTGTAAGGCGGGAACCTCTAGGTTATAAAACCTTATAAATGTAGACGGGGAGGCCCAGCCTGCCGCCATACATATATCTTGCAAGGAAATCCCACTTGACCAGGCCCACGATGAAGCCATGCTTCTCGTGGAGTGCGCTCTGACACCCAACGGGCACTGCATACCCTTGGAAGTGTACGCCAGCACAATGGCGTCAACTATCCATCTGGATAGGCTCTGTTTCGACGCGGCTAGTCCCTTGGAACGTCCGCTGAATGAAACAAAGAGCTGCTCCGTCTGTCTGAAGACAGATGAGCGAGACACATAAGCTCTTAATGCCCTGACTGGACAAAGGAAGCTCGCGTCTCCTTCCTCGTCAGAGACCGGACGGTGTGTTGAGGGATTTTGGAACATAACCGTGCTTAGGTTGGAGTATAACTCTTGAGTCATTAGGCCCAAACTCCATGCACGTCGCGCTTACTGAGAGCGCGTGTAAGTCCCCTATGCGCTTCACTGAAGTGAGAGCCAGAAGAAACACTGTCTTGAAAGACAGGTGTTTAAGATCAATCGTCTGTAAAGACTCGAATGGGTCACCTTTCATGGCCTCCAGTACCGTAGAAAGGTTCCATACAGGGACTGAGGGAGGTCTGGGAGGATTCAGTCTCTTAGCTCCTCTAAGGAAGCGGATGACTAAATCGTTCCTTCCTATTGACCGACCAAGCGTTGTTTTTGAGAACGCTGCTATGGCCGCCACATAAACTTTGAGCGTGGAAGGGGACCTGCCCTTGTCCAACAGCTCTTGTAGGAAGGAGAGAACCTCCGTCACCCCACAGTCTGGGGGCGACACGCCACGAGCTGTGCACCAGCTGGAGAACACTGACCATTTCGAGGAATAGAGACGTCGCGTAGACGGAGGTCTAGCCTGCGTGATCGTGTTTAACACTCCGCTTGGGAGGTCAGCGGGTACCCGTTGATGGCCCAAACATGAAGGGACCACAGCTCTGGGCGCGGATGCCAATTCGAGCCCTTGGCCTGAGAGAGGAGGTCCCTCCTCACTGGCACGGGCCATGGGGCAGTGCTCGCTAGCTGCATCAGAACCGGGAACCAGGGTTGGTTTTTCCAGAACGGCGCTACGAGTAGCACTGAGCATCCTTCTTCCCTGATCCGTTCTATCACCTGAGGCAGGAGAGAGACGTGAGGAAAGGCATAGAGCGGGTGGCGGGGCCATACATGAGCCAGCGCGTCCCTGCTCTTGGAGAAAAATTCCAGACAGTGAGCGTTTTCTTGAGACGCGAACAGGTCTACTTCTGCTCTGCCGAATTTCTTCCACAGCAGCTGGACTGTCTGTGGGTGTAGAGACCACTCGCCTGTCGGAACATTGATCCTGGACAGTCCTTCCGGTCCTATGTTTAAGAGCCCTGGCACATGCGCTGCTCTCAGCGAGACCAGGACGTGGTGTCCTCGTATTTGGGGACAAAAACGCGTCAGCGCGTTGTCTACTGCCAGTATTTCGAGGCAGTTTATGTGTAGAAGCTTCTCCCGTTCTGACCATTGGCCGAAGAACGGTCTGCCCTCGAGCAGCGCTCCCCATCCCGAGGTGGATGCGTCCGTAGACACTACCTTCACACTCGAGGAAGTCCCTAGGCTTACACCTGATTGGTACCAGTCGTTTGCTTTCCAAGGTTTCAGAGCTGCGATGCATTTCTGATTGACCTTGAGACGAAGCAGACCGGAAGCCCACGCTCGGCGCGGCACTCGCGCTTTCAGCCAGAACTGTAGCGGGCGCATGCGAAGCAAGCCCAGCTGAAGTACTGATGATGCTGAGGCCATGAGACCTAGCATCCTCTGAAATTTCTTGAGCGGGACAGATGCGCCGCAGCGGAAAGAGCTAGGGCAAAGCAGACAGTCCATCGGGCGGCCAGGGCAAAGCAGACAGTCCATCGGCCGGCCACGGCGGTGAAGACCCCTTGGGCGGCCACGGCGGTGAAGACCAGGGCGAAGACGACCCCTCGGGCGGCCACGGCGGTGAAGACCAGGGCGGTGAAGACCCCTCGGGCGGCCACGGCGGTGAAGACCCCTCGGGCGGCCACGGCGGTGAAGACCCCTCGGGCGGCCACGGCGGTGAAGACCCCTCGGGCGGCCACGGCGGAGACGACCAGGGCGGAACGGGAACAGACCCCGACTCCAGAACCGGAACAGGCACCGACACCGACACCGATCCTGCTGGCTCAGGAACAGGAACAGACACCGGCTCAGGCACAGGAACAGGAACAGACACCGGCTCAGGCTCCGGCTCAGGCACAGACACCACCGGCTCAGACACCACCGGCTCAGGAACAGACACCACCGGTTCAGACACCACCGGTTCAGGAACAGATACCACCGGCCCAGGAACAGACACCACCGGCTCAGGAACAGATACCACCGGCTCAGACACCACCGGTTCAGGAACAGATACCACCGGCTCAGACACCACCGACTCAGGAACAGATACCACCGACTCAGGCACAGGAACTGGCACCACCGACTCAGGCACTGGAACTGGCACCACCGACTCAGGCACTGGAACTGGCGCCACCGACTCAGGCACTGGAACTGGCGCCACCGACTCAGGCACTGGAACTGGCGCCACCGGCTCAGGCTCAGGAACAGACGCCACCGGCTCAGGCTCAGGAACAGACGCCACCGGCTCAGGCTCAGAAACAGACGCCACCGGCTCAGGCTCAGGAACAGACACTGGAACAGACCCAGTCTCTGGATTGGCCGAAGCTACGTGAACAGTCTTTGGACCGGCAGACCTCCTAAACCTCCTCCAAGCATGTAACACCGTCAATGAGTAGAAAAGGAAGACTACCTTCTTGACCGTGGCAGGAGAGATGACGGGTAGTTCTGGGATGGTCTCTGGGATAACAGCGGACTGCACTGGGACGGCTTCTGAAACAATCGCATGCTGTACAGGGACGGCCTCCAAAACGACCGCACGCTGCACAGGGACGGCCTCTGAAATGACCGCATGCTGCACAGGGACGGCCTCCAAAATGACAGAATGACTCGCAATGATGGCAGCCGCCGTCAGCGAGCGCGAGAGCTGCATGATCCTCACCCAGGCAGGAAACGCAGATAACGTGGCGGTCCCCGTCGCTGAGTGTGGCTCTGCACGAGCCGCAGGAAGGCATCTTTAAAAAGACGCAAGCTCTTTTAGACAGTGTGTGTCGCGGCGGCGAACACACACACAGCAGGTGAAGGCGATTGAAGGCGGCGCGGCCAGCGACTTCAGTGACGACTCGTCCCGCTGCTTCCTCAGACGGCGCGGCTTCTCTCCGGATCCAGCGATGCGTGTGCTTCGCTGAAGAGATGAAAAATCAGATATCAGCTGCCTGCGAGCTGGATTTATAGGCCTAAGCCACGCCCGTTTCGGCGGGACGTGACGCAGTGGGCGCGAAGCACCCTCATTGGGTCTGACGTCACGCTAGGCCTCGCTCGATAGGCTGCTGCAGTTGCCGCAGAACAGCCAATGGGCACACGAGCCGTCTTGCCTATGTCTGTATGCTGCTGCAACGCGTTTTACAATAATACAAAATTAAGGATAATTTTTTGGCTTCAATATCTCGCGGAAAAGGGATTTTCCCCGAGCGTAAGATACTTACGCAGTACGAGAGACCTCTCGTAAGAGAACTTTAAAGCTCAATATCTCAAAACTGCTCAGAACCCAGATAGAACCTTATAATTCCAAGGGGACGATATACAGTATATATATATAGTGCCTATAAAGAATAGATAAGAACTGTCTGTGCTGGTCAGACTGAACTTGCATTAAGCTTTCTTTCGCTCTTGACCATCCAGGTATAAGAATGATCAGCTGATAGTGTGGAAGGATGAGTACAGGATGAAGCCTAACAGAGGATCTCTCACTATATATGGTGTTATAGAGAAGGATGCTGGGAATTATACTGTTGTCTTAACAAATAAGATTACCAAGGAGGAGCAGAAAAGAACATTTCAACTATTGGTTCATGGTAATGAATCTCTTCTCTTCTCTTCTCTTCTCTTCTCTTCTCTTCTCTTCTCTTCTCTTCTCTTCTCTTCTCTTCTGACTTGACTTGACTTGACTGTATTAACTTGTGGATTTATATGTTCAGTTCCCCCTAAGATCTTTGAGAAGGAAGTGCCGTTGGATCGTGATGTCCATATGTACGGCAGTAGTCCTACACTCAGATGCACTGTTAGCGGAGGATCCAGCCCTGTCACAATAAAATGGCAGTGGATGCCCAGAGAGGACTGCCCAATCAGATTTCTGTAAGTAATATGCCACATGATTTGATGCTGTTTTCTTGTTTTGATTCAAATGTAACCTTTATAATACAGCTAAGAATTTAGACTGTCAAAATAAGTTTTGTCAGATAATGTTAGATAAATCTGCTTCATGTGGTAACATCTAAATTAACTGGTCAAAATATTACTGAATATAACTCAATTAACATGACTAAATTAGGTTAGACAAATGAAAGTCATTTTAAGGTTATGAAGTACGTAAAAAATTATTCCTAAGATATCAGTTGCACATCATATCACATTTTACAGTGGATGTAATTTTTTAAAATAAGTTTTACCAACATTTTATTTTTTGCTTCAATGCAAAGTGCTTATTTAATCTTTAATCACATTGTATTATATTATAATATCTAATATAAAAAATATCTAACACACACAAAAAAAATACAGAGTGGCATCGTGTATTTACATAAGGCATAACATACCTAAACATATGTAGAGTATGTTTCTTGTTCTCTCGTTTCTTTACATTTCTGCATTTTCATATCTACTCTGCGTCTATAGTACTGTAAATATTGTGTTTCTTAAACGACAAATTGTTCGGGATATTCCTCATTTGTACTTTCCTTGATGAAATGCAATCCAAATGCTGAAACACATAGATCACAACAAAAACTGAATTTCCATGGCCCCAAAAACATTTACCTGTAGCAAAACCTGTCATTCAGAAAGAAAGCTAGAAAGAAAGCTATAAATTAAAAGTTTCTTCCTGTATTTGTATGGGAAAGTCATTTACCTTGTTTATGTTGATGACAATATCGTTAGTCATTGTTTTTGCTGACAAAATATGCATTGAATAAAAATGTTTGCATCTTTCATTGCAGCTTTTATGTGACCTATTTTTGTGTTTGTCTTTTTGGCAACACTTTCTTTTAAGGTGACATTGTTACATGTTACTACAACCCTAACCGTAATGCTGTAGTAAGTACATGAAGTTAATTCATATTTCTCAGTACTTATTTACTGTAAGTACTTATTTAGATCTGAGAACAGTAATGGGATGGTCTAAATTTAGACCGTTAATAATAGATGCATTGTTGTTTAGGATCCAGTTTAATGTTTTTCCGTTTTTCCTGTTCCTGCTGGAAATGTGTAGATAAATATATGTTTATTTTTCGTTTTCTCTTTTGAGATATGGATCCTCAATTGTAAAATGTTAATATAAAATGCTTGTTTTTCCATAATTTTAAGTTTTTTAATTGTAACATTTATTTATTTTATTACATATTTTTTGTGGAAGTGGTCATACATTTTTTTTCAGGATCCTTTAATGAATAAAAAGTTAACAGAAAGAACAGCTTTAATTTTTTTATATATATATTTTTTTTTATATTATACACGCCTTTATTGTCACTTTTGATACATTTAATGCATCCTTGCTGAATAAAAGTTAATTTCTTTAAAAAAAAATCTTAGTGACCCCAAAACTTTTGAACGGTAATATTTACATTTGTGCATTTAAGAGATCATTTTATCCAAAGTGACTTACATTAGAAGACCATTAAGCAATTCTTCACAGAGCCAACAATATTGATACTACACTATTCAATAGTGTGCAATATTTTAAATGTGTTTTGCAGACCTGGAAAACATGAACATTTACAAAGTATTTCAAAGTAATTTATACATTTTTAAATAATAATAATTGTATATTATTATTGTTGTGACAAAAAAAAATCTAAATAATAAATAACTTTGAATGTTTTATCTTTTACTCTCAGACCAAAGTCAGACCAGAGTGTGGTGAACTGTGACAAGTGGAGGGAGATATCAAACAACAACACAGGGAAGAATCCCATCATCAGCCCCACATCTGTCATTGAACGCTCTCTGAAGGTAAACCAGAACTGTGCTGTGTTTAGCTCAGCCTTCGAACGTGCAAAGAAAATAAATAAAATAAATAAATTGTAAGCATAATATATACAGTTGGTTCGTAATGTCTGAGACTGGGATTCAAAATCTAATTTAAACCTGGTAATAAACCTGAAAAAAAGATGTAAAGGAAACAAAAAATATTTAAGATCCATGCACTATTTCTAGGTCACTAATTAAATAAGCAAATGTTTTCTGCTTTGTACATACAGTCAGTTGTATTTGCTTCTATTGAACCTCAATATGCTCTTTGGAAATACTCAAATCATGCTGGAGAACATGATCATCAGGTTTTATTCAAACTTGTTGAGTTCACGCAGCGCGAGTACAGCTGTCATTAAAGCAAAAAGACAAACCAAATACGAAGACATTTCAAAATGATGTATGAAATTATTGTTTTAAATAATTTTTCTGATTTTTAATGAAAATGCAAAAGGGGTCCGAGACTTTTGGACCCCACTGGTGGTTAATCTTGGTGAATCTGGTTATAATTATATTTTTTTAAATCATCCACTGCCTGTTTTGGTGTACTGTGTGTTCTCACATAGACCATCAGCTCATTGAAGATCCAGAAAGCAGTTGATCATGCCCTCTACAGGTGCCTTGCCACCAATAAGATGGGAGAAGAAGAGCGAGTCATTGTATTTCAAGTAACTCGTGAGTGCTTCCAAACCAGAGACATTCTCCACTGTACATCCCAAATGAACCTATTGCAATTGAAGTGATCAAATCTGAACTTTTCGTTATTTTTGTCATCTTCACAGGTTTCCTCAATCTAAGCGTGCTTCCCTCCAGCAGCCCTATTGAGGGAGAGGACGTGGTAATGCGCTGTGTAGCCGACCGACTGCTGTACTCTAACTTACGTTGGTATCGGGTAACAAACGTAGCCAACCCTGATGCCCTTCCAGCGGCCATGCCTTGTGAGATCCTCACCCTGTCACCTTTCCACCAGCCCAATGTCACCATATCAGGCCTGCAGGGCACCAATGCAACACTGGACCTGCCCATACCCAATGCCACTTTGATGGACCAAGGCCTGTACGCTTGCCAAGTGGAAAACGTGGGCACCAGTGAGAGAAACTGCTTGCTTCACAACCTCAAGCTCAGAGGTTAGTCGATAGCTTTACATAGTGTTCAGGAAACGTGTTTAAAAACAGTCATTATTTGTGTCGTTTAATTAGTTTGGTGATAAAATTACACACTTAATCGACTAAATTTAATTCCTGCTTGCTTCAGTTTGGTTGTTCAGATGGGATATATTGCAGAAATCATGTGCAAGCTTGAATGTACATCAGTTTATATCTTTCCGCAGCTCTTGAGATGTCAAGAATTGTGACCAATCTGACTAACCAGAGAGTGAATGTGAGTGACTCTACCACTCTAGAGTGTGAGGTGACCGGCACACCAACCCCTACTGTAGTTTGGACTAAAGACAACCAGACCGTCATGGAGGGATCAGGTGCGCAAAATAAAACGTCTGTAAATGTACAAAAAAATTATAGGTGTAAGAATAAACTACCCTCTCTATATCCACAGTATTGTCCTGAAGAGTAGGACAATTCTCTTAAGGCTGGAATACACTACACAGAATTTTGGCCCCGATTTGCTGTGCTATTATAATGCTATATAAATAAAACTAAAATAACACTGTGGATGAGTCGACACTAGTTGCCAAAGGCCAGAGCCAGTCTGCAGATTTTGAACAGGCGGAGTTGACTGATTTCACAGAAAATCACGTATTTTATGATGGGTAGACACTATTTTTAATCTCCAGTCTATGAATCCATACAGTTGGAGGATATAAGACATGTTTGATCTTTTGTTAGGATTTTAAACACAGTTTTCATTTGTCATGCATCTCCTTACACTCAGGCGTATGTTTCTGCGTGAGTTCGCTGTGTTAGGGACGACTTTAAAGTCTGATAGTGTGTGATCTTCTGCCTTTTTTTAGTGTATGATGCCCAGTTTTTCTCTGTAACCATTTACAAAATCGATAAGTGTACGATCCTTAGAGTTTTAAAATCAGTTCATACATGTAGTGTATTCCATCCTTTAGTTTGCTTCTCAGATCTGTTTCACATGTTGAAGGCAAATCTGATTTAAAATACAATTTTAGTTTGACCGCTATTCTAAGGCTTGAGTCATTTATTCGTTTATTGTTAAGTTACACTGAATCTCATCATAAAATCAGTTTGGTGTTAATGTGTGCTTTACAGAAAATAAATTATCGTCTGAAACTGTCTCTGAGGGGTGACTAGTTTAGTGACTTTTCATGCTTTTCTGTTGTCAGGTGTGATTCTGAAGAGGTCAAATCGTGTCTTGACCATCCAACGGGTGAAAAAAGAGGACAGTGGTCTTTACATATGTACAGCCTGTAACCAGCTGGGCTGTGACTATGACGAGGCTCATATCACTGTGGATGGTGAGTCTGTAGACAATGCTCACTGCTTGATTTATTTAATTTTTTATTGTTGAAGATAGGGCAGTTAGGACATATACATTTTTTCTGTAAAGTTGTGCAGAATTTTATTATAATTTATTTTTGGAATATTACAATTTCCCCCTTATGTCTAACACTAATAGATCTTGATATTATGATTTAGTCTTTATCTTTACGAATATATAAATGGTAGTAATTTTTGCCACATATACACTACTGTTCAAAAGTTGGGGGTCATAACATTTTTTAAATGTTTTTGCAGGAAGTCTCTCATGCTCACTAAACATCCATTCACACAGAACGTTTTGCATTCCACTGCGCTGCTTTTCCATTGTTTTTCTATGTAAACATGTAGACACGTTTGACCATTGCGCCCGTGTCTTGCATCTCACGCATGAAACGCCATTCTAAAAAACGGTGTTAAAAGAACGTTTTTTTAAATGTCTCAAGAGTGCATTTTTTTTCCCATTCCACTGACCTGCGACTCGCGTTTTTACCCACAAAAACGTGTTCTATGTAAATGGTCCATGGCTGCATTTATTTGCTAAAAAAAACAACAACAGTAAAACAGTTATATTAAATAGTATGTTAAAATAACGTTTTTCTATTTTAACATATTTTAAAATGTAATTTATTTCTGAGATGGCAAAGCAGAATTTTCAGCATCATTAGTCCAGTCTTCAATGTCACATGATCCTTCAGAAATCATTGTAATATGCTGATTTGCTGCTCAATAAACATTCATTATTATCATCATTGTTGAAAACAGTTGTGCTGCTTAATATTTTTATGGAAACAGTGCTACATTTTCCCCCCTCTGGATTCTTTGATGAATTGAAAGGTAAAAAAAAAAACATTTATTTGAAATTGAAATCTTTTGTAACGTTATAAGTGTTACTTTTGATCAATTTTAATTAAAAAAGTATTAATTTCTTAAAAATATATATATATTATTGACCCCCAAACATTTAAATGGTAGTGCAAATGTTTCTTATACCAAAACATGGCAGGTAGAAATTCATAGTTTGTCAGTTTTGAAGGGAGGTGTGTTAACTATTATCCCATTTTAAGAGCAGACGTTCAGAGACGTGTCATGGGTGTGAGGCAAGCTCAGTCTCCCACTGACTTTTATCCTCATTGAGATTTTGTTTTAATCAAGACCCTGTGGCAAAAATAGCTCTCTTTTTAGTCATCATTTAATCATCAACGAACACCACTAACCACTCGGTGAGTTGCACAGTTTTGAAAACGAACGTTAAGGGTTGTTTTAAGGACATGTTCGTGCATGTCCATAGACAGCCGTCAAAATTTCTGTGTCCACCACTCTAGTTCATCCATAACAAACTACAAAATAGACTCAAGGTGTTAAATACCGTAATTATCCTTTAATATAAAACTAAGAAGCATTTTTCCAGTTTCTCTCCAAAATAAAAAATTTATCTGGTTAAATCATCTGGTTAAATAAAAATGTTCTAATATTTTTTTTGCCCAAGTATCAAACCGGCACACAAATATGCAAATTCATGTCATATATTCACTATTAATATTTATTAAAATATCTGTCTGTCTGTCGATGGGTCAGTCTAGTCCGTGCGTCTAAAGTTCTATCTATCGGTGTCGTTCGTTCTATTTATCATTCTATTTAGGTTGTTTTGGTTAAATCTTTTTTTAAATGTCTTTGTGTGTCATCTTTGTTTGTGATTTCTTATTGATCCCACAGGTGCAGAAGATAATATGAACTTGGCATTGATCATGCCTATTGGTGCCGTTGTCATCGCCATGTTCCTCTGGCTCCTCATCGTCTTTGTCATCTGCAACAGGAAGCGGGTAACATTCCATCAATTTCCCTTTTCCTTGTTTTCTCCCACTCTCTCATTTACACGCACAGGCGCTCTCTCCGCTCTCCTCTGACTGATCAGATCTGACTACCCTGACTTGGCTTAAGCCATCTCTATTGTATGCTCTGCCCACATTCTGCAAAGAGCATTTCTTTATTGTGGAAATAAAAGTGACGGACAAATAAATCTGCAAAAACAACCCCTTTCTGCTATTATCATTATTATGGCTATTATGACAAAACAGCTCTGTCAACGTCTGTAACAGAGCCATAATAATATTTTAATGTAAGAATAAGTTATTGTGTAATGTAGGAATAATAATGTAGCTGTAGCATACCCTTATCCAAGTGCTCATAGTAATTATCCATTGTTGGCTCAGAGGCTATTTTCACACAGGGGGCGGAGCTTCAACAGCTTTTGTCCTTTTACCTCACACAGACTTAAAATTTCAAACACTTTTAGCCTTTTATGTCCAAACCAGAGTCAGACAATGATGGAGAGACTTGACAACATGTAGAATGCAACAGGACTTTTCTGAATGGTTAGTTGGTGAATTTATGTAGCTTATGTGTAGTTATCTTCTAGTCATTGATTAGCATATTCTGTCATGATAATCTATAAATCGCGTTCCCGGGGGCGGGGTTTATGTAAATTTTAGGGTTGGTGATGTCACTAACCCAGGAGGAATGTCGTGTAGTGCCTACCAGCCGTTTGTTGTAGTCCTTAAAAAGCAATTTCTTTAAAAGAAAATATCCCCCTTTGCGTTGAACTTTGAGCATTGTAACTTTGCAGGTGTTGTTTATGCTCAAACAGCAACATTACACACTAAAGTTAGAAAAGTGAAATCATAATCAACCACCCCTTTAAAGTCCCCGTGAACCGGAAGTTGCAAACGACTTTTTCTCCAGTGTTGTGATGTATTTCTAAGTGAAATGGAATATTGAACAGAGGGCAGGGTTTTACTTTAGCGCTCCTCTTCTCCATCCATTCACAGTGGTACTCGGGGAGATGCAGAACAAGAATCTGGTGAAGTTTTTAGAAAACAATTTTATTTTATTTATTTTATTATAATTTTTTTAAAATATGTCTACCGACACCAAGCGCACACCTTTAGCCTACCACGCAACCTCGTGTAGACGTGCAATATATTTTTAAGCGTAGATGATGTGACCGGGAGGGGACATGTTCGGTTCTCTTAGTTTTGTCGTGGCCACAACATATAAACTCATGGGAACGTGATAATATGTTGTTGCAACGATATATTTATTCATGGGAACGTCATATTAAATCGTGGGAACGTGATAATAAATCATGGCCACGAGATCATATTGTTGAGGTAACGACATCATTATGTAGTGGCCACGCAATGTAAAGTCGTGTCCTCGAGATCATATGTTGAGGGAACGATATATTTTTCTCATGGCCATGACTTCATATTTTGAGAGAACGACATCTATTTCTCGTAGCCACAAGTTATGTTGAAGGTACCACACCGGTCAATACTGTAACCATAAACAGCAGTCGGAGATGGAGATGACTGATGAAATAACATTTTACTTTGAAATAGGAATGTCATATAAAGATATAGTGCAGTCTCTGGCATTAAGTACGTAAGTAAAGACACCTGTAGCGCATTCTTAAGTTGAATGGGCTTTTTCGTCTGAGATTTGCTGGCTTGGATGAAATACTCGGGTCACGAATAAAGTCCCGTTTAAGGCAGTAAACCAAAACAAATTATGAGAAACTTAAATTAACAAATAACAAAGTAGTTAAGTCCAGAGTCAACACAGCCGTCTACCAGGACATTTTAGAGCACTTCATGCTTCCTTCAGCAGACAAGCTTTATGGAGATGCTGACTTCATTTTCCACCAGGACTTGGTATCTGCCCACACTGCCAAAAGAACCAAAACCTGGTTCAATGACCATGGGATTACTGTGCTTGATTGGCCAGCAAACTCGGACCTTAACCCCATAGAGAATCTATGGGGCATTGCCAAGAGAAAAATGAGAGACATGAGACAGAACAATGCAGAAGAGCTGAAGGGCGCTATTGAAGCATCCTGGTCTTCCATAACACCTCAGCAGTGCCACAGGGCGATAGCATCCATGCCACTCCGCATTGAGGCAGTAATTCATGCAAAGGGCCCAAACCAAGTACTGAGTACATATGCATGATTATATTTTTCAGAGGGCTGACATTTCTGTATTTAAAATCCTTTTTTTTAAATTGATTTTATGTAATATTCAAATTTTCTGAGATTTTGAATTTGGAGTTTTCATAAGCTGTAAGCCATAATCATCAAACTTATAACAAATAAAGGCTTGAAATTTCTCACTTTGCATGAAATGAGTCTATATAATATATTAGTTTCACATTTTAACCTTTTCACACGTAAGTTTAAAATATTCTTGCTGACCCCTGTTGTGACGAATTCCGACTCCCTGCCAGAATCTGACTGCCCTCGCGTGCACATGACGTCAATTCGTGCCGCCAGCTGCGAAAACAGACAGGCATCAGATAGCATAAGAAATTACATGATAGCAATTTGTGTGTTGATCTTTGATCATGTATTTATTAGTTATTTGTCTTTGATCATGTATTTGACCAAACTTTTTTGATCTTTTGATGAATATAAGATTTTTTGCTTATATTGTATTTTTAATACAGTATTATAAAACATTGTTTTTTGAAACACTACAGTGTTTTTTGTAGTAAAACAATGGTTTAGTTTCGTAAGGGTTGCCTACATCTAAACATGAACATCACTACTAAAGGGATGCAGACAAATTTGTCATTTGACTTATACTCCCTTATGTAAAATACTTATTATTGAATATGAACACTTGTGCTTTTTTGCAGGTACTCTACAGGATGAGATGTGTCTCCAGAATGAGTTTTATGGGTCTCCGACCCAGCTAAAGTGATATCACTGTGGGGGGTGTGAATTCAGCTGTGCTGCCAAAATCATACCTCCCTTATGTAAAATACTTATTATTGAATATGAACACTTGTGCTTTTTTGCAGGTACTCTACAGGATAAGATGCGTCTCCAGAATGAGTTTTATGGGTCTCTGACCCAGCTAAAGTGATATCAGTGTGGGGGGTGTGAATTCAGCAGTGCTGCCAAAATCATACTCCCTTATGTAAAATACTTATTATTGAATATGAACACTTGTGCTTTTTTCTAGGTAGTCTTTAGGATGAGATGTGTCTCCAGAATGAATTTTATGGGTCTCTGACCAGCTAAAGTGATATCAGTGTGGGGGGTGTGAATTCAGCAGTGCTGCCAAAATCATACTCCCTTATGTAAAATACTTATTATTGAATTTAAATTAATCCATTTTTCTTTTTCTTTTTTTGCTAACCTAAAATAAATAAATAAATAAATACTAGGACAAATGCTAGACAACTTAAGGCCCATTACACTTTTCACACTTATCCAACTCCAACTAACTCCAAATAAAACTCCATTTGTTGGATCAGTGTAAAGTAGATTTTACAGGGCAGGAAGTGAGACCTCAGTATCAGACTGGGTACCACCGAACCCCATCTACTCTCATTCTGAGGTTCAGGCCAGAGCAACTATAAAACTCACAAGGACATACAGTTGTGGCATGTGATTGACTGGTCATGCATGAGCATTGACACGTCTGACTCCTCCACTGCAGCACACCTTACCAGTCATGATGTTGCCATCACCAGACTACTCATGTGACTGCATGGAACTTGACTATTGACTAACCAAAACTCTTTTTAGTGTATAGTGTGTATGTTCATGTTAACTGTCTATGATTTAACATATCAGTTTTTCAGATTTCTTTTTACAAATTGTTACTCAGTTGTTGTTTAAATTAGACATCAGATATTTTACACCTTATTACATATCAGATAACATTCTACCATACATAGTTCACTTGTATTTTCAGTACTTTCAATACTCCATATTTACCATCCTTGTGCATTGAAGTACTCTTTAGCAGTTTCATTGTATTGTATTGTATTGTATTTGTATTTGTATTAGTATTGAAGTATCTTTTGTTAATAAAATTTTTTTACAACTGTCTTTTGTGTTGGTTATACAGAAAGTTACCCAGAACCAAGGGATTTCCTCCCACTAATTGAAATGATTTTTCTTATTGTATAATTATTTTGAATAATTTTATATTTGTTAAAGTTATTTCCTGCTGTCTCGACGTAAACCCACTCACTCCACCCACCAGCTTGCAGATGTTTCTTGACTGGGTTATCTTGTTGAATTTGGTGATTAACATGGATCCTGACATATACCAAAAAATATTAAATTATAAAACAAATGGTTCATACCCTGATGGGTATTCCAAAACGGAGAAATCAAATTTTAGAAAAAAGGCCAACACTGTTGACCTCCAAGGTAAGAGCCATACAATTTTTAATATTTAAAAAAAATGTATTATGTTATCAGTTCTCTTTGTAAAAATGGTCTAAAGTTTGATCTTAAATTTGTATCTCATATGCTAAAGGTGAGGCCAGGTGCACGTGCAACATAGCTAGCCCTGTTTTTTGCGTTCGTACTTTTAGGTTAAAAAAGTACAGAATATACTACTTTATAGTTGCCTGCAACGTATGTTATTCAACGTGAGGACATGCATGATTAAACAATCCACACGTTAAATTATGAACGCTGCAAAGTTGAATTGCCATAAATAAAAATCCAACAAATTTTTTGTTGTATCTAAAAATATATATATATATAATTAGCATTAATAGTAAAATATGGGCTAGAAATTTTTAGGTAATCACCCACTCTTTTGTAATTTAACATTTATGCCATTTATATTCGCTAGCAGTATAAATTAGTCGAGTTTTTAGATACATAACTTTATGCCACTAGGTGTCACTATACAGTACTGCATGCATTTTAAAGCTGACACATTCATAATCACAAAAATTAAACATGGTTTTACTACAGTAAAAAACAAAAAAAACATTTACTATATTGAAACTATGGTTATAATGAAATAAATGTTTTTCTCTAAAACACGTTGGGAAAAATTATTTTCCCCCTTTTATTAAATACTTTTTTCAACCTCCTTTCCTAAGATAACAGCTCTGAGTCTTCTCCTATAATACCTGATGAGTTTGGAGAACAACTGCTTTGTTTTCCTTTCCATCACACATTTATTTATTATAATTTTTTTGAATTAAATTAGAAATAACAATTAAGTTATATAACAAATTATTTTGTTTCTATTTAATGAACTCTAGGTTAAACAGCCTTTCGAACTTGTGGGGATGGATCTAATTGGCAAATTAGCACCAACAGAAAATGGTAACCAATATATTTGTGTCATCATTGACTACATGACCAAGTGGCCCCAGGCTTATCCCCTCAAGTCAAAGGCTACCAGGGAGGTTGCTGATTGCCTTTTAAAATGTATGCATCAGTTTGAGGCACCTAAGAGAGTCCTCACAGACCAGGGGAAAGAGTTCGTAAACACAGTGAGTCATACATGTTCACTGATAAAACATTGATAAAAAATTATTAAATGTCAACTTTTTTCAATATACACACCTTTCATCTTTTCCCTGAGAACTTTAAGAGTCTGTTTTCTTTTATAAATTGCAGCTGAACAGTAATATCTGCAAAGTGTTAAACATTAAAAGGTCCTTGTGCGCACCCTACCACCCACAGACGAACGGACTTGTGGAACGGATGAATGCGACAATACAGAGGTAACAATAATTCTAATTCTCTTCACATTGACAACAATTTTGCAAAGAACTTGCCATTTATGTATTTAAGTAGAGCATGATGATAGAAATGCAAAATTCATTTGTTCAGTTCCTAGCGAATGCACATAATGAATATGTACACACTGAATACAATATTATTTAAACAGGATAAAAATGTGTATCGGATGCATGATTGTAAATGCTCCTTCCTGACTGCTTTGAACCTGAAAATAATGTTATTATATTACCAGATCCCTTTGCAAGCTTGTCAAAGACAAGCCCAATGAATGGGATAAACACCTAGATGCCATAATGTTTGGGCTTCGGACAAAGCGGCAGGTGACAACTAAGTACTCACCGTACTTTTTAATGTTTGGAAGAGAGGCCCGTTACCCTTCCGAAATACCTGAGCACTATCAGGTAACTGCAGATTGATACGATTTTCAAATAAATATCATTAATGATAAATAGGTAGCACTTTTTTAACAGTATTGTCCAGCACTTTTTGTCAGATTGACAAGAGTGTGGAGGGCACAATGTCAGTGGAACAATTGACAGAATCGGCTATTTATATGAGTGAGATTTTAACTGAGGCTCATACTAATACCAGAGCTTCACAAGCATTGGTAGGGCTCCTGAGGCGCCGGACGGTTTGCCAGAATCTCTTCGAGGCCAACCGGTAGTCCTTCTCCATGGCCTCACCGAACTCCTCCCAGGCCTGATTTTTTGCCTCCACAACCACCCGGGCTGCAGTCCGCTTGGCCTGTCGGTACCCGTCAGCTGCCTCAGGAGTCCCACAAGCCAGCCAGGCCCGATAGGACTCCTTCTTCAGCTTTACGGCATCCCTTACTTCCGGTGTCCACCACCGGGTTCGGGGATTGCCGCCTCGAAAGGCACAGGCTGCCTTATAGGCCGCGTCGACAATGGAGGTGGAGAACATGGTCCACTCAGACTCAATATCTACAGACTCCCTCGGGATCCGGTCGAAGCTCTGCCAGAGGTGGAAGTTAAAGATCTCTCTGACAGGGGATTCGGCCAAACGTCCCCAACAGACCCTCACAGTACGTTTGGGTCTGCCGAGTCTGTCCAGCTTCATCCCCCGCCATCGGATCCAACTCACCACCAGGTGGTGATCAGTTGACAGCTCCGCCCCTCTCTTCACCCGAGTGTACAAGACATACGGCCGGAGGTCAGATGAAACGACCACAAAGTCGATCATTGATCTCCGGCCTAGGGTGTCCTGGTGCCATGTGCACTGATGGACACCCTTATGCTTGAACATGGTGTTCGTTATGGACAAGCTGTAACTAGCACAGAAGTCCAATAACAGAACACCACTCGGGTTCAGATCAGGGGGGCCATTCCTCCCAATCACGCCCCTCCAGGTGTCACTGTCGCTGCCCACGTGGGCGTTGAAGTCCCCCAGTAGAACAACGGAGTCCCCAGTCGGAGCACTTTCCAGCACCCCTCCCAGAGACCCCAAGAAGGCCAGGTACTCTACACTGCCGTTTGGCCCATAGGCGCACAGTACAGTGAGAGACCTATCCCCGACCCGAAGGCGCAGAGAAGCGACCCTCTCGTTCACCGGGGTGAACTCCAACACATGGCGGCTGAGCTGGGGGGCTATAAGCAAACCCACACCAGCCCGCCGCCTCTCACCATGGGCAACTCCGGAGTGGTAAGGAGTCCATCCTCTCTCAAGGAGTGTGGTTCCAGAGCCCAAGCCGTGCGTGGAGGTGATCCCGACTATCTCTTGCCGGAACCTCCGAACCTCACGCAGAATCTCAGACTCCTTCCCTGACCCCGCCAGAAAGGTGACGTTCCACGTCCCTAGAGCTAGTTTCCGTGTCCAGGTATCGGGTTGTCGAGGCCCCCGCCTTCGACTGCCGCCTGATCCACTACGCACCGGCCCCTTACGGCCCCTCCTGTAGGTGGTGAGCCCACGGGAGGGCGGCCCCACGTCGCTCCTTCGGGCTGAGCCCGGCCGGACCCCATGGGGTGAGGCCCGGCCACCAGGCGCTCGCATACGAGCCTGGGCTCCAGGGTGGGACCCCGGCTGCACCATGCCGGGCGACGTCACGGTCCTTGAATTTATTGTCGTCATAAGGGTTTCTGAACCGCTCTTAGTCTGACCCGTCACCTAGGACCCTCCTTGAACTGCCACCTTACCGTGGTGGAGGGGTTTGAGTACCTGAAGGACCCTAGGAGCTATGTTGTCTGGGGCTATATGCCCCTGGTAGGGTCTCCCAAGGCAAACAGGTCCTAGGTCAGACTAAGAGCGGTTCTAATTTCTAATATATGAAATATTTTCCATGAAACTAATTTTGTGTGATTTATATGCCTATCCAGTTATATATTTCATAACTAAATACATAAGTAATATATATGTCACAGCTTGGCAGATGAAGGTATATTTCCAAAAGAGATAAGTTTTAATGTTCGTATGTCATTGCGGACATGCTGTTACAGTCTGTTAACCTGCTTGTTACATTAACCGACAAGGGACCAAACTGAGGTGGAGGAAGATAAACTAATTATAGGGACTAACAAGAACAGGTGCCGACTAGACAGAACATAATTGTGACAATATACACAATTATTATTTAAAAGCAAAATAATAATAATTATTTTATTTTATTTTATTTTTTTAAAGTCAAACGTTCAAAAGTTAATATTGAGAATTAACAGTGGTTTAGCTTTGTTTATGTTTATTTAAGTTCAGATTGAATTCACCATTATGTTGTTTAGTATTTATTTTAAATTGGCCTCTTGTCTCTTGAGGTTGTTATTTTTTTTTATCTAGCCATTATAATAATGTGTTTGTACAACATGTTATGTTGGCAAAATAAGTAAATGTTTTTTGTTTTTCTGAAATGGTTTGTGTTTTCTAATTGGTTTCCACAGTGTACAGATTTTTATACCTAAGAAGACATCTTATATATAAGTGTGTTAATGAAATCCAACGGTTTGTGAATGAAGCCACTTCATATCAAACTGTTTCAACATTTCATTATTTTGCTAAAATAATGTTTTACAAACACATAATGTCCAAAGAAAAACTATCCAAAGTTCAAAATGAAAGTGTCCATCTAAAGGAAACATTAAACATCATTAAACAGATCACCTCTGTGAATATTTTTTTCTTATTGGAAACTAATATGTCTTCATTTATTCCTGTCAGGTCATGAATTGGTACAAAATTTGGTACAAAAATACAACAAGGATTCAACAAAAAAGGCTGTGTGCATTGATTCGTATGAAATGAGCGACATATGGAAACATAAAAAAGCAAAGGTCAAGGTTAGTACACAACTTTTTGCAAACTGCAATATAAATGTGATTAACATAGATGTAACTTATGTAGTGATCTTCACACAGACATCAGTTGTGTATTATATCATACAACAGAAAATAGAGGTAATATGAGTTTTGGTCCCACGTAATCTAATATGTGTGTGTGTGTGGGTCAAGTAGTATCTCGCAGCTTTTACCTTGGGCCACCAGTCATGGAGTCACCTTGTCAATATAAATGGTTCAATTTGTAGAGCCTCTTACTGCATTGTCAACTCAAGGAAGACACAGTTGTGACAAAATATAATTTATTTAAAAAATATATACAAGAAAACTAACAACACTATTAAAAGATAGTAAAATGCTCAAGGTCAGTATGATTTAAAGTAAATTGCAGATAATAGAAGTCTAATTGTCTGATGGATGGTAGAATGTTAGCTGTTTACTTACAGTATAAGGCAAAAAACGTATTTCTGATTAATATATTAATGAATTATTATTATTTCAATATTAATTATATATTAATTTCAGATTCTAAATAAACAGTCCGGTGTGGCAATGTCTTCCAATGGTCAGGCTGGGCCATGTCACAGTGGAGAAGGTGTCAGATTTCTTTTAACAGCAATCAAACTTGGGTCATGGAATGCTTTTTTGTTTGTTGCACACTACACCTCAAAATACTTGTGCATTAAATGTTGATTTTATTTTAACTGAAATTTCAGATGGAGCCAAACAAATTCAAATACATCTTTGGGGTCATTAACGAGAATCAGCACTGGACTCTGACGGTACTGTTTATATGTTTTATAAGCAGTCTTAATTATCTTTTAAGTGGTTGGATACAATATTTTTTTTAGGGTTTAAGGTTTTGTTGTAATCATTTGCAATATCTTTATTATTAAGATTATGATTCCACAAGAGAAGAGGGCTCTGTTCTTTGATCCTCTTGGAGAGACCAGAACAAACATCCAAAGGTTTCAGAATGTGACAAGGTAAATCAACATTTTAAACAAGATCTTCTGAAACTCTAAAGGTGTTTCACAATATTCTATTTAATTTAATTTAATAAATTCCAAATGCAAGATTTTTATTGTCATATGTACCTATGTACAATGCAATTCTTATTTTGTTTTTACCCCATACTCATAAATATTACAGGTCCTTCATGATACAGAAGGGCTACAAAGTGCCCAAATGGGCATGTGACACGTTACCACATTCATGCCAACAGGATGGCAGTTCCTGTGGGCCTTTTGTCTTGAAAATAAGTTAAATGGATCATTATGCCATATATGACTTTCTTTCCAGAGGTAAATATTAATGGAGATGGTCATCCTGGATGGTAAATGGATATCAATGATAAATATTGAAATTAATGGTGACTTCCATTGAAAAACAACACAAGGAGATTTTAGGAAGAGTGTTACTGTTGACAATATAAGTTAAGGGGGACTTTCTTGTAGTTATCATTCTAGTAGTGAGTAGTGACATCATTCTTTAGAATTCCCTCACTTCTATTTTATTAAAGAAAGACAGTCTTGCAGCCTTAAAACATCATCAAGAAAAATTTTAATAGATAACATATCATTCTTAATTACATAATCACTTTTCTTTTTTAGTTTGCAGAATGTTTCTTAAACAATCAGTCGCTTCACTTTTCCACATCTGGGGAAAGTGTGGCTGCCCTGCCCCTGAGAATGAATATTGCTGCTTGTGTCATTAGCGTGAGTTTTTCAAGGCGACCATTATTTAGAACTTGTCACTTTATGGTTTCCATGGTGACGCGTCACTGCTTGTCACGTGACACACCGCAGCAGCAACAGCGCTGAATGAATGATGATCTGCTTTTATGTCATTTTTCTTTTTTTATTCAAAATATTCACAAATTTGTTAGCTATGGCATGAAATATCTGATATTCCGATTGTCAAATATATGCAAGTGGAAGTGTTTTGTTGTTTAAACACCTTGATAACGATCGCGTTAGTTGAGCTGTATGCGCGATGGGCGCCGCCATGTTAGTTTGTGGCGCAGACGCAGATCAGAGAATCGGATCTGTTGGATAAGGATTTACAACACATGAATTCATCCACTTCTCCCGAAATACATAAAAGTAAGTGGCTGGTGAACTGGGAGAAGAATAGAGTCAACTTTAAAGTTATTTACACAATGTGTATCTCATATGAATAAAACGTGTCTAATTATAATGGAAATGATTATTATTGCCTCATCCATAGACATCAATGTGTATTTTACAAACTCTAAATGTATTGTTTGTGAATTTATATGTCTGAAACCTAAAATAAACATTATGTGATTGAAAACACTGAAAAGTTGTGATATATGACAGCTCTGAGCACGCCTGTCTCTGGCTCAGCGCCAGCCAACGCGCGAAAGCACATTTGAATTTAGCAGTTGATCACGTGCTGACCGTTCTAATCACACCGGTGTGATCGTAAGCTCAAGGGACCAGCCTAGCCTAGACTGATCACCGACACCGGTGTGATACGTGCGAAAGGGTTACGTTGAATTACTGAAATAAATGAACTTTAGCACGATATTCAAATTTTTCGAGTTTCACCTGTATGTGGCCACGACCACGACAAAACTAAGTGAACCGAACATGTCCCCTCCCGGTCACCGTACTGGAGCACAGATGGCGTGGCCGCAGTAGTTTACTAATACGACCCGCTGAAAAAAAAGAAAGAAACATATTCACCGCTATCACCTCCTCCTTTCGTGGCATTTTGTGCCATACGTGATCTGTCTGTGGATGAGTCTCTGATGAAGTGGAAAGGCAGGCTGGCGTTTCGTCAGTTCATTCCATCTTAACAGCACAGATTTGGGGTCAAGTTTTTTGTTTTGTGTGATGTGCTCACTGGTTATGTGCAGGACATGATCATTTACTCCGGATCTACCACTGACATCCAACATTACCGAGTGTAACCGGCAGAGTATTCGCTGTCTGGTTGAAGTTTGTCCCTCTGCAGCTACGGTAGCCCCCTGACGTCACCCAGCTAGCCGTGAGTGGCTAAACAACTCGTTTGCGTCTAGGCCAGTTTCTATAAAACAGTCTGCACTGTTGGGCTTAGAGAGATTCTCTGTGTCCAGATACATTTTCAGTCTTGTTACTGCTTGGGTATGTGGTTCTCCTGTGCAACGAAGGTATGGTAAATGTTTATATGATGTAGCAAGCTAAGCATTTATATTGTATCTAATACTGGGCTATTGAAAAATAGGTGTTTGACTGATTGCCAGACGCTTCCGGGTAATCGTGCTGTGTATTACTGAAGGTATTATTTGTGCATTTTACTGTTAATCATAATGTGGGTGTCATTGTTGGGACATATGCATTTTAATGAGCACATTTGCGCACAGGTCTTGGGCAAAGCACCCGCCGGGTAGCTGTACCGTAATTTAAGCAGCAACATCAAGAAGGTAAATGTTTATTGTTTATTGTGTTGCGAGTAGATCCAGTCAGTGTTAGGACTAAAAGCTTTGAACGCATGCAAAATGAGTCTGGTTGTGTTGCCCTGACGTAATGCATGGCTGTGTTTTATTGTCAACTCTTAATATAAATGTATTTGAATATGCTGTGTGTAACAACTGTTATGTAGGATTGTGAAGACTGGCGCAAAGGGCTGTTTCTCTACTGTGTCAGTTCGTATGTCAACATTGAGGTAAAAGAAAATAATGTTTTTATGAAATGTTTGTGATGCTGCGTGACTATTTGTGCATGTGTATATCAAGCACTAATTTTAATGATTTTGTGTCTGCAGGCAGATTGCTCCTGCTGCTTTGCCTTGCCTAAATTAAGTTTTATATATATCTTTTCTTTTCTTTATTGTGGTTATTTTGCCGTAGCCTCCGTCTAATGCTCTGTTTGACTGATGTGGTATTGGCTGTTCTAGTAGCGTATAGTTTTACATTCTCTATCCATTCTGCTAGTGATAACTTTCTTGTCCTTTTCTTCCTTTTTCTAGAGTACTAGAGTAGCTGCTCACTAGAGAGGTTCCTGGTTCCGTCCTCGCGCACTGCACCATGTATTGTAGTGGTAAACTGCACTTCACAATATTGATTGAATCATTGGCTTGTAGTGTGTGTGTGTGTGTGTGTGTGTGAATGCATGTGATCGTGGGCACCAGATGCCAGAGCACGGGCGGTGAACGTCACGGGTATCCCGGACAGGTAACCTGCCTTGACAGTGAATCAGTATTTTCCAGTTAAATTGTTAATCGTATTGTCCCTTGTAACAGCCAATACCAGGTCTGGCCTCTCGCTTTAGTACTGGGCCTCTAGTATGACGGTGTGGCTCTTTTAAATTATACCATTGTACAATAAAGTTTTGTTATTATTTTTCTACTGAAGGCACGTCTCTGTCTAGTTCATCTTTAGTGTATTTCTACGAACCTGCTTGCCTTAAGATTAGGTATTTAGCAGTTAAGGTGCAAAGTATATCCTGGTGTGAGAGGCACCAGGTGGCGTAGTCAAGAACCTTTAAACCCAGATCTGGTCAAAATTCCATAAGGTCACAAAGTGGCGTAGTCGGCAGGATCCTTGCACACAGAGACGTGTCTTTTTTTTTTTCTCTCTTTTTTTTGGTTTTGTCTGTTTATGTATACTTTAATTTAAGGCATAGTAATAGGTTAAGGGCAAAGCAGCAGTGGGCACGGCGTGGGACCTAAAGGAGCAGTGGGAAGGCCACTGACTACCCCACCACCTTTCCTGTAACGTGGGCATTACTCTGCTGCAGCAATGGATGAAGTTGAACAGCTGAGAGAACAGATCCGTCAACTGCAGGCAGAAAATGGCCGCCTGCAGCAGCAGCAACCGCCTCAACCGGACAATTCTGCCAACCCTGCTAACCCTGTGTCCCATGAACGGTTGATTTATCTCCCTAGGGAACGGAAGTGTCCTGTATTTCGGGGTAGGGTGGGTATTGACATTGTTGAGTGGGTAGAAGAGGTGGAGGTTTGTGCGCGTACTAGACATTTGGGTGCACTTGACAAAGCTTACTTTATGTTTGATCATCTGGATGGGGAGGCTAAAGATGAGATTCGCTATAGGCCAAGGGCAGATCGGGAAAACCCGGAGAGGATTGCAAATATTCTCAAAGAACTTTATGGGTGTTCCCAGTCTTATGTTGCCTTACAAGAAAGTTTCTTTTCTAGAAAACAATTAGACAGTGAATCTTTACAAGAATATTCACATGCTCTCTTTTCTCTGATGGATAAAGTTAAACAGGTCTCCCCTGACTCAGTGCCCCAGTTTGACATGCTGCTCCGTGACCAGTTTGCAGAGCACGTTATTGACTCTGACCTCCGCAGGGAATTGAAGAGACTTATCCGTCAGACCCCAGGGATGTCCATGCTGGAAGTGCGTGCTGCTGCCATCCGGTGGGAGTGTGAGGGCAGGCCCAGCGACTTCAATAGGGGTAGGAGTCATTCAGTTCCCTCTCTTTGTGCTATGCAGTACTCCAAAACTCAACCAGGCAGAGCCTCATCGCCCGTTAGTATGGCAAGTTCAGAAATGGCAGAGCTGCGGTCCATGTTGCTGAAGCAACAAGAACAGATCAACCACTTAACTAGTGCCTTAACTACTTTACAGGGAGTAGCTCGCCCTGCCTACTCCAGTCACCCCTCTCTAGTTAGTCGGCCGTCAACTGTCATTTGTAGGCGCTGCTTAAAGCCTGGTCACTATGCTCGAGAGTGTAACAATGAGAGAGTAGTAGCTCCTAATCACATCCCCCAGGCCCAAGCTCAGGCTAATGTTGTCTCAGTTTCTCAGTCGGAAAACTAGCTCCCTTCAGCGTGCAGAGCCACACGTTGAGAGGGGATGGTAGCGGCTCTCAGAATCAGGACACTCTTAGTCACCCTGTAACCTCCCTTGTCGCTCAGTGCCCGAAGGTAGCTGTGAGAGTAGGGGGAGTAGTTGTCAGTTGTCTTTTAGACACAGGGTCTATGGTATCTACCTTGGTGGAGAGTTTTTTTGTGCAACATTTCAAGGATAAACTTCAACAGTGTAATTGGTTGCAGCTTCGGGCTGCAAATGGTCTAGACATACCCTATATTGGGTACGCTGAGCTAACGGTTGGAGTATTAGGGAAGGTAATCCCCCAAAGAGGTTGGCTAGTGGTTAAAGATCCCCCAGGTCAGCTCGCCCCTCCGCTTGTGCCGGGTGTGCTGGGGATGAATGTTATTCGAGAATGTTATGCTGAACTGTTTGGCCAACATGGTTCTTCTTTGTTTGATCTCCCACCGGTAGTTCATGCTTCACTCCCATGGCGGCACGCCTTGCAGCATTGTCATCGGGTCCAGCTCAGCTCTCTTCCACCCAAAACGGGTGTAGCTAAAGTTAGAGGTAGAAGGCCCATTCATATACCAGGAGGCACTGTAAAAATTGGTGGCAGCCACCTGCTCTCCTCACTTTTGTGATGCTCCTGTTGTCCTGTTGGAACCGGCTAGCGGCTCTTTACCTAGTGGTCTCTTAGTGTCGCCTGCGCTAGTGCGCGTAGAACAAGGTACAGCTTTTATCCCTGTAGTCAACGTGGGGTTTACACGTGCTACATTATACCCCCGCCAGTCGCTAGGGTTGCTTGTTCACGCTACTGTTGAGGGCCTTCCTGTGGGCATTTCTGAAGACCAACCAGAAATAGAGGCTGTTGTGGCTAGCATGCAGGTTCCTAATGGGGAAGTCAGGCCTAAGTCAGTGAGGGAGCAGATACAGGCCCTTGATTTGTCAGTGCTAGTGGAGGCTGAGCAAGAACAGATAAGGGCATTCTTGTTAAAACATGAGTCTGTGTTCTCGGCTTTTGAGGGTGACCTTGGCTGTACTAATCTTATCTCTCATGATATACCTCTGCTAGACGACCAACCAGTTAGGCAACGTTACAGGCGTCTCCCCCCTTCTGATTATGATGCTGTTAAGGCCCACCTGCGACAGTTACTAGACAGCCAGGTCATACGAGAAAGTAGTAGCCCCTATGCCTCTCCCATTGTGATTGTGCGGAAGAAATGTGGCGGGCTACGTATGTGTGTTGATTACAGACAGCTCAACAGCAGGACCAGAAAGGATGCTTTCCCTCTCCCCCGCATTGAGGAGTCTTTGGATGCACTATCGGGGGCTCAGTGGTTCTCCACGCTGGACCTGGCTAGTGGGTATAACCAGGTATCTGTGACCGAACAAGACCGTCCAAAGACTGCCTTTTGCACGCCTTTTGGGTTATTTGAATTTAACCGCATGGCCTTTGGACTGTGTAACGCTCCAAGCACTTTTCAACGACTGATGGAGAGAATGTTTGGAGCGCAGCATTGCCAGTCCCTTTTACTATATCTGGACGATATAATTGTTTTTTCTTCTAGTGTCGAAGATCATATACACCGTCTGGATCTAGTGTTGAGCCGTCTACAGAAAGAAGGTCTGAAAGCAAAGCTGGAGAAATGCTGTTTTTTCCAGAAGGAAGTCCAGTATCTGGGCCACCTTGTCTCCCGCGAAGGTGTATCCACTGACCCAGCCAAGGTGTCCGCAGTGGCTAAGTGGCCCCGTCCCACCACCGTGTCCGAATTGAGGTCTTTCCTTGGTTTTGCGGGTTATTACAGGCGATTTGTGGAGGGCTTTTCCAAGCTGGCAGCTCCTTTAAATCGCTTGGGGGCAGAGCTTGGCGGTACTAAGACCCGGAAGGGCCAAGGGCCACGGCTTGATGGAGTGTGGACAGATGTCTGTGAGGTCAGCTTCCAGGCCTTGAAGCAGAGGTTGGTGAGTGCCCCCACTTTGGCGTTCGCTGATTTTAATTTACCATTTATTCTGGAGGTGGATGCCAGCCACATTGGTCTCGGAGCAGTGCTCTCGCAGGAGCAGCAAGGAAAGATCCGGCCAATTGCCTATGCTAGTCGTAGTCTCAGTCCAGCAGAAAAGAACTACAGTTCGATGAAGCTGGAGTTCCTTGGAATGAAGTGGGCCATGACCGACAAGTTTCGGGAATATCTGTGGGGCCAACAATGCACTGTTTGGACGGACAATAATCCCCTGAGCCATCTGGGGACTGCCAAGCTGGGAGCGACTGAACAGCGGTGGGAGGCCGAGCTTGCTGCTTTCAATTATACCATCCGTTATAGGCCTGGTCGTACCAACAGGAATGCAGATGCCCTCTCCCGACAACCTGCAGGACCACTGGGACAGACCACAGAGTCCTCCACACTAGGGACAGCCATACCAGTTCTTGTACAACAAACGACCAGATGTCAAGACCCACCACTGGCAATCCAGATGGCTGTCTCGGCCTTTCCCTCCCGCACCCTCGAGGAGTTAAGAAGGCTACAAGCAGCGGACCCCACTATCGGGGCCTTCCTACCGTTCTGGCTGGCACAGGGACCGCCCGACCCGACAGTGCGTAGGAAATTGCCGGGCCCTACCCGTGTGCTGCTGCAACAATGGGACCGTGTTGTGGGAGCCGATGGACTGCTCTACCGCCGAACATTCCGTCCAGATGGGGGTGAAGAGGTGCGTCAGCTCTTGTTGCCCGCATGCCTAAAGGAGGAAGTCCTACAGCAGCTCCACAATGACCATGGCCACCAGGGGGTTGAACGTACCACAGAGCTGATAAGACTGCGGTGCTATTGGCCAGGAATGGGGGAAGATATAAAGCAGTGGTGTCAGAACTGCGAGCGGTGTACCCTTGCAAAGTCTTCGCAACTCCGACCCCATGCACCCATGGGGCACCTCCTGGCATCTCGCCCAAACCAGATATTGGCTGTGGATTTCACCTTCCTGGAACCTGCAATGGATGGTAGAGAGCAAGTGTTGATCATGACTGATGTTTTTACTAAATTCACACAGGCCGTGCCCACCAGGGACCAGAAGGCAACAACTGTGGCCAACGTGCTCATCCGGGAGTGGTTCTTTCGTTTTGGGGTCCCAGCTCGTCTGCACTCTGATCAGGGACGCAGCTTCGAGAATGCCATCATCTACCAGTTGTGTGCCCTGTACGGGATCCAGAAGACCCGGACCACCCCTTACCACCCTCAGGGCAACGGCCAGTGTGAGCGTTTCAACCGCACGATGCACGATCTGCTCCGTACTCTGCCCGTGGATTTGAAGCGCCGCTGGCCAGAGCACCTACCCCAATTAGTGTTTAGTTACAACACTGCTGTTCATCAGACAACTGGCGACTCACCGTATTACCTGATGTTCGGGCAAGACCCCCAGTTACCGGTGGACTTCCTGCTTGGCAGGGTACAAGATCCTGGACATGGGCATGTGTGTGAATGGGTCCGAGAGCACCAGTGGCGCCTTGATGTGGCCTTCCAGAATGCCAAGGAGCGTATGCAAGCTGCTGCTTCCAAGAGAAAAGAACGGCATGACCAGAACATCCGGAGTGAGCCACTGGCAGAAGGACAGCATGTCTACATCAGAGACCATACAACGAGGGGCCGTTCGAAGATCCAAGATGCCTGGGGCGCCACAATACATCAGGTCATCCGTGCACCCCCACTTGGTGGGGTGGTATA
This sequence comes from Leuciscus leuciscus, assembly GCF_965113295.1. Lineage (NCBI taxonomy): Eukaryota > Metazoa > Chordata > Actinopteri > Cypriniformes > Leuciscidae > Leuciscus > Leuciscus leuciscus. The sequence continues at coordinate 26,308,560 of NC_138743.1, read as the reverse complement.
CTCTGTGGCTCCAGCACGGGACCTAAGCAAAGTACGACAAGTACATCGAACCATGCTAAAGCCTGCCCACTTGGACCAGGACCCACAAACAACCAACAGGCCTGTGGAACTGCAGGGAGAAACAAGCCAGTCAGCAGAGGGTGATACCCCTGGCCAATGGGTTCTTGTCCGCTCTCGGGAAGAGGTTCCACCTATCCAGCTTGCCACAACTCTTCCAGTGGATGCCCCCATGCTGGCTTTGCCCGATTCCCTGCATGTCGCCCCCATCATGGACGAGACACCAGCTGGCTTAGTGGCACCCCGGAGAACAGCTCGGACTACTGCAGGAAGACATGCCAACCTACACCACCTCCCAGTGCCAGTGGTGAGTAGGGCAGATGGGGCTACTAACTCTCAAGTACTTGGGTCTAGCAGTAAAGTGACAACAGTTTTCCGTCCTTGGTATTAGGTTACCCCCCTTGCATTTTGGTTACCTTTTATTTTTTTATGAAAGGAAGGTAGAGTTATGATCTATTGAGCTTATCGGCGAGACGCCGATAACAAATCGGGGGGGTAGAGTGTAACCGGCAGAGTATTCGCTGTCTGGTTGAAGTTTGTCCCTCTGCAGCTACGGTAGCCCCCTGACGTCACCCAGCTAGCCGTGAGTGGCTAAACAACTCGTTTGCGTCTAGGCCAGTTTCTATAAAACAGTCTGCACTGTTGGGCTTAGAGAGATTCTCTGTGTCCAGATACATTTTCAGTCTTGTTACTGCTTGGGTATGTGGTTCTCCTGTGCAACGAAGGTATGGTAAATGTTTATATGATGTAGCAAGCTAAGCATTTATATTGTATCTAATACTGGGCTATTGAAAAATAGGTGTTTGACTGATTGCCAGACGCTTCCGGGTAATCGTGCTGTGTATTACTGAAGGTATTATTTGTGCATTTTACTGTTAATCATAATGTGGGTGTCATTGTTGGGACATATGCATTTTAATGAGCACATTTGCGCACAGGTCTTGGGCAAAGCACCCGCCGGGTAGCTGTACCGTAATTTAAGCAGCAACATCAAGAAGGTAAATGTTTATTGTTTATTGTGTTGCGAGTAGATCCAGTCAGTGTTAGGACTAAAAGCTTTGAACGCATGCAAAATGAGTCTGGTTGTGTTGCCCTGACGTAATGCATGGCTGTGTTTTATTGTCAACTCTTAATATAAATGTATTTGAATATGCTGTGTGTAACAACTGTTATGTAGGATTGTGAAGACTGGCGCAAAGGGCTGTTTCTCTACTGTGTCAGTTCGTATGTCAACATTGAGGTAAAAGAAAATAATGTTTTTATGAAATGTTTGTGATGCTGCGTGACTATTTGTGCATGTGTATATCAAGCACTAATTTTAATGATTTTGTGTCTGCAGGCAGATTGCTCCTGCTGCTTTGCCTTGCCTAAATTAAGTTTTATATATATCTTTTCTTTTCTTTATTGTGGTTATTTTGCCGTAGCCTCCGTCTAATGCTCTGTTTGACTGATGTGGTATTGGCTGTTCTAGTAGCGTATAGTTTTACATTCTCTATCCATTCTGCTAGTGATAACTTTCTTGTCCTTTTCTTCCTTTTTCTAGAGTACTAGAGTAGCTGCTCACTAGAGAGGTTCCTGGTTCCGTCCTCGCGCACTGCACCACGTATTGTAGTGGTAAACTGCACTTCACAATATTGATTGAATCATTGGCTTGTAGTGTGTGTGTGTGTGTGTGTGTGTGAATGCATGTGATCGTGGGCACCAGATGCCAGAGCACGGGCGGTGAACGTCACGCGTATCCCGGACAGGTAACCTGCCTTGACAGTGAATCAGTATTTTCCAGTTAAATTGTTAATCGTATTGTCCCTTGTAACAGCCAATACCAGGTCTGGCCTCTCGCTTTAGTACTGGGCCTCTAGTATGACGGTGTGGCTCTTTTAAATTATACCATTGTACAATAAAGTTTTGTTATTATTTTTCTACTGAAGGCACGTCTCTGTCTAGTTCATCTTTAGTGTATTTCTACGAACCTGCTTGCCTTAAGATTAGGTATTTAGCAGTTAAGGTGCAAAGTATATCCTGGTGTGAGAGGCACCAGGTGGCGTAGTCAAGAACCTTTAAACCCAGATCTGGTCAAAATTCCATAAGGTCACACAAGGACTTGGTAATTTCTGGGTCTGTTGTCATGACAGTATAGTCTCAAACTTTTCCAGCACCTCTTGTCACTTGTCACTGGAGCTTGTGGGACTGTCCGCGCAAACAGGAAAGGGAAGGGATGCCAAAGTTCACCTGTAAGATGACAAAAGGTTTGGTGGAATTCAAAGAAAATGGATCACAGTTGGCAGTAAAATGGCATGACAAGAGGGATGTTCATGTCCTTACCACAGCCCACCCAACTGGTATGGCAGCCACAGGGAAGCTTGATCACATCACTGTATAATAAAAAGATGGGGGCAGTTGACAAAGCTGACATGATGACTGGTTTTCTTGAATGCACCAGAAAGTCTACCAAGTGGTACAAGAAGATCTTCTTTCACCTACTTTGCACTGTTTTACTCAACAGCCACATAGTCTACCAGCAAATTACTGGTAAGTAATGGATACAGATCATCTAATAATAAATAAATATAAACAAGATAAAAAGTGATAACATTTTCAATTAATGTAATTTAAAGTGTTAACAAATGTACAATAATAATAAACCACAGTCACATACTATTCTATTCTCCTCACTCCCTATTGATGTGCTATACTATGGGAAATCACCTACCTGCAATTCAGGACGAACCTGATGAGAGGGCTGATGGAGTACAACACATTGCGGTGTCCAACCAAAGGAGGGCGTCCAGCCTTGGACACTCCTCTGTGCCTTACAGCCAGGCATTTCCCATATGAAGTCCCTCAGATCACATCTCAAGGCAGCAAGACCAGGCATCACTGCAAGGTCTGCCTCTCCAGCACACAAGCTGAGGCGCCTAACCAAGCACATGTGTGTGCCATGCAACACTCCCTTGTGTGCTGTCCCATGTTTTCAGGAGTACCACACACTGAAGCATTATCAAGCCTGTAAAAAGTCCGAGTTTCATTAATTTATGATGATACTATTTTGATTATTATTCATTGTAATTATATTAGTAAGTATAAAGGTATGTATTATATAGTTTGTTTAAACAAAAACATTGACCAAAAGTCAGAGTATAATACATTTTATTGAATTTTTTTGTTTATGATGATACTGTTTTGATTGTTATTTATTGTAAATATATTTGTAATCTGTTTTGTAATTATAAACGTATAATAGTTTGGCATTGCAAAAGGCATTGCATTTAACTGCCATCGCATTGTCACTAGGTGGCATCAGCTACCCTTTGAAATAAAAACATGACCAGGTGGACTATTAAATACATTGAGGCTGTAGGTGTAGTAAAAATAATAACTGAACAAGATGCATTTTTGCAATTGTTGTACAATTCAGCTAATGAAATGTTATGTATAGTTAATCATGCACAAATGCATTGACATAACAACTGCATCTGTCAAATTTAATAAACACAAATAGCACTTATATGAGCAGGTCAGCCATATGCATCAATAATAATTACACTTTCATTTTCAGTAATACGTGCACTTTAATTTTTCTGCATTACTGGGCTACCTATGGAAACTGCAGTGTGAGGAGTCAAGCCCTCTGATTTGCTCTCCATTCTGATTATGCAGCCTCACATCAATCGAGCAGATGGACAATCAAGTGAGAGAGTACTAAATTAATTCACATATGCATGCCTGCACATATCCAGTCCCAAGCTGACTATATGAACATGTCACCGAGCTACTGCTTTCCACTAATTTAAATTCAATTAGCATAAAGAGCATGAATAGTTCATCAGTTGCAGCAGTGCTCCATTTCTTTTGCACTGCACACATACTTATTCCTCTCCTTCAGTGTTTTCTTTTATATGCCTGGTGTGCATGGATCATATGCTATTCAATGGGTCAGATTCTGATGTGTGACTGTTTAAGTTACCAGAGAGGAAGAATGAGCAGACACTGTATACACAGTGCATAAATTCTCTGCAATTTACAATTAACATTACAAAGTCAACATTCCAATGGAATACATTATGCAGGCAAAGTATTAAGTAGACCAGATCATATGCAGAATTTTTTTTAATCTGTTTGTCTTCAACTAGCTTTGCATTAAAATATCAATAAGTGTTTCAGTAATTCTCATCAAAAGTGAAAAGATGTTTATTTGATAAAACTCTGATAGATTTCATTGTACAGACTTCTCTCAAAGTGGATAAAACACGCACTTCTCTTGATGTTAGTGGGAATTTGTGCGGTGTCATATTTATGATTCTAAGGTGGTATTCATAATTTCAACATAGCAACCATACATTTTTAGTCTTACAATTTAAATCAATAGTATGTTATAATAAAAGAGGATCATTCTCAAGATTATAATTTATCATGTAATAGCTGCACTTACATTTATTTATACATATTTAATACACTTTATTTTTGTGTATTTGTAGTTTTCTAAACTACAGACTATTAAAATATAAAAATATATATATAATTTTAAATCCAATTTTACATAACAATAAAATGTATCCTTCGAAAAGCATTTTAGTGAAATTGAATTGGTTCATGAAAGACAGATTGTCTTTAGCACTGTGAAAAAAGCACTGTACATTTTTTTAGTACAATCAACTTGGAAGTCATTTCAACTTAAATGACATTAAACTGACTCAAAATGATTTGAATATTGTATAACTTAAAGTTTAAAATTGCTTAACTTATTTTGATGAGTTAAAGCAATGTAAAAACATATTTTGTCATAACTTATCGATCATATAATTTTTTTTACAGCTATCAGAGAAAGATAAGAAATAGTTGAGGTAAAGAAAGACAAAGAACAAAGGGAGTTAATCCACACAATTTATTGTCTTGTTGTTATCATCTTTACAAAGAAATAAACTGACTGCTGCTGTCAAAAGCAAGGTCAGCCTCCACTGCTCAAAGCACAAACCATCAGAACTCTTTGTGTCAGATTAGAATTGCAGCAAATAAGCAAGTGTAAAAATTAGGCCATGGATTTGTGTGTACCATTTCACTTGGACCCTATTACAGAGGAGCTCAGTCGGTATTGATAATCCAGTGTCGTTAGATTCATTGTAATCTGTTGTTGGAATTAAGGACACTGGAAAGGACTCTTACACAGAAATAAGACCAAAAATGAACTTATGTCATTAAGTCTACTAGATTTAATATTGTAGTTGTTCATTTGGGTGATGTCCATTTGGTCGGTCTCGCCAGGGTGCGACAACAAAAAGAGCTTAGATGTCTCCTTTTGTTGTTTAAACCAAATGCATTGTAGAGAAAGAGAGGGGTCATGTGAAGATTGAATATGGAACATTAATCTCTAATCTTAATGTTAGTTTTGCAATATTAGCAAAACACTTTAAGATAATTGTTTTGGTTTTTTTTTAACCACTGATCATCTGGATTTTAGTGATAAAAAATGTATTTTTTAATAAAAGAAATCATCTCTGTTGATCCTAAATACCGACTGAGCTATTGTTTGTTATGAATTTGGGAGAGGAGCGGAAGGACAGACAATACGATAACAATATACATAATATACAAATACATAATATGAAAACATTAAAAATGTATCTACAATGCAAAAACATAGCCATGAGACACATAAAGTGTCGTGTTTTTTTTTTTTTTTTTAACCAAAATAACAGTATCTTTAATGAGAACTTATCAATGTGCAAACCAATGTGACTCCTTTGTCCTTGAGAAAAGGTGGAGAGGAGAAAAGATGAAAGGGGGAGATTGACAATAACATTTCAATTACTGCTTGGCAAAGAACATGGCAACAGCCCATCACAGGTGCAGTTTTCATGATCTAAATGAAAAGCAGAGCTTGGAAGCACAAGACAGAGATCAAGTTTGTAAAATTGTGTATCATGTTATTGATTGTACATGAAATGACCTCAAAGTATTAACATTACTGTAATACAGCAGTGTTTGTCTTGTTGCTACCCAGCTAACAGTTCTAACAGCTAACAGCTAACATTCTAGTAACGTTAATAGAATGTTTGTTCAAAGTTATCTGGTTAACAACATAGGCTACTCAAAACATCTAACATTTTTTAAATGTATTTGTTCAAAGAACATTTAAAAGTATCCCATAATGTTTGCAAAATCATCAAATGGACCAAGAAAATAGGTTTTTAAAGCATTTTAATTACTAGATGTTTTCAGAAAACATTTAAAATTTGCATTTTCATAACTTAATATAACATTTAACAGTATAGTTAATAACATTTAACATTAGCAAAACGTTCTTACAACATATTTTTTGTTATCATGATGTTTTGTTCATTGTAATGGACTATTTTTCTTAGTGGAATCTGTAAGTGGAATCTTAGTGGAATCTGCAATCAAATGAAGTCTTTAATACAAGGCAAACACATAAACGTTTAATTCACGTCCCACTGACAAGACTGAACAAACTCAAATAAAACAGGGAGACTTAAATACAGGGGATTAACAAAGGGAACTAATGAGGGAACAGTTGAAAAGAATGAGAAATCAAATCAGTAAACATATACAAATGACAAACTCAAGCAGTGGAAAAAAGGCAGTGACTGAAAACAAACTCTAAACCAGGGATGGGCAACTTTGATAGTGACGAGGGCCAGCTTTTTTTCTCCTTCATACCTAAGGGCCAGATTACTAATCCACACTCTCACCTTTAACAACATCTTACTCAATTTACTTTTTATTAAGGGAAATCAATGTATAATTAATGAAATAGGTTTTTAAAGAATTTATTAACTAAATAATGTGTGCAATTATGCTAAAATAAATGGTAAACTGTTGTCAGTTGACAAGCAATATTACCCCAACAAGCAAATGTAAACATCTCAATTGCATTGTCTGTAAATATGCAACAAACAAATGTACAGATTATTTTTGATTATAAGCCTAGAGTACATTCTCAGCTCAACCTCAGAGAACAGTTAAAAAGTGTTTATTCATAAAATAGCTGTTCCAAATGGTATTACCATAATCCACATCCACATATCACCATGATTAAAAATACTATTTAAAAAATGTACAAGAACATAATTAAGTACATACATTTCTGTCATGCATTTGCAGGGGCACGGGAAGTAAGAGTGCTGGGGGTGCTGCAGCATTACAGATTTCGTTTCCAAACAAAACCAAACATATGGTTGACCCCTTGAACTTGGTAGAAAGATAATCCGTTTAACATCTTGACTGGAAAACACAATCATTGTAAATATTTCATTTATTTTTGGCAATTTTAATAAACTTTCACATTAGGGTGCACATCCTAAGCTGTAATTAATACGGGATCGGATGGAAATTGCAATCTCTCCTGGTTTGATTTAGTATTAACATCATAATCTGAACGCAATCGTTCCATTACTTACTTTTAAAATGTTTTCAAATTGATCATCCGAGTGGTCCAGCGGGTCGTATTTAAAGACATACGGGCCGCCATTTGCCCATCCCTGCTCTAAACTGAACATAACTGTGACATTACACCCCCTCCCGGAAAGGCACAACCTCGCACTGACAGTCCAACAGTGGGAGGAGGCTCAGGCGGAGGACGTGCAACTGGTGGAGGACAGGAATCCGGGGGAGGTGACGACAGGAAGAACTAGGGCTGTGCAGATGGTGGGAGGAGCCAAGGAGAGGCCTGGAGCAGGGGATGTTAGGTGGAATCCCAGAGTCCAGCCAGGATGGAGATCCACAGCTGCGTCGAAGGAGGTAGGAGCCATGACAGGGATTTCCTTGACGCGGCCATGGTGAAGATTGATGGTGGTGGAGCCCCAGGCGCAGACGGAAAGCCGAACCCGAGTGACCCCGAAGGCTTCGGTGGCTGCAACTGAGTTGCAGCAACAACCCCCCGAGGTGGAATTGGGGTACAGGAGAGCTGAGGCAGAACTGGAGGGAGGGTGGGGCCTGCCAGAGCCGTACAGGGGTGGAGAGCAGGAGCACAGCAGACTGCTCCCAGGTCCGTGGTGCAGGATGGACGACATCCGACAGAGGTGGAGCTGGTGGTCTGAGGGAGCCTGATGTAATCGTAAGCCAGATGGTCCCTGCCTAGTTAAGACGAGGGAAGGAGGAGCCAAGGAGGATGAGCCGACGGGCCAAGGTGATGCGACGAGATCAGTGGTTGGAGGCAAAGCTAAGGAATCCCCTTGCGCAGGAGGAGCTGTATGACAGAAGGCCCGCGATGGATCCACATCACAGACGGTAAACAGAGGAGGAACCGAGGGGCTGATGGAGGACAGCGATGACTTATGAACTGGTTGAATGTTGAAGAGGTGGTGGGAGAGGGAGGCTGGGTGGGAACACTGGAGAAACAGGAGATTCAGGGCTGAGAGGAATCAGTGGGGGTAGAGGTTCATCAAACAGTTGACAGAGTCCAACATTGATTCACACTCTGTGGCAGGAGGATGGGCAGGGCTCCTTTCCATCCCCTCATACTCCACAATGACTCCCTTGGTTGCGCATGATGTTGCCGGCTCATACACCTGGTGAGACTTCTCGTGAGATCCAGGCTCCTCATATGCTTTTTTTTTGCAACTGCTCTTCCATTGGGGCAGGCATTGGCTCTCCGGCTGCGGTGGGCTCAGGCGTCATGCCTGTGCTGAGGGGAGGTGTAGGGCTGGACTCTGGGTCAGGAGTGGGGCTGGTGATGTCCTCCTCGGGGCCGATGGTGAACTTCAATCCATTGTTAACTAGCACCCACTCCACATGGGTGGCAAAATCCTTACAAGGACCGTTCGCTGGTAGGCGTGCCTTTGCTCGCTGAGGCCAGCATGGTAAAAAACACAGAGCGAGTTGTCCGAGTCCTGATCTAAAGTATATTCCTCCAGCGAACTATCCAGCTGCTCTAGTCCATAGTGAGGAAAAACCCCCACAAAAATCGTAATCCTTTTAGGTCTGGTCTTCTGTCACAATCATGGTATACAAGCACACGAAGATGAAGATGAAGATCAAACTAAAGTCTTTAATATATTCCACAAGGCAAACACATAAACGTCCCGTTGTCGACACTGGACAAACTCAAATGAAACAGGGAGACTTATATACTGGGGATTAGCAAAGGTAACTATTGAGGGAACAGCTGAACAGAATGAAAAATCAAATCAGTAACCATAAAAACAAATGACGAACTTGGGCAGGTGGAAAAAAGGCAATGACTATACTCTAAACTGAAAATAACTGACACCCATACATTTCAACTTTTACTTTACTTACCAATCCATTAAAAAAAATGTAAAACTGACATTTGGAAAAATTACCTTGCTTTATGTGGTAATGTTTCATTGAGATCATTTGTATAGCATGTTTAAAAAACAAGGCACTGGCCTCTACAACATAAAGTAAAAACGATTGGAATACTACGATGAACCCAGAGAAAAAAACTTTTTTACTTTACATGGCTGCTGAATGGGATGAAGACATAGAATGATGGTCCATGTGAAACTGGAATGATTGCATTTCTTTATTGTTCATATATATTTAAGTGAATCACAAATCACCGGGTTTCTCCTGTTTGCTTCAACCAGTTTCTGTTTGTATGATCTCCTGAGACAGAATGGTGTTTTTTAAAGAGTGATGACAGTAAACTGTGACTCACTTGGTTTGCCTCACACATCGCCACTTTCATGGCAGCTGTTGTTGTTATTGTTTAAGACAACACAGTCCAAATACACTGTCTGGAATTTGGAAATAGGGCAACATTGTTGTGGCACTTAATTTACTGTGGATACCTCGTCTGGGGATGGCGATTTGGCAGGCAGTCTGACAATTCAGTAGTTGGTGTTCATCCATCCCTTCCTCTGTCATTCATGACTCTATTCAAATCAACAACACACTGCCATTCTGTACATAACCTTCATACTTGTTTCATATCTGGCATGTTTCAAATGGTCAGAGAATCAAGAAGAGTGGCATTTTTATAGCTTATTCCAGTGGATCTTACCTGGCAGGTTGCAACCCAAAAATGTGTTGCAGCAGGTCTGTTCTGATAAAATGCAGCTAATTAAGATATTTTTGCAGTGAATTATTGGCTGCCAAGAGCATGAAACATAAAAAAAATTCAGTGCTGTTCAGAAACCAATTTGTCATTTTTCCTGTTCAGCCCACATAATGTTAATAATTTTGCATACAGGGGCTGTTTGATTTTATGTGTAGTTTGTGACATTTTTGTATGGTAAACAATACAAAATGTAAAATTGATATTCAATGTAAAATATGGGTCCTGAGGCAAAACCAGCACCACTTCATTATACTATACATTCTAAAAATGTCAGAATAACAGTTTCCACAGTGCAGTGGAAAAGGGCCATATTTGTTTTGATATGTATTAAAAACAGCACAATTCAGCATCACTATGCCAATCTAGTTGAAGGTTCCCTCATTCAGGTCTAATGCATTTGGATGTTTAGAGCAAGAAGCTACTTACCCTAAGTGCACATCGCATTATGAGCAACACACTTAAGTCACCCTGCAGACAGCAATGTAAGAAGCTTTTAATTTGGATTTTGAGGCCTGTATGAATTATTTACCCTCGGTCATTAGCATTACAGTGGCTCCAGTCTTGGATATACCATGATACAAAAGCATGACGACACTTACAGGCAATATGACTATACATTCTGTTCATAGGGTGGCCATAATAACATTAACATTCCCCAAAACATTCCCTTTTCTATTGCTCTTGGGCATGCCATTAACAGCTTGATTGCAGATAACTACATGTGGATATTCTATTGTAGCTCTATGTAGCTCACTCAATGCAACTTAAATCACCTGTCCTGAATAGCCGAAGTGCAATATCATTTTTGTTCAAAACATTGTACATAGCCTACAGACTGTACACAGCACCAAGAATACATCTAGTGAATAAAACCACAATGTTTAACAGCTAAAAAAGAGGCCATTCATATACTTGTGCTTTTTGTGTTGCAGCTAAAACATGCACAATCCAGGGGCTATTAGAAGGCTAATAGAAGGCTATTTCCTGTGGATATGTAAGACTTCTGATTTATTAGCCGCTATAGGTCATTTTAAATAACTAGAAGAATAACAAAGTGCAGTAAACAGTAAAATTATTTGAGAGAGTTTATGAATACGATAATAAATTAAAATAATATAACAGATACCAGTTTGCAGTATCAAGCAGCATAATGAGAGCCCTTTTGTACACTGTAAAAAAAAAAAATATATATATATATATATATTTGCATGATTTATCACATTTTTTCTTTTGGCAAATTAACTTAGATAATGGTTCAAATAATGTAATATTTTGAGCTTCTGTTGATTAAACCAATTCTCCTTCATTGTATTAACCTAAAATTTTAAGGCAACCAGGTTACTTTTTTTAAGTTAAACCAACACTATTTTTTAAGAGTATAGTAACAGCTAAGCCTGCTATATATATATGAATATACATTCAAGATAAAATGTTCTTATGTTAAAAAGGGGGATAATAACCATTGATAATTTATCACATAGATTGTGTCAAACTTTGACAGATTTATAGTCTATTTTTCTTAATTGTGTAAGCATGTTAGCTTGACTGGCTGATCAGTTAATGAACTAATTTGAGTTTACATTCCCACAATTCCAGAAAACCTATTTTTTTCATCATACAGTTAGGTTTTCAAAGTTCAGATGTTGAAATTTATTTATAAATGTCATCATTTCTATTGGTTAACGGCCGTATATATTTATACGACAAATGTATTATTTTGTAAACATATAAAGACTATAAGCCTCTGCAGGAAAACTACAAAGCAAATTAACGGCAAGAGTGTCGCTTATAACGGTCCCTCAATCTCGTCAATGGATCTATTTCCAGCCCTCGATTGCGTGGCAGTGATGATGTAATAGAGAAAGGGGAACGCGCACCGTCCGCTGCAGCATCCGGGTTCCAGACCTACCCATCCGCGCGGAGAGAGAGAGAGAGAGAGAGAGAGAGAGAGAGAGAGAGATGTTCTGAGCGAGAGGCTCCTGTAGCCCCCCCCCCCTCGGGAAAACAAAAACACCGGAGCCAGAAATGCCCAACCGCCCAGCTGCGGACTGCCTTAACAGGCTCATGTGATGATTTTCTTATGGTTATTATTTTTTTAAATGATTATTTTCGGAATCGATCTTTGGCCGTTTTGACGTTAGTTTACTGGCTAATTGGCTAGCCGTCGATTGATGTGTGTTGTGGCTGTGAGCGCAGCGCTGGTTTTATAGTGTTTGCTATCCGGCCCATCATACTGCTGATAATAAGGCTCTTATCCGCGGCTTTTGTGCCTCGGAGTTTCTTCAGCCAGCAAAGACTACGAAGAAACTGGGTAAGTGATATTATGTCACTCTGACGTACATAGAAATGCTGGAGTTAGCCTCTTAATGCTATCTGGGCGTGCAGCATTTTGCATATGCTGATAAGGGTAACGTTAGTGGTTTCATCAGTAAGTTCACAGTTGTTTTACATTATACAGGTTCGTATATTTTGCTGCGTTGGCGTCTGAAAAGATTTTAAATATAAACAACCGCAGGTCTGGAGACAAATAAGTTTACTGCCTTGATGTGATGATAAACATTTACCTAAACAGTTTACTTGCTTCTGGAAGCTTACTGCACCTGTGGCTTATCGTATAAATGGTCATGCCATACCCATTGCATGTTTGAATATGTTGTATGAATGAGAGTCACTTATGTCATGATGAAGCACCTTCTAACGTTACTCACTTTGTTTTCTGGTTCTGTTTGTGTTAGAGCAAAATAAGAAGAATGGGTGCATTCTTAGACAAGCCAAAGATGGAGAAGCACAATGCTCACGGGGAGGGGAACAGCCTCCGCTATGGACTCAGCAGTATGCAGGGATGGCGTGTGGAGATGGAGGACGCACACACGGCTGTGATGGGGCTGCCTTACGGCCTCGGCCTGTGGTCCTTTTTTGCCGTTTACGATGGGCACGCAGGCTCTCAGGTTGCCCGTTACTGCTGTGAGCATCTGCTGGAACATATTACCAGCAACCCAGACTTCAGGGGAGGGTGCTCAGGAGGTGCAGAGTTAGTTGGTGCCGGGCCCTCTGTGGAGAGTGTGAAATGTGGAATCCGCACAGGCTTCCTGCAAATCGACGAACACATGCGGGCCATGTCCGAACGCAAGCACGGGGCGGACCGCAGTGGCTCCACGGCGGTGGGCGTGATGATTTCCCCTCATCATTTGTATTTCATCAACTGCGGTGACTCCAGAGCCTTGCTGAGCCGCAAGGGTCGCGTTCACTTCTTCACCCAGGACCACAAGCCAAGTAACCCACTGGAAAAGGAGAGAATCCAGAACGCAGGTGGTTCTGTTATGATCCAGAGGGTCAATGGCTCCCTCGCCGTCTCCCGCGCTCTCGGCGACTTCGACTATAAGTGCGTGCATGGAAAAGGCCCCACTGAGCAGCTGGTGTCCCCGGAGCCAGAAGTGTATGAGATCGAACGCTCTGAGGCTGACGATGAATTTGTGGTGCTGGCCTGCGATGGTATATGGGACGTCATGGCCAACGAAGAACTGTGTGATTTTGTGCGCTCACGCTTGGAAGTGACCGACGACCTGGAGAGAGTGTGTAATGAGATTGTGGACACCTGTTTGTACAAGGTAAGGTCAGTTATAAACATTGTGAGTTGGATGCTAATGGGTCCTTTTTATATGAATTATTATTTATTAATAATTCATGATATTTTTGTACAAATACTGTTAACCGTAAAAACAAAACAAAAAAACGATATGGCTTGACATTAACACCCGCCAACCCACCAAAATGCGGGTGGATTTCAGCAGTGGTGTATAAAACAGTCACTCCTACTAGCCTCTTTGGCGGGTTGAATTTGATATATAATATAGGCTATACATTTTTCAATTGTAGTCTTTTAAAAAGGCATCGGAATTAATAAACTAAGTGCAATGCAGTGTTGTCAAAAGCATCGATATATCTATACATATTATCGATGCTGAAATATCTGTAACTCTCATTATCTCTCCGACAGCGAGTTGACACACAAACCCGCCTCCCTTCACTCACTGCACTGCACATAAATCAAATTGAGTTCTTTTTCGCAGCTTATAATGCACTTAAACAGTCAGATACACACAACATAATGTCAAAATGTCGGTCTTGGTCATGTAAACACAGTCAGTTAGGCTATGTTTTAAGTGAACGTAAACAGTTGAGAAAGAAAACGCGTGTGTAACAGTACAGTGGATCCGTGCGTCAGGTCTTAAAGTGGTGGTGGTGGTAAAGGTCTTAATATACCCGCTGCCAAATAATGAGATAATTAGCGCTGGGTGTCGAGTTCGATACTTTTTAAGGCACCGACCGAATTGCCTCAACCATTGAGTATCAAAAAATGTTTTGTCGTTTGGTACCAAATTTTGATACTTAAGGGGTTAATTTCATCAACGTCAGTGAGCCAATAAGCATGCAGCATGATTGGCTGTGGCGAGACATCAAGGAAAAACTCTAGTTTACGCCAGTTACGCCCAGTGACATGGCTCACATGTGAAGCTGTAATGTGTAAGCGTCCCAACCCCAGTAGATGGAAAAGATCAAAAGTGTGGCTACATTTCACCAGGCTCGATGCCAACTATTGCAATGCAATATTTGCGACAAGACAATTGCTGCTAAGACCGGCAACACAACAAATCTGATAAAGCTCTTGACAGTGCACGCAATAAACTTTAGAGCAGAAAGTTGTTCCGTCTTCGACTGCAAGAAGAACTGGAGCGCATCACGTAAATAAAGCCGAAACTCAGCGTATAGGCTAATTGCCTCACAGACATGAGAAATAGGCATATGGAAAGCTTGAAATGTCTACTTTTAAACAAACCAATTAGAATCGAAAACAAATACTCTCTGATTATGTAATCTAAATGAAAGTTGCATGCGTTTCTCTCTGTAGGAGCGTGCACGCGCGTTCACTATACTGTCGAGATGACGAGTCAGCAACTTCAACTTCATCTTTGCAGCCAACACTGACTCAGAAAACACTAGTTTATTAATAAACAATTAAAATATCTCCTTGCTAGTTAATGTCAAGCCCTATTTATATATATATAAAATGTGTATACTTGCGTGTTTTCAAATTGTAAGGAAAATATGTTATTACTTGGTTATGCCATTTTTAGAGTCATTGATCTAACTTAATCGTTCCTTCTGTGATTATTTGTTTATCAACAGGGTAGTCGAGACAACATGAGTGTGGTGCTGGTGTGTTTTCCTGGTGCTCCAAAAGTCAACCCAGAAGCAGTGAAGCGAGAGGCGGAGCTAGATAAGTACCTGCAGAACAGAGAGGGTGGAGCTTGTAAAAAGGCGAATAAATAAAATGTATTACAAAGACGAAGAGAGAGAGTTTTAGAAAGTGAACATTCTTACTTAATTAGGTGAGTTTGTTAGATGGCAGTTTACGCTTGCCAATTAAGTAAACGTTACAGTTAACGTAAAGTTTCCAATTAATGAATCCCCATATTGGAGAGGAAAGACTCACTGGTACTGTATTAGCACAGTTAGGACTATTCAGGATCAATTTAACCAGAGAGAAACACAACAGTGAATTTATTTGAGCTTGTATTGATAATTAGAGGCCTTTGATTATTTATTGCCAATATTGAAAAGCACTTAACCAATTAAGAGGTAGCCTGTAGCTTTACCAGAGGTTTTATTGTAGTGTATCCAAAAATCCTCCGCTCCAGTGCGTATTAAACGTCTGTATTGGCGTATTATTAGCTACTAAGTGATGGTAAGTGCAATTGTAGATTAGGAAAAAGGAATGACAAAACCCAACATTTGGTTCTGCACTTTGTCATTAAACGCTGCTATATTTAAAGGCATCTTCTATTAATAAGAGAGAGACCAAATTCGAGACCTCAGTTAGAATACAATATGCTTATGTGTTCGAACAGAATTAATACAAAGTGTAGTTTTGCGTTCTAATCGTGACAGTTTGTTATTTGGATAGTTGTATTCATCAACTCGTATGAGCATGTGTTTAAGTCTAGCACTCGTTTCATTTGCATCTTTCTGAAAAGTCTTTCTAGGTGAGAGTGTATGTCAGGCCTCCATTGCTGATTACCTGAAATTGTAGCTGACACTACTGTACATGGCCTGATGGTACAGTTTTGTGTCTACAGCAGTGGCCATGAGCATTTTAATCTGCATGATTCCTGTTCTGTAATATGGAACATTGTTGCCTTAGTCCTAATTTACAGTGACTACCTTGATTAGAATCAATAGGTAAGTTAGCATTTGGTACCCAACTCCAACTGCTTGGAAGAGTAATATTAAATCCAATGAACACATGGTACTGAAAGCATGCACAGTACGGATAGCACGATAAGTTGTGTACACCTCCTGCATGGATGCTACATTAAGAAAAAACAAGGAAAGATCTTATTTAGGGTTAAGTTGGTCTGACAGAAGTTTTGTACTTTGTACAGTATACATTCGTAACCCCTGAGGAACAGCTTCCGTGTGATCTGAGCATAGTATTTGAAAGATTGTGTCAATGTTTTACAATCCTCTCCGAGTTGTTTACTACTTGTTGCCTCAAACTGACACTTTGTCAATCCTCTGGTTTGTCTATATAACTATTAAGAAAAAATTATGTAGTTAGGAAATTCTAGGTACATAGAGTGGGATTCAGCCTGTCAGCACTTTCTGAGATGTAGATCCTTATCGGTACAATGATTTAATATTTATAATACATAATCCTCGTTAAAACCTACAAGATTTAGCTTTGAATTCTCTTTCTGTACCTAAGATCCTGCTAGCGTTTCATTTAATTTTCATATTTTTGAACCCCTTGGACTTGTCCTAACATGGTGCGACACATTAAGATTTCAACGCCAACTTCGCCAAGCAATTTGTCTATCGTTTAAGGGATAGTTCACCTAAAATTGAAAATTCTTTCATCATTTACTCCCATTGAGTTTCATAATATAGACAAAAATTGTAAAACATTTCATTTGAAAAAATAGCGCAGAAGAAAGAAAACCAACCTACTGCTGTATGGAGTAAATGATGACAGAATTCTTATTTTTGGCAGAACTGAAAATGGGGTGTGATGCAACACAATCAATCACAAAACTCAGCCAATCAGAACAGTTCCCACTGTTTTCTTGCTCTTTTACTCTCTCGCTTTGTCATAACTTCCACAACCAGTTTCTCCTCATCCATGGTTGATGTTTAATATACATGACTATACTTGAGCAGTACTTCAGTCTAGTGAATTTTGAGTGTGGACGAGGCGACTGGCACAGAAAAAGATGTAGTGTTTTATCGCTTTGCACCTGGTTAGGACACGGAATAAGAACAGAAACTGATTTTCTTGGCTGCATTGGTAAAGGATGGGGTGTTCTTTTTATTTATCTAAATTTCCCTTAAAGCCAAAAGATCCCAAATGTTTTTAGCATGTCTTGGTGTTTTACCAGAATATATATTTTAGCTTTAAGATGTGTTTAACTGAATGAAAAACAGTGTGCCTGCTCTGAGAGAACTCTTGAGATTAAAATGATTGTAGGTCATTCCTGTACCATATAAATTTCACTCTGCTTGTTTTGCTGTTGTTTCTCCTCCCTGTTTGACATGGCTTGACACACCTTCCGATAATCCACTGTTTATCAAATTAGCCTTAATTATTTTCTTCCATAATAGCACACCTGAGATCTGTATGCTTTGAGACACGTCACGTGTTTATATACCTACAAAGAGTGACTAGGTCCTTCTAGAAGAGCCTTTAATTGTGCCTACGAGTGAGTCTATGGCCAGTTGTAGCATTTAAATGAACTTTTGAGAGTGAAAGTCTTTTGTGGTGGTTTTATTTGTTTGTTTTGTAACATTATAGTCCACTCATGCATGATTTAAGCATAATTGCATTGGTGAGCAGTGAGCACACTTGGCCCCTTACTAAAAGTGCCATGCGAGTGATTTACACCATTCACCTGAAATTATTGCAAAGCACAACCCAAACCCTTTGAGTCAAACATTGGGTGGGACTCGTAGTGGAAATATTGCCTTACTGAAAAACAAAGCAGGCGTTAAATGGGCCATAAAGTATTGTATAAGACATTGCCTTTATTTCTAACACTGTAGCACCATGAAATTGAGATGTAGTTGACATTCTCTTTCCCTATACACGACCATCTCCAAAGTTCATTGGATTTTCAGTGAAGCAACCAACTGCAAATAAAATAGTCCTTTGTAATACAGGATCATTTCAAAATGTATCTTCTGGAGTGTTAATCTAGGGCAAACAGAGCCCGCTTATTGTCATGTATTTGCGCTGTGTTGTGCTGTTGGGTCCCTGTGTCACTTATGTCTTTACCTCTCAGGTCCAAACTTGACAAGCAACAGAGGACACTATTTATTTGAATTATTTATTGTCTTTATATTATTTTACCTCTTTTGAATGAAACTGTCCATGCATTCCATTTTATTTAGCCAAATAAGCACTACTAATGCAATGAAAAGCTTCTATTCTTTTTTCCTTGTATTTATTGTTATACATCCGTGTCATGAGTATAGTCCACGTGAACTGAAAGTTATGGGAGTTAAAAATGCATCATGTCTTGGGTTAATCTACATAAAGTAGTTTCTTCTCATGAATTTCATGCTTTTCACTAAATCTGTCAGAGTAGATCGGTCCAAGGTTGACGATGTGTAAGGGTTACAATCTATGATCGGTCCTTTCTTAACCCAGCAGACTGTTTGTGTCTGTGTTTGTTCAATTTTACCTCTCAGAAGGTAACAGTTTTATAAAGCTCATTTTGAAAGATTTTTCAAATACAATTTCATAGAAAAGTATTTCAATATTAGAGGGTGAGCACCCAGTATTTTCTTTCTTTAGTTTTTATTTTTGTACATTAGCACTCGGGTTTTAGCAATGTAGACAAACTGTGATCTTGTCATTCTTGGCTGTCAAAGATGAATCAAATAAAACTATTTACGGAAACCCTGAATTTGTGATTTTTATTTATTTATTTTTAATTCAGAGAGATCTGTTATTCAGTAAAATTGTATGAAAATGAAAGTACACCAGTTTTGCCTTAAAATACCGTTTTTAAAGGAGCCGTATGTAAGATTGTGGCCAAAACTGGTACTGCAATCACTTTCAAATGACTGTAGAGCGGTGTATCCCCTCCCCCTCCCCCTGACTCGAGGTTGCCAGATAGGCTGCAGGATCCAGCAGGAACGTCGGCTGCTACGT
Organism: Leuciscus leuciscus; assembly: GCF_965113295.1. Taxonomy (NCBI): domain Eukaryota; kingdom Metazoa; phylum Chordata; class Actinopteri; order Cypriniformes; family Leuciscidae; genus Leuciscus; species Leuciscus leuciscus. The sequence goes on along the minus strand of NC_138743.1, from coordinate 26,289,253 downwards.
AGCTGTGGTAACTAGAGCAGAGCTGGCAACCCTGATGCTGAAACACTACTGACTTTGTGATTGGTAGATAGGTGGAGGGTGGAGCTTCAGGCCAAAACACAAGATGACAACATCAACATCAGTTGAGGGCTGCAACTTCACTTTTTTAAATGACAATATCCTGGCCGGACTACTGTTGTCAGTGATAAAAGTATTTGAAATGAACATGATTTCTTAATGTCTAGTGACATATCAGGGCCATTTTATGATTAATTGAAATACATTTCTTACATACAGCTCCTTTAATGAAAAATGGTGTCCAGTCTCAGGGGTAATGGACGTGTGCAATGGTCTGTCACTCCCAGTCCAAATATGTACAGTAATCTTACATTCTAAGATTTTTTTTTTAGGAAAATTGACAGTAAAAAAAATTGGTTGCTGTGATTGCCAGAACTTAACTGTAGAAAATGTAGTAGCAACATTTTAAGTTTTACAGACTTAAATTCATAGTATTTTTTTTTAAATATTTGATAAACTGAAAGTGTTAATTATCCAAATTATTAAAATCTGTTTTTTATAATACTGACAGCCATTTTTAAAACACAGATGGTAAAGAGAAAGCCACATGATTAGGTTAATCAAAGTTAATCACAAGCAGCTTTTACACAAGCTGAAGTAAATACAAAGTTCTGTCATGAAACTCTTGATGGCGCAGGCTGATAGGTCCTTAATGCAATCACATCATTCTCTTTCCTGCTGTATCAGTAGCCAATGAGCTCCCTGCTCAACCTTCAAATATAGCCAGCATTGCCGTAGCAATTGCAGCGCACTTTCAGAAACCCTCCATCTTCCCCAGCTCCACCTGGATAGATCTGATACGGGTAATTCATGTATGCAATATTGTACAGCAGCAGCGTGTTTTACATGTATTGGCAAAAACATGTCTCGTACTTTGCTCATCAACATTGTCATTGCTATGCTAAACTCTCTGAGAGTTGTCATGGCAGAAATACTAATATATAGAAGGTGTCATAAAAATACAAAACAACAACATGGTAACACAACACTAAAATAATGCAATAAACATTCATTTTAACAACATGAGATGTTACATAAAACCTTAATGTACATACTGTAGAGTGGGGCAGCGATGATGTCAAATTCCAGAAGACTAATTCGCCACTGGTTCCCTCGAGATTTTCCTATGGGGTTTTATTAATGGGGCTTTCAATTTAAAATAAGGTTTGTGTTATTTTAAATTACACACCCATATTGAAAACACAAATTTTGAAGCAGTTTTTTTTATTTTTAAAAACGCATGTTTCTAATAAGTAACTAGATAAGAATGTGTGCAGTTTATGTTGTTGAACAAAACGTCTTAAGTATCGCCAAGTTTATCGTCATATTTACCACAGGCTTTGGTTTACTCATCTCAAGGGAACCAGTGGTGAATTAGACTTACGGTTTTGATGTCATCCCTGCACCACTCTATTATACATTTTATTACAAGTTGAATTGTTCTTTTTTACTTCCAAAACCTTTACATTTAACAGGATTAGTCAAATACATTTTTAAGAAAACTTACATAAAATGTCTCATTAGATGTAGGATACAGTTTTTAACCATATTGAGTAAGGGAACTTACCGTTAACCAATTGAAAGGTTTTGAATAGTGCATTTTTACTTTTACTGTTAAAATTACAATAATTTCCAAGTCCAACACAAAATTTGAATGAAAAGTGTTATGGCCAATGTTATGGCCTCATGTCGTTCCAAACCCATAAGACCTTCGTTCATCTTCGGAACACAAATTAAGATATTTTTGATGAAATCCGAAAGGTTTCTGAACCAGCCATAGGCAGCAATGTCATTGCTACGTTTAAGGCCCAGAAAGGTAGTAAAGACATCGTTAATGTTATGAAGCGAGAAGCGACAAGAATACTTTTTGTGCGCAAAAATAAAGACTTTATTCAACAATTTCTTCTCTTCTGTGCAGACAGTTGACAGCACCCATTGACTTCCATAGTAGGAAAAAAATACTATAGAAAGTCAATGGGTGCCGTCAACTGTCTGGTTACCAATTTTTTTTAATCAATCTTCTTTTGTGTTCAACAGAAGTTTGTGTTTTGTGTTTGTGTCCATTTTTGGTTGAACTATCCCTTTCAATCACAGCCACTACAGACATTATTTCAGCACTTATACTGATACACATTTAACAAAACCATGAGTAAGCTGGAGAGATACTGACTGAAGAGTGCAACAAACAATAGCGGCTAGCATGTGAGTCACCGCTTCATCATTGCTGGAAGCCTATGAAATGTCCTCCATGACTCATACTCTCTGACTAAAATAAAGCATGTTTTTCATTCAGATTTTGTGTTGGACTTGGAAATTATTGTAATTTTAATGGTAAAAAACTGTAAAAATGCTACATTAAAAACCTATTAATTGGTTAACGGTAAGTTCCCTTATATGTGGTGAAAAACTGTAATAGCCTACATCTAATGAGACATTTCATGTAATTTTCCTCCAAAATGTACTTTACAAATACTGTTAAATGTACAGGTTTTGGAAGTAAAAAAGAACAAGTCAACTTGGTGCAGTGTAAACTGCACACATTCTTATCTAGTTACTTATTAGAAACATGTTTAAAAAAAAAATAAAAAAAATAAATAGCTATGAGTCATGACTCTTTTGTCATGACTATTTGCTGAGAAGGTTTTCATCAATGATTCTTCCCAGTGAGTTTTATATTCTTTGTAATGACTCAGTGGCTGATTATATATAACTGGGATTTTTGATTAACTGTCATTATTTACAATGTTTAAAAAATACATAATGTATGTATTGAATGCCATTTACTCATACTGTATTGCAGAGACTCATGATCCACGTGATACATGATACATTAACCAAGTGTAATGTAGATTATTTTTTATATATATTGTGACCTCTAGAGTGTTCACTCAAGCCCTGAGTTTATGAGTTCACTCAACACCTTGAGATACATAGAAAATACTAGGGATGTATGATGTACAGTGCTATGCATAAGTTTAGACACCCATGCTAAAGTTGACTAAAAAGAGGAATAAAAAAATCATCTTTTGGAAATTGAACTTAATGCCTTAATTAAAAAAAAATTGGAAAAATCCAACCTTTAAGGACACCGATTTTCTTTGTGAATGAATAATTTATCGTAAATAAATAAATGTTCTTCCTTAAAATACAGGGTGCATAAGTCTGGACACCCCTATGTTAAATTCCCATAGAGGCAGGCAGATTTTTATTTTTAAAGGCCAGTTACTTCATGGATCCAGGATACTATGCATCCTGATAAAGTTCCCTTGGCCTTTGGAATTAAAATAGCCCCACATCATCACATAGCCTTCACCATACCTAGAGATTGGCATGGTTTTATTTCAGTTAGCCTAATAGCTGGTTTGATTTGCATTGAGAGATGATCTTATGGAAAGTACTCCATGCCAATCTCTAGGTATGGTGAAGGCTATGTGATGATGTGGGGCTATTTTAATTCCAAAGGCCAAGGGAACTTTATCATGATGCATAGTATCCTGGATCCATGAAGTAACTGGCCTTTAAAAATAAAAATCTGCCTGCCTCTATGGGAATTTAACATAGGGGTGTCCAGACTTATGCACCCTGTATTTTAAGGAAGAACATTTATTTATTTACGATACATTATTCATTCACAAAGAAAATTGGTGTCCTTAAAGGTTGGATTTTTCCAATTTTTTGTAATTAAGGCATTAAAGGAGCTGTATGTAAGAAATGTATTTCAATTAATCATAAAATGGCCCTGATATGTCACTAGACATTAATAAATCATGTTCATTTCAAATACTTATATCACTGACAACAGTAGTCCGGCCAGGATATTGTCATTTAAAAAGTGAAGTTGCAGCCCTCAACTGATGTTGATGTTGTCATCTTGTGTTTTGGCCTGAAGCGCCACCCTCCACCTATCTACCAATCACAAAGTCAGTAGTGTTTCAGCATCAGGGTTGCCAGCTCTGCTCTAGTTACCACAGCTACGTAGCAGCCGACGTTCCTGCTGGATCCTGCAGCCTATCTGGCAACCTCGAGTCAGGGGGGAGGGGGAGGGGATACACCGCTCTACAGTAATTTGAAAGTGATTGCAGTACCAGTTTTGGCCACAATCTTACATACGGCTCCTTTAAGTTCAATTTCCAAAAGATGATTTTTTATTCCTCTTTTTAGTCAACATTAGCATGGGTGTCTAAACTTATGCATAGCACTGTATATGTACCAAATCAATATGTACCATAATAATAATAATAAATATATTTTTTTATGTATCAGTCAGTATTATTTACTAGTGGATGCTCATTTTATCCATTTTTACATTTAGATTATCTTTGCTGTCATCTAACGCTTACTAAAAAATTATTACTTTAGGAAATAGAAGATCTCTATTCAGCGCTGTTTTTGCTGAGACAAAGAGAAAGGAACGTACGGACTCTTGGCCTTGCTCCTGCATGTTTTCTGACCTTCCACAGACAAGTTATGCAGTGATTTACTGTATAGCCAGAGACTGAATAATAAATGAACAACTGACTACCTTTAGACCTCCCTATTCATGCTGCAACCTCAGGCAGCATCTGTTGGTTAATAATGCAGCACATTGTGACCGGCTGAATCATTTACACTTTGACTTTGACTTATTGACCATCTTTTTCCTTTTATAACAAAATGAATTAATTCAAACTAAATCCATTAAATGATGCCATAATGGGAACCAATCAATATATGAGGCGCCTGACAGAGTTCTTTAAGGTTCTATATCAAACAATTTATTCTAAGAGTGCTTGTGCATAAAGATATTTTTGTTGTTTTTCCATATAATGGTACCTTATCAAAAGGGTGGCAGGTATGGATGATTGTTTTTTTTTTGTTTTTTGATCTTGATCTATTTTTTCTTCTTTTCTGAAAAAAGAAATTGCCAAATTACATTCTACATATGTCATATTGCATAATTTTTTGTTTATATATTTTTTTATAGTCTATGACATATCCACTATGCAAGAAAGATATATATATATATATACATATACACACACACACAGTATATAACCTCCATTCAACAGTTTCTACTTCCTAGAGTTATACTAACATTGATCAGTAACTGTTGGCTGCCTCTTCAGATTTGTTGAGTGCTGGTCAGTTCAGAGCATCATAGGCATCATCCTGCATCTGTTTGCTGACCCTTTTGCTTTGAGGATCAAAGGAGGGGTCTCTGGCACAGAGAACAGAAAATAGAAACAGCTTTGCTTTGAATGTGTGCTGGAGATGCACACGTCTGTCTGAGGCTTAATACTGCACACGGCCTTTAGAAAATATGTAATATACGTCATACATAATACAGTCATTTAGTAAAAATATGAATTGCATTCGCTTGCAGTTGTAAATGTGGAAAATTAGAGAAACTTTTTGTGTGTGTAATGTTAATTCCCTGCAGGTGCACTGTCTTAACATCAACAGGATTTGGCATTGCCTGTTGAATTGCAAGCCAAAGATTGCTTTTGCATGCTCTGTCTCTTATTTGGCTGCCTGTCCGCCTTCCTTTTTGTTTGGATTCCAGCGAAGCTGTGGTTTAGTGCCTGACACTGGGGAGCAAGCATCAGTCAATCAGCTGTGCCCTTGAACATTATGGTTTTATCTAACTTGCAAATTTTCAGCATTACATGCACTACCAAGCTTCATATTGCTTTTCTACTTCTGTCTGGGCAATGTTTGTTCACTGATTTTGTTGAAAATGGTTTGAAACATCATATGGTGTTTCACGGTGACATTATTATTATTTAATTATTACTATTAACAACAACAACAATATTTATTTATCTACAAAAGAGTCATCAAGAGGGATTACACTGCTGAAAAACAAACCAATAATATTGCTAATAATGTGCACACACACATTACATCATTTTCTGGAACCGGTGCTTTTGTGAGCTATTGACTTCCTCATTATTTGATGGATTTAAATCTTTAAAGTATAATTCATGACCAGTACATTTTATTTTGTTATGTAGAATAAAATAAAAATCATGATCTCTGTTTTTACTTTCTTTCTAGAATACATTGTGCATTTTCTAAGAAATGCTCCTATTAAGCTGCTTTGATATTTTTACAATGATATTTAGGGGACTGGCATTAGATATTAACAGTATATTGGTCAAAAAAGGTAAGTTTCTCATAAAGTGTTGTACGCACATGGTTACACATACACAAAGTTCAAAGTTCCTTTTTTTAAAGAAATGAATATTTAGCAACGATGCATTAAATTGATCAAAAGTGAAAGCAAAAACTATCAATGAATCATCTTAAAATTGTGGCTATTGTTGTCACAATGCATATTATGCTAGATAATTTTTAGTATAGCCTATATTATTATCCTTTTTTTTATTTTTTTTACCAATCTTCAACCCTAATATATTTTGAATACATTTTTTTGACAACATTTATATTTTGAACAAATTGTGTATTTAATCAGCTTTACAACATCTCATTTTTAATGCTAAAGGGTTTAATATCTAAATATTTTGTCAATACAATAGTCACAAACTGTTTTCCCAGTGGCAACTATTCTCATAACTTCATGTATAATATTAAAAAGGTTATATAATATTATAATATTAAAAATGCCTGCAAAGGTTGGATATCAATGTCTTTTCTAAGACCTAATATTGTTTGGATCCTTACTTTCTCTTCTGCATGGTGTCTCCTGTCATGTTTTATCAGCAGCACAGAGCCAACTGGTCACCCAAACAAAAATGTAACTGTTTAAACTCTTTAGACATTGATGACCTTCCATTATTCCTAATTTGCTGTGTATAATATGTAAATGGGGCCCCTGGGTGTGGTGCTGTTCTCTAAAGACCCCTTTGTTTTCAGTATCACTAATGAGGATAAGATCATCAGGAGTCTCAACCACGCGGATCAGCTGACCTGGCCGTGCCTGTCTAATTACAGCATTAGCAGCTTCACCGATCGCCCATGCATGATACGCCGTGCTATCTGGAGCTCTGAGCTCCTAGGCAGCCATATGGCGGCCTAGTGAGGGGTGGTTAGCTCGACTCGGCACTCCCCTGGAGCGATTGGAAAGGGAGAGAGAGAGAGAGCATGTAACGGTGCAAACAAACTAGCACAAACACATCTGGTGGCTTTGAAGAATGTGAGCAGGCCTTGAAATTGTATTACTGCAGAACGCTTTCGATTTTTATTTGTCAGATGGAACAGAAATACACATAATATATACAGAATAAAATAATATAAATTGAATAAATTACTGTATCGCAGACAGAAACTGTCATATTTATAGTATTTAAAAAAAAATTTTTTTTTTTTTTTTACTTATAGGCCTACAGCATTTTAGCCTATAACACAGTAGGCAGAAATACACATTTCTCCTCCTAGACATTAGGAACAGCACTATCATCTTCTCTGGCTAGAGGGCGCCAGAGATTTTCTCATCCTTGCGCTGCTTTTATCTTTTCACCCTGGCTCCTGTTTTTTAAATTGCCATTTGCCTCTCTCTGTGTCACTACTTCGATTTATTTTACTTTCTCATTGACACATGAAAGTGTGTTATTTTACGATTCCCTCTGGAGTACCATTTCATTTTCTTTCCTGCAGAAATGAGGTGACCCTCCTTTTAAGTAATATCGTGGCTTGGTGTGATTCAATAGGCTAGGTAGGCCTACGTTTTATGTACTTGTATAGATATGTTCAGCCTTGTTTAAGCGCACTATTATTGAAGACTGCTACAGTAACACCTCAATGCTTTCTACACAAATCGGCTATTAGTCAGATGGCTGATTGTAAGAGACAGGGTGCAGTCAATAAAAGCATGTTTACATTTCACATAAAGCATAAATACAAACAAAACAAAACAAAAAATATCCAGATATTACATTACTACTTTTTTTTGCTGGAGGTAACATTGGGATTGAGAGGGAAAGACACAAATTAGATTAGTTAAGGCTAGCACTCTCATTACACTGAACTGCTGTTTAAGAGAGTGGGCGAGAGAGGCTAATGCGTTATAATTGATGTTTACTCTACGCGGTTGCTGTTATATACTGGCCACATAGGTCCTTCATTAGTTGCAGTGCATTTTGGGAAAATGGAAGTTGAGATTCCCTTATCCATATTGGATCTATGGAATGGCACTTTTGAACGCAAAGCTCTTCTGGAGAGAGCTTAGCAATGTTTTATTTGCCACAGTGGGTTTCACTTATACTGTACCATTACTTAGACTATTGTCTGGTTTACCCTTTTAAATGTACCCAAACTACAATCAACCCTTTTAATCATGAATGCATGTTATTCCTGAAATTGTGAGTCTGTCTTCATCACTAAACTTATGCAATCATCTATTCAGTTGAACTCAATTTCTTCAATTAATAGGCCATATTACTTTAAATTTGAATATACAAATTGAATACCTTCTTAGTTTACCCTGCACTGTTAATTTCATTTCATTTTACTTAAAGGGTATAGGGTAGGCAATGTTTTTCATTAACACTTTTTGTTATACTGGGTAAAACTTTCTTCACATCCTGATAGCAGCATAAGAAGTGCATGAGATCAAATATTAAATATAAAAAAATGTACACATATATTTTGTGGAAGTCTCAGGACCAAAAAATGTTGGTCCAATCATTGCATTCGGTCCGAATCAGGTTGTCCTATACCAGCCTGTCAATCAATGTATATCCATACCTCCGCGCACCCTGCTCGCGCAGACATCACGTCATCATCACTGTAAAAAAATGATATGATCAATAAGTTATAACAACATATATTTTTACATTGCTTTAACTCATCAAAATAAGATTAGCGATTTTCAACTTTTTTTAATACAAGATTCAGCTCATTTTTTAAAAGTCAGTTTAGTGCAATTTAAGTTGAAATTACTTAAACATCCAAGTTGATTGTACTTAAAAATTTAAGGCAGCGTTATACACAGACAGTCACCGAGCTCCAAAAACAAACAGCAGACACCTTTTACAGTTCCTCCTGAACCAAAACAACGCGCTTATGCTGCGTTCACGCCATGTCGTATTTACCGTAATTAAAAGATGGCAACCCGTGACACTATACTAGGAGCTTTTTACGTCCTTAAAATTATGCATTTGCAACACTATCAATGGCAAATGAATCTGCAGCAGTCAGGTGTGTTACAAGTCAGAGCTCCTTGTTGTTAACATCAATTATTATTGTAATGTTTTGTTCTTTGAAACTTGAGGTAATTTAATGCTGTGATCGTGACGCATTTGCAGACTCTGCTCTGACTATGCGCGTTAATGTGTTTTGAAGGAGGCGTGACGTTGTAGACGCTCTGAAGGGAGGGTGGGAACTGGGATCTTATGCTTTCAAAACTAGCTTGCTATTGCTGGCCTCTCCGAAATTGCCTACCCTACTTTTAATTGTCTTATTTTGCGAAACTGGCATATTTATTTTGTTTGTTAAAACTTTATTTTCACCATGTTTTGTTTATGCATATAAAGGTGTTTGCTTTTAAACACTGCCCACATTCTTAAATGGTTAGTTTGCCCAAAATTGAAAATTCTGTCATTAATTACTCACCCTCATGTCGTTCCAAACCTGTAAGACATCCGTTCATCTTCGGAACACAAATGAAGATTTTTTTAAATGAAATCTGAGAGCTTTCTGTCCCTCCATTGACAGCCTACGCAACTACCACTTTCAAGCCCCAGAAAGGTAAAAACATCATTAAAGTAATCTATCTGACTCCAGTTGTTGAAACTCTCTTTTATTAAGCAACACGAGTGCTTTAGTTAATGTACCATTTTTTTTTTTTATATACAAAATATTAATCTCTGACGTGTGCCCAGCACCTCCAGCACTTTCAACTGCTTAACTGCTTAGAAAAGTCAAAGTTTGGTGGGGTGATCCTTCCCTGCACCGCACTCTTTAAAACCAGCCGTATCAGCCTTGCTGGAGCTGCATGTGTTATTTAGCCCATGTCATCATGCTCTGTTTATCTCGCTGAGGCCATTAAGTGTGACTAACGCGGCCGTGCAGCAGTTAGCCTGCTCCACCCCGAGGCCCAGGGATCTGATGTCAGCCCTCTCTCCTGCAGTTTACTTCCAGTCTTGGGATACATTAAATCATTTTAATGGAGGATAGGATGAATGTGTGTGTTGTTGCCTATATGTATACTCTTGTTGTGAGTCCAGTCAACTGTCACCCCGCCTTCAGGTCAAACGTTATCAAGGACAAATTCAAGGTCAACAGTGGAAAATGTATGATTGCACCCAAATATGACCTTTTACTCTGGGGTGACCAGTTGACTTGCATTGCACGCTTGCTCTGCTCAACAAAACATGTATGTATATCCACATGGAATGTCTTCAATACTGTGACAAAGACAGTCAAACTGTAGCTGGTGGGGATCTCTGCTTCTGCTAATGTTTCTCTTTACAGCCATTTTCTATGCAACTGCCACATCCCAGCCTGCGGCTTCACCCAGATTGTTTAAATTGCCCAGTTCATATCTGATGTCAGTTGACCTCATTTTGCTTAGCAGAAACATAGGCTGCGTTTCTCACAGTCTAGCACTGCGTTCTTCTCTTTGATCGTTTACATTCACTTCGGCTTCCTCCGCTCATGATTTGTCTATTTAATATTTGACTGTAGGATAGCAACAACTATTGTTCCGGATGATGGCCCCTGGTACACGTGGCTGAAAGAAGTCAAGCACATTGACTTCAGTTCTTTCTCTCTTTCTAGTTTTCCTGTGAAGGAATTTGATGAAATATTCCTGTCAGGGTAAGATGTGACTTTCGCTCATGATTCAGGTACCTTTTGCCGTGCTCTCTCTATCTGAAGATAACAGAGGCTTCTGCTTCAGTACTTGCTGGGTAAAAGAGCTTGCTCCATGTTTCCCCCGAGTCACCGGGGTGCCATTAAGAGCCCTCCTCACGCATGAGAGAGAGAGAGAGAGAGAGAGAGCGGCTTGCGTAACATGTGGCAGATCTGCAATGCAGGCAGCTGACGAGGGCAGTTTGTCCACGCTCCAGTGAACCACAGCTGCGGTCCATCTGGAGCTGGGCTGGCATTGTCTGCTCTGCCCGCATGGGCCCGCTTGAGCCGGGCTGTGATTGACAGGCCACGGAAGGGTTAAAGGCCGCCTTATTGAGCATGCTGACGAGCTGGAGATGAGCAACAAATATTCTGGTTAGCTGCAGGTCCTAGTAACATTACACGGGGCACATAACATGTTGACATTCTTTTAGAGGGTCTGAAAGACCCCAAGACATTTTAAATGAGGGCACTTTTTTTTGGTCTCAATCCATTTATTTATTAAATTCTTTCTTTTTTTTAAATGCAGTTCATAAATACAATGAGTTGAATACATCTTCTCTATGATGGACATGTTTTTAATGTCTGAATTAAAATTCATTATTACAGTTTTGGGGGGCATAAAGAAAAAAATGGTAGCTGTTCTAATATGAGAAAAGTAGCCTAATTGAATGGCTTAAAATTCTTAAAAGGAAAGCCTTGTTAAGTTGACTGGCATAATCTTTTATTATTATTTCTTAAAAAAAAAAAAAAAAAAAATTGTAATAATAATTAATGCTTTTGTCCACAAAGTTATGTGGTGGAAACAATATCACATACTTTTCTTTCAACATCAAAACCATACAAGCTAGACCAGAATTTACCTTTTATACATTTCCAAATGTTTTCTGCCATTCATATTATTTTCTATCAAATTCATCCATAAAAGGTGAAAACGATTTGTTCACGCTCCCCTTCTGCAGGGAGCAATGCACATTATTGACCCCCAGTGTAACAGCAATTCTGCATTAAGCATTGCTCTGGTGTATTTCCTGCTCCTGTTTCCAGTTAAATGCGCGATCAGTTGGGGGAAACACTCGAGTGGTACTCGCGCTGCACAAACAGATAATCTCTACGTTTGTACGGGGTGGGCTAACCTCCAAATGTTTTTTTATCATAATAATTCAATTTGTGATTCCTTTTAATGCTACTCTATACAATAAAGAATAGAGGCTGTGATATTCGCAAAGTAATTTTAATGTTTTGTAATCTCTTCTCTTGGGCATTAGCCTGCATGAAGAAATCTGTCTGACTGATGATTTGCACAGAAATGATTATGTGGAGTTGAAGTGGTACAAATTCCTTAAAGGTCCCATGACATGAAAATTTCACTTTATGAGGTTTTTTAACATTAATATGAGTTCCCCTAGCCTGCCTATGGTCCCCCATTGGCTAGACATTTTGATAGGTGTAAACCAAGCCCTGGGTATTTTTGAGAAAATGAAAGCTCAGACAGGCGAATCTAGAATCTTCCCTTTATGTCGTCATAAGGGGAAAGGTTACCTCCCCTTTCTCTTCTTTGCCCGCAAAGAGAATTTGGCCCGCCCATGAGAAAATGAGCTGCGCGAGCGCGATATTGTTTTTTCCTCGAGAGACATCATGGCTTGCAAATGAGCGAAGCATGGCAGTTGCTCAGTGTTTGGATGTACAAATGAACACAAAAGTATTTTTTTAGTTCCTTCATCCGAACCTCTGAAGAACCAGTGGGTTATTTGAATTTCGGATGTGTAATTGTTCAAGTTCAGACAGATAATCTTTCTCTCAAAATCATGATCAGTAAATCAAGCCAGTGACTAAAATATCAAATTCACATTGTTTCTCTTGGTACGATGAAAATAATCTTATTTAAACTGTGATTAAAATATATACAGAAAGTGATCAAAGAACAATCCCTTTCCAATCGCCCAAGCTGTCAATCACACAGAGTTTATCTGGACACTTGCCAAAACTCATTATGAAATCAATGACGCTGTTACGCTGCACAACGAAGCTCTTACTGTACTTACCTCATGTTTGCACTGGTGAAATAATTAGTGAGAGTGCAGAAACTGCGTTGCTATGATAAGTTCTTCATTCACGTGATCAACAGGCTGTCATCTGCTCAATGCACATCACTGCAATCTTTTATGTGATGGGAATAGATCTAAATACTTAAAAAACTTCTCACGATTCGTTAATCCTGATAGCTGTAATAGTAAAAACGTATAATAGCTGTAATAGTAAAAGTATTTAAGAGAGTTCCACATGTAATGCTAGCTATTTCATATGCAAACATGTCAGCCAATCACAGCAGTGGGCGTTTACACTGAAGTCTCTCAGCAGACACGCCCCTTCAAACAGAGTGTTCAAATCAGAGGCTAAAATCAAGCTAGGAAAAATGCCTTTTATTTCTAAATTATTTAAAAAAATTGATCAACATACTAACATTATAAGGGCACCCCAGGAAACATTATAAAATAATAAAATAATCCATGTCATGGGACCTTTAATTGTAAAATAAATAAATAAACAAAGACAAAATCTCATTTAAAATTGCAGAAAAGCCTAGTTAAATGATTGAGTTGAGACCGCTTGGTTTTCCTCAGATTTAGCAAAAAAAAAATATATAAATTTTTTATTATAATGTTTGAAGCTCCTTCATCCACTCAAAATACTCAAATGAATGTAGGCTATTAATTATTCCAGGTGGGTTTCGAGTAAATAGCATAACTGCTAGCGGTTGTTACAAGAACAGGCAGGCTATACTTTCTAGCCAATTGCGGCATTCAGCGCTTTGATATTTCCTAATATTCACCATCATTGTGGCATTATGGCTTCGTATCAGTCCGCTCTTCCGGAAAAATTGTTTGAGATGAGCAAAATCTGCGCAGAACCGATCGGCGGTGATCACTTCGAGATGCATGCCGGTTAGAAATGTGTCCTAGAGCGGTCCACCTTGCTCTGATGTCATGCTGATGTAAGACTGAAAATACTGGTTGAGGCCTGATTTATGGGACAAAAGGGCCCGGCTGGCTAATTAACATTTGAACTCACACAAGCACATGAACTAACAACAAAGAACTCACACAAGAACATGGTTTAATGCAAATGTTTATCATTGACTGTTATGCTTTTGGTGTCATTTAAAATGTCTCAAAGTGAGTGGTACAGATATCTCATATCCAGATAGATAAAATAAAAGGAAATAAGGTTTATAGAAGTTTAGAGAAAACTGGTTTAGAGATAAGGCCAGATAAGGCAACCCCCCTTCTGTGGGATAGAAGCCATTTGAGGGTGGTGTCCCCCATCCCCCATATCACCTGGTCAAAGGAGGATAAAGGAAGGTGTGCTCGGGCTCTGGGTCGCTTCTTTTTGGCTGGACGTGGAATGGAATTGGTGCTCTCTCTCTCTCTCTCTCTCTCTCTCTCTCTCTCTCTCTTTCCCTTTCTCTCTCTCTATCTCAGGTACAAGCTGGGTAAGATTCTTTGGTGTAACCAATGTATAACCATGTTCTAGATATTTGAATTGATTGTGGAATTGATCTCTGATATCTGAAATATTAAATTGCTACAATGTGATTATTCCAACTGATTTTGACATTGTTTATTTAATGGTTAAAAGGAATAGTCAAACATTCGCTCACTTTTAGTGAGGCACAGATATTATTAAAACCTTTCATTTATGGAGTCAGATGAAATAACGAGTAAATATATGATTAATGTATTGAAAATTTAACCAACCAATACTTTGCATGAGTGAGGACAGAACACGTGATAACCTTCCCTGTGTATTGGCGAACCGGAGATTGGACCAATTATAACGGGCCTTACACAGCGCGTCTGTGTTACACGTCACCACGTAGGCTCACTATTGGCCGACGCTGGTCACGTGTGTGATGCGTGATGACGTATAACACAGACGCGCAGCGCAAAAACACTACGAGGCCCAGAGAGAAGGAAATGAATAGTGGAATAAAGTCGTTATTTTTGTTTGTTTTTGCGCACAAAAAGTATTCTCGTCGCTTGATATACTTAAGATTGAGCCACTGTAGTCACTTGGACTATATTAACGATCTCTTTAATAACTTTTCTGGGCCAGCAAATTTGGGCCACCTAGCATCCTATGGAGAAGTGATCAGCTCTCAGACTTCATCAAAAATATCTTAATTTGTGTTCCGAAGATGAACGAAGGTCTTACGCGGTTGGAACAACATGAGGGTGAGTAATTACTGACAGAATTTTCATTTTTGGGTGAACTAACCCTTTAATGATCATTGGTTTAAACAACCGTGATGTATTGTTCTCTTTTAAATTGTTTGATTTTAAAACTCTGATCTCATGTTTTTATGTGTATAAATTATGTGTTAGTATTCCCAAACTCTCTGACAGTGTGATCTATGGGTTATTTGATTGTTGTCATATTTATAAAAATATATATAAAACATGTCTGTAATTAAAGTAAAAATTATTGATAAACACATCTTTGGTATGTTGCCTAATTAAATGGGTGTCTTGTTCATTATAATTATTTTTATATAAAAGCAACAGAACTTAAATTACATCCAGTTTATTAGCAACACTGGGCACGAGCGTGAATCCCGTGAATCCCGCGATATCTATATTTGATCTCACAAGTGTCAGATCCACTGCGAGAAGAGAGAGCCGAGGATAGCTGGGATATTAGGTCATTGATATGCGACAATGACAAGGGACGAGCCATTATTTAAAACTGTAATTTGGATTTACAAATCCTTGGGAACTTTTGGGATAATGCAAGTAGCCTACACAAATGCATGAAATATATCACGCAGTGCAAGTGTTTTAAAAAAAATATATTTTATTACAAAAATCTTACATATTGTAGCCTACCTTTAAAATAGCCTACAGTGCCTCCATCTTGTGTCTCAGTTATTGAGGGCTGTAAAATTACATTAGAAGACCAAATGTATGATAGTATTGTTGCAGTGTTCTTCTTGTTTATAGGCTTACTATTTCGTATGCAGCTGTAGACATTTTTTTCTTAGCGGAAGCTTTAAAGTCACCAAGAAATCAAAATGGACAATTCTGTTTTCTCATGGAATATTGCAGTATGCGTACACATCATTCATTTTATTATTATTATTATTTTATTTTATTTTTTAATTCATGTGCCCTCTTAATCTA
Source organism: Leuciscus leuciscus (assembly GCF_965113295.1). NCBI lineage: Eukaryota > Metazoa > Chordata > Actinopteri > Cypriniformes > Leuciscidae > Leuciscus > Leuciscus leuciscus. Next base: position 26,273,225 of record NC_138743.1, on the reverse strand, counting down.
TAATCCAAATAATTTCCCCTTCCTCTTGCAGCGACATGAGGGAAGGGAAGCGATCTCATATCTTCTGTTCTCTGACGCATTTGCTGGCGCGAGGGCGAGACAACCTGTAACTCACATAACATCACAGCAATAGCAAACCACAACCACCCAACCATCCAATCAATTCCCGATGGACAAAATCAAGTCCCGCCCCATTTTTCCCTTTCGAGAATCCGTTTCCCTTGGATGTACGACCAAACAGGGAAAAAAAGGATATTGCAACTTTGCCTACTTTAAGATAGGCTACAAGTAAGATTATAAAAATATTTTCATCCCAAATTATATTTTATGGCCACATAGTTGTGTATACTATACACTATAGTTGTGTATAGTTGTATAGTAAATGTTCATGTGGTACAATTGACCAAAGTTTAGGACATACGTGGTTGCTTTGTTTCAAAACTATAAATCATCAACAGATTCCTGCTAAATGTACATTGTCCTTGAATTGGACAATATGTCTTTTGGTTGAGTTTGAATGCTGTCCTTGTCAAAATGTGACTCAGACTTCATTTCTTTTCTTTATGTATCATACAGAACTATTGATTTCTGGTATGTGGCTTTTACTTGAACTGTAAAGTACAAAATCTTTGCTCTGTGGTTGTAATGAAAGTTCAGGTTCAAGAGAGGTACCTTTTCTCTCAAGGAACACAAAGATGACACTATAGACTATAGTCACTGAACGCCCTGAAAGACACAAAGATGACACTATAATCACTGAACTTGAATGCTGTTGATTCTTTTTTCTTTTTTCTTCTTTAGAATTTATTTTATTTCAGTTTCATACCTGTCTGTGGCATCTTAGTCCACAATTTCAAAGTTGGCCTACACATGTTACAAAGACATATCCTTTTAACTATGAGACATTTTGTATAGACATGCACAAACACTGACACACACACACACACACACACACACACACACATAGGCTATATATACAGTATATATATATACAGTATATATACTGTATATATATATATAACACACACACACGCACACACACACACACACACACACATACATACACAGGCCAGGACACAGCTGTGCAAGAGTGTGTTCCCATTCAGCGTTGTTTTGAGAAAAAAAAATTGTATGGAAGCAAAGCCATGGTGAATGTTCCATTAAAACCACAATGGGAGTTAAAGTGACTGGCTGATTGGGCAGACTCTTGCTGTATTTGTGGAAAATCACTGCTATTTTGGCAAAGGTCACCGAAAGCATTAATGAGCTTCATTTTGAAAAAGTAAAATATGAACAATAAAACAATTTTCAATCCCTATTCATGGGTGACTAAAAAGTAACCAAATTAATGTGATGTGATTCCTTTCACGTTGATGCAGCAAGGTCAGTAATGTTTCCTACCTTTTCTTTTCTGCACAATTAGAAAAGACTCAAATATTTGCCTCAGCTGTGATCATAAAACACACTCTATGACCTTGGATGTACAAACAAACCAAATTAGCATGATCTTATTTAATAGACAGATTCTTGCTAATGTAAAGACTTCCAAGCATGCAGCCTACTCTATATTTGTTTCCTCGCCATTGACTACTGTATATAATATGGCCAAATACATTGACGATTGAAGCAATATTTTGTATAATGTTTTATTATTTTATAATAATTTTTTTGTTATATTATATATATTTTTAATTATTCTATTTTAGTATATTGTCAGTAGAAGTTATTTTATGAAAAAATTATTTTATATTTCAGATTTCAGAATAAATGCAGTCTTTTTCTTACACTGTAAAAAAAAATATATTGTCATGATTTGTTATCACAACATTTTTTCTTTTGTGAAATCAACTTCGATTTTTTTGAGTTCTGCTGATTAAACAAATTAATTTCAATGAACTTATTTTTTCCTACTATGGAAGTCATTGGGGTCCATCAACTGTTTGGTTACCGACATTTTTCAAAATATCTTTTTTTGTGTTCAGCAGAAAAAAGAAATTCATGCAGGTTTGAAACAACTTGAGGGTGAGTAAATGATGACAGAATTTTCATTTTTGGGTGAACTATCCCTTTAAGTGACATCAACAGGCCTAATATGCACACAAAAAAAAAAAAAATTACACAATTAAATTAATAGTAAAATTCAATCAAATTGAACTGAATACATTACATATTTTTTACATATTACATTTTTTACATAGAAATCCTTACAGGGATTGAATATTGAACAATATCAATTATTATGATTATTCAATTCAATTTGATGGAATTTTACTATTAATTAAATTGCATAAATCTAAAAAATAAATAAAGCTTTTTTTGTGTGTGTGTGGTTTTGATTATCATTGGTTTTCACTATTTTAATGCAATTTTTTTTCATTTTGACTTTGATTTCAATTTCAACCACCGAAAAGAAGTCTACTTAAAGCATAATGACTGTTGGTTGCCTATTTTGAGATTGGCAAAGGGCCTTCTTCAGTCATCTTATGCCGTCCTTCAATTTATAATATAGGAAAATAAATGATAGTCTATTGAATACTCATACATACTTACACCAATTTTGATTTGAGCTAGTTTTGCAATCCAATTTCTTGGAAAAATTACATCTAATAACTTTCCCACAAACAAAGCAGTATTTAAGCCTGCACAAATGCAGCTTTTATAGAATAGGTAACCCTCAACCTATTTCATATAGAGACATCAAGTCAGTAGGCTACTGTCAAAACAAAGCCCCCCCAACACGAGTTTCTCTGCACCTGTTCCTCAATCCTCACACATTCACATTCACACACACATACACATACACACTCACAAACAAACCTCCTCTGCACCTGCTTCTCAGGGCATCGTGATGATTCCGGTGGTGTAGAAAAACTCTTCACTCTATGATTGGGGAAAAGGGGTTGGTGGGTGGGCTTGACTTCTGCAGCTGGTCAGTTACTCTTAAGTGAAGGGCAGAAAGACAGACAAAGAGCTGAGCTGCCTAAAACAGCCAAACAAATCAACAGCATCCTATGAATTCTCATGTAGAATAAAGACTGGAAGTCTAGTTGCTGCCTTTCTAACTAAAGCATCAGGTTTTCACTGACCATTTTATTCAACCTTGGTTCCTGATTTTAGGAACTTCCTGACCTCCTTTTTTAAATCATGAAAAGGTGTATGACATTCCTCTGACAAAACCCTTGCCATAAAAACAGTTAGTATGCTCTGCTGTGGGTTTCAATTTGACAAAATGACAGTAGTATGACTGAATAACAGAATGGAATTTTTAAGAGCGGAGGTCGAAACATCTCACAGAGCTGAATAATAAAGCTTACAATAACAAAAAAGGCTAATCAAATAAATAAATGATTGGCAGCAGATTCACAGCAATGAATTCTTACATGAACCTTGTTTGTGAACATCATGTACATCATCTGTTTTATATCTGTTTTTGATGTAGTTTTCACTTTTTGTATGAAATAGGGGATATGGGGTCTAGTTGTCTCCATAATAGATGTTTCCATAAATGATTGTAGCATATACTTTAATTGTCATAAATCTTGAAAAAACAAAAACAATGGTTTGATACTTTGTAAGATTATTATTTTGAAATGCCCATATCGTTTTTGTGCAAAAAATTTCCAGGTATATGCCTATACAGACATTGAGTAGAATATTGCAAAATCAAGTGTAAAAACAGTGGGGAAGTCATGTGTAGAGACAGGAGAGATCATGGATGGGAAAAGATTATGAATGCTATCGATTTTATTTTGAAAGAAATGCAGGAATGACTCACAGAGGTCTGCTTATGACAGGTGCAGGAGGGTTGGTGAGTTTATTGACTGCAGAAAACAGTGTTTTAAGTCGAGAGGATGCATTATTAATAATAGTAGTAACTAGAGCATGCAGTGTTTATAGCAGATTTGTATAACTGGATATGGTCAATGTAAGCAATAAGGTGAACAGTCAAACCAGTTTTCCTGTAAAGGCGTTCAAGATGACGACCAGCTGTTTTTAGATTGCGAAGTGCAGGGGTAAACCAGGGAGACGTGTGTGTAGAAGGTACAAATCTACTTTTAAGAGGGGCATGTATATCAAGGGCAGTGGAAATACAGGCATTATATTTGGTAAGGATATCGAGAGAGCTAGTGTGTTCAGTAATATCAGAGAGATGAGTTTGTACAGATTCAGAAAACAGTAATGGATTAACAGAATTGAGGTTACGGTAGGTTATAGTGGATTTCACCCTGAGGTGGGGAAGAGGCATTTCACAGTTTAGTTGGATGAGGAGGTGATCAGACAGTCCAATCTGAGAACCAAGCACGGAAACATTATGTAGACCAGCAGTGTAGACAAGATCCAGTGTGTGACCTTTTGAGTGTGTAGCAAAATCGACATGTTGTACAAGATTGAAACATTCAAACAATGACAAGAGTTCAAATGATTCTGCACAATCAGTATCAACATGTATGTTGAAATCACCAAGTAATATAACACAAGGGGATAAGGCAGAGGAAAGGGTTAACAGGTCATGCAGTTCACTGAAAGAAATTTGAGATAGATTTTGGTGGATAGATTTTATTCTCTTGATACAGGAGAATCAAGAGCATTGGAGATGTACCAGAAACTTTGAGAACTAAATATTCAAAGGTTAAAAAGTCATATGAATGTGTTTTGACTGGAATGCTGTGGTAAACAGAAGCCAGGCGACCACCCCTTGATGTCAAACAAGGTTTGGCCAGGTAGCTGTCTCCAGGGGGAGTGAGAAGATTTAGGAGGAAATAGTCATTATGAGTTTGCCATGTTTCAGTGAGGAGCAATTAGTCAAAGTTTTTTTCAGTTAGTAGTGCACAAAGCACAGTAGCCTTATCTGTGAGAGACCGACAGTTAAAGCCGAGGGGTTCGACCAGATGGAAGGAATGGCTGAAGACAACAGGCAGCGCGATGAGAAATGGTGGCGACAGGAACGATGGACATAGCGTGATGCCTGGCAATCCCGAGCTCCGTGCAGAGCCTGTATGTAGTCGCGTCGAGACGAGGATGAGATTTCATGCAACGCTGTTGGAGTAGCGAGTAGTTAAGCGCCATGGGTATGACACGGCAGAATAATAAGCCCAGAGTTAAAACCCTAAGCAGTGCAGGGACTGGGACGTTGCGAGCAGTATGCATAATTAAAAAATTCATAATTGAAAAATGAAATATAATAAGGAGTTGGGGCAACATTTTGAATAACAAACGAATCAAGAAGTGGAAGCTAATAGCACCCAGACACTTCCAACAAAAGCTGGTCCTTCGAAGCTCTCTCAAGCTGACTGAGTGAGGCCACAGAGAGGTAAAGAATCACTCTGAATGAGCTCAGAGTTCACTGACTGAGAATGAAGGTCAACCAATCAAGAGCTCTTCATATTGCTTGCATTGGAGTGACACCCACAAAGTGTCAATGTAAATTATATATTTCAGTTATTTTTCTTACAGAAAAATACCAGAACCAATTTCCAAATAAAAGGATTGATTACGGTTCTGAAGACTTTGTCTAGACTAGATTTCTGTTGATTCAGTTGATTTACCATCAACAGAAATCCACAAACTTATTTTGATTGTGGCTTCATATGACAGAAAATAAATGTATACCACTACAAGCGACATTCACACATGCAAAATGGTCTGTGTCTGATGTAATTCAGACACTGGCCTGTGGGTACTGACGTTTTGAGTGGTGAAAACACTCTTAAGAGGCCACTTGAAAGCCTTGGAGGTCATGCCCTCCCTGCCTGGCATCTGGTAACCTTGTCAGATAAGATCACCAGCATGGAGGACTTCAGCTTTCCTTGTAAACTGAGATGTAATCTCTTTAATTGGTGTCAGCTTAGAGTCGTCTCTGCAGCCGAGAGACATCGAGGAGTTGGGAGGACAGCCAGTCTTCGTGACCTTTTGCTGCAAAGTGTTCTCATGAGAATACAGTGTATTTTTACGTAAAGTGTAGTTCTACTACACATATATTTATTTACGTATTATACGCACAGAAACGTGTGTATACACAAAAAGTATTCTCGTCGCTTGATAAACTTAAGGTTGAGCCACTGTAGTCACTTGGACTATTTTAACAATGTCTTTATTAACTTTTCTGGGATGGCATATTAATTACCTAGCAGCCTTTGAAGGAGTGAGCCAGCTCTCAGATTTCATAAAAAATATCTTAATATGTGTTCCGAAGAAGAACGAAGAAGTAATTACTGACAGAATTTTCTTTTTTGGGTGAACTAACCCTTTAACGTTTTGTAGCTGTAAAATCATAATAATGTTACGTTTAAATGTTGCAGATACATCCATATTATACGTTTCAGCATCTATCCAAACGTACAAAAAAGTATGTTTTCTATCTTTGAAAATTACGTATTAATACCCATGTATTTACAATGAGACCAGGCTGTTTTTCCCCAAACCTCTATTGCTATGCTAAGAGGGCTGGGCCCTCCTTACTTGAATTTGCCTTGGATGATGAGTCCCTGCTCTTATCATTTAAAAATTAAAGTGACGTGAATTGTGAATTGCCCGGGAACTCACCTCTATGCTGTGATGGAAAACACAGTCATACCCAAACTCAATCTCATTATTTCAAGACAGATAATTTAGACACAAATAGGCAGCAATCCCAAAATACACTCGTCATGAAGCATATACTTATGTATGTGTAATGGTAGTACACAAACACAAGATTTTGTGAAATTTTTGCCTGTGCAACCAACAAAAATGATTGATATTGCAGTAGATGGGTCATTCACAGGAAACACTGCCATTTATGCGTCATGTGTGTCCGCATACAATTAATACACATTAGGAAACTGCAGCTCATTTACTTTATTTGAGAGATTTGCCCATTTAGTGCTTTAATGGAGATTTTTTTTAAAAGGACATTAAAAGAAAAATGTTTAAAAATATGATTTGTATTTTTAAATGTTTGTTTGTTTGTTTGTTTTAAATATCAGCAAACAGGTGTGGCTAAATCCATCATCATCTTTACATTTTAATTGCTTTTAGATTAAATAAATTGAATTCTACCTTATTTTGCCTTATCTCAACATTGTTAATTTGTATAGAAATATCAATATCATGCTTTTACAGTGTTACTTTTTTCCCTGAAATGCTCTTTGCTCCTCATTTAGAATGTTAAAATCCCTTCTCTTCAAAACAATGCTTTGATCTTTTTGACATAATATTAAGAGAGTGACATCATATTTATTTTTACAAACAAAGTTTATTTTACATTTTGTAAATAATTGTTTAATTAACATTACACCTCCCTTGCCAAATACAACTATGTTTTGGAAGAAAGAAAATCGAACAGATTTCCCCCAGAAAAATACAAATAAAATGTTCTTGCTGTAAAAGCATAATCATTTTTAATGTAAATGTGGTTTGGTGCAATGTTATTTTCCAGCTAAAGCCATTATTAGAAAGTTTCTCATCTAAAAAAAAAAAAAGAGAAAAAAAAAAGGATGAAGGTCAACATTTTTATATTTTGAGTTGAAAAATGAATGGCTTTAGCTGGATAATAACATTGCACCAAACCATATTTACAGTACATTAAAAATTATTGATGTTTTTTTGACAAGAATTGATTTACGGTTTCAAAAAAATTCAGGCACAAATGGCACCATCTACTGAGAATGACCTATACATTTCACCTTCCTTTTCTTTGACTACTGAGACCTACAGTATGCGTCATGGCGATTTTCATTAAAATGAAACCATTAATATTTGTAAAATATAAATTTGTGCATTCAGTTTTGTCAGATTTAATGTTATAACCAGTGGGTCACAGATGGTTTCTTTCATGTGTAGCCTACTCTAAAGCACTGCAAAAAGAAGCACCTATTTCAATCTCAGTATGATCAGGGCAAACAGGGCTTGAGGAAAAGCAGAGCAACAATAGATTTCTCAATCTTGTCATTGTTCCCTGAGGTCTTCCTTTTCGCAGCTCTTACTGCTTTAAAAATGCTTGGTGCTCATTTTCCCATTTACAACTCAAGTTGTTTAATCTGGAAAGATTTGCAACCAAATATAGCATCTCTTCAGAAGCATGCAAAAAATAAACATTTAATATAAGTAAAATTATTATTTAGTAGCCCAATTTGTACATTTTAATGTACATTTTCCGAATGATTTCTTAGTGGACTCCCACATGTTTGCCACCCTCCTATCTGTTTCTTTTTACAGCGCATGTACCCCCAGAAGCAGAAGACAAAGGGAAGAGACAGCGCAGGCAAGCCACTGATGGAGGTGAGGGGAGAATGGTCACCAAGGTGATTCTGAAATTCAAAAGCAGTGAAAACAAGTTGACCTTTGTTTGAATGTGTCTATTGTGGCACCCCGGGTGGGACCTCTGATGGCAAAGGCCCTGCAATTTGTCTGTGTAAAAGTCTGAATTGCAATGTGGCTTTTCTGATGACAGAAACCGTCTTGTATTTTGCTGCGTTAACAACATGACACACATTCAGTAATTTTGTTTCACTTTCAGGTTATTTTTCTCCCTACACACTCTTAAAAATAAAAGGCTCAATATTGGCATCTGGTTCCATGAAGAACCTTTAACATCGATGGAACTTTTCGAATGAACAAAAGTGGAAAAAAGCCCCTTTAGATTATTAAAGGGGTGGTATTTTTCACAAGATGTAAAATAAGTATTTGATGTCCCCAGAGTGTGTATGTGAAGTTTTAGCTCAAAATACCCCACAGATATTTTTATATAGCATGTTAAAATTGTCACTTTTTGAGGGTGAGCAAAAATGCACCGTTTTTGTGTCTGTTCCTTTAAATGCAAATGAGCTGCTGCTCCCGGCACAGAGGGCGGAGCTACAAAAGCTTGTGTCCTTTTACCTCACACAGACATGCACTGGAAATTTCAAAAACCTTTAGCCTTTTATGTTCAAACCGAAGTCAGAAAGATGGAGAAACTCGAGAAGAAGTGACAACAAGACAACATTTCTGAATGGTTAGTTGGTGAATTTATGTAGCTTATGTGTAGTTATCTTCTAGTCATTGATTAGCATATTCTGTCTTGATAATCTATAAATTGAGTTCCCGGGGGCGGGGTTTAAGTACATTTTTAGGGTTAGTGATGTCACTAACCCGGGAGGAATGTCGTGTAGTGCCTACCAGCCGTTTGTTGTAGTCCTTAAAAAGCAATTTCTTTAAAAGCAAATATCTTCCTTTGCTTTGAACTTTGAGCTTCATAACTTTGCAGATGTTGTTTATGCTGTCAACTGTCTGGTTACCAGCATTCATCAAAATATCTTCCTTTTAGTTCAACAGAAAAAAGAAACTCATCCAGGTTTGGAACAACATCAGGGTGAATAAATGACAACAGACCTTTCATTTTTGAATGAACTATCCCTTTAAAAATAAAAGTTCCAAAAGGGGAATTTTGCAGTGAAGCCATAGCATCGAAGAACCATTTTCATTAGTGAACACTTCATAAAAGAACCATTTTCTTCTTAGTGTGAACAGCATGGATGTTAAAGCTTTATGGAACCATAGATGCCAATAAAGACATTTTTTTTCCTTACTGTTCATTGAAAGGTTCTTTTGGGAAGCAAAATTGGTTTCTTCTATGGCATCGCTGCAAAACCCCCCTTTTTGAACTTTTATTTTTTAACAGTGTATGTGAAGAGCAGACCTAATATATTGTTTACCTTTGAGTATTCTATGCGAGCGTTCATATTTCTATGCAACTGGCTACTTAAATACGGGTCTAATAGTGGTGCACATGTGTGAGACCCCAGCGCTTTTCTGTTCTCATTGTGCAGACACTTGAAGAGGCGCTCTGAGTTGTTCCAGGCGCAATCTCAATATTTGCCCACTCTACCCAGCAGGAATGCTTTCTCCTCATTACTTGGTGACAAAGTGCTGGCTTTAACAAGCATCCTTCTGCCCCTCCTCGGCATTTAGAGCCCCCCCACAAAAAAAGAACATCATTTTAATTATGCAGTCAATCACAATTAGAAGCAAATGTTTTCCCTGTTGGGCCTGCCCCTCTTTTCAGGGCTTTGTGCCTTGCCCCTTTGTGCTTCGGGAGAAAGGCCTCAGCGGTCAATGGGGTGGCTGAGTGGATGTGGGTGAGGTGGAGGCTCGCGTCCTTCAGCGCATCTCGGAACGTGCTTTGTCGGGGTAAGGGGAAGCAGGAGGCGAGGGGAGGAGGTGGAGTACATCCGTAGCACATTTACTGAATTAAGGAGCACAGTGGGAAGACTTTGGAAGAGAGGCTGAGGGAACGAGGGGGGTGTTGATGGAAGACTTGTTGCTAGGTGACTAACAACCGTTGCATGTCCGTCTTTTTCTTCTCCTTTATGCGTTGTTCAAATCTCCGTTCTGCTCCCAGATAGTCAGATTGCTTTTTTTCCCCTCTTCCTTGCCGTATCCTGTCCTTATACTGTGCCACTTACTCTGAAATAAAGACTTCCCAGAGAGGGGGGAAAATGTCTTGCCCTATTTGTGCCCTATACAGTGATTCTAAAAAAGCTATTGAACAAAAACTCTGTCTATACAGACAACTAATAGAACACAGCTTTTCAGCACAATGAAGCACCAAACACTTGTAATAACTGTGTGTTTCTTGTTTTCGAATGTTGTCATTATATATTCACTATATCCTACTTGTTATTTTAATTTATTTTTGCGTTCATTATTGTCATCAGAAAATGAATTATCTGATCAAAAAGAAAAAAGAAATCTTTAGTCTATAGTTTCACAGTTTAATGACTGGAGACCGCTGCACAACACAGTTTATCCTCTGTAAAATCATTATTTCAATTTATTTAAGTTATAATATTAATGTAATATTTTATCAAATATTTTGTCAATTTTCTGATCAATCTTATATTATTGTAATATTCATTCATTCATTCATTTATTGATGAAAATGGCAAGAGAAAATTACCTCTGAATCATGTGGTCCAAAAAATGTATGATGATTTACGATGTCAATTCTCAACACGTCAATTCTCACAAATTGTATTTATTGTGCAATTTATACACAGAAATTAGTTTTTACATGCATATGATATATGATATACAGTATATATATATATATAATTATGATATAATTACATATTAATACATATATATATATATAATATACAGATACAGTACGTGTGTGTGTGTGTGTGTGTGTGTGTGTGTGTGTGTGTGTGTGTGTGTGTGTGTGTGTGTGTGTGTTATCATTTAAAATTATTTAATAATAATAATTGTTATATTTTTATTCGCTTTATCAATATTTGAACTCTGTTAAAAAAAGTGATTTTGCACAGAACTGAAAATCTGATATCTTGAAAATCTGATGGTTTTTTTTTAGTTTTAAAGATGTTAAGGTTTAATACTGTCAGATTAAACAAGGGTTCGTGTTTCTGTAAAGTCTCTGCACGATTAAACATGAATGCTTGTCTTTTGCATGCTGTGATTGCAAGTCATTGAGTTCTGATTAAAGGTCAAATGCTTAAAGCAGCTCTCATTTTCCAGCACATTTTGTTGAACATGATTTTTGACATCTGATTATAAGTCATCCCTCCGTACCCTGAAAAAAAGAAACAGCTTCTATTGTTGCTAGCTGGATGACATCACAGTCTTCATTGTGGAGCCGTCCCTGAGCTCATGGCATGATATCACAATCTTAAGGCTTGCATTGTTTGAGGTCTCAGAGCACCACTGTCATATACAGAGCACCAGTTCTACCCAGTCCACCCAGTGCTTAAATCAGACATAAAATGTAAGTGCTAAAATCAGACAAAACACACAATCCTGGGGATATATAAAGGATAATGTGTGGGGTTACAGATTTAGTATGCAGGGCATGGATGATCACAGAGGTCAGAATGATTCCCCCTTAGGTCTCACGTATCACAGTCTTCAAGCCTCCATATCTGCATGCGGACAGCAGTGCTCGCCACTGGCTCCACTTACTGTTACACATCCACGTTAAGACAGGTTCCAGAGGGACTCTAAGCTCCTTCACCCGGTCTGGTGACAGCAAGCATCTGACAGCTAAATCAACCTTGACATGCCAGCCAGCAACACAAGACTGGACCTGTGCCTATAAGTGACCTGATATGATGTAGACTGCTATGACATCTGTCCTTGCCATGCCCAGAAAATCCCTGCCCACTGTGAGAGATGCTTTAACACATATTTCATCATTTTCTTCCACTGTTAAGCTTGTGAAAATCTTACACAGTTCATCAACATGACCTCCTTGGCACTTCTCAAGTTTAAAGAACTTCTAACAACCCAAAATGCAGTGAATATTTGAATGAATTCATAAATTAATCTTATTTAAAGACCCCCTGTGGTGAAAATCAAGTTTTTAATGTTGTGTTTTAAATGTAATGTTTAAATGTGGTGTTTTTATGCTTTCAGGCAAACCATGTGCAAATTCATGTCAACACCATTGCTGAGTGAAGAAAATGCATCGCTGGTGTATCTGGTGTTTCTTACTTCACAAACTACCTTGCAACCAATCACGTCAACTAGCAGGCAGGCTTTAGTATATCGTTACTGTGAAGCATTGGAGTCTCAAGAGAAGCCAGGTTATCCCTGTGTATTTTTCTGTTGATATAATAACGGGAATAACGGGTAGCCTACTTTTGGCAATCTAACACGTGAATTATGTATATGATGTAAATTATGATGTTAGGATTAACTATAGGCCTACCTTTCTCCACTGACGCTCTATGATGTTCAAAGCGGATGCTAATTTTCAGAAGGCAGACTGAGATGGCAAATGGGAACATGGTTTGTGTAACATTAGCAACACATTATTAGCTGTTTGACAATGTAGTCAAGCAAAAGGCTAACCATACTAATTACCGTTATATGTCCGACGTTGTAAAGAGCAATACCAATGTGCAACGTTTACCTCAGTAAGTTGGCCGAGTGAATCTGTGAGCTGCCTGAGTGGAGGCAGGGCTAATTAGCATATATATATATATATATTAATCTACCTAAGTGAAGCGGTTGTTACATTCGAGCAATTTTAAGGCATGAAGATTTTTTCCCACAGGAAAAAAACTAAAACATTTAAATATGTCATTTTGGTGATCAAATATCTTATTATTTACTACAGGGGGACTTTAATAAGAAACAAATTAATCTAAATAAAAAGTTTGCACAATAGCTTTTTGGTTTAATTTTAACAAACAAACAACCTGATCTCACTGCAATTCTCACGTATTTTACGAGGTGGGTGGCTAATTCGTACGAATTCATACGACCTCACTAAAATATTTTTGCTAATTCGTACATATTTTACGAGTTGCCCAATTCTTATTTGTACGAATGACCTACCCCTGACCCCGCCCCTAAACCTACCCATCACTGGGGTTTAGACAAATTGTACGAATTCACCACCAGAGGTGGGCACAAATACATCAAAAACTATTTTGTTACAAACTACAAATACTGGCTCATGAAATGTAACAAAATAAAATACAAAATACTGATGTGAAAAATGTATTTAAATAAAATACAAGTAATTAGTATTTTGAAAATACAAAAATACTCCCACAATAATCTTAAAGGGTTAGTTCACCCAAAAATGAAAATTCTGTCAGTAATTACACCCTCATGTTGTTCCAACCCCTAAGACCTTCGTTTATCTTCAGAACACAAATTATTTTTTATTAAATCTGAGAGCTGGATCACTCCTCCATAGGCTTCTAAGACACTATAACTTGCTGGCCCAGAAAATGCATTAAAGACATCGTTAATATAGTCCAAGTGACGTTAATATAGTCTAAGTGATTTAATATAGTCCAAGAATACTTTTTGTGCGCAAAAACAAAACAAAAATAACGACTTTATTCCACTATTCATTTCCTTCTCTCTGGGCCTCGAGTTTTTTCACGTAGTGTTTTAGCGCAGCGCGTCTGTGTTGTACACACGCATCACACACATGACAAGCGTCGGCCAATAGTGAGCCTACATGTGACGTACAACACAGACGCTCTGCGCAGTTATACTACATGAAAAAACTCAAGGCCAAGAGAGAAGGAAATTAAAAGTGGAAAAAAAATTCTTTATTTTTGCGCACACAAAGTATTCTCGTCGCTTTATAAACTTAAGATTGAGCCACTGTAGTCACTTGGACTATATTAACAATGTCTTTAATACATTTTTTGGCCCAGCAAGTTATAATGTCTTAGAAGCCTATGGAGGAGTGATCCAGCTCTCAGATTTAAAGCTACACTGTGTGATAATTTTCCCCATCTAGCGGTGAAATTTTATATGACTACCCAGTGAATATTAGTTTCTGTTCCTTTCAATTTCGAGGGCGTTTTAACTCCTACGGTGGCCGTATTATTCCAAGATTAACATGGCATCCAGTTCGACTTCGTCCAATTGCGCCTTTAAAACTATCACCTGTGATCCGTCGCACTCGCAGCACAGATTAATGTTACAAGGTAAACAATACTTTTTCACCATTGACGTGAGGAAAAGTAACGCAAGGTATACTAGAGGTCGTTTTGGCGTTATGCACAACCATGCTATGGTTAGACAAGCAACTATAAAACTTCGAATTTACACAAATAGGCTGGATTACCTGCCGAGAAGAAAGCAGGCATTCTCTCTTTCGCTTCCTTGGCGACTCTGCTACATGTCTTCAAAAATAGGCGTGATCCTCCATCAGCAATCCTTCAAATCTGCCGGCAGTCGCGAGTAATCTCCCCCTCGCATTCGTCTCTGTGTCACTGAGTGTAAAGCGCGAAAGGCGAAGCTTGAATTTACAGGTATGTCCCTCTTTGGCTAATGTAGTTTCAAGATGGAGGGGCAACATGGCGACCGGCATTCGAACCCCTCACCCGTATGTACATTCGATGGCAGATTATAAACTTACGAGAATACTTTATTACTTGAAAGAAGTAAATATACATTAATAAGCACATATATTTTTTAAAGAACTAAGTGTTTTTTGCTAAGAATCAACTAAAAAAATTACACAGTGTACTGTAGCTTTAATAAAAAATATCTTAAATCGTGTTCCGAAGATGAACGAAGGTCTTACGGGGTTGGAACAACATGAGGGAGAGTAATTACTGACAGAATTTTCATTTTTGGGTGAACTATCCCTTTAATGCCGTTTTTAAGAGGAGCAGCGCCACTTCTCCTGTGTTCAAAACTCATTCACTTCTTGGAGGGAGCCCGGTCTACAGGGTGTCACGTGATTTTTGTGCATCTAACCTGGACATTGCCATTGCCAACATCAGACCAAATATGGCAAAATCATTTACTACGGTGATAAGCATATGGTGATTTTTCTTAAGTATTTAAGTATTTGAAATACTCTAAATACACTCCCTCAAAATATTTTGTTACAAACTACATTTTATTTTTTCCACACCTGCAAAATACAAATTACAAAATACACTAAAGTAATTAAATACGTATTTAAAATACATTTAATTGAAATACTGCCCATGTCTGTTCACCACCTCATACTCACTCGTACGAATTCGTACGAATTGGTCGTCAGATGGCGTTGGTTTGCAGATGGCGTTGGATTCTTTGACGCTTGTATGGTGAGGGAGAGACATAGGTTAGTTGTCACAATGAGCGAGAAAGGTTGACATGAAGCAGCTAAATCTCTAACCTCTGGGAAATCACCCAAACAGAGCAGCTTGCAAAAATATAAACAATGCGACAGAGCTCGTAATAAAACAAGAATCAACATGGTCTTGGTTCAGAGATGACGAGAACTGAGGGATTTGAAATCACAGAGATGGTGTTTTTATTACTCAAAAGGTGAGTAAGGTATTTTATTGAACAGATAAACTGTCATATAGCACTCTAACAGAGTTCTGTAAATCATTAGGCTCATTTGAGATAGAACACACTAGAAATGTGTCCATTCCACACTGCACCGACAGACGGCAACAGACAATCCGTCGGGTTTTGTCTTATCAGTGCGTTACCCCTGTCGGAGTCTGTTGGCTTCTGTCGGAGCTTGTTTTCACAGACTGAACATGTTGAATCTGTGACGTGCTGTAATCTGGCGACTGTCGCCGTTGGTCTGCGTTTATCGGTGCAGAGTGAACTCTCAGCACACCAGTGATATATTTTGCTTGCTCTGTTTGCAAATATGTGTGCTGAGCTAACTTTTTGAAGAAAATAAATAAATAAAAGTATCCGATACTACTACATATAACACATTTATGATGAGGTTGTGAGTGGTTTGCTTTTAGCCTCCTTTGCAAGGTACAGTATCTGCAGAAGTGATTAGGCTATAATGCCCCGTTTATGGGCTTATGACTCGAGCCACTTGTGCATCTGCTTAAGAACCACTGATCATATTAGCAAGCAACGTCTCCACTCCCTCCTTACAATCAATCCTTTAGCCATGTGTTCCATGTACACACCATGGTAAAGTGACAGTTTGCAGTCCAAGTTGAAGAAAGGCATCTGTTTTGTGGATGTAATCCATTACAGTTACATGCACAAATAAAGGCCAGCAAAAATAAATACCACCAAAAACTCTTGTTTTATATTTTTCTCAATGTGCAGAATTATTTTATTTGTTTGTTTGT
Organism: Leuciscus leuciscus; assembly: GCF_965113295.1. Taxonomy (NCBI): domain Eukaryota; kingdom Metazoa; phylum Chordata; class Actinopteri; order Cypriniformes; family Leuciscidae; genus Leuciscus; species Leuciscus leuciscus. The sequence goes on along the minus strand of NC_138743.1, from coordinate 26,256,675 downwards.
TTATTGAACTTAACTGTGGAGTATGACCATGTCCAGGGTTTTAACCATATTTTTTTTAAATGGTCATTTTAGCTGGTGTGGATTACCAGGTTCCTTTCTGATTCCCATCTCCCCATTAGCCTGAACTTTATGAGTTTATAAGAGGCTCAGCAGTGCTAAGATGGCATTACTCTAGGCCGCCTGGACATGTGTCACACGTGAGGTCAATCTGTACAGCATTAACAGAAGGGCAGCCAGCCACCCAAAACAAATAATTAAACATTTGCTCAGAGTGCAAGAGTCGTGTTTATGTTTTATTTTTATTTGTATTCATATTTTGTATTAAAGGCTATGTTAAAATGTGAAACTAAAGTAAAATACATCTACAGATTCCAAAAAATGTTGGAGAATATGTATCAGAATATAGCGGTACCCATACTGTGTTTGAATTCAAATTTGGTCTGAATATATCTAGCAGGAATTCACATACTTCACCCTATTTTTGTGTCACAACATAATACTAGTTCTTGACTGAAGGCAGTTGTCATGCACTTGAGCATTTAACACCTTTCTGACGTCATTATATCCTCTAGCTATAGCAAGGAGCTTTCATGGTATCAGTCTTTCACATACTGACACTCAAGGATGTTTGGCTCAGTGTAGCCAGAGGTCAAACACATGATGGCCGTTTGTATAAACACAGATAGGGTATAAATTCCCTGAGAGACTTAAAACCTACTCCTAAAACACCTGGGTATACAGTGCAGATTACAGAGATCAACAGTGGATTACTCATGTAAGTAAAACAAAGTTAAAACAAACTGACAAGAGGAATCTGGGATAAGGTCAGTATTGTTTAACATGCCATTGTCTGTATTTGTGACTGTGTATATATACAGTATATGGCTTCACATGTTTTGTTTTTTGAGGAATCACACATATAAAGATCTTTCTAGATCTCTAGACCTACATTTTCAGGTCTAGCATCTTTGCATAACAGACACATTTCACTGATAAAAATAAAATAAATAAACAATAATATGTGCATCCTCTATGTGCAACTGAAGCGTGTGTTTTCATATGTTGCCTGCAAGAGATCCAGGTTATGTCTTGCTAAATTCATAATAAGTCCGAGCTCATTAAGAGTATGACACACAGCAGAAAAAGTCAAGTGGTGTATGTGTGTTTGTGAGAGTCTGTCAGGGGCAGAGAGATAGAGAGAGAGAGAGAGAGAGAGAGAGAGAGAGAGAGAGAGAGATTTGCTCATTCGGGCAGAAATGAAAGTTCACTTGTCCTCTCAGCCTGACAAGCTGACACCCGCGAGATGCTTTCGATGCTCCCTGTGCACGGACATGGAGAGCAGGCATCATGAAAGTTGCATGGGTGCCATTGGCCTTCTTCATTATTCAAAAGCTTCATATCCACACACGGCACCTTGGTGACAGCACTTTCTTCTTTGTATTAAACATGCACACTAGATCACTGCATGGGAAGAGCTGAGACTATCACAGGACAACCACAGCTTTCAGAAATCTGAAGATTTATTTTAACCCAATGAAATCCTAAAATTAGACTACACATTTATCCCACAATGCCACAGACCCATGTTAACGTAGTGTGAGGATATCCTCTGTTATTTTAAAGTGTTATATAGTGTTTCAAAAATGTCCCATGACTTATTTGTAGTGGGAAAGTTATTCCTTCCTAAAATAGATGACTTAAATCTTACTTGGTGCGACTCTTTAATCCTGACCTATTCTTGGAAATTGGGCTGTTCTGTTTATAGAACAGTGCAGTTCTACCATACAATATTTATTTATAATTCATGCTATTCACTTGACATATACCAAACATTGGTAAATAAATCTGTAGCAATATTTCATTGCAAATATGTATATTCTGCCATTTAACAGCTCCTCTAATAACAAAACAAACTTTAGATTTGTTACTAAATTTTACAAAAATTTTAGTGTATTGTATATGAAATGTAAATATTAAAAATTAAATATTTTAAAAATATGTTAAGTAAAAGTCCATGTAAGCGATGTTCTATTAATAATATTCTTTCTAAATTTAAAATGTGTTGTTGTTTTTTTCTCCAGGTGATATTTGTGGTCGAGCACAACAAACTGATTCCAAACACTATTTATTCCACCTATCATCTTTCTTGGAATCCTCAAGGGCTGGTTTAATCCCGCCTGCTCACAGCGCTAAATAGATGTCACTTCATCCGCAGGCATCAGATTTGGAAATGCCCTCTTCAGAACATGTACCTTAGGAGTTGAAAATAGAGCATGATCTACTTTGGTGAACACCTCTCAGACTCAGGTTCCTCAAGGCTCCAACTGGATCAGCAGGCTTCATGCCGAGTCCGAGGATGACACTGAGCTGTCTGCGTGGGTGTGAATCGTAGCGGTCTGTAAAGGCCCAGTGACCTTCAAGGTCAAACGAGCGTGTCATTAATCTTGAGGGCAGCTTTGTACAGCTTGAGTGTATTAGACTTTTACAGCTACAACATCAATTAAGTGCTGATCTGTGAGCAATGAGGTTTGGAGTAATGGAAGAGATTGTCGCTGAGCAGGTCATATCCGAGTGTGATTCTGACTGTTTGAGGTGCTGTGGACAGTGCACTATACTAAAGAGACAGCCTTTTCCCACGTAATATTCCTAAATTCTAAAAGCGTTAAACTAACCAAGTTGTGTAACCAAGTTAATGCAGCTTTTTAATTACAAAATTATTATAAAGAATTAATTACTGAATTACTAAGTATCAGCATACAGAGTACAGAGGTAAAATGCTCAGGATAGATAGATAGATAGATAGATAGATAGATAGATAGATAGATAGATAGATAGATAGATAGATAGATAGATAGATAGATAGATAGATAGATAGATAGATAGATAGATAGATATTATATAAAATATTTTGGTCTGTTGAGTAACATCTTGTATTGCGTTGTCAGGTCGTTCCTCTTCACAAAATGATCACTTGATTGTTGAAGATCTAAACTGATGATTGAACATTGTAAGAATGTAAATAGAAATATCAGTTTGCTTAGAATTTAACTAAGAAATATTCTAGATGTACTTAAACTAAATATGCAATTATAGCAAAATAATACAAAGCCATGGCAACTTCAATTTTACATTCTGTGAAAAAACTTTGTTTTGAACACTTTTTTTATTTATTTATATTTTTACAGTGTATGAGTGATGTGTAATATGACTGGGTGAAGCACTAGGTCATGTTGCCTTGCACATCAAAACAACTTAACTTAATCGACTAACACACACACAATCCTTGTGCTTGTCAGCTTTTGCCATGGAATATAACTGAACTGTGGCACAGAGTCAATGCTAAGAATGAATGTACAAAAATACAAAAATGAATCATCAAAAACAGCGCAATAAATAAAAACAGAAAATGACAGATTCTGATACCAATTTCACAAACACTGAACCATTAAAATGCATTAGTCAGCCTTGTGTAAAAGAAGATCCTAGTCCCAACTAATCCAATCATCGCTTCTTCAGAAACACAAAATCTCTCCTGCATAGAATGATAGCTTGACCCTCCGGCCAAACAAGTCATATTTACAACTGCGCCTTCTGAGCCGATTTAAAATCGTTCCCAATAAGCTGATTAGCCAGGGGAAGTCCTGAACTCTCTTGTGTCTTGTCATGACGTTAAAGATGGTTATGTAGTCATCACGCACAGACTGCTGGGAACTCCTGCTTCCTCCCACCTTCCTCCCACCCTCTGGGCTCCTCCAACCTGCTATTCAACAGACTGAAAGCGCACTCACTTTCAACTTGGGCTGCTTGTATGTGTGTGCAGATATGTATGGAAGCTTGTTTCCGCCACTGAAAAAAAGATTGTAGCCTAATTGCGACTTTCTAACACTGAACTTTCTCCCCTCGCAATTCCGAGTTTGTATCTCACAATTCTGATTAAATACGTTAGAATTGCTATAAACTCGCAATTTAAAAAAAAAAAAAAAAAATCTCTTTTATCAATTATCTTTTAAATTGCTTTATTTTGTGGTGCAAACAGCTTCCATGGATATCTTAAGGTTAACAATGTGTGCATGTGAAAAGATTTATGCAATTGCCTGGGCTACATGCCAAATCGAACTGTTTTAGCGGTAGCAATTAAACCAAGACAACACAACCACCTCTCTTTGTAGGCTATATTTAGAGTTTTGCTCAGAGACATCAATGTTTCTAAATCATTTAATTTTATGTGAAATCTATAGGATTATGTAGAATAGTAGCCTACTTTTATTTTGCTTCTTCCTTAAAGAAATTAGATAAAGGTCCCTACGGAGTGGATTTAATTTAAAATATTAAATGAAATTATCAGTATAGCCAAGTTATTTGTCATTGTGGCCCTGAAGGTCAAACTGGAAGCTATAATTCCAGGGACTACAGTTTGTCTGTTCACACCAGACGCGACACAATAACAACTTACATCGCAGCCAATCAGAAGAGCGTGTGGGCCAGCTCTCGCTCTGTAAACCGAACGAATAAATTAATATTATAAATATAAAAATATAAAAATAATTTTTAACACTATTCAAAATACTTAATCAGTGACTGATACAATGTTAGTTAAAGGAATACCCTTGTTTGTTTATAGCCTACAGTAGGCTACAGTTCACAGTTGGAAGTTTGAGTTGTTTCCTTTAATTTATAGCTTAGCTTATTCATTGCAGCTTTCATGATCTGTCAGTTGCTACAATGCAGAAAAAAAACATTCCAAAATAAAATCCTAATGTCTTCGCGTATCGCCGTCGCTTGAGTTCGATCCCTACTGTCAACAATAAAAAATAAATTCAATAAAAAATTAAACAAATGTGGCACTTTGTGTTCATTTTGCTTTTTATAGCCTACCATTTTGAAAAACAGTTTAAAATGAATTACTCCAAATATGTCACGTGGTGTTGGCTATAAAACAAACGCTATCTCACGACCAATTCGAGGCGGGCATACACTGTGCGATGTCTGTGTGATTTCAGCAAGGTTACCTACTGACACTAAGCAAGTAGATCGCATTCGCATGCGATGTAAAGCCAAAGTTCAGGATTTGTGTGCTCACACTATACGTGCGACTTGACTGGTTGCGCCAAAAGACGATATCATGTATCCAGAAATATTGTCAAAACAAGCATAAGCTATCAATATCAAGATGATTTAGCATTTCCAATTTATGTATTAAATTATTATTAGTATAATTGTATTATTATTATTGTTATTAGGGAAGGCTACTTTTATTATTAAATTGGCTATTATAATTAATTTGCCACGCAATAATTTCATAGCGCATCACCGCATAACCAGCGCGCTGTGAGGATGGTAAAAGATTACATAGAAGCTTACTCCTCCTCACTGAAAATTGTCTAAAACATTTAGGTCGATTACAATGAATTATAGGCATATAATTAAAATTATTAATATGTCCGAACAATGCTATAATTAGTCATCAATGAAAATTAAAAACAGCTTTATTTCAAAAACATTGTTTAACAAATTAATTTAAAAAAAGGCACGGTGTAGATACAGGTGGCTTGGAAGACATGGGTAATATATGGTTAATCAATTTTGCTACACGAACTGGTAAGCAACAGTAAGCTATTTTGAGCTACAGAACTTAAAGATCTCCCTCTTTTCGTTTTCTTTGTTGCTGCAGATAAATTCTTTAAACTTCTGTTTTCGCACATGCGCAGTGGGGGGAAACCACTGAGATTAGGGCAATCGGTTTGTAGCTTTGCTGCAACAGGTGTCGTGCCGAATGCGTCTCTATATCACGCACTGTGTTTATCGTGCAATTTATACGCGAAAATTAGGTTTTTTTTCGTGCATATGATACGCATGGCTTGGTTTAGGTTCGGTTGAGTAGTGGTGTGGGACACATTATACATTTGTTTAGGATTAGTGGTGTGGGGTGCGTGTGTATTACACGTGCGTGTCATTTGCACGCGAAAACTGCGTTTTCACAGTTGTATCACCCTGATTTTTGTATTTATTTAAAACTTTATTGATAATGCAAAAATTAAAAACATGGAAGGGGTGTAAGTAATTATGAGATTAATTGCATTTTAGTGTAGGCCATATCTACAAAAAAAAATTCGCTGTAACATCACTGACCTTTATAAAGGTCTGGCCATGCAGGATAACCATTAATGTTGCTGTAAGTGTGAGCCTTCGTGTTTTTCAGATGTTGAATGTGTCTGCTGGCTTGTGGATATTAGATATTATCTGTTACTGTACATCCGTAGATTATGGTTTATAAAAAAGACAGAAGCCAGCTCTTCTAATGCTGCATGGCACCATCCAGAGCAGCAGATTTATCCACTACATTATCCTCAACTGTCCAAATGATCCTGGGATCCCTGTCACTCTAAATGCCCATTTACGGCTTTACCATTGCATATTTAGATCACCAGAGGGGTTGTTAATATGACTGCTGGCAATGATACCTTAATTACAACATAATCCAACCAGAGCAATTGCTCTCTGGCCTCTGAGATTGTAGCCTGCTTTCTGAAAAATCCATGGTGCCATGACAAAATTAGGCCTGTGTTTAATCTCCTCCCTTATGGATATTTCAAAATTCACAATCTAATGGTCACTGATCCAACATGTTTGATGAATGATAATCCTTAGTTTGACTAAACAAAGCCAGACATGCACTCTAGGCCATTTGAACAAAAGCATGATACTGTGACACTAGCTGGAGGCATGCAAAGACAGGGTGTTGTGAAGAAGTGTAAGTGAAAGGGATGTTTATGATGGATTCAGAAAGAGGGAAACAGAGGTAGAGCGCGAGAGAGAGAGAATGAGCAGCCTGCTCTCATACAGTCTGCACTGCACATCCAGAGGAATCTGGGGCATCTAATGGCCCCTCACCCACAATCCCTGCTCTCTCACTACATCTCTCTCACTCACTCACTCACTCTCTCTCTTTTTTTTTCTTCTTTTTTTTTTTTTTGCTGTGGGGCATGCTGTGACCCCACACCGTGGGAATCCGTGGTCCACAACGGATGACTTTAACTGTCTCACAAGAAAAAGGTTGAAGAGATAGAGCAAGGAACTGTCTCTCCCTTATTAGACCTTTGGTTATTCAAACGATAAGTTACTGGAAAGCCAAGAGAACCGTTTAATAAGGACCATTAATAATGTCCGTTTTGCATGGCATTTATCTTTATGCAAAATTCATCACAATAGAAAAAACACGCTATCAATGACAAACAATCATCTTGGTCAACTCATGCATGCATGAAAGTAGGCCTATATAAATGTATGACTTATTTTACGTTAATTGGAATGACGCACTTGATAATATACATTTATACCGTGCATTGAAGCGATTCTGAAATTGACTGTTGTTTTTAATAATTTGCCTGAATCCATCCAAAATTTCTATAAAAAAAATCTGTCAAAATATCTGTTTAAAATATTATAAAATTTGAAATGATTGCAGGAACGTCTGAATTTGTACTTTGAGTCTGAACGCCAGGCCACAATGGTAGCCTACGCTTTTCTCATTCTTTTGAGCAACACAAAGGCAATTATTCGGCTATTTCAAACTAACAAGACAGAATATGAAATATTAAACGCCCTTTAAATGTTTGAAGCCTAAAACATGTCAGGCCACTAAAACAACTTTTTCCCCCCTGTTTCATATGCTCGTACAGCCCGCAGTGTGGAGTACATGGCAATAAGCCCACTGTAGTCAACATGTCTCCGATGAAATCCTAAATGTTTTCCAGATAAGTATAGCCAACGAACGGGCTTCTCTATTTCCCCCCGTATTTTCTCTTGTTATAAATGGTGAAATATTAATGAACCATCGAGTAATGAATAAATGCCTCCGAAGACCACATGATATTTGATTATCTTTTGTCCATATTAATTATAGGCCTATTTTATTTTGAAATATTGCCCACATAAAGAAGTAAACGAAGTTGCTTATTGCACATTGTAATGTGTCATAAATAGCTTTGTTATTGTTATTATTATTATAGCTATATTATTATCGTTTTTATTATTATTGTTGCTGCTGTTATTATTATAAGGCCTATTATTAGCCTAGATATTTGATAGATATTAGTTTCGAGCGTAACTTGTTGATAATGTGCAGGGTCCAGGTTAAATTGTGTTCGAGGTAATGGTGCAAATCTAGATGTTGATGTTGTAAAGAAAGATCATTCTCTGTGTCATGACTGCAGTGCATGAAAATGAGCAGCTTCCCGTATACAGACGGTAGTTCTATAATCGGAGCTACGGGCAGCTCATACATCATGCAAAATGGGCCCGAAGGGTTTTCTTCAAATGAACTGTCTGGGTCTGTGGAAATAATATCAGGGGCTTTCCGTCAGAATGAACTTTTCCAATGTAGCCAGCCGTGAAATAATCTGACCCGACACTTTAAACCATCTGCGCTATCCATCCGCCTTCTTATTTATTGCGAGCTGTATTTGATACTATTCCAGTGTTGTTGTTGTTTTTTTAAATATATGATATGGCATCTCCACAAATCCGCATGGCTGACAGGTTTGTCCATTGATACCCGTCGCAAATCCTTATCAATTCCCAAAAGAATTCAAAATATTTCAGTGATGCAAGTGATAGCTTAAAATAAAAATAAAAATAACTAAAAAAATAGGCTAATTAAAATACCTTGGCTTAAAATAGCCTATTTGTTTTCAGTGATTAAATTTGAAATGGTCGATTATTATAACTGATTATGTAAGCTGTTAATAGAGTCTTTAGCCTACTGGTTACCAAAGATCAGTAGACTCGTATCCACGTGCAGCTGGAAGGCGGAATGATTTGTCCAGTTTAGACTCGTTTCATTCTAAACACCACGATATTAAATTTGACAGGCCAATGACTGTTCCGCTGAGTTGTCAGATGTTTTTTTTTTTTTTTTTTTTTTTTTTTTTTTTTTGCTTCAGTGGTCGTTATTCTTCACAAGCGAGAGTCCGGAGCTGACGAATGACTTCTTCACTGAAAATCCACACAACACACGGATGATCTTATTTAATGTCGTTTGCCATTTTAATCCGAGCCATTCTCTCGTCGCACTATAGCCTACGCTGCGGAAACGTAGATATTTGGAATAATAAAAAGCCAATCATGTCCTCTCCTGTGCTTAGACTATAAAAAGGCAGACGAGTGAGAGCTTAAAAATAACATTTCGTGTTAGATAAGACAACATTGTAGCCTACTTTATATTAAGCTTTAAAAATTTCGAAAAGTTTACTTAAAATGTGCGTAAAACGCGCAGTCGAGCGTAGTAACTCGCGGGGCTTGAGTAAAAGCAGAGGTCGCTGATGTTTACATTCTGAAAGGCGCTGTCGAGGTCTGGGAGGTGCTGAAATCTACTCGAGCTCCGTTCCGCGTGATTGGCACGCTTGACAGTGATTGACAGGCGTCCATGGAAACTACGCAACCAATCTACCAAGTCCAATAGAAAATCAGAAGCGGGCATCACGTCTTTTCCCTCCTCAAAAAATATCTTCATTCTTGCGCTATAATCTCGCGCCCTCGAAATCTCCAACGGAGGCAGCCTCAGACCGACAGAGCGACATCTCTATTTCTCTGCATCGTCAAGCGTTCATCAGCTGACTCTGGAATTGCCTTTTCGCCTGGATTCGACTGGGGGGAGAGAGAGAGAAAAGCCACATAAAGCAGGAAGCTTTGAGGTAGAAAGGACTCCGAGAGGAGAAGAGAAGCCTTCATGTTTCAGTTGCCAATCTTGAATTTTAGTCCCCAGCAGGTAGCGGGGGTATGCGAGACTTTGGAGGAGAGCGGAGACATCGAGCGTCTCGGCCGATTCCTTTGGTCGCTGCCCGTCGCACCAGCCGCCTGCGAGGTGCTGAACAGAAATGAGTCTGTGCTGCGGGCTCGCGCCATCGTAGCCTTCCACACTGGGAATTTCCGTGAGCTTTATCACATTCTGGAGAACCACAAGTTCACCAAAGAGTCCCACTCGAAACTGCAAGCACTTTGGCTGGAGTCGCACTACCAGGAGGCAGAGAAGCTCCGAGGCCGCCCGCTAGGGCCAGTGGACAAATACCGAGTACGGAAGAAGTTCCCTCTCCCTAAAACTATTTGGGATGGAGAACAAAAGACGCACTGCTTTAAGGAAAGAACCCGACATTTACTTCGAGAATGGTACCTCCAGGATCCTTATCCGAACCCAAGTAAAAAGAGAGAGCTTGCACAAGCTACGGGACTCACTCCCACTCAAGTGGGGAATTGGTTTAAAAATCGAAGACAAAGGGACAGAGCCGCGGCCGCAAAAAACAGGTGTGTTTTCCGATTTTAACCATTGGGGATATACTGAGCAAATATTTCATATTTTAGCAATAAAATGGTTATATACTAAGATGAGATATGTCGATCAAATCTAAAGGAAAGTCTAGCCTACATATTTAATAAAGGAAAGGCTAGGCTAATGTAGCCTATGTCAATGTCATTTGTCCTGTAACAAACACACAAATAAACAAACAGTCTTTAAATGGAAAAATCACAAATGGATTCATCAAAAAATGTGAACGGTTATTATTTGTAAGCATATAACCTAAGCGATGTATTTTTATGATTAAAACCGAAAATTGCAATTAAATTGGACAACTATCTTTATTTTTGTTTTACTTTTAATTTCGGAAAGAAAAAAGCGTAAAAAAAACGTCTAAATGTATAGCATACAAAATACTGTTACTTGTCCCTTTTGACCAAAAAGCAATGGCTATCGCTTTTGTTGCTGTGTTATTGTTTGGGCCTTGTCTTCATCTAAAGTCCTTATAGATATACAATTATAACAATTAACGAGAGCCTAAGATGTATAACAAAGAGTAAATTATGATTATGAAAATCTTTCTTGGTTTCGACAGTTAAGCTGAAGAAATTCTACCGTGATGTTAATAGGCTTTTTATTTTCTTGCAAGCTGTTTGCTGGAGTAATGCAAACAACCGTTTCTTACAGACTATAATTTACTCTATCAGATTGTGTTCTATATTTTGTTGGACATTTAAATATATAAGCTGTTATAATAACCTTTAAAAATTACCATACACCAAGAATGTTGGTTAAAACAGTTTAGGCCAGTTCACCACGAACACATAATATATTATATTACCACGAATATATTATATAGGCTATATATGTATTTTTTTCTAAATTGGAACTCTTTTTATTAAACATAGAATGCGCGAATTGCGAATGCGCGAATTGGCTGCAGCCTATAGATTTTATGTTCTTCCGGGGCATTCCGTTAGTGGGCTAAACCTGAAGCCTGAGCGGAGCATCATTTCATAAAATGTGCAGATTTCATACAAAGAATTTGCAGTTAAATATCTTGATTTAGCCCACGTTTTAACATTAATTGCACGTTCTTATTTAAAAATCAAGCAACACCTGAGAACCACTGATTTAGCTAATTTAAGAGGTTTTATTATTATTATTATTATTATTTATATTTTTTATATAGAAACCCCTTCATCTAAAACCCAGCCTTTTTCTTTTTTTTAAGGTTGCAACAGCAGGTGTTGTCTAATGGTTCGGTTCGGTCCTTAGCTGGAGAGGATGGTGCTGTAGACCGACTGGGGAACGCGTCGAGCCCTGAAGCGAGCCTGTCCAGCAAAGCCGCTGCGTCGGCGATCTCCATCACTTCAAGTGACAGCGAATGTGACATCTAACATCGCGCCGCAGGCTATACGGGAAGACTATGAGAAAATTAACACATACGAAGGAAATCGAGACAGACAATCAGCAAGATAAACAAGCACATTTGTGCCTGCCTTAACGTATCAGAGGCCGTGTTTTTATTTTATTTTTATTATTTTTTATTTGTAGGCTGTTAGCCTATACCAGCCTGGAATCTTGGGATTTATGGAATGCTTTATCTTCTTTAAAATGTATTTATCTTTTTGTGAAAGCAAAGTGGGGGCAAACACGAACAAATGACATGAGAAAAAAATAATATCTGAATTAAAGCTACTTTTGTAAGCAAAATCGACTGCCTCAAGCAAACAGGCCCTACGGAAATGATATTCACACTTTTTGTTCATTTTGAAAAGGACTTCATGGTGAAACATTTTACCTCCCAGGTTTTCTAAAGTGTTTACGCATTAAATTGTTGCTCTTATAGAATCTGATTTTCATTTGCTTGGTCATTTCAAGTCTGGTCATTTTTGGTGGTAAACGATCGACTTATATAGAGCAAGTGTGCGCCGATAGTGAAGATGAATGAAAGACTTGCCGCAAATAAAATTTTGATGATCAAGTAACCATACAGACTTATTCTCATCCATTAAAATAGGGTATTATTTCAAATAAGTGTTTATTTCTGATCTTTATAATTTATTATTATTAATATTATTATTATTATTAAAATGTGTTGGATTGTGTCATCTTTCCCCGGACAGCCTATTTTGTTAGCCTCAATAGCATTAACATGTGAATGCATTCACCCTTCATTTAGGCAGACAAACCACTTGAACTTTTGCCTCTGTATTCCTGGTATAAATGGTGCGAGGTTCATGGACAGCCAGTAATCGGTAAATGTAGGCTATAGTGGTGTGTTTAACCTGATCGCTTGCTGCGTGTCCAGACGCGTTAACCGCCCCGTGTGATTGGCTTTGCCGTCATGTAATGCTTTCTGACAGGAGAAGGTCAACGAGAGGGCGAAGCGCATTGGTTTCAGAACGAGCAAGCTAGAGAGGAAAATCATCTAAAGGCTATAATTTATTCATTTAAGCTTTAATTGCTTACAGAGATACTGCGAAACTGTGATCGTTTACTGAAGAAACTGCAAAATATGTAAAAAATTCAGTCTAATATCTATAGGCATCTAATTATTAGCCTATTTTAATTATTATAATCATAAATAGGCCTACTCATTTGGTGCTATTGCGAAGCTAATGTTTATTGCGTTTTTTCCCCCGTTTAGTGTTCACCGTTAAATTCCTTTAAGGTCACTTTTGTTCAGGGAAGGAAGGACAAAGTATCTTTAAAGTCTGTTAATAATGCTTGGCTACTGTTATTGGGGGAAAACGAGGCATAGATGTGGTAGGGGAAAGGAGAGCAGGCTATTGAGTTTGCAAAGGGACAAAAGCGGAAAGATTAGGTGAAAAGAGTGTTTCTGACAGTCAATAAGGTTGTCAAACTCTTCAGCGCTAATCAGCGCTAATGACCGCTTCTCAAACCCAACTGGAACAATAGTGAGCTCTTCAAAGCTCTGTTGGGGTTAAGGGGTGCTTTCTCCCCAACGAGCTCCGAAAATCCCTTTTCAGTGCATATTTATTACAATATCGAAAATATACTATAAATGAATGTGTGTGAATAGCATTATGGTATATCTATTAGGCTATTTCAGTCACAAAGACAACGCCGATAAAAGTCGTAAAAAAAAATGAAAATAAATATGGCTAATTATTTTGTTTACGGAAAACATTCGCTATAGTGCACTGGCTCGAATGAACATTTCATTAAATATCACTTTTAAAAATGAGCAGGGGCCTGCATTCACTGTCACAAAATGAGGCCATTGAGGCTATACCAATGAGTAGTGTATTAAGAATTCCTGGGTACCTATATAACAATCGCCATGGGTTTTTGTGAACATGACACAATGCAAATTTGTCGTGTTCAAGGCCAATCCACGAAACTGATATAGCTATACCTGATATATGTTTTGAACAGCAAAAGTGTATTTTATTACCATCATGTTCTCCGTAATTTTGTCTTAAAATATCTTAAATATTTAAACAGAACAGTTATCGTGGCAACTTAAGTATAACCAAACAATACCAAAAGCAGCTACTGAAATGGCTTAATAAGACGGAGTGACTTGATGCATAAGAAGCATTATAGAGTCCCATGGCCCAAGTAAGATAAGTAAAAACTGGTGTATACAACTGTTGAAGATTCTCCTGTTGGCTAAAAGACATACTGCAGTATTCCACTCATCTTCAAAATATCCCATGCAAACCACACAATATCTGGTGGACCAAGAGTCACAAAAATAGATAATACAAGCCATTATTTTCTATTCGGTTAAACTGGAGGTTATAATAAATACACACAATTTGCTTTCTTTGTATTTCACTGAACCAATTCAGGCTGTTTTTGTTGTGAAAAGCATGGAAAATATGAAATTTTTGCACACCGAATGCACAGTCCATCTTTTTTCTTTACACAATAGACGGCGTTGTGGTGCTTTTTACAGGTGAAGTCGCTTGAGTGTTTTTGTGGGAAAACAATTACACATATCATGTCACAATCATTTGACAGCCCATGTTTGCCATTTGGCGCTGAAAATTGAAAACTTTTTGTCCAACGAATTTGCACAGAATCATTTTTTCTCCAGAACATTATCTTCCTTTATGAAGAGTGGAACAGAAAAGAATCCAAATACATCAATACAACATTGCAATAACATCATTACAGTGTTTGCAAGGCCTGGGGTGCGTTTCCCGTACAACTATATAGCTCGCTGCTTAACTACCATAGTACGATGCATCGTTGGAGAAATCAACTAGCTAGTCACGACTGTTTCCCGAAACCGTCTGTCGCAAAGTATCGTTCAACCACGTTGGTTTATGACGTCTCGCACGTGGTGGACTAATAACTTATTTTAATTAATCTGTTTAAGATCGAATTAACGCTAGATTTTGTCATATAAGTTACAGACATGGCATCTGAAGACCATTTCTAATTTTTCTCAGTTATTTTGCTTTATTACCAGACTCAATATTTGGCTCGTTCTTACATAGTAGAGCACGTTCGCACATGCGCAGTCTTCAAAAACGGTGCTTTAAATCTCTTGACAAACTAAAAGACATAAATTACATTTGTATGTATTCTAAATAAATAACACGGGTTGTACTGAATGTCAGCTTGCTTATTTTGCTAAAGATAAGGATTTATTCAGTCTACATCTAATGTAAACTAGAAACTATGCTTCTAACGACAGCTCGAGAGCTGTCGTTCCAACCACACAAGTTTGCGATGATGTTTGCGAACGTTCGTTTGAACGATGGTTTCGGGAAACACCAAATCGTTGAACTATGCTGATAACGACGGAACTTGCGACCATAGTTGGCTAACGATGCTTTCGGGAAACGCACCCCTGTCTGGTGATAAAACAAGTTGTGTGCTGGCTACTGTACGTATTTGTTTCCAATGGGTTAAACCTTGGATCTAGAAGGCCATGAAATGATCAATGAAATGTCTCCATTCATTTTTATTATTTATTTGAAAGGACAAGGTCCTTTGTGAGGGAATGTATTTTTCTGTCGAAACTGGAGACAGGGGATGTAAATATGCTTGGATTTGTTAGAGCTGAGCGCCCTCTGCTGTTAAGACTCATCTGCCAATCTTCCCATACCATGGCTCAAACAAACAAACAAATAAATAGATAGGCTGTGCGAGCAGCTATCAATTAGAGCAGAGCCACTTCGAACACATTTTCGTTTTTGCTTATTTAGTTAGCCTAAAACTTTACATTTGTTGTAGAGCATCAGTATTGTCATTAATTTGAGTGATGATAGGATATAAAAGTGGTATTAATTAATTGTAGCCTATGTGAAACAGTTGCAGCCAGTTTTTCATTTCTTGTAGTAGGCTATAGGCTGCAATTATTTATATATCACCCATTCCAATTGGTCATGGCCTAACGAGTTAGCCAACCTACCAATGTCTAGGCCTAACTTTAATTTAAGGCCACTTGATCTGCACAGATTGCGGAATATCGTTTTAAAGCGATATTTCTATTCTAAAATATAGAGTACAATGGATTTGCAATACTAAAACATTACATAATTTCGTTTATTTTAAGCACTTTTACGGATCGCATGGTTATTGATTGCATGGCCTACAGCTCCAGAACCCTGAAGGGTCGCGGCATGAGCGCGAGCACTGTAGAAAAGAACTCACGGCAGTCAAGTGTCACAAGACTGAATTCAAGAATGTCCATCATAGATACTAGTAGAATTATGTTTGATGTGGGGGAGAAAAACATGAAATCTGTACAGAGGAAGCTGTTAGTAAACAAACTTAAATCATTCACGTCAATAGGTGTCAGCATCCATTGACGCTTTTTGGGACGAACCGTATAAGAACCAGGGCTGCGTTTCCCGATAGCGTTGTCTCTTAGCGCGCTACGAAGACTCTAAAGGTATAACTTAACTAAAGGTATACCATTTCTAGGCGTGGAACCATACCTCAGGAAGCTGCTTAAGATATAGCCATGCCTTCTTACTTGCGACGTTACCAGGTGCTGTCCGTGGCGATGGTGGTGCTGAATTGGTTTACATCGATGGCTCGAGAATCAATTATTCTCTCGTGCAGGGGCTGCTTCACTGGCATTATGTGAGAAAGCGATGTTCTTTATAAAAGAAGTACTTTAGAAACAGTTGAAATTGCATTTATTAGGACTCATGGGATATTATAAAAAATTATCCAAACTATAATAGGCTATAATAGCCTAGCCTACATATTTTAAAATAGTTGGCTATCATATATTGCTGCCACAATAACAATTTCAAATGTTTACGTGCTTTCTTCTCTTTCCCATTTTTGTTCGCTGAGGTGGAGCTGCGATGAAATATTGTTCTTGTAAATACTTTCCAGCATTTTAGTAATAAAAGTGTACATCTTAGGTACGGTGTTCGGCAGTGATCAAAAAGGATTTAAACAGCGAATTTTGAATCTCTTCTTGTAAACTCAGAGATGTGGATTCAAACGGCAATTAAATTACCACACGACCAGTTTGTCAAAAAACAGTAGGTAATTTGGGTGGGTTGGGTGAGAAAAAAACAGTAGGTAATTTACGCGGGTTGGGTGAGAAAAAAACACTGACATTATGGATTCGGACGGCAATAAAATCACCGACTTACCCCGTAAATGTTTAAAATACCGTACGAGCCCATGAGAAACAATTAGCGTGCAAATAGGACTTAACTGACAGTAGCCTATGCTTCCACTAGCCTTTGAAAGCGCTCCGCAGACGGCGCCATCTTTTAGAACAACTGTATCGCTGCCATAGTTTGAGCAAACTCCCCACCACAATCATTCCCTTTAAATAGACTAATAAGCCTTTAATGGTTTACCAGCTGATGTACCTTTGGATAATATAATAAAAAATCTAACAACAATTAGTGTAATTGCAATTTAATTATTTGCATGAAAACACTTGAATTAGCCTGAACACTGTCTGGGTGTGTTAAAACTTCAGAATTATATTCGTATAGACCTGCAACAGTGATAAGGTAAAGCTAAGAGTGGTCCAGACCAACCTTCCGAACGTATGACTTACAGAAGGTAAACTTAACTAAGAACGTTTCGGGAAACATGTATTAACGATAAGGTAGGCCTACAGCTTATGTATTACATTAATGTATTACATGTAGTGTAATTATTTATTACATAATAATGTAATAATTATAAATAAAACATGTAGTGTAATGTATTACATTATTGTAATTATGTAGTAGGCCTACAGCTTATGTATTACAGCTTAAGGTGTAACTTAAGCACGACGCAGCGTTGAGAAGGTTTCGGGAAACCCAGCCCTGGGCCAAGGTCGTGTGGTGATTTAACTGCCGTCCGAATCCACATCTCTAAGTTTACTAGAAGAGATCACTTCAAACTTCACTGTTTAAATCCTTTTTGAACACTGCCGAGCACCGTACGTACGATGTACACTTTTACAGTTTTTCTTGATTGCTTAAACACTATGACCAGGCTTTTGAACTAAAATTTCAAAACCATTTCCCTAAACTATAAACACTATTCCCTTGTTTTGACACATGAGTCAGATTTGTTGAACTGTCCCTGCAAAACTCTAAATCCCTTAATTTATCATTGCTTACACCATGTTGTCATGTATAAAGCACTAGCATTCATTATTGTTCACTCAAGTCAGCACAGCTTCAGCTCAGCTAGCACACAATTACCCAAGTGGAAATAAGAGTCAAAATTGATCACACACCAATCAGAACCTTCAATAGATATAAACGAGTCAGTTCATTCAGTTTTGGAACAATGGACCCAGAAAGACATGAAGGAAGAGGTCGAGGACACTGGAGTGGAGGAGTGGCTCCAATATAGCCTGTGATGTGGACAAGATTCTCTGGCCTGACCCAGACCAAAGACGGGATGCTGAGGCAGAATAATTTTTGTGTTTTTGTGTGTGTGTTGTACTGTGTAGTACATGAATGAATACAAATGTGCCAATGTCTCCATTGGTTGTGTCTTTTGTGTTCATCGTGTGAAAAGGTTTGTGAGGGGGGAACCACATAACTTACCAGTTTTGGAAATGTTTTGAATTTATTGCACCAGTAAGACTATGTTGTAGTGTATGTGTTTGTGAGGGCTTATGTGTGATGTCTGAGGGCAAAGTTTGTTTTTTCAGCAAGAGTGAATGGTTTTGAGTGTAGAGCTTCATTTTGACCTGAAAATGGGATGTTTGGGGAATTGGGTGAGACGTTATGGATTTGTGTTTACTGTATATGAGGCATAGTTTCAAGAAATGTGTTTAAAAGCAATCGAGAAAAACTGTATTAGGCTACTGACGTGCTGGAAAGTATTTACAAGAACAATATTTCATCACAGCTCCACCTCAGCGAACAAAAAGGAGAAAGACATTTTGCACGTAAACATTTGTAATGGGCCGTTATTGTGGCAGCAATATATGATACAATTTTAAAATATGTAGGCTAGGCTATAGTTTGGATTATTTTTTATAATATCACATTAATCCTAATAAATGCAATTTCCACTATTTCTCAAGTGATTATTTTATAAAGAACACCGATTTCTCATATAACGCAGAGAAGAAACCTCTGCGTGAGTGAATCATTGATTCTCGAGCCATCGATATCAACCAATTCAGCACCATCGCCACGGACAGCACCTGGTAACGTCTGACGTAAGACGGTATGTTAAGCAGCTTCCTGAGGTATGGTTCGGGAAACACGCCTAGAAATGGTATACCTTTTAGTTAAGTTATACCTTTAGAGTCTTCGTAGCGCGCTAAGAGACAACATTATCGGGAAAAGCAGCCCTGCTAACAAGAAAAAACTTACATAGTGCACGTGTAGAATCAGATTTTCATCAAAATAATGAAACATTTTAAAGACTCATGGTTGTGTTTATGACTCTGTAGTTTGTTTGGGTATTTTTAGAGTGACCACACCTCGGTATTTAACCATATGTTTTTGTTTGTTGTTTTTCAGTATTCGATGAATAGAAATAGATACGATGAGACGTCACAGAAAAACGTGAGACGTGGATTTCAACGAGATAGCAACATCCATTGCTAAGTGGAGAGTGGTATGTGATTTATACTCTTAGGAGTTGTGCTGTAGGTTCAGCTGTCATTTTATTTAAAGGCACAATATGTAAGATTTGTTGTATTAAAATATCCAAAAACCACTAGAATAAATGTTATATATATTTGTTAACTTGTGCAGTCTACTTTAGGCTAATTATCCCAAATGTTTCCAACAAAGTTTAAATCCATATAGCCTATACCCTCGATTTCCGTTTTTACTTCCTAGCATTTACCAAAGACGCTTTAATATATTTATGCGTTTTATTAGGTGAGCAACAGTTTGGATACCTTTATTGACAGAAAACTAATCATTGTTAAATTACTCAACACAGTTTATTGTTTGAATCTCTTGTTTTTTCTTGATTTACCGCGAGTGACATTGTACCTCATATGCAGAGGTGGGTAGAGTACCCAAAAACTGTACTCAAGTAAAAGTACAAGTACTTATAGAAATATTTACTCAAAGTA
Source organism: Leuciscus leuciscus (assembly GCF_965113295.1). NCBI lineage: Eukaryota > Metazoa > Chordata > Actinopteri > Cypriniformes > Leuciscidae > Leuciscus > Leuciscus leuciscus. The sequence goes on along the minus strand of NC_138743.1, from coordinate 26,236,876 downwards.
AAAGTAAAAGTAATAATCTTAATAGTTACTTGAGTAAGAGTAAAAAAGTATCCAATGAAAAAACTACTCAAGTAGCGAGTAACTTACTTCGGATTATATATATACTGTATATATATATATATATATATGAAGAAGACTTCAGATGCAAAAGCCTCTGAGTGCCATCTGAAACTTTCTTCTAAAACAAGCATTTTTATCAAGCTTGTATATTTAAGTTCAGTAATTTCACTTTAATGACAATTAATAGGTACTTTTCATTGCCATTTAAGTGAAATAACTGAACATAAACGTACAAGCTTGATAAAAATGCTCTTTTAGAGGCACTTAGAGGCTTTTGCATCTGAAGTCGTCATATATATAAAATTATATTATTTAGATGTTTTATTTTTATTTAAATTACTATTATTTTCATAAGTAGATTGGCTCTCTTTGCAACAAAAAGCCTTTTCTCCCATCTGTAGTCCGAAAAAGAAAATCATTGCCTGTCCTTTGGTTTGTATAATAGTAATATAACTACATTTGGATTTATTAGACAATGTCGAAATAAAGTGAATCTGCAGAGTGTTGCATTCAAAGGCAAGCAATTGACACAGAGAAGAAAGAGTTAAAACTCTTCACATGTGCTCGCGCTCATGACTGCTACTGAACATCTGAACACAAAAAAAAAAAAAAAAAAAAAAATGTAAGTTACATCGACGAATCTTCTTCTGTCGGTTCTCCAAAATATAATGTATATTTCTGCAAGCATGTTTAAACTGGTTAACTGTGTCTACGGCAGGCAATTAAAGGCATTCGTTTTCAAGTCGAGTTCGCAGTTTCGCACGCCACTGCGCAACAATACACACAAACTACCGCGGGATGGCGGGTGTTCATAAACTGTGGGCAATGGTAGCTTATTTAATGTAAATTAATGTATATGTCCAAAAAACGGGTAATGTCATACTTTCTAGTAGAGCTATCATGGCGTAATAATCTGTTTGGTTGTAAAATGTATTACCTGAGTGAAATTAAATCGAGTAGGCTATATCGTCCTGTGGAATCATTCATTCACAGACAGCTTACGAAGATGTTCAACTAATAAAGATCTTCATCGCTGGCAAAAATATGATGCATTTGCAGATTTGCTCTCACTTGACTGTACTGTAGGTCCACGGCCACTTCATCCAACGCTCTTGATGTCCTTAAATCTTCCTGTTACGACTCCGAGTCCAGTGTGAATTGAAATCGCTTCAGATGATTCAGTGCGTGCAGGAACTGATCAGTTCAAGTTCATTCAAACTGATTCGCGAACCGATTTAGACAGATCTGCCAACTTGTTTGATGAAGACTTTGAACAGAATCGACTCAAAAGAGTGACTCATTTGTGAATTGAGCATCGCTCAAGCCCAGAAAAAAGATACATCGCACATACGCATTTAACAACACATATTGCATTAAAATAAAGTAACGAGAGGAACGTCGCCCAACGTAACGAAGTAAAAGTACAGTTTTTTCATTAGAAATGTACTCGAGTAAAAGTAATAAGTACCCACATTCAAATCTACTCTTAAAAGTAAAATTTTTCCAAAAAAATACTCAAGTAAATGTAACGAAGTAAATGTACTTCGTTACTACCCACCTCTGCTCATATGACATTATTTTGTCAAGTGGCTAACATGATAGCATATCACAAAGATCTTTATTTGTAGTAAAAGTAATACAGCATTATCTCTGCCATACAATATAAAAACACACACAAATATTTTAAAAAACCATTTATCAAAACAAGTCATCATAGCTTTTATTAATATGATATTCTAATCGATCTACTGCAATGTGCAACAAGTAGAGTAACGTTATAACATAACTTTCCACACTGTCTAATGCATTTTTAGTATGATTGTTTTGATCAAGTTAGACAGCGCTACGTTACCCCACAATTTTAATTCGTCAGATTACCTGTATGAGTAATTCAGCACTTGTTTTATTAGAATTAGATAAAATAATGTGCATTTAATTGATCAAACATAACTGTAACGAGGGAATGAGTCAAACATAACTTTAATCATAACATAAACATACACGTTCGTTCTGCTCCCATGGCTCTCGGCCCTGCCCTGCTTCATACTACAGTAACGTTAGTAAAACTGATGCTAATAATACATTAGCTCATCCACGAACATGATTTCTGCTCGATTCCTGTCTGATTGCTTTCTGTGTTTTCTGTCAGCTGTGGAGGTGAAGACAACAACTCCCATGATTCCACGCTCATTCACAGCGTCATCAAGCTACGCCTTTGTTATTGTTTTAAATAAGCCAACTCTAGCATACTGTGCCTTTTCGTTGTATGATTTTGTAAAAGACGCCCCCTGGGGCTAGACGTCCTCTTTAATTTTTTTTTTCCCCCTCTTGGCCATAGATGGCGCTGCCATAAGCAATTTTACTGAAAGGCTTTGCTCCTCTTAATTTCGACTTCATCTGAGCAACAATTGTGAGATTTATTCTATTTGACACAGAAATTCATTTAAATTAATAAAAAAAAAAAAAAAGTTGTAAAGTTGTACGTTGCAGGTATTCATTTAATTGTAATCCTGTGTTGTTGATTTTTTGTTTTGTTTTGTTGATTTGATCATTATAAATTAAATTTGTTTTTAATATTTTACACTCATAACAATTTTTGTCCCAAAATGAACATGCCAATGGTTGCATTTATTTACTCTATTTTTTATTTTATTTTTATAACACATCATCATCATCCAGTAAATGCCAAACTCGTATCTAAACATGTTAGTATCAGTAAGCGGACATTGTTCTTAAGGGAATCTTGTCCATGCTACTAAATTTACCTCTGAATGCAATTGAGTGCTTTACTTGATAGGCGGACATTTTGGTGGTTGTTCCCATTTTTCTTGAGCTAGAGCTGCTTCTTCAATACTTTTCACTTCCATGAGCTCCAAGTGGCACCTTAATTCTTTAGAAAGTTGGACAAAGCTTCTCGGTTGCTCGTTCAGTGATCTCTTATCTGCAAGGTTGGCATTGTCCTTGTTAAGTAATGTAAGAAATAGGTCAAGGTTATGTTAAGAATTATAGATGTCGTTTTAGAACATTATTGATGGGACTTAAAAGTAACATTGACTCCGCAGTTACAAATATAACATATATATTGATTATCCTTCTACTGCAATGTGAAGCCACATTTATTTTAAAAAATAAAAATTCCATAGGCTATTTGAATGACTATGACCTTCCTGTAAATCTACTCTCACTGTTGTAGTTCTTTAGTCTTGTACAGTTTCAGCACCAAGGCCAGTGCCTTGCAGTCTTCACATGCTTTTTTCCACAAAGTGCTTTTACGTTTGCATTTGTCTAACGGTGCATTACTTCTATTTCTGTGAAGAAGAAATATTTGCTCAGTCAGTATTTTGACACTAAGGTTTAAAAAAAACAAAAAAAATGTTTTATCTGTTTTGGAGAGTGGTTACAGAGACTTTTCTACTGTGGGAAAAAGTCCCTTAACTGTTAACTCCCAAAATTTCATCTCTAATTCAAATGTAAATCCAGACATAGCCTGCGCTTTATGTAATTTATCAGGTGGGTATTACAGCTACAGTTTTTAAATAGGTACATGCTCTTTATTATTTCTTTTCATTTTATGATGCAGTATTTTTTTTAATCGATTACTGATTAGGTTAATCATAAATATAATAGGGACATTCTTATTTTACTTTTCTTAAAATAACTAGAATTTGTTATATCAGATCTGGTGTTGTATGATTAATAACTAATTAACTTTTTTCCCACAATTGCAAGCGTTTAAGCAGATTGTGTTGACTGGTATACAAACTCTCTCCACTAGAGGGCAGCAAATATAGCAAAATGCAGCACTTTTACACCATTTATTCTCGAACAAGCCGTGTTCTTTCATTGGCTTGCGTAATGTCAGTTTCACATAATTAATTGAGTGCTCAATCAGAATACTTTATAAACTACATGGTTTTGGATTGCATCAAAGTTAATTAGTAACTTTGTTACATTCTAAAATTCTATAAACTCTAAAAAGCTCTGACTCTTGTAATGCCCATTAATAACCAAAAGATGGAGGTCTACAATGACTAAGACACTATAACTCTTGACTGGGTATTGATGGTGGGGGATGGGAAGCTTACAATCATCCTGCATCTGTATTGGTTTCATTTTGCCAGTCTATGTGACATCCATTGATTTACTAATGGTATCAGTCAAATACATAAGCATTTTTGTGAAAAAATGTTTACAGACTGACTGTACTGACCAACCACATGGCCTACTCACACAGTCAGACAGATATGAAAATCATAAATGCCTGAATGAAAATAAGCAAATAGCTATAAAAAAAAAATTCAGGTTGTCTCTGAATGCCTCATGAAAAACAAGTGATACACACCACCTGTTGATTGCTATATTATCCAATGACATGACTCCCCTAAACAAACATTTATATTCCTGCATGACATGCATGTCACTTTGCTCTTAATGAAAAGATGTAAAATGACTCTCTTTTTTTAGAGTGATGACCAGGAGACAAAAAGTTCCCCCTTTACATGAGACCTCAAACCTGCAGTCCAGATGGCATGGCTTTAGTGCTCCTTGTTAATATGGCAGCGCATGAATGATGCAGTGACTTGTCCTGAAAACAAAATTGATCCCACAACAGATGCACTGATGGGAAATAGAACATTAGCATGCTTTTTTCCTTTGTTTCTTGTTTCATTATTGGCAATATAAACATGCACAAAAAATGTCATGCAAGCTAAGGAACATTTTTTTCCCTAAGCAAAATGTCTAGATTAATGTCCAGTTAATGTCTGAGGAGGGATGCTGACTTGAAATGTTACAGTAGAGGTTTTATAAATAACTCTGGTCTCTGGTTTCTGCAGCTGTCACCAAAGTTAATTCCTGTTCCTTGTATCTCTCTGAGGACGCTCTGTAAAGTCCTGGTGCTCTGGATTGCTTATATACATTCAAGACCAGAAAACATGCTGTTATAATGGAAAGGCCACTGAGAGGCATGAAGTACAAGAACTGTGCAATAAGACTATTTGTTGTGGGTTTTGACTTTTTTTTTTTTATTAATAAATTCGATCTTTGAATATATTCAAAGATTCTTATCACTGGAATCTATTCTTTGAATAGAACACGTCTATAACATTTTTTTTTTTTTATTTTGAATATATTCAAAAGAGATTCAAATTAAGATGATGAAATAGAAAGGCCTGGACATAAAACATTGGGTTTGATCTTTAATTTTTTTCTGCTTTAGATGAAAAAGTTTTTCTTTGCAGTCCCTGAATAGAATGGTGCTCAACTACCTTCCATTTAGTTTCTTCCTGTATCCATAATTTGAAGCTTATCTTGCAATGTGAAACAGATCCTGGTTAAGGTGTGTTAAACCCTCATGCAACCCAGTAATTCTGGTTGAGGAGTGACGGATGCAGACTGAGCCACTGAATCTCTGTCCTCTTCATTATTATCCCTGTCCCGCACACTGAATCTGACGGTCCTTTAGATGAGACCGGGTGCTAATGAGGCTAAAGCGGCCTCTTCCGTGGGGATCTGAGTGAAGAACACCTAGGGCGCAGTGGCCTGGTTTCACTCTTCTGATATTACATTGAAGCAGCTTCCATAAATTCAGTTCCTATGATGTTAAATTAGATGAGGACATTGGAGGAACTAAGAATCAGATGAGGAAGTTATTTTTTATTTAATTTTTTTGATTGACATGTTTTTAAACAAATTTGCACACACACACAAAAATTATATATTTTTTTTGATCATATGTAATCCGCACACTGTAAAAAAAATATTTTCATGATTTGTTATCACAATGTTTTTTCTTTTGTCAAATCAACTTAGATCATTTATGTGGTTCAGATAATATAATATTTTGAGTTTCTGTTGAATAAACCAATTTCCATTGTATTAACTAAAAGTTTTCATTTCAATGAACTCAAAATGTTAAGGCAACCTGGTTATTTTTTTAAGTTAAACCAACAATATATATTTTTTACAGTGTATTATTAATGACAATTAAATAAATATTGATATAAATTGGAGTCAATACAATGTACAATGGGAGGGATGCAGGTGGTTGGGGTTGTGGTTGACATTGGATGATGTGTGGGATTGATGGCAGGCCAGGGGATGAACAAAAGGAATGGAAAAGGAATGGACATTTTCTTTTAATGCTTTTTAACAAGGAAAGAATTAAAATAAATAATAGTGGAGGGGAGAGACTTAAGCAATAAAATGATATTAAAATGCTATAAATAGATTTTTATTTTATTTTAAATAAACTGTTCTTTTGAACTTTCTATTCATTTTAGAATCCTGAAAGAAATGTTTCACGGTTTCCACAAAAATATTAGGCAACTGTTTTCAACAATAATAATCTTTCTTGAGCAGCAAATCAGCATATTAGAATGATTTCTGAAGGATCATGTGACACTGAAGACTGGAGTAATGATGCTGAAAATTCAGCTTTGCCATCACAGGCATTTTCAAATATATTCAAATAGAAGTTTTTTTAAAAATTGTAATAATAATTCTCAATATTTCTGTTTTCACTTTATTTATTTTTATCTAATAAACACAGCCTTGGTGAGCAGACTTCTTTCAAAAACATGAAATAATCTTATAAACCCCAAACTTTTGAGCAGTAGTGTATATATGTGGATATGTATGATATAGAACAGATAACTAATGTAACAATGATTGCACTCAATGGACTGAGATCATTTTTCTGCATCTAGTTTGAACTCTGGCTGTTGCATTTTATATATATTGAGCTTAATTATGACTTTGGGGCATCAGGCCAAACGTTTGTTACAGACTTCAAGTATTAATAAGAATTATGAATGCATAAACGAACCTTTTGGCATCTTGAATTGTCAGAATAAATCCTTAACCATATTTGGGTTCGGAACCAAGAGATTTGCTTTTGAGCACAGGATGATAAACTCAGGATAGTGACTGATCCTTTAAATTGTTTGCCATTTCTATTAGTATACAATGCAGAGACGATGAAGGACTAGTGATGATTTTATTCCTTACACAGAGCTGTCCAGGCTTGCCTCGGCATAAGAGACGCAGAGGACATCAAAGGTGTTTCCAGTTTGTCTTACCTTATGACTTTATGCTTTGTCACTCATTTAACTCTCACGATATGCTTCAGTGAAGCATGACTAGCTCTGCAATGAGCAGTGACAGACAGCACTAAACATTCCGGGACAGCTGCGTGGACTAGAACATAAAAGAGAAAGAGAGCTTGCTTGGTTTCGCAACATGTGACTGCTAAAGTATTTAAGCTTTATTGCATGAAAACATCTAAATGCATCCCTTTTTTTTTTCTTCTTCACTTTGTCACCTTCTCCCTGAGTCACCTCTCCCTCCGGCATCCTTGTCTTTTCCCTCTCACTCCCTCATCTCACTCTTCCCTCCATCATCTGTTAGGTGAACAGTATCCGCCAGGTTTGTGAGCCTCTTTTGTCTTGGAGCAGGAGATGTTGGCGCAGCCGGATCATGTTTCAAACTTTCATTTCCTGAAATGTTTGAGGGAACATCCAGGGTTTTATCAGTGCCCGTTACACTGAGTGGAAGGGGGAAGGAGCTCGAGTTACCTGGCCGGTCACTTAGCCATCAATGAACAAACGACTCTCTCTTTGAGCTGAGATCAGGGGGCTCATACAGGCCCCCTCCATTATGATTCATTTTTTGCACAGCGCTCACTCGGACACACACATGCACATGCGAAATGTATCATGCATCTACTGTAATAACGATATATATGCTTGAGTTAGACATTTCAGAGCAAGACCTTCAGTGTCAAGGTCAATAAAATGGTTCCTCATCTAAACTATATTGAGCTTGTCTGTGAACCCAACACAGACATACAAGAAGCTACACAGTATCTTAAAGGGATAGTTCACCCAAAAATGTAAATCGTCATCATCACGGTACTTACTGTCATGTTGTTCCTACCCTGACTTTCTTTCTTCTGTGGAATATAAAAGGTAATATTTTGAAGAATGTTTTAACTGTTTTGCCCATACTATGTAAATGGGGCCCATAAACAAACACTATAGACATTTTGCAAAAAAAAATTTTTTTATGTTTCACAGAGGAAAGAAAGACATGGAGGTTGGGAACGACCTTGCCTCTTGGACACAGATCAAGATGTTATGACAGGCTGTCTGTCAGCACTGATCACCTGTGAGTCTCCTCCCACAATGCCCCTCTTCACCTCTGTAATTGTGCGTGTCTTCACCTCTGCTCTCCACAGGAAGGATCTGTGTTTGTCAAGTCGACTTAAAAAAAAGCCCAGTGCGGAAATGTCCAGCGTGAAAAGACCACTTGGTTTGTTCAGTTTAGAGCTTCAGAATATGTGTGGTAAACTGTGTTCTCACTCACCTTGAATGATCTCTTGGTGCGTCCCAATTCACATTCTTGTGCACTATTCTATGACTTTTTTATATATATTTTTTTATAAATAGTGCGAGTAGTGTGTTCACACTGAAAATTCCAAATAGAAAAAGTGCACTTTAAATACCAAGATGATGCACTTAACTGAAAAATGTAAGTGTGGAATGTTGGATACGTCTTGCACTCAACTGTCGGAGTTTTAATTAGGCTATGTAGCGAAGGGGGAGGGGCATTCACTACATGAGTAAGTACATTTGGGACATTGTCTTTGTGAGACTTTCTGAGATCATCGTTATTGTTGTATCACTTCTTAATGGATCTAGACCTTACTTATGATTTCAAGGGATGCACATTATTTAAATTATTTCCATGATATCATTACTTATGATCATTACTTATGATTTCAACTAGGGATGCACATTATTTCAATTCTGTCCATGTTATGCTGATTACCGATAAATGGCCAATATTAAAAGTGTCTATACTATTTTATTTAAATACATTATAAATAAAACACTGGAAAAATCATTCATTTTAGATTCTATAAGAACATTTAAGCATCACAAAATTATAATGTATGGAATAAAAAAATATATTCATTTTACTAACAATTCAATTTAGCAGTTATGTATAGATCATGTTATGTTTCTAATATCTTAAGTCTCTAATGCTCACAAAGGGTTCATTTATTGATCAAATATACAGTAAAATTTTATTGTGCTGCTTAATATTTCAATACATTTTCAGGATTCCTTGATGAATAGAAAGTTTAAAAGAAAATATGTATTTAAAATAATTTTTAATATACATCTTTACTGTCCCTTTTGATAATTTTACTGACCCCAGACTTTTGAGCAGTGGTGTGTGTATTTATTTTCTAGAATTTTCCTTCCATTCTGCCCGTGCATGAATTGTATATTTGACGGATATATAAATATGGAACTATTCACCACACAGACAATTTGTACATTTCCATTCTAGAAAATATACAGTATATACACACCAACACACTAATGTAGGCTATATATATATATATATATATATATATATATATATATATATATATATATATATATATATATATATATATATATAGTTGATACTTCACATCAACTGGAAAACTTCTCAGAAAACGAGAATGTGTGTGGTAGGCTATATATGTGTGAACATGAGTGTGTACATATTAATGTCAATTTATATGAGCCTGTGCACTCTACACATCGGCTCCTCCGTGGTCATCACCCTTAAATACCTGCTCTGTGAACCCTGGAGCGACTGACGCCAAGCTCACAGCAAGTCTGTGAAAAACCCTTGCCCTCTTACTCTTCAGACGCTGCTGATGGAGGACTCCCTGCCTGGGTGACAACTGCCTCCACTCGTTTATCAGTGGGGCTTGGCTTTGAAACCTGAGCCTCTGTGACCGTTTGGAAGTAATCCGTTACCCAGCGCTGCAGAACAGACCATGACCATCGAGGGTGCTGGGAAAGCGTGTGACCTTCGAGTTTTTACTGATAAAAGCGTGAAGTCATGCCAAATTGGTGGAGTAATATTGCTGTCTTTTTGACAAATCTATAAAAGATAATAGCTTCCCCAGACAGGAAGCTCATCTGAAATCAGCTGTACAGAGAGATGACGCAGCGGCAGGTGTGCGGCACAGGTTTAGTCTGCCTTTTATGACGCGTGTTTGCTCAAGTGCAAGTGTTTGTCAATGCATAAGGGAACGTGGCATGCCTTTTTTTGAGGGACATTGACAATAAGTTCCCTGTTGAGTGTACCGAAGTCTGAAGCTCTGATTATGTTTTTTTCTTTTTTTCTTCCTACATGATAATTACAACAATTATTGTATTGTAATGTAAACGTTGATGTCGTTGTAATGGAACACAATGCTGGTTGATTGGCAGTCGGAGAAACGCGCAGTCACTGTGGTGATGCCATTAGTCATGACTTTCCTGTAAGGTGATACAGTGTTCTGCACTGTGCTCGTTCATCTTGCTTCCTTCTTTTTCAGGGGTGCAAGAGTTTAGCTTCAAATCTAATTAAACACTTCTGATCCAGCTAATCAAGTCCTACAGGTAGGGGTGTGGAGCAGAGATGGAACTAAACTCTCCAAGACTGTGGCCCTCCAGGAACAAAGTTTTGCACCAAGGGGTTATATATGTTTGGTGGGAGAATGAAAAGGAGTAAACAAATATTTAAAAATATATATAATTTGCTAAACATTTTTTTTTTATTTATGAAGGAATTGGTCACCCTTTCTTCTGTGGAACACATTTTTTTTTTTTTTTTTTTTTTTTTTGGGCAATGAAATTCAGTGGGTCCAATGTTGATTTAGACCCCAATGACTTTCATTGTATGGACAAAAACAGCACAAAAGAAAAGTGTTCCACAAACGAAAGTCAGTCATACAGGTTTGGAATGAAGGTGCACACATGATGACATAATTTTCTTTTCTTAGAAATTACTTTAATAATGAAATAAGAAAATAGAATGTTATTTAATAATATTGATGGATCATGTTTCTTTGATTTATGAATGTGTATTGCAATAAATGTTCCATTGGGATTACAGAGTCCACTACAGTTAATAAGGGATTCTCAGCATCTCTCCAAGGCCATATTCTTTGACACACAACCATATGGAAAACCACTTTCACTTTTTTTCCACTTTTTTTGTGCAAATGCCTAACCATTCCTGAGCTTTCCAGTGATTTATTATAAGCTGTTAGAACAAACTAACATTTGCCGTCCCACGCAGAACGTCTTAATCTTCTAAATTCTAAGGTTTGTTTAAACAGTTTATGTCTATCTTTTATCAACCATCCGTTTGTTAATTTAGCATTTAGCTGCTGTAGTCACACAGATTCCTCCATTTGATATTTCAAATCTTTTCAGTCTGTACAGCTTCCAAACATTTTGCTGTGTGTGTGTGTGTGTGTGTGTGTGTGTGTGTGTGTGTGTGTGTGTGTGTGTGTGTGTGTGTGTGTGTGTGTGTGTGTGTGTGTGTGTGTGTGTGTGTGTATGCTGTTTGTTTGTCCCGTCTTGTAATCCTATGATGCCTCACTGAGCCAAACCTCGAGGCGAGGGATGACCTGAGCTCAGGTGACAAAAGGTAATACGGGGAAGGGCAGGGAGCCATGAAGCCCACCTGTTCTCCCTTACCCCCCTTAACAACTCCCAAAAGTCTAAACTATTATCTGTGAAGAAAATAGCACTCAGTCATTCCCCCTCCTAAACCCCACAAAGGCTGCTCACATTACAGCCGAACCCTTTTCTTCCCACATGAGAAACACTCTATTTGTCTCATTCACGTTCTGCACAGGCCTCTGCTTTGTGTGCTCACCTTGGTTTACAGGGCTGTAGAGCTTGTGCTCCAAGAGGGAATGGGGAACTGGAAACCTGAATCCTTTAAAAAGCAGCCTTAGTCCGCTATAGAGCTCCAAACAAGTGACTATAACAGCAAACCTTGATTTGAAAGTTCATACCATTTCTTATTTTTAATTTACTTATAGTTATTTACTATTACTTTTTTTCTTGACTCTTAAATGGTTGCGGCATATTGAAACAATCTGTACAGGTTTACTATTTCTATTTGAGTTCAGTATTAAACGAAAATTCTCACCCTCATGTTGTTCCAAAACCCATAAGACCTTCCTTCATCTTTGGAACACACATCTTTGGATGATTTGATGGTCTGAGAGCTTTCTGACCCCACATAGACTGAAGCGTACTCGAGAATAAAAGCAACGAGAATACTTTTTGTGAGGAAAAAAACAACAACAAAAATAACGACTTTATTCAACAATTTCTTCTCTTCCGTGTCAGTCTCTGATGCTGTTCACGTTGTAAACACAGTGCAGTGATTCCGGGTTGTACTTCAGAACGCCGGCTCAGTATTGGCCGGCTCCTGCGTCAGCATGACACGCATGCGTCGTGGTGCTCACGTGAACAGCGCTGGCCAATACTGAGGCGCCGCTCTGACGTAGAAACCAGAGACTGACATGGAAGAGAAGAAATTGTTGAATAAAGTCTGTATTTTTTTATATATTTTTTTGCACACATAAAGTATTCTCCTCACTTCATAAAATGAAGGTTGAACCACTGTAGTCACATGGACTATTTTAACGATGTCTTTACTACCTTTCTGGGCCTTTAAAGTGGTGATTACGTTGCTGTCTATGTAGGGTCAGAAAGCTCTTGGATTCCATCAAAAAATATCTTAATTTGTGATCCGAAGATGAACGGGTCTTACGCGTTTGGAACGACATGAGGGTGAGTAATTAATGACAGAATTTTCATTTTTGGGAGAACTAATGCTTTAAGATTTATTAAAGTGATAGCTCTCCTAAATGTTAAATTCAGTCATACTCTCCCTGTTGTCATATAAAACCTGCATGACTAAATTTCTTCTGTGGAACACAAAAGATGATATTTTGAGAAATGTTGATGTCTACATTACACTCACCCATTGGTTTTCACTGTGAATAAAAAAATAAAAAACACACACACACAAAATATCTTCTTTTATGTTCCACAGGTTTGGGACAACATGAGGGCAAGTAAATAATGACAGAATTTAGTTTTTTTTTTTTTTTTGGAGTGAATTATCCTAAGTAGTATTTTTAGAAATGTTGATAGGTTGTCTTTGATTGTTGACTGCATTTGTTAAGAGCACAGTAACTTAGAATGTTGTGTATATTTTCTACAAATAGGCCTAATTTCATATTTTTTAAATATCCACAAATATGTTCTTATATAAACAATGTTTAATTGTTTTCAAATTATGTATCAGTAAAACACATGAGACTATGGTTCCTAAGCCATTGGCACTGGTTTGCATGTATTTTTTTGTATAGTTTTTTTCTTCTTAGTTTGTTTTTTGACATGAGCAAGGTTGGATTGTCCATTATATCTCTATTTTGTTTTAAGAGACATCTCTGAACAATTAACTCGGTTAATTAATTGTATAAATACATTTATAAATACGAGATAATGAATTAATTTTAGAAAGTTGGTCTGAGTAGCCTAATTCCTTAATTTGATTATCTAATAATTAAAACAAAATACAGAATTTAGATAAGAAACGAAAAAATGTAAATGGTACCCGCGGCTGTCAACAAATGTTTCATTTAATATCAAACTAGCACGTTTTGGTACCCTGGGGGCAGAATTGAAGTGCCCCTCTATGGGCGGTTCTGGGCCTCCATTGCTCTAATGCGATCCTATATAGCGCAAGCAACTGGTTCCGATTAGCGACCGGAAATCCTCGGTACTCTCTGTTAAAAACAATTACACTGACATGCGTGCGTGGAAGATGGGTGGGAGACTGCCTGGTTACTCGACATGTCGCTGGGCTAACGATCAGGGGTCCTTGTAAAGTCTTCCCTTCAGTTTGACCATATTTTAAATAAGCCAACATTGGCCAATTCCAAATAATGTAGCCTAGTTAGGCTATTCTGTAAGCGTTAAAGTTAGTGGAGGACATTATTATTACATAATATTATTATCATTGTCTTAAGATCATTATGCCAATTAGTAAACAACAAGAGCACATGTCAGCTGGTCCCGAAACCCATGTTTGCGTTTTTGCTCAAAAGAAACTTATGAATGAAGCCACGTGAGTTTGCCTCCCGCAGCTGGTATGTCTTCTCTTTGGCCCAGAACCACCAGAACAAACATTGGGAGAGCGCAAAGTAAACACCCCACTACAAACCTAACGATGCACTGCGACCACAAAAGCAACACGCGCCTCCTGAGGCTAAAGGAAAATCAACAACTCCCCGCTTTTTGTTGACCCACAATATTAAGAGGACGTTTGTGACACGAGTAGCCTACATTATATAGAGAATTATACGAAGAAGGGCTATTATCATAAGAGGATAAATAGGGTCATCCAATATGTATTTTATCTACTGATTCATTTAACCATACTTTTTACAATTCGTTATTTAGCTATTGTTCCCAAATGTAATTTCAATTGGTCTGTAGCCTATGTCATTTCTTCTCAAAATATTTGGACACGGGAATTTAAAAAAGAATTGTTTTGGTATTGGGTTTATCTTTAATATTTTAGTTAAATCTAAGATTAACATAAAGAGCGGGAAAAAGTTATTATTTACAATCATTTCCAAACACGTAATGTACTTTTGTAGAATAGGCCTAGGCTATATAATGTGTCTAAGATGGATATATTTTGGGTCTTTGGTCTGATGCATTAAGAGAATATTCGAATGTGTGTTATTTTCACCCTTGATTTAAAATTTTACTTAATTAACCATTTTTATAATTTAAACGTTATGGTGTATTAGCCTATATTTGGAACTATTTAGGCTACATGATACAAAGACATGGCGCTTCATCTGTGAATAATTTTTCACCATTTAATTTGTTATATATCACAGATTTATGGCGAACTTGTATTTTAGTGTTCCACTTCATCTTCGTATTTTATTGGTGCAAAACAGTGTGATGAAATGCTAGAAGAACGTCTTATGAGTTTGAAGAAAAGAATCGCTTTATTAACTGCTTTTGGTTTGTCTTCTGACCAGTTTAACGACTTGGCAAATGTCAGTCCGTAATAGTCTACCACGGTAAAGCGTACCACTGAGTATTTCTCTGAGAACCAGAGAAAAACTAAGGATTTTTATTTAGATTTATACTGTTCATTTTTCCTTTATATATATATATACAGTAAAAGTGGCAGATCTCAGTCTATATTTGGTACAAAATAAACAAAAATAAATAAAAGCTCAGTCGTAATCACTTAAGAACCGAGGTCCACTAGGCTTGAAGTTAAAGGTCCCAGTAAAGAATCCTGGAGTTGATGTGGGTGTCCTTGCATGCCGTGTACCGACTGCGCGGCGCCGAGGCCGGTCATGGAATACGCGGACGCGCCGGGGTGGCTCATATTACCCTGGAGCAGGAGCACGGAGTTCTGGTCAGGACTCTGCGGGGGCGAGAACTCGTCCTCCGAGCTTGACATCAGGGACTTCCCGCCGTCCAGCGGTGAAAGCTGGTTCTGTTTGTTAGCGCCCGTGTTGTTGTTTTCGCTGTTCTCTCTGTCAAAGATAAGGAGATGAGGGTTACGCAGGCACATTTAACATTATCTTGTAGAACAAATACGCTGTGTAAAATATAAATTCGTAGTCTTCTCAAATATAAATCTAATTTGGTCATGACGGATGACTGTGCAAGAAGTAATTCTCACATTAAAATGTATTTTGTACTGAATGGCCATCGAAATGAAACCTTCAATTTCATCTGAAAATATTGAGATTTCATAATTAAGTTGAAATGCTGCTGACAAATATAAAAATGTAAAAAGAAATGATCTGGTAACTCAAAAAAATGTGCTCCATCTAGGCTAAAATAAGGGGGTTTATCCAAGTCAACAAATATTATAGACTATAACGTGACTGAATCAACCTGCATTTTTCTTAGTTATATCAATCAGAACTAAATCCTTAATGTAACAACTGTACATTTTTTACACTGATACGATGTAAATATTTTAAGGACCGACCAAAAGCAGCGCTCTTGGAATCAAACTATAGCCCAGACGTGTCAACAATAGCATCATCAGCAGTCAGCTGTGAACTAAGTGGAATGAAGGGCAGAATTGGCTGTATGAAACGCGTTTTTATTTTGCTCTCAGGTGACTGAGCTTACCTTTCTTTTGCCTCCGCTGCGCGATCCCTCTGCCGTCTGTTTTTAAACCAGTTGCTCACTTGGGTGGTGGTCAGCCCTGTGGCTTCAGCCAACTCCCTCTTTTCCCGAGGAGATGGATAGGGGTTGTGCGTGTACCACTCCCGCAGCACACCGCGGGATTTCTCCTTAAAACAGTAGCTGGTCTCCTCGCCGTCCCATATTGTGCGTGGCAGAGGAAATTTCCTGCGCACTCGGTATTTCCCCACCGCTCCCAGCGGTCGCCCCCTCAGCTTCTCAGCCTCAACGTAATGGGCCTTAAGCCACAGCTGCTGCAGCTTCGGGTGGTTGTGCGGAGAGAACTGGTGACTCTCTAGTATCTTATAAAGTTCCCTGAAGTTTCCACGATGAAAGGCGACTACAGCCTTGGCTTTGAGGACGCTCTCGTTCTTGTGGAGATGGTCGCAGGCCGGAAGAGACCACAGAAAACGGCCGAGACGCTCAAGGTTCCCCCCTTGTTGCAGCACCTCACACACACACGCGACTTGCTCCTGAGTAAACCCGAAAGAAGGCAGCATTGACATGACGTCTGACTCCCGCTACCAAACCGCTATCCTCTAGATGCTATAAAGGAAGCGGAATGGGTGACACCCCGTTTGCCTTCGTTCAATGGGAGCGATTAGGTCGCTTGACAAGATTTTTTGGGGTTGGAGATGTCCTCTGCGCGCGCCGTGAAGTTTTGGGTGTTTGTTGAAGACAGTTTGTTCACTATCGACTCATGTCGCGCTAAAAGAGCACTGCGCGACTGCTGATTGGCTCTCCAGCTGCCCTATCCCCAGCAGCAGTGCAGGGAGAACTCTGCTTCCATTTCCTCCCACGGGGACTCGGTGGTCTGAAACTGGATCCCCCGTCTCCAGTTCTACCTGAGGGAGCCGGGCACCTCGATACTAATCAATTAGAAACTGTCTGAAGGCACCCAAAGCCATTAAAGGGCTTATATTTAATCCTAACAGATTTTTAATGAACAATATTTTGTTAAGTAAACCGAGTCAAATTAACGGCATTATCTTCATTTATTAATTTATGAGGAAAAAGTCGTTCCTCAATTGCATATTAATATTAGGTAGACAATTCTGATCCGCAGCAAAATCATCAGTTGATTGCTACAGTTATTGACTCTACTTGTGCCATTGTCAAAGGCACGCGCTCTGCGCAACGTCTAGATGCGCGCGGAGATATTTGGAGTTCCATTAAAAACAATCAGCCTCTCGAGCTGGTAGATAACATAATGGTTATCACTAGATAAGCAGCGCCCCCGGCTCTTCAAGCTATTCGACAGAACATGCAAGGCCAGTAGAATCACTGAAATGGCGCTGGTTACACAAAGATGCAAGACTGCATTTATTTATAAGGATAAACTGAGACAAATCTAGTTAATATCAACAAATTACCCGCTTCAAGTGCTGTTTATTTGAGTTCAACAAAATCGGTGAAAAACAAAAATTAGAGAAATTTTGTTATATTTAATATATATATAATCAAAATTGATCATGTTTTTTTTCTTATTTTTTTCTTTTCTGCTTTTACTTTATTTGAACTTGAGATCAAAACATCAAACATAGCTACTTAAATTATTTGTATTCTTTAGGCTCAGAAAAAAATGCATTCTTTCCAGCTCTTTCTTTCTAGCCCTCTCCCCTCTCTCTGTACAGTGAAATCTAAAACCGATGCATTAGTAAATGAGTTCTGTGTTCGTCGAGGTCCTTGCCATCCAGACGCTGTTTTAAGGCATAGATCGCGTTTCTTTATCTTCGTAGAAATCTGCAACCTGACACCGCGGCGACGCGAAACTCACAATCACTCACCCAGAATGGAGCACCTCTTTTAATTTAATTTGAGACGCGGCGTTCATTTTTAAGTCGCTCTTTACGCATGGGCCAGTTAATGTAGACTAAAGCTACTCAAGGAGCCTCCACTGTTCCCTCTATGGGCTGAAATGATCTTGCAAGCCTCAAGACACTGGGATAAAACGAGGACTTAATCGGTTTTAGCAGCCAATCCGTGCACCTGTGAAAACAACTTTTTTGCCCACTGTCTCTGAAGGGTCAGAGGAGCAGGCTAATGAAAGCTGCCCCGTCCATCTGTCCTGAGGGATCACCCAAGGCACAAAAAAACTTAGCAAAACGTTAACGCTAAAGATGTACCACTAGTAAATATTTTCTGGGCTTACAATTTATTTTCTAATGCTAAATAAATTGTTGTATTACGCTACATTTGATATTTTTAGAAGAAGTAAAAACACGATTTTGTGTAATTTGTTCACTTTAAGTTTTGTGAATAATTTTGTCTCATTTTACAAAATTAAACAAAACCTTGCAAAACATTAAACGTTTTTAATGCGTAGCTTGTAAATATATATAAATATAGGCTATGTATTTTTTTTTTTCATGATTTATCGCAACTTTTTATCGTCAAATCAACTTAGATAATTAATGTGGTTCAGATAACATAATATTTTGAGTTTCTATTTATTAAACCAATCTCCTTCATTGCATTAACTCAAATTTCTAATTTCAATGAACTAAAAATTTTAAGGCAACGTCCCGGTGACTTCTTCAAGTGAAACCAACAATATTTTTACACATTGAGGGTCTTGTAAATTATTTTGACTTCTCTATCACATATGTCATTGGATTAAATGACGTTTCATACGTTTTTAACGATGGTTTCCCAATCCATAACCAATTTTCCATTGCTGTATGTGACTAGACTTTATTGAATTTAACGACATTTAGGTCTATTTCGTCAGTGGGGTCAAGTATCAGCGTCAGTGTAACAGCACACGGGCCTGTGATTGACGGCGCTCGGGTTGTCGTAATGTCTCCAGCACATTGCCGCGCGCCCCCTCCTTAAACCTCAGAAATCGAAAGGCCGTGCCCGTTCTCAGGCCTTGATCATTTCAAGATGTGCTCTTTTATGGCCTAAAGGCGAGGGTTGGCAAGGTCGACGCGAACTCCGGCACACATACCAATGGTAAACACACCATAAACTGCTTCCCTCAAAAAAGCAATCACGGTAGGCTATACAATGAACAACAATGAGGTCATTCTCTTAAAGTAAGGTTCAGTCATGTCCATAACTCTCCAAGCGTAGTAAACAGAAAATCTGAAATGTAAAAAAAATATATTAAATCAGTTCGACGCAGAAATTTCGTTCGTAAACACGTTATTCTTAATTTTCAGCAGGCGTAGAGTCTAGCGTGTTGTTCTATGGTGCGATGTGAAAGGCTAACATCAAAGCAATCAAATTTTTGTCCAAAGACAAAAACATATCTGAATTAATGATCAGTTAAATTAAAAATAATAAAACAACACAAATCTAATTTTGGTCATTGGTAAGGAGAGAATCAAAGAATTGGTTTGAAATGTAAAGTGACATTTACATTTAATTATTAAAGTCAGGGTAAAGGTAATCTGGCCAACATTAGGCCTATTCAATTCAGTTTATTTGCCAGACTCATGTCCAAAAGCCACGCAAGACAGGACAGAGAATAACAAACAAAACAAACAAGCAAACATACATTGGGTAATTTGAGGCATCAATAATTTAAATTTTTTTTTTAAACCTCTTCTTGGTTTATGAAAATGAGAACCTGATACAGAGACACTTTATATTATTTCATACATGATTATTTTTGTACTTGATTTCGTATTTGATTGTTTTGTTTTTTGTTCAGATTTTTTCTTGAGATTTTAAAGCATTGTTTAATTTACTGTACAAGAAAGACTTTTTTCCGTTGTGTCCTCAGTAGAGGACATCAGGACTGTGTGTGTGTGTGTGTGTGTGTGTGTGTGTGTGTGTGTGTGTGTGTGTGTGTGTGTGTGTGTGTGTGTGTGTGTGTGTGTGTGTGTGTGTGTTCATCTGGTGGGAGAGACAGCAGATTAATTACATAGGCCTACTTTTTTTATATAATTCGTATGAAATAAGATATTTCTTTCGAACTTCTTTCTTTTTTTTTCTTTTTTTTTACAAAAGTGATTGTGTCATCTGTTTATTATGCCCCAAACACTACTTCGAAAATAATATATAAATAAAAATAAATAAGAAATGTTTCTTTTTTCTTTTTCTGACTCCCAGTAGGACATGATTAGGACATTCGTCATTTTGTCACATTGTTAATGTCTCTCCCCATTCTAATCAGAAACGTCAATGATAACAATAAATGCGGTTATTTCATAAAGTAGCTTGTACTTGCTGTCTGCACAAGAATGTGATAGAACAAGTTTTTTCTAAAGTTGTATTTTTAAGCGTTTATGTGTGGTATCAAGCCTTTGGTTTCCTCATGCCACAAACCCATCAGCATTCATGCTTATACTTTTCTAGTTAGGTAAAGTTTAAAGTCAAAGTCAAAGCAGACCCATGCCACAAAGCTCTCAATACAGCATTTAAAACTAGCTTATGAGCATCCCTTACATTTAATGGACTAGATATTGAAGTCATTCTGCTGACCCCTGCTGGCTTGGATGTTCTAGTGATATTAAAACATATATTATTATATTATATAATTCTATGATATATAGAATTATATTGTAAATATTTATTTGATATATATATATATATATATATATAAAGATATATAAATATTTTATAATCCCTTTGCTTATGATGTTTTTTGTGTATGAAAGTATTTGGAAGTACTTGTTCACTCAGTGTTTTCATAAAACAAACATAGATTATTGTTCTCTAGATTGAAGAAGTGTGTACAGAAGTGGTGGGTCTCAGACCCAGTTGCCCCTTAACCTCACATTAGCAGTGGGCACGAGGGTCCGGTTACATGTGCTTCACAGTCTGCTGTGTTTCACTAAATGTCACACTATGAAACCTCCAGAAAAAGTCAGGGGTCAGGTTCTTTAATAAGCCCACTTCTGCAGGGTTTCTTATTTTTTATGGCCTGTCTTTCCCAGGATTTATGAACATCTTCACTTTGTTAATTTTTTTTTTAAAATATGCTGAAAAAATTGCTGTCTTCTGGAGTGTGAATCTGCTAAACCGTGAACAAAAAAAAAAAACCCTGGTATACAGTACTTTTCTCATGATATATATATCTATGTGGTTGACACTAAGTTCCTTGTACTTTACATTCTTTTAGTGAAACTGGAGAGCGAATTAAAAGAAAGGTGTTTTTTTGTTCTCTTCTGTGCCTTTTGTTATAAAAGATGAACCATTCCATTCACGGTACAAGGTGATGGAGTGACGTATTTTGTATTTAAATGATACAGAAAAGCAACATAACACTGCTTCCCATGAAACGCACAGTGACATATAGTCTGCCAAGGGGAAATTGGGGACATAAAACACACATGTCCCTCCTTCGTGCGCCCACCATTTCTTTGCTTAAAGCCCAGGACAATAGTGCTTTCTTACCCTGCAGTATTCCAGGAGGCGCCACCTGATACCTGGCAATCAGCTAATCTGGTGCCCTAGGCGACAGGGTCACCTTTGGGCAGGTAACAATAGATTCTTTACCCAATGTGCTTTTTTGTCATCTCCTTTGTGCGAGGGAGCAAATCCTACCTGGGCGCCATTCAATTAGCGCTGACTCACACGGGCTGGTGTAGACAACTGTGCGCCAAGACAAGGAAATGTTCCCACGGCAGTAAACAGACTTTGGGCATTCTGGCTCCTACTTTCACACTTTCTTGAACAATCAAAATTTGCATAGATACCAGTCTCATTTATTAAAATATCTGCTGCCTATTATGTGCTACAACACGTTGATGTGCGATATTAAATTCCTGTTTAATAATATTCAGAACAGAGTATATATCTCCTATCACCGTTCATAATCTACCAAACGATGAGCCTGCATTTTTGCCCTGGAGACCTGGCCAAAAGTCTATTCCTGCTAGATCATGTGAGGACGGTTCAGGAAATCTAATAAGGATATGTAACTTCTCCTCATATACTCTGGCTTTTTGGATGACCTTTACTTTGAGTAATGTCATGACAGGTACCATATGACACTTTAAGAGTGAGCGGGGCTTATTCAGCTGTCAGGTTTTGGCTAGAGATCACAGAGGACGCCCCTGGTGAGAACACAAGCTTGATCTCCACCGTCCTGCATATGTGTACGTCCATGCATTAGTAATGTCTGAGATCACCGCCAGCCATCCAGGGGGTCCAAGTTGTAGCCTGATCTGGTTAAATGGATAGTCTTGGATGTCCTTTAGACCAACATCATGCCTGCCATTGGTTAAAACATATATCCGACTTACCTGGTGCTTCCAATAAGAGATGATTCATTGAAAGTGATGTCATTCCCTTTACTTATTGAATTATCTGGCTAGGACTCTAATGTGAAACACCGGTGTCAGTGACATAGACAACCCTCAGATCATTCATTATATATGTACAAATATAAATATTTAATAGGGTGGAAGGGTTTAGAAAAAATAGTTTTTTCAAGCAGGACTGACGTTTTAGGTTTTCTCATGGTTCTTGAAGTATATGTACAGAGCTTGCTTTTGGTGTAAAGGTGCGGTCACATTAGTGAAATCTTAGCAAAATTTGGAGACAGAAAATGTCATTTGTCTATTTTCAATATTGTAGCGATATATGATGAACTGAAGTCACTTTCAAACAAAGCAGCTTTCTGTAGGTCAATGTAGCGAATTTGCGAGACTAATTTGAACCTGTTGTGAAATCTGTGAGGGGAAACCTTTCACCCTAATGCAAAATATCCCAATTGTGGATTCCTATCGAAATGACTGCATTCCGCCAATGAAATTTGCTGAACTACAATAAATGTGACCACACCTTAAGAATATTCTTCTTGTCCTGCAAGGATCAAAGAACTGATACCGGGCATTTTCTAAAGATAAAGTAAATGACAGCATATGCCCAAATCATTTTAAAACAGTCTGCACACAAATCAAGAAAAACAAACACTCATACTTCAGTTATTTCTCATAAATTCTAAAAAACAAATGTCTTGTTGTCTAGCTTCCTAGTATATTGACAGTTTATGAGGAAGGCACATGTGACCAGTTAATGGTCAAGATTATATACTTTACAAAACAAAACAAAAAAAGTCCACACTGGGATGCATAGAAAGAGTTGTATGTTTGAATCAAAAATTCTGTAACATAAAATTCCTCAAGTCAAACATAGCAAAATAAGCTTTATCACATTTGCATCGTCACACTCAAAGAATTTAAATACAAAAGACCATAAACAACAACAACAACAAAAATCTGTGCTTCAGTAAAATCTTGTAAAATGAAAAAAGCTGCATTTTTTTTTATTCAGAGCACATTTGTTTTGTGCTTTTTAATGGGTCTTTTCGTACATGTTTTGAGGTGCGAGTAAAGACACTGCAGCCAAATAATCTTCAGAAGGTCAGTGCATTGCCTGGTACATTCTGCAGCCCTCTTAGTGCAAGTTGGGATATCTGAGGACAGGAAGGCACTGTTCGTATTTTATATCCATCGGTAGGGTTCATTTGAGAATGGTTTGTGCTTACAGAGTCCGTAAGAACACAGTGTGGTTAGACAAAACCGGTCCAGCACGACTGAAATGCTGCTCTTAATTTTTAATGACATCATCAGAGGTCGCTTCCATCATCGTCCATCTGTACAGTCTGCAGCTTGGCCAGCTCTTTCCCTTCCATGTCCAGATCCCCACAAACAACCCTGACTGGGCCTTCTCCTGCCCTAGAAGCAACATGCAGGCTGTTGGGCAGCTGGACATCTTGAGACCTGTAGTC
The DNA here is from genome assembly GCF_965113295.1 of Leuciscus leuciscus. Classification (NCBI taxonomy): domain Eukaryota; kingdom Metazoa; phylum Chordata; class Actinopteri; order Cypriniformes; family Leuciscidae; genus Leuciscus; species Leuciscus leuciscus. The sequence goes on along the minus strand of NC_138743.1, from coordinate 26,213,035 downwards.
TGAAGACAGGGCTACACTGTTCTCTTGGAGACCACGTCCAGCTTGACTCAGAGCGTGATGTACCTCGGTGCTGGAGAGGGCAGAGGTGACTGTGGCTGTTACGGTAGGTTGAAGAGAACCACTAGAGGAGGAAGACGAAAGGAAAAGGGAGGCTGTGTAGCCCAGGTTGCCTCCTTGGTCCAGGGGCATTTCAGAATGATAAGCGTAGTTTCCAGACACATCCAAAGGCTCCTGCTTCACAGTCTGGGTGTAGAGCAGGGTTTGGCTCGAGTGCTGGGGAGAGTCACTGACCACATTGCCCAAAGGAGCAGAGCCTGTATAGAGGATGAAAGAGAAAATGAAATCCAGTTTAGTAAATGTAGTTCTCCATCTCTAGTAAGCTTCATAAACTATTGAATAGGCTATATGTGACACGCACGTGCTCTATCTATTTAAGCCGGAAGTTGCAATTGTTTAAAACAGGATTAGTAAAAATATATATGTAAATTGTTTTTGGTGTGTCTTATATTGTTTGTAATTCTAAATTTAAATACCGTTTTGTACCGTTTTTAAACCGTTTAACGTGTCGTGGGCAGATCGCTGTAGCGGCATCATTAGTTAGACGCATCATATCATTAGCCGCATTAGTTAGCAAGAAAACTGAATTTTAAAGAAGAGCTTATTGCAAAATGTGTAAATATATTGTTAAATATATGAAGTAGGCTATATTATAAATTAAGTGCATGTTTCACATGTTTTACTTAATTATTTTATGTAGGCCTATGTTTAAATAAATATCCTAATGCTGTCAAAAATGTCAGTTTGTAATCTATAGAGACCTTTTTTTCTTCTTTTTTTTTTTTAAGTGGACAGTTAGGATTTTTATTATTATTTTGTATTATGTAGAACCATAATATTTATATCATTAGTGAAAACAGACTTTCCCTTTTCATTCAGTGCATAAAACACACGGTCAAAACGACTCAAAATAACATAGTTCGCATATTGTGCTGTGACTTCAAGGTAAACCTAAACACCTTTGCAGAATGGCCTGGACATCAACCCTCCCAGTTTAATACAATTCATTTGAGAATGGATGAGAGAGAAAGGACAGAGCGTGAAGGTGTGATCTGTTTATCCAGATGGGACTCCTTTGTTGCTATCTCAAGAAGCTCGCATCTTTTTCTCTCTCTTTCTTTCTCTGTCATTCTTTCAGTCTATCTTTTTGTACTTCTTTTCCTTCTTTTCTTCAGAACTTTTCAAGTGAACTGTAAAATGAAACACCTTTTTCATTTTCTGTTTGCGGTTAGACTCGCTATGATTTCCTTGTAACTCTAGAATGTGGTTCTTGGCACATGTCTCTTGCAGTGACAGCCTCTGGCTTTCGGCCAGACACTTTTCTTCCATTAGGCTTGCACAAATGTCTGATAAATAATCACAGAGCCCGAACTCCTCCTCCCCTCGCTTTACTAGCTCACTTTCTGAAACTAGAACCAACGTTTTCTGCAAGTTTTCTGTAGCTTCCCGCAGTCATTGCTTGTGAGGGTGGGCTGTTGTGTAAAGGGGGTCAGGAACATATTTTCCTTCCATCTGACTTGTACATTTTGAACAAAATCTGAAATGATATCTCACTAGTTTTGGCTTCGTAGACAAGAATGGCATTGCAAGGAAATTGCTAATGTTTCTTTGTATTTGTGAGGCACTGGAGATCAAACTTTGTGTTTTTTATGAAGACATATTTTATTGAATTGCCTTGAAAATTATGGGCACAAGGAAACAGGGTTTCGGCTAAACAATTTTAATATCGTCTTTTTCTTGCTGGATCGTTTGGGCCCAACTGTTTTCCTTCTAAATCAAAAGTTCAGCCAGGGGTGGGTTTGTTTTTATGTGGCTCGTAAACTGCATATTAAAGGATAAAACAGACGAGCGAGAGAGGAGCAGAACGCAGCTAGCCTTGCTGTTATTGATGTGGCCATAAAATATTCATGGAAAGAACCATTAGTGAGTGGTTAGGGCCATGAAGGGGAGGTGGGGACCGTGTTGAGAGGCCTGCGTTTGGTATGATCCTCTAGCCAGTTGACCTGGACCCTCACATGCCTCTCACAGTTTTACCCACAATGCTCTCCAACTGCCCGCGACCAACAAGGCTCTCTTGCAAAACCTCTGCTCTTTTGCATCTAGCTCTGCGGTCACTTTTGGCAAGCTTAACCGCTTAAATGTTCAGTCTTATTCTCCAAAGCGATGATGTAATTACTCTGGCTCTTATGAGCTCACTAGAAGTGCTCCGACTACTTTAGGTATTGTTGTTATTGTATCTTCAAAGACATATGCATGAGACTCAGAGGCGCAAATCAGACGTTTTAAACTGGAAGTGGCAGACAACAACGTTGTTGACATTCATTGAATGCACAAAAAGAACAAAATATGTTCCTTAAGTGTTCTGCAGAAGAAAGTCAGTCATACAGTCATTGTATTTTTGGGTGAACATCCCTTTAAGCAATATATCTAATTGAACAAGGTCCTCCTACCGTGAGTGGATGATGTTGAGGATGGTGGAAGCATTAGAGGAGGAAGACCCATGGTGGTTTCATTTCCTTGGAGATTGACCACACTGTAACTGCTGAGATGAAGGGCTCCTGAGGTAGTAGATGGCGTGGAGGGGGTCGAAGCAAAGGAGACCACTGAAGAAATAACTCCATCTTCAGCATTGGAAACTAGAGTCTGCATGGCGTCTAGCTTTCCAGAGGCAGGTTCAGAAACCCCCATTGGGAATGGAGCATAAGACACAGAAGACCCACCTAACAGCCTCTCCTGACTGTGATGGGAGAGCCTCTGGGGATCAAAGGTCAAGAAATGGCCGCTTGTGGTGCCAAGTCCATTCAGGAGAGCATTGCTACTGTGTGATTGAACGTAGCCTCCACCGTTGATGTAGTGAGCATTCACGCTCGCTAGGTCACCGTTAAAATTCATTCCTCCAGCTGCGTGTGGGGGCATTTTTACATCTCCAATTTGTTGGATGACGGTGGTTGTTCCTCCATCCAAGTAAACTGTAGGGGGGGCTGTTCCATGTGCGACTGAGCTAGAAGAGCCGCTGGAGAGGGGACGTGGTGACAAGTCCTCCTGGCCTTTACTGGACTCATCTTCTGTGCTGTGATTATCTGACTCGCTGAAAAAAAAGAAAGAAAAAAAATCATTGTTTAAGAAATAGACCCTTTGGTTTGTGTGTGTGTGTGTGTGTGTGTGTGTGTGTGTGTGTGTGTGTGTGTGTGTGTGTGTGTGTGTGTGTGTGTGTGTGTGTGTGTGTGTGTGTGTGTGCGTGTGTGTGCGTGTGTGTGTGTGTGTGTGTGTGTGTGTGTGTGTGTGTGTGTGTGTGTGTGTGTGTGTGTGTGTGTGTGTGTGTGTGTGTGTGTGTGCGTGCGAGCGAGCGTGAGTGCGTGCGTGTGTGTGTGTGTGTGTGTGTGTGTGTTTATTTATAACTTTGGTGCTGAAAATGTGTTTTGCATGAGAAATGGCTTTTTTTCCTACATAGTCATCCACCATTTGCACTCTTGGGAATTTACTCTTTTCATTTTGAATTGTTGTAGTTTACTTCATATTTTCCAGAAAATGTAATAACAATAATAAAAAAAAAATCCATACTCATTTTATAATGCCTTATGTGTTGTGTGTGTAACATTTCAGATATCTTAGTTTCTTTGTTTCTCTGTTAATAAGCAATTTATTTATTTTTTTATGTAGTTTCAAAATTAAAAATTTAAGAACGTATAAGCACTAGCTGCTTTATCAGTAGCCTATATGCACTTGTGTAGATACACTTTAGGAAATAGACTTTATAAACCAATTGATTAACTTGTAAGCACATTGAAATCACAAATAGGCTACTGTAAAAGTCAACCTCTTGTGCGCTTCTAAAAACAGACCGCTATAATAAAATAATTTTCTGTAAATATCTCAGCCATCATTTCTAAAGTTGACTTCTTGCCCCCGCGGGTCAAAAATCAGATAAAAGGATCTGAGCTCTTGGAGGCATTTGGAGGGTCTCTTTACAGACTATGACAGCTGCGGGTGGATCGTTCAGAGTGACTCGAGCAAGTCGCATCTATATACAAAGATCTTATTGACACGACAAACCGTTGATCTTTTCTGATTCAAAAGGCTCGCATAAGGAGTTCATGGGCATCTTCGTTCGAACAATGAATAATTATCTTCGTCAGGGTGACAGTGCAACATCAAAGCTAACGCTCACTGCAGACTCATACGGAAAAAAATGACATCCCTTATTTACGAGACTTAAGATTTATTATTTATGATAAAAGCAACATTTTGCGGGCGGTATGGTTAAGAGTTATTTCCACCGCAGCTTGAAACTATGTGTCATACAATCAAGATGCAAGCAAAAGTTTACAAATACAGAGCTGCTTCTTATCTGCCTCAGTTGCCTCAAGCTGTGAAGAGGATTTTGGCCACGTCAGGAGATTGAGTGCAGATCCCTCTGGGTGATTATCAGGGTGGGACAATGGCTTTAAAATCCAGAAACAAACATAGACAATAGCTATGGTAATGCAATGGCTGATCATATCTAAAGTAAACCGATGGTCTGTTTTGGTAGTGTTTGAAAGCAACTACACACGTCTGTTAAAATGTTTGTCAGCTCTTTGTTTTGCTTATCCAATTAATGTGACCCTTTCAATTAAATCTGACCATTTATAAAATGTCTACATCGTTAAAAGAGGCTTAATATTGATTAGCTGAACCGACTCTACTCAAAATGTTGGTTTTGCATGTCAAAGAACTTTTAAACAATTCTTCAAATAACGTTTTATTCTCCCAATTCTTTTGAAAATCATATCATATGTAGGCCTACTTCAAACATTTACTTTAAAATTGATTTCAAAGGTTTCAGAGACGAATATAATCTGAACAACTTTTTATACAACATAAACAACTTTTTGTGATAGCCAACTCAAGAACCCTATATAGCCTACAGCCAAAATAGCTTTAAATAAGAAAATGATTCGTTGATAACACTATGTGACTTCAAAGAACCACTGAAGAACCTTAATTTTTTTAAGAGAGAACGCGTCACGGTCTCCACGTTCTTTAAAACTACACCTAGAAGCGCTCAAAGCTTCGTATTTCAAAACATTGATGAAACGTGTCCTCCATTCGGTCTCGCGCATTCCATCATACGTGTCCCCCTCTCAGTCAATGATTTAGATACAACTATAACTGCGTCCTACCTTTTTGACTGCGCCTCGGATGGATTTCTGTCTCTCTGCCTCCTATTTTTGAACCAGTTGCTGACCTGCGTCAGAGAAAGTCCTGTCATTTTAGCCAGATTTCGTTTCTCGGCTGGAGATGGGTACCGGTTCCGCTTGTACATTTCCTTCAGCGCGTTCCTAGACCTCTCTTTGAAACAATACACGGTTTCCTCTCCGTCCCAGATTGTCCGAGGCAGCGGATATTTCCTGCGTAAGCGATACTTGTCCACGGCACCCAGCGGTCTGCCCCGCGCCTTCTCCGCCTCGGTGTAGCGCGCCTTGTACCACATATCCTGCAGGGACGGGTGGTTTGACGGACTGAAACTGTGGTTCTCCAAAATGCAGTAGAGCTCTTGGTAGCGGGCCTGGTGGAAAGCGACTATCGCTTGAGCTTTCAAGATGCTCTCGTTCCCCTGCAGCAGGTCACTCTGCGGAAGTGACCAGAGGAACCTGGCCAGGCGCTCCACGTTCCCACCCTGCAGCAGCGCTTCGCAGACGCACGCGACCTGCTCTGGGGAAAAGGCCAGGGAGGCCGGCGAGCAGTCCAAAAGTTCGGCATTCTCCATCTGCAACTCCGCGGGGTCCAGCACTGACAGCTTGACACTCCCACGATTCTCCCTCTTGATCTCATCGGCACTAATGACCTCGCTTGAGGAAGAAGACATTTTGAACGCGTCCTGATAAGTCACTCCTCTGGGTTTCAGGCAGCACATCAGGCGATCGGGTTTCGCCCCTCCATCCAAGCACGATCAGGTATCTGGCCACTGTGTGGTGTGGATAAGATCTGGCGTCCCCCGTTTCACTACAAGTTTAACTCCACAGCCCACGTTGGAAAGGAGTCCAAGTCCTGAGCGCATTTTGATTCGCCGCTCTGGCCCTGCGGGGTGGAGCGACTGGGATGTGAAGACAAATGTTTGCGCTGGGCACGTCCATCAAGGGTGCCATTTATAACGCGGGTACCTGCGCAAGGTAATGCAGGCTGCACTTCGTTCTCACACAATACTAAGAACGAGTTTTCACATTTTCACATGAATGAATGAATGAATGAATGAATGAATGAATGAATGAATGAATGAGGCATTTATTTATGAGGCACTACATGTACAAAGTAGTTGCTTCCTGTTCAGATTGTGTCATCACTGACTGCTATGAGGCCAAAACATGCCTTTTCTTGAAGAATGAGTAGTAAAAGCAACTCAGAAATGAGCTTAATAGGCGATATCACTACCCTGCGGAGGTGATAAGACCCCCCAAAAAGAAGTGTAATTTTATGTCATGATCTGTTAATGAAAATTAAAAGACTATCATCTGAATGAGCATATCTGTATGCTCAATTAAGATAACTTCACATTTCAAGTTATCTAAACTTAAAATAAAGTAGACTGGACTATAAAACAAGTGAAATTAACATATAATTTGAGTTGGGACAACTTTACATTTCAAGTTGACTGAACTGAAATTATTAATTTCAGTTGTTTAATAGAGTCTAGTCAACTTTATTATTTATAAGTCTATATTCTTTATTCTCTACAACATTTCAACTTCGCTAAACTATATATATATACACACACATACATTTTCTGTATACGTTTTTATATGTTTTCCAAAGACTTGTATTTGCCCTAGAAGCACACAGTGTTTTTAAAGTTGTTAGCCTGCTTTATGTATTTATATATTTGATTAAAATATTTACTAAATATTTACTATTTTTATTCAAATGTTTAAAGTGAACTGATGGTGACATTTTTGAATACCACAATTAATTATTCATACACAAACTTTAAAACCCCAGTATTGGTTATAACAACAGGACTCCTTGTACTTGACATTTATTTTTCACAGTTTTGAGTTAATTTATATATTTACAAACTTCTTTAATTTATAGCAGATAAATATGGGAATAGTATATATCAAAGCGTGAGACACAGAAAGCAAAATAAATAAATCTAAGATGCAGAAATTGAAGCAAAATGTGCTACAACACTACTCGACTTTTAGACAATAAAATCTCAGAGCCAATGCTTTGCTCATTGTCATGCTCTGAGTATATGTTTATGTTTATTTTGGAGATATAGTGTATTGTCTTGAAAGCTTCACCTTTAACTTAAAGACATTAAATTAAAGGAATATGAAAAATAACTAAATTATGCAATGCTATTTATTTATTTAAGTTGTGTAAGAAACAAGCATTTTCTGAGTCTCAAATATTGCACTGCAACTTCCATCTGTTTATGTCTGTCCATTTGTCAGACAGGCACTGACAATCTGCTTCTTGATTGCACTTTTTTTCAGTTTGTCATGCTGTTTACTGGAAACTGAAGGTCTGTATGGGAGCCAACAACCGCAACAGCTGACAGGAGGCCCCAGAAGCCTCCCACAAAAGCAAAGGGAAGTTTGATGTGATTGCATCCCTAAAATTAAACCCAGCACAAACAGAATGCCTGGCAGCAGCTCTGTGCACAACCCTGCATTCACATGCTCTTGGTATGAAGGTGGAATGAAGGTACGTAGGTACCAGACTTTATAGTGTCCAGTGCTTATAGAAGCCCATGCAGGGGAAAGGCAGTAAACTATGTCTGGGATGTTCAGCCATATCAGGAATGGACTATGTAATGAAGTGAGCTGTCATGAAGTTGTGTTATGGTGAATTACAAACATCAGGATAAGACCTCTGTATAACCTTGGGAGCATGCAGCTGTATAATGGCCACAGTGCTACCTTTATCCCTTAGATTTCCAGTTTAGATTAGGTGAAGTGTTGCCTGTTGTTGTGGGCATGGCTTTTGTTAGCTGATAATTGGTTTAAATGGTCTGTTAGAAACAATTAGAGACAATGGAGGATGATGTATAGTTTTTTTTTGTTGTTGTTGTTGCTGAATATTTTAAATCATTGTTATAAGCACTTTGTCAATCTCTACAAGGCTTGTTGATAGAAATATCAACTCTTTACAAGGATGTTATCTCTAATCAGTGTATGAAATGTTGTGATATGATGTGTTTCTTTACAATCCATCATTGTAAATGGAGCATATTGGCTTGCGCTCATGCACATCCATATGTGCACACTGCTAAGTTTTATGTGATTTATGTCTTGCATGTTTTTTTTTTCTTTTCTTCTTTTTTTCTTTTCTTTTTTTTACAATTTAAAATAGTCCATTCTCATTGTTAGTTTCTGTTCACTAGCTGGGTGGCTTGTGAAGATTTCCCTGGTTGAATCAATGTGTAAGAGTGGGATGATAAGTTTGTCATAGGGGGCTGGGTGTTGGAATTCACCAGAGAATTTCCTGCCAGTTTAAATCCTCAGTATACCTGGAGCTTCAGCAGATGATCCAAAACACATGCAACCAAATCCATCACAATGCTTCAGTTGACGGGCCAAAAGAGACCAAACAGAGAGAGAGAGAGAGAGAGAATGAAGGAGACCCAATATATTTTCTCTGAAATGTTCGTTCGTTCATTCATTCATGTTTGTTTGTTATTGTTTTGTATTTATTTTATCATTTTGATCCCAGATTGATCAACTTTCAAAGCTCCCTGAGGTGGTTTAGACAAGTTCATTATTCACTGAATAACTGTTTTTATTTATTTTATTTAGATTTATTAAAGTTAGTTTTTCTTTTTTCATTTTATTTATGCTATATATTTTTTATACCAGATTGATCAAAACGTTAAAGTTTTTTAAAAGGTTTAGATATGCTCCTCATTCATCATTCATTGCCATTTTATGTCTTGATATCAAGGTATAGAGAGTGAGTCCCTATTCCTCTAAAATATGTTCACCACCCGCTGTCTGTTTCATTGCTTGTGGCATCTCCACATGTCCGACACTATGGCCATGAATGAATCCTTTGTCGCACTGCAACTGCACAGAAGCAACCCACCCCAACCCTTCTGCAACCTCCATCCTTCCCTCCATATGTTCCCAATACATCTAAACCTGTGGCCTGGGGGCTACCACTAAGCACCTGTCCCAGCCTGGGCTACAAAGGGGGCTATTCTTCATGATGAATTGACAAGCTAAAATTTATGAAGACTTAGGAACTTCAGCGAGATAGGAGGGAGTGGGATATTATGTCTACTTTCATAATGTTTCTGAAGGTGATGGTCTGCGAGAGTGCAGATGAGTGCATGAGCGTGTGTTTGTCTATGTGCTTTGTGCATCTGTTTGTGCATGTCTTTCTTTGGTTTCCCCCATGTCTGGTTTTACCAGTCTTGCAAAGGGGATTTTTTTCAGTTTGTTCGCACCGCGCACTGAGCTGTTATCTGTGAGATCAGCGCATGCTAAATGTAGGATAAAATGCCCTTGATTTGACTGTAATGCTGAGTTTCGGATGGAATGTAAGCAAAACGAGTCAGCGCAAGCATTCTTTTATTTCTTCTGACAGAGGTTTGGCACATACTCTTTGGACATGCTTGTCTTAAAAAATGATCAATTTAACTTGCTTCACAGTTTGAACAGAGTTCAGCTTCCTCACTTCACCAGAAATGACATCATCATGGCTGTAAGTTTACGGTTGAGCGTTCCGATGGTTATAATGAAAATGCCAGGTTGAACAGATACGTTGGTTGCTGTGATGTTTTGCGTTCATTAAAGGTCATTCACGCTAAGGAAGATAACGATAATTATATCGTTTTAAATTAATAATCGTGCTAATTCTACGAAAATATGGATGTCCACATCACAGCTATAACACTATCGCTGGAATCACTTTAAGAATGATTTTTTTTTCGAGCTGATGAACGATAAAAACATTGACAGCCAATCAGAATCCAAAAAAATTTAAAGAGACAGATGACATAACTGCAGCGCGCTAATATAGTTGTTTTGCATTGGCTAATAGCCTGCAGTTTCTTAGTTACCTTCCTTATGTGAACGGGCCTTAAAGGGATAGTTTAACCAAACATTTTAATCCTGTAATAATTTACTCACCCTCAAGTTGTCCCAAACCTGTATGAATTTCTTTCTTCAGCTGAACAACAACAACAACAACAACATATATTTTGAAGAATATGTGTAGGCTAACCAAACAGTTACCCCACTGACTTCCATAGCATGGAAAAAAATACAATGGAAGTCAATGGGCCCAACGAGTTTATATAAAAAAAAAAAGTTATTTTGTTTTCAGCAGAGGAAAGAAATTCATACAGGTTTGGGACAGCTTGAGGGTGAGTAAATTATGACAGGATTTACATTTTTGGGTGAACTATCCCTTTAAGAGTGTGCATGGTATGCAGGATGTTTGCATTAGTGTGTGCCTATCTGTATGCTTAGGACCTGTTCAATAGGTAATTCTGACAGACAGGGAAATAAGCAGAAACTCAGAAAACCACTAGGGTAAACACACTCGTTTAAGATGAGACACCCCGCTACAAACAATGTTTTCACCTTTGTCTTGTTGTCAAGGTAATGATTTTTGACAACTATTTTTGAAGACTGGTTGCTCTGTATCAAATATATTGTGTAGGCGGTCAATGTTGGTGTTACATTTCCCACCCCTTTAATTGAGTTCTAAAGAAATAAATTGTCTTGTTGAACGCTGCAGGCAAACTGTCATCTTAATGCTCTGATCTCTGGGCCTGTGTGGCAGGCATACATGTGTTTAATTTAGTTGTCACTCTGCTGGAGGGGGAAGAAATGATCTTAACCTTCTAAGAATGATTGACAGTGGGACAAACCATTGCCTTGAAGAATGTGCTTTTTGTTTCAGTCATATTACCTTTTAGGTTGTTGCAGTTTATCATCAACAGCTAATCTTGCACTGTATTATCAAGTTAAGAGTCTTGCTACTTTTTGGCAAGAGTCCTGCTTTCTGACATCCCTAACTGACCCTTAATAAATATAATTAAATGCATTTAACCTATTGTTCAGCCATATCGGATTCCACCAATGAATATGAACAGCCGCAGATGAGTTGTTAAGATTATGCCTTTGGACACTGTAATGACATACACTGACATACAGTACATGCATTGTCAAATTCAGTAATCCCCCCCCCCGTTACTTATGGCAACAAACAAAGCTAAAATATAAAAATGACAAATATGACACTTGTATTGTAGTGACTTTGTCATCTGTGATGACTGTGCAGTATTTTGTATTGCCAACAAATCTTCCATTCCCAGGCTTCTCTGACCAGGGTGTGTTTTAACCTTGTGTACTGTCAACAACGGAGGAGGGTCACCCACACACACACACACACACACACACACACACACACACACACACACACACACACACACACCCACACACACACACACACACACACACACACACACACACACACACACACACACACACACACACACACACACACACACACCCACACCCACACACACACACACACACACACACACACACACACACACACACACACGCACGCACACACTCACACAAAAAAAACTATTTCAGACGATGAATCCTATTTTTCATCTACATTGCTTGTTTTTTTATATTAATGATATTAATTAATGTTATATTATAATACTAATAAATATTATTTTATTATTAAAATAAAATTTTTGTTTTGTACATAAAAATGAATATCCTACATTAATTGGTCAATAATAATAATAATAATAATAATAATAATATAAATGAATAAAATAAAATAAAAATGGAAAAATATTTATTAGGCCCTTAGTTTTGTGATTATTATTGGATATGTGTCAAATCTACATTAAATACTGCTCCTGCCACTCACATGCACACACAGTCTGTGTACACCTTCACACCTTCACAATGGATAACAGCTAATCTGAGGTTTTGTTGTTTTTTGTAATTACTTCTAAACAGTGTTGCTCAGTGAAGGAGCTTAAGCATGTGGAGTGGACCTCTGGGTCTGAGAATATAATGCTTTGCTGACATGGCTTCAAAAGACAGAATATTAAAGATAAAGGGAATGAGGTGAGAAGAACAAAAAAAAAGTGAATAATCAAGATAAAAGTGCACATTCACCTTCAAAATATTGATCAGGAAAGACCTCTGAAAATGCATTAAAGCATCAGCTCAGACAGTAGTTTTCCTTAGCCCCATCAATGTGGGAAATGTCTTGTCTTATCTTATCAGCAGTTGACTATCTCTTTCTCCCTGAGTTTGCAGTGTTTGCATAGGGGCTGCTGTGGAGAGCTTGCAGGTGTGAAGTCTGCTCCGTCAGGGCTTTATAGCTCCTGGCATAGTTGACTCCTTTCGCTGTATTGTTTATGTGTCCCACCCTCTGGCATCTATCCACATTTCACAGGTATTTCTCTCCATCAAACGTCATTATCAGGCATTATTGCTAAAGAAATGCTTGAGAAAATGTGTTTTTCTTGGCCTCTGTCTTCTCCCCTAAGGAGAGGAACTCAAATAAAGAATAATCCATACCTCTCATTTTGCAACATTTTGACACTGAAAAGAACTAATGAAAGGCAAATTAGGTCTTCTGTTGTCATGATTTATAAGAAGGTTTTAATCTAATTAAACAGGCACATCAGTCCAACTAGCTTTAAATAACATAATATCAGACTTGTATTTCAGGTTGTTCTTTGAAGGGATGACAAACACATCTGCCTTGACTCCAGTTTGTCACGTAGTGATCAAACCCACATTAAAAGGAATTGTGGATGAGTGCCTGCATGCTCCCCATGAGGATGATTACTCTTCACCAGTATGTTACATGTTTACATAAGCAAAGCAGGCCCGCTGTTTGACAGAGCTTCCTATGGCGATAATATTGACTAAAGGGGAGTTCTACTTAATTTGTTCCTCAGAGCACCTTTGGTTTGGTACCAGTGTTGCCAAGTGCGTGTCTTTCCCGCCGAATTGGGCTACTCATTGTTAACTCATGACTGTGAACTCATTGTTAACAGCAAATCAGCAGCTGATTGATTGGGGAAGCTTTTGTTCAAATGTTTGGGATTGGTAAGATACTTTCAGATTTTGGAAAGAAGTCTCTTATGCTTACCATGGTTGCATTTATTTAAACAACACAGTAAAATATTGAGAAATATTAGAATTTAAAACAACTTTTTATTTTAACATGCTATTTATTCATTCTATAAATCAGTTGAATTTGCTGATTTGGTGCTCAAGAAACATTTCTTATTATTGTCAATGTTAAAAACAGTTGTGCTTAATATTTTTGTGGGAACATCATCCCTTTATCAGGATGCATTGATTAATAGACAGTTCAAAAGAATAGCACTTATTTGAAATTTGTAACATTATAAATTCAATTTACTTAGCTAAATAAAAGTATGAATTAATTGAAAAATCTTGCTGACCCCATGTTTTGAATTGTGTTTATATTATTATTATACTTAGGGTTAAGTATTGAAATAAACTCTTAAATCTAATTACTTTTAAATTACTTTACTGCTATTACATTTTTAAGTAGTTAGACGTAAACATTTTGCCTGATAGATTATAAGCATTTAAAAACCACATAGCACACCCTAGCAACACCCTAGTAACCAATCAGAGAAAACCTTAGCGACCATATAGCAACATATAACCACATAGTAGCAAATATTAAAACAACAACAACCCCATAGAAACACCCTGCCAACCACCCACAACCAGTGTTGGGGGTAACGCGTTACAAGTAATTCCTGTTTTAAAGGGATACTCCACTTTTTTTGGAAATAGGCTCATTTTACAACTCCCACAGAGTTAAACAGTTGAGTCTTACCGTTTTCGAATCCATTCAGCCGAACTCCGGGTCTGGCGGTACCACTTTTAGCATAGCTTAGCATAGATCATTAAATCGGACAGGACCATAAGCATCTCTCTCAAAAAAATAACCAAAGAGTTTAGATATTTTTCCTATTTAAAACTTGACTCTTCTGTAGTTACATCGTGTACTAAGACCGACGGAAAATTAAAAGTTGCGATTTTCTAGGCTGATATGGCTAGGAACTATACTCTCATTCCTGCCTAATAATCAAGAAACTTTGCTGCCATACCATGAGTCCAGCAGGCGTAATGATGATATGACGCAGCGCCTGAAAATAGTCCCCAGCTCGGTAACTTCCAACGTGACCGGGACTAAGTTTGTCTATCCTATTAGACCTATTTTCAGGCGCTGCGTCATATCATTACGCCTGCTGCACCCATGGTACGGCAGCAAAGTTTCTTGATTATTACGCAGGAATGAGAGAATAGTTCCTAGCCATATCAGCCTAGAAAATCGCAACTTTAAATTTTCCGTCGGTCTTAGTACACGATGTAACTACAGAAGAGTCAAGTTTTAAATAGGAAAAATATCGAAACTCTTTGGTAATTTTTTTGAGAGAGATGCTAATGGTCCTGTCCGATTCAATTATCTATGCTAAGCTATGCTAAAAGTGGTACCGCCAGACCCAGAGATCGACTGAATGGATTCGAAAACGGTAAAACTCAACTGTTTAACTCTGAGGGAGTTGTAAAATGAGCCTATTTCCAAAAAAAGTGGAGTATCCCTTTAAGCAACTAGTAAAGTAACACATTACTTTTAAATTGACAACAAAATATCTGAGTTACTTTTTCAAATAAGTAACGCAAGTTACTCAAAAACAGTATAATGCAACCTCAGAATTCTATGCAAACCTGCAATAATTAAATATGTTCAATTACACAAATATACTTTATAGTCTTACTATATTAACCAATATCTTTGCTGCTGACCTTCAGTGATCCAATTCAACCATACCAATAAGCAAAAATGATTTTAGACAAACATCACAGTTTAATTTTTTTTGTTACATTTTTATTGGTGAAGTAAGAGCATTTAACTTTCTTCAGCAACACAGCTGAATGGTTTGTTTGAGCTGCACCCTCTACTGTACAGACGTGAATTTGCATTTCCTTCAGCCTGACGCTTCTTCATTTCACTTTTGGTAAAATTGCTTTTACATTAGCCAAAAAAAGACCTCTTTTTGTTTTTAAAAAACAATCTAACATCCAAGCAAGCCCAGCTTAGACAAGGAAGAGTAACACAAAAGTAATATAAAGCATTACTTTCCATAAAAGTAACTGTAATGCAATTAGTTACTTTTTTAGGGAGTAACACAATATTGTAATGCATTACTTTTAAAAGTAACTTTCCCCAACCCTGCCCACAACACCCTGACATTGTGGTAGAGAGACTTTTGCATCCGCATGCACCACGTGCATTTTCTTCAGAAGATGCCGTTTGGTGTTGTTTGTGTAATGATGTGGAAATTAGGCACTGCACCTTTAAGCTTTGCTTGTGACTCTAGAAAGGGTGCATGGCATTGTTTTTGTAAAAATAGCTGCAGCATTTAACGGATAACACACACATGAACAGACTTACACAACAACGCTGTTAATAACCTCACAGAATTCCTGTTTTAAAGGCCATGTTATGTCCTCATGCCAACCTTAATCTGGCCTGCTCATTTGTTTGTGATCAATATTATTCTCCAGAAGGATGAGAAATGGTCATTAGAGAACTGGGGAGTGAGTGCTCTCTTGCCATTACTATTGGCCATTATCTCTGCCTCCAGTACTTTAGCCTCTCTCTCTCTCTCTCTCTCTCTCTCTCTCACACACACACACACACACACACACACACACACACACACACACACACACACACACACACACACACACACACACACACACACACACACACACACACACACACAGACTCACTCTTTTCTTTACTTAGGCATGTTTTTTCTGTCAGGTTTTTATAATCCAGCTGCAGGGGACCGACATCGGCTCATCATAAATCACCCAGCGTATTACAGTGTGAATATGGAACTTGAACTGTAGATGTGGCCAAGGCAACTGCCATTACTCGCCTCTATGTTTATTATACAGGGACAACACTTGTCCTTCGATAAGAATCGAAAAGAAACGTTTTTTTGCACAGATGTTATGAACAGATGTGTGTGTGTGTGTGTGTGTGTGTGTGTGTGTGTGTGTGTGTGTGTGTGTGTGTGTGTGTGTGTGTGTGTGTGTGTGTGTGTGTGTGTGTGTGTGTGTGTGTGTGTGTGTGTGTGTGTGTGTGTGTGTGTGTGTGTGTGTGTGTGTGTGTGTGTGTGTGTGTGTGTGTGTGCGTGTGAAAATGTCAATCATGTCAATTCAAAGAATGATATGTGTCACTGGTGAACACCAGGATTGATCCTTGTCAAATCAATGCTATACGTTTTAAGCCTATATTATTGAAGTGGAAAGACATTATGTTTATATAGTCATATGCAATTTACTTACATCAATAAGTGGTGCAAAATGTATTTGAGTGCCCTGACTCATATATTCTGATTTGCTGAGATCTGATTTTCGCTGTGTGAGTGAATGTTTTCCTTACGCATATCTTGGCAGTAGGCACCATATGGTGTATTAACGGAGAAACAAAAAACTCATGAGGATTGTGAGAGTTTGCAGTGCAGTTCCTCAAACCTGAATTAAACCTCAAATGCTGACAGCAAGAGAGAAAGAAAAAAACAGTGAGCAATCTTGCTCTTGTTGCTGTTGGCACAGCGTAAGAAAATGACTTCATCTCGGAAAGACGCAGATTTCTCAGCACTAACTGGCAATCAGGAAAAGATTCCAAAGACATTTTCCCCTTTTCGGGTTAATTGGTGGAATACCCAGAAGATTTTCTGTTCATTTGTTTTACCAAGGAGCAGTTGTCGGGAAACCATCTCTCATCATCAGAGGAAGAAGAGAAGGACATGAGTGATGAGTGTTTAGTGCGCTCCCGCCCTCTCTCCAAGCAACAGCAACATGACGACAAAGCAGGAAGTTCAGCCTCTGTACACCCTCCTTATGGACCTTTGGGAATCTGAGTGGTTGGAAAAGGTCATGATTAATAATTTAATGTTTATTGGTTTAGCTAACGCCCTTGCTTCACTAACAGGGGGAGTCTCAAGTTGCTAACTCTCTGTTTAGGACCCATATGATATACAAGGCACGTGATTAGACCATGTTTTTGCAAACTACGTCGAGCCACAGATTTATCTCTCAGGGCCACCAAGTAGACGGCTAAATCCATCGGCAACTCTATGGCAGCCCTGGTGGCCACTGAAAGGTATCTGTGGCTCAATCTGAGTGATATAAAAGAAAAGGACAAGAATTTGGCAAGGACAGCTCTTTGGCAACGCTGTAAATTCAGTCGTCGAGAAGTTCCAGGAGGCAGCCAAGCAGGTTGCCGCTTTCCAGAAGCTCCTCCCCCGTCGCTCTCATGTCAAACTTCAAAAGCCAGCTCTTCACAAGTGGATCTGTTTGCGTCTCGAGAGACGTCTCATTGTCCACTTTGGTTCTCCCTCACGCATCCAGCTCCTCTCGGACTGGATGTTATGGTGCAAACATGGCCGAGGTGTATGCATTTCCCCCGATCGCTCTGCTCCTGGGAGTTCTGTAAAGTGTTGGCAGGGACCAGGTTTGCCTACTTCTTATAGCCTCGCAGTGGCCGGGCCGAGTATGGTTCCCCGATCTAGTGTCTCTCCTCCACTAGAATTACCCGTCAGGAGGGACCTTCTGTCCCAAGCAGGGGGCTCGATTGTTCACCCCCGTCCAGAACTCTCAACTGAGGTTGTAGAGACCATTCTACATTCCAGAGCTCCCTCCACGAGGAAACTTTATGCCTTGAAGTGGAGAGTTTTCACATCATGGTGTAGTGACCATCAGTTGGACCCAGTTAACTGCCCTGTTGGTACAGTGCTGGAGTTTCTGCAGGAGCGGTTCACTCCAGGTCTATCCCCGTCCACTTTAGCCGCGTTTCCACCGCAGGAACTTTCCCCAGGAACTAGGAACTTTGGGCTGGTACTCGATGTGTTTACACCGCAGGAACCAGGGTCTAAATGAAGTTCCGGGTAAATATGTCCCCCTCCGATAGTCCCTGTTCATGAGGTAGTACTTTTTCAAAGTTCAGGAACTTTCAGGGGTGGGACTTGTGCGCTGCACAAGCTGATTGGTTGTGTTCACGCCGCATTTTGGTTGGATGACTCCACGCAGCATTTATTTATTTTTAACCTCCCTTTTTAAAAAATCTATTGCGGTTCGTGTCGTGGCTTCATGCAGTAAGAGTTGTCTGTCAGCAAATATGGAATTTAATAAAAAAAACTGGTGGACTGGCGACGAGTTTCAGGCTTTATTAAGGGAATTTGTGGAAGAGGAAACTTTCTGCGCGTTCGTCCCAGCCATCTCACGGTCAATGTCCGCAATAGCTGATAACATACAAATTTTATATCTAACGTTAGCATTACGAGCTTACTGAACACGCTTTTTCAGTGCTCGTCTCTTTTCTGCCACAGCTTTTATTATTAAGTCATTATGTTTACACATTGCCATCTATTGCAAGGCACTCCAAACCATGTTACAAATTTACTATAACAGGATTGAAATAGCACTTAGTAACAAACAACTATTTACAAGACAATTCACTATTTATGATTGATAGACGGGGTTAAGGCCTTTTTTTAAGCGTATTTGCGAAAGAGGAAATTTTTGCGTGTTCGTCCCAGGCATCTCACAATAACTGATAACATACGTTGTCTAATTTTATACGCATACGAGCTTTCTGAACACGCTTTAGTATCAGTGCTCGTCTATTTTGTTTTGTTAATTACCTCGTTAGTAAACCAATACATAACTGCAGCACAGTTTGAATCTCCTCCATACTTATTATAAATGTGGTGCTCAAAACTGATTACTGTCCGTCGCAGACTGGGAGGAGCATTTGCGCGCAGTTTACCTTCCCGGTACTTTAGACCGCGGTGTAAACGCAGAAAGCAACCGGTCTGGGGCCAAAAAAGTTCCTGGGAAAAAAGTTCCTGGGACAAATTGTTCCGGGTAATTTCGGTGGAAACGCGGCTTTTGAAGGTTTAGGTGCTTACCACATTCCTTTGGGTGTACTGTCTTTGAGTAAAGATCTGTTGGTATCTCGTTTCCTCCATGGTACTCTGAGGCTGAGGCTTGCAGCTTGTACCAGGGTGCCGACATGGGATCTCTCTCACTTGCTTATGAATAGGTCGGACAGCCTTCACCTATGGCTGGCCGTTCCCATTCTACTAGGATTATGGCGGCCTCCAAGATGTTTGTGATGCGGCAGGGTGGTCCTCACCGCACACATTTGTAAAGTTCTACTCTTTGACCCTGGACTCTACACCAGGGTCCCAGGTGCTCTCGTCCAAGTGCTGCTCCTCGCGATTTCACACTGGACAGACACTTGTCGCTATGGTGGCATTGGTATAGACGTTCCCTTAGCATCAATCGACGCAGCGTGAGTTCCCTTAAAAGGGAACGCCTCGGTTAAGACTGTAACCTCGGTTCCCTGAAGAGGGAGCGAGATGCTGCTTCACCTTGCCATATCTCCTACGTGCCTGTCAGCGACTACTTCAGACTTTTACGAAGCTAGCGCGGCTCTGTTTTGGGCAGGCTTTATAGTTTACTGGTTCATGACGTCACCCGCCTCTGACGTTCCAACGCTATCTCACGACCAATTCGTACAAATTCGTACGAATGATAAAAAGTTGGCTAATTCGTACTAATTCGTACGACCTCACTCGTACGAATTTGTACGATTTGTCTAAACCCACGTGATGGGTAGGTTTAGGGGCGGGGTCAGGGGTAGGTCATTCGTATGAATTCATACGAATTGGCCAATTCGTCAAATATGTACGATTTTGCAAAAATCTTACTAATTCGTACGAGTCAGGTCGTATGATTTCGTACGATTAAGCCACTTTGTAGAATTTGTACGTTTTCCCGTGAGATCGGGCTGGACGTTCCGTCACACCATTGGACTGATTATATATATGCTTCAAGACGTCATCACGCGAAGCGTTCCCTTAGCGTAAATCGACACAGCGTCTCACTCCCTCTTCAGGGAACTGAGGTTACAGTCGTAACTGAGGCATTTCAGAACGTTCAGAGAACTTTCAAATCTAACATTCCCATAATGTTTGAAGAATGATCAAATGGAATGCACCTTTATTGCATAACCAAGAAAAAATGTGTTTTGGTTTCAGAGAAACCAGAAAAGGTTCAGAGAACATTCAGAAATTATGTTTTTTTTATAACTTAATGGGAACATTCTTAGAACATATTTTTGTTAGCTGGTAAGTGTTGTAACAGAAATCATACAACTTCATTTGAACTTTTTGCGTGTTCTGAATCTGATTTTCTTCTTTTTTCAACCATTCAACCAGATATCCTGAATGCTTTCATAATTTTTCTCTCTAGAATAAAGTCCCTTTCAGTGTTTTGCCTCCCAGTATATTGCACTCAACACAGCTGGGAACTCCTAGATCAAGTTTCACACCAAAGCATCATGATCCCAACACTTCTGATTCTTAAAAGGGAGGTCTTTGCACTGACAGCAATTTGCATTGACAAAGCAACCGATGAGATCCGGTGATTTCTGGTGGCATGATGTGGGTTTGTCCAGTGATGCGACAAAGTTAAGAGAAGTTTACCTTCATTTAAATGAGCAGAAACTTGATGCAGAGGCTAATGGGAGTGAAGTCACTGGTGATCACATGATCTCCTTTCAGTTATTACCTGCTCTATTTGTATGAATACTGTATATCACATTCAGTGATATAATACATAAGTAAAAATCAATAGAAAAACCTGTCATAGAATCCATATAGACAAAAAAATACAATGGAAATCAATGGGAGTGGAAACTGTTTGGTTACCAACATTCTTCAAAATATATTTTCAGTCTCAGTCACATTAGGTTGAGTAATAACAGAATTTTCATTTTTGGGTGAACTATCCCTTTTATGCCTAAAGGTTAATCACACATTAGACACTTGACTCCCTTTCTTGAGCAACATTTTTGTGTCTGAAAAGGCAAAGAAAATCATTTAATTTGTATCATCAAGTACCAAGTTTAAAAGTTACAAATTTCAAGGTTGTTCTAGGATAATTTTGTCTGTCTTGATGTAAAGACTATTATTATTTCCATCTATCAGTTGTCAAGTCATTGCCTTCAGGCACATCAAACTTGAAGAGGCATGCAGTCCAGTCAGATAATGGTTTCATTCGCCTCATATGTCTCTGTCAAACATGTCACATCAAACAGTGAATTCAATACAGCCACAACTGAGGGAACTAATTACTTTTAATTAATTTATGTATGTATGTATATATATATATATATATATATATATATATATATATATATATATATATATATATATATATATATATATATATATATATATATATATATATATATATATATATATATATGAAGAGTTCAGATGCAAAAGCCTCTAAGTGCCATCTGAAATTTTCTTCTAGAATGATAATTTTTATCAAGCTCGTATATTTAAGTTCAGTAATTTCACTTAAATGACAATTAATAGGTCATTTTCATTGCCATTAAAGTGAAATTTCTGAACTTAAATATACGAGCTTGATAAAAAAATTTCAGATGGCACTTAGAGGCTTTTGCATCTTAACTCTTCATATATATATATATATATATATATATATATATAAAAGATTAGGAAGAAAAGAAAAGTTATATATTCCCACAAATATTAGCAGCACAACTGTTTTCAACATTGATTATAAGAAGAAATGTTTCTTGAGCACCAAATCAGCACATTAGAGTGAATTCTGCAGGATCAAATAACACTGAAGATTAGAATAATGATGCTCAAAATTCAGCTTTGTCAGCAAAGAAATAAATTACATTTTATAATATATTAAAATAGAAAATAGTTATTTTAAATTCTAGTAATATTTCATAATATTACTGTTTTTACTGTGTTTTTGATCAAGCAGCCTTGCTTAGCATAATATACATCTTTCAAAAACTTTATAAAATATTGTGTTTGTCTTGGTTTGTATTCCCATGTATGCATTGTTTTTATGTAATGTCAGCTCTCACATAAGTACCCAATCAAAATTAAACAGCCACACAAACAACAGGACAGGACACTCTGTGTTGTGACACACACGTACACAGAGAGGCCTGAAAACAGAGCTGTGTGAGGAATGTTGGGGGTGTTCAGGGGTGGGCAGAGGAGAGTTTGATTGGTGTGGGCAGCTGAGATTTGTCCCCCAGCTGTAATGACAGATTACTCAGCAGGTGTGCCACTCATCCCTCACAGTAGAGCTAATACAAGTGCTGGACTGCACAACTTAGCTCTCAGACACTTTTCTGGTTCTGCATGCAATATATGTACAAAAACATATTGCATGCATGCCTGCATATGTGTGTGTGTGTGTGTGTGTGTGTGTGTGTGTGTGTGTGTGTGTGTGTGTGTGTGTGTGTGTGTGTGTGTGTGTGTGTGTGTGTGTGTGTGTGTGTGTGTGTGTGTGTGTGTGTGTGTGTGTGTGTGTGTGTGTGTGTGTGTGTTTCTGTGTGTGTGTATGTGTGTGTGAGATGCTGGGATAGACTCCAGGATCCCGACAACGTTGTATAGGATAAGGCTGTTTGGAGAATGTATGTAATATATATTTAATATGTATTTTTATAATATATATCCTTCAGATTTCAGACTCCTTCTGCAGGTTACGTTGTTACACCAGTATGTAGCAACGCATAACTGTCTTTACGAGTGAGTCACTGAATCATTCACTTAACCGATTCGGTCAAAATCTTAGATTCTTTCAGAAACAAAACAAGTCTGGCCCTATCCCAACTGGCATCCTAAGCGCTTGCAGTCTTCCTCTGAGTCCACACTTTGGTGACGTAATGCCACTTTGACTGTTGGGTAGAAGAGTTCACCTCAGTGTGTGCTCTGCAGAAGTGTGCATCAAGGGCACAAAGCGGCCGCAAAAAGGCCGGTCGTGAGCACCCTTCTGAAACTTAAAATGTCAAATGGAATACCCTGTACAGTCTTGCAAGACCATGGGCCCTATTTTACCGATCTAAGCTCATGGTCTAAAGCGCACGGTGCAAGCGCACTTAGGGTGTGTCCTAATCCACTTTTTCTAGTTTAATGACGGGAAAAATGGTCGGCGCTCCCGGCGCATGGTCTAAAAGGGTTGTCCCTATTCTTAATGAGTAATGGGTGTGTTTTGGGCGTAACGTGCAATAAACCAATTAGAGTCTCATCTCCCATTCCCTTTAAAAGCCAGTTGCGCTTGCATCATGGCGGATTCTCTATTTACATGGCGGAATTTGCAAGCGGAAAGACTGAATACTTCTCCAGAGAGGAAATGGATCTGCTCGTGCGCGAGGTTAAAGCAAGCAACCATACCATCTACTTGACAAGCCGGATTCCACCATATCTTTATGTACACAAAATTAATCTTTTACATTGTAATCCTTTTATTTTTTATATTTGGCTAGTTTGTGTGCTGCAGGTCCCTGTGTGTGTAATAAGCAGAGTGTACGCGCGTTGTGGATCCGCCTATAGGCGCATATTACTAATGCACCCTTTAAATAAATAAATAAATACTGCACCATTGACTTTAGACCAAGTTTTTGTTGGTTAATGGCGCAGTCTATTTCAGTTGCCTCAAAATAGCAACGCGCCAAAAATGCGCCTGAACAGACCTCATTTTCAGACCAGCACGCTCATGGGCGCACAGATGGGCGCAAATGCATTTGCTATTTAAATAACTTGGTGCAGGACTTGAAAATGATAACTGCGTCGGGCTGAAACTAGCAAAAAACACTTGCGTCGCATATGATGCGGGTGTATGATAGGGCCCCATGAGTGCATATAATCTGTGTCATTTTGGACAGGGCCTCTGTGTTAAAAAGTGTGTCATTGAATCATTCACTTATAAAAAAAATCATTCAGGATTCACAGGTTTTTCTTTTGTTGCATCGTTTAAAACTATTTTTGATTGTGCAACAAAAATAGACAAAGTAACTGGCAACACTGTGATGTCCAATATTATCACATCAAATATTAACTTCTTGTTTATTGAACTGTTGTATGAAAGCTTTATCATATTTGCAGCAGCAAGGTTTTATTTATATATCTTTTATATATAATATATCTTAACCATGAAGATATAGTTAAATCAGCTAAAATACACAGCAAAGAATGTCCTGATATTTTCATATCAGTCAAGCACATTTAATGATTGTGGTTGTGGTTCTGCTTGAGACACAAGTACAATAGAGGGAAAACTCAAGTTTATGTCTTCATGCAGACCTGCATTTGTGTTTGTGTGTCTGGACTCTCTCCAGCCCCTCATATACCCATTACAGCCCCTTCAGTCTGTCACACTTTCGTTTGATGGCTCTTTACAGCAGGGCGGGCTTGTGCCGCAGGGGGGAACTCAGCCTTTGATAGTCTTTATGCGGAACACATGTGGGACAGAACCTGAAGCAGCCCTGCTGAGAAGACCTGGCCCGCAAAAGTCACTCTCGTGTTCATCACTTGCCATCAGTCACTCACAGGCTCCTTTCTTTATTCTCAACACTTTCCATTCAATCACAACCTAAATCCCTCTGTTATAAGGCCATAAGGATTTAAAAAAAAAAAGCATTTTATGAAATAATTTGGAAAATGATCATTTGTGGAGCATATTGGCAACGCAAGTGGTACTCAGAGCTGTGAAATGCTAATTATCTCAGCGAGAGATCTGTATTCCCTCAGCATGGCATTCCAGCAGGACTCAGCCTCACTGCAGTGGGATTATGTGGATGAGTGGGAGGGAATGTCTCCACAATAGGATTAGATTGATTTGTATCTTCATTATGTCCCTAATGGAGCTTGAGAGTGTGTCTGCTAATGTGGGGCCAGCCTACGTACTCTCTTTGTTTGAGTTAGACGGCTTCCTATAGAGTTGCTCATTCTCCCTTTTACAGTTTAGACTGAAAGGCGATGTAATACACTTTAAATTACACTTTCGATAAAGTATATCAATAACTACCAAAATGTCTTGCTGCTAAAAGATCCTAAGAAGCTATAAAAAACACTTTTCACTTTTCGCCCTCCTCGAATCTTCTCTCCTCTAGTGCCCCCTGTAGAACAGACTGGTCATGGCAGGAGGCCCTGTATTTATCCAATAACAAGGCTCTGCTTGAGGGCCCAGATCAAGTTGCATCTAATGCTATAGCAAGGACCTGCTGCTGAGAGACATTGCTATTTGAAACGGCTAAGGTTTCAAGGTGCCTAACAAAGCCTGTGGAAAGGAAATTATATGGGAGAGTTGGGAAATAAAAAGGGAGGGCAAACGTAGGGAGGGGGGAAAGAATATGAAAGACACTCGAGATGGAGGGAATGGATAGGGAGGCGAAATGATTGTGCATGAAATAGTCTGTAAAACTGAACAGTGGGAAGAAGAATTAAATGTGAAGAATATAAGTGGAAACAAGGAAAAACAGGACAATGGCTCAAATTTATGGGTGCACAAATGTGGGTGTAAATGTGGTTGAGTTGGTATTATGATGCACAGAATTAAATTAGCATAGTTTTGAGGAATTTTTGGAAATAATTCCATGACAAAAATACTGTATCTAAAATATTTTTAAAATTATATATTAATGTTATTATATTTAAATGTAAAAAATTTGATAAATAATAAAAAAAATGTAAATACCATTTATTTATGATTACTGAGAAATGCCAAACATAAGATAATCTGTCTTACCTTTTCCTTTTTCATCCATAATGTACACCACACACACACACACACACACACACACACACACGTACTGGTTTTTCAGGGGCCCCTGTTAGTATTTGGTTACACATAGCTCTCCATTTTCTGGAAGGAATGACCACATCGGTTGCCTAGGGGATCAGACCAGGAAGGACAGCCGCCGGTGTTGAGCTGGAAATAGCCTTGAAGCTCTGACAGAGGAAAAAAGAAACTTCTAGGCAAATCAATACGCTGATGGCCTCTCCGAGATAATCTCCTTTTAAGTTTTGCTTACCTTCATGGCAGCATCTCCACATGTTCGATCATCGGCTGGTATATTCATCCTTATGTGTTTAGCACCCTCTGTCAGTATGTGTTTTGGAATTCCCTCACGTCTATCTGCGCTAGGAGATGTGCAGTAAGGAACACAGGAAGTATTAGTGTAATTTGAGGTCAAAGGTCAGCTGTTGTCTGGTTTGGATGAGAAGCATGTGGGGTCCCTTAGCAGCATTTGAGCATTATTCTTATTTGCACTAGTAATGTTCACTTTTATATACACTCACATTTAAGTTTATAAATGGTAACATTAGTTAGTGTATTAGGTATCATGATAACAAGAATAAACAATACTTTTACAGAATTAATGGTTATTTTAATATTTTAATTCATATTAAAATGAAATATTATTTTATTATTTTATTATTTATAATTTATAATTAAAATTTTTATATTTTATTGTATATATGTATCTTATTGTTAAATTAACAATAACTTTATTAATGATTTAAATAATGAATTGAACTATATTGTAAAATGTTGCCATGTTTTTATAGTTCATGCCTGGGAACTCTTTATCTGGTAAAGCTCAAATGTTCAAAGACCCCATTTCCAAGAAAGTACGTATTCGATTTATTTAAACAATTAAACCCAGATTTCATATCCTGTTTCTGTAGCTATTTCTTCTGTACTTTGTTTGCTTGTTGAGTCTAGGGAATAACGGAACGATGATTATTTCCCAAGGGACATTGTCCTACTTTGCTTATCCGTTGTCTATTTTCTTTTTATGCACTCACAATTTATTTATTTCATCAGATTTAGTCACTAAAACACATTTAGACAACTCTCAAGTGAGGCAATTATGAATGTAATTTAAAAATTTGATCAAATTGACAATATTTTTTTCTATTTTGATAAATGAACTATAAATGATCAACTCATAAGAGAAGTTAGGATGTTTATTTGAGATTTTGAGCATGCATTTAAGATGTCTTCTGCTGCAAAGCTGCATGGGCAAAAAGTACCAGCTAGTTGGTCACATACTGTGAATCTCTTTGCTCTCTCTGTACGGTGCCACTCCATTTACACTGTACCATGCTGTTCTCGTCTTACTGCATCACCCTGTCAGCATTTTCTTCTCCCCAATACTCTTCTCTCTCTCTCTCTCTCTCTCTCTCTCTCTCTCAACTCTTCCAGTTGTCCTTCGGAAGGGCAGCAGTATAGTAACCCCTCTATCCCCACATGTCAATAATTGTAAGCTTCAGAGGGCAATCCTTGTCAATGCTCTAAACACACACTTCCTCAAACTTGGCAAGGGTAGAGTCCCAAAAAAGCCATTGCTAAGCCTCTCACTCCCTTGCGGATGGTAGCCATACAGAATATTTGTCTGTCAACGAGACTAATAACACATCCTCCAAGGAGAGGTTGTGATAGAGGTTCTTTTATTGTACAACCGCATACCCAATTGCCAATGACGGGTAGTTGCTACACACTTCAGATGCGATTAGAACTCAAAGTCTTTCCTATCATTTTCACAACTTTTCATTGCAAGAAATAAAGTTCGCTGCACAAGAAAATCGAGAAGGTCAATGAGGGAAAATTTTCCTTATTGATTATACTTTGTACTTTGTCGACCCCAACAGAAGCCTTATAAAGGCCACATGCGTTTCAGTTTATTCTGCTGACTCTACATTAAAGGGGTGGTATAATGTCCTTTTCACAAGATGTAAAATAAGTGTGAAGTTTTAGCTCAAAATACACCACAGATATTTTTATATAGCATGTTAAAATTGTCACCTTTTGAGGGTATGCAAAAACGCAGTTTTTGTGTCTGTTCCTTTAAATGCAAATGAGCTGCTGCTCCCAGCACATAGAGCGGAGCTACAAAAGCTTGTGTCCTTTTACCTCACACAGACATGCACTGGAAATGTCAATGTTTATGTTCAAACCGGAGTCAGACAATGATGGAGAGACTCAAGAAGAAGTGACAACATGTAGAATGTAACAGGACATTTCTGAATGGTTTGTGGATGAATTTATGTAGCTTATGTGTAGTTATCTTCTAATCATTGATTAGCATATTCTGTCATGATAATCTATAAATCGCGTTCCTGGGGTTTATGTACATTTTACATCATTGTTTTGTAAATTTTAGTATTAGTGATGTCACTAACCCGGGAGGAATGTTGTGTAGTCCCTAGCCATTTGTCGTAGTCCTTAAAAAACGATTTGCTTTGAACTTTGAGCTTCATAACTTTGCAGATGTTGTTTATGCTCAAACATCAACATTACACACTAACTAAAGTAAAAAAAAAGTGAAATCATAATCAACCATCCCTTTAAGAGGTCACCTACCTAAAAAAAAAAAACTCAGAAAGCTATCCCTTCTTTATGAGATGTGGAGCTGAATCAAGCTCAGTTACAGTATGTCAAGGAAAAAGATGGAAAAGAAATCCAAAGAACCTTTTCTTCAAAGTCAATTCCTTTGGGCCTCTGAAAAAAATGGAAGGAAAAAAGACACTGGTTAGTTATTCTGCAGTCATCAGAATTTATAATATGATTCATTTGCTGACTTACAGAAACAGAAAAATACTGAACGTTGCAAAACCAGGAGCACAGAGGGCATTTCAGCCTATTGTTCTCTCCGCTCCCAGAATCCCCTTGTTCTCCTTCTTCTTCTCTGCTCCTTATAAGCTCTGCCTGAAGAATCCCTCATCTATGCTTTCTATTTGAACAATGCAAAAATGACACACAGATAAAGGTAATCAGATGTAACGTCACGTAATCAACAAGACACCACAAGCAGACTATCCTGTGGAATTATTGCACAATAACCCCATACCAAGGTTGCCCTGAGTGTGCTTTGCCAGAAAGAGCAGGTGTTGTGCTGGTCCGGATCTGTCCAGTTAGAGGAGGATCACTAAGTCATTCCACCCCAGGCACACAAGACAGCTGCAGGGGAGCTCGGGCCCACTGTTGGCCCCACAGCTGTCACTGTTCCCTGGGTGGATGGAAAAGAGCAACCCTGCCAACCAACCACAGTGAGACTGAAATGCATTGTTTAACATCAGTCTGTTGCCATTAGAAAGCTTTATTTTGATTGCATTTTTATAGCAATTTGTAATAGCAGAAATTATTGTTTCTTATAGAGAGAGAGAGAGAGAGAGAGAGAGAGAGAGAGATGTGCAATTTTAATTTGTGTATATATATATATATATATATATATATATATATATATATATATACTGTATATATATATTTCAGACAAGAATGTTGCTGTGTAATACACACACACACAATGTTGAGACATTTGTAGTGAGTTCTTATAAGAGAGCTTGAAGCCCCCTGCTGATTATATAGGGTGGATTCAGAATTCTCAAACCTCACGTCCCCTCAGGGCCGACCCACCACCATCAGCCTGGGTAATCCCTAATAGCTTTACTGCAGACCTATCCCAAACTATCCAACAACAAACCCACCTCTGCACTTCCATCTACCAAGCTTACCATATGCCATACAATTAGCCCATGTTGAGTAAACATCACTTAACCCAGTTTAAAGCTGATGAGCTAATTGAGTTTAATTACAGTCCCACTGTTATGGCAAGACAGCCTGGAGGGAAGGCATTTGTTCTAATTAAGAGGCTGCTGTTTGAGGTGCTGGTGTGTCATGAATTCCTCTGCTGGGATGAGGACCCGTACAGCACTCTGAGAGCTATTGTTTTATTCATTTGATATCATATCAGGACGTTGCTGTCATCTACAGCGGAATCATAAACAGCTGAGACGCCTGTGCCAAACACTGAAACACATTTGTTTCTACATTACATGCTTTGTGCACTTATTGTTCTTAAGCTTTAATAATCAGACCAGAAAATTCTATCATCACCCTCATGTTAATTGATGTAAAAAACAAAACAAAAAAACAAAAACATGAAATTAAAGAAGCTATTTAGAATGTTTTTGTTTGTTTGTTTGTTTGTTTAGGGTTAGATAGGATTTTACTTCTTTTTTTTTTTTTTTTTTACATTTCTTCGTATATTTATTTATTTATTATGTCATCTTTGGCATTCCATAAACGTGCACAACGCAAAGTGTTTTGCAAAAATGTTGCCACAGGTACGTTTTTATAATGAGTCTGGGCTGGAAAGTTAAACATGGGATAAAATATAGAAATATATATATATATATATATATATATATATATATATATAAGGAATATCTATAAATATACATTAAAAAAAACTTTTTTACTTTTTAAAATACACTTTTTGCCCTCTTTGCCCATTTTGTTGTGTTATTGTCAATGGGCACTGCCATGGCAACCCATTTAACATGTGCAATTAGATGATTTCTGAATGAAAAAGATTTTATTTTCATGTTGAATTTAAATTGAAAGGATTGAAATTTTGCCATTTTGCCCAAAAGTTGCCATCATGTGGTTTGTGTTTATGTTGTTGCTGGATGTTTGTGCTAACGTAATGCATATCTGGATTGTTAAGTTAAATCAAATCCAAAATGCATTATGAAGTTTCATTTACACTTTTCAATTGTCCACTTTAGACATTCTACTAAATAGGAGTAACTTTGCAACTATATGTCAACTTATTCTACTTACCCGAACCATAACACCTAACCCTGACCTAACAGTCTACTATTACTCTAATGAGAATTAGTTGACATGTTGCAAATAAATTAGTAAGAGTTAGTTGACATGTACTTGCAAAGTATTAGTAAAGTGGGTAACACTTTATTTTACAGTGTCCTTGTTATATAGGCCTACGTATGTTACATGTACTTACCATATAGTAATTACAGTAAATTATGCATAATTACAAGCAACTAACCCTCAACCAAACCCTAATCCTGTCTTAACCCTATACATGTTGTTAATTAATATTACTCAGATCTTAAATATATAATTACACCGTAACAAGACACCTTAAAATAAAGTGTAACCGTAAAATGTCTAAAGTGGACTATTGAAATAAAGTGTAACAAAATTGTTTACCTTTAGTTTCTGACTCTTGCATTTTACATTTTCAACACACACGTTCTTTTCATTTCTTTTTTTTTTTATTTTTTATTTTTTTACTTGTTTCCACCATTGTGTTATTGATGTCATTTAGGTCATTCTGCAATGGCCTTGAAACACAAACCAGGTCCAGATTGTCTGTGCTGCATGGTCTCGTGGCTGATAAGATCCCGGGGCGGCAGCTGGGCAGAGGCTGAGCTGTTCGCGAGGGTCCGCCCGGCTCAGTTTACAGTGACAGCTGGCCTGCTGATGGTGGGGAAAAAGGGAGAGGCCAGGGCGGGAGGGCTGTTTCTGAATGGGACAGTGTAAGAGGACTACTTGTTGTCTAAGGCCGGGGATTACCTTTGCCGAGACCTGGAGTAAAACATCCCTGAGGGATGCTGTGCTCTGTTGTGAAAGCTTAAGGCTCATGGATGACGTGTAGCATGGGGATAGAGCGAGAACTGCCATTTAATTATGGAAATATGTGTACAGCAAACAAAGTGAATTAATAAATCTGCAACGAAGCAAAAGAAATGCTGGGAGATTTATGTTTTATTTTAACTTGCTCTTTCTCTCATAATTTTTTTCTTTCTTTCCCTTTCCCTTAACTCCAGGAGGGAAGAAAAGGAAGAAGCGTGAACCCTGAGCTTTGAGGCATCCGGTTGAGGCCTGGATACTAATACTCTAGGCTTTCCGAGAGATTTCCTGAATGTACTGGCCCACTCTGTGAATAAGACGCAGAAAATGAGTCTTGGCTCAAATTCAGATTTTCTATTTTGAATTTTTTCAGATGATGTGTTCTCATTAGGTCTCAGAAGAGTAGCCTATTTGTTTTGGAGCAAGCACGTCAATAATTTTAGACATGTACCTCATCTGCAGTGCTCAGTCTTCCCAGAAATAGCCATTCACCCTCAGGCTTGCCCTCTCGGCCAAATTTACTGACCACAAATCCACAGGCAACTTGCTTACCTGTCTTGACCGTGAACAATTTTTCACTGGAATGTGCCTTTCCATGGGGTTCATAGCTGCTTTGTGAAGTTGATAGGGCTTGAGTAAATTGTGGTTAAAGTTTGCTATGCAGTGTGACTGTGATTGGATGTGTTTGTTTTCACACAGAATTTGATTTTGCAAGGGTCTAATCAAAGCTGAGCGGCTCAGGTTCAAGGCTGGTTGGTGCGTGGTGTACAAAATCACAAAAGATTCAGTAGGCTATACAAAAATGATTGAATAAAATTAAGTATTACAAATTATTTCTGCTCTTTTTCTGGTAATGTTTGTTCCAGTCAGTCTGTGGATTAGTGGTGGGGATTTTGCTGTGAATCTTTCTGCAGGTTACACTGTTATGCCAGTAGGTGGCGCCTGAGCGAGTCATTTTAATCATTTATTCAATCGATTTGTGATTCCTTCAGGATTTAGGAATGCCACTACTGTGTTGCTTCTTGCTTGGACAAGGCACATAACCCGTTCTGCAGCGACTTCGATTGGAACAATTTTCATTGGAGGAACAAAAACAGTCAAAGTAACAGTGAGTATTGTGTTTAAAATGTAAGATACTCAATATTGACTTCTTGTTTATTGAACTGTTTTAATAGAAAACAATACCAAAACCACAACGATCCAATCCATTCCTGATGGATTTTTTTCTTATTCAAGAAGCCATTTCTACGGTGGCCAAGAGAGCTCAACGCGCTGCAACTGAAGAAAACACATTCAAATAGAAACCAAACTAAACCAAACACCATATCACTGCAAGGCCAGACCAGGATTTTAGCACACCTTGTGGGATGGGGAAAGGCTTATTGATATCCAGGTTGAGAAAATTATGTTTCACTCTCATTTTCTCCCCTCTGGTGAGAATCAGTTCATGCAGTGAGTGGTTGAAGCCTCATCCTCAGAGTGGCGTGTCCATACAGCTGGGGTGAATTATACTTTAGTGGTCAAATGTTTTCCACGTGTTCCACAGTCACAGGCGTAGGGCTTCATCTCACAAGCGTGGAAATTGTAGCTAACAGTAAAGAAACGCAACTTTGGCTTTACAAATATGACCTTGCATATCCACATCTTTACATTCCAGCTCTGGAGTCTCCACTTCAGCTAAATCCTACAGAGGATTTGGGTTTCAGCTACAGTTTTACATTGTCTGGGCTGTTTGGTACTAAAACATAGGCTTTAAAGTCATATTAATACAGAGTTAAGCGCTCGCTTTAGAAGTTGAAAAAAAAAACTAAGATGGATAGTGATACAGAATTCACTACTAAAGTACAGGTTTCCATTTCATGCTTACTGTATGTGCCTGTGTTTGTATGTGGTTGTGTGTGGGTCTATGTGTGAGTGCTAAAAGCAGAAGTCCATGAGACATAAACCTCTTTCTTGGCGTCTGCACAATTTGTATATTGATTGAGCACAAACTCTCATAATAATTTCTAATTTAATCATACCTTTCTCTTTCTGCCTCTCTCTCTCACACACATAAGCAATTAGTACACACACAATCTTATTTGCCCTTGAAGGAATAACTGAAGAAAATAGACAAAGCTTTTATTGGGCACTCTCAATCATCTGAAAGAGCAGCGGGGAGCTAGGGTTACATGTGTCCGCATTATTTCCTAAATCGGATCCTTAACATGCTGTTTTTCTTCCTTCAAAGGTAAATTGTGGTGATCTGGTGGAGAGCTTATAGATGAGGTCGATAACTTTCAAATGGGACCACTTTGTATCAGAAGCTTCCTATTAATGTGATCTGCTGTGAATCATTGCTTAAAGGTCGAGTGTGACAGAAATTACTGTCATGTTCCTTAAACAAATAGAAGGTGGTGAGAGTAAACATCATTGTCCACATAAGAATGACATGCAAGGTTAATTACAGGCCTGTTGCAACACAATAGACAATGCTACAAGTTTTTACATGCAGCATGAGTTATTTCAGCCATAGACACAACTATCTAAAGTCAATGGGTTACATACGTATATTTGTAATGTGATGTCATTGTGTTGGAGAGAAGGAGCATCATCAGTATAATTTTTTATTTCAATGAAATGAATGTACTATGTTTTTGTGTTTTTAGGGGATTTTAAGGAACTAAAGTATATTTATGCAGTAGTTATATTCCATTTATTCCCTTTTTGAGCATGGACCTGAAAATTAAATTTCCAACTTAAACTGTCATATATCTTGAATGTTTTGGAGCACAGACTCAAGTTTTGTCTCTTTTTAAAGAAAATTATTATTGAAGTGAAAACATATATAGCCTATATATATATATATATATATATATTAAGTTATAAAAGTTTACATTTTTTGTTATGAGAAAATGCACAGAAATGCAATTAAAATTTTTTATATAAAATATATATATATATTTTTATAAATATAAACAAGTTGTGTTTCAAAGTTGAGGTTGATAAAAAAAGAGCTTTCAGTAAGATTTTGTTTGGGCGCAGTACCAAACGTTTCCACTAGATTTAATTCGTTTCTCATTCATTTCCAATGCAGCCATTTGAGTACAAGTGTCTTAAGTGACTCTTTTTTTCAGGACCTTTTCAAATTATGTCCATGATTTTTTTGTGTGTTCACATAGCAAGTGCCAAAACCTTTACCAAGTTTCGTACCATGTGAAGTAAAAACTTCTAAAAACCAAAACATTTTCAGTCAAAAATGACAAAAGAGCACCAGAGGGTTTTATACAAAAAAATATTATTTAACATGACTGAATCAATCTATACACATACATTTTTTACCAACACAAATCAGATAAGAATTAGTTCTTTAAGGTAACAATTGCAGGTTACAACTTTTTACAGTGTAGTGGCAAATGGATAGCAGCTTGCAGGTGGATATTGTTCCTCTAGTATATAAGTAAGTACCAGCAAAAGCTCGGGTTTGGTTTCAAACACCATATGGCACAATTAAGACTAAAGAACATGCATGAGCAATCTGAGCTCTCATGCCACTTAAGAAACATATAGTCGATTCCTCAAATCAATATGCCCGGACATTTCGAAGGTGTTTGAGAGAGGCTTTGTAAATCTGCAGTGTCTATTTTTATGCATGTGGTTATGGTGCACGTGTTCCCATGGGGTTCTTTATGGAGTATGATGAATGAGGTGCTATTCACAGTTTGAGGCCTGACTCGTTCGGCTGCCAATATAGAAACTCAGTAGCCCACTTGCTGACATTCACATTGCAGGGCTGTGATGGCAAAGCAGGTGTTGTGTTTTCAGTTTTTTTTATTTATTTTTTTATGTCACATTAACAGTGTTGGGGAAATGTACTTTAAAAGTAATGCATCATATTGAATGCATTGAATCTAAAATTAGGGATTACAATTTTAGGGATTACAAAAATTCAGTGTTACTTGCAGAATCGTTTTTTAACTATTTGTAAGATTTACCAGCAATTTGAGTGAAAATAGTAATGCAAATTTTTAGTAGTGTATTGACTCTTATTCATTTTAATATTTTTTAATTAATTACATTAATTCAGGATTTGTGTAATGAATTTTATGAATCTTCATTGTGTAACTTTGTGCAAATTCAAAAGGTAGGCCATTTGACTTTCAGTGTGGGCCAGATTGTTAGGGGAAAAGGTATGAAGGGGTTTGCTAGGCTGGGCCAAACTCCTGATTGTCCAGACTGTCCAGGGGTGCGTTTCCCGTACAACTATATAGCTCGCTGCTTAACTACCATAGTACGATGCATCGTTGGAGAAATCAACTAGCTAGTTACGACTGTTTCCCGAAACCGTCTGTCGCAAAGTATCGTTCAACCACGTTGGTTTATGACGTCTCGCACGTGGTGGACTAATAACTTATTTTAATTAATCTGTTTGAGATCGAATTAACGCTAGATTTTGTCATATAAGTTACAGACATGGCATCTGAAGACCATTTCTAATTTTTCTCAGTTATTTTGCTTTATTACCAGACTCAATATTTGGCTCGTTCTTACATAGTAGAGCACGTTCGCACATGCGCAGTCTTCAAAAACGGTGCTTTTAATCTCTTGACAAACTAAAAGACATAAATTACATTTGTATGTATTCTAAATAAATAACACGGGTTGTACTGAATGTCAGCTTGCTTATTTTGCTAAAGATAAGGATTTATTCAGTCTACATCTAATGTAAACTAGAAACTATGCTTCTAACGACAGCTCGAGAGCTGTCGTTCCAACCACACAAGTTTGCGATGCTGTTTGCGAACGTTCGTTTGAACGATGGTTTCGGGAAACACCAAATCGTTGAACTATGCTGATAACGACGGAACTTGCGACCATAGTTGGCTAACGATGCTTTCGGGAAACGCACCCCAGATTGTCTCTTCTCTCCTGGATTTAATGTTGCCAGAAGCTATTGACCACCACTTCCACAATTGACTGATGAAATATCATATATATATATATATATATATATATATATATATATATATATATATATATATATATATATATATATACTATTATGTGCATTAACGTAGCCTACTGTTGGGGAGGTGGGGGGTGTGGCACCAAATAAGCCAGAACCGCTACTGTCTGGAAGAGCATTTTTGAAATTAGAAACCTAAATTGGTAAAGGTGACGTTTGATGCCACAATGCAGCGTTATGCAACACTGCCCTCTTCTGGACAACTGAGCATAGCACTATAGAAGGCAAATATTTTATGTAAGTTCGAGAAGCATTATTCATGTGTCTCGAACTTACATAAAATATGTGCCTGCTGTAGGCTACATCAAAGTGGTCCAGTGTTATTATTGTTAACTAAAACAATTTTAAAAATGTGTTAATTGAAATAAATATGATATGAAATATAAATATTGGATCTGCCTGGTTCTGATTTTATCTGATGAGTCCAGTTTTCAGCTTTGCCCAACACCTGGAGAGGCCTACTACAACCCACAGTGTCTTGCACATGCACCCACTATGAAATTTGGTGGAGGATTGGTGACGATCTGGGGGTTCTTCAGTAAGGCTAGAATCGAGCTGATCCGTCTTTGAGAAGGGCGTGTGACTCAAGCCTATCCTGGAAGAGAAATTGCTTCTTTTTGGTCTGACAATGTTCCCCAACTCGAAGGATTGGTTTTCCCGCAGGACAATGCTCCATGCCACACAGCCAGGCCAATGAAGGTGGATGGACCACCAGATAAAGACCCTGTCATGGCCAGCCCAATGATCAAGAGGAAGATAGAAGTTCACAGGCCATCAAACAAAGCTTGAATTTTTGTGCCAGGAGTGGCAAAGTCACCCAACAGCCAACTGAAAGGCTGGTAGACGCATGAAAGCTGTGATTGGAAATCAGGGTTATTCCACCAAACATTGAATTCTTAACCCTTCTGAAGTTAAAACATTAGTATTGTAAATATTTATAATATTTTTTTGTTTTCTTTGCATTATTCAAGGTCTGAAAAAAATGGCATATATATAGGCCTACAATGAATATATATATATATATATATATATATATATATATATATATATATATATATATATATATATATATTGATCACATTCCAGAGGTGAAAAAAAAATTCCTGTGGGAAAACCAATCCTTCGAGTTGGGGAACATTGTCAGACCAAAAAGAAGCAATTTCTCTTCCAGGATAGGCTTGACCCGCCCTTCTCAAAGACGGATCAGCTCGATTCTAGCCTTACTGAAGAACCCCCAGATTGTCACCAATCCTTCACCAAATTTCATAGTGGGTGCATGTGCAAGACACTGTGGGTTGTAGGCCTCTCCATATATATATAATGACCATTTTTGTTTTATTCTATAAACTGTGTGGCCGTGTGTATATGCACACATATTGACCCTGTTGTATTAGAGTTCAGATATTAGATTCAGTTGCTGACATTCACATTTAACATTTTTGTGTCACAAATGATAAATATCTCTCTCTTTCACTTTCACTTTCCTCTAGTGCTAGTTGACATCTTATTAAAAGTTGTTCTGCTCTGTGCAGTTAATGCTTGCTCCTGTTACATACCGAGAGAGATTTAATGGTTTGAAGCTTAGCAAAAAAACTACTAAGTCTTGCCCTGATTGTGATTCATTCTAAATGGATTTCCATGTCGTCTGTAGGTAGGAGAAGCACAGAGTCAGGTGTGTCTTATCATCGTCTTTGTCTTTGTTATGCTCGCATTGTCGGCATAGTTATACACTAGATGACGGCACAAACACGGAATGTAGGCTACCCATTTCATGTATCTTTTCGTGACGCTTCGGCTTCGCATAGCTCAAACTACACACACACACACACAGAGAGAGAGAGAGAGAGAGAGAGAGAGAGAGAGAGAGAGAGAGAGAGAGAGAGAGAGAGAGAGAGAGAGAGAGAGAGGGAGGTTTACTCTTGACAATTTTATGAAGGACGAAAGCTCAGCACTCATCTGTGGTTTCGCTGTTCCAGGTTTTTGACTGTGACTAACTTATGTCAGTTCTATGTTTCTTCAGAACGTATTCTTTTGTAGTTTAGCCTATTATGATTTCGTGTTAATTGAAAGGTGAAATCTTTCGATTTATCGCCTATTCGGTTTATTGAATCGAATATTAAATAGCCTATTGGAGCTACGACTATGAAATTCAACGGATATCTGAGGCTGCGTATCGGGGAGGCAGTGGATTTAAAACCAACAACTTTTTCAACTCGCCACACCTTTCATAAGAAAACCCACCTGGATCCTTACATCGTTGTTAAAGTCGATAATCTGAAAGTTGGACAAACCGCCACAAAATCGAAGACCAACAAGCCGACCTTCGATGATGAATTCTGCCCATACATCTCGAATGGCAAAGAGCTGGAACTGGCTGTTTTCAATAACACCCCTATAGGATACGATGATTTTGTCGCAAATTACAGAATCCAGCTTGACGAACTGATAGTGCCATCAAACACAAGACAAACTTTTGAAGGATGGGTGAGTTTTCACTGTGAATAACAGTATTGTTCCTTAACTAGGCTATATAACTACAAATAGAGGTGTGGTAACTTGGTATAAAAAAAACATAAAAGAGAGAGGAACGAGAGGAGTTTTACAATAGTTATTTAGGGCAGACATGTTGACATGATCATCACCATAATTTACTGTTTGACTGTTTGATAAATTATAGACATAGTGATTGATGTATACAATTGTAACATGAAAAAATATTTGTTTTATCGATGTAAATTATGAAACATCGATCGAGCAGCTGTTGCTATGGTTACCTCCTCCAGCATGCGATTTTATCTATCGTTGTGAAACTTGACACTTAAAGGGATAGTTCACCTAAAAATGAAAATCCTGTCATCATTTACTCACCCTCAAGTTGTTCCAAATCTGTATGAATTTCTGCTGAACAAAAAAGAAGATATTTTGTAAACAAACAGTTGATGAGCCCCATTGACTTCCATAGTTGGAAAAAATACTATGTAAGTCAATGGGGCGCAGTTTGGTTAACCTCATTCTTCAGAATATCTTCTTTTGTGTTCAGCAGAAGAAATAAATTCATACAGGTTTGGAAAAACTTGAGGGTGAGTAAATGATGAAAGGATTACATTTTTTTGGTGAACTATCTCTTTAAATGTTATATTCAGAGTCATTCCCTGAACATTATTTTTTTACTTTTGATATTAATACTTTGATATAAATTGCATACAAAATGCAATGAAATGCAAAGTAAGAGAGATGTGGAACCCATCGCTCCCTTTTCTTTGTAGTTTTAGTCTTTCCTGACTGCAGGCCTTTCAGTGTTCTTGTCAGAGGGTCCTGTCGCTTTCATCTGTGCAATAACTAGGTCGTGCTCAGAACCACATGTTGCACCCCACCATGCATCACGGAAACTCTCAGAGCGTCACCTTCTCTTACATCTATTGGGTAAACGGTGATGTGTGGTTTGACATACTCCTGTCTGCCTTCCCTTTAGTCCAAGTGATAAAATGTGGTCAACTGAGCGTTTGCAAGCAGTTGCTTTTCTCGTTATGTTTTGACATCTGATTATGATGTTTTTTTGTGGGTGTTTAAGGTTATGTTTCATACTAAAACTTCTGAAATGTACATTTTTCAAGGTTACAAATTTGGCATAGAACATGAAATCATTATTTTTTAGTATGTACAGTATTTGCTTTAAACTTCAATTGGACAGTATAAGAATTTTAAAATATGGTAACACTTTATTTTGATGGTCCTCTTTAGACATTCTACTAAATAAAGTAATTTTGCAACTACATGTCAACTAGCAGTCATTAGAGTATTACTGTCTGCTTAATATCTGCTTACACTTTATACTGTTACTCCCCAACAGACATTATACTGACTATAAGTAACTCTGCAACTACATGTCAACTCATTCTACTTTACTGAACCGTAAAACCTAACTCTAACATAACAGTCTGCTAATACTCTAATGTTAATTCATTTAAATCTGGTTGCAAAGTTGCATATAATGTCTAAAGTGGACCATCAAAAAAAATTGTAACCTAAAATCAGCTTCATGTCCTAACTTTTACTGATCATTTTAAAATTACCATTTTGACAATATAAAGTCTTAAAAATAAAGGTTCTTTGTGGGGGAAAAAAAACTTTTATTTTGAAGAGTTTAGGTTGCAGAAAATGTGCTGGTTATTTTGCAAGTGTGGTTTTATCACTCAGTGTTTGCGGGGGACATGCTTGCAAACTTGTACCACTAGTGCAAACATGCTGCTCAACCAAACTAGCCAGATTCCTCTCTTTGACCCATATAAACCTCCCATATGTTATAAATCTTAAGCTTTGCAAGCATTGCAAGCATGTACAACTTGCAATAGCATTCACCAGAACTCAAGTTTACATTTTGTAATGATTTGATTTCTATTCGGCTGAGTGGTTTGGTGTCATTTTAAAGCCAGCTGCCAAATATAACAGAGATGGTGTTAGGTTAAACCTCTGCTTTGGCTTCACAGCTGAGAGTTTGTTAATCTTTGCATCTGTTATGCAGTTTCCTGGCAACCTAGATAATGTGTTTGCAATATTGAAAACGATGTACCTTATGCGTTGCTGAGTTTGTCTCTTTATATTTTATACTTTTTAAATACTTTTCAAGTGTCGTGGGTCAATGTTTAAACCTTCCTATCCCTAAACACGTGTTGTTCTTCATGGTGCGTGCTATGGATTTAACTCCCTGAACCAGCTAGTCCTGCTTTCCTCGTCCTGCCTCGCATTACAGGAATTCCTCCCACTTCACAGGGCAAGCTAAATGATAGGAAGCGAGAGAATGACTTAGATGGCAAGATCGAATGACAGATTGTGATAGAAGAGAGAGAGAGAGAGAGAGAGAGAGAGAGAGAGAGAGAGAGGGAGAGAGACGACTGTTAATATGCTGCAGTGAAATATAAAAGTTAATCAGACAACCTTAACTTATAAGACATACAGACATTGGGTAATACAATCTTTTTGAGCATTTGAGCATACAAATTTTGTGACCTGTCATGGTCATAACCACATCAAACAGTATAGCCACATCCTTCACTCTAAAAAAAACATGTCCATTTAGCTAAATGTATCACCTTTAACATCAGTGTTATCAGCTTAGTGGAAAGTCTGGTGCTTTAAAAAAAAATTGTTTAAATATTTTCAGTTTGTGTGCAGACTATCGTGCTATTTTTACAGTTTATGTAATCAGTGTGAACTAAAAAATATTTTTAAATGTTTAAGATTATTTTTTTTTATTTTTTTTGCAACTGCTAAATATTAAAAACAAATGTTATGAAGCTCTACAGGATATTATATTTGATATAAAAGTGATAGTTTATCATAGTGTCAGCACTTACAGTAGTTTTTAGTGTGTTTTTAAAGTGTATTATATTGTTTCTCACCGGTTATCTCCTCTTCCAGGTAAATCTGGAACCAGAGGGAAGTGTGTATGTATCCATCTCTCTCACCGGCTCCTTTACAGATGGTTAGCTGTTTTCATTATCTATAGCCTATGTTTTAAATATAAATCTTGGTCACACTTTAGATTAGGGCCCAATTCTCACCATTAACTAACTATTAACTACAACTTTTGCCTCAATAAACACCTAATTATGGCATATTAATAGTTAGGTAGTTGTTAAGTTTATGTTTTGCATAGGATTAGGGATGTAGAATATGGTCATGTTCTACATAAGGCATTAATATGTGCCTTATATAAGTACTAATAAACAGCCAATATCCTAGTAATATGCTTGCTAATAAGCAACTAGTTAATTCAACCCTAAACTAAAGTGTTACCTAAATCTTTATTATTCTTATATAAAAATAAATTATTGATGTGTAATTATAATATAAAGTGTTTGTTTATGTGTGTGTGACACACTGTCTGTGACAAATAAGTTAAGCTATAAATCGAACCTGGTGTGCTGTTTTTCTCTTAGACGCTGATGGAAAAAAAATATATTTCACCATTTTATGTCTTTTAATAAAGATGTTGTTATATTTTTGTCTTTAAACATAGTATTCAATCTCTTTTTTAAGTTTGATAAAAAAATAAAAAAAATGTCAGCATCATAACCACTAACCAGCTTTTCATAATTCTTTGTAAATGTCCCACTTTCATGTGTACTTATCCAGTTAGTTTTAACTTTACAGTTAATTTTGTTGGCATTTTGATTGTGCTGACTAAGTGTTGCCATCAATTACAGATCAAGCTGTGAATGGATCGAGACCCCATAAAAAACTTACAAGAGAGGGGCAAAAAGCTTTAAAGAGAAGAAAGGTCCACCAAGTCTACGGTCATAAGTTTATGGCAACCTTCCTTCCCCAGCCTACTTTTTGCTGCCATTGCAAAAACTTCATTTGGTGAGACTTACATAGAAACACATTGTCATGCACATAGCCTCAGTTAATGAATGGGATGCCATGTGGTTATAAAAATATAATCTTTTCCCAGGGGTGTTATTGGAAAGCAAGGTTATCAATGTCAAGGTGTGTATGGTTACTAATATTAGTGGAATCATAATTTTCCCATATGCATATACAAGGAATAGCAACATTCACTTTTTGCCTTACTATTCTAGTGTGCGCGTGTGTGGTTCATAAGAGGTGTCATAACTTGATTGTAAGTGAGTGTCCACGTATGAAGAAAGATTTAAATGAGGTAAGAGAGTGAGTGAGTGTGTGTGCTTGTGTGTGTGTGTGTGTGTGTGTGTGTGTGTGTGTGTGTGTGTGTGTGTGTGTGTGTGTGTGTGTGTGTGTGTGTGTGTGTGTGTGTGTGTGTGTGTGTGTGTGTGTGTGTGTGTGTGTGTGTGTGTGTGTAAATGCATGTGTGATGACAAAATGATGTCTTGTGGATCCATTTGACATGCATTTTATTCTGTGTACAGGGCCAAAGGCAGGGCTTCAGCGTCAACTTACCCCACCAGTTTAGAGAACACAACTACAAAGTTCCCACATACTGTAACCACTGCGGATCTCTCCTGTACGGCCTGATGAAACAGGGTCTCCAATGCAAGAGTAAGCACATATTGACTCGACTTATTGGAATATATGTGAACACGGCTGCTTTGTACTCAAAGATTGTTGTTGTCATCTGTGTGGTGTGGATTTGTTCAGGTTGCAAGATGAACATCCACAAACGCTGTGAACAAAATGTTGCACCCAACTGCGGAGTGAACAGTTCGGAACTGGCCAGCAAATTGTCAGAGATTGGATTGCTCAACACACTCTCCAAACGAAAGTCTCAGGTATCTTCATAAAAGCCATCTCGAAAATCAATAATATTTGCTTTGGTTATATGCACATTTATTGTCTTTGTGAGATATTTCTCCAAATTTGCGTACATTGAGTATATTTCTCCGTATTTTTTCTCCGTAGAGTTCTCTGCACATGACAGGAATAAAGGGTCAGAACTCCATTAAAAGCATACCACCAGCATTTGAGGAGCAAGAAGACGAGACTGTTAAAGTTGGTCTGGAAGACTTTAGTTTCTTGCAAGTGCTGGGAAAAGGCAGCTTTGGCAAGGTATCGCACATGCAACTATGTCTCATTAC
Source organism: Leuciscus leuciscus (assembly GCF_965113295.1). Classification (NCBI taxonomy): domain Eukaryota; kingdom Metazoa; phylum Chordata; class Actinopteri; order Cypriniformes; family Leuciscidae; genus Leuciscus; species Leuciscus leuciscus. The sequence continues at coordinate 26,169,032 of NC_138743.1, read as the reverse complement.
CTAGATTACATTCTCTTGCATTTGATCATTATAAATTCTCAATATGTTTTAAGAACGTCCTGGCACTTTTAACCACAGATGTGTATATGTGTGCCTCTGTAGGTGATGTTGGCTCGTCTAAAAAGTGACCACAGGGTCTTTGCTGTGAAAATGCTGAAGAAGGATGTCATACTGCAAGACGATGATGTCGAGGCTACCATGATTGAGAAGAGAGTGCTGACTCTGGCCCACCAACATCCATTTCTCACACAGCTCTACTACTGCTTTCAGACTGTGGTAAGAATCCTTAAACGGATTTAAGGTGCTAATAGCATGTCATATGATGAATAGAGGTAAAATAATGACAATATATTGTAACAGATTTGATAAATCCCATATTCCATACATAAGGCTTACCCTTGAATTACCCTGAATTACGCATTACGCTGCGTCGTGTTTTAGGGTAAAGGAAATGTCCGCAAACTTAACAGATAATGTCCTCACTGAAAATTACCAGTATCATTACAGTGTACATTGATTGAACTCTGATAAAGGAAAGTTTGATTCCTTGTTATAAAAATTCATTCATAGGATAATAGTGACCCTGGATCACAAAACCAGTCTTATGTTGCACGGGTATATTTGTGGCAATAGCCAACAAAACATTGTATGGGTCAAAATGATAGATTTTTCTTTTATGCCAAAAATCATTAGGATATTAAGTAAAGATCATGTCCCATGAAGATATTTTGTAAATTTCCCACCTTAAATATATAAAACATTTATTTTTGTGAATGGATGCAGCACAATCGCCAATAGAAATGGACAACTTTAAAGGCGATTTTCTCAATATTTCGATTTTTCTGTAGGCTACCCTCAGATTCCAGATTTTCAAATAGTTGTATCTCGGCCAAATATTGTCCTATCCTAACAAACCATACATCAATGGAGAGATTATGTATTCAGCTTTCAGATGATGTATAAATCTCAATTTAAAAAAAATTACCCATAAGACTGGTTTTGTGGTCCAGGGTCACAAGAAGAATCTAGAAATGCTTCTTAAAGGGATACTCCACTTTAAAATGAAAATTCTGTCATCATATACTCACCCTCATGTTGTTTCAAACCTGTATGAATTTCTTTCTTCTGCTGAAAGAAAGGAAGATATTTAGAAGAATGTCAGTAACCAGACAGTTTCTGGTCTCATTGACTTCCATAGTAGGAAGAAATATACACTATGGAAGTCAATAAGACCAGAAACTGTCTGGTTACTGATATTGATGACAGAATTTTCATTTTAAAGTGGAGTATCCCTTTAAACAGCTTTCGGGAATCCAGAGTAAATGCCGTAATCCGGTCAGGGGTGAATTCTGTTCAGTGTATGATTTGTTGACATGTTATCGGGTAGCTAATCTGTAACGTGATCCTAGAAGAAATCACACTAGACTTTGCAGTAGAGGTTAACTTACAGTATGTCATCACGGTTCCCACATTGACAAGTGTTGTTGAATGTAGACACTCCATTTCCCTCACTCAACCAGGAAACACAATGCTTTTTGGCAAAACCCCTTGACATCATATAGAAAAAATTGTTTACATTCCTGAAATACTTTTGTTTTTATCTTCAATCTCCTGAAACATACGTCAGTCTCCTGAAACTTCATGAGAATATTTCCTGGGGTTAAAAATCTGACAGCTGAATTAGCAGTTGGTCCATTTAATGCTATCAAATGCTACTGATACTTGATATACAGTCCATAAGATTACTACACTTTCTGAGAGCATATTTTAAAATAAAAGCCACCCAAAAGCCCATCTTTAGAAATAATATAAATTAGTGATGTCAGTTGCAATACCCAATGTAAACAGTAGATGGAGCGTCTTGGTTAGTAATGGTATTCACTTCCTGCTTTCCATACCGAAAATGTTAACAGGAAGTGATGCAAGTTTTTTGTTGACTTACACATATTATCATACTATTGATAAATTGATAAAAAGTGACAGTAAAGACATTTATAATCTTTTGAACAGTTGTGTATATTGAATAAATGTTTTATAATTGCAATAGATGTTTGTGTAAAATATAATATATAAATAGTTGTTTATAGTCATTTTTACATTAATAGCATCAATGTGTTATAGAACACAAGTTAAAATACTGTACATATTATAGGTTTACATGTTTATTAATGCTGGAAGAAGTAATAGAATGAATATATTGAATATATTCCTTTGTATTTGACTCTTTTATACTTTATAACATGTTTTTCCACATTCTTTTTCTCTGTATTTGCTAACCTGTGCTCTTCATTTCCCAGGATCGGTTATTCTTTGTCATGGAGTTTGTGAATGGTGGTGACCTCATGTTCCACATCCAGAAGTGCAGGCGTTTTGATGAGCCACGAGCACAGTTTTATGCCGCGGAGATCATTTCGGCCCTGATGTTCCTTCACTCCAAAGGAATAATTTACAGGTGAGGAATACTGTGGATCATGTTAATGTCACACATTTCCTCTCATTATTTTATCTTTTCTCTCTGGTTTAAATTTTGCTAAATTATTTTGGAGCTAGCTGTCCAAGTTAGCTTATCTTTCCAGACGGTTTTTATGTACAAAACATGTGATTCCTTTGTCAGAAGGAAAGAATATTTGAAATTCATTATGTTCATCTGAAATTACTGTAGATTTTCACACCCTAGTGCAACTGCCCTTCAGTTGTTTGCTTTGACATGCGCATGTGTTCAGTCTACGCATGTCCTGACACATTTCGTCAGATTTTACAGACAGTCTCCGCCCTAGACTAAGTCTTCCTATGCCTTGTCGGAATATTTAGCTCTTCCTGGCAGTAATCACATGACCTTTGTCTACCTGAATAAGCTTTCCGATCACCCTTGTAATAGAGCCGAGCCAAGCCCAAATATAAACAGATCTGGCAAACTACTTTCCCATTCAAATGAGCCTCGCGGCATTTACCAGCTTCCCTGTGGGGTCTTTTCTGGAATTCCAGTGAACTTTGCTGACCCTCTGTCGTCTTTACAATCATATGGGCCTCTTTATGGCCACTCTCACCTTTCCTTTCGATTTTATTGGGCTTTAAAGCAAATTATTTTAGGGTAATTATAACGCTTCTGTGAAGTGAAGCTTATGGGGAGAAGAGTAGAGTCCTGGGAAAGATGGGAGTGTTGTATTGTAAGAGGACTATGGGGACATTTTGAGTGTGAACTTGAGCTGACGTCACAGGCCTGCCCAGCATGCAATGGAGCTATTATTACATAAGCTGTTTACTCAGAAAGACAGAGAGAGCAAGGGAGGGAGAGTGAGAGAGCGGCCTGTGGACTGCTCTGGTTTTATCACATGACTCTTTTTCTGTTACAAAGTGCAATATAGCACAACATATTATTCTGAATAAATATAAAAAATCCCATCACAATATTTCAGCATTGATTTTGAAGGGAAACCTGTAACACCTTTTATAAAACCAGCAATACAACGATTCGTTGACCTCTGTGTCTTCAAGCTGCTCCTCTCCACTTCACCTTACTTAACCCTGATCTTATATTAGATGCTGTAATGCTGTGTAATCTGGCTCTGCTCTAATCCGATGACTAGACTATACTGGATTTATTCAAAAAGAATGGACAGTGCATGAAAGAAATGAAGAGTTCATTAATGACTTTAGTGTTTTAGTCTCACTGAATAGTAAGCCTGTTATACCCGGAGGCTTGGATAAAGTGCAAATGCAGATTGTTTATTGACCTCTCAAATTGTTCCACTGTTGCTAAATTATATCTGGTTTCCAAAAGGGCATCAGAAATGACAAACTCTCCGTTGTTGTTTTATTCTTTTTTTAATTAAATGATAAACCCTTTTTTAAAAATCAGAATACTTGGTGTTTGAAGACTTTTGTTGCAACATTGCAAGAGTCTTGGGTTGTTTTACGTAGAGAGGAAAGCATTCGATTACGTCAATGATGGTTAAGCAGAAGAGAGATTTGCCCATTTTGCGGGCTCTGCAATAGTTCTGCCAGTTCTCCAGCTGCAGATTCGGCTGTGGTTGATGGCCAGGCTGGTGAGTTTGCCATGCTGTTATTTTTGCCAGCGCCAGCCCTGTGAGAAACTGTGAGCGTGAGTCTCTGCATGTCTCTGTGCTTGTTCACTAGGCATAAAGTAAATGAGGTTAAGATATCTTTTTGATTTTGTAGTAGTCTCTGTCTTTCTTTCTCTTTTCCATTTGTGTAAATTACCTGATTCATAACACTTGAGAATAACATTTGTATAAATTATTTGAGAAGAAACAAGAAGACACAAGTTTCCAGAAACACACACACACACACACACACACACACACGCACACATTGTGTTTTAATGTTTTATGGGCACTTTCCATAGACATAATTATTTTTATACTGTACAAACTGAATATTTTATCCCCTTAACTAACCCTGCCCCTAAACCTCCCATCACAGAAAACTTTCTGCATTTTTACATTTTCAAATAAATATATATCTTAGTGTATCTATGTATCTTACAGTAGTATGATTTATAAGCTGTTTTAATCATGGGGAGTGGGGACCAAAAAATGTCCCCACAAGGACAAGGATTTCGGATATTGCCATCTTTGTGGGGATATTTTGTCCAGTGTTGAGGCTCCAGTGTTACACTGACTGAACGAAGTAATGGGAGATGGAACAACACGTGTGTATAGTGTTGTTGTAAATCACTCTATTCTTTGATGTTTACTGAGTAATGCGGCACAGTCATGCACTTTTAACAACACAGTAAAGAGGTCACCTCTCAATGTGTTCTCTGTTAATTGTTTTCGAATGAAATTAGACCACATTTCCTTGGAAACCTTTGGTCACAAGAAGCTGTTAATCCAATATACATTCCGTCATTCTCTTTTCCACTGGATCAATATGGCCTTTCCTTCTCTGGTGACAGGAGACTGAATGATACTCCTCTTGCTGATTACTCTACACACTTGTGTCTAGCATGCAAGCATTGCAGTACACGCTCATTTGTCATTGTGCGTCAATACCATTTGAACTCTGTGAACCTCATTTGTTATTCACTATTGTATGTTTTGCGATATTTAGTTTACATTGTTCGCGCTACCGCAGACTGTCTTTCAGCTTGTTATTTATGACTTATGTATAGGCACACATAAATTACAGTTGTAATGTCTTTCATTCATAAAATTATACAAATCCTTCAGCTGTTTAATAAAATATGTTGGCTATGTAAAGCATTCAATAATGCTTTTAGCTTCCGATAAGAGTGTGTTACTTTTTGCTTCATTTGATGCATTTTAACATTTAAATCCTTTCAGCAGAATTGTACACATTTTGTCTCAAAATAAGTGAAGAAAGTGCAGAAAACATCTGTAATTAACCAAAGTAAAAAATAAAAAAAGTAAATGATTAATTATTGAAATTTAATAACAATAACTTTTACCTTGTTGTCACTTACCCTTGATGGTTACACCCAGTGCTATTTTACTATTTGTTAATAATTTGAGTTTTGTCATTCTGTTTTGTGTTTTAAAGGGACCTGAAACTGGACAATATTCTCCTGGACAGACATGGCCACTGCAAACTGGCAGATTTTGGCATGTGCAAAGAGGAAATCTTTCATGGAAAACTTACTAGCACCTTCTGTGGGACTCCAGATTATATTGCACCTGAGGTGAACATTACTATAAGAGGATATATAAGATGATGGTTAATGTGTGTGTGCGTGTGTGTGTGTGCGCGTTCTCTTCACATCTAGATGTTTAATGCTGTGTGTCTCTCTCAGATCATCCTGGAGGAGCTGTATGGCGTATCAGTGGACTGGTGGGCTCTGGGAGTGCTGCTTTATGAGATGCTGTCGGGACATGCTCCATTTGAAGCGGAGACTGAGGACGAGCTGTTTGAGTGCATCCTCAAAGAAGAGATCATTTATTCATCCTGGCTCAGCAACGAGGCAGAGGACATCCTACGAGGAGTGAGTCCAGATCTGCAGTCAAAAAATCTGATTGATTTCACATGATGACTTCAAATAAGTCAGACCAAAACTATTTGTCTTTATAAAATGTCTCTTCGTAAACACTGCACGTTTACATGCACGCTCTTAACCCGATAACGCCTATTAAGCCGACAACGTGTGTGGTCATGTAAACACGTTAAACCTTTTTCCTTTAATGCCGAAAGGTCATAAACAGCTTAAGAATAAACTGATCGACACAGCTAGATTTTTGCCCATTTCCCTAATTTCTCCTGGCATGAAATTAAACTCCTTAATCTGCGTTCTGTCAGTTTATTGAAGTGTGCATGTGTGACATGTGAGAGAAATACGTCCTTATATGGCAGATTAAGCGCATCCAGCCACAGCGAGTGTTTCACGGTAGGCGAGTAAACTCTGGCTTTTTCTTGACCCAAGAAGTATAAAAAATGTGTTCTCATCTCATGCAGCCAAAGGACAAGTGGTACAGTTGTAGAAACCTCAAATACTAGAGGAGAGTCTTTCCCGCTGACATTTTGAAATACTCTGAAATACTGGGGGTTTTTATGCTTTATTTAACGTCACAACTCACATAATGAACAGAGTGTAATACATGGATGCTTACGTTTTGACGTCACCACCAGGCAGGCAACAACCTTTTTTTTTTTTTTTATCCAGTCTTGTAAACGCGGTTACGTGCATTGGCGGCTTATTGATTTGCATGTAAATCGGGTATTTCAGTTATTTCGTCCAGTATGTTTGCACGTTAATTGTAATACAATTGGCCTAAGCACATGCTCCAAACAGAGGTGAGATGCATGCAAATATTTGATTTAATGTAAGCGTACTCAAAGGCGCCACTTGAATCGAATCCATTGTTTTATACTACAAGTACATTTATCTGACTTTTACTACACCAGTCTCTTTACATTTACTCTAAGGACACAAGAGTCTTGACTTGCATCTCAGGCAGCTATGTTGGGAAATCTGTGACTTTCCTGGCAGTGACGTCTTATGATTAAACCACTCTCTTCCTCTACCATTGTGCAAACATTTCATAAAAAAAAGAGTATCTACTCGAGGCCTTCATACTGAAACCTGATTCTGATCTAGTCTTCAACAAGCTATGATTCTTTTTCTCACCAGAATAACCTAAAATCTTGCTTCATTTAAAGAGCTCAGAGTGAACATGTTTCTTGGCTGTTCTGAGGGTCTTGGCCAGTTGTATGTAAGCTCCAGTAAAAGCTCCAGGGTGGTAGTGGCGCAATGGATAAGACACATGCCTTTGGTGTGAGAGACCCGGGTTCGAATCCACTGTGAGACACCAATGTGTCCCTGAGCAAGACACTTAACCCCTAGTTGCTCCAGAGGCGTGCGACCTCTGACATATATACATACTAAATGTAAAACATGATGAGACTTATAAGGAGCAGAGAGCACAGCCTGTGAGCAGACCCCATTGCTGCTGTTTGACCCAAGATGTCACTATCACTGGCTATCCCTGCCCTTTGTGCCTCGTTACATTGTGCTCCATGAAGGGTTAAAGAGCTGTGTCATGGTAGAAGGATTAACATCATGTAACGAAGTAGAGGTCTTCTCGTATTAGTGGAGTAATATCCCCAAATCTCCTTTCCAAGGGCTTAAGTCAGTGATCTGATCTATGCAGTATGCAAACTTTGCAGACCAGTATGACAGAGACCATTTTGGCAACCAAGTGCAATGAAAAAGTGGTAATCTAAAAATGGTAACATCTAAATTAATTGGTTTTATTCAAGTCTACAATGCTATTTAACATAACTGAACCAACTTATATACATTCATTTATAGCAACAACAACAAAAAAAACATTTTCTGTGAAATCAGGTAGAAGTCCCACTTTAAGGTAACATTTGTTACCATTTTTTTTTTTCTACAGCATTTGCATTTATTTGAAAGATTGAGCAAGTGCACTCTTCAAGCACTGTGTTCAAAAGCTTAATAATGAAGATTTGTGTTTGCTATCTACCCAGTTACTCACCAGAGACCCAGCGTGTCGGTTAGGCTGCATGGAAAGAGATGGAGGGGAAGAGGCCATCACTGCACACTCGTTTTTCACAGGACTGGACTGGGAGAAGCTGAACAAACGAGAGATCACACCACCGTTCACACCTCGAATAGTAAGCCTTCTTCTGCACTTCTACTGTTTAATTCTCTTCTGTGTGTTGTAAGTAGACATTGACCAATATTGATTCAGTTATGGACTTTCTTTATATTGAATAATCAGAACCAATTTTTGATTACTGATTTATTTTAATTTATTTCATTTTAATTTATTTAATAAAACACTGGTAACACATTAATAAGGGTTCATTTGTTGACATTAGTTAACAACATTATTTACCATGAGCTACAATGAACAATATGTCCACAGCATTTATTGATCTTGGGTCATGTTAATCTCAACATTTACTAATACATTTTTAAGATCAAAAGTTTTATTTGTTAACATCAGTTAATGTATTGTAAAATAACATGAACATGTTCATTTTATTTACTAACATTAACAAAGGTTAATAAATGCTGTAAAAATATATTGATAATAGTTAGTTCATGTTAACCAATGTAAAATCTGAAGTCTTTGATCGCTGATTTGGATCCACCTCCACACTGTAACAAATAGCCTTGATTATTATTATTATTATTATTATTATTTATTCCATTATATTTACAAAATTGTTTGATAGAATTGAAGACATTTTACAATACTTATATTAATATATTTAATTATATATATATATATATATATATATATATATATATATACATACTTAAAGTAAACGTTTAAGTAATTTAAGTAAAATTACTTTAGTTACTTTACCAGTGAAATATTGTTGTTGAGTGCTATTCTTCATAGATGCACCAAATGATGCTATTTATCAGCAGATGTGACATTAAAGAACCAATATCCGATTAATTTGAAAAGTGTTAATATTGGTCAGTAATAATGTTTTGGTTTTGGTTTGTAGGAATCTATTGAGGATGTGGCAAATTTTGACCCTGACTTCACCCAAGAGGAACCCTGTCTTACACCAATAGAGGACAGCCTTTTCCCTTTCCACCAGGATAATTTTAAAGACTTCACTTACACAGCTCCAGAGCTGCGATGGAACTAACATTAGCCAAGGCTTATTTAGATTATGTTACTTTCCCTTATCAACTCTCTCTTGCGAACTTGTTGTAATACACTCCATTGACAGACTTGTTGCTAAGACAAAAAATATGGACACGATTCAAAATGTAGAAGAAGGCAATGCAATATACTCCACAGCACCATCCAGTGCTATTGTTGTTGTTATTGACTCATTGCAATGAGCTAATTTATGTATTGTAAAGTATTGCTAACTAAAGTCTGAGTAATAAACGTGAAAATTCCTTTTGTAACAGATTGTAAAGAACAATTTTGGTTTACCTAAACCACATGTGACACATATCACCTGTCCAGTATTGAATAATGAATCTAGGGGATCTGTGGCTTGAGATAGAAACATTAAATTTTCATGAGAAAAACAAAAAAATATATCCTTTACACCTCAAAGACAAACAGAGCTGCGGTCATGTCACATTTATCTGTAGGCCTGCAAATCCTCCATGAATTATTTATTACCCTCGATTTATTTGTTGTTCTCACGAGCTCACCCTGTATTTGAAGCAGCGTTAATGCACTCATAATGCACAATTGTGCTGCTCACTGTGATGGGATTAATGAGATTAAGATGCTATTATGAACATTATCCATATTTAGAGTCAGGTCGATTCGACACTGCCAACTCATTTCAATTTCATTCAGTGACAAGCTTATACAACTGGACTAATGGCCCCATTCATCTGCTTTTTTCCTTTTGATTGTTTATGCTTAAATTTCATGTCTGAAAATTTGGTTGAAGGGGTTGTTTTTTGTGTGTTGCTATTCAAGCATTCTATTGTTAAAAGTGACTTGGTGAATTACCCAATATGGGGTTTTACACACTTGCCCTAAACCAGTTTAACTGGAAACTCTGTGGCTCTGCCTCTGACACATTTTCTTTGGCATCATGTTTTGGCAGACAATAAAAGTGATAGTGAGTTATAGTTTGAGATAGACAGACATCTTCACTTCTGAGATAGTGAAGAACATGTATTGGTCTGCTTGTTTATTGTCCAGCACTTTATTTTTGATACTATTTATATACTGTATATGCCAGATTCAAGGAATATTGCGGGTTCAGTACAGGTTAAGATTATCAGTCAACAGCATAATGCTAATTGCCAGAGAAAATATTTTTTACTCATTTTCTGTAAAAAAAACAACAAAAACAAGGTTACGATGAGGCACTTACAAATAAAGTGAATGGGGGCATTTTTGGGAGGATTTATAAGAAAACATGTAAAGCTCATAATTTTATAAAAGCACATTAATTATTTTCAAATTTGTGTATTATTTGAGCTGTAAAGTTCTCGTCAATTTTATGATTTCCTTGTCATGGCAATAATGTTGTAAAATTGGATATAACTTTACACAGAATAGATTAGATATTATAAATTTTTTAGCACTAAAGTCATGTAAACATGTATATCATTTACTTTTTGTGGCTCTTCTATTGAAACAATGAGTATTTTAACATTTACGGATTGGCTCCATTCACTTCCATTATGTTTCACTGTAACCAATGTTGATATTGTTTCCAAGACCATTTTCCTGCAAGGCCATATGATGAAATCTGAATCTTCAGTGATGGTGTGTGAAATGTTTTGACTTGTAGTCAGGTGCTCTGGTGATTTTCCCAGTTAGGCTTGTGTTAAACTGCCAAAAACCAGCCATGTCTGGCTGGGTGGATGCTTCATGACTCAAACCATTCATTGAGTCAGCATTGCTGAGAAGTTCACTGGGTTCCTCTAGTAAGACATGTGCCAATTGTATTACATTCAAATTCAGAAGTAATGGTTTTGGCAAGCAGACTAAGCTCTTACTGGAATTGAAATATGTCTCAGCTAATTCAGGGGCTTGAATGTTTTCTGCGGTCTTCAGTAGAGTTTGGCTGTTCACTTTTCCACCTTCATTTCAAATGCTTAACTATTAAAAACAAACATCTTGGTCAGTTACAGTCACTTGCACATGTTACAAAAGATGACGTTACTGGGAAATAAATGATTTATAACAGTGTTATTTTGCAGTAAAGGATAAGCTGATTGCTTTTGATGAAACTTTTCCCAACAGCAACCTGATAATTCCTCTAATCTTTCCTGAATTACAGAGAGAAAGCAACTGCTTATTTTTAGAGCCTTAAAGCCCTTCACAACCCACTTTGACGGGTGAAAGAGTTTAACACCTGCTAAAGCAACTTCTTTGCTTAAAGGTTTGATCAAAGCTGTCAGATGCTGTTAGACTGAAACTTGGTTAAAACAGCAAATTGACACACAAGCTCCAATCTTTTCTTTCATAAATCCATATTAAAAACATGTATCACTCTTTATACAGTCAGGTGATCTTATCATAATTATATGTTTGGTCATGCACAAACCATTAGATGATTTCAGTTTCATTGGTTTTTCAGTCATGTTGTCCATCTATTAGAGTTATGTCTCTCAGTGATCATGAGTCAATAACAGTCACTGCCTCCACATCAGAAACCTTCCATATGGCCTTGGCTGGATCTGACACTTAACTCCTGATGCTGTATCCACTGACACAGTTTATAAACAGCAGTTAACAACTATTTTCATCTTTAAGTGAATTTGACAGAATTGTGAGCTTAAATATGTGCATTTACATATGAATACCACTTAATCATTAAAAGGACCTGAGGTTACACTTTATTTTAAGGTGACATATATTGTACTTACTCAAATAAGTACTGATGTTAATTAAAGGGATGGTTCAGAGTCATTTCAACCTATGGGTCCTTTGCACCATGACCTTGAGCCAAACACCCGCCACCACTAATATGCACTAATATTAAAAAGAATAATAAAAAATTAAAATAAATACATTTAACTTTGTCAACTTAAAATAAAGTGTTACCGGACCTGAATATAGGCCTATCAGGTGATAGTAATTTCATGGTGCAAAGGACCCTAGGTTGAAATTACTCCGAACCATGCCTTTAATGTACTCACTATAGGGTTACGGTTAGGGTAAGGGTTTGGTTTTAGGGATAGTTACTTGTAATTATGCATAATTTACTTTTATTACTATAGTGAGTACATGTAGTTACATTTAACTACCCGGACCTGAATATAGGCCTATCATTTAGATTGGTGACTGGTGCAAAATGAGGTTTTACAGCAGAAAGAAATAGGCTAACACTAACACACTTGAGGAAACTGCTGAAATTTCTGCAAAACATTTCACCATCAACATCAGTACTTCCCTAAACGAGCAGAAATCTCACACCAAATAAAGGTAACTAAGTTGGCAATATTGTCCACAACAACGCACACCAGCTTTCTGTTTAATATGTCTATACCTCTTTAAATTCTTGGATGAATTCTGATTGTCTGTCAGTGTTTTTATCATTCATCAGATGAAAAATAAAATCATTCTGTAAGTGATTTTTGTCAGTGTTCATAGGATTTATAAAAATTGTATTTGGCTTATGTGTGCATTTTTAAATAAAGATATGCTATAGAAAAGTAAGGTTTGTCAAGAAAGTTTTTGTTGGCTTCACAAGTCTTATCTGACCATTTAAAATAATTTTAAAAGTTGAAAGCTTTTACAGTGCTGTACAGTCAGAGATTGCAGGGTGTTGCAAGAGTGGTGTGGTTGGTTACCACTTACCAGTATGTTCACTGTAAAAAAATCTGCCTTACATTTTTAAGTGCAATCAACTTGGATGTTTAAGTCACTTCAACTTAAATTATATTAAACTGACTTAAAAATTAGTGGCTATTTTTTATTTTGATGAGTTCAACCAATGTAAAAACGTTGTCAACTTATTGATATATATTTTTTACAGTGTTGTTAAAAAGATGCTAGGGTTATTAGATGGCTGGTGTTTTGGCTGGTCGTTAGGTCATTTTAACTGGTTGTTGTTAGTGTTCTGGCTGGTTGCTTCTAATGTGTTCTGTGTGGTTGCAGGCAATGTTTAGGTCTTCTTGCTAATCTCAAAAAATTATAATAAAATATTAGACGTTTTATACTAAACAACACACCATTACCTGGACAAGAAAGAAAAAAACCTTGGTTGTAGGATAAGCAAATCATTTTAATTTACTCGATCTGTGGTCAAATCAATAGTGGTGATTACATCACAGCGTGGGGGTCGACAGAACTGCTGGTTGGATTGATGCCCCATCGGTGTGAAAGAGTTTTTGACGCGACACCGACGTCTGTGCGCGCTCCCGTCACCGTGAACGCGCGGGCCACATAGAGAGTAGTAGGAGGCACGGCTAACTCTTTGTACCGACTTGAAGCTGCACCGATTGGGTGCCAGACAAATGATTTGACCTTCAGCGAACCGGAGGGTTGATCTCTACCGTTCTGACGCTTTCAACACACCACACCGCACTTGAATCGGATAATTTTATCGCGTTTGCTCGGTTTCTTTTAGAAACATTTTTATTTGTTAACAAGAGGTGGCCACGTCCTTGATTTTCTGGCCTCGCGGTTTGGAAAAACCTAACACATACTGAGTGGTTTTACCCAGGAATGGATACTGGAGTTGTCACTGAAAAGAAAAGGTAGGGATTCCCGTTTCTGTTTTATAGAAAGTGCTTGCTGAGCGGATTTTGTTATGTCTAACGTTATGTAGTAAACAGACAGAAAGATCTTCATCCCCCCCGTCATACCGATGTGTCGCCATTTTGTGTTGGATGGCAAACCAAACATTTACGAGCAAGTTTAAAGCGCTCATACCGGCTATTTGTGTTTAAAAGCCTATTAGATATTTTTTACAAACAATAAAAAGAGTGATATTTTTTGCTTTGTAACGTAATATTTGGCTTTATTTGAGGTAGCAAAGTGTCTGTGGAAATAGGCTATGAAACTAGCGGTATGCTAACTTAAACTTCCACTGATTTATGGCTTAAACCGCTATAAACAGTTTATAGTAGTATAGACATACTTCAGTTTCAATGGGAGTGCATAAACAAACTGATTATATGTCAAATGAATGCTTGCAATAAGCACAAAATACATAAGTTACTGCGCTTCTTTTTCCATAGTGAAATGATCAGACAGCTGTAACGTTAACTCTTACGTCTATTATAATAGTGGAGTTAAATGGTATAATCTTTGTTCTTAATTCAGTGGTTTGTACTTGGTATTCTGGTATTGTGTACCTAAGCTCTGAATGTTTTGATGTCGTATATTTGTGAGATAAAAGAGCCATGTGCTAGTAATATGACTGATCCCTTCTTCACCCCTCAAACCACTTGACCCCACGGGTCACACTAACTCGTTGCCCTCGTTCAGCCAGTTCGTCTGGCAGATTTGTTGATATAGGACTGGAAGCTGGAATTCATCCTTGGATTCTGCTGACAGTGTCTTATTATTTGTCAGGCCTGTCATCAGTGTGGGCTCAAAGTTTAGATGAGATGGAAAGAAGTGTTCTCATTGCTAAGTCTGGAAATAGTTGCTTGGTTTTTCTGTACTAATGAATTCACAGGAAGAATTAGACTGGCACTGTAGTTAAGCTAAGATACAGTCAGAGTGTGCCACCATTTATTTTATGTTATGGTGTCAATTTGACCCTTTTTGATTTTTTAGAAGTAACGTTACTGGTTGATAAATGTATAATTTATATAGATATAATATTGTTACTTTTCCTCATTTAGGTTCATTAGCAAAGTGTCAACACTTTGATGTGTTGTGGAATGGGTGTACAACATTTCTATTATATCCAGTTTAGATCCAACTGTACTGACCCATAATAAACTTTTTTGGGGGATATATTTTGTTTTTTAGTCTTTCATATCTACCCTTTTTATATTTTATTCATTTGGAAGATGCTTTAATCCAATGAAACTTACACTGCATTGCATTGAAGGCGTACATTTTTAGCAGCTCATACAGAATCATTCAGTTTGTTGGACTTCTCATGATCTTGGTATTGCTTGCACACCTTGCTCTATTGTTTGAGCTTCAGGAAAGCACACAGAACGGCTTTTACATACTTCTGTTTAAAATGTTAAACTGTTTTGTTTTTTTTAAGTTCAAAAGTAGTTACAGTGCTGTTTATAGGCTAATATTAATTATATTATTATTATTATATTATAAAAAAAATGTTTGTAATGTGTGAAGGAATATTAATGTTAAAGATTTGCTGTGTTTTTTTTTTTGTCATAATGTGATTTTTGGTGAATTGTATTCAAGCCCATTAGTGTCAATTTGACCATATGAATCTTACCCAGATTTTGAACATAATCTCATTTTTTATTTTTAGTTAAAACAATATAGTGTGATAGGCCCCATATAAAGTGAGTAATACCTTGTTTGCAGTGGCAATATTTTCCTGTAATAAATTTGGTTGGCATCCAAGTTCAAGCAACTACATGCTCTTCTCTCAAATCTTAATCACTCCCAGCATTGACGTCAATGCAACTTCCTGCCCAGTCTTGTGGCAAGACAGCTGCAAGTGCTCTATCAGTTTGAATGTTAAAATGGGTCCCTCTTATCATATTTTCTTGTTTTGGAGAAGGACTGGGCATTAAAACGATAATTATTATCGTGATGTAATTTTCCTCGATAAAACGATAACATGAGTTCGATAAATGTTAGAAATAATGTTAATTTATTACTTTTTTTTACTTGTATTTATTACTTGTATTTATTACTTGTATAAACAATAATTTCTTTGGCCATATCGCCCAGCCATATTTTTGCGTGTTTTTAAAATCCTCGGGTCAAGGGGATGTCTATTGATTCAGTCATTGTGTCTCAAGGCCTTGTATGTGATCTATATGAATCCAATTAGCCTGGGAATCGTGCCATAAAACAGACCACCTTTTAGACTGGCATCAATTTTGGTTTACTGATCAGTGGTCAACAAGGTATTTTTAGGAGCTCAAGAAGCCCTGTTCTTATATGGTAGGATTAGGCCATATATACATTACACACCATGTAGGCCTACTATGCTGAGCAGTTAGGGCGTGCAAAACTGTATCTTCCATACAAACTAGTCAGTAATTTTGACATTTTTCTTCACAATTGGCAATTTACACCTCACAATTCTGACTTTTTTCTCAGAAATGCCAGTTTATTTCTCTCAATTAATTCAGATTTTTTTTCTCAGGTGTGCCAGTTTATATCTCGCAATTCTGACTTTTTAAATTATTTTTTATTATAACATTTAGCCTAAATATGTTCTGACTGTCAGAGCTGATAGTCTTGTAGGCAGTGCTTCGAGAGAGTTCGGGTGTGCTTCGGGCAACCTGAGTTCGAGTCCCAGCTCGAGGTCCTTTCTTGATCCAAGTTAGAGATGTGATGGTGAGGAGTTTTCCCCTCTTTTTCCTCCTCGCTTTTACTGTACGGTTCGTGTCCACTGGCGCAGAGCGAGTTTCAATTAAGTTTTCAATTACGCTAATTCCTTGGAACTTCCATAGGAATGAACTGAAAACGCTTGCTCTGCTCACTTCACACCAGTGGACACGCACCATAATGAACTCCCGTGCGGATTTTATTAGCGGCAATTCGGGAGCGTCAATTGCTTGAATGGTGGGTTCATTATTCATTTTAATGAAAAACACAACAACAAAACAGTACAATGACAAACTCGCTTAAAGGCAGGGTAGGCAGGATTTTTCTAAAAAACTTTCTCCCAAATTTGTTTAAACTGTCTTTATATACCAATACATAATGAAAATGTAAGTACTCTGAAAAAGAGAGTATAAAAATCGAGTGTCTGTAGTCCTCTCAGGGCTGCAATAAACACAGCTACTTATTCCATTCACTCCCACCCCCTCCCTTCTGGGCTCCTTCCAAAGCCACGCCCCCAAAACACATGAGCCCCTTTCACACAGAGATTCCGGAAAATACACGGATAAAGTGACCCGGGATTTGACCCGGGTTCGTTTGATTTTGGTTCATTCACACTGCCAGTGATTTTCCGGAATCAGAGAGTGCGTTCACACACAATCCGTAAAAATGCCGTAAAGACACGTGATATCGATGTGACTCAGCAGCGTCTTAAGTTTGCTTATGAGCTGCGATCTCTCTCGAGAAACCATACTTGTGCATTTTTTTCTCTGATTCGATCATAAACTTGCGCATTACGGACCGTTTCACAGCTGGCGAACGATCCCGGCTTCAGCGTCATCACATACGACATGGCATTATTACGGCTTTTGTTCACACAGCGCGCGTTCCGGGACTGAACACGGCAATGTTACTAGGTCCCCAACACGGCATCGATCCCGACATAAATCCGGGGTCGGGTTTGCTTTCACACAGAAGGCGCTCTGGCAATTTGCCGGCAATATCCCGGGTTCAAAGCACTGTGTGAAAGGGGCTATTAACGCGCGATGCCGACTGCTCAGCTGGAGGACGCGTTTGCCAGCGCCGAGCGGAGAGGAGCGCAGTGCATGTAGTGACATCATGTCAGAATCACATGTAATAACATACCTAACTTTATCATTATGAATATAAACAACTAACATGGCTGTTAGTACTCACTATCAAGCTAGCATATCGATACTGGTAAAGTTTAAAATATATTGAGTTTGATTCGGTAACGAGCTAGTAACATAAAGCAAAGCTAAAAACAGGTTGCATTGATGCACGTTTTCCCATTACCATCAGTTATGTCTTATCGCGCTTGAATGATTCAAAAGCATTTGCATGTATAAGAGCGTGATCATATATTGACATGCTAGCCAAAGGATGATGGAGAAAAATATGGATGCTGCGTCAAATATTTTTAACGTGTTAAACCGATTTTTTTTTTTCTCATGCGTTAACGTGTTAATTTTGACAGAACAAATTAAAATAATATTAAATAACAATGTATTATTCTTTAATCAGTTCTATGCAACAGAAGCAGATTTAACAGATTTATAGAACTTAGGACTGACGGTGGCGTTTCTGTAAAAAAAAAATACTACTACCAATTCTATTACTTATAACAATATAAAATGCGCTCGGTCTGATGAGCTGAAGTGCTAATGAATATTAATCACTCACGTTGTCTGTTCGCTCAAACTGATTTGCTGAAATTAAAACAGGGACAGTAATAGGTGAGTGCTAGCCAATGAGATTTCCATTTGTGCGTTAGTTCCGCGCACTACCGAAGAAATTGGCAGTGGCTTTTGCTTGCTTTTAAAGGCTGAACTCAGTTATTTTAACAGGAAAATACAACAGAGTATAATTTACATGTAGTGCGTAAATTCACACTAGAGTTTAACGTTGCATCAAATATGCTGCGCATCCATCGAGATGAATTGGAATAGTACGAAACTCAAGTGCTCAGTCAGAGTGTTCAGCGAGTGAAAATATATGTGTTAAACTTACACTTAGCTTCTAACTCAAACACTGGTGGGTGAAATCTAACATTTTATTAGCCAATGGCTAATGATGACATTATTTAGTTGCCTAGCATGAAAATTTAGCTGCATATGCGAGTGATTTACTCGCATTGTAGAGGATTGATAATGGGCTTGCGATTCACATGGGTAAGGTACTTTGTACTGTGTATGTACTGGGTTTATTACTACATAAACTTAGATAATTAAAAAAGAAATCAAACGGGCAATTAAGTTTTACCAGTCATTATAAACATAAGAAGCTGGTGATTACTTTTGCTAATAGACAAAGAGAATACAACCAATTAAATTTGCATCAACAACAAATGCATTTTCAGTACATGACGTAAGGTTATTATCAGTTTGCTTTATTTGCCATCTTGTCATCATGATGAGAAACACCCGTTTCAAAGGAAACTCTTGTATTGTTCTCTTCTTATTGTGTTTTAAAGCCATGCAACCTCATACTACTTATGCATTTACAGTTAAATTAAAAAGCTTTCCTTTGCCAAAGGGGTCTTCCAGCTACTCTGAAAACAGTCAGAAATGTAGACATATATTATTAAGAAGTCCATATATGGAACTTACTGCGCACAGACACAAACAGGCTGAAAACTGCAATGAAATGCGCATATGAACAACCCCTGTGCACAAGGGTTTTCCTCCGTTTCTGGCCAAATGATTTCCGCTTTACTTCAGAGAGCGCTTTGATAGGGAGGATGGGAGCCTTCTGTCTCAAAATTATGTTTTTTTCCTGCTAGGTCACTAGGCTGTCTTAACCGTTTTCCTTCCTTTGTTTTGCTTGGCTTTGACAGTTTGACACAAGGCCTGCTCATTGTTTCTCATTGCTGCTTTGACCTTGAGCTCTTATGGGGAATAGGCCTATGTAGATTTGTTGGCAGTTGCACAGAGACCTCATTGGTCAATTCACTATTTGCTTGTCTTCAGTAAGAGTCAGAAGCATTTTTGCAAATTCAGAACAATTCTTTTTGATTCAGTAGCCTACTTTTAAAAATACTTTAAGACGTATTTAAGAGCTTCCGCTGTATTTTAGACTATTATTAGATCAACTTCCATGGGAATTAATTGAAAACGTTTGCTGTAATGATGCCCAGTTCCAGGAATGCACTAATATTTTGTTGGTAATACCAGTTTGCAACCATTATTAGTTAACACTAAGTTGTTACCATCAAAATATTAGTGCATTCCTGGAACTGGGCGTCGTTACACGACATCCTTATGCATCGCTTTCTGCCAGGACTTTTACGGGCTTTTCCCAGAGCACGGAAGTGACCTCGACGTCCGGGTTTGCTTTAGCATAAGCCATCAGGCAAGTGTTATTTATATAAACTCCTGATGTACTTTCAAACTTTCCAATGCCTCGTTTTATGAGTACAGAACCTATTTGTACTACTGTAGAAGTTTGGTACCATACCGGGCATTATTAGTG
This sequence comes from Leuciscus leuciscus, assembly GCF_965113295.1. Classification (NCBI taxonomy): domain Eukaryota; kingdom Metazoa; phylum Chordata; class Actinopteri; order Cypriniformes; family Leuciscidae; genus Leuciscus; species Leuciscus leuciscus. The sequence goes on along the minus strand of NC_138743.1, from coordinate 26,149,152 downwards.
GGGTAATTTACGAGATACATCATAGGATCCATTAGCGCCTGCACTAAGCCATTCGGTTGATATCTCTAAATAAGCTCTAACTTTAATAATGTTCGACCAAAGGAAAAAGCTTCTTTGGTGTTTGGCTCAAGGTCATGGTACAAAGGACCCTAGGTTGAAATTACTCCGAACCATACCTTTAATAATGTTTCCATATCTAATCTGAAGCTTGTTTGATGCTTAATATCTTTAAGAGATAGATAAAAATAGTGGTGCAAGTATGACATAACTTTGTAGGCCATAACACGCAAGCAAGTTAGCATTTTTGCACTTCTGGTTCCATCATCCCGAAGTCAATGGGTTTTTAGTTAACACAAGCTCAAGACACTTTCAAGTTTTATTCTATAACATAAAATACATCAGCATTACCCACTCGTGACTTTTTTTTAAAGCTGTTACGTGTCTTGAAAAAGGCGGTTTCTAACAAGTATCTAAATGGGACTAAAGAGACCGCCGAGGAGATTAAACGTCATCACACAGGTAAACTCAGTCCACTTTTACAGCCTCGTTATGCTTATATTTTTGCTCATATGAACTATTCTAACTCAAACTTTCTGGGAATTTTTTTTGGAAGCTTGGTGATGACATTGAAGTAGAGCGACCGTGGTGTAGTTTGTTTATAGCCTACCTTTAGCTTTTTATGCATTTATGCTTCAGAATTCGAAAGTTGTGTTAATCTGTGAAAATTATCTTGATGGACAAAATGTGCAAGTTTTAAACTTTTGTTGATCACAGAACTTGTTTTTTGCGATAATCCAAAAAAATCCTATTGTGTTTTTGTCGAGGGAACCAGTGTGATGTTAACTGCCGGTTGGCATACAAAGTGACATCATACCTGCACCACTCTATATCTATGATAATAGGTGTTAATAGACTCTTTTTTTTATTTTATTTTATCTCTGTTTAAACCACTTCAAGTTTGTGAAATGTGACCAAGAATGTGAAATTCTAAAAGAATTAAGAAAATACGAGTTTATTCGGGATTTAGTCAATTTTCCTTAGTGTCATGGGCAGCTTTTGTTAACAGTGAACAACTTTCTATAACAATAAATCATGAAAGAACACCTGAGGGTTTTATTCAGTAAGGGAACTTTTGTTAAAGGGTGTGCATTACATAGCCTAGTTGCTCTTTGTTGCCCATAGTTTGGCTTGTTTTTTAGAGCCCTTCATTCTTGCATTTAACTGAAACACGTATTAAATATGTGGGAGTCTGTCTTGTAGGTCCCAAGGGTAATAGATATGCTTCTTTAGAAATCATGATGAGATACACACTAATTTTAGCAGGAAACTTTTTCATGGTGACCTATTTGTTAGGAAAGGGTTTATTTTCTCGCCATTAACTGTTTATTGTCCAAATCCTGACCTTGCTTGTTTGTAAGACCAGATGTTGCTTGTTTGTATGTTAAAGTTTGTTCTTTGTAGTGCACCGAAAAGTTTATGCTGTGAAATCTGAAAACTGTCGGACACAACAAATTTACAACCGTTGGCTGACCTCCAAGGGGTGGAACTGTGTCTTTCACACTGTGTCCACATCCTTTCACCAGCCAGTCACATTGAGACTATCTGCTTTCCTTTGACGCTGCAAGTTTTGACGCCATGCAAATGAGATATTTCTGAAAAAAGTAGACCTTGTTGCTGTCCTCAAGCATTAGCGCAGGATGTCTCTCTTTTCACAAACACAGAGCTAAACTAATGCCACAATCTCCTCCCTTATTTTTCCAGGGTGAGCTCGGAGCGCAGGAAGGAGAAGTCCAGGGATGCAGCGAGATCTCGCAGGGGAAAGGAGTCCGAGGTGTTCTACGAGTTAGCGCACCAGCTTCCCCTGCCACACAATGTCACCTCCCACCTGGACAAAGCCTCCATCATGAGGCTGGCCATCAGCTATCTGCGCATGAGGAAGCTGCTCATCTCTGGTCAGTTCGCTGATATGAATATTTGTGTCTAGAAGCGCATAAAGTTTACACCGCATGCAAAACGGATTCAAAACCTTAGAGATACTGTAAACATGAAGCAAGGAGGGAAATATGTACAATCTGCAGTCACTGGGGCAGTCCTCAGAGGGTGCATAATAGTACTAGTTTGTACCTTTTAGATATACGGTATGTATATCTGCATAATTAATCTAAATCAAACCAAAATCATGATTATGGCCAAGCATGATTATAAACTGCAATCTAATTAAATATACACTAGGGCTGTGCGATTTGGGGAAAATATCTAATTGCGATTTTTCTGACAGATATTGCGATTTGGTTTGCGTTTTAATTTTGTAAAGTCTAGCTGCAGCTCAATATTCTCACAGCACACACTCTAAATTAAAGGAGTACAACATGCCTTTAACTTTAGACCTCTCCACTACCTTGTAGTCTAGTAGATGCAGTGTACCTTTCTGTTAGTGTTCATTTTGTCAGCTATTTTTTATTTACTTAGTCTTAGTCCCGTCTCAAATGTACTTTTTAGTTATCATATTTCGTCAACCATGTCCTGTATTTGTTTAGTCTAGTTTTCGTCAATGAAAACTTGGTCACATTTTCGTCCTGCTGCATAATGGTTAAATTGATAATCCCAATTATTTTGCTCAAAATTATAAGCATAACGATTATTGTCATTTGAGAAATGTATTTCATCAGAATTATTGCACTTTAACCTATAAACACAAATCAAGAGAATGTCAACCCATACACATTTATTTGACCTCATCTAGTTTCCTGATTTATCACAACTACTGGTTAAACAAGAAACTTATCTCAAAAATGTAAATGTTTAATATTTTTCTATTAAAACAACAGCAAAAAAGACTTATTGTCATACAGAGCTGCATAAGTGCAGTTATTCAACAATCACAATCAATAGGCTATAGTCGAGATCCATGTTAGGATTTAAGGCAGTTCATCACTGAAACAGATTTGCAGCGACACAGATTTAGTCGCTGCAAACAGCGCAAGCAGCTCGTGACAGAGCACAGACCGACTGAATGACACTTTCATTTAAGTAGAAAATCTCAAATGTAGAATGGAGATCGCTAAACTGCAGGTTACTTGTTTGTCTGTGTTTTCAGATCATCCACGCTGCTTCAGCATTGTAGAGAGAGAGCGCGTGCGCATGGTTGCGAGATTGCAAAGATTTAGTAAAACACCGGGTAGAAAACGTGTTCTTTTAACAGAAAAGCTCTGATTGGGAGATTTAAATTGTTGAAATCTGGCAACCGCAAGCATGAATGCTCTTAGCGGCTTGTTAAAAATTTCTGTTATTTTTTTGTAGTCTCTTTTTTTGTTTTGTTTTTTCTGACAAAAACAAGTGATTTTGGTCAAGATTTTATTTTGAACTACATTTAGTCTTGCCTTTTTTCGTCAACGATATTGCATGTTTATTTAGTCACAGTTATCGTTTAATGACGTTGGTGTCGTCTCGTCTTAGTCATGGAAAAAAAGGTCGTCAACGAACATCTTTTGTCATAGATTTAGTTAATGAAATTAACACTGCTTTCTATCCAGTAGATGGTTAGCTTCTTTGGGGTAGAACAGAGGTGCGCTCCCTCAGTTGGTTAGTAAGACTGACACATAAAGAGGACAGTCATGCTTTTGCTCTGCAACATATTTTTCATATCGCATACACATCGCAGCCTTTTGCGATTAGCTAATCGCAACGTTTCAAATCGCAATTGCGATTCGATTTCGATTAATCGTTCAGCCCTAATATACACGTTGCGTGTTCCAGAGTGAAGGGCGGCACTGTGTTCCTTTACACACAACTAGCTCATGATCTGGTGTTTTCAGTGTCTCAGAGAGACTGTGTTTGCAGTAAATGCTGCTCATCCGCTTCTGCTCTGAGTTTGGGTCGAGTATAATGTGCCGGTATTCGGTAATACGATATATCACGATAATGAACATGCACAATATTGTTAACGTGGGCATATTTATTTTCAAACTTAAACATTTTGACATTTTAATCTGGACAACATGCCCTATATTGATTGAATAAAACTCTGATTATTTTATTGTTCAATCACACTTTACAATAAGGCACCATTATTTAACATTAGTTAATTCATTAGTTAACATAAACTGACAATGAAAAATACTTCTAGAGCATTTGTTGATGTTAGTTAATTGAATTTCAACATTTATGAAACTCTTTCTTAAAATCAAAAGTTGTAACTATTATTTAATGGATCTGAGCTAACATTAACTAGCAGTTGTATTTTAACAGAATTATTCTTTAACAAATAATAATAACTTCTGCAGCAAATGTAGTTCTTGCTCATTGTTAATGTGTTAATGCATGAACTAACGTTAACTAATGAGACCTTATTGTAAAGTGTTATTGTTTTAGGTAAGCTTTTAATGAAATTAAGACAGCTGTAAATATTAGTATTGTAATTTTACAGTTGTACTGTAAAAAGTTTTTATAATTATTATTACTATTAATGTCATTTTTTAAATACTTAATTATTTTAATTGTAATTAATATTACAATAGTAGTATTTCTTATTTTCAATTCACATTTTTTGTATAGCACTTTTTTCACAATACATAGTTTCAAAGCAGCTTTATAGAAAATGCATGTCTACATTACAATTTAGAGTGATCTGCTATCATATGTGACTGGGTCTAATTATGCATTTCAGAAATGTACATATACAAATCACACAGTCAGCCAATATTGCATTAAAGGCAGTAAACAATGAGCTCATTAAAGTAGTGAATACATGTTAACAAATGATTAGGATATTGTCTAATATTTTTTATTTAGTTGTAATAATAATTATTGTTATTGCCAAATTGTAAGTTATCACAAAATAATGCAATTCGATTTTTTCCCCACAAACTGCCCTATTATGTGCCTTATGTACGGGTGCCTATTAGTACCAGTATGCACCCTTTAGATTCTGTGTAATTTATCTACTTCTCAAGAGTACATATTAATGCTAGGTACTATAGTGCCCCCTTTAGGTATTAACATGTACCTTATCTTCCCCTCAAGGGTGCATTACAGTACTGGTATGTACATTTTATGCATCCTGCTGTTGTAACTGTAAAGGTGCCATATTTTCTGAGAGTGTCTAAAGGCACGATGTGCCACTATGACTTTGCTGTTGTTTGACTGTGCAGATGACTCGGAGAAAGAAAATGAGCTGGAGAGTCAGTTGAATGGCTTTTATCTAAAGGCCCTGGAGGGTTTCCTCATGGTCCTATCTGAGGATGGAGACATCGTTTATCTCTCTGAGAATGTCAGCAAGAGCATGGGCCTTACACAGGTAGCTAGCCAGATGTTTACATTTTAGTCTGTGCTGTTTAGATTTAAAGCTTATGGTGTAGCTAACTATCTCTGCACTCTTTACTCTCAGTTTGATCTGACCGGTCACAGCGTCTTTGAATTTTCACACCCATGTGACCATGAGGAGTTGAGAGAGATGCTGGTCCATAGGATAGGTGAGTCACGCATGAAAAAAAAAAAAAAAAAATCTCTGCATATAAATGCATCAGTGATTAATAAAAAAAAATGCATTAACTGAATTTTTTTTGTCCATGTTTAGGATCCAAAAAGACCAAGGAACAAAACACAGAGCGCAGCTTCTTCCTGCGTATGAAGTGCACTCTCACTAGCAGAGGACGTACTGTCAATATCAAGTCTGCTACGTGGAAGGTGAGATGTCTGAATTGATGCAGTTTTCTCACTAATCTCTTAGTATCCACAGCTTATATATGGTTTTCCCCTTTAGCTTTCTCCTTTCCTGGTAGATTTTTAGGTATTTGTTTTAGAAGATAAGATTGTATTTCCCTGACTTGATTTTAAATGGTTCATTAATTTTGGTGACATTACAAGAATACACAAAATGTAACAAGGAAGAAGGAAACTGGCTTGAGTCCTATGGTGCATAGAGCATCCTTTAAATTATTTTTATGCATGTCTGACTTGCTATAAATGGACTGCAATAGTTTCGCCCTTCTCTCTCCTGCTACAGGTTCTTCACTGCGCTGGTCATGTCCGTTTGCAGGAGCGCAGCGAGAGTTCGGAGGACTCTGGCTTTAAAGAGCCCCCTCTGACTTACCTTGTGCTCATCTGTGAGCCCATTCCTCATCCCTCAAACATCGAGGTGCCTCTGGACAGCAAGACCTTCCTTAGCCGTCACACTCTGGACATGAAGTTCTCGTACTGTGATGAAAGGTTAGCAGAGAGATGTAATGCTCTTACAAAACTACAAGCAAATTTCCCCCAGATTAGGTGATGGACAGATTGGCAGACATCATCTTTTCTTTCTTCCCTTTATTTTGTTTTCGTGTTAATGGTTTTGCCTTCCCCACTTCACATTTGTCTTTTCTTTTTGTGTTTGGGTTTACCTTGATGGTATCTGTACGTAGCAATGAATGTTGTGCGTACCAACGAGTTGTTTACATCTCTTTGAATAAAAGCAATGCTGCCGAACTGGTCTACATTTACATTTACATTTACATTTATTCATTTAGCTGACGCTTTTTATCCAAAGCGACTTACAATTGCTATATATGTCAGAGGTCGCACGCCTCTGGAGCAACTAGGGGTTAAGTGTCTTGCTCAGGGACACATTGGTGTCTCACAGTGGATTCGAACCCAGGTCTCTCACACCAAAGGCATGTGTCTTATCCATTGCGCCACCACCACCCCTGCATGCCAAAGCATGCCAAAGAACAAAAGCCTGTATTCTGTACTTTTACGAATGTAATTAACGCCACCTAGTGGCAGAAACCAGTGTTTTATTTTAAGCCTCTGCTTACTGTGAAGCTGTTACAGTGACTCGGCTTCGGAGTTGCTAGAAATGTAGAACTGTTTTGTTTTGAGCAGTGTTGTTGTTATTCTTACCTAAAACTATTAACTAACCATTCAATTAAATGTTTTAGTATGTTGCTACTTAATTCACACACAATCTGACTCTTTCCCAAAGGATCACAGAGCTGATGGGATATGAGCCAGATGATCTGCTGAACAGGTCAGTGTACGAATACTATCATGCCCTGGATTCAGATCACCTCACCAAGACGCATCAAAACCGTGAGTTTCTGGATTTAGATAATTATTGGCCATAGTTTACTAATTTAGTACAGGTGACAATGTCTACCTGATCATGTTAGAGGTTTACTTCAACATGCAAAACTGCTACAAAAGATGTCTTGTGAAATAATTCTAATTGGAGAATGTTATTTTTTTCCCCAGTGTTCGCAAAGGGCCAGGCTACCACAAGCCAGTACCGCATGATGGCTAAGAAAGGTGGTTTTGTTTGGGTGGAGACTCAGGCCACCGTTATCTACAACCCCAAGAATTCACAGCCACAGTGCATTGTCTGCGTCAACTTCGTTCTCAGGTACGGATCCAGTTTTGTTTCATTTTTAGTGGATCAGCATTTTTATAGAGACCAAATTGCGTCTGTGATCATATCTCTAACTTTACTGTTCTGTCCCATCCAGTGGCATTGTGGAGGGGGATGTTGTCCTGTCCCTGCAGCAGACCATGACAGAGCCCAAGGCTGTAGAGAAAGAGAGCCAGGAAATGAAAGATGAGGCCTCTGAGGTGGACATGCTCAAACTCTTCAAGACAGATAGCCTCAAGTGTCCCATGGAGAGCTCTGACCTTTATGAGAAGCTAAAAGCGGAGCCTGAGGCCCTCACTGTGTTGGCACCTGCAGCAGGAGACGTCATCATCTCTTTGGACTTCAACAACTCAGGTACTTTCTGATGGATGGTTACATTTTTAAATGGAACAGATTAAGCTCACTTTGACAGCAAACTTGCAATAATCGGAGGTCATTCGCTTTTATTGAGAGCTGGCGGTTCAAGTCAACTTGAGCAAAGAGCGAGTGTTTATTATTATATTTATATTCATGGTTCTCATCTCGTTTAGCCATAGATGACATTCATGCATTTTGTATGAACGCTTCCCCTCCACAATGTTGGTTTTTAGCGTTACAAAAAGTGTAATTCAAAATAAAATGACATTAATGATATATGGTTTGTGACCTGGAGGCTGGAGTTTTGCTACTTTGTGCAGCCCACAAGTACTGTAAGACAACCAGAATTTGAAGAACGCATATTTGCAATCGACAGCTAGTTGGTGACCAACAGTGCCTGACACAGTCATGTGTACATATACAAGTGTACATGTACATTTGTGATGTCTTTGAAATAAGTTGCTTATGCAGTTATGCATTCTCAAGGCTGTATTTATTTGACAGTAATATTATGTCAAATAAATATAAAACAGTAATATGACATTTATTTTAATCTAAATAAAATAACTGTTTTCTATTTTAATATATACTCAAAATGTAATTAACTCTTGTGATGACCAAGCTGAATTTTCCGCAGCTATTACTCCAGTCTTCAGTATCACATGATCCTTCAGAAATCTAATATGTTGATGTTTGGTGCACAAGAAAATTTCTTATCAATTTCGAAAACATTGAACAGCATTTATTCGAAATAGAAATCTTTTGTAACTGTGTAAAAGTCCAAGTTATTTCCAAAAAAAATATCTTCCTGACCCCAAACCTTTTGAATGGTAGTGTACCATTACATAACCAAATGTGTTTTCTCAACAGCTTTTTAATCTTTTAAAGATAGAAACATGTACAAAGACATTAACTAATCCTCTTAGGCTGTTTGAGAAATATGGATTCATGATCTTATTGTTGTAAGAAATTAAATAATAAATATACACACAATTCCTTGGTGTGCTGCCCATAATAATTAAGAGTATTCAATTCCCTCCAGACTCTGAGATGCAGCTGCTGAAGGAGGTGCCCCTCTACAATGATGTCATGCTGCCCTCCAGCAGTGAGAAACTGCCCATCAGTCTGTCTGCTCTGACACCCAGTGACTCCAGCCCAGTTCTGTCCAAACTAGAGTCCGGAGCAGAGGACTTCCCTTTCAGCTCTGCCTCTGATTGTGTTTCAGACTCCACAAACAAACTCTCCACATCTGGACTCATCTCCTCGGGGGTAAAGACTAATTAAACACTTTCTCATTCATTTCAAAATGATTGCTTATTTTTAAGGGCTAATGAGATTCTGTGTCTCTCAAAGATTTGCTTTAGCTGTTTTTTTTGTTGTTCTTAGCCCAACAGCCCCATGGATTACGGTTTCCAAGTGGACACTGACATCAGTTCTGAATTCAAACTGGACCTGGTTGAAAAACTGTTTGCTATTGATACCGAGGCAAAGACCCCCTTTAACTCCCAGGTAAACCTTTATCTGCCATATCTCTCTCTCTCTGCGGTCATTTATGCATTTGCATAAACTTCAGAACACACATTTCTGTGACCTCTAGGCCATGGGGGATCTCGACCTAGAAATGCTGGCTCCATACATCCCAATGGATGATGACTTCCAGCTGCGCACCCCCTCTCCACTGGATCCGCTGCCCTCCAGCTCTCTCTCTGTTTCAGCCATGAGCTCCCTGTTCCAGCCCTTACCCTCTCCAGCATCTCCAGCCTCTTCCCCCAGCAGAGCAGTGACGCAGGAGCCATCATCACGGGCCCCTTCACCTCTGCATCAGCTGCAGGAGGTGTGCAGCGCTCCCATCTCGCCCTTCAGCGGCAGTCGGGACGCTTCCCCGGCTCGATCCCCCACCCCACAGAGCAGCAATCAGCTCAATAACAGGTAAAGCTCTCGTTGGCACAACTACCTGCTGGCATCATTAACAATCGATTTGCACAGGGATCAGATAGCTGATCCGTATTAAACTTTAAGTAGATTGGAGTCCAGCCAAAACAGTTCTATTATGAGCGTAAGAGCTTTGATTTGGACTTATTTTTTTGATGACAATAATTGTAGATTATCTGATCTTCTGTCCGTTACTCCAATTTCTCAGAGAGCTGTCTCCAAAGATGTTAGCCATCCAGAATGTCCAACGTAAGAGAAAGCTGGAAGTGACATCTCTTTCTGAGGCTGTTGGACTGGTCAGTATGTTTTTAGATTTTATACATAGATTGTTTGTAAAGATGCATATATAAAAGTACTTTATTTTGTTAAATATTATTTTTAATATTAATATTGTATTACATTTAATTGTTTTATGCACTATACATTCCAGTTTTTTTTATTAAATTTTTTTAAATATATTTTTAACTTAAAAGGAAACATGGCTGACAAATAAGTGATCTTTTTGAGATCTGTTTTCTTTGTAACACCCATGCTAATGGCCACTCTACAATTTCCCGCAGGGTGCTTTGCTTCAGAGTGTGGACAGTGCTGTCGAGCCTGGAAAAAGGGCAAAGGTTTTAGAAGTTAAAGGATCGAGTGTTCTCGGGGGGGACAAAACCATTCTTATACTGCCCTCTGGTGAGTGACGAGACCATCATCATTGTACCATCTATTTGATGGAATTTTAAAGTCGGCATGAAAAGGAAGTTGCGATTAGTCTTTTCTTCCCTATTGTGACATATATCAGAGTAAAATGACTTCTGGAATGAGAAAAAAAATGTAGGGCGAGACTTGATTTCGTCCTTCGGGAAATTATTGGATCGTAGGAAGTTGCCAGTCTGCAGTCAGCTGTGGTGAATATTTAGCTCCACCCTCCACGAGACATGCATCATGAAGAGAACGACGTCATTAGGAGGTGGAGGGGAGGTTGACATTTTTGATTTAAGGATTATGAGTGCACATACATTTGAAAAAAAGTAATAATGCATGGATAAATTATTTATAATACTTTAAATGCGCTCTACTAATAAAAACAATACTATTTTGGTGTGTATACACAGTTATAAGTAGGGCTGTCACAATTCCTCGATTAAATTTGAGTAGTCGATTTAAAAAAAATAGTCGATTGATATTTACCAGTGTCGAGTAACAAGCAAAATACCGGAAGTGGCGAATTCCACAGACGGGAATCCATGAACCGCCTCATTAGACCTTTTTCTAAGGCTGCACTATATATTAAAACCATTTAGATCATAATATAGGCAGCATAGTGCTGTTATTAATTCACAAAGGCTGCTATTCAATGAAATAAATATATGCCCCGCTGGTTTAATATGCACTTTAATTATTTACATGCGTGTAGGTAAAAAAAAAACAAAAAAAACAGTGCATGTATTAAAAACATGACATATTTCAAAATATTATCGAAAGCACTATTGTGTAACCAAGATGATGAAATCCATTGTGAGAAACACAGGAAAGCCATATTCATGATCATGATTTAAATATTAAGATATTTGTTGAAAAAAAAAGACGTATATTTAGTATGCCACTTTTTATTTGAAGGTAGCACTTGAGAATTTTTCTTTGAATCTTAGCGTGTTGTAATCCAGTTGTCAGTAAATCAGTTTGTATTCTTTCCCCTCTGACTGTAGATGTGGCCAGTCGTCTGTTGTGCAGTTCTCTGGAGAGCAGCGGCGGGCTGCCTCAGCTAACTCGTTATGACTGCGAAGTCAACGCTCCTGTGCAGGACCGCCATCATCTGCTCCAGGGAGAGGAGCTCCTGCGTGCTCTGGACCAAGTCAACTGAACTCTGCTGTGTTTAGCCATTCTGGACATTGCATCCCTCTCTCGCCCCTTGACCCCTGAAATCTGCCTCCATATGTCTCCTTTTATTCCAAACCCCATTTATTCTCTATAAACCCCAGTGTTTTAAAAATGTAATAAATGACCTGCACCTTATATTGATCCTGTCAGTGATGCGAAGAGGAGCCCAGAGGGAGTCCATCCATCCCAGTGTGTAGAGGGCCTCAAGACAGAGAAGCGTAATGTAACTTTACAGTGGCATCACAAGAGTTAAGAGCCTTAATGTGAAATGCACAACTTGCCCCGACACCGATGCGTGCAATGTCACACACTCACTCTGGATTCCCTACTTTCACAAAAAAAAAAAAAAAAAAACTCCCGTTGTGTTTTATCCCCCCCAAAGTGTGTGTATTGTAGCTACAGTCGCACAATAATCTATTTTCTTAAGACAGAATACCAGCAGTCCATGCAATATACAAAACCATTTTTACAAATATGTACTTTTAATGAAAGATTGAACAATTTATTTTTTCTCTGTTTTGTTATGTAACGGTTACGTAAGAACTCTGTGTGTGCACTCATAGGCTCAATGGTTAAACGCTGTTGTATGTTTGTGAGTGTTGCTTTTCATTGCATTGATATTTACTTGCATACCTTTTGAGTTTTCCCTTGAACAGCACATATGAATTGTAAAAGAGACAAAGTAATGGAGAATGTGCACAAAAAAAAGGGAATTTACAATCATGGTATGATGTTCTCATGATGGGTTTTCTCCTGAAGAGGTTAAAACAGATTTATAGTTTAATTATGCAATAGATTTTTATATTTTTAGTGTTCATTTTTATTTCTGTTTAGTTCCCTATGTGGTAGATTCTTAATGCTTTCAAGAAGTCATAGCTGGTAACCATTTTTCTGCTTCAAGAGCAGTTTTAGATCATGCAAAGCTGATGTATCATTTGTCCCAGTTTTACAAGTATTTAAAATGCATTAGAACACAAATGCTTAGTTTTAAGTAAGACAATATTTGTTTTCATTTGCTTTCAGATTAATTCAGCCTGTTGACAATGTCCTGCAAGTATTTTATGACCTTTTATCTCGTTTTTCAATAGGAAAGACATTTTCTTTTTATGTTATTGTAATCTTCTGTTCAATTATCTCTGCAGTCTCCAGTCTTCTCCTTAATTCTCTTAACACTAAATGTATTGTTTATTGCATAAATCAGTAAAAGACAATTGTGGACCAGAATTTTGTGGTGCATGTTTCAATTGACATACCACTTTATAATATATATATATATTTTAAATCTGGATCTATTAAGTTATTCAGAAGTACATTAAAATGTAATTCATATGTGACTTGAATACATTCTTTCATTTTCTGAATTATTATTTTTAAGTTAAAAAGTTAAAACATTTATTTTATTACATTAAGCAGTAAAACAGCTTTATTTTACAATATGAAATTGTTTTTCTTTGTGTTTAAGAAAAGGAAAAAAGTTTTATTTTTTAAATATTATAATCGTAAATACAAGGGTGTAACTGGTTTGAGGAGTGGGGGGGACACAAAATGGGGGAAATGTTTTCATACTTTAAAAAAGGCAAAAAAAAAGTTTTTCGCAATTTTAATCCCATTTCCTGCATTTAAATACCTTTAGGGACTATGGTGATACAAAATCCAGGAAATAATTAAGTTGATTATAATGATAAATTCGGCCAAAAAGAATACAGTAGGCTACTAAACGTATAAGAAAAATATATGTCTTACTTTCTTTATTGTTTAATAGGGGCCGATTGCCAAGACTTGAGAGAATCATTTTATAAAGTCAAAAATGTTCACCATAATGTTTTGTGTGTAAATCAAATTTAAATAATGTGAGACTCAATTTCCGCTGTAATGTAGAAACAACATGTAAGTGAACTTAAAACAATCCTCACATAAACCCAAAAATAAATGTAATATTTACCTGTGCCCTTCCCGTCTAACAGGTATGAAATCTGAACACGAACGGGATTTTAAAAAGTGGGGTTTCCTGTCCCCAAAGGAAATTACCCCCGTGCGTAAATATATGCTGGAAGCCATTGTAAGAAGCACTGGAAACCTTTTTTTTTTTTTTTGCATACAAGGCCATTTTTATAATACAGTTTGTTTGACCCCCCAGATTAATTTTTTTATTTAATTTAAGATGAGGGTTTCATCTTAACCCTCTTAATATTTTACATTTTGTGTTATAGCCACTAAATTAGCAAATGTTTCTATTTATTTCCTATAATAACACATTGGCTGATGCATCATCATCCTTCACATGCTACATTTATATCTAAATATGTTACAGTTTAAAAGTAAATTCACATTGTTCTTAAATGGGGTCATCTTCCCCCATGTTACCCTATATACTCTATGTGTTGCAAAATTACCACCAAAACAACAGAGAACCATCCTCATCCGCTTGATGAGACGCCTATTAGGACTGGTAATGTAGATGATAGGAGAAAAGAGGGATGCAGGGAGAGAGGAGAATAAGAGGTGGTATTCACTTTAATTTTTTTAATTGAAGCTCTTAAATATCACTACATTCCTTTATTCTAGTGTTGATTGGCGATTCTTCAATTAGAGGGACTCTTTTACATTTGGTCAATGATTCTTTGTCATCACACCAGGCATTTTAGAGTGATAGTTTAAAGATCAGAAATGAAAATGATTTGATCAAGAAATCTATTGATAGTTTTCGGTCATTGCCAAACCGGTCAATATTTGAGTACAAGAGCATACTGCCCTCCAGAGTATTTTGACACGGGCAGGTACCATGCAAAACCAGCAACAGTGTTTTCACTAGACATGTTCCTGTTCCTGTCCAACAGCCTGTACCTCATCCACAATGACAGGTCCCAATTTGTCTTCTCACAAGGTGAGATTTTCATCAAAGTGTAAATCTCTTTCCTCCAGGTATAATAATTTTATAATATTTTTTAATGATGTAAGATTAAAAATATGATAAACAGAATGTAATATAGTGCATATATTTAGCAAAAGGCTCCTCTAGAGTTTCGAACTAACATGCTGGTCATTGGCTTTAGGTGACATTTTGTTCTCCAGCTGTTTTATTCACGCCTTTCCGCGGTTGAAACACCGATTGAGCGATTACATGAGACATACATTTCAGTAAAATGTATCTTTCAACATGTTCATTCATGTTTATTTGGTGCTATAACCAGTAGTAGCCTAATTAAGAGGAGGACAGATTGGTCACGAGTCACGACACCTGCCGCTTGAACTGAGGCGCTACATCGATCCCACGTCACATCAAAGAGCGCCAAAACGGTATTTATTGTTTGAATTTTGTAATAACACTAAGAGAATTTGAAAGCTTAAATTTTGTTCTATATCAAAAATAACCTGCTCTCTCTTGCCTGTTGTCGTGTTGTCAGTGTAGGCTTACTCTAGTCTTTTCTACGCGTTGTTTTTTCATTGAGTGAGAAAATGGGTGATGAGAGCGTGCCTGTGTCACATGATCTTATTAATGTGCAACAATAGGATACATTATAATAAAATATTGCTATTGTATAGGCCTAATGTTGCAAGCAACGTGTATTCATATGAATATATTCTGATTATATTTTCCAGGTTTGAACCATATTCGTAAGCTATAGGCCTAACAGATCGCACCCAATATCACCTGCTCGGTTGTTAAATCACCGCGCGCACAGGTGCACTCACATAATCACCATTCTGTGAACAGGAAAGTTCGAGGACGTGAGGTGATGGCGCAGAGTAAGTTAGTGTAAATAATATGATTTCATACATGGTTGCTTGATATCAGTGCTAGGTTCTCACGTGAGTGTGTGGTTGAGTAGAAAAGCAGTGCGAGTACTACTGGGCTCCTTTCAAAAGTGACTGCGAGGAGCTTCTGGGCCGCTTCCAGCAGACCGAGACGGTTCGGTTTGAGGAGTTTTCTGCCATATGGAGGGAGATGGACTTCTCTAGTGTTTTTTTGTAAGTCACACATTTACAGCGCTGCACTACGACATTTATTGTACTAAACGTTAATTGTTAAGTGGTTTTAAAGATAATTAAATTGACTTATTGCTTATCAAAATCTTCGAATCAGGCGTGTATTTGTATGGTTGTTAACTTATTCACTGCTATTGAATCCCCAAAGGTCACCCGTACAGGCACTATGATGTTTTAAGATGTTTGCCACACTTAAATGGTTTACCCAACAATGAAAATTGTCATTCACTCATACTCATTTTTTTCCAAACACCACTAAGTTACTTGTTGTCTTTGGAAGAAAAAACTAAAGGAGAATTTAACATTTCATTCACCCGATTGTGTGTGAGGAACAGACTTCACCAAAAAATGAAAATTGTTATATTTACACGCCATAATATCATTTTCAAATCTGTATGACTTTAATTCTTCTTCTGGGGAACACAAAAGAAGATATTTTGAATAGTGTTTGTGGTTAGCCTACCACTGACTTAATTTTAATGGAAAAATACTGAGGCATTTCTCAAAAAATCTTATTTTATGTTCCCCAGAAGAAAGTCGTGCAGGTTTGGAATGAAAGGTTGGTGAGTAAATGTCAGAATTTTAACTTTTGACTGAACTATCCTTTTAAATCAGCTAAATTAAAAAAACTCGATCAAGCAGATTCTGTCAGCATTAATGAAGTTCAGCCACTCTTACTGATTTGAAGTCAGTTGTCATTGGTTCTTTTGTGTCTTATGACTGATCATAATTGATGTCAGAATTGACGACCCATATTTTAATGTGTGCAAGCACACTTTTTTTATGCGTGTTCATTACCTTTCAGAATTGGAAAACCTGGAATATTGTCAGACTATTTGAATGGGTC
Organism: Leuciscus leuciscus; assembly: GCF_965113295.1. NCBI lineage: Eukaryota > Metazoa > Chordata > Actinopteri > Cypriniformes > Leuciscidae > Leuciscus > Leuciscus leuciscus. The sequence continues at coordinate 26,132,779 of NC_138743.1, read as the reverse complement.
TTTTTCCATTTTTGCGAAGTCCGTTTCCATTCAGTTTCATTGTATGCAAAAAAATAAATAAAATCAGCCAGGACATTATGCACTATCTTTTAATTTGGAAGGAAAAAGAGATATAATAGGCTAGTTTTTAAACATGAGAGTGAATAAATTAGACTTTGTTTTTACTGTAATCAATCATGTTTTTCGGTCACTCCTGTTTTTTTGTTTTGTTTTTTTCATCAGTGGAACTCATTCCAACCATGAGAACAGATCCTTCACGCGGCTCTCTTTCACCATAGCCTACAGATACATTCTGCCCCCATACAGCTTTCAAATTCGGGTTGGAGGCCTGTATATGATCTATGCCCTTTACAATACACAACTTGTTTGGCCAAAGGAAAAGGTGATCCATGTCTCTATTGTCTCACTCTTTTTAATCAAGCTCGATGATTCAGCATTACCTGTACATTTTTTTTTTCTGAATATGAGAAACATACAGTTGATTGTCTGTTTTACCCAGATCAGGATTGCTTTGAAGGACTGGAACGATGTGCAGAAGCTTATCACAGAGGCAAAAAGTTGTCAGCATTTGGATGTTGTTTACATCTTAAAAAGGCTTTTGTCAGCTAAGGCCTTTTATTTCACTGCCATGCCCAAGAAGGTCAGCATGTTCTACCTCTGCTATTGTGTTTTGGGGTGTATCTTCCAACAGTGTCTGAAAACTCTCTGAATGTGACTGACTCGCAGCTGACATTTGAAGCGAGCGAACGGGTTCAGCATGATGTGAACGAAGAGTTTCGGGCCCGCAAGGACAGAGTGGCTGAACTTGCTTCCTTTGAAATGCTAGGAGTGAGTATTTAGTATAGTGAAATGTTTTTATTGTAATATTTATTTTCTATTTAAAACAGTTCTGACTTGTGTAATCTCTTGTCATATAGATAATTTGAAATTAATGGAGGATTGAAATAATTAGTAATTGATTATTTGAAATTAATACATATAAAAGTATTTTTTTGATATGCAGGAAATTGCAAACGTGCACGGTCATTATGAGAGACTGAAGAAATCATCAGTGCCCACATCATCTGGAGTGACACTGCTTAACCTGACAGATTTGCTTCGGAAATGTACTTTTGAGTACCAGCAGTGGCAGCACAAAACCACTGTGAGTTGGTGGACTTGTAATACTATGCATTGACTAGTGTTCATTTCTGAATGTCGTTTCTTGAAGTGTTTTTATTATTTATTTTTTATTGTTTTTGAAAAAGAGCTTTTTTTTTAGTTCAGTTTATATAGGCCTAACTGTCTTACTAGTGTGTATTATTTCATTTGTACTTAGGCTGCAAAGGATACAGACTCTAAAAAGGAAACCACTCAGAAATCAGAGGCGAGTTAAACCCTGCTTTACATAAAGACACCTTTCATATGGATACAAAAAAGGTGTCTGAATTTATGGAAATTAAACATCGTGGCATTGTTTCTGCAGTCCTCCAGTAGAGCTGATCTGCTTGCCGCCATCAAGTCCAAATCATATGGTCACGTGTCAAAGGTTTGAGATTTTCTTGTTGCTACAAATACTGTTTTGCTTGTTGCTTTAGTTGAGGACAGTACTCACAAAACATTGACATCATTAAGGTCATTGTTCAGTTTAAAGGGGTCATGAGTTTTTGTTTTCCACGCTTCTGAAACACCAGGAATTGAAACTGCCCCTAGCATGAGTATGTAAATCAATCATCTTAACAACTCTTGTCTGTCCATCGATCACAAGAGCGATACTGCTGACAAGGTTAAGTGTGACAGAGTGAAAATGTGGATGGGAAAATATTGTTTTTAGCTTTTTTTTTTTGACACGCTAACCTCCAGAAAATATATAAAAATGTGAAACTGCATTTTCACAGCCCCTTTCAGATCACTTTTAGAATACAAATATATATTAATCATGTGTATGTTTGTTTGTTTCAATTATTTGGCTGTACAGTCAACTCTTTGGAAACTCATGTTGTAGACAGAAAATGGGTTGTTTCTCTCTTGACATGGCTTTGGCACATGGTAAGGGAACAAAATCTAGGCGCCACAGAAAGGTTGAGATGGTAACATCAGGCTCTGGAACTCAAGCCCTGTCTGGTCGTAAAGGGAGACCCCCATCCCTCAGGACCAGAACCTATCAAAACTTTGGCAAACCAGGTCAGAACTGGCTAAGGCCCTCTTTTAGACATATAAAACAAACAAATTTTGGGTCAGAAGTTGGTGCTGATATGATGTATTTTGTCTGAAAAAGGGGAGCCAGAACAGACACAGGACTGGCTTCTGAGTGTGATGGAGGAAGACAAAAATGCATGTAAGTGTAGTTTCAATAAACAGTCAAATTTACTGGGATACATTTAACTTGTGTATATTATATATAACTTGTGTATATATTACTTGATTACTTGTGTATTATATTACGTGATGTATTTGTTTTTCCTCTTCCAGTGAGACGCAAAGACCGGAGAAGATTCAAGTGGTGAAATGGCTATATTGCAATAAGTCATTAATTAAGTGTCAGTTAAATTGCACAAAACAGCACATTTTTCATCCTAGCCATCTATATGTTAAATTGAGAAGTTGTCAAACATTGCATTATGTAATCCAGTGTTTTATTTTATCATTTGAATACTTGAAGTCTAAAGCATTTCATTATCTCTTGTTTTATATATATATATATATATATATATATATATATATATATATATATATATATATATATATATATATATATGAGAGATTTACATGTGTGTATACATAAATAAAGAAAATAAAGAAATCTAACCATCCTCTTATTGCATTTATGGTATGATTCAGCTTACAAATCTCCTGCTTTCTTGCTTAGCTAGATGCAATGTTCATATTGAGAAAGCACAGGTTAGCGTTTATATTTTTAGAAAGCCTTGATGTTCTTCATGTTACACGCTTCGGCCAAATCATTTAAATTATATATATATATATATATATAATATATATATTACATTTATCTATCAACACTGCCAGTAAATTAATAGCTGTGTAAAGTCTCCCTCTAGTGGAGAAATGTTCAAAACGTCACTGCACCCGAGGTTCTTTTTAATTTAAGCATCTTTGACATCACTCTTACAGTGGCCACAAGACGTAACCTATGATAGTCCCACAGGGTAAATGAAATCCGATTAATTTAGGGGAAACCCTGACCACAAAGCTCCCTCTGTGTCCGGTGTGCTCCACAAAGTCATATGTTGTAATCAGCACGAGAAAGCAGTGTTAAAGGTCTGAATCCAGTGTTGTGTAGTGCTGCTCTTTGTCTATTTAAACCATCCATGAGATGCAGTTGTACCAGTGTCAGCAGAACTACTCTTTACACATATCCTCGACATGTGGATATTTTGGGGATATTTAATTTAATTTTATCAATCAATAAATTCCTCTTGAAACAAACTTTGTTGTATTATTTAAATTGAATACTGTGAAGCTGCTTTGATACAATCTGTATTGTGAAAAGCGCTATACAAATAAACTTGACTTGACTTGACATGCGTACACAAGAAACCTTATTACTAAATGAGGAATCTGACTAATTCTGCATTTCAACCTAAAAACTTTAACAAATTTGATCTGCAGGTAGTTGTAACTTACAGTAATGTAATCAGTTTTGTCCACATTTTCCTTTCCCTTTTTCTATTCTTAAGATAATTGATCAATAAAAACGTTTAAAAAAATGTAATTCTAAATTGAGGTATTTCATGATCCAAATGAACCTCTTTACTCATTTAGACCTATAAGTTGAAATAATTGTCTTGTTTTATGCTATATTCCTGTTCTGTTTATGCATCAGTTTCTTGATTTTTTTTTAAAAGTTACTTGTGAATTTTAAATTTATACTGTTGCACAGGTTAAAAATTGACGATATTTACAAAAAAATATTTACTCCTTCGGGGGGCGCTAGCTGCAAACTCAAAGGCCACAATTAAATCTTATAAATTACGTTTTTGTCTTTGAGACATCTGCTAAAAAAACTAATGATTTAAGTGAGTTTTTTTCTGAGTATTTTTCCGCCATTCGTACAAATAGAAATCCCCAGCAATCCCTACAAAATGATTTAGTAGGCTAGGTCTTCCAAACGAGTGTGATTGGTTAAGTCTGACCAGCGAGGAGAAAAGTAACAGGTCCCACGTGAAAACACCATTAAACGAGCTGCTTCAGAAACGTCCTGTACGATAATTTACATTTGAAAATGACACCAAAAACGTAATATCCATTGAATATGCACATTGAATAACTGAGGAAGATTTGTTATTCGGACTCATCGTTCCTGACTAACGTTATGTGGCGAGCGCCGCCCATTTTCAGATCCTCCTGTTTCATGCTAGTTATTATAACTTATTATTAGTGATCAAATATTTTCTGCAGACCGTAATAGAAAATAACCGAGACCTACTGTGCGTCATTACCAGCGCGTGTCCCCGCCTTCAACTACGTAACGTTACGTTACATGCCTCATCTGTCCCTGCTTAATAACGGACGGGCACTTCCTAGCCCCCAGTCAAACAGCCACTCTATTTTACCAATGTCTCATGTGGTTTGAAGACTCGAGGATTGTAAAGCTATGCGCCGTACAATATAATCTGCCATTGTTTAGCGCAGCTTTGCACGCGCTTGTGTTTACAGCATCTCGCGAGCAGCGCGCGCGTGATATTGATTCAGGGTAAAAGAGTCCTTTCGGTTTCACCATGGCAAGCGAGGCGCTAAACAGATTCGTTTGTCTTTGTCGATACCTACAGGATCCCTGCCATGTCGCCAGGTTCCAGCAGTTTTGCGGTGTCCGCGGGACGTTTCCTAAAAAAACAACCGAGGCTAGCGAGAGTGACGCGAAGCTTGCGGTCAACGGTGTTTGCGTGGGGCAATGTCAGGAAGACCGCGCGGCTAGTGGGGATTCAGCACACGGACTCCCGGGCCAAAGGCTGAGAAAAAGTTTAAATGCCGCTGGAGATGTTGAACCGGAAGAATGTCCCGCTGCTTTTCTCAACGCACCATCAGGGCTAGAGGCAGAGAGGGACTCCAAAGGCAGAGTGAAGCCTTTACGCAGGAACTCTTTGACTGGGGATGTTGGCCAGGAGTTCATCATCGAGAACAAGTTTCTCTTCTATCTCTTCACCATTGGTACCGAGCTGGGCAATGAGATGTTTTTCATCGTGTTCTTCCCCTTCTTGATGTGGAACGTCGATCCCTATGTGAGCCGGCAGCTCATCGTGGTGTGGGCCTGGGTGCTGTTCTTCGGCCAGTCCACAAAAGATCTGGTCCGGTGGACCCGTCCTCCGTCTCCTCCTGTGGTCAAAGTTGAGGTGTTCTACAACACGGAGTACAGCATGCCCTCCACACATGCCATGTCCGGCACCGCGCTGCCCTTCTCTCTGTTCATGCTCACATGCAGCCGGTGGGAGGTACAGAAGCCTATACTTCCACACAAAACCAATCGATAATCTTACCCACCTGAAGCAAGTAGAAAGTTGACTATTTCTGTTTATGGCAATCTGTTTTAACAATTTTCCTAAATTAACTTCCATTTATTTTTATTTTACGTAATGTGCATTACCACTTATTCCTATAGGGATTAGTATCTTTTCAACTTCATTCATTACATTGTTACTGCCACTGGCCACAAATCACACATTTTGTGTATCACTATCATTAGTTATCGTTTGCAAAATAGAATAGTTCTCTTAAAAATGAAAATTACCCCATAATTTACTCGCCCTCAAGCCATCCTAGTTGTAAGCTAAGACTTTCTTCTTTCAGCCAGACACAATCTGATAATATCCTGGCTCTTCCCAGCTTTGTAATAGCATTGAGTAGTGCCTACGTTTTTGAAGCTCCAAAAAGCACATCGATTCATCGTAAAAGTAATCCATAAGACTCCAGGGGGTTAATAAAGGCCTTCTGAAGCGACGCAATGGGTTTTTCTAAGAAAAATATCCATATTTAAACATTTTTAAGCTATAATCACTGGCTTCCAGCAAACGGCTGTTCGCGTGTTTAAGAGAGAGTTCTCACCCTGCAGAAGGGTGACCTCTGACCTAACGTATCCAATGCATAGCCCTATATGAATGCATAGTCCTATGAAGTATTCATTCTGACTTGTCATTACATATGACAAGTTAAAAGTAATTGTACTTATTGACATAATAAATATTTTTAGTATAGGATTTGGATACTAGTGAAGTGGTGTCTGTCAAGCCTACCATTGCCAAATGAGTACAATTAATAAGCTGAAGCACTAGTACAACAAAAAATAGATACTTGTAACTATTGGAAAAAATACTAGGAGAGCCACAGCTAGCAATTATTGTGCCCTGTACAAAACCTTCATCATGGGCCCTCTGGCACATTTGATAAATAAAATATATGCTAGTCAATGAAAACAAATACAAGCTGCTAGGTCTATGGGGTACATGTTAAAAAGACTTGCTGTTCTGTGTTAGGTGTGCTATATTCTTTCTGAACATCTGTCCTCATTATCAAAACAACCTGCCTTTAGCAAGCAGTCAGTGTCTCAGTAAAAGAGGCTGATAATAAGGATTTGTTCTTCTCACATTATACCTCAGCTGCTGATGTAGCATCAAGAGAGTTATGTAATGGTCTCATCCCAAACATTTTTCATTATATGTATTGCCATTTATGGAAACAGCAGAACTTTGCCTGAGACAAAAAATGTCATTTATCACAATCAAACTTAACCTTTTGAAGATTTTACAGTCTCTATATACATTTGATCCCAGCCTCTCATCATCCTTAGATTAAATGAGCTATTAAAAAGGTTTAAGTTACCATTAGTTAGTTAAGTATTCAAGCATAGAATTTAAGGCATAAGGCCAGTTTACACTAAGGATGATAACGATAAACATAGTTCTAAAAATCGTTCTAAATATCCACAGTTGTGGAGTCCACACCACAACTGTAACGATAACGTCACAGAGAAACAATATAGTTTGAATCATTTTCAGAACGATTTTTTCCAGCTGCAGAACTATAAAAATAATGACAATCAATCAGAATCCATCCTGCTTTAAAGAGTGACATTTAAAGTGTCAGACGACAAAACTGCAGCACGCTTTTCGAATAAACAGAATGATATCATGCTTTGTTGTGGACACAGTTATATTTATCGTTCTTGGTGTGAATGGGCCTTTATTTTTAATGCTTTGTTCTTTAAAACTTGCCACATCTTGCAGAATCAAAAACACTGAAATAATGTTTCTCTTGAGGGGAAGTTATGTTTTTTCTTTCTGTATTCAGTTCATTTGACCAATGCTTTGAGAAGTTCATGCTGCTGAATGATGACATGCTAGAATGATTGCTGTCTGTGTCTTTAAAGTTCAAACGTTATTGATTTTCACAGATCACAAAAGTAGTCAGTCTATTGCATTCAGTGGAAAATAGTAGTACTTTTCCATATTATTGTAGAACTGACTCATCTGGCAAATTGAGGTTCCCAGTGAATGCATTTCCAGACAGGACATTAATCTCCATCTTTTTGCAAAATATGCAGGCTTTGTTACTTAACCAGTAAATGTCTATGCAGTGCACTCTATTATTCATAAATATGGATTTCTCTGCTGGGTTGATTGAATCATATGTTTGTTGGTGTCAAATAAATCATTACATTCAACAATAATTAGCATATAGTCAGAAGAGGTTGTGCGATTGCTTATGATAACTCTTTTGATGCATCTATTATATACGCCAGAGATTTGATATTGTTCTGTAAAAAGCTTTTCTGATAGATTTTTATGGAGGATCATCCTTTTCCCCCAGCACTTCCTCTGAAGTTAGCAGAAACTGACCTATAATGTGCCTTGTACCTACTGAAGGCTGAAGTCTTAACCATAATTTTGAGCACAAAACAGAACAGTCTCTTTAGATTTTCTTGCTTTCATATCCTCTTAAATTTAGCAGGAAGCTAGAAACAATAGCCTCAAACATGTTTCCTCTTCTTTCACCGTTGTGCCTGCCTGTTGATTTTTTGCAGATGATTGATTCAAGTATTTTGCCAATGCCAAACTAGCAGTTTTGTATTCATGTTTGTGCTTTAACAACCACTGTACTAAATGGTAAAAGAGATTTACCATTTAAGGGAAACTGAAGATTTGTATTAAGGGGTCCTATTATGCTTTTTTACTTATTCAACTTTAATTAGTGTGTATTGTTGTTTGAGCATAAAAAAGATCTGCAAGGATACAAAGTCCACTTCAAAGAGAGAAATTTATTTAACAGAATCCCCTTTTCAAGAACTACAACGAACGGTTCGTTTGAACTACAACATGTTTTTTTCCCGGGCTTTATGAAGTCACAATGTTACTCGTTTAAATAATCCCCGCCCACAGAATATGCAAAAAAAGGTGCGAGGCCTGGTTGAACTGCATTAGAGAAGAGAGTGTTGTCACTGTTAAAGAGAGACTCTTTTTTTTCCACCCCGTTTCCAAAACTCATTTGTTTGACCTTCCTAAGGCTTCTGAACTTAGTGGTAAAATGTATTTTAAAGATTGTTCCTAAAGTTGTAGTCCTGTGAAATCCATGCTTGCAAAGTCCATGCATGAAATTCGTTCTGCACGATCCTCTTGTCTGTTAACATTAATCAGGCTTGAATTGGTTTGAAATTGACACCATCCTTAATATTTACACCTGAGAAAATGAAACTCGCGGTTATGGTAAGGGGTGTGACATTTCCCGAACACTGGCAATCACAACAAACTGGGCCAGCTAACCAATCACAGTACATTTTGTATTTTGGAAGGAGGGGCTTCATCAAAACAGGAACTAACAATGCGTTTGGTCCAGACGGGGTAAAAGACCATAATAGGACCCCTTTAAACTTTATTTTGGAAGTTGCAGATGAGAGCCAGTGAGGTCAAGTTAGTTCAAATTTTTAACATATGCACAGGCTAGTCAATGTTGATGGGTTTGTGGGAGGTACTGGTATGTTGCCCAGACTACTGGAGCGAAAAAATGCATGAGCACAGAAAGAAAGTTTAGCTGAATGCCAAAAATGAATAGATCTGTGGTCTGAATAATGAGAAATCCAGCATTTCTGCAGATCAGCAGCTACTTCAATCCACTTCTTTTCCAACTGCGCATGGTCTTCCTCTAGTATTAGAGTAGGAATTCATAAAACATATGATCTTAAATTTACATTGTGCCTGCTAGTCTCAATCCTTGATGGACTCTTGAGGAACTTTGCCCTACTCCTTCCTGATACTGTTGCTTTATTTGTCATTGATCATCATAGGTACTGTTAAATTATAAGCTTTTTGTCCAGACTAAGGCCTGTTTCACACTGCACGTGTAAGTAGAGCGTATTTCTTTTGGCACCCATGTAAACAGATTAGAGCATTCAAACTGCACACGTAAATGATGCGTGGCAGCACCTAGCAGGAGTTAGAACAAGTAGAACAAGTTGAAGTTGTTGTTTTTAAAGCACTGAGTCTATTTTTGCTGCGCTGCTCACACTGAATTAAAACCACAGTGCATTGTTCTCGGTCAAAATAGACCTGAGTTAACACGAAAAACTACACATTTAAATATAAAATTTTATTAAGTGAGCTGTTGTCAAAAATGTATTTTGCCTATGTCACAATATGAGGTAAATTTGACCTTGTACATATATACAGCATGTTATTGCATATGTGTGGGACAGTAGGAGGGGAATACGTGTTCAAAAGTTAGGGGTCAGTAAGAATTTCTTGGCCGCATTTATTTGCTTAAAAACAGTACAATTGTGAAATATTATAACAATTTAAAATAACCCCATCTCTTTTGAATGCCATTTTTTCCCTTGTAATGTCCTTTTTATAAAGTCTTACTGATCCCAACCTTTTGAACAGTAGTGTACATTATGCACTGTGTTGGACATTTATATTGGATCATATATATTTGTATATGTGTGTATTTTATTGCTAAAATATAGCTTTTATACCCTGATAAGAATTTAGATCATGTTATTTAACAGTGATGAAATTATCTTACTGCCTTTTGAACTGCAGTTTCCTCATAAGTCTTTCTTCTCTGTATGTTCAACAGTACCCGTTCATGATTGGATTGAGCTTAGCTCTGTTCTGGAGTGTCCTCGTGTGCATCAGCAGGATTTATATGGGCATGCACTCTGTCCTGGTGAGTAATGTTTTCATCACATTTAATCATTCTGTCTACCTAAAAGGGACAGTCATAGGTTTTGGAACAACATGAGGGCAAGTAAATGATGGCAGAGTTTTCATTTCTGGATCAACTATCTCTTTAAAATCTATGGCCATGTTAGATAGTTGCACTAGTAAGTGTGCATGATTGTTATTTTAGAGCGTCTTAATATGTTTTATGTAGTTCAGGCACGTTCAGCTGTGCACCATAATTTGCACTCCACAGCTTTTGAGGTTGAGGAACTTTCCAGCAGCTTCGTGACTAAGGTTTTGGTAACAGTTCAAGAAGAAGCTTAATAAATGCTGCTTCAGTCTTTGCAACCCTCTCCTGTCAGTAGAGCCCCTGAAACTAAGCAAATCAGTGAGTCATCACGGCTGACTCAGTATCCTCTGATCTTCGATTGCTCATCTGTTTTCCATGCTTTTCTTGCAAAAGATCTCTGATCGGATAATTGCTTCCCTTGGGCTTGTATGAGCCAGTGGGGATCCATTTACATTTTGATGTGTAGACTGTCAGCTCAAAACACAAGCTTTGCTTTAGTCATCAAAATCAACATACTGTGTATTAGTCATCAGTTCTGCAGGTTTCACATGCAGTAACAATTATGACAAGCTTCACACACCTGTTATTTTAAATAAGGATGTCTGTCTTTATCTGTTTAAAGCTGTTGGGGAGAGCAGACAGATTTAGAAAGCAGATGCTGGTTGCCTAGGTGATGGGAACCTTGTTATTTTAATGCCGTGCTCATGACGAAGGTGGCTGAGTCATCTTTGTGGAAATCTGCACACTCAATGATTTAGGAAGTTTAGATTGTGTACTGTGTGAATATTGTGTGAACAGTTCAATCCAATTAAGAATGTAGACCGGGGCTCAGCATTAAGGGTGTTTCGATAACCCACTATATCTTATGTCGAATGATCACACACAATCAATGTGTGAACATTGAACATTGTTGCAAATTGTACTGATTTATGTATGCCAAGTCAAAAGTTGTCCAACTAACTAACTAAAATCTAATCAGAATATTTCAAAATGACGAGAATAACTTTGAAACGATAGTTACAAGTTATATTATCAACAAATCAGTCATGTTTTGCACTGACGGTTTTCAGAAAAAGTATGTTAATTAATCGCTAATTTAATTCATTTAATAGCAATTTGTTGCATATATCAACTTTTTTGTTGTTGTTGGTTGTACACATGCAGATTGACATCTTTGGCTGTTGCATCATATCTCACTTTTTTCAGAATCTTGCTTTTTATAAGACTTTTGTTCTTCTTCGAAAAACACAAATGAAAACATTTTTAATGAAACCTGAGGGATCTCTGTCCCTTCACTGAAAGTTCATGCCAGAACTTTGACATTTTAAAAAGTTAATAAAGACATTGTAAAAGTAACCCGGATGAATCGAGCGGTTTAATCCAAGAGACATTATCAATTTATATGATAAACAGATTTAACAGCCTTTTACAAAAAACATTGATCAACACACATAGAGCTCATTAAATATGGTAAACAGAAGCTCAACTGTACATTGGTTCTTGCGGAAGCTCAAATGCACTTTCTTGGCGCGGGAGAACCGATGCGTGCCCTCAACTAGTGGGCCAACCAAGCCAGGATTGAAAAATTCTTATTGTTGAGCCCCTGATGGGCTGTTTGACAGCTTAGGACTGAAAAGCCTGTGATCAGAGAGCTTTGGTAGAAAGGATTACGAAAGAAAGTCTCAAGGAGAGCTTAGATCTTTCCAGCACCCATTCAGCCCTCTAACTTCAAAAGAGCGATAGAGGGAAGGACTAGAGCAGGAGTACAAAATGAGAGACTGTGCTGGAAAAAATGTGAGTCTTTTGGCCTGCAGTATATGGAGAAGCATGTTGTGTGCACATACATGTATACATGGACAGGTCGAAAAAGCTACACGTCTGTCAGATCTAAGGCTGTGTTCACACTGTCAGTCCAAATCCTATTATTTGTGTATCCCATTGGAATCTGATCTAACAGTGACTGTCCACATTGTGTGCAACAACTATACAGATCTGATTTGTGTGTCCATGCCCCTCTTTAGTTTTCCGGAATATCTTCATTGGTTTCTATGGCAATGGCGTTGCTTTGGTAGGTATACACCAAAACAACATGGAGGGGTTTGCAATAGAGATATTGTCTTATTTACAACATGACAATGTGTAGCCGCCACGCTGGACTACTGCGTCTTCTGAGGCAGCGGCAGAACCGTAGGAGACTCGTATGAGCTGCTTTATTCCGTGCTGTCGTCTCCGCTGTTTCAAAACATGTTTCTGTTATATTGTCATTTTCTGCTAATCCTGCACTTTGCAACAACACAACCTTGTTTCAACAACGTCTGATGTTTTAATTTTTCGTGGCGTGAGAAAGTCACATAAACCATCCGAAATCCGATCAGAGGCAGTCAGAATGAAACGGATTTCCAGAAATGTTATTTGAATAGGTTTTCAAACCACATATGAACGAGCTCAAAACAGATTTCATTTTGTGATTAATTTTGATTAATTTAATTTTAATTTTATTTTTTGCCGTTCACACTTGCTAAATCTGATCTGATTTCAATCGGATATGCACAAAAATCGGATTTGGACTGACAGTGTGAACGTAGCTTAATTGTCTGCAATCTCTAAAGAGAAGAGTTCATTCTGCAGGTTGCATTGACCTTTTACCCATTTTAAGTACATATCAGCATGATTGTATCACATAAAGACGATCAGATCGTAGTGTTATCGCGAAGTGTCCAAAGTTAGTCTCTAATCTTCTGTTAACCTTGAACATGCACCACATCAGATCAGGCGACTTGGGGGAAATAGATCATTTACTGAACTACCTCATGCCTTTCAAAACCCGTTTGACATACTTTCTTCTGTGGAAGATGAGAAAATGTGCAGAACTCTCTATCATTTCTTCATAATGAAACGGGCTGTCAAGCAAATACGAGGCAAAAAATATCATAAAAGTATTCGATCATAAAAGTGCTGTATGCTTTGTGTAGCAAAAATGATAAATCATCATACTGTGAATGGATCATTGAGTGTGGAACAACTGATTCACTGAACAGATCTGATTTTAAAGATGCTGGTACACTACTGTTCAAAAGTTTGTGATTGGTAAGAATTTTACTTTACTGTCACTTTTAATCAATTTAATGCATACTTGCTGAATGAAAGAATTCATTTCTTCTTTAAAAGAAATTAATCTCACACAGCAGATGAGTTGTATAGACCACTTTTATGATACTTTTCCCCTTTCCTTTTGAAGATTATCAGCATTATTTTTTTATATTGAAAAGAGTGACCAGAAAAATTATATGGGTTGGTAACATCACAAGGCCAAATAAAAACAAAACAATTAAATAATGTTAAATAATGACTGTCCTTTCTTTGCAAAGAAATTACAAGGTCAGAATGGACTTAAAATGTCAAAAAGCAGGAAGTCTGAAGGAATAATGTTCCAATTTTCATAAATATCAGTTCCCAATTTTCACAAGGCTGCAGTGTAAGAAACGTTGAGCTGGAAGACACAAGGGAAGACTTTGGATGTCTACTCTCTTGTGAAATCTCACACAAAGTGGAGAATAATAATAATAATAATAATAATAATTCATTACATTTTGATTACATTACATTACATTCATTACATTACATTACAGGGAGAAGTGCCCTGAACATGGGCTTTAACTTTTTGTGCCACCCACAAAATAAAGCAGCTGAAGTTAAAACATAAATAAATGGTACCTCTTAATCAGATCTACAATATATGTTATATTCTTTCAGCTTGTTCTCAGGTCTGTTTCGGCTTGCTGTAGAATTCACTGCAATTTTTCATTTCGGGATTAATGTTCTTGTAAGCTATGAATGTTTTGGTTAATTCTGCACCCAATTCCTGTTCCCGTAATGACTGTTTATATGCAGTTAACTTAACTGTTTTCACTGACCTTCATATGTTTGCCTGGCCAGTAGTAATAAACAATGTGAAATGCCAGTTTATTTAAAAATTGCACCATGTGTCAACAAAATCAGAATAAGGTTTGACTTGATTTGCATCATAACCCAAGGACCATTCATTATTTTTCTGTCTAATAAGATTGTGCCTTCATCTTTACAGGAGGTGATCACAGGCTTCCTCTACAGTGTGCTCATCCTGGCAGTCCTTCACCCCCTACTGGATGACATTGACACGTTCTACCTGTCCCACAGCTACGCCCCTCTGGTCGTCCTGCTAGTGCACGTGGGCTTCAGCTTGGTGGCCTTCTCGCTGGACTCATGGAGCACGTCCCGTGGCGACACGGCCCAGGCGTTGGCCACAGCTGTCGGAGCAGCGTTGGCGTCTCGTCTGAACCACCAACTGGGTCTGCAGCCAGATCCTCCTGAAGAAGCTTTACCACTCACCCTTCCCCTGATCGACAGGGCCCTATTGGGCCGCTCAATCTTGCGCCTCCTGGTGGGAGTGGCGGTGCTTCTGGCCGTCAGGGCTGCCATGAAGGTTGTGGCGATCCCATTGGCGTGCAAGATCTTCGGCGTGCCTTCGGATGACGTGCGGAAGGCTAGACAACATGCGCAAGTGGAACTTGCATATCGGTTTATTGTTTATGGCACAGTGGCCTACTGCTGCGTGTTCCTGGTCCCACTTCTCTTTAGCTTCCTTGGCTTATCCTGAAGAAAATCCCCACGTCATCCTTGTTATTATCCGTTTTTTATCCTAGCTAAAATCTATACCTGACCTGAACTAGTCAGGGTCCACAGCTGTTGTCAAAAAAAGCCTTTTGAATGCAAACACGAATGATGTTCATGATGTTGATAATTTCACCTGCTCCATTTCCATGCTAATTTATTTCACTTGTTTTGTTTGAAGATTTGACTAATCTAATCATTTTAAGCAGGGTTTTTAGGCACATTTGTTGCCAACTGTGGGAGATGAATCCAGTTTTTCGTGAAAGTGAGTGCATGTGACCTGTTCAAAGCTTCTGAGTGTTTAACAGTGATGTTTATAAGCCATTCTCAGAAAGGTCTCAGATGTTTCCTGCATTTGTCTTCAGTGGTTTCTCCTCAGCAGACTGACACCCACCCATCCTGAACCTAATACGCAGGAATGTTTCTCACTATATACAGAATTTATCTCAGTCTGCGGTCCTGTTTTCATCCTTCGGAAACGAACTAACCCGAGTGACTACCTTTGACAGACATCTGTATCTTTGTCATGGTTTTCCCTCAAGGGCTCACTCTCATAACAATTTGTAATTTTTCATTTATACCAGGGCTTGTTTCTTCTGTGGATCCATTCAATGCTGTGACCCCAATGGTTCATTCAACGGTTAAGGAAAGACACTCCAAATTCTGAGAGGTGTAGAAAGTTCTGGTCTTATCTAAAAGCGGGTTGAACTCAGGCCTCACAATACGAGGTAATGCATTGAGAGAATGAGGGGAGGGAACTTCCGGTCAGTATGAATGCTGTATACATGAACTTCCTGTGGATGTGTTCCTCTGAAACCCAAGCAAGGAAAATACTGCTCTGAATATGAAAGCCACATATCTCTCTTAACATTCTGTCATTGTCAGTATAGTATTTATACACGATATATGATATGTTTTCGAGTATTACTACAGCGAGTAATATTATTTATGCAGTGAGTGAATAGCTCAGTAAACTCAAGAAAATTGTACCATTTTTAATTTAAACAATTGCAACTTGTAGGTAGACTTTTGTAACATTTTCCATTGGTGTTTTTCAGTTTTCTTTCATTAGTTCACCCAAAAATGAAAATTCATGTAATGATTTATTCATCGTCATAAATCTGTAAAACTTTCTGTGGAACATAGTCCAGTTTTTGGACACCATTGACTCATTATATGGACAAAAAATACAAAAAACAAACAGACAACAAAAATGTAACCCCATTCACTTTCATTATGGTATTAAAATTATATATAATTTATAATTTTTGATTGAACTATCCCTTTTAGTAACGTTAGGCTAAATTGAGTCATTCAAATTCAGAGCTGTGTGTTGTCAGATTGTGCTGCAGATGTTCTGCATGTCTCTCTGTTCGACTGCTTTAAGACATCCGGTTTGTTCCATACTGTCAGCAGTTTAGAGAAGATACATTGAAATCCTTGTTTCTCTAGAAATTCACTCAGTGTGGCTTTATTTAATGGATCGACTGAACTTCCCTGCTTTCTTCACTTCTGCAGTTTTAACCGTTTAAATATGATTATGGTCATGGTAACATGTATTTTCAGATAACAAGTTGTCAGTATTAACCTAGGTAGTTGATATGTTGTTTGTCATTGAACTAGTACTCTGTACTTGCAGTTATTTTATTAGTGTGTTTAGTTTCACAAGAAAATGTTGTAAAGCCATGGAGGACAGATCTCAGATATACATTCATTGCTCACTGCTCAGAAACCCCAGTGCCTTGCATCCTTGTTTTCAGGGCAACTTTATCCTCTAACTAGGCACAAGACACCACAGCTGTCTTTCTGTGAACAGTTTTGATGGTGCAAATGACATAAAAATCATTACACATACTTAATGTTTATTTGCAAAAAGACATTGTTGGTTATGTAATTGAAGGCTTTTCCTTTCACTTTTTTTTTTAAATGTACATTATGTGGAATTTATTACCAGGTTTCTGGTAATGTATTTTGATGGTGACAGATTAGTAAACATTTGCACCAGTATAAAGGAAACAGTTGACCATATATTAATTTGTGATCAGTTACATGGTAAAAGTGCCATAACTGAATGATCAGCCATATTCAACGGTCATTATACAGTGCACTGAGCTGAAGTGGGTATCACAGAAGGCTAGATGAAACGAGTAAATGCATTATGAATGAACCTTGTACATTCTACCTGTACTGAACTTTGAGCCCGTTCGTGGTCGTCTAAACTCACAAATGTACTGTATCTGTAATCTATGGCTCCTCGTCTGCAATGCTCTTACCATTTTCTGTATTGACAGTGAATAGAAACTAGTATAAATTACCACTGTATTTGTGTTCTTGTCATCTGAAATTATTATTTTTTTATTCAATAATTCCATTACAAAGTGATAACTGAGCATTTTGTGTGATTAATTACAGCATGGTGTTGGTGAAAAATGGCTTTTTGATTAGGACCAACTCAATACACTTACAACAGTGTTTTCACCTTATCAGTGTAAGTGTGTGTGCTTGAGTTTGTTTCTCAGTTTGTCAGTTCTCTGGACAAAGGTCTACTTTCTGCATGATGTATTCATTTTAACCCAGTGTGTAAGTAATAGAGGACCTTGCTTATTTCCTACTGCACATTTATTTCCACACTAAAGTCAAGCGTCTTCCTACAATACACATATTTAGGCTCTGTGTACAAATTCGGGTTGTATTTTTCCTCATTCACTATTAACTCAGGTTGTTTTTACACATTCACTGCAGAATAAAAAAATAAATAAAATCCCATTTATTGGGAGGGTAGTTGGCATGAAATTTCAAGCAGTGACATCAGTAGTGTGACATGATGTGCTTGCTTTAAAACTAATTTTAAATAGCCTAACGTTTTTCCAAAAAAAAAAAAAAAAAATAAGACCTCATAATGAGACTACATGGAATATTTATACTTATAAAATAGGACAAAGTAAACTAGTTGCCATCAACCAGGGAAGATTTTTGAACAGTTTTCATATTTGATCAAACCGCGTTCATTGAGTTCATCATACTCATAGACAGTATGATCATACTGAACTTTCTCAGAGAATGGCAGCCACAAAGTTAAGGTAGGCTACTTATCGCCATCCTGTGGTTCTAAGTGCAAAGTGCATCGTGGGGAACAGTGGAATGGGCTCTTTTGTTGAACTTTTCTCCAGTTCTAAAAAAATAAAAATTAATGTAATTATCATGTAGTTAACCGCTAAAACAATTTAATAACTAACCTTCATAAGAACGGACATTCAAAGGCAATTTGTGGTGGGATTTTGAATCAGTAGGCTAGCCAACTCGAATCTTCGTTCACCAAAAGATTCGTTTGCTGATTCGTGCACTGTATAATTACACCAATAGGCAGCGACTCGTGAGAATCTTTTGTTATGAGTGATTTTTTTCACTCAAATGATTCCTTATACCGAGTCACGACCAAATTAAGCCGTATTCTACTTCATTAAAAATCACCTGACAACTAAAGAGACTTAAACTTTTTCATAATTCTTCACTTGATAACATGATTTAAGTAAATAAAGAAAAGAAAAAGTAATTGTAAGCTGTAGCCTATAAAACAACGTGGCAACTGTAAAGCATTACATTTGCTCAGTTGAGAGAAGAAACGAGAACGAATAGATTGAGATGAATAAATGAACGAGGAGAAACATCATCACTGGTCAGTGTCATTCGTGTTATGTAACATCGTGTTCAAAGTGAGGATTCAGTAATGGAACAGGGTAAAAAATCCCTCAAATCCTTTTCTAAGAATAGAAAACCTTAGTGGAATCGTTTGTCTAGTTACGGCTTTCTATAAGCGTAATTCATTTGTTGTAATTTACCTCATTTGAGATAAACTGAGCATGTAGAGACCGAGCGGACCGCAGCTCGGGTGACATTTCTTGCCATACGGGCATTTCAGGTCCTTGCCTTCATCCAATCTCCATCTCAGACATTTACGCCGCAACCTACCTCCATAGCTCCTCGACATCAATGACTTTTGACTTTCTAGGCGTAGCTAACACTGTTTTTGATTGACAACTCCAGGAACCAATCCACACGTTATTTGTGCAGAAACTGGCCAATCATTGGCTAAATAGCACAAACCAGCGTTCCATCATGCTAGGTTTAGCGGTCTGTTTTGAGCCAGGAAAAAAATTTGGCACAGAGCACTAGCAGAGTCTGCTAACATTTACTTACGATAACAGGTTAACAATTAGTCGCTATTTGAGTGAGGTTAGCAGTAAGGAGAAGGACAATCTGACCTTAGTGACCAACATCTGGGTATGTAGTCGGTCAGCGAATGTGTATGAATGTGGCTTTTGGTGCAGGCTGGGACGGCAGCTACAGGGATTAGCTGTGCGGGGAGCTCCTGCTAGCAGTGCAATGCTGACATACCTTCAGGCGGCTTGATAATTATCTCATAAACGGGGATTTTGGTGTGTCTTCAGTCGGAAAAATCCTCACCATTCACACGCGGATTGTATTCGAAAGCTTAGACCGGTTTAAATAGTCCGCAAGTGAAGCGATTGAGTTAGCTGGCTAGCTGGGTCGCCTGCAAGTACAAGGTTAGCTGCTTAAAACGAGCCACCTGGATCCGAGAACCATCAAGAGAGGTAAGAAGCCCAATTGCACACATCATTATTAAATTAAGAGTGATTTTAGAGTGATATTTAACAAGTGTCAGATCATTTAAAGAAGTGGACAAGATATTTTTTTTAAAACTAACGTTATGCTCTCTAAAAAAATCTAAACCTCTGAGGTCGATTCGAGTTTATCTGCCTATAAACACGAAACCACCTCAGAATTTTAGATTAGAGGCACGATCGTGCTTTGATTATAATCTTGTCATTCAGTTTTTTTACATATCTGCTCACTTGAGGTATTCAGCAACGCCTTCTTCATTCTGGTATGGGACACTGTCACTGCTGTGAAATGAGCACCGGTTGTACACTGTGCAGTGATGATTATTGTGTTTTCTTCACAAATGTTGAGGTATATTCTGAGGCATTTGTGAGAGTCTGATCAGCCTTTGGTGGGATGAGAACATCGCCTCTTTCTAAATCTGCCACAATCTTGTTTTGATTCTTTTTTTTATTTTTATTTTTTAGCTTGTATAAGACCTTTTTGAAGTGTCCATTTTGATATGGTCCATGTCCAGAGTGTATGTTAACATAATTCCAAATATCTGGTGTTGGGGTTGTCCTCCTCCAGGGTTTCTTGTGCTTTTGCTGGCTTTAACAAGTCAACAGTCTTGTTTAATGGCCTTGTCTTTCAGGCTCTTGGGAATGCAATATATTCCACACCTGTTTTTGTTCCACAGCTGCGGTCATGCGTTTCACGGACTGACAATTGAGACTTTTCAGCCACACTGATTCAAACTCTCCTTACCTTCTTGTTTTCTGTCTGATAGTGCTTATATTTTGAGGCAGGACACTTTGTTTTATCTCTCAAGGGCATGCGTTTAATCAGAAAGTGCAGTGCAAGATCAAACCCATCACTTTTTTGCTGAGATTCAGGAAATGCACTTTGTGTATACAAATACAAGAGTTAAATCTTGAGCAACATGAGTGACTTGTCAGTACTGTCTGTAGCCTCTTGATTTAGATTGTTGAGTATTGGACTACCAAAACATATAGAAGGAAAGTTAACTTTAATTAAATGGGTCAAGTGTTTGCTTTGTCAAAAATAGTGTCTAAATCTAAAGGGACACTATCTATATGGTTGTAATTTGAGTCAGGCGTTCCAATCAATGAGATGAGTCAATTGTATGTTACAGAGCCCTTCCTTATAAAACAAACACAGACTCTATAGCTGTTGTCTCTCAGTATGCTCTAAATTTGAGTCTTGAAAAGTTTGAAATATACTAGTGAAAGAATTTCTTTGGGGCAAAAAACTAAATGTTGCTGCTATTACTGAAGATGGAAAGGGGTATTACTATACAGTCAGACATGGCATTTTGAAGCAATATAGTGTCTTGTATAATTGAATTGCTTGATTATTAAAGGTAAAAAAAGTGTCAAACATTGTAGCTAAAATTGTGCGTTTGCATGTCTAAATTTGGTCAGTCCAATGAGAACTATACCATTATCACAGTTTAAAGTTAGTTCACCCAATAAATGAAATTTCTGTCATTAATTACTCCGTGTTAACAGTGCAGCGCTTCCTGTTTCCATGGCAGAACGCCGGCTCACTATTGGCCGACGCTGGTCACTTGAGCACCAGGACACATGCGTGTGATGCTAATGCAGGAGCTAGCCAATAGTTAGCCGGCGTTTTGACTTAGAACCAGGAGCCTCTGCACTGTGTTTACAATGCGTCAACAGCGTAGGAGAATGACGTGGAAGAGATTGTTGAATAAAGTTGTTATTTTTGGGGGGTTTTGCGCACAAAGTATTCTCGTCGCTTTATAACATTTAAGGTTGAGCCATTGGAGTCACATGGACTATTTTTTTTAATGTCTTTACTACCTTTATGAGCCTTGGAAGTTGCAGTCTATGGAGGGTCAGAATGAAACCTCTCTGATTTCATCAAAAATATCTTTATTTGTGTTCCGATTCCCAAGATGAAAGAAGGTCTTATGGGTTTGGAACGACATAAGGGGGACATAAACATAATTAATGACAGAAATTTCATTTTTCTGTGAACTAACCCTTTAAGCAGCCATTCCACTATTTCTGACATTTGAATATGATTGTCACATTTTGCCCTCAGTTGCATGGAACCTACAAATCGCTCATGAAGCAGCCGTTTATTCACCATGGTAAAATGAGTGAATGATGAATGTATGACTATATCACTAGTACGTTTGAAAGCAGAATATAATTGGTTTTTAGGGCTAATTGATGCAAATAAAGTAAATATCAGTAAATTCGTTTTTGGTAATGCTCACTCAATATTGGTGTTCTTCGCTAATCTCATGGTTTTGATTAGATTAGGCTATATCATTCGTTCTGGCGGTCACATAACGGTCTAACTGCAAAAGTTACTCTACAGTGGAAATGAATTGACTTTCAGTCTGTTGTTTTTCAGAGATTTACACTTATGCAACAAACTGTTAAGTTGTTGCTGTTGTTTTTTTTCTATATCCTTTTTTAATTTTTTTTATACATCATGTCTATCAGTACCATCAGTTTGTTTAGCGAATCAACCACATAGTAAACACTGTTTTTAATTGGAGAACATCCAGAAATATTTGGCCGCATCCTGTTCATGATTCAAGGGAGTGTATTATTTTGGGGCTGATTTGCTGTCTTGGGAGTGGGACAGCTTTACACTTGTCTCAGCAAAACAACAAATTCTGTATTTTGCCTGGGTGTTTTACAGGAGATTGTAAGAGCATCAAGGTGTCCGTTTGTGAGCCGAAGCTTAACCGAATGTGGGTCATGCTGTACAACAATGATCCTACGCTCTTAAGTAAATGTATAACCAAGCAGTTTCAGTCGAAGACATTTTATGCTTTAGAACAACCAAGTCAAAGTCCTGACTCTCCGGTTGGCATTTCCTTGCTCGTCATGACATGAGAAGTTCAATAGTTCAGTTTATGAACTCTAAAGAAGGTGAGCTAACATTTTAAGTTAAATTAATTGTCTTAAATGTTATCACAGTCGTTCTCTTACAAATATATGCAAAGTCCTTGTGTATGAAACCTTGAACATCTAATAAACAACTTGGTATCTTGAGTGTTGATTTATAATGCTGTTAGGTGAATGGGGAATAAATCCTGGACCGTTGTTAAATGTGCGGTGCTTTGTTTCTCTCAGCTTTAAATCCCAGGCTCATACTGGCAGGCCGTTTAGGGCCATATTACAGCCACCATAATGTAAACAAATCTGCAGAATGGAAAAGCAGTCGGCTGTTCTCCAAACTTCACTTTTACGTAAGGGTCCCGTGGTCTTAAGTTCATCTCTGTTTTGGTAAGGCATCCATGGGCTACATGCAGTTCATCATATGAATAACAGATCACTGAAACCATGTCAGTATAAGGTTGTGTAGCGTTAAGTTGCTTCTTGCTGAAGAGTTTGTCAGAAATGTTATGGCTTCGTTGTTTATTGTAATTTTAGATTGGTGACCTTTTATGTTATTAATACAGTAGGGATAACTGTTAAACATAGGCTAATTTACATAGGATTTTTTTCTGGTGGTTCAAAGTTTTAGTTTTTAGGTCAACATTAAAAACAGATGGCAGCAGGAATATCAGGCTGCTGTCACTTTAAGACCGAATGCACGGATTCAATATACTGTTACACATGCATTTTCTTTCTCATCTGATTAAGTTCAAGTAAGACAATGTTTACGTGACAGCCTTCGGATAGTCCTTATTGTCGAGCCCTTTTATATGACTTGTTCTTGTTTTTCAATATGCAAGCAACTTCAGGGATGGCAGAATGACTTCCCTACATGGAATGGCTTTGCTTCCAAAGTCCTTTTAGTTTATGACTAGTGTTATGACAGCCTCACATTTATCAGCGTGATAACTGACAGTTACACACTCTGTTAGTTGTGAAATTTATAAGCAAAGAGTATTTATTTAGCATGAGAGCTTGCTTAAATTTGTCATTGCTTTTCATTTTGGAGGCTTTTGCTTTGTGGATTACACAATTAGTCATATTTTTTTTGAATGCCAAGGGCATTTGTCTTTATTACAGGGTCTGTAAAAAAATCTGATGTACACCCAGCAGCGCTATGCTCATCATAGCAAATTGCAATGCAAAACATCAAAACTTTTCCCTTTGTTTTGTTGTCAAAATAAAAGGCACTTTCACTAATAATGAAACAAGTTCAAGGAAGCTAAGTATGGAGATTCAACACAAGTAGGGTAAGACACATGTGATAACATGGAGATAATATATCAGGACAAGGCAGAGCAGTTGTGGTGGTGCGAACTTTCAACCTACCAGAAAAGTAGACTTAAACAAATATCTTATGTGTTATTTACTCTAACTTTCAGATGAGTCTTGCTCCTTCCTTGTCAGCAGATACAATGCTTTTAATTGGTAGATGTTTGTTGATCATTGTTGGATGACTCTTGATGATGTGAGTTGTCATAATGAGAGCACTTTGATTTGCACAGTAACCGTAACTGTGAGGACTGTTAGCCAACACCCAATACAGGAATCCAGAAGAAAGCGAAAGGCCCTAGACCATTAACTTTGAACCCACGAAGGTTCAGGTCAGTATGGAATATTAAATTATGAGTGTTTAATAAATAGCCAATTTGTTTTCTCTGGTCTTCAGTTAGGTTTCTTTTTAATAAGATGGACCTGAAATTCACTTTACCCAAATGTAGGACATGGGGCAGAACAGAAGGTCATATCCATTAGGGCTGGGCGATAAAACGATAACGATATGTATCGCGATAGACACGTAATCAATATCAATAAAAAATGCGTTCGATAAAACGTTCGATAATTATTTATTTATTTTTTTCGTTGGAAGAAACCAGCAAAGCAAGTTTGATTGCATGAACAAAGGCACTCACTCTCTAGTAACTAGATAAAACAGAAAAAGTCAGCTCGCCTGACTTAAAGTCTGACCGTAGTCAGACCAATGTCGTCTGCAGATTATGCAAGACCGTCGTCAGTTTTTCTGTTATTCGCGTGCTTATGCGCTGTTCTAGCTAGTTTCTCAGCGCATACATGTGAAGCTCACATGCACTAAAAGCCTGTCTACCAGCGCCTGAATACTAAGTTATCTTTCGAGTCTTATTTTGCTAATACTGTTATACACACAAGGTTTACATAAACTAGTCGGATATGTCTAAAGTGAAAGCAAACTTGAGAAAATTGAGAGAAAATCTGCTTGTCAAATGCGTGTATAATAGACGCGTCGCGCGCAGCTCTTAAAGAGACAGTAGTAATAGTAAACACGCTGCCGCTTGTCCTTAAAGGGATAGTTCACCCAAAAATAAAAATTATCTCATTATTTACGCACTCTAATGTTGTTCCAAACCTGTATTAATTGCCTTCTAATATTTTCTAATATTAATATTTTGAAGAATGTGGGTATCCAAACAGTAGCTGGTCCCCATTGACTTCCATAGGAGGAAAAATATACTATGGAAGTCACTGGGGTACATCAACTGTTTGGTTACCCACATTCTTCCAAATAACTTTTATTTTCAACAGAAGAAAGAAACTTATTCGAGTTTAAAACAACGTGAGAGAGTAAATTATGAAAATTAGAATTTTTAGGAGAACTATCCCTTTAATGTTAATAAAACAACAAAATGTAAAGAGAAAATCACTCACTGCTCTTGACTAATAACTTTATTAATAGCTTTAATAAGTATCAATGTATAATTTATAGAAAATAGAAAGAAATAGATTTATATAATTTATAGAAAGAAATCGTAATATTATATTTTTGCCATATCGCCCACCCCTTTATAAAGCATTTCTTATGTATTCTTTAATTTTGCACCTTAATGTTAAGAGATAATTGTTAAGTGTTCATTGTGATTTTAGACTTTTGAGTTTTCCATGGTCGTGTTGACATTTCTGCCTTTTTAACTGATGGGATTATAATCAGAGGTAGGTTAAGTTTAAAATAAAAAATCTTTAAATGTAATATATTTGTCTCCTGGACTGGTCCTTATTTTAAATATGTTATAAAAAAATTCAATAATTATCGATATCGACCGATATGAAACACTTATATCGTGATACAGTTTTCAGCCATATCGCCCAGCCCTAATATCCATAGACCCCCTGTAGATTCTCTCTGGAGAACAAAGTATTTGTGCCTGCTGTGAAATTAATCAGCTGTCTGTTATTCTCATCCAGCTCCTACCATAGCAGCGTGTCAGGATGTTGACATTTTAGCTGAAAAGACAGGTGGGGTTAGGAACCAAGAACTGGTTCTTAGTCTGAATGAATGATATTCATTAATCTACATTATGGTCTTTTTAAGGACTTAAAACATAAACTTGAATTCTTGAGTTATCTGTTTGAATAAGTGTTTCTCAACGGTTCTTGACTCAAGGCAGGTTCACACCAAGGACGATAAAGATAAAGTTTTAAAAATAGTTTTAAATGTAATGGCAGAGTCCACACTACACCTAACTATAATGATAACAGCACAGAGAAACTATATTCCAGCTGATGAACAATAAAAACTTTGACAGCCAATCATCCTGCTTTAAAAAAGCTCAAGCATTTAAAGGGGTGGACGAGTGCTGCTCATGCAGATAATGAATAGAACAATGTTGAACGTTGGTGTGGACGCTAATATAGTTGTCTCTTATTATTGTTATAGTTATCTTTTATAGTTATTCTTGGTGTGAGGTGTGAACGGTCCTTTATTCATTGAACTTCAAGTCATTATCTTTAGTCATGTCCTTTTTTCTTTCTTTTTTTTCTTCAGTTTCATTTTTGTTTTGGGTTTTGTTTTGTCACCCATCATTTTTTCCAACACGCCACTCCTCCCCTTTTTTTTGTGAAGATATGGCCTAGTTTGCTAAACGTGTACAGTGTGAAGTCCCCACCTCCTCCTGCCTCTCCTCTACTTCCTGCTTTGCATGGGAGGAGTACTAAAGCCTGATTACTTCCTGTCCCGTCCAGCCCACGGTAATCCCAGTGCACAGCAGTCCTTTTGGTGTGTTTTGAGCCTTTACGTAAGGCTGAGAAGCATCAGGGACACCAGCCCCTCCATTCAATTTAAGTACAATTAAACCTGTGATGGCTCGCCGCCGTTTACTAACTTTGAATTTGAAAGGCTGAAACAGGTTCAGGTCAAGGGCTCGAGTACACGTCTGTCCTGATCATGACCGAGTGAGGATTTTAATTTGGAACAGACTTTGCGTCTGGAGTGCGTCCTTAAAATGCACCTCTGTAAGCATCTCACCTGCATTTGTCCCTTAGATTAGTGTTGTGACTTCAATACGGTTATCTGATTAAAATATCTCTATACTAATACTACAGCAAAAACCTAAAACAAGAAAAAATAATTAGAAAATAGAAGATAGAACACTGACTGAACATACAATTCGTTGTTTTATTAATTCATTAATTTCAGATCAAGCTAAATTGAAGTTATTACTGACCTCAACTGCCTCATCAGACTCCAATGATGAAAAAAAGTTTGCTTGTCACAAAATAAATCACACTTGTTTGACATTGAATCCATGAGCATCATCATGATGTAGGTTAATTATATTATCAATCACGAACCCAATTCTGTCATTTAGGGTTACACCAAAATCATATTTCATGAGTAATTTTATTTCACAAACATGTATCATTCAAGATAGTTATTTTTGTTACTTAATTTCTCTATGATATATAAATTTGAACAAAGATGCAAATTACAAACAGTAGTACAAATACAGTATAAGAAAGATAAATAAAATAAGCTTTTTTCAGGTACAGACTATTTAAGAGTAGCATTCAAATTAGGGAAAACTATAGAAATTGGATAAATCAAATAAAACGTTGGCTACAAAGTTATTCACTCAAGAGCAGTGAATGATTCTCACATTTTTTTGTTTGATTAATATTATTGGCATTAGACAATTTTTAATATAATGATAATTGCTGAAGCTTTTATCATGGTATATTATATTGTCACGGTATTGAATTAAGTTACCAAAAAGTGTTGTCCTTCCAACAGATTTAATAACTTTTAATATAACAAAAAGAACATTCAAATACGATAAACCAATACACAAAAATGTATTATGTAAACACTTTTTCAAACAGATAAAAGTGCAAAAGAACTATAGAGAACAAATGGAAGCACTTTATAATGAGGTCCCATAAGTTAATGTTAGTTAATCCAATAACTGACATTAACTAACAATAAGCAATATCTAGATTTGTTACAGTAGTTATTATTCTTTGTTAATGTTAGTTAATAACACTGCTAATACAACTGTTCAGTATAGGTTCAGGTCCAATGTTAACAGATAAAACCTTTGATATGAATAATGTATTAGTAAATGTTGGCATTATTATTAAGCAAGGAATAATTGACGTCGGGCCGTTGAACTATCAGAAAAATTATGCACACCCCAGAGTCAATTATTCTGCTTATACTACGGTTACCACACCTTTACAGTTTTTTCAGTGAAAATGTACTGGTGTGTGTTCGATTATATAATGCGGTTGTCACTCCCATAAATAACTGAACTGTCTGTGAACGTAACTGTATTAAGGACTCAAATGCAGGATTGACAACTGTGTTCTGCTGCTGTGTGAATGAACGTGGCCATAAAGTAGTGCAGCCCGGTTTGTTTAAGGGGTTACAGGGTAAATGCTACGTTTCTGCTGTTCCATCAGAGCAATCCGCCATGCTTCTCATTAGGGCTGTACTCAACCAAAGAAAATCTTGGTCGACTGAAGTCCTGAAATTTTCGACTAAAAATCGACTAAAATCGACTAAAAATGACGGTAGAAAAAAAAAACGTTAAATTAATTAGATGCGCACTGTGCGCAGGACTTGGTAGCCTTGTTGTCCGCCTAAATGAATTATAAATAAACATAAAAAACTAGTAGGCTATTTGCAGTATATTAAATCGTTTTTGACCTAATTATTTTGCACTGAAATGAGTCTGACACTCGAGTCTGTCGGCTCTGACAGCGCTGCATCACGTGCACCTGCAATATCATAGCTTATGATTTCCGAAAATAGTACTATGTTGTCAACTAGTGATATCATCACAAGAACTGTTGAGGAATATGCAACATAATTTAGACAATTATTTTTGTCATATGTTATAATAAGTTATAACTGTCTGTCAGACACTATCATTTCACCGTTCATGTCCTCGCACCGAGCGAGGCTGAACATGAGCTCAGCTTCGCAGCTGAGACACGAATAGACTATTAACTTAAAGCTTTTACTCTTAATAAACACAAAAGGCACGTCCACTTTAATAAAAAAAGAATATTTATTAAACAAACCAGATCAAGAGCAGAAACGAAATAAAGCGCATAACTGAAAAATAAAGCATCCTAGGCTCAAAACTAACACAACCAACAGCACAGCGCAATTGCGCATTAGGCTCCAAATAAAAAATAAAAAAGTTAGGTTATCACACTAAAACATTGAAATATGCTCATTCTGATATGTTCATATAGCCTACTCAAAACAGACAGGGCAAGCTAACGCAGACAAGTGAGCTTACCACTTTTAGATGATATATCATGTTTGTCGTCGAGCTGTTGCTTGCAAACTTTGCATTCGACCTTTTTCCTGTTATCAATTTTAACAAAATGCTGCCACACTGTCGATTTCTTTGTTGTTGATATGTTAGAAGAGGACTAACTATTAAACGCTCTCACAATTAAATAAATAATATTCAGCATCAAACCTTCTATAGTTATCGCGCTCTCTTGGGTTGGGCTAATCCAAAAAAGGTGAAAACAAGGGGGGTGTTCTGAAGACAGACTGTTACAGTGAAACAAGGGTACTCTGAAAACACCCCCATTAGCAGTTAGTGCTTTCCACCTGATGAAATGAGCGCGCCTCAGCGCGGCAAAACTGATGAAATAAACTCGGCAAAACTGATGAAATGAACGCGGCAAAAAATCGACCAATCAGAATTTTGGTCGAACCAGAACGTATCGACCAATTAATCGACTAATCGACTGGGA
Source organism: Leuciscus leuciscus (assembly GCF_965113295.1). NCBI lineage: Eukaryota > Metazoa > Chordata > Actinopteri > Cypriniformes > Leuciscidae > Leuciscus > Leuciscus leuciscus. Next base: position 26,103,320 of record NC_138743.1, on the reverse strand, counting down.
CAGTACAGCCCTACTTCTCATGCACGTTGTATACATCAGTGTGAGCATGCCTCTTTGATGCAGCATACAGGCAGTTGTAAATTTTAACCGTTTGATGGAAAAGTATTCTTAAAATGCATCCTAAAAATGCATTTCTTGATATGGAATTATTCACGGTATTTTGAAGTGCCTACGATAACTATATTGTACATGTTTATTTTCGCAGTGTATTGTATTACCGCACATTGGCACGTCTGCTAGCAGCCTAGCAGGCATGTTAGGCTTCTGTCACTAAGACCTGAGGTCGTAGAGTCTTTTTACTTGGTTGCATTAAAACATGGGTCTTAATGTCTTTTTAATGTCTTTTTATTTATTAATGTCTTAATCTCTTTTTGCACAAAATCTCATTTTGTGCAGATTTTCATTCATTCTGCACATTATAACTGACTTTTTCTCTGTTTGTTTCCTTTTTGTCTCTACAGGGTTATGTCTTCAGCAGCCACCACAGCCCCGTCTGTGGACAAGGTGGACGGCTTCTCCAGGAAGTCTGTCAGAAAAGCCAGGCAGAAGCGAGCACAGAGCTCGTCCCAGTTCAGATCTCAGGACAAGCCCATAGAGCTGGTGCAGCTGCCTCTGCTGAAAGGTAAGTTCTGTTAATGTGGTCATATGAAGATAGTGGTTGGTGTCACAGGACTTTGAGCTATTTTAATTGTTCTGATAGAGCTGATAAAGATAGTTGTACTAAAATAAAAAATAAATAAAAGCAACACGGAATGCAGTCAAACCTGTCACTGTGTGAAAGAAAGATCTTATTTGTCAAGTTGGGATTGTTCTGTCAAGTCTGTGTCATGTTTCCCCAGATTTAATGTCCGTATTTGGAGTCGGTTAGACTTTTTTTATTAAATTTTTTTTATAATGTTTTTGAAACCAAGTTTAGATGGCCCGGTCCGGGCTGATCATGCGGAAAATTGGCCGATTCCGGTCCCTGGCCGGTCGGTCGGTGCATCTCTAGTATATTTCATTGCCTAGTTGATTTGTTGTGGATGTATAAACTCATTGCTCCCCAAGTGTAGTTCATCACATTAATCGTGAACATGTTAGACTAAAGCTTGACAACCACAAAATATCCAAATACATTAACTTCATTTGTGAACAGTATATCTATAGTTTTATTATTTTAAAGCGTAAAAAATCTACTTTGTGCAGTGTTTATGCTTAAAGTGTGTGTGCACTATCTTTCTGTTTGTCTAAAGTGTTCAAATACTGGCAATAAACCTATGTACCTACATGAACATTGCCACTGTAATGGTTGGTTGTGGCACATATATTACTGTGTCTTGAATGGCTTTTCAAACTCAAGCCCCTATCACTTGGAATATTTAGGGGTCAAATGCCAGATGGATCTCCAAGCTAATATGTGAAGTATTTTAGGCCTCCCATCAACAGTCCCGAAACACAAGACAGATTACAGTTGGAAAGTCAAGGATGTTGACATAAACCATTTGTGGAATTCTAGTACTACTGTTTTGCATTAAATCTCTCTTTCTCTCTGTCTAGATGTTTCTGCGCAGGAGCAACCAGAACTGTTCCTCAAGAAGCTGCAGCAGTGCTGCACTCTGTTTGACTTCATGGACACACTTTCTGACCTCAAAATGAAAGAGTATAAGCGGTCCACCCTTAATGAGCTGGTGGACTACGTCACCCTCAGCCGGGGCTACTTGACTGAGCAGACCTACCCCGAGGTTGTCAAAATGGTGAGATTAAAAGATTAGAAGCATGTTGTGTGATTGGAAAATGTATATTCTGTTATCGTCTAATTTATATGCTTATATCATAGTGGTGTAACGGTACATGTATACTTTCCGAACTGTGCGGTACGGACGTCACGGTTCGGTGCATGCAATCACGCGCAACCCACACTCCAGTCCAGAAGGGGCGTGCGCAGTAATGCAATGCTGTTTGCTACCAGTAAAAAGCGCAGAAGAAGAGTCAATCGCTCTGTTTACATCTCTCAACCAGTTTCAACTGCTGAAAGATATCAATAAAACTGCTTGAGAATAATATCTCACGTAGCATTACATTTACCTCAGGCATTTAGTGTCGACAGCAGGTTAGTTCGCTAGAGAAATGATCTGTAGAGAGGAGCATTTCGTATATGCACTATATTAGCCTATTCATTATGTACTTAATGTCTTGATTTATTTAATGTATGTTTAAAAAAATTTGTCATGAAAACAAGTTATGACAGCCACTGTGTAGATGGTTATAATTCAAAAATGAATTGAAGTAGAAAATTAACTTTATCATTAGATTTAGAAGTTAATGCAAAACCTGCCTTATGTGCAATTAACATGTTTTATTTTATTTTAGTGTTGATTATAGCAACTGAATTTAATAATTTGGGATCTGTTGTTAATTGTAACCTTTAATATTAGAGTAATGTGCAAGTAAGGGCTAATGTGTAAGTAAGGGATACCCATATAGTTTACAGCATTAGCTAAGATAGATTTTGTTATCCTTAAGAACATTTTTATTATAATTCAATTTATTTAAACAGACACATTTGTTAAAAAAACAAAACAAACAAACACAGTTTAATAAAAAATAAAAAAGCAATTGTGTTTAGTTTTCCCCCCCCTGCTGTACCGAACCCGTACCGTGACTTAAAAATCGAGGTATGTACCGTTACACCCCTACTATATCAATATTTCAGATATAACTCGAGGGTTTCCTCCTTTTTATTTGTCACAGGTGTCCTACAATATATTTCGGACTCTTCCGCCTAGTGACAGTAACGAGTTTGACCCAGAGGAAGATGAGCCCACGCTGGAGGCCTCATGGCCACACTTACAGGTACAGAGTCCCGGCTGCCATCATATGCAAAATAAAATACTTAATTTACAAGTTTCTACATGCATTGGTTTTCTTTTATATTTCAACGGTCAAACATGTGAAAAAACACATTGACGTTATAAAGGTCTTGAGATATTTGTAGGGTCTCATTTTCAAGGAAAAGTTTTCTGATCCCTCTCTTCCTTTTCTGCTTAAGCTTGTTTATGAGTTCTTCATTCGCTTCTTGGAAAGTCAGGAATTTCAGCCCAGCGTTGCCAAAAAATACATTGACCAGAAATTTGTATTACAGGTGAGTGATTGCCGGTTATGACTTCTCATCCTAGTATAAATCAAGTGAAGCCATTATTGCTAGTAAAACAGCACTGATATAGCTCTCTGGAATAGTTCAAGTTTCTCCTAGGTCAGTTGTGGCAATTTGCTGTCAAATAGTTTAGAATAATTGCCACTAAACTGTACATTTTACTGTTGTCACTGATAACCACTTCCCCAAAGTGCTGTTACAGAACTAGTACTCTTCTCACATAATTAATTTAATCTCAGATCCATATTTGGTTTGGTTTGGTTGTTTTTTGTTTTGTTTTAGTAGCTGTGTAGTTATAAAGGTAATGCATGGACAGTCTTTTTTCAAAGAGCGATACACATTGCTTATGATGAAGATCATGTAGTCAATAAAAGTCTTCCTAATTTCTAGCTCTTGGAGCTGTTTGATAGCGAGGATCCACGGGAGAGGGACTGCCTGAAGACCGTTCTGCACAGAATTTATGGCAAGTTCCTCGGCCTCAGAGCCTTCATCCGAAAACAGATCAACAACATTTTTCTTTGGTAAGTAACTGTCACTCTATTTAGTTGTTTATTCAAGATGAAATATAATGGTATGCTGACATAGCTCTTTTTCCTCCTGTCCTGCTCTGGCAGTTTTGTATATGAGACAGAGCGCTTCAATGGTGTAGCTGAACTGCTGGAGATTTTGGGAAGGTATGTCATATTTTAGAGCCTATTAATTGGTTGGAAGAGATATGGAGAAATTTAAACTAAGAAACTGAAAGTTTGGGAAGACATAAAGGTGCGACCCACAGAGGTCACATTCCTGTTTTATCTTACTCCACTCTGTCTTAAGGCCCCGATATACTCACAGCGAAGTTCTTTTTCGTTCTTTGCTGGGGGGGGGGGGGGTAAAAATACGTTTAAAATACGTGAGCAGTGATATACTGTTAGTGAACATCCCGACACCGCCCATGCTTCCGTGACCAGGGTTTAGATGAATATGTAAACATGCTGTACGCTTTCAGCTCAATAACAAAATTAACACACAACAAACTGAGAAAACAGCAAGCATTTTCTTTTTAAATGAAGCACAATAATCTGATCATAGCAACATGGATATGTTTGCACGAGCTCTGCAATTTGGCACACTAGTAAAGTCATGTCAGGTTTATTTATATAGCACTTCATACAATAGATTGCTTAAAAGCAAGCAGCTTTGCAGGTTTAAACATGAAAACCAGTGCTAGTCTTATTTCATCAGAATTACAACTATAAAGTGGCTTTCCAATGTGTTTTCACTCGTGGACGTGTGATCTCAACTGACTGAACAGGATGAATGAACCAGAGACGATTCATGATTCTCAAGATTCAAATTGATCCATGTCAAAGAAGGCGGAGCCTAAGCACACACCTACCTAGTACGTAATCGCCAATGGTAGTTCAAAAGGTGTTTATCAGACGGCGCTAACTTTTTCGCAATGTTCGCTTTGGCAAGCTGTTTCGAACTTAATTTTGGCCTGATTTTGTTCGAAATGATGTCAAACCAGTTCATTCTTTGATTTCGCTTGAAGTATATCGGGGCCTTTAGGTGTCATTTAGATGTCTCAGTCTCCTGCATATTATCAGTTTTTGTCATGGTTATCAATGTCAGATCAGCGGTGAAGCCTCATACGTCTCTGGTTTACAGCATCATCAATGGTTTTGCGCTTCCTCTCAAAGCTGAGCACAAACAGTTCTTGGTGAAAGTTCTGCTGCCTCTGCACACAGTGAGGAGCTTATCTCTCTTCCATGCCCAGGTACACACACTCAACATCTGTGTCTACACACGTCTGTGCTTGCTTGCATGCATTTCAAGGACAGAAGAAACAGAATCCTTGTCATGATTGTTTATGGAACAGTTTATGAATCTAAACATTTGTAATGCATTTATATTAATCTTAAGTCACCTTTTTTTGTAGCTGGCCTATTGTATTGTACAGTTCCTAGAGAAAGATCCCACGTTAACAGAACCTGTAAGTGTTCCTTGTCACCATTATCTTCCTCATTCTTCATCAAGTCCCATCTTGTTTTGGCTTGTTCCTAAAGGATTTTCACTAGTTTAACTTTTTTTATGTGTGTTTTTTTTCAGGTGATCAGAGGCTTGTTGAAAATTTGGCCAAAAACCTGTAGTCAAAAAGAGGTAATGTCTTCATTTTATGGAATCATACCTGCAAGTCATTAATCCAGTGTCCATTTTTTGTGACTTGCTCTCAAAAAGAAATAGTTGTTGAATCTTCTACCAAACCATAATTTAAAAAGTCAGAGAAAGTGAAGATATGATTTCTTCCACTATTGTTTTCTTGCATTATTCAAGAGAAATCCTTCACATGCTTTTTCTAAACATTTCTATAAAAAAAATGTTTTTGTAGGTTATGTTTCTTGGAGAGTTGGAGGAGATTCTAGATGTGATCGAGCCCACTCAGTTTGTTAAGATCCAGGAGCCTCTTTTCAAACAGATTGCTAGATGTGTGTCCAGCCCCCATTTTCAGGTGAACACACTCCACGCTAAATCCTCCTCACAAACCTTGTGATATCTTGCAATAGCTAGAAACTTTAACATGAAGATATTCAAAAGCAATTTCCCAGAGAAACCCTTATTCATTTGCTCACGTCACCAGTCCACTTTAAAATTAGCATGTTTGTTCATTAATATCACACAATTCTGGGCATACATATCTATTAAATAAAAAGAGAACATTTGCTACTTTAAAATCAACTGTACTTTTTTTTAATTGAATTTTATTTATTTAAAAGGGACCATGTGTAATTGAAAACATAAATGTAAACATTTGATGCATTACACCAGAGTTAGCCTTAGGCTAATTTGCATCTGCAGTCCCCGTTCCACGTTAACTTCCACGTTAACTTCCACGTTTTTGGCATGAAAATGGCACATTTGAGTGCAAGTGAATGCTTCAGGTTCTGCAATCTAAAAATACTGATCGAATTTTTTGTAAACATTTTTAAATGTATATCGTTTCAGGTGGCAGAGCGAGCCTTGTACTATTGGAACAATGAGTACATCATGAGTCTGATTGAGGAGAACTCTAGCGTCATCCTGCCTATCATGTTTGCCAGTCTCTACAGGATCTCCAAAGAGCATTGGAACCCGTGAGTTTCATGTTATATATATATATATATATATACACACACACACACACACACACACACACACACACACACACACACACACACACACACACACACACACACACACACTAAATGGACAAAAGTATTGGGACATAGCTCTTAATTCTTGAAATCAGGCATTTCAATCAGACCTATTGCCACAGATGTATCAAATCCAGCACCTAGCCATGCAGTCTACATTTACAAACATTGGTGAAAAAAAATGGGTTGTTCTGAAGAGCTCTGTGTGGTACTGTGATAGGATGCCAATCCTTTGCAATAAGTCAGTTTGTGAAATTTCAACCCTGCTAGATATTCCACAGTCATCTGTAAGTGGTATTATTGGAAAGTGAAATTGTTTAATAACAGCAGCAACTCCACCACTAAGCAGAAGACCACGTAAAGTCAGAGAGCGGGGTCACCGAGTGCTGAGGCGCATGGTACGCAAGAGTCGCCAATGCTCTGCTGATTCCATAGCTGAAGAGTTCCAAACTTCCACTGGCATTATTTTCAGCACAAAAACTGTGCGCCAGGAGTTTCATGGAATGGGTTTCCATGGCCTTACAGCTTCATGCAAGCCTCACAGCACCAAGTACAATGCTATATGCACGAGTGGTGTAAAGCATGCCGCCACTGGACTCTAGAGCAGTGGAGACGTGTTCTGGGAAGTGACAAATTGGGCTTCTCTGTTTGGCAGTCTGATGGGCAAGTCATCGTTTGGCGGATACCAGGAGAATGTTACCTGCCTGACTGCATTTTGCTTACTGTAAAGTTTAGTAGAGGAGGGATAATGATATGGGGTTGTTCATAGGTTGGGCTTGGCCCCTTACTTCCAGTGAAGAGAAATCTTATTGCTTCAGCATACCAGGACATTTTGGACAACACTCTGCTTCCAAATTTGTGGTAACAGTTTGGGGAAGACTCTTTTCTATTCTAGCATGACTTTTCCCTAGTGCACAGATCAAGATCCGTCACATGGTTGGATGAGTTTGGTGTGGAAGAACTTGACTGGCCTGCATTTATTTGAAATACTTAAGATTTTTCCATTATTACAAAAGATTTGTCACTTTTAATCACTTTAGTGTGGGCTTGCTGATTTTTATTTTATTTTATATATATTACTGACCCCACACTTTGAAATGGTGTCTATTAGTAATAGCAGAGTAGATAATTTAGACAAAGTGTTTTGATGTTCATGTCTGTTTTTCTCTACCATCAGGGCAATATCAGCTTTGATCTACAATGTCCTCAAAGCATTCATGGAGATGAACAGCGCTTTGTTCGATGAACTCGCCGCCAATTACAAATCAGACAGGCAAAGGCAAGAAACAGACAGTGTAAAGTGTTGTTTTAAACTCATGCACTTTACAAAGCAGTTCAGATAACCTCTTTCTCACTTTCCTGTAGGGAAAGGAAGAAGGACAAGGAACGGGAAGATCTATGGAGGAAGCTGGAGGACCTGGAGCTCAGACGGGGCATCCAGAACAGCGACGGTGTCATTCCCACCTAACACGGACCTCGTCTCCAACCTTCTCTTTGGCCCCAACCAATCCCTTTCTACTCTTCCACAGGGACCCCTCTTTGCTTCTCATGCTGCGTACTTTACCGCACACTCCCTCATTCATTTCCTCTCTTTCAACAGCACTGTAAATAATCCTCTCCCTCTTTCCTGTATCATACTACTACACTGAAAGGAAGAAAAGAAAAAACAGAAAATTTGAAGAGACTTAATGTGCACTCCTCGTTGTAAAAAAATATGGTCAAATGATAATCAGCTATGGTCAAAGGATATATTTAAAAAAAAAAAAACCTTTCAGTTCAGAAGTTGTTCAGTGTCTCCATGTCGATATTGTTCTCCAAGGAAGTGCCCTGGGACTTTAGGGTCTGTGCTCACCCTGCGATTAAAGATGTCTTATATGAGGATCCCGCTGCCACCACAATTTTTTTATTTATTATTTTTTTTATGAAGAGAGACTTTTCCATCTAGACATAATTTGACTCCCCTGACTCAGGGGATGCAAACTATAAACCCATGACGTGAATATAAGGAAAACAGAAGTGGGGAGGAAAAAAAACAAACATTATACATCCTCTCTGTGGTGTGCATTTTTTTCTTTTACAGGATGTTCAGCCTGGTCCTTTACTGTACATTATGGACAGGTGCTTTTCGCTGACCAGGAATCTTATCGTCCAAGATGGGCCGCAGTCGGCTACGGTGGTTACCTGTGCTCAATAAAGAGGACAAACCTCTCCGAGGACCTTTATTTTTTTAACTTGTGAACCAGGAAATTATCCGGTCATAGCATCATGCTGTCTGCTGTGGAGACTCTTGGGAATTCCCATGTGGAAATTCAGTTGTTACCAAGAGTATGTCAAGCTCAGTTTCTCGGACTTGTGGAATTTTGGTGGCACACAGTGTTCAGAGCTCATCCAGTGTTTTTAAAACCGTTAAGTGACATATATATTTTTCGTAAAGAATATTCTGGACATTTTTCTCATGTTCCACCCAGATTTCCACTGCTCAGCTCTATTAGTTTTCGATTTCAGGGTGGTTGGATGTCGTCTACATGACCGAGCTGAGCGAGACAAGGTTTTTCTTTCTGTTCATGGAGTGTTTGAAATGAAATCCTGCTTATGTTGGGGGGTTTTTAGGGCCTATGTAGGTAAACGCTGATCCGGTAGGTCATAATCTCTCTTCTGAAATACCAGCCGCCAGGCCAGGCTAGAACTAAAAAGCACTTCGAGCTAGATCATTAGTTGTTCTCATGGGACTTCAGCCCCTTTTCTTCTCTTCTTTTATTTGAAGTCCAAACAATCATGGTTGTGGATTTTACATGTGAGGAGGATGTATTTTATTATATATATATTTTTTGGCTTAATCATCTCTCTCTCTCTCTCTCTCTCTCTCTCTCTCTCTCTCTCTCTCTCTCTCTCTCTCTCTCTCTCTCTCTCTCTCTCTCTCTCTCTCTCTCTCTCTCTCTCTCTCTCTCTCGTTTTAACTCTCCCAAGCTCATTGTGTGTTTTATGATGGCCCAAATTTGATATGTATAAAAAAAAATTCAAAAGAAAGGGTTTGATGAATAGAATAAATCTAATTATTTTAAAAAAGAAAGAGATATTAAATAAACCTGTTTTTTTGTGATAAAATGTTTGCTTGTTTTCTTTTTTCTGAATTTGAAGTTCTATATTTGCAGATTGAAAAGCATCTGATCAACCCATTAGGCTTAGTGTTTTCATTATATTAATTAAATATTTTAAGTGTAGACCAATTATGAGAATATAGGAAGGGCAAAGTGTAAAGTAAATCTTTTAAGAGTATAAATGTGCCATTTTAATCCAGTAGGTGGCAGGAGGCTCATTCCAACAGCTGAAGGAAAACAGTTCATTTGAATAGAGAACTTGAAATGTTAAGCAATGAGTGCTGTGCTGTGTTTTAGTTAAGCTAATGACTGGCTATGTAATGAGATTCCAGATCGATTCCATGTTCAAAATTATTTGGTTAGATTATCACAACCAATAATATAGTGAATTAATGATAATTTAATTGTTAGTTTTAAAAATGTAATATTTTTGTGTTCTGTCTTCCACGAGCTGCATTAAACTAGACGTTCAAATGTGCCGTGGATTTGTGCGTCGATCAACTTACCTTAAAACACGCTCCACTCCCGGGAATTCATGTCATGTAAATCCTGATTTGGTGTTTTATTAGTTAACCTTGATATGGTTACCACCAGAGCAATCGTGTAGTGATTATTTTCACCAACAGAGTGAGCTGCAAGCTACATTCGTTGGCCTCGCGCCGTTTCAGCTATTAAGAACTTTTACCTTGACGAGAGAAGAGAAAGTCATCGTTATCGCTTTCAAGGTATGATACTAACTATTCATGATGGATTAAAGTAATACTGTTTGTATACACTATATAAAAAAGGCCTGAACAGGGTGTGGGGTTGCTTTAAACTATTTTAAACGTTCTCGAAAGTTTTAACGTTACCGTCACAGCTTTGCAAATAGCCTTCTCCCCGTTATGAAAAATACACCAAATTGTAACACTTGCTACAATTACATTCGGAAAAAGCATGTGTTTTGTGCTCATGTCCACAAAAACCCTGACTAGACACACCTGCCTGTCATTTTAAAGTCTGCATGAAACGGAGAGTCTCTAACGTTAAGTGATCGGCTCATCGAACAAGAAAAAACGGCGATATCCGAGCTGTCTAATTTCGAAGGCTGCGTCCTCTGGAGATCATTGTTGCATAATACTGTATATAAAAAAAAGATATATAAAAAAAATAACAATAAAAAAAAAAAAACGATGGACGACGCACCTTAACTCTCCTCCATTATAGAAAAGCCTCCAATCTTAACTTTGTGGTGCTGACATCTTGCTCTGATTATCTCTGCGCAGTGGTGAATGGGAAAGTGGAGCCGTAGTATCAAGGCCCCGCTCACACAATTTACTGCAGTAGGCCTACCGTGCAAAACAGCTCATTATGTCGCTGTGAAATAAACAGTTATGGAAATGTACAAATGAAAGTTAAAACTCCAATCTTATCCTGAAGATCCCGAAAAAAAGTCTGTTGGTGCCTCAGTGACTACTTCGCTCAGAGAAGCTGTCAATCATGACGTCACACTTCCGTTTTTATCTGCAACAAACTAAAGCCAAACTTATTTAAAAAGCAAACACTTGAACTTACATCGGTGTGATAAAAACTACCGAAAATTACAAAAAAAACATCTTTTGAAAAAAGTTATTTGAAGTGTAATTTGATTGTTTAGTTTGTCTCACGTCCCATTCGATTACATAGAGAGGCCAGGGTTTATGACCTATACTGGGACCAACCACCTGGGGCAAACTAAACATTTTGGCTTCACTTTTCAGGACTTGTGCGGCACACTTTGGCCATTGAGGCTGCTTTATTTCAGTAAACTGACCACTGCATTCCAAAGTCATTAAGAAATTACAAAAATATATGCTCCACTAGTCATAACGGGCAATTTTATAATAGTTATTGTTCCGAAATTAGACATCCTTTATGACGTATGCGACCTCCGGAGGACGCATCCTTCGAAGTGAGACACAGGACCGGGTGTAATGCTGAATTTCGAGACTCTCCAAAATTATCCCCCTCATTGAATCCACCTGATTGCCTAAACCTAACCCCACCCTCACACCTAATCCTAAACCTACCAATACTAAGGGGTTATAATCGGGCGGGGGTCAGAATTCAGCACAAATTTATATACGCATCGTAAAATATGTTGTACCATTCTAAGACATCTAAGATTGTTGTTCCATCCTAAGATCTTTGTCCTGAAACATGGCTTAATCTGCACAACAGCAAAAAAAAGCCAGTGACTCTGGAAAAGTGGATTCACGTGTGCTTTCTAATAACGGCCATGACTACGAAAGCGGCTTGATTCAAGACGAGCATCTGGTAAAAGATGAAGAATTTCCGCTATTCCCTGCAAAACTCCGCATGCTAATATCTTATTAATGCAAGAAGTGATGCCCTGTAAACAATGGTGCAAACCGCCTGTGCAGAAATAAAAGAACTGAAAACCAAAAAGCTTTACATCAAGAAACAGATGGACAGGGGCGAACAAACAACCAGAGTGTGCATGAGTTGGGTGATGGATTTGGAACGGTACGGTAGGCGCTGGAACCTGCGGCCGAGAGGAGGTTATCCTGTGTGCCAAGAAGTCTTACCACATTGAGCAGATTCTATAATATTTCTCACCAACTGTGAACCAGAAGTGCTAATGAGACGATGTCCCGTGCAACAATCATTCGGTTCACTGCCAGAAGATTCAGAGAATGCAGTATGGAAGGCGGCTAAAATCAGCGAGTTTCTCTTGAACCAAGGCATGCAGTTTAAGGAGGATCTGACGAAGGAGGACAAAGACTTGTAGACAGTAGTTGTGACCAGCAACTGATCAAAAAAGCGAGAGATGACAAATCTGCTTACTTTGTTGGAGGTTGCAGATTTATTGAAGGAACAGAAATTACATGGTGAGAGGAGCAGACAGAGAAAGGACAAATTGTCAATACTTTCTCAAGATTCTCAGAATTTCAAGTTCCTCCGTTACACTGAATGGTACGGTAGGCTCTGGTATGCTGCTCCGAACTCTAATTTGCAGCTTCTGGGATAAAGTCTATAAGGAGAATGCATTTTGTTCAAGTTGGGAACTTCTGAAATTTGAGGTCACCAAATACTAAAGGAAATTTGGCAGCCGGATAGAAAAGAATTGAAGAAACCAACATTATAGACAAAGACAATTTCAAAAGTTGTATGACAAGCTTTAATCACTCTGTGTATATTTACAACATGTTTTTAGTTTTGGAAAAGAAAGCTGTCACGTTTCTTAAAGGAACACTCCACCGTTTTTTTGAAATAGGGCTTATTCACCTTCTTTCCTACATTTAGATAGGTGGGCAAATGCATATTTGTCTCAGTGCATGCATTGTTTTAGTTTGACAGGGTCGGCGCTAGCTTAGCTTAGCATAATGAATGGAATCCTTTGTTGCCAGCTAGCATGTCCTGAGTAAAAGTGATATAAAAAATTAAAAAACCCCACCTAATTACTTCTTGTGGCCTGCGTATTCACAAGAAGTACAAATAGCGATGCAGATTAACACTAGACGGTTTCCTATGCAGATTTTGACTTGGGACTATATTAGGGGGAAGCACAGGTGAAGCACTGCTACTTGGGCGCAGAGATATCACGCCCAAGTAGCAGTGCTTCGCCTGTGCTTCCCCCTAATATAGTCCTTAATATATAAGTCAATATCTGCCAAGGAAATCGCCTAGTGTTAATCTGCATCACTATTTGTACTTGTTGTGAATACGCAGGACACAAGAAGTAATTAGGTTTTTAAATTTTTTTATATCACTTTTACTCAGGACATGCTAGCTGGCAACAAAGGATTCCATTCATTGTGCTAAGCTAAGCTAGCGCCGACCCTGTCAAACTAAAACAATGCATGCACTGAGACAAAAATACAATTGCCCACCTATCTAAATGTAGGAAAGAAAGTGAATAAGCCCTATTTCAAAAAACGGTGGAGTGTTCCTTTAAGCAAATAAACCAATACATGAAAAAAACAAAAACAAAAAACTATTAAAAATATTAAATATAAGTTTACAGTTGAGTTCAAGACTGAGTTCAAGTTATAGCTCTTTCAACCAGCGACTGAAAACTGGTCGTCTTATTAGCATTAGAGTATATAAACAATTGCATAAGACAATGCAAGGCACAGTATTGTAAGTGCACTTAAACTGTGTGAAGAAACAATCTCTATGCTACATTAAAGGCAAGTGAATGAAGGCTCATTCTTCCTCCTCTCTGTGGAGCAGGTTTGATTCATCAGCCCGAGGAAGGTCGCTAGCACCTTGCGGGCTCTGGAAAGAAGTCCCTGAGGTCAAACTAAGGAACGACTGATGTGAAGAGCACTCACAAGAAATCAGTACCAGTTCTGGTGTCCAAAAGCATGGTCGTCTGAGAACTACAAGTTTTTGGTAAGTGGAGTGATGATATGGAGACTTGAACTGCAAGGTTTCAGTTCGTTGCTTTGGCAGATGGTTAATATACCTAAAAATTGTTATGTCCCATGTCCAAAACAAAAAGGTAAGGGCTGCACATAATATTGTACAGTAGGGAACGTCCTCATTTTGAAAAGACCAAATAAGGCGGGACTGCAATTTACAGCATAACCACACGCTACACATGAGGGAAAAAAACAAGTTTGAAGAACAAAGCCATTTGTGTTTGAGCTGATCTTTAAAGGGGAAAATAAGGGGGTGGCTTTAGCCAGAGGAAAAACACAACAGTTAGACAGTGTACAAGCCTGGTTCTTAGTCAACACACCAGCATTTGAGCTGAAATATGGAGTTATAGGGTGTGTTTTTTTCACAGTTGTAAGATCATAATGAGTGCCACTTAATAATAATAAATATTAAAAGTAAACATTTGACATTTAATTCATGCTTAATGATTAAAACTAAAATAATACGTCAATTACCTTTTAAAATGCATTTAGAAAAAACAACAACTGGCAAGTGGAAAAAGAAAAGCAATTTGAACATGCTTTATAAAAATATAATTTAATTGTTGCATTTAAAATTATCAATTTATCATTACATTTTACAAAATTGTTAATTTAATTTGAAAAGTGATTTATCTATATTTAAATTTGGGAATTAGTACATTAGTGATTAGTTACTTCTTTTTATTTTTAAGTGGCACTTACGGTCCTCCATCGGCTCATTTTTAAAGAGAACAATGAGAGCATGTTTTAAAATGTGTATAGGCAGAGTAATTTGTGATCAAATACAGAAAAATCTTCTTTTATTCATTATTTTAGCTGTAGTTTATACTTCAAAAATCTAAATCTAAATGCGTATGAAAAATAGAATAATTACAGCACCATTAAATGGCATCATTGTTCTGCACCTACATTGTATAAAGATCAAACTCTGATGGCTCATAAAAATGTGACTAAGTACACTTCATGGCATCTCAGTTTTAAAAACGGAAAATAAAAAAAGTAAATACGAATGATTCATGGGCTAATGTTGTCACTATATACATTTTCCCTTTATCCTGTCACTGACAGACTTCAGTCTCCATATAGTGTGCTTGATTGTCACTCTTTTTAAAGTATTATTGTTGGTGTCTTTGGATGTGTAGGTAGGCAACGGTTTATAAGTGTTTATTTGCTAATCGTTAGTTGCTAATTTTATATGACCCAATGATTTGTGGTAAAGATGCACTTCTTACACTTGCGCTCTCTCTTCTTCTTTCTGCTCTACCTCTATTCATGAGTTGGCCATCCTCCAGAGAATTTCCCTTATTAACTAGCTCAAACTGCTGAAGCATTGACTCCAGAAAGAGCACAATATTGATTTGAGGTGACTGAGAAAAAAACAGCTTGCATGGAGGAATGGATTTTCATTTTTTCATAAGCCTCGAGAAACCATATAATATATGGCCCAGAGCTGAATCTAAAACGTTTGTTTGATTGAGATTGGCGATGTCGCACCATGTCGGTTCAAGTAACCGCAGTCCAGTCTGAAACTTCTTTGGCTTGAGAAGTGAATCCTGTAAGGCAACGTGGGGAGAAATTAAGGCACTTGTTTTGGAAGCTCTCCACGAGACACACAAACCCGAGGGCAAGACCGCTCATTGTCCTGAGGGACAACAGGCGGATGGAGAAAGGAAGGATGTACAGCAGACTGGAGGCGGTTTAGGGTCTGTTACATTGCCTGAAGCTTTGGAGGACTGTGGGTTTTCACAGTTGGAGATGTTTTATCCTCACACGATAGCACAACATCTCCTGCAGACTGCGCAGCCCCGTTTTTGTTTCTTAGGGCTGAAGATTGTCAGGATGGCCTCATCAAACACTGTCTTTAGTCCCTTCTGAGTCAATGCCGAACACTCCAGATAGCACTGGGCTCCAATCTGGGGATAGCAATATAATAAGACAAAACACTCAGCATTAGGTTAAAGGATAGTTCACTCAAGTACTCAGTCATCATTTACTCACCCTCATGTTGTTCCAAACCTGTATGACTTTTTTTCTTCCATAGAACACAAAAGGAAAAGTTTAGCAGAATGTCAGAGCTGCTCTTTTACATGCAGTGACCAGGGGCAATCAAGCTCCGAAAATTATTATCAAAGCAGGCCTTATAACTTGTCCTCTTGTAATCCCTGAATTTAACTGTTTATTCACAAAAAATGTTGCCTTGAAAATGTGGTCACCATTCACTCACTGAATAGGAACAAAACAGCTCAAATATTGTCATTCTTTTTTGTGTTCCGCATGAGAAAGAAAGTCATACAGGCTTGGAACGACATAAGGGTGAGACAGAATTTACATTTTTGTGTGAACTAATTATTTCAGTGCTTTGACACACAGTGGTGATAGTTCATAAATCATGCTTTCTGTTTTTTTAAACCTGGACAAGATCAAGAACAAAAAAGTGTAAAAACAAACAAAACAAAAAACATCACCTCTCGGGCTAGTTTGAGGCCTTGTTCATAGGTCAGGGGCTTCTCCTTCATCTGGAGCAGACGTGCCAGTGTCTTTGGGTCATCTCGCAAGTCAATCTGAATGAATTGGAACAAAATTTCAATAAATAAATGCCAGAATAAAAAATAAATTAAAAAAATGGCACAATGTTCTGGGATCTTTTCCTGGGTTCAAGCTCCTCAACAGCCCATAAATATTCCGATTTTTATTCTAATCTCAATATTTGATCTAATAACAATTATTATAATTATTATCATTATTTATAATATTAATGGTTGATCTGATAATATAAGTACAACAACAATAATTATTTTTCAATAATAATAAAATGCATTATTATTATTTGATCTGATAATTAAATATAAACAGCAACAACATTATTATTATTCATTAAAAAAAAATCACATCACTGTCTGTATTAGAAACTCTTGCACCTGTGTTCCAATGAGGATGTAGGGCACGTGAGGCATGCAGGATTTGAGCTCAGGTACCCATTCCTCCTGAACATTGTGATAGGAAGCTGGATTCACGACGGAGAAGCAGATGAGAAAGACGTCTGTGTTGGGGTAAGAGAGGGGCCGCAGCTGATTGTAATCCTCCTATAACACATGACCAAGATGACGAGTGAAGTAAGACCTGCTTTAGACTCAGTTCATCTCATCAACCGAAACATATTATTTGGAAAAACTAATAATAAGATAAAGAGGGCAGATAATTAATTTAAAGGTTAAAGCTTCTAAATCAGTGTTTCCAACAGTTTTTTTGTAACAATAAATATATTTATTGAAATGTTTCTTAGGCAGAAAGCCAGCTAATAAGTATGATTTCTGAAGGATCATGTGACAAGACTGGAATAATGGCTGCTGAAAATCCAGTTTCGCCATTACAGAAATAAATTAAATTTTAAAATATATTAAAGGGTTAGTTCACCCAAAAATGAAAATTCTGTCAGTAATTACTCACCCTCATGTTGTTCCAACCGCGTAATGGGCCTTTCACACAGGACGCGGTATGCGCGGCGCTTGCCGCTGGGTTCTGCGTTGCCCTTCAGATACAACGCGATTTGCGCTGAGCTATGACGTAGGCGGAGTTTTAAAAACTTTTAGCGGGAGCTCTATTACGTCTGTTTTTGTTTCTTAGTTTCAGGTTTAATGTTTGAATAAATGTTTTATTCTAAAAAAAGAGCTGACTTCATGATTCTTGTTTTAATTCAGATATACAATTTTGCCGTTCATCCATTTTGAATTCCGTCCTTGTTTGGATCCCCCGATTCTATTGGCCGCGCTGGTAATCGTCACAGAGCGCAGCGGCAAAAGTTGAACTATTTTGAACTTTGACCGCGGCATGCGCTTGAGCACGCCAATGATACGCACCGCTGCGCTTGCGCTTTGGTCGACGCAGCAACAAAACGTCCTTGCGCGGCGCAAGCCATTGAAATGAATGGGTTTTATAGCGCGACGCCGCGCATACCGCGTCCTGTGTGAAAGGCCCATAAGACCTTCGTTCATCTTCGGAACACAAATTAAGATATTTTTGATGAAATCTGAGAGCTGATCACTTCTCCGTAGGCTGCTAGGTGGCCCAAACTTGCTGGCCCAGAAAAGTTATTAAAGAGATCGTTAATATAGTCCAAGTGACTACAGTGGCTCAATCTTAAGTATATCAAGCGACGAGAATACTTTTTGTGTGCAAAAACAAACAAAAATAACGACTTTATTCCACTATTCATTTCCTTCTCTCTGGGCCACTAGTTGGTTCGCGTAGTGTTTTTGCGCTGCGCGTCACACACATGACCAGCGTCGGCCAATAGTGAGCCTACGTGGTGACGTGTAACACAGACGCGCAGCGCAAAAACACTTACGAGGCCCAGAGAGAAGGAAATGAATAGTGGAATAAAGTCGTTATTTTTGTTTGTTTTTGCGCACAAAAAGTATTCTCGTCGCTTGATATACTTAAGATTGAGCCACTGTAGTCACTTGGACTATATTAACGATCTCTTTAATAACTTTTCTGGGCCAGCAAGTTTGGGCCACCTAGCAGCCTACGGAGAAGTGATCAGCTCTCAGATTTCATCAAAAATATCTTAATTTGTGTTCCGAAGATGAACGAAGGTCTTACGCGGTTGGAACAACATGAGGGTGAGTAATTACTGACAGAATTTTCATTTTTGGGTGAACTAACCCTTTAAAATACTTATTTTAAATTGTAATAATATTTCAAAATACTACAGTTTTTACTACTTTTCTTGGGGGAAAAATTATAATAAAGAGACTTATACATTTTTTTTTTTTAAACTTACAGACCACAAACTTTTGAATGGTAGAGTCAATGAAAACCAGTCAACACAGTAATTAAAATTGTACAGGTTTAAGTACAACTTGGTATGCATGTACCCCTGTTTGGAGATCACCAGACTAAACCACTGCATGTAAAGAAGTGTCATATCTGAGTATTTTATATTGGCCATTTAAAAATGCATATTAAAAATGAGGACACTGAATGTTCTGGTAAAATAAAAGTAACAAGTTGAGTATCATTAACATCTATGACTTTATTCTGTCTCTTATTATGAAATGCAAATGAACATAAATAATTTACATTAGGCTTTTAAAGTGTCACTGCCAAATGACAACTCTGCACCAGCGCCAGCATCTTGTAAAAGTCAGTTCTTCTTGAGTGCAATTGATCTCTTAGTCAGTGATCAATAGAAGAGAAGGGCCAAACATCACACAAATGCTCCTCTGTATCATTGAACTGCTTAAAGGAGTAGACATGCTGAATTATATAACTTTCATTTATACAGCAATGTGCTGCACACTACATTAGTCAGTCTGTTCAATTCTGAAACACAGCAAATATGTATCATTACAGCTCATACTGTCCTTGCCACAGCTATAGATCCTAAGAAACATTTACATAATTATGCTAAACAGAAATACTCACACTTTAGCTTTCTTTATTACTTCAGTCCTTAAAACAAAGTAAAAAAATTGACCCTCAGTCAGCGCATTGTTGGTAAATATGTATATTTGCAAATTGGTACCCTATATGACTATAGCTCTTCATGCCAGTCTAGTGCCGTATCTGAGACATCTATTGTTAAATATGCACATATTGCTATTCTCCTTGTACATATTGCATGTTTTTGTTTTTACATATAAAATAATTGTTTATTCCCTTATTATTTATTCAAATATATACTCTGTAAGAAACTCCATACATCTTATTAAATGAATGCAGCCCCCCAGTGCAATGTCAGCAACTGCCAAAGTCAATATAGTCAATGATAGAATTTTCCCTGATAGGAATAATAGAATTCCTTATAAGGGCAAACTTAACAAGCTGACAGTAATGATCAATCATGAAAACAGAATAATTATCTGACTATAATTCAGATAAAAAAATAAAAAAATATATATTTTAATTATTTAAATTATAAACTATAAGTCAGATACTTATTCTGTTTTCATGATTGATGAAATATATATAGCCTATTTATATTATATTTTTTAATTATTATATATAAATTTTTTTTATAATGATCGAAATTTAGTAACAGCTGTACACAAATATCAAAAATGCCTCATTTCTATTTTTGGATTGGTGATGGTGTCATTTTCAGTTTCTTAAAACTTTTACTTAAACAGTTTTATCTT
Organism: Leuciscus leuciscus; assembly: GCF_965113295.1. Classification (NCBI taxonomy): domain Eukaryota; kingdom Metazoa; phylum Chordata; class Actinopteri; order Cypriniformes; family Leuciscidae; genus Leuciscus; species Leuciscus leuciscus. Next base: position 26,083,370 of record NC_138743.1, on the reverse strand, counting down.
AAAATGCGGAAAAAATTGGGGGAAATGATACAACAACCAAGCCAGTGTTGATATTGTTCACTAAAACAAAAACCATATATGTGTATATATATATATATATATATATATATATATATATATATATATATATAAACATTTTTGGTAATTTAAATAAATGAAATGAAATAAATGAAATGAAATAAATAGAAAATATTAGATGAAAAAAAAGCATAAATTAGAAATATTGCCCTTTCAACTAACTGAAATAATTACTAAAATTACAAAAACTAAAACTGAAATAAATTTTTTACTAAAAAGAAATATTTAAAAATACAAAAACGAATAAAAATGACAAAAGCACATATAACAAAATTAATTAAACTTAAACTAAAAAAAAAAAACTTAAAAAATGTTGTTCTGAATTTAAAAAGAAATTCTAAATCCTATATAAAAAACTAAAATAACTGTCTGACACTGTACATAAAAAAGTTAGAAACTAAAGCTAATTTGGATGTTACACAGGCACTGGTTAGAAAGAGTGGAGGAGAGTCATAGTATGAACAAGTTCTTTATGTTTATGTTCAGACGTTGTAATCTGTTGCATTATATATATTCCAGGATTAACTCTAACAACTGGGGTCCAATAATATGGTTATTGCAGGGATGGCTGATTCTGTGATGCCTTTAGACACACAAGAAAAGTAAACCGCTGGGCTTTGATTTAGATGCATTTCTTCAGGCTGTATCTGACTATTCATGTGAGTTTATTTTTGAAGAATCACTGCAATAATAAGCCAAAATCAAAGTCATTATGGTGGGCTGACAGTGACAAAAACAACCCAGCCTGTGGTCTTGCAGCTTTATTTACATTATTCAAAACAGGCTGTACATTCTGCCATTAAACGCGACTGTAATTTTAATTCAGAGTGATATGATGCCACAATGTCACTTAGTGATGTTTTTTTAAGAGTATTAATGTAAATCCCTTTGCCATTTTTTAAATGATGAAATTCTGCTGTATTTAGTAGGGAATGTTGAAGTAAACCTAGTGAAAAACATCTATTTGTCTAGTGTCAGGTCGGTTGCTGAACTCAGTTGTTATTTGGTAACAATAGTAAATGTATGAATGAATTTAAATGCAGTGTAGTCAGTCTTATTGAGGTTTTGTTATTGCGTGAATAATGTTTGAAATCGAAATGAAAAGATTTGAAATGCATGCCATAGATCTTATTGTGAATGATTTAGCCATGCATATGCTTCTTTTTCTTTTTTATTTTTTTTTTTATATAAAAATATCATACTTAATATTCCGGTAAAATGACACAATTCTCTCTGGTGACATATCGTTAGCCTCATAGCATAATTGCCTATCACAATTTGGCCCAAAAATGACTTAGGCAATTATGCTATGCCGGACTTCTTAAATATTATTGTCCGTTGGTGTGGATAATAATACAGTCATGTTCTTGGTGTGAACGGGCCTTACTCAGGTTGTTAAGCAGATGGGCTATATAGACCTCAAAAACATTAACTTACTTGTCCAGCAGTATCGTACAATCCCAGTAAGTGCTGCCTTCCAGATACTGTTACATTCACTGTAAAAAATCAAAACAAAACAACAGATTCATTATACATGTAAAATAGAAGAACAGTGCAGAATATGTCTGCAAAAAGTGTTTATGCTCCTGCTGTATCACATCCCTCTGATGTACTTCCAGAACTCTGGACCTGCTGTTTGGTTGTGGGTGGGAAGAACAGAGGTTGATTTGGAACAGGACAGCTGTCAACAGCAAGGGGTGACCAGTTTTGGAAAACAGGGAGGAAAGAACGGTGCGTGCGTGCATACATATTTCATTCTGTGTTGTGGGTGATGAGGGGGAGAGAACGGCTGTGTTGACACAAGTAAAAGAAAAAAAACCCAGACAAGTCAAACTTTTGTCATCAAACAACATGCAATAAAGGACCACTGCTGAGAACAGGAAAACAGCTGGACTCAATTGAGGTATCAAACAAACTGCAGTTACTATCCACTGTGTGTCCACACTCTTCTCAAACTCAATGTTTTGAGCATGAAGTGGTTTGCTAAGGCTGATAAACTTTAAAGGAATGTGTGAGAGAAGAAATTCAACTCCATGATGGGCTGAAATACTGATGCCTGGAATGATATAATTAATGCTTAGGATCTTATCCAATTTTTGATAGCCCACAAACTGTACTGAGATAGCCATGAATGCTTCCAACATGGCCAATCAATGCAATGACCTTCCAGTCATGAAAATTGTGGACAGAACCAAAGCACTTCCTGCAAACTATTGCTCTGGCTCCCTGGATGAGTCAAGAAGTTTCTGGAAAAGGAGAAGACAGACAACCTCTCCAACGTTCCTCGAAAACAAGCCCAGCAAAATGTTCAGAAGAAATTCACTACAGATGATTCAGATTAAACTCTCCAATATTGTGACAATAAAAATATGGCAATGCAGAGTTTGAACATAGATGAACACCACTGACTATCAAAATAATTTGATCTTTAAAATCAAGGCTCTCCTTTTAGTCTGCTGCCTTCAAGCTTTAAAAAGACAAAAAGCACCATACAAAAACTATAAAAGCGGTTCATACAACTCATGTGTAATATTACAAGCCCGCTGAAGTCATATGATTGCCTTGTGATAGTATCAATGTTAAATTCATGAACAAATTGTTTGACATGAACTGTCCCATAAATATTGTTTCTTATGCTCAAATAGCATTTAAAAAGTATATCAGGTTGGTTCAGCCAATGTGCATGTCAGGACACTAACTGTTTCTGTTTCCATTTCTCTTGTAACAACAGATGCAGTGATGCGATGACTTTTGGGGGTGTATTCCGCCAATAATGCGTGTTTGCAATTTCTTTTATTGATAATAATACAAGTGAATCGTCTTTGCATATACAGTCATTGAATATTGTGATCCAGTTCTCACGTTCAAGTCATTGATTCAATGATCCAGTTACAGCAGTTAACAGCTCATTTGAAGGAAAGATTATCAAGGAATATTGAGTCAAATTTGAGTTCAGAAAGCTGGAAATGTAGCGCAAGTCATTGGATGCACTTTTATTACAATTCTTTAGTACTTAGCAATTTTGAGGGAATTTATCTTTTATTTCAACTTGCAAAAAGAGTGCTAAAGAAAAAAATGTCAATAGCCTATGACTTTCACAATATTTTATTATGAGCAAAGTTGCTTTGTTGCTAATCTTATATACTGAAAGGATAATTTGAACGGACCTAATCAGTTATAAACAAATATTAAATCCTAAAAGACACTAAAAAGCCCTAAAGACGTGCTTATGCTAGCTTTACTGCTTCACTTGACAGGGCATAATGTTTGTTTCATAAAATATGATTACAAGAAAGGACTATGCAGCCCTTTTAAAATTCAAATCTTACACCGCTTTGAGCGATTGCTAATCTCAATGCTAATTTTAACAATCATGTGCTCAACACTGGGGACAAGAGACACATTCAAAGCAGCACTAGCCCTAATGCTCCTAGCTTAGCTGCATGTATGAACAAGGGGTCACTGAGGAGCCACGTGGACAGTGGTGTGCAAGAACCTCCAGGGTGGTGTTTTGCTGAAAGAATGGGGCGAGGTATTGCAGCTGTGGGAATCTAGCCAAGCGGTGTTTTGATTAGATGTGCTTAGAAGTTCTTTCCCAGTAGACTGTGAAGATGGACCTGAAACAGTGGCCTTGATTCTGCCACTGCTTATCAGCTGTTCCTGACAAGTCTTTTTACCAGCACGATTCTCTTCCCCTCCTGGGGCCAGGCTAAATAAGGAGTCTGAACTAAGTGCAAACACACACACACAAAAAGTTTTTCCTCATTTACTGATTCTCTGACTCTTTCTTTACCTATATATGTGGAGAACTACTAATATAAAACAAGGCTGAGGTAAAAGTTTGAGAGAAGTAGAAGCTGTGTAGAAGCAGGTCGGTGGAGACAAAGAAGGGTTAGTGGCTGTGAATCAGGCTCTCAGCTGTTCTCTCCTGTCAGCTGCTTTTCCCCATGAGGCTCGAGCTCTCGGCAAACCCCAGCCCCCATTCTGGGGCCTGGAGAAAAATCAATGTTGGGTTACAGTCTCACTCAAGACCAACCCACTGTTGTGAAACGTGATTTGGGGCGTCAGAAGCACCCACGTCCTTCCAGGCCAACTTTCTCACCTCTTTTCTCTTTCACAGACAGGCCTGTGACATTGGAGTCAGCCACTATCTGCATTCAAGAGCTTTAAGCCCATAAGAACAGTACAGCGAATTGTATAGCTACTCACATAATGGCAAGAGACTGCAAATTTAATTTAGACACTTTCCATTCCAGCACAGATGCATTAGGTCTCATTTACTGATGGTGCTTTCACTGCTAATCACAAATGACACCCATTCTTGATGGACTGTTGTCCACCATCCAGTCCAGCAAATTTCCCATAAAATCGTCTTTTAGAAATAAATGTATTGGTGTCCAACTGCAATCTGGTAATCAGTGTGTTGTGTACCATTCAGAATTGAACTGAAAATGCCTCAAAAAGGTTTTTCTCAATTGCTTTGGCAAATTTTTTTGAAACAGTCTAACATTCTCTAAACTGTATAAGTGCAATTGTCACTGTTTTATGTGACATCACAACTCTATTGCATGTCTGAAAACATCTAGTAACTTACCCAAAATATTGAATTCATGCTTCTAAGCCAAGTTATTTTGTCAGTAAATTGGCAAATGCCACCAAAATGAGACCATGGCAATCAACCCTGGAGATGATTGTTATACAAATAAATGTTTTGTTGACTGTACATTTTGTCTTGCTGAATGCTATTGTGTATCAAACTGAGTTATTTAGATACTTATTTCAGCAGGTTGTTTACTGGGCAAAAGTCAATACTGTAGTAAACAGAAAAAGAATATGTATATTTGTATGTATACAGTTACAGTACATATATTTATAGCAATGTGTTACATGTAAACAAAAACATTCAATGTGAAAGATATTTATGAAATATACCTGTATGTCAGACAGATTTGGATAATTTTAATTTTGCATGTGATGGCTCACATGATGGAAAAAATGTTGTGAAGAGTGACAATTTAAATCAACTCATCAGCTTTGATCACCAAGCCATGTGCATTTAGTTACTTTGAAATTGTAGACAATTGTACTTACTCTTTTGCACATGTGCCAAAACACATGTAATTTGCCCAAAATTCAAATCTGATCTTATTGTTTTGAGAATTGAGCCATAGCAATAGTGAAAATTCCAGTTCAATTCCTGAAATTGAATTTAGTAAACAGGATGCAGAATTGCAATACAAATTAGAATGTAAGGAAGTAGAATTGAAATGATTTGAAATAAAAAATAATAATTTGAAAAGCAGAATTTGTCAAAAGAACTCTAAATGTTGACTTCACAAATCCTTTAAAAAAGTTTGAAAAGATAGACATTCTTTAAAGCAAAATCTTTAATTCTTGTAAATCATATTTACTAGGACTTGTAAATGCTGTATGTACATAATTTCCTACACTGTATTCTATAAGATCTGCTCTTCGCCCAAGAAGCAAAAGCTTTACGTCGACATGCCAAATATATCCAGTATGTGCTTGCAGTGTGATGTATAAATGGGTTTGTATATTTTTCGAGTGGTTGGCATTCCTTATGTGATTTTTAAAGAATTTTAAAGTACCGCTATTGTTCATTTGAAGGCATTGGTGGGTCAAAGTCCAAAATAAGCCACAGGGTTTCATCCTAATTTTAATTCCTGTTGCTGCAGAACTGTGCTTGCCAGAGGCTCGAAGTGTACATAATCTACACATTTTGCATAGCATAACTAAAGAAATGCATTAATGTGATTAATCTTGCGTTCTGAAGCCAAAAGAATCTGTAAGACCCTTACACAGCACTTGTTATAAGATTAAGCATTGCCTGCTGGTGAATGTTTTGTGACAGTACTTTCACTCAGCAAAACATTAAATAGGCTTAACCACTCACTGTACATACCCCACTAATTATGAGCTTTTATTTAATTACTTATTTATGAACTCTCTCTTTCTAGACTCAAACATATTTAAATTTATAATATCACTTAAAAGGGCAGTTTATCCAAAAATGGAAATTCTGTCATCATTTACTCACCCTATTGTCATCGGAAACCTGTATGATTTTCTCTCTTCTGTGGAACAGAAGAAAATACTTTGAAAAAATGTTTTCAGTTAAGTTTTGGACCCCATTGACTTTCATTGTGTGGACAAAACAGTTGAAACATTATTATTTTGTGTTCCACAGAGGAAATAAAGTCATACGATCAAATTAGCATTTTTTTCTCAATAACTAAATTATCTAGAACTAATTCAAGTGAGCTTTAGACGTACTCAAGTAAACATTTACCGCTAAGTAAAAGTGACAATTCAAAAGAAGGTTTACTTCTTTCAACCACTCCAACCAATTTCAACTCTTTTTCTTTCCACCAACCAACCACTAACCAAATCTGGCATGTTTATACCACTAACCATCAAACCACATGCATATTATGAGGCAACAAAGAATAAATACATCTTCAAAACCAGAACAAAACTCAACAGAACTTTCCTGGGTGTTTCTGGTATCCTTTACTGGTATTAATTTAATTATTATGATCTGCCAATCCAAGGATAGAAAATGCGAACTGCTACTTTCCTACATCCCCTAACAAAAAATAACAAAAAAACAACAACAATAACAAAAAAACAAAACACTTTAGCTTTACAGCTATATGGCATTTCAGTATTGACCATGTGGGAATATCTACAATGCTACGAAAATCTAATTGGCGGATTAGTTGATTTTGTTAGGAGTCTAGTGGGAGCCACACTAGACGATGACTCATCTCAAACACATTAGCAGGCACTGTGTCATGTCCCGGGAATGTCATCGGTTTTTGTTTTGGACAAGGGAATTCTGATCCCATGGGATTTATTGACGGAAACCATAGTCCGACATACTCCTGGGTTGAGCTCTGACTCTAATAGGTTGCAATCACAGTGGTTCTGGTGAAAAGAATATAATGTCAGTTCACTCCTGATGAATATATTACATTTGGCCTTATTTACAGAGTTATGTCAGCAAAAGTAGTGGCCTCCAACCCACCAACCCAACCAAATAAACCAGTAAGCCACCAACCCAACCAAATAAACCAGTAAGCCACCAACCCATCCAAATAAAAATAGATTGTTAAAACAACAAACTAGCTGGAAAGGTGAAATGCTGTACTAAAATATATCATCTTCAGTACACTCGTGTTTCAAAGTTTGGGGTCAGTAAGTTTTTTTTAAATTAATAATTTTATCCAGCAAGGATGCATTAATTTGATCAAAAGTGACAAGACTTACATGGTAAAAAAAATAAAAATAAAATCCTGACATGAATGTATCATGGTTTTCACAAATATATTGAGCAGTTGTTTTGAACACTGATAATAATAATAATAATTCATGTTTATTGAATTATATGTTTATTTAAATCATTATATTCTACTATATTACATAAGAGACTTCTTTCAAAAACATCTTACAGACCCCAAACTTTGAACAGTAATATATATATATATATATATATATATATATATTTATTAAAACAAAACTGTATTTGAATTATTTAAATATTCAAACAATATAAATATATATCCAAATACCTGCAGCTTGAATTCCTCAGTTCACAATTTCAGTTCATACAATTTGAAAAAGACGCATACTTATTAATTATATTTTCATTGATAATTTGATTGCAGTATTCCCAATGCGTTATATTGCAAACTGTTCAATTACTGCTGGAGCATGAATGGTATAAATGCAGAGTTTTTCATTTAAGACCAATTCTTGCATAGCAGCACAGTAAAGCTTTCAGTGGCCTACAATGGGAGCTCTGTGCTCTTCAGCTTGGACATTAAGCCACTATGTGACAATTCACTACTTTATTATGATGCTGTGTTAAGGCCCCTCTCAATGTGGAGACAGTAGTGGGGCCTAATATGAATGTAAGTGATTGATTGGCACTAGAAGAATATTGTTACTGTTCTCTCTCAATTTCCCTTAATACAAGAAAGTGCTGTATAGTGATGATACCAAAAAACACCTCTTTCTGGATGGGCAATATAAAATTATTCCATAAAATGAATTCTAATGCAAATCTCAATTGCTGATATTCAACATAGAACAACCGAGTATTTGATGGACACTTATAGGGTTTTACCAAATTAAAACCTACATGCATTTCTACTTTCATGTACTGTAATGATGGCATTCTACCTATAAAGTGTTTGAGTGCTTCTACCTTTTACAAACCATGCATTCAATATGTTTGCCGCACACTATAATGGAACCAAATAAAAATGCCTTTATGTGTTCTTTATTTTTTATGAGCACCGTTTCATTTCCTTATAGGTGAGTGTGTAATTTATGCACCACTAACATAAACAAAATGAATTGTAAAAATATTGGTATCAAGTATTAATGAAAAAAAAGGATATGAGAAAGCTTTAAACTTCATTCCTTATTTTTCATTAACATGTCTCCATTAAAATGTTTGGTCTGTGACAACATCCATTTAAGTGTCCTCTGGATGGCCTCCACATCATAACTCATCAGCTTCATTTAACCACAGGAGTTGACCAAGAATCACACTCCTTGAAAATCTTTCCATCTCATTCAACTCCCAAGAGTTTAAATGTTTTACTCACTCCTTGAATTAGTTCAGTCTGTCTTTATGTCTTGAGCCTGCAATGACCAGCTGGAGAAGATTACAACACAGGATACTATTAAAATCTCATAAAATGGAAACTGCCCAAATAAACATGCCTTATTTGATCAAATTGCACATTAGAAAAAAAGGAAAGAAAATCATTTGACCATTCCTGCTTTAAAGTTTTAGAGCTTTCACAAATGAGAGAGCCATAAAGATATATATTTTTTACAATTTTCACAAAGATTTATCCATTAATCATTTGAAGATGAAGATTGCTGGATAAGAGACTTTGCAAACATTGGAAATAAGACAATCTCTCTCCTCCCTTTTTCTCTCTAAAATTATAACTTTTCCCACTGCTAATAACACCAAAAGAAAAAAGCCAAGCATTGCATTGGGAAGGTCTACTTTTGTAGCACTCATCACTTTAAAAGTGTTAAAGGGATAGTTCACCCAAAAATGAAAATTCTGTCATAATTTACTCACCCTCAAGTTGTTTCAAAACTGTATGAATTTCTTTTATCTGCTGAACACAAAAGAATATATTTTGAAAAATGTCTGTAACCAAACAGTTGATGGACCCCATTGACTTCCATAGTATTTATTTTTTTCCTACTATGGAAGTCATTGGGGTCCATCAACTGTTTGGTTATCGACATTTTTCAAAATATCTTCTTTTGTGTTCAGCAGAAAAAAGAAATTCATACAGATTTGAAACAACTTGAGGGTGAGTAAATGATGACAGAATTTTCATTTTTGGGTGAACTATCCCTTTAACAAGCTATTTTTCAGTGTAGAATTTTGGAGTGCTTGGGAGAATTGAGTAAGGGAAAACTGATAGTAAAATATATTGTTGGTAATATGTCTTCCTATAAGTTCTTTGTTTTGGCATACATTGTATTTATGAGGGAAATGCCATGCTGTTCTCACAGAGCTGTACCACTCTCAGAGGATGTTGAAGCTGACCTGTCAGCCACTGTGTAATTATGACTTGATCCCCATATGATTCTCAGAGCATGCATGTATCACGGGGGCTTTCCCTGCAAAGAAACCAAAGCCTTATGCTGTCGTGCATATGCGTGAGAAAGAGTCAGAGAGAACGAGAAAAAGAAAAAGAAAAAAAACTTAATAGATGGTAAACTGAATGATTGGCAACACATTTGTGCAAAACACTGTGGTTCCACAAAGATGCATGAAGTACAGTATTAACAGCGCGTTTAGATCTCGTCTGTTCCTGCGATCAACAGGTTGCCGGTGGCGCGCGAGCTCTGACACACACCTCGCTGCTATTACCCGTCTCGCGGAACATAAAGTGTCTTTGACGTCCCTACCCTAGCACAGTAAGAAACTACCTTAACTAAGTTTTAAGCACATAATAACAAACACTTAATTATTTTTGCATTATTATATAATTTTTGATTAACCTAAATTAGCGAAGGCAGACCCTCCCCCCGTACCCCGTTTCTACTTTTTAGTCTGTCGGCCCTGCAGTCCTCGCTCTGGAAGTTGATATCTCCTCTTTCAGGCGGCTATTCTTGGGACCGTCCCCTACCCGACTGTATGGGGTAGACAAGGATTAGGTAGACATGCTGTAAACTTCACTTCATAAACAGGGATTGCAGTTGAATGTTTTGAGCTAGAAACCAACTTACCTGCGTAGTGATCGAATACAGTTGGCACATATTCCTCGGGAAAAGCATCATTTGCGTAACTCATCAGCAAACAGGTTTTTCCCACCGCTCCATCGCCGACCACAACACACTTCAACATCTTCTTGGTCGTAGTATCGACAGGATTGGTGTTACTGCCTCCATCCTCAACCGCTTCCACTGCATTCTGCCTACTTTTCGAGCTGAGAGTAGGCATGATAGTTGGACAAGTCCAGAAACTATAGGCTATTCAGCACAGGTAGCCAAGTCTTCTGTCGACAGAAATATCAATATTTGAGACGTTAATCTTGGTTTGACCAGTTTAAACACTCGAGTTTATGTCTCGTAGGCTTCGGTGAGCAGGCAAATCCGTCAAGTAGGTGACCCACGCTTTAGCTCGCGCTGCCGAAACAATCCGGCGCCATCGAGAGCAGCTTCATGAAAACTCACGATAACTCCTACAACTTGCATTCCGTCATTTTACATTTTGCAGGTCCGACGATGAACCAACACAAAAGCCGTGTCTGTGACCCTGGTTTAGTCTATTCCAAACAGCTTTCCACATTCGCCCCTATGCTACGCATCGTCAGTGTCAGGAAATCATTGGTTTCCTTGCGAAATTCCATATTAGGCAGGAGTGGGCTGGGAACAATAGGGGCTCTGTCCACAGCCTACTCAGACAGGGGACTTCAGCGGCACAGGAGGGGCGGGAGGGAGGACGTCCCCAGTCTAACTGCATTTCCGAAAATATGGCGCCACAGGATGGCTTGAGTTGGATTTTCATTCATTCATTCATTCATTCATTCATTCATTCATTCATTCATTCATTCATTCATTCATTCATTCATTCATTCATTCATTTCTTTCTTTCTTTCTTTCTTTCTTTCTTTCTTTCTTTCTTTCTTCTTTCGAAGAAATTCGCTCATATTTGTCAAGCAATAATATAATATAATAATAATGTATCTATAGTGTCGTTTAATTAATTTATTCGATGCTTCTTTTCTTTCAGTAGCGGCAGTCTCGTGATGATAAACTGTTTTAACCTCATTCATGCAGAATATTGGCTAGAATATGATATTGGCGTAGTTTGGAACAATTAATATGATATTATTCATTTACTGTAACTCTGACTGGGTTATGGTATCACTATATCCATGGCACCGGGCATCGAAATTTCTGTGCCAGTCAATTTTTATTGTTACAGCTTAAGCTTGCAAGTGCGCAGAGCCGGGGAGCGCTCTGTGGCTCCTCCATCATTTTAGTTGAAACCCTAAAACACCCCAGGCTTTTTAATTACACTTGGCAGGATAGTTATGAGGCTTTGTGTCTTTGTCCCTCATTTACCCAGCTCCTACCTGGTCTTCTCCTTTGTTTGGGGACAGTGGAGTTTGTTTGAGTTTTGCCAGACCAAGGCAAACAAGACATCCTGGACAGCCAGTCAACTTTTATAAGGTTAAAGAAACTATCATACAGTTTTATAAAATATGCGCTATTTATATTAACGTAATTTAGAGCAACTGATATCATTAAGATTGCGCGAAGATTTCCTTCCTTCCCCCTGTTCATGAATTATAGCATTCCGCTACTGTGAGTGTTCAGTGAGTTTTCATTAAATCGCGCGCAATTGGCGCCATCTGTTGCATGAGACTATCTCCATGGCACCGGGCATCGATGTCGAGATTCCTGTGCCAGTCAATTTTTATTGTTACAGTTTGCAAGTGCGCAGGCGCAGAGAAGGGGAGCGCGGAGCCTGCAGAACTGCGAGCGCTTTGTGGTACAAAGGACCCATAACAGTCAGACACGGCGCAGCGTTACAATGATCTTCTCCATCCCACCGATAGATTCCCATCCCGCCTGCATCACTTTTACGACCAGCTTCCACCAAGTCCGCGAGCCTGACCGACACTGCCCGACCGCAGAATGCACGGGGGAAAAAGAGGACTGGTGGCACCACAGAACACTTTTTTGGAAAATATTGTCCGTCGCTCAAGTGGTAAGATGATCGGTTTCTTCAGATTGCAGTACCTGATAAAGCAAAGAGGGAAAGTCTTAGATGGCTTAAGATAGGCTGTGTATAAATTCTCTCTCGCTTTCTTTAACTTTAATAGTGTATTTGCTCAGAATTATGCGTAAAAACAAAGCTTGTACGTTTCTTTCTATAAAAATGGGAAACCTAATCTGATCAAAGTAAGCTTGAATATTTGCATACGACGCGACTGTACGTATAGTTATTTCTAGATACTCTTCTTTATTGATAGTTTAATAAAAACTTTATTTATAATTATATTAACTAATATTAATGCTTGATATTAAAAAGAGCGGCAATACAGGGAAACAACCGTGAGCAAAACATAATCGCTCCATTGCCATAATAATAGTAATTAAACACTGTTAATAGCACAGTGCCCAAATGCTTCTCAAAACATTACCTTTCTACCATTGCTGCCCATTATCGGCAATAATGTAGGCTATTAATGCATCAGTAAGACTGTTACTCATCTATTCCTCAAAGAATTCTGAATAAAACATCTAAATTTCCACAAAAATATTAAGCAATTACAAAATGTTTTCAACACTGATAATAATAATATGTTATATTATTTGATAACATCTACAACCTATATTCGTGATGAATCTCATACGGGGAAACATTTATTTGCGTCAATTGACGCTTGTGAAAAGTGCGTGTATTTTGTCCAACAGCCATTTCGTCACACGAACAATCTTTCTAGCTTACTTGTACAACTTTAAACCAAAAAATTTAAACTAGCACTTCAGGTTCATAGTGTTTGATGGGAACTTCACTATTATAAATAATACATGATTTTATTTTTAAGTTAAATTATGCAGTGTAATCACTTTTTAATAGCTTGCATTTTCAGTTTTATTTATAGTAATATATAATAAAAATGATTATTATCATTACTGTATTATTATTATTAATTTCATCCAAGTAGTCAAAGAGGGTCTAGAATCATCATGTTCATTTCTCAATTGCTTATATCATTAAATTATTTGTAATCATAGCAAAAGTTCATTTAAAGTTGATGCTGTTTTTCTTGGCTGCTTTGCGGTGGATCTTCTCATTTGTGAAGGGCTTGTCGCCTGTAGTGTGAATCGCAGTCGTTTTGTGTCACATACATTTTCCATGTGAATCTGCCACAGGACTTCACCAGCAGAGGTCACACATGATTACTGCATTAAAAGCTATTAATATCCCTGCACACAAATACACAGACTTAAAAGTTGAAGGCATAAATTTGGTGTTTTTGTATATTGAGACCAGACAGTTCTGTCTGATAAACTCTGCGTGTGTGTGTACTAATGCGGTAGCCTCAGCTCGTAATACCATGCCTTGACATTTGCTGTGGGCAGCTCTCTGACTTCCAAGGGTCTCCGGATCTCCCACACACTCTTTACCAAATCTGAGGCAGAGCTTGTATCTTTTGTGAAAAAAAAGGCTCTACATAATTTTTTTTATAAATCCTGATAACATTCACTGTTTTAACAAGATGCTGATGTTTGTATTCTGTGAGCTCCCCTGTCACTGTGATCATCGTTTAATGTTTCATCAATGCATTAAGTGGAAGAATTTAGAATTCCAGTTCAGATTAAGTTGTTAAGCACATCCCATGTTGTTTTTGGACATCCTGCCTCATCCGATTACTAATTCAAATATGCTGACAGAATCTGAATGGGCTGGATAATTGATTCTTGCATTTAAATTTACATTTATTTTCTTGTCAAGGATTTTTAAATAAGAAAGTTCATGCATTCTGTATCTGGATGAATGAACTCTTTCACAGGCGTCAATTGGCGCTAGTCAAAAAGAGTCAAGAAGTATTTAATGCCTGTCAAGAATAAAAATGAGAGGTTGAGTGTAAATAAAAGGGAAGGTAAGAGCCTCATCCTTCCCACAATTTCACCAAGGTACATTCAAAAATGTATCTAAAGTCAGTGCCGATATGCTGCCAATGAGCTGCCAGCTCCCACTGAGGCTCCATGCTGATGGTGATTTTAAAATTGTATGGATGAACACTACAAGATTCTCTTAACATTTTAGAATTGTAGAGCTGATAATTATTTACAATATGATTTTGCAGCTATAATATGGCAGTGGTGTGCAAGTGGTAAATAAAGTAAGTTAACTGTGATTTTTGGAATAAATTGAAGAGAGTTTGGCAGGAACTGGATCTCGGTGTAGTTGGAATCTACAGAGGTATTAGAAGTCTTTTATGTTGTCTTTATGAAGTTAGAATGCTGAGGTTTCAAAAAATATTTTCAAAAAAAAGATCAGACTTGATTTGGTTTGACTTAAAAAGAGTACTACCTCCTTCATCATGTTGAAACCCCAAAACACCCCAGGCTTTAAATTGCAGTTGGCTGGTTGAACGAGGCGTAAAAAGCTAAGCAATCAAATCTTCATTATTTTCAATTATGTAATAGCCAAAAATGATCCAATCTTTGAGCATAATTCAGTCAATTCGTCAAATCGTTCAGGCAATTTGTTTTTCATATACCTCTTATATCATCATACGCAGCATGTCCACCTCAAAATAATGAAGCTTTTGACGAGTTCAGGTGTTTCTGAGGCTTTGTGTGTCTGTCCCTGATTTTCCCAGATCCTCCCTGCTCTTCTCCTTTGTTTGGGGACAGAAGAGTTTGTTTGAATTTTGCCAGTACACTTATAGGGCAATCGAGACACACAGCTGGGGGCAAACAAAGTCAACTTTTATAAGGCTTTTTATCTTGTTAGAACAGCAAAAGCAGTGCATATTTCTCTCCAATTTTCTTATGTATGTATAGAAACAACTGTGGTGAATTATAATGTGTTAAAGAAGCTTTTTGTAGTCAGGTTGATGTTTGGCTAATCAGTGACAGTAGGAGCTCTCACTGACTGGGAAATTAAATGATTTCACAAGTGCTTTTTGACATTGAGGAAGCCCATATCTGCTGAACCAGCTTTCAAGGCTGACAATTCCAAGAACAAATTGCATATGTTTGGTTATATGGGTTAAGTTTATTTTATTTTATTTTATTTTTTTATTAATTTTTTATTTTGTTTTATTCTATTTAATTTATTTAATTTATTTAATTTATTTAATTTATTTAATTTATTTAATTTATTTAATTTATTTAATTTATTTAATTTATTTAATTATTCATTTTTTATTATTCATTTTTTATTTTTGTATCATATATTTATTTTTTATAATAATAATAATTTTTATTGTTGTTGTTATTTTCAGTATGCAGTGCTGCATATTTTCTCCCATTCTTGTACTCATTTATTCTCTCTCTTTTCCTACCTCCTTAGAACTGTTCATTTGCGTATTGCGTATGGGGCTTATGTAATAATGTACCACAGCTCGTCTGAGCATGGTTGCCCCTGGCCATCCTCAGCTTGCTCTTTTGTAACGCTTGTCACAGTGTAAGGTATACATGCACACTACACACTCTCAAAGAGAGAAAGACACACACACACACACACACACACACACACACACTGAAAAGGCGTGTTTATGGTTTAAAAAGATAAGTAAAATAAATAAGCATTTATTACACACATTATATTACATACATACTTCAGCAACAAACTTATGAAAGGGAAGCTATAGGAATTGATAAAGTAGGGTTTGTTTGGTAAAATTAAACTTTTGAGAGAACCAAAAAAAAACCTTAAGGAGATCATAAGACTAGTGAGGAAAAAAGATAGTTCAGAGAGCTGGTTGTGTTTTGCGTTCAATAAACCGGAGGAAACCAATATCTGATGTGTATCTAAACTGAATTATTTTTTATTTTTTACATGCTTGTGATCCATAATGGCTAACATAAAATCGTTTTCACAAAGATCACAGGCGCTAAAAATGGTGTACTCCTTGTAAATATAGGTTTATCTTAATAGGATCTGTTTCTTCTTCCACTTTCCCTGTAGTCGTCCTTTCACCCAGAAGCAGGTGTACCAACCTGCTTACACGTAAGCAGTGTAAGAACACACACAATGCAATAGCATCACATACACAGAAAAATCTGAATGTTAATGGATCCAAAAATAGAAGAATGTACGCTTGTTTATTGGCTTTACTCCCCACTGCAGTGACCGCCAGTAACATGCAGATGAGAGCTGGAGAAGACACTTTGCACCTCCTAATGGCAGCTGTAGGGAGCATGTACTTGGTGAATTGTTTGTTACGGTCTCCAATTGCCCCACCATCTTCTTTTCTAGCATAGAAGACTGGTAGAACATCTCTGACAGCTCCCTCAGAAAGTACAGGCTGCTCTAGGTTTTCTTCTACAGCCTCGCTGTGCTGTCAGTCCAGTCTGCTGTTCGATAGATTTTCTATGTATTTGTGCCTTTGTACCGTCCCCATTTGTTCATTCTGAATGGTTGCTGTATGAAAATCCACCACCAACTCCACTGTCTCACTTAAGTTTAACTGCAGGTTGTTTACCATAAGAAAATTCTGTCATTAATTACTCGCCAAACCCCAACAGAATGCCATTACAAACTTTCTTCCGGGGGAGGACAAAATTTGATTTGTAGAAAGTGTTTAGATTAGAATATACCCAATATAAATAAATGTGGACTAGATCTATCAAGACCCAAAAAGAACAAAAAGCGCCATAACATACCATAGAATGTTCCATATGACTCATGAACTTGTAAGGCGGGAAAAACTGGAAGAGAGGGCAACTCTCTGAGAGAACAAAGGAAATTAACATTTGAACTCACTTTTGTGCACTATCAAGTTTCACCTCAGAATCATCCTAATCTACATTTCCTTCCCTCTTCCCCCATCCCTTCTCCCTCATGCTGAGATCACCAAAATTCACCCAATAATCTATATGGTTTAATGTGAATAATTATCATACAGTATTATGCATATTTGGTATCATTTGAAATGTCTCGACTGCACAAATGTAAACCAAAAGGTAATAAAGTTTTTAAGAGTTTAGAGATAACTTGCACACAAAGGAGGGTGGTTCTTCCAGGCAAATGGTCTCCTGCTCTCGAAAGGTGTAAACTCTGAATGCAAATTCCGATTGTTAGCAATTGTTTCCATGTGAAAATAAGTTTCTGGCTAGATAATGAAATGCAACAGGAGGCTCAGGGCGATTCTGTAACTCAGATCAGCCCATACTATTGAAGGACCTCAAGGACTTCAGCATTATGTATTTTTCTAAATGTCGGGTTTAGCCTTAGCCTTATCTTTTACATCTCTGAGCATATTGATGTTATTGTATTGATTATCTTTGAACTGATTATGAAATTGGCATGATACATTTACCTGACATAATAAATTGTAAACAATTGATTTTATTCGAACTGACTCTGAGTTAAAAAGAAAGAGTTAAAAAGAAAAGTCAAACATTTGCTTGCGGTCACGTCCAATTCAATATGTCGCACTAACCCGTTAAAAGTATTAGTAATAAAAAAAACAATGCGGCTCACTACAGTACAATTTAAAAGTTTGGGGTCGATACGATTTTTTGGTAACACTTTATTTTACAGTGTCGTTGTTACACATGTTATATACTATAAATTATGCATAATTGCATGCAATTAACCCTAAACCAAACCCTCATCCTAACCCTATAGTAAGTACATGTAGTTAATTAATATTATTCAGTACTTAAATATACAATAACAGTGTAACAAAGACACCTTAAAATAAAGTGTTACCAATTTTTTTGAAATTATCTTAATTTTTTCTTAACATGCTGCAATTATTTGATAAAAAATACAGTAAAAACAGTAATGTTGTGAAATATTATTTCAATTTAAAATAACTTCTATTTGAATATATTTAAAAAAGTTATTTAATCTTGTGATAGCCCAGCTGAATTTTCAGCATCTTTACTCCAGTCTTCAATGTCACATGATCCAGAAATCATGCTCAAGAAACATTTATTATTATGTTGAAATATTGTGTAATTGCTTAATATTTTTTTTGTATAAATTGTGATACTGTTTTTTTTTTTTATTCTTTGAGGAATAGAAAGTTCATAAGAACAGCATTTATTTGAAAGAAAAAGTCTTCACTGTCACTGTTGCTCAATTTAATAAATCCTTGCCTAATAAAAAATCTTACTGTACTGTATTTCCCGTAAAACACACTGTACAGTAGGCTCAAAAACTGCCACCAATTGGTAAAGCAGTGAATGATTCATGAGACTGGGGTTCTCCACCTGATTTGTCTTTGGCTTGATTCTAAGTCAGCTTGGCCAGATGTATTTATAACATTTAAACATAATAAAACGGGCCATTTGTGAAGCTGAAATAACCTTGTAAATTGCAAACTGTGTATTATAAAAAAAGTGACATATTAGCCCTCAGGAAATCTCAAAGTTCGTCAGACCTGGCCTGAACCTTCCCTATTGGAATTCCGAAGTGTACGCTTGAGATTAAATTGACAACGATCCTCAAAGCCGTTTGCTTAAGGCAGGACCTTAGGTCGGAGATTGGCAGTGGTTATTTCCTAATGCACACGCCGTGGACATCTCTCTTCTTGCTGGAAGTAATGGAGTCAAATGCTGACACACACAAAGTGTCACACCGTAATTGAATAGAGAATTAAAGAGGGATAAAGAATGACAGCGAGAGGCGATGGAGCCAGAGAAAAGGTCACAAATTGTCTCAAAGCAGAGAGTCTATCGCACAGCGTTTAATAATCAGTGCAATTTATAAGTCTGCTACCCTCTTTTGTCAAACTTGAAAGTTTTTAATCTGAATCATGGCCTGTCTTTCTTGTTAGAACACTGCATTCCAAATGTCAAAGAATAACATTTTCTATTGCATGCTTTTGAGTCACAAATGCTAAGAAATGTGAATTTGGATACATAAAAACACGTGTGAGACCAATAATATTTCCCTCAAATGTTGTTGCTATAGCCTTAGAGAGTCATTTGAACAAACAGTTTCATAATGAAAGTTGTTGCCGACTTGCACATTCCCAGCATGCATTGCAGCAGGAATAAACTGTGTGGATTGCATTGTGATGCATCATTTTGTCTTTTGCTGACATTATGCTGTTGAGGTGTATTGATTGTCAGCATTATTTTAGTCTTGCGTAGTCAGACGCTTGACCTGTGGCATAAGATCAGGACCTGATCCTCAACTGTTGCAACTTTTTGCTGTGTCCGAAATCACATACTGAGTAGTAGACCTACATTTGGTTTCAAACTTACTTCGCAACTGTTAAAAAAGTATGTTCTAAATAGTATGAATGTGTGTAGTATGAATTTAATTCGGATGTACTACATCCGCCATGTTGTCATTGTCTTGTGAGTTATGGCATCAGTCGCGTTACTTCACCTCCATTCACAAATCCTCTCCCATGGCCTCATGGGACAGTAAAGTGCTCATCGAATGCACACTTCAGAGTCTCTCCGGAAGTGGTAGGCCATCCAGGTACTTTCCACCTGTTTAATGAATACTATGAATTCGGACATACTCAACTCACACACTGTTTTTCACCTACTTTATAGCATGGATGTTGGCATATTCGGACACAGCGAAGAACTTCCAACTTCAGCAGGAAGTGACTGTCTGATTGACATTTAAAGTGACCAACCACAGTTTGTTTGTTTTTAAGGGGTGGGTTTAAGGAATATATATATAAAGTATTTATCTAGAGGCATTTAGGGACAGGTTTAAATGAAATATATATTTCATTAAACACGGCCCTATAGGCAAACAAACAAACTGTGGTTTGTCGCTTTAAATGTTAGTCCGACAGTCTCACCGTAAAATATATGTGTTGTTCATTTCTGACTGATAGAAAAAAGAAAGTTGGCAGTCAATCAGATTATAACTTGCTACCGTTATGGATTTTTGTGTGAGGTTTTTTTATGCAGTTTTTACGTGCATCTAAACGTAACTATTTCATATAATATTAATAAATATTTGCCTTGATATGCTCTTCCTCACAGTTTTAAATTTCTGTCATACACATAATTGATGACATTTAAAAATATGAACACTAAATTTGTTTCTGAAGTTTATAAGTCATCCAGTGCAAAAAAGCTTAAAGGACAAGTTCGGTATTTTACACTTAAAGCCCTGTTTACAGATCGTATCTGATGAAATAGAACGGTTAAGATTAAAATTTGGACACATGCTGCTGTCCCGAGAATTTTAGGTTTATTTCGCTTCCCCCCCCCCCACCCCCACAATGGTTGTCTATATGCACTGGAAGATTCCGACCTAAAAACACATTAAACTTTCGTTTACAAAGACGTGAAACTCACCGAGTGGTCAGGGGTGTTCACTGATATGTTCCCTCAAAAATTGCTGAAAAAGATGCATTCCAACAGGTTTTATCGTAGTTTTTGTCCAACTCCATTGACTTAATAGGACGTGCTGTGAGACCGCAGCACCTTTACGGTATTACTCCGCCGCTTCTTCTTCTGCTTCTTCTGTGTATTCAATGAAATGCCCGTGGTTTGCTTGCAATTGGCAAAGGTGCATTATCGCCACCGACTGGGCTGGAGTGTCTATTATTCAAGCTCTCAACGGAAGAATCACGGGTGTGACGCGTTTGGCAAAATAGGTCCATAAAAGCGAAATAAACCTAAAATTCTCGGGACAGGAGCATGTGTCCAAATTTTTATCTTAACCGTTCTATTTCATCAGATACGATCTGTAAACAGGGCTTTAAGTGTAAAATACCGAACTTGTCCTTTAACATAATTAAAAACGCATCACGTTTCTCAGCATTGATGTATACAGTAACTGTTCCCAATTTCATTTTATAGTGCATTTTATTATGTTGCATTTACATGTGTTGTGCGAAAGAAGATGCAGCTGTTTCATGAGTTTGTGTGAGTGGGCAAGTAAAGCGGAAAGAAAATGATATGTACATATGTAAATGTGGCCATGTGAGTGCTGATATGAGATGTTTTTCCTGTAAACACACTGCTGTGGAATTGTAGGAGCAACCTAGCAGCTGTCTGTTGGCCTCCCACGTGGGGTTGGCACGCACATCACTAAGTCTTTCATCGCTGTCAATATGCCTCTTATTCACCATTTACACAATAAGCTTTCGGCAGCATCCCATATTACACATAAAGTGCTGATGGACTGCCGTATGCTTCACATGGATCTGGAAGTGTAATCAATGTGTGTGTTACAACCACTTGAGCTATTTAAGGTCTGAATCAGCTGACATGAGCTTCTCTTAAAAACAACAAGACTAATTCAATAGAGACACAGGTAAACCTAAGTGTTAATTTGCCTCAAGTGAGATTATAAAGTCTTTCTAGCCTCAATATTCCATTGATTTTACATGCCGCCAGACAAAACAGCTGTGTCCTCTTATGGCCTGTGAAATGGATGCTCTTTTTGCCTTGAGGTGGATCTGGATGTGTGCCGTCTGTGTATTGCAATGCTTTATACAGCGTGGTTCAATTGTTTCAATTGTCTTTGTCCATATAATTTTAATTATAAATAAATGTTCATAATAATTTGTTTTCATTACTAAGTAATGGGTTTGTTAACAAAGACTGAAATAAAAACTACATGAAAATAAAAATATAAATGGAAAAAAACTTTAACTAAAATATTTTGTTTTAATGGGCAAAAATTATTTTAAGCTTTAGTTTTTGATATATAGTATATTATAAAGCTTGAAACCTTTCAAATCTACCTGCATTAAACATACCCCTATAACAGTAGAGTGTCCTGAGAAATTTCATTTGAAATTTTGAAATTATACTAGTCAGTGCATTAACTTTGGCAGCCACACTATAACCAAAATAAAAGATAGAAAGCTCTGAAAAAATTAAAACCAACATTGACAGATTGAAAACTTGTCCATAAGGGGTCATGGTGATGGATAAAATATGAGATCGGAAGAAAAATGATTATTTATTTGCTTTTGCTTTCACTCAAACTTTTGTGTTCCCAGAGAATCCTTGAACTCGCTCACTTAAGCATTTACTGCAAAAGTTTTGTGAGCCAATGTTGTTTTGTACCACTGAGATATCATTATAGTTGTTATTAATATTTTGAATTCATTTTTATTTTCCATTAAAAAGGTCTTGTGCGTTTTGCCCTTATTACCTAAACTTGTCAACAAGGCTACATTAAGTGAATGCGAGTGCATTAGCAGGTAGTTGTGAATAACAGGTGTTTATATGAGATGAGGACATTGCTGCAGCCGCTGATGAGGCTGAAACCAGCATATCCAGTGCAAGTAGGCTTTGACCTTTTTAGGCTTTAATTATATGAAACATTATTTTATTTATGCGTTATATTGAAGAGAGCTTTTGAAGGATATTGGTTAACTTTTACCATTTTTGAGCACTTGAGCTTAACTGAGACTTGAGTCTTTGTAGACGGATAAGAGGCTCTTGTGTCGATTGCAATATTGAGGAGTTCAGTTTTTTATGAATAAACGTGATAGTTCTCCTCACAAATCAACTGTTTTTTGTTTTTTAATTGGCATGTCTCTTAGGTGTCAAGGACTAGTGCATCTTTGAGCCTATAAGTGCTGTTAAAATCAGATACTCTAAGACTTACTCAAGTGGTATTGTGACTTGTAATGGAGTCATGTTTGCTGTAAGGTGTTTGTACTTTTACTTACAAGTATGGTTTTCATGTACTCTTTACACCTCTGATTGAAAAAAAATAAATACACAATTCTTTACCCTTCACCATGTCCCTTTTGGGGCTATGTAAAAATTGAGAAAAACGAAATGAAAAATAATTCTAACAAATTAACAAAAAATAAATAAAATGGCAATAAAAAAATTTATAAAAAAAAAATCAAAACTGTTATGACTCCCATTGCAACAACATCTCAGTCAACCCAACAGTCATTCCTCGCAAAGACTATTCTTTGTTATTGTTATGCTGTGGAAGTGACTGCTCCACTCGCCTGAACTGCTTTTCTATATTAGTTATTAATGCTTGAATTCTTGCCAGAATCTTTATTAGACTGAACGTGCTGTCTTGGCTGAGAATATGATATATCATCAGTGACAGAGCTTTACATGATTATCATATCCGAGCCCTGATCTGCAAAACAGGATCTGGGTCTCTTGCATCCTCAGGGAGTACAGTACTTCCTCGCAATTGGCCCCTGATCCAAGGGCAGGGGCCATGGCGTGGAGACCGCTGTAATGAGTCTCCACTCTCCTTCCTCAAGGGGACAGCACTTCACTTTATCCTTTCCGCTTCTCCTTTCAGCTGGTCCTGCGGAGGCAAACTGAAAGAGGAGGAGGAGGAGAGATAATGGAGACTATTCAATGGAGGAGAGAAGCAGCCACTTTTTTTTTTAAATGGCTGTGTCAAATGCCACGTTCTCTCTCTCTCTCTCTCTCTCTCTCTCTCTCTCTCTCTCTCTCTCTCTCTCTCTCTCTCTCTCTCTCTCTCTCTCTCTCTCTCTCTCTCTCTCTCTCTCTCTCTCTCTCTTTTTCCTCAGGGGGGGACTGCATGTGTCCAGAGAGAACTGTAGCTCTGCCGCAGTATAAAAGCCTTGTGTGTATGTGTGAGCCAAGGTGATTCTGTTTGTGGGTGTCTTTATTTGTGCTAGGATTTGTATTGTCACAGACATTTCTATGACAATTTCTGTCCTGATTTGAGCTGTAATGTCTTCTTTGCCTGGCTATTTTTATACCTGCGTTGGGAGGCTGAAGTCAGCTGGCTTTAGCCTCACTAAAAAGCTAATGAAGTCTAGAGAGGATGACTTAGTCTCTTTAATGGCATAGTCTCACAGGAACAATGTTCAGGTCTTTGACCCACCGGCTATGGCTAGACCACCTTGCATCAATTACATTGATGTCAAGACTGCATTGCAATTCAATTTGTCAAATGAAAAAAATAACTAATTAAGGCTGTTTCCACAAATTAAGTCCAAAATAGGACTTGAAACTCAAGTCTTTTTTTCTTTTCAGCAAAGTGCCATTGAAAGGTGAGAGCTTAAAGGAGTCTGTCCACCTCACGTGATTAGACTAAATGTTATATGTGCTGTTTTATTTGATATTTAGTAAAATTTTTTTTTTTTTTGCAGTCACACATCTACAAAAACTACAAATGTAGTTTAAAACCATAATTTGTTAAATAGGTTAATTTAGCAGATTAAACCACCACATGTTAGTTTTAGTTTTTGATAAATAAAAGAAAATATATGGATATACACTACTGTTCAAAGGTTAGGGACCAGTACATTTATTTTAAAAATAAATTAATACTTTTGTTCAGCAAGGATGCAATAGAACTGATCAAAAGTGACAGTAAAGCCTTATAATGATACAAAGATTTCTATTTCAAATATATGTTATTTGAAAATGTATTTTCATCAAAAAATTCTGGAAAAAAAGGCATTGCAGTTTCCACAAAAAAATATTAAGCAGCACAACTGTTTTCAACATTGGTAATAATAAATCGACATATTAGAATGATTTTTGAAGGATCATGTGAAGACTGGAGTAATGATTCTGAAAATTCAGCTTTGCCATCACAAGAATGAATTACTTTTAAAAATGTAATAAAATAGAAAACAGTCAAAATTGTCATAACATACTGTTCTTACTGAATTTTTTATTAAATAAATACAGCCATGATGAGCATAAGATAATTCTTTAAAAAACACATTAACCACAGTTACAACATCTACCAGCAGGGGGCTAATAGTGTCATGGGTCCCAACTATGCAGAAATTCTATTCTGTTCTTAAAAATTATGCTTCTGAGAGTTTAGGCTTTCAGGAAAGCATCTACAAATTACTCATTTAAAGGGATAGTTCCCTTTGAAATACATTTTTGGTATGTTTTAGCTTACCTCAAGGGCATCCAAGATGTAGGTGTCTTTTTTTCCGCAGTAGTTTCAATTTTTATATTTTTAGGTCAAACCGTTCTTGTCTGTCAGTCATATAATGCAGGTCTATGGTCATTATCTCAAAACACAAGCACAGAGTCCAAATTAAAACAATTCCCCGTCGTCCAAATTAAACAATTCCCCATCGTAAGTACACATTGATGGCCTAAGACACGAAACGAGCGGTTTGTGTGAGAAAACGAACAGTATTTATATCGTTTTTACCTCTTATACGCAGACATGTCCGAGTGATCTGATCTGACGTGTACGCAGACTGGTGCATAGATATATAAACACTAGATGTCGCCTTGTCTACGGCAGTTCATTGGAATGAATGTCTTTAAGGCGACATCTAGTGTATATATCTATGCACCAGTCTGCGTACAGATCAGATCACTTCGACATGGCTGCGTATAAGAGGTAAAAACGATATAAATACTGTTCGTTTTCTCACACAAACCGCTCGTTTCGTGTCTTAGGCCATCAATGTGTACTTACGATGGGGAATTGTTTAATTTGGACGACGGGGAATTGTTTTAATTTGGACTCTGTGCTTGTGTTTTGAGATAATGACCATAGACCTGCATTATATGACTGACAGACAAGAACGGTTTGATCTAAAAATATAAAAATTGAAACTACTGCGGAAAAAAAGACACCTACATCTTGGATGCCCTTGAGGTAAGCTAAAACATACCAAAAATTAATTTCAAAGTGAACTATCCCTTTAAACTGTTTTTGCTGTTCAAATATTTTGTCTCATCCTGAATCACTACGTTACACCTATAATAAGTGTTTATATTTTGACTATTTTAGACTGGTTCGGGTCGGCACTGCTCCAAAGTTGCCCAGTACCTGCGTGACTCGTCATAGACATAAATAGAGAGAAGTAGCTCCGGCTACAATGATACACATGCAGTTTTCTTTATTAACTGCTAGAGCGGCAAAATTTACATAACCATTTAAAGCACTGGTCTCAAACTCAGTTCCTGGAGGGCCACAGCTCTACACAGTTTTGCTCCATCCATAATTAAACCCAGCTAATCAAGGTCTTCAGGATTACTAGAAGCTTCCAAGCAGGTATTAGTTGGAGCTGGTTGGGGCTAAACTCTGCAAGGCTATGGCCCTCCAGGAACTGAGTGTGAGACCACTGATTTAAAGTGTTTTTTTATTTTTAAATTCCATTCATTTCATAAAGCTGGTTTAACTGAAGTGCAATAAAAACCAGCACACAAACTGTTTTTTAACTGGAGACATGAATCTCTGAACTATACCCAACCA
This sequence comes from Leuciscus leuciscus, assembly GCF_965113295.1. Taxonomy (NCBI): domain Eukaryota; kingdom Metazoa; phylum Chordata; class Actinopteri; order Cypriniformes; family Leuciscidae; genus Leuciscus; species Leuciscus leuciscus. The sequence continues at coordinate 26,056,900 of NC_138743.1, read as the reverse complement.
TGTATTAAGATAATAATATGAACACTAAATATACATACTGTAATAGTTATTTAGGCACAGTAATAAATGTGTCCTTCTGCCTTCTCTTATTTTTCAATGCAGAGACAAGTTTCTTGTTGGGGAATGCGCAAATCGTGGAGTGGCCTATAGTTTACAGTAATGACGGATTCTGCAAGCTCTCTGGTTACCACAGGGCAGAGGTCATGCAGAAGAGTAGCACCTGCAGGTGAGTCCCTCTCCCAAATGTCTACTTTTACCCTGTCTTTATTCTTTAGTCAAGGACAGACAGTGAAAGATACATTTATATTCGCAAGGCATGCAGGATTCAAAAACGCATTAGTGTGCATCATAACTAAATGATGTGTTTTTACAGAATTAAATTGCTTTGAATATGGAAAGGAAGCCTCACACACTTTTCCAGAGAGATTATGCTTGCATACCTGAAGCTAAATCTATTAAACTGATGCAGTGCAGAATGTGAAGTAGTGGAAAGACAGGAAGGACAGAGTTTGATTGTTTTGTTTTGTTGATTTATTTCTCAAGTGAGTACTAACCTCTCTATTCCTGCCAGTTTCACTCATCGCTCATGTTACTCGAATGATTTGGTGAAGTGTTAGAGACAGAAGTGTCATTTTCTCACTCTGCTTGAGTTAGCAAAGCTGCTACAGCATACTTCTCACATCAGTTCAGCTGCGTTAAGCCATAGTAGAATCTACTTGCGCCATTTAGCCACTCAGAGAGCACATTTCTCCTGAGCTATCACTGAACACCTTGTTAGCGCTAAATAAGCTCAGTAAGGTGCCAATCATCGGAGCAGAAATAGAAATACCAACTACAGTGATTTGGCTCTGCCTACATACAGTGATATGGATCTGCCTACAGTCTGTGATAAGACTCCAGATTGACTCAAGGATTCAATGGGAATTTTAGAGGTAGAATTGGCACAAGCCTTTGTCAGCTAAAGCAATAAGAGTGAAGATTTGATACTAAAAATCTTTGAGTAGCTTATAGCCACAAAACTCAAATGCACCATAAATCTCTGTATTTTTGGTTTTATGGAAGCTGAAGTGATAATAAGATACAAAGCAAATCTTTTAAAGGAAATTTCTGGGGAATTCAGTGCATGCTAAAGAAGTTGCAAAGTCTTCCAGTCCTGATTGTTGTAATTTGCTAAAATCACTATTTTGGTAAAACAAATGTGAGTTTAATGTTTTATCTAATATATAATATATATCATGAAAATGATCCACCCCACATTCTCACATCTTCAGCTTTGCCAATGTCTATTGAATATTTTTTGTCTTCCAATAAATATATTTTTTGTAAATTTAAATATTTAGTCAAATGATAATTTAAGCAATTTGATGTATGCCTTATGTCTCATTTGTTATCATTAAATTGTATTATCCCAAAGTCTGAAACTATGATGCTTCCAGTTGGCATTTAATGCAATTTATTTTGTATTCAAAATGATATAATAAGCATATAAATTTCATTGAAAAGTTGAATTGGAAAATGTTTTGTGTGTGTGTGTGTGTATTTCTCCCTTTAATGACATTATTTGCTTATTTGATAAGCAAGAATTTTAATGATTTTTTAAATTCATTTTATGTTTCCTATAACCGATCATATTTTTCCAGGCTAAAATCATATTTTGAATGCTAGATTTTCAAATATGATTTCAGACTTTTAAACTCAAATGTTCACAGACACCTTATTCGCACAGTTTGCAAGAACTTTAAACCCATATCTTGTCCTTGTTTTTGCTTCTGTTTGAAACTTGTCTGAACAAGGGCTTCGTATCTACTGTTTGACCAGCCTCCATAAGTTAAATAGAGTGGCTGCAGTAACTGACAGCCCGTGTCATCAGCCTCTCCCCTTGTGCACACTCTGTGAATTAACTGACAGTGAAAGACAAGGTAGAGTTTATCGAGCGGATGTGTGTGCCACACAGGTGTGTGCGCTCCCCTAACTCTCTTTTTCTGCTCTCTTTGTCTCGCTCATTTTCATCACCTGCTTCTCCCTTTCCCACCCACTTCTCGCACTCTCACAACCTTTTTTTGACTTGTACTCTTATGTCTCTCTGTCCCTCCCGGCAGTTTCATGTACGGCGAGCTGACAGACAAGAAGACAATAGACAAAGTCAGACAGACCTTCGATAACTATGAATCCAATTGCTTTGAAGTGCTGCTGTATAAGAAGAACAGTGAGTATTCCCAGCTATGATTGTTTGCTGTCCTTGCTGCATCTAGCAGAAGATTGAAAGTGCAGAGATGCAGTTGTGCTCTATATAAGAAGCTGAATTCCAGAAATAAATGAAAATTACTTGAGAAAATGGCTTAAGACAAAGTTTATATATATATTAAAATATTTAAAGTTTTAGCCATTCATGTGGATGCATTCATGTGGATTTGAGTACCGGTTGCAATGAGCCTATCATAGTGATGTGGAGGCACTACCTTCTCATTGAAGCATTGCATGTCGTTTGGAAATTAAACACATGTTATAATTAATGACAGTGGTGATGATTTACCTTGGATACAAGCGTGCAGCGTAGTCGTACATAGTGAGTACTATCAGAGCGGATAATGAATGGTCCACAATCTGCTGTCTCCCCAAGAGTCAGTTTTCAAGCAGCAGAATGCCGTCCTCATGCGACGCACATACAGTAAACCCAAGCAATTCCCTCTTCTATGCATAATCAAAAGATTTAAAAACATAATATATTGACCCCCATCATGTTTTCTATCATGCGCCGTGCATGTTGGTGATGACGTGAGATGAACACAATTGCACAAGGGTTCGAAAGAATCAAATTGAAGCTGTATCCCAATTCAGAGGCTGCATCCTTCGAAGGCGCGAACGGTCTAGCCAACCGTCCAAAAAAAAAAAAAAAAAAAAAAAACGTGTTCACAAACTGTCTAAATATGTTCATCTTGGTCCATTTCTGTATATAATAAAGAGTATAAACTATATAAAACCACTTCTTAGTAGGATATAAGTCAGTTTCTCTGCAATGTTTCTCAAAAGAATCCTGTCATCACTGGCGCACAATGAATTCTGAGGTAAGCAAGGCTGCAAAGGATCCATCTGTTGTATCATACATTGCCCAGGAAACGAAGGACACATTTCAAGCCACATTTGAAGGAGCCTTCGAATTGAGACAGCCTTCATCACACGCAGGCTTGCCTTCAAGTGTCTTTGATGCAGCCTCTGAACTGGGACGCAGCTTTGAGTGTGAAACCTGACCAACGCTGCAGGGGCCGCCGGGAACAATCGCACTCAGACCACAGCAAACGTGACCAGTGTGAAAGCCTCCTTAAAGTCATTGAACAGCGTTTAAACTTTAAAAATTGCATTATATAAACTTTATTTTCATGGATCTGCCTGGGTAGGTGGGCAAGCTGGCAATCGTAGCTCCGCCCCTGAGCTAAAAGCAGGCAAAAGATGTCATTCTGAAACTTTTCTCGCAAAAAAAGGTGTCCTACTAAAAATGGGTATGGGCATTTTAGCCGTTTTGTCGAGTACTCGGGGTAGGCTTATATACTTAAAAAAATTTTTTTTTTATATTCGTCACGCGGACGTTTGTTTATTAGGCTACATCGCGTTATGTTTTTATTTTATTTGTATTTTTTTTATTGCGATGCGGCCCGCTTTCTGTTTCCGCCAGGCTTGCTTGCAATCAGTGTTGCATGTTTAGTATGCAATAAGAAGTTAAAATATTATTTTAAAGACTGAAAAACCTGCGTTCTGTTTTATTAAGTTGCATGCCGTTTAGCTGATAAGGATAGAACACACACTCGTACACACACACACACACACACTCACTCGGTATTCTATCCTTATCTAGATTCTGTGAAAGTCAAGTAATTTATGATCATGACTGACTGATTATCGTCTACTCTGACCATCCCTAAAAACCCAACGTATTTGCTGAATTATTTGACCATTTACACCTTGAGGCATCTTGCATTGTGGGCACAATTGCATCCTCTCTGCACTTGAATGTCTGTAATGCAGTTACTTTGAAGATATATCACCTCATGTTGCCTCTGAAAGATAAAGCTGCCCTGTTAAGCTTAAATGTAATGACCCATTAGGCACAAGAGTTACATAGTATATTTCTCATATGGGTGAACTGAGGACCTTGGTCTCATTGATCTTTGTGTCTCCTTTTTTTCTCAAATCCTGTCTTTCTCTTGCCATCTTTATTTGCCACCATTATCTCATAATTTATTCCTCTCCTTCCCTTCTTTTAACCACTATGTCACTTTCACTTTCCCTCACTATTCTCATCGTTTTCATCATGTCTTTTATCTTCTTGGTCATGACTTCTTTTAAACCCTCTATTTGCTTCTTACCACTTTTCATCCTTTCCTTTCATCCTGCTTTCTCTCCTCTCTCATTGCGTTCACCCGGTGCTGTCAGGAACCCCCGTGTGGCTCTACATGCAGGTGGCCCCCATCAGGAATGAGAATGATAAGGTGGTCCTGTTCCTCTGCACTTTTAAGGATATCACTGTCTTCAAGCAGCCCATTGAAGATGAGACCACCAGAGGTAAGGACTCTAAACCTCATCTTAATTGTAGAATTTTGCTGATTGTTTGTTGTAGAAATTGCATCAGCACACCAAAAAACTTGATTTGATATTTTTTTCTTACTTGAATTTGACTTTTCTCTTGAATGAAATGATGCAACTCATTTATGTCAAATGGTTGCATACATGTAATGTGGATGATCAATGATATTTTATTAGACTACAATTTAAATGTCAACATCCCTTCAAAATTGTCAGTTTGTCTTATACACAACACTCTACAAAAACATATTTTAATAATTAAACATTTTAGATTTTTAAATAATTGTATTTGTATTGTTCTCTTGTTTTCATGTAAACAATATTCTTAAAACAAGATTAAATCTACATGGGAAGCAATACTTTTTGATTTCAGAGAATATATCTTGAATTAAGTTTATTTTTCATAACCTGTTAACAAATTTCTTTATTTAAATTACTTGATTTAATGATTGATTATTTATTTATTTGTTTATTTTATTTTTAAACGTATAAGTTAAAGTATAGCTCACAAAAAATTTGAGGTTTAAATAAAAAAGTCCCTAATATCTTACAATATAATATTTCTAATAAATATCCCTAATATTTTATACAATATTTCAAGTAGATTGATCTTATTTTAAATATGTTTAGATATTTTTACTGAAAAAAAGACAAAACTTCTGATTAAGGTTAGTTGAATGCAGTGATGAGGCCAGACATTTTAAAGGTGAGTGGACCTTGTTGAAATATGGTGTAGAAAATGCCTACTCTTAAATTACATCATTGTACAATACATGGAATAAAAATAATTTGACAATTAAGATTAGTTAAATGTGATTTATTGTCAGCCAACAGTTTCATGAAAACATCAGAATCCATTTATACATAAAATAACCAATGAACATAATAAGAACAATAAACAAAAATAATCATTGAAGGAGTGTGTGTAAGGCTTAGGGTGCGTCTCAATCTGATCCCTAGCTTCCCTAGGTTGTGAATCAGTATATTGTGTACATTAATTTGGGCTCTGGTAAGGACAGTAAGGACCCTGGCTCACTACACATTGGGACACTGATGACTCTATTTCCAGTGACATGAAAACATATTCTACAACATCACAACTAGTATTTACGTATGAACATCAGAACAACTTTCTGACATTATGTTTTAATGTTATTTAAAGTACATTATGATAAATGCTTTCCTTGTTACATATATGTGCAACATTTCAGCCTTTGATAAATTATAAATATTAGCTAGATTATGTTCAATTACCTGTCTAGCGATGAATGTTTATGCTGAAATGTAATTAAATAATGGTTTGTATTTTAAAAGAAATCTTTCGAGTGTCATTATGTGAAGTGAGTTGGCGCACATGATTTATGTTTCGCGCTTCGATGCTCAATGCTTCGTGGTTTTCATGGTGCATTGTGGGACTTTTTAGGGAGCAAACGTTTTAATGCACTGGGAAGATTTTGCGATTTAGAGAGCCCTTAAAAAGGCCCTGACAGGCCCTTAATCAGTGCCCTGACTACTGAACTAGGGAGCTGATTGAGACGCACCCTTAGTCTTCCCCTGGCCACGGGCTTGAGACTAGCATGGAATTTTCTCACTCAAACCACTGCCTGCTGTTGCTTTTGATTGCTTTTAGAAGGAAAAGCTGCTCATAACTGCTGGTCTAAGATCAGTTTTCACCGTAGCACATTGGCGATTTGGCAAAAGATCCCTTGTGTATTAGTGTTTGCATTTTGGAGAGCATCATATGTTTCTATTTACAATGTAGACAGCTTTATTGATTATAACGAAACTTCATGATATCGCGTCATCGCCCCTAAAATGTCACCTGAAAAAGGCGACGTATAACCAATTCAGAATTTGAATGCATCTTTTGTATTTCATGCTTGACCAGCAGCCACGTACACGCTGCAAAATTTTGGGAGTGACATTTCCTTAATTCATGTATATTCATGTAATTGTCTCATTTGATTGGGTGGAACAGACTGTCAATCTGAGTGTGCCAGTGCCACCCTGGTCCTTATAAAACCTTGCCACAAGTTGGACTAGTGCATGGTAGTTTAATGAGATTGACAAGCTGTCACTTTAGGTTGGAGAGTGCTGCTTATGGGCAGAACTGCAGTCAGCCGTAGAGCGCTCCTTGTATATATGTGCATTTATGATTGATGGGCATTGTCAGATCCCACTTTTTCCTCCATTTACTCTCTCTTTCTGCTTTTCTCTCTCTCAATCTCTTATAAACCAGTGGCTATTTTCCTTGTCAGCTTGTGCCACTGCTAAACTGAAGCACTTGTCCTTTGACAGTGATCCTAGCCCACACAGGAGCTCTTTAAAGACACATACACACAAACACAGACACACACACACACACACACACACACACACAGGTATATATATATATATATATATGGAATTTCCCCTCAGAGACTTGATAGCAGCTGCTGTCACTTTATGGCAGTGCACCTGTGCCCAGCTGAGTCTCTTGTCAGTGGGTGTGTACAGAGCGACAGGAAGTGGCATTAAAGTTCAGTGAATATCACTACATGGATAGCCAATCAGATGGATAAACCCTCCAATGCATAAGCAGTGGTGAAATGAAACCTCTCTGCAGTTATTGACTTCTGTGATAGGCAGCATAGTCATAGTCTAGCTATAGTGCTTGCATCATAATATACTTGCTTTGGCAATTGCAGTCACATGGTATATTAAAATGCATAGGCGTAATTTGCAGGTGGGACATGTCCCCACAACTTTTTCTCAGGGTCGATATTGTCCCCACGACTTTTTGAAACAGTTTGAGGCACGGATGAATACAAAAAAATAAAACATCTCCAGTTAAATAGCAGAGCATTAATTTAGTTAGTTATTAAATAGAGACGATTTAGTGCATAAATGTGTTGTTTTTGAAAATATGCAGAGAGAGTGATTGTTGCCGCTGCTATCAGTGGCGCGGATACAGTGTCTTCACACGGTGCTTCAATCTATCACTTGACGCCGTTGCGGAGACTCTATATTTGTTCCAGTGAAATCACAAAACAAAATGCACACAAACGTGTCCCTGCTTGATATACACTTTAACCACTTATGAACATATTCGGTTTTGATAAAAAAAAATAAAAAAAAATATACGAGTGCGGATTAGAACCCGTAACCTCTGACACGCTTGGCAAAAGTTCTAACCACCAGACCATTACAGTATACAAGAAAAAATAGCGGATCTATGGATTTATTTAACAATATATATTAGTAGATTTCAATAAAAGACAAATTAAACCCAATGTAACATTACTATTACAATTTTTTTTCGATTGCTAAATGACAGTGGGCACAACTGGAGTCACATGTGCAAAACTCTAACTACAGTCTGCACAGCAGCAGTTCATGTGGACCAAACTCTAGTTCGTTTTTCATTGCTTGAACACAGTTTTCAAAACTCTACACACTTATCCCATGACTTTAACCACAACCTGCACAACACTGTGGATTTACAACACTTTGTTCAAATGCTAACACACTGCTGTCAAAACTATGAACCACACATTCAAAACAGAATAGATTTCAGCCTTGTGCCTTTCAAACACTGATGAGTGCAGTTTCAGCTGAAAGGCTAAGCAAGGGTCTTGTTTTAGACTTGTTTGTGAACACACACACACACATATATATATAGGTAGAGCTCAGAAAGACTAATTTTGGAAATGGAACAAGGAAGACGGGTTGGTGGAGGGAGAAGGGTGGCAGGGAGAGGGCGGATGCGTGCCGGATGTGAGGACACGAGTCCAGAGGACTGCCAGGAATGGATAAGGCACTCCAGAAGGTTCTTCCCCAGGTGCATGGCAAGAGAGAACATTAGATGTGATGTTGATGTAAACCTGTGGCCTGATGCTAGAGAGAGGCAGGATTAGCCCCTCAATTATTTGTTCGAATTACAGTATGTACTTTTAGTTTCTACCTTTTTTTTCTCATTACTGTAATTCCGTAAATTACTACTATTGAAGCAAACTGCTAATTTTCATTTACCTTAAAGAATTGTTATGTTCTAAAAATTTAAATAAATCATGTGAAAGAATTTCACTCTTTTCTTTGAAGAAAATATTACTTTGTATGAAGTCCCTGAAATTGTAAAGTTAGTATTTTCTGTATTGGTGTTTGATGCTAGTGCTTTTCCTCTCAGTGTGTTCTGAGTGACAGTGTGTGTTATCTCAGTGAGGGTTGTGTGTAGTGTTTGGCTGCACTGAGCCTGTTTTGAGCCATGTGTTAAGAGTTGTGTTGCTTGGAGTGAGTTTTGCAGGTGATGTGAACTGTTTAGCTCAGGTGACTGTTGGTAGTGCAGACTGTAGTTAGAGTTTTGCACATGTAGCTCCAGTTGTACCCACTGTCGTTTAGCAATCGAAAAAAACTGTAAAATTGATTAGGCTACTAGATATCGTAGTGTTTTTTTTTGTTTTTTTTTTTAAATTGTTATTGTACCCTGTACCACAAAATCAGTCTTATGTGTATTTTTTTTTAAATTGAGATTTATACATCATCTGAAAGCTGAATACATAATCTTTCCATTGATATTAGGTTTGTTAGGATATGACAATATTTGGCCAAGATACAACTATTTGAAAATCTGGAAACTGAGGGTGCAGAAAAATCTAAATTTTGAGAAAATCGCCTTTAAAGTTGTCCATTTCTATAGGCGATTGTGCTTCATCCACTCACAAAAATATATTTTTTATATATTTAAGGTGGGAAATTTACTAAATATCTTCATGGATCATGATCTTTACTTAATATCCTGATGATTTTTGGCATAAAAGAAAAATCGATAATTTTTACCCATACAATGTTTTGTTGGCTATTGCCACAAATATACCCGTGCTACTTAAGACTGGTTTTGTGATCCAGGGTCACATATATACAATAACCCCCCCACTCACACTCACACCCACCTGTACCACCCACTTTTTAAACAGTGATTTCAGTATGACTGTGGGCTCAACCAATTACTACATACCTTCTCCAAATTGTTTAAAGGGGTGGTATAATGCGCTTTTCACAAGATGTAAAATAAGTCTTTGATGTCCCCAGAGTGTGTATGTGAAGTTTTAGCTCAAAATACCCCACAGATATTTTTATATAGCATGTTAAAGTTGTCACTTTTTGAGGGTGAGCAAAAACGCACCGTTTTTGTGTCTGTCCCTTTAAATGCAAATGAGCTGCTGCTCCCAGCACAGGGGGCGGAGCTTCAAGAGCTTGTGTCCTTTTACCTCACACAGACATGCACTGAAATTTTAAAAACTTTTAGCCTTTTATGTTCAAACCGACATAAAGACGGAGAGACTGGAGAAGAAGTGACAACATGTAGACAACATTTCTGAATGGTTAGTTGGTGAATTTATGTAGCTTATGTGTAGTTATCTTCTAGTCATTGATTAGCATATTCTGTCTTGATAATCTATAAATCGTGTTCTGGGGGCAGGGTTTATGTAAATTTTAGGGTTGGTGATGTCACTAACCTGGGAGGAATGTTGTGTAGTCCCTATCGTTTGTTGTAGTCCTTAAAAGCGATTTGTTTAAAATAAAATATCTCCCTTTGCTTTGAACTTTGAGCGTCAGAACTTTGCAGATGTTGTTTATGCTCAAACAGCAACATTACACACTAACTAAAGTTTGAAAAGTGAAATCATATTCAACCACCCCTTTAACCAAAAACACTACTTGCCTGGCCATATGTATCCTTATGACTGTTATTAAAAATGTATGAATATAGAAAATTATGCATCACAGGTGACTGCACTAACATTCCGTTGACATAGAAGGGCCTCTATTGTGGCCGTGTCGAGAATATGAGCTGCTTATCTCCACACCATACCACTAACTTTATTTAAGCATCTATCAGGCATTCAAATCACCTACAGTGATTACTTTGTAAATGAAGGACTCTTTGCCCTTATCAAAATGTTAATCTATGCCGCTCCTGACCCTTGATGCACTAATAAATATTAACAGCACAATCAGATTATTCATAGCCTGGCACGTCTCCTGAGCTTGTTGTTTGGTAAATATGAGATCTGTTGTTCTAAAGGGGCATTTGTTAAACGTCACACTCCAGGTGTGTATTCAGTATTGCTTCATGAATAGCTCATGTGCACGTACTGATGAGAGAGTGCAGTAGCCAAAAATCACCAAAATGCACCAAATCAGTATATTAGAATGATTTCTGAAGGATCATGTGACACTGAAGACTAGAGTAATGGTGCTGAAAATTCAGCTTTGCCATCACAGCCATAAATTTCCTGTTAAAATATATCAAATATTGTAAACAGTTATTTTAAATTGCAAAAATATTTCCCTTCTGCTGTATCAAAAAACGCAGCTTTGGTGAGCATAAGAGACTTCCTTCAAGAACATTACACATGTTCCAAGTACAACCCCACACTTTTGAACTGTAGTATATTATACACATTATCACCTTAAACATTATCATCTTCTATAATATCAGATTATTAATGTTTATTAATGTTACTAATTTAAAATTATTTAAATAATATGAGGTTGAAGTGAACCTTTAAGCCAGACTTTGCCTTCCGCTGTTGTTTTTTAAGGTAAAGAATTACACGCATTGTGCATAGTTAGTGAAGCTTTTAGTTTTATTTGCATCACAGGAAGTTAGTAATTAGTTGTATAACAGAGATCTTCCCTAGAGCTTCATTCCATGTGACTGTACCACCCCTGGGGAGAAGGATAGAGCTAAAAGCAAGAGTACTGTATGTGTCCATGTATGCTGGGTTCAAAATCCCATCGGAATAGTGTTCCTGTCTGTAAGGCTCTGCTCTGCACTGGTGGTCCAATGAAATATGCAAAGTATATGCATAATAAAGCACCATTTGGCATCAGTTTTACCAATGAACACTGGGTTATTTTGTGTTGACTGTGTATTCGTCCCTAGAGTTTAAATGATTTGTGAATAAATTTAAAGCACAATAGAGTGTGTCCTCTCTCTGAAGACCTCTGACCTATCAGCATGATCACATTGATTGTGACTTACCCAGGGGCACAAACTTCAAATAATAGCAAATAGGGAAGGAAAACGAGGAATGAATATGGGCTCCATGGCAACAGTGAAACCCTTTGATATCCTTCCAGATCTTTCTGTAAGCATCTGATAGTTACCTGGAGAGGATTTTCAGCTCATCAAATGTATACTTTAGGACCTCGGGATTGACAAGAGCATAAATTGAGATCTAGCCAGTAGAAGTTGAAGGGAACATAGTTAGCATTAGCAGCACTCAAAAAGGAAGAAACTGTGTTTATACAGTAGTTAGGTTCAGAGCTATAAATATATATAAAAAACTGCATTCAGAATTAGTTTGTTCATGTGTTTCATTACCTTATTTGCTTAATTCCTTTAGTGAATTGGGCGGCAAAACAATGCCCAATAATTAGCAATATCATGTGCAAATAAATGCTGCTATCAGTGGGTGTGATTCTTAGTGAAATCTCCCTTTAGTCTGTGTTTCCTTGACTGTTGCATGTCTGCAGTCTAGCAGGCACAGTTTGCCACTCTTCTGCCAGATGTGTTGCATTTGGGGAAACATATGCTCCATTGTAGTTTTGGTCTGATAGTGTTCTATTCGGCTGTGATGGCCAAACCGAGACTTCCCTGAGGCTTTGCCATGTGGCCACTCGACACTGGCTACCCAGTGCCGGTTTTCCCCTGTGGAAGGACTATATCTGGAAGACGCCTAAGGTGTCCTATGCAGTGACTCTTTGCCCTTAAACAGCCAGATGGCCTGAACCATCCATTGTTTTTCTCCTTTTCTTCCTTCTGTGTGTGACATTTTTTCCGTCTCTTTCCTTTTCCCCCGTCATAAATCGTTTTCTAAACTTTTTTTTTACAATATTGTCACTATGACAATGGTACACTCTAAACCCTAAAACGACCGAAAAAACCCCCCCAAAACAATGTAAACAACTTTTAATAATACACATTCAGTTACATTAAGTGACCTGGGGTTTTGCTTTATTAAAAGAAAAGGAGGGATGAGTCGAAATTACTTTTTGTGAAAAAAACAAACATTATTCCATAAATGCTTGACTTGTATCGATTTAGTTTAACTTGTAATGAATCCAGAAACTTCTTTTAACTTACATGTAGCCAGTTTGCTCTGACATAAATCTGTTCCCCCCTGAATGGGCTTGAACAGACCAGCGTGCTATTTTCATACATCCTACCAATAAGTGCACACGGCTGATTTCCTCTCCTTATCCCTTCACTGAGTTCATTGTTCATGTGGCCGTGCAGAAAGACTTCCCCTCTATGTCCCTGTTGTAATGAGATAGAGTGGCTGCAAGAGCCCCGATGTGCTCAGACTTACTCTGGCACTGTATTGTTGTGTTTGTACATTCATGAGATGTGACTTAAATGGGTGAGCCGCACTGTTATTAATGTTTTACTTCTTTTCCCACCTTTTAAAAACGTTCCATCCGTCGTGAAAGCAAAAAGAGCATGAATGAGATTAGTGGTTAAAACATGGCAGTTACATTGGAATACACTTTGTAATCACTTGTTAAAGATCTTCTTGTGCAGTACTCAGCTAACTCAACTAACTTTAGGGTTATTGGGCTCAAAAGAAAAAACTTCCCATCAGTCTTTATTAATGAGAAAGCAATAACTTCAAAAGAGGCTCTCCATCGGATGCAACTTCTCCCTTCATGTCATGATGCTTTCATTTTAAAGTCATAAAGAAGCGTATGCCTTTGTGAAGATCCCCAAAGGTTCATAAGTCTCAATGTGAATAGATGAGGAAAGAGTTAGGCTGGTTAAGTTTGTGACATGTTGATGGCATAGACTTTAAAAATGGGATGTGGGTACACAAAATATGGGACTTTATTTGGAAGGAAGAGATGGGGAAGAACAAATTTCACTGGTGTCAGCAATTGATGGAGCCTCAGTGGAAATCAGCATGGGCCATTGCTTTTCGGTTGTGGAGCATGATGCCAGCAGCGCTACTAGTTGTGTGGAAAAGTGTGATTGTGAGTAAAGTAAACAGGAAGAAAGGAAGAGAAGAGGCAAAAAAGTGTTACAAGTTGCTGATACACCATTTGGTGTTCTGTGTGGCAGGATGGACCAAGTTTGCCAGGCTGACCAGGGCATTAACCAATAGCCGGGGTACACTTCAGCAGCTCACGCCTATGAACAAGACTGAGGTCAGCCACAAGCATTCACGACTGGCAGAGGTGAGTGTCACAAAAAAATAAAATAAATCAACCTGTTGGGGACTTTCCATTTACTTTTATACTGATCTAATGACATTTTCTGTCCCTTAAAAATAAACTTGGCCTTTTTTGCATTTTTATATTTTCATTAAAACTGCATTAAGTTTTTTTCCTCGCTTGGACCTTTGAGTGGTCAGGTTTTATGGCTGATTTTCATTACTTTTTGGAGACATCTGGGCCTCACAATGTAGGAAAAACCTGACCCACACACATATAATCTATATGCACATACAAAAAGGTCAGCTGTCTTTGTCTTCAGTTCCACATCGCAGAAATAAAGTCTGACATCATTTCCAGACAAATGATTGTTGACTCAGCTGTCCACTAGCTGCTGAAGTAAGCTTTATGTCTCTAAAACTTGGGTGTATTATATCTTATGGTTCCCTTACAACATGAATGGCCTTTTAATTCATGAGTTACAGTATAGTATATATTCCTTATAGTGCATAATTTTGACAGTGAAAAGACCAGCTTAGACCAGCATAATTTCTTTTTGTAGTGGTTTTGCTGCACTGCAAAAAAAATCCCAGTCTTATTTTCTAGAAAATAAATAAATAAATACAGACATCCTTAATAACAAATCACTTGACTTTATATGGTAAGAATTGATTGAGGTTTAAGGCCCGTTCACACCAAGAATAATAACTTTAATTATAACTATATTAGTGTTCACACCAACAGGCGATAATATTCTGTTTATTGTAGTCATGCACTGCAGTTTGCTGTCTGCCACTTTAAATGCTCCAGCTCTTTTAAGCTGTGTGATTGGCTGTCAATGTTTTTATTGTTCATCAGCTGGAAAAATTTTCTGAAAGTGATTCCAAAGATTTCATTATTCTGTGTTGTTATAGTTGTGATGTTGATATCGCTATTCTCATAACTTTTAGTTTATAGAAATCTTATAGTGATGTGTGAACATTGGTGTGAACAGGCCTTTATGGTTAAATCAGCAAAAAAAAGTATGCAAATAAATGCATCTTGTTTTAAGGATGTTTGCATATGTTTACTTAAAAACAAGGCAAAAATACTGAGGAAAAAATCCAGGTGGGCCCGCATAACATGATATAAACCAGCAAAACTGGATGACTTTCTTTTTTTTAGCAAAGCTGGTTGATAAGGGTAGGCTTTAGTTAAAAAGTTAAGAAACCATGTGGTGACACCAGAACATTAAAATTCCATTCAAAACATATGCTAGTGACTAAAAATCTCAACGTCTGACCCCTTTTTCATCTCTCTCTCTCTCTCTCTCTCTCTCTCTCTCTCTCTCTCTCTCTCTCTCTCTCTCTCTCTCTCTCTCTCTCTCTCTCTCTCTCTCTCTCTCTCATTTTTTTTATTAACTCATTCAGTTTCTGTCTCATTCAGGCTCTTCAGCTGGGCTCTGACATCCTCCCTCAATACAAGCAAGAGGCTCCTAAAACTCCACCTCACATTATATTGCACTACTGCACCTTTAAGACCACTTGGGACTGGGTCATCCTTATCCTCACCTTCTACACGGCCATCATGGTGCCATATAATGTGTCATTTAAGACCAAACAGAACAACCTGGTGTGGTTGGTACTGGACAGCGTGGTGGATGTCATCTTCCTAGTGGATATTGTGTTGAACTTTCATACAACTTTTGTGGGACCTGGAGGAGAGGTCATATCTGACCCAAAGCTCATCCGTATGAACTACTTGAAGACCTGGTTTGTCATAGACCTGCTGTCTTGCCTGCCCTATGACATCATCAATGCCTTTGAAAACGTGGATGAGGTAAGCACATGTTTTTATTAAAGCAATATTAATTGATTATTTAAATACAAATATTAATAATAATAATCATGCACACACGCATACACACACACACACACACACACACACACACACACACACACACACACACACACACACACACACACACACATATATATTCAGCAAGGACATTACATCTATCAAAAGTGACTGTAAAAATAAATAAATAAATAAATAAATAAATAAATAAATAAATAAAATTCAAATCAATGCTGTTCTTTTGAACTTTGCTTTCAAGAATGTTAAAAAAAAATTTTTTTATCATGGTTTCAACAAAAATATTAAGCAGCACAACTGTTTTCACCATTGATAATAAGAAATGTTTCTTGAGCACCAAACCAACATATTTGAATGATTTGACAACATTGACATAATTTCGTCATATGTAACGAATCATTCAATCAAAGGAATCATTAATGGAACTGTTAAGGAATCTTTAAGAGTAATCCGAATCGTTACCAGAAAGGTTAAATTCCTTATGATTCCCATAGTGTATACTCTGATTCACACTCATTTGGAGAGGATGTATGAATGATGTGATTCTGTTTCATCTGCATAGATTTGCTTTTATGTGTTGGTCTCTGCTGTGATAATGACTTAACTAAATACTTTAGCAACTTGAATGATGATTTAACTTTAAGACTTTGAAACAATTTACTCTGTGCATTATGTCTTTCATCCAAATGCCAAACTAAAATCTTTTGTTTACAGTTTATTTGATCAGATGTAACATATCTGATTGTTCTCATGACCAATTATGGTCAATAATATTTCATCTTCTTTGCTTTTATTAGCTTTGGTCTCATGTTAATGAAGTATTCCAATTAAGTTTTCTGTGCTCAGCTCTTCTGTGCTCGCATTAAAACTGATTAAACTAAAGTTGGTTATTTATCTGTGGTTCTTGTTTGTGGTAATTATTGTTTGCACAGGACTTCTCCAGCATACATTTAAATCTCTTACTGAGAAGAAACAAATGCAGCTTTTGTTCTTCTGTCTTTCACTTGCACAAGCGGTGCTGCTCAATGCGTGCTTTTGTGCGTGTCAGTAATGCTTTATTTTTCTCACCGAATGGGATTAGGGTTTTAGTGGACTCCTCCTCAACATTTCTAGTGGCTGAAGCTCTGACATGAAAACTATATCCATTATTGCCATCTCTTTCCGTGTCAGTGGCTGCTCACTGTACTGGGCATTAGCCTACCCACCCAGACAGTTCAGTGATAAGTGAGCTGGTTGAATCCTGGAGTCTGAAGATATTTTGAGAAATGCTTTCAGTGATTTATTTTTTGTTGAATGCTTTGAATGGAATGGAAATATTAAATGGGTTTGGTTACAGACTTTCTTCAAAATATTTTCTTTTGTGTTCCGCAGAAGAAAGAAAGTGATACAGGTTTGGAAAGACATGAGTGATTAAATGATGATCTATCCCTTTACATGTTCTTGAAGTAAATTATAGTGGAGGTTAGGGTTAGTTCCTGGATAAATTACACCTGTGTTTTGGGTGTAAAGCACTTCCAGTGCTCTTTTTGTACTTATTTGGAGTTCTACTAGTGGATCTGCTGGAGATTTTACTCGCCATGCTTTTTAATCTGTCCTGTCTGGAGGCATCAGTCCAGCTAATATTAGAGCGACTGTGGACATTCAGAATAAAATATGATTCTCCTTTAAGCTTCTTTACATTATTCATCTCCATATGCATGGTATGATATATTTATCCAATAAAATACCTATTCAGCTTCCTACTGGTGCCCAGAAGTTCATGGTTGCCCAGGCAACTGGCATCCTCTCCCATTGTGGTGATGTTGTTGGAATGCATTAGTCTGCATCATTGGAACACAATGAAGTTCCAAAACTGGCCTGATCTCAGTGAAGTGTTCCTGTGTCATCTGGGACTGAGCAGGCACTGCTCTGTCACTCTTGATGTTGTTGAAATCTGCATGTACAGGCTGAGTTCAGCTAAGGTTACATCTCAGATACTTATTCTGTAGTTCAAATAGGGGAGATTAAATGTTTGTTTGTGAGGCTGCTTTATTTCCTTAAGCTTAGTGATAATTCTGTGATCAAGAGCATCTCATATTACACTTTTAGTGAGATGGTATTGGACTATACAGCGGGAATGTTTTGGGTATTATGTTCAATAGGTTTTGGGATTTTTTTAGTTTACCATAATTTTAGGAATATAATGAAATCCAAAGAAATACACTTAAGCTTAAAATCAAACAAAATTACAGCCACTTGCGTGTTGTAATCTTTGGAGTGGAAAAGTTAAGATTTCCATACTGTGTTTGCAAGTTTCAGAGCCCATGCTATTCTTACACCTTACGTCATTATCTTGTCAAAAAACAGCCACCAGTTATTAAAAAGTTATGATTTGAGCGTTAAACCCCCGTCCCAGAAACCAATAAGCTGAGGTGAAAAACTTGTAATGTAATATCAAAGACTTATAAAATTTTATTTCATTGAGCAATATGGCAACTCAATACTGCAAAAAATGGTTTCTTGATAAGAAGGAATTTCTTTGAACCTGTGATGCTGTAAATAACCATTTAAGAACCTTTATTATTAATAGTGTGAGGAGATGATCTCTGTCAGCTGACAGCTTTAGAGTAAGTTTTAATAAAGAAGGAAACAGATCAAGATAGATCATTAAAAGGATAGAGAACAGAGGAGAAACAGAATAAAGCAATAAGTCCTGCGAAGCCGTGATTTAGAACAGCTAAGGGGCGTTGTTAGGCACGACGCGGAGCAGAGTTTTTATAAAACAGTTACTCTGTAAAAATATTCATTTTAATATTTATTTTATTCATAAAATAAACACCAGCAACAAAAAATATAACGTTATAACACATTTATTCCTCCGCCAAGCAATGTAGTTCCAAATAGACCGGCAACAACAAAGAATCACAAACGGCAGTTGCGCAGTACTAATGTAATGCGGTCACAGGTTTATGTTTGTTGAAAAATTTACTACGGCTTCGAACCATTCAATCATGCAATATGGTTGATTCTCAACCAATCAGAATCAAGGACCAGAACTATCCGTTTTATAAAATTTGATTGATCAAACTCAAAAGCATTTTATATAAATTTAAGCATTTAAGAATAAAATAAATGTTGAGTAAAACATCATATGCCAATGTGTTTATATTGTGCATACTGAATACATTTACCAGCAGAGACTGTTTATATGAAAGCTGATGGTCTCTTACACAGCTGCTGTTGAAATGTCATACCCAGTTTTTTCAGCTGACCCCCAATGAATTCTGTTTTGTCTCCCAAACCTGAAACAAACCACAATCTCAACAGGACACTTGTTGAGCTGGCAGACGTTAGATGCCCACTGAGCCCTGAAAACCAGAGAGGGTTTTGAGGACGGCAGTGCAATTTTATCAACACTAAAAGTAATAATTAGTATTTCAATAACCAGTAATCTAATAAAAAATATATTTCAAATTTTTATTATTTTTATTATAACAATCATGTTGAAATAATTTAATGCCTTACCCATTGGCAAAAAGGTTTTTGTTTTGTTTTAAGCAGAAAAGTTTGCTAAACCTGGGAAAACAAATTATTAATGGGAAAAGAAAACTATATGCATATAAGTAATGAAAATATAAATTATATTATTTAAGAATCTTGTTTATTAGATTTTAAATTACAAAAATACTGACTGAAAAATTATTTGCTGTTTATTAAATGCTCTTAAATGCCTTTGAAACTTTAGCAAACAGAAAACTTGTGATGTCACTAACAATAAAAAAAATCTGCTCATAATAAAAAAAAAAAAAATCTAAAAAAAATCTGCTCATAATAAAATGCTGCAAAGTGTGTTATAAATATTTGAAGGCACAGGCAGTTGACAAGAGTGCGACTGTCCGTCATGGGGATTGATGTGCAGCTGTCAGATGTTTTCCTATGAGCTGGAGCCTGTTCTGTCTTTGTGTCCCCTGTGGACCACATGTCCCTGTCTATGGCTATTCCGGTCTCTTGACTTGTGTTGTAAAATACTTGCTCTTTTTCTGCACATATTATAGGGATATATTATAAATGAAAATTCTGCCATGTGCTCGCCCTCATCTTGTTCCAAACTTTCTTTCTTTTGTGGAAAATAAAAGGAAATTAAGAAGCTCTTACACTTATGAAGTAGCTCTCCAATGTTTTGTTATATGCCTCAAGACACAAGAACAGATATAGATTTATAAGGAGTATAATCGCACTCCTTTCTTATATACTGTATATATAGTTCTTATGTCTGGAGGCATATAAGAAAACATTATGTATATACACATTTTGGGGCTTGACAGTCACTTGGTCACTGTATAGTTTTTATAGTTTGTGTTGTATGGAAAAGAGCAATATGCACATTCTGATATATATCTTTTAATTTGTTCCACAAAATAAAGCCATATAAGTTTGAAAAAATATGAAGGTGAGTGAGTGATGACAGAATTCTCAAGTGAACTATTCCTTTAATCATTTCACAATATCCATTGTTCAGAAGGTGTATACATCAATTATTGTTACATAACGCTTGTGTTTTTTTAGCATCTTGATTTGCTTACAGCTGCTGTTCTGTACATACTAATTACTTTGACACGTTCAGTGTGCTGCTATCCAGATGTAATATCTGTAAATGGGTCTCTTGAATACTGAAGTCCATCTCTGAGCTTATTATATGCATGCGCCAGTGTAGTTTGGCGTGATGCGAAACGTCTGCCTCTGTCTTTCTGACTTAGGATCCCATTGTAGACCCTTCTGCGGTGGGCCACTTGCCAGCTACAGCCCACTCTTCACGCAACGCCACACGTGCGGAGGACTCTGTGTTGCCTGTAAGTTCGCACTCCTTTCTTGTGTTGTTTATGGCCCTTCTGCACCATTTTCTAATTTGTACTGCAGTTCAGTAACCTCTCCCCTATTCAATGTTGAGCAGAGATGCACTAATGGCTCTCTAATTTATGCTAATGTTGCTCTGAATGCTGCACCCCTTAGTGTGTTTGTTTATCTAAAGTGATTTTAGATGCAAGTCAATTCAAATTAGATGGCGCAAGCTTCATTCTCCATGCCCTGACACACACAACCACACACAACATGTTTCTCCAATAGGCATTAATGTTTCTCTTCCATTATCCCATGTTACATCTATGGGGTCGTCACATCTAACTGAACATTTATGAGCACACATAACCTTCTACTGTTCACACCCTATTCATCTGTTTGGCCTTAAAGACAAAGACAAAAAAAAAAACGTTATGGTTTACTAAATGCTACATAAGCACAGTTGCAAATTAGATATAGACCCTCAAAATGATAAATTACTTGGAAAAGTATCCATTAGGAGCTGCTCTGCCTGGGGAGTTGACTGTGTTGGCAAAATTAGCATCAGTTTTTTTTGCTAGTGTAATAAAAGCCTTAGGTTTTCATGCAATATTGCAGAATGAACACATCTATTTTTACCTTCCTTCCTCCGTGTCGGTGTCTAGGGAAAATTGCTCCTTTCAGGAACATAAAGCATGTTTGAAAATTAGCCTTTTGATTATGTGACGGCTGGAACAAAAAAGCAGAAATCCTCAGTGGAGGAAATGCTAATTAAACCTGTGAGGTACATATCACGGTCACTATTTATAAACAGTTCTGGGCTGACAGTCCAAAGCTGTTGAGGATGCAACAATTAGGTATACTTACTTCTCACCCCCTCATTTTCACTCTGCCAGCTTAAAAAGTGAATTCCATCAAGTGTCTGCAGAGAACGTATTGTTCCATTTTTTTCCTCTGGAAGATAGAATACATTTGACTGAAACATTTAGGATCAATTACAAAGTTCTATACGTGCTTCTGCTCTCTCATGTTTATTCAATATTTAATTCATATTTATTAATGCTTATTAATAAAGTTATTGAATATTTAATTGTCTGGACATCTCAAAATGGGTATCCATTTTTAATTTTCTACATTATAAAGTTGTGACGCCTAAATTCAGTTGTAGCATTTCAAGTCTGCTTTAGTTTTTAGGTGTTTTCTTATTTTATTTTTTAATGCATTATAGTACGGATGTTTAATGTCGGAGATTTATTGGTTATTGGCCATGATATAAATATCTAGTTAAGCCATGAATTCTAGAGTGCGCAGGCACTTTACATGCAGTCAGTAAGCAATCACATCATTACCACATGACATAAGCTGATTGGCCTCTGCTGATCTTGCAACCAATGAGATTGCTTGTTCAACATATCAGAGTTCCTCTAAAACCCTCCATCTCCCCCCGGCTCCACATGCCTAGAGCTGCAAGTTTATTTATGCAGCAACAGCATATCTCACATGCTCACAGCAGCGTGTCTGTGAATCTACCGTACCAGTAGTACTGGTACCAGTCGGTACTAGAAAAAAAAAGGTTAACACTAACAACATTTCTTCAGTAACGGTAGTACTGAGTGCCAGGTATATTTGGTACACGCTGATAGACGCTGCTTTCAAATGCTCTCGTTCTCGTTTGTTTGAGCGCTCTCTGAGTGTCAAAGGTTTCTATTTACACCGTGTTTTTATAAGTTTGAGCATTGTAGCCAATCACAATCATATCTGTTGAGCGCGTGAGCGCAAGTTTGTCCAACTTGAGCTGCGTGTGCGGGAATCCTGTGTAAATACGATGTAAATAAGAAATTCATTGTACAATTAAGACAGCTTTTTTATTATAACGGGTGTTTTCGCGAAAGTACAAAATTCAGTGACCTTGTGATTTAGGGATTGACAGCCTTAGTAATTATAAAGGGATGGCTATGCTCTTGCTTTCTGTTTATTACCCTTTCACAATCTGAATACAAGTTTAGTTTTTTATGCCACTAAGTACACTGCACAGTTTCTGGATTGAAAACTGTATTTTAATGCACGATTGAGTCGGAAACTGCCATGATTGACAGTGATAACCAGTGGACAGGACAAAATTAGAAAAAAAAAGAAAAAAAAATTACCGAAAATTATCGGTTACCGAAATTGGTACAGAGAACTGCAAATATTAACTGGTATTGGTACCGACTACTGAAATTTTGGTAACGTGTCAACCTTGGTAGCATGTCAATACTAGCAGATCTAGTCCACCAAGGCCACATACATTAACATTTCCATATTCATTAACATGCTAAAACTATTTTGAGAGTTGTTATGATTGAAATAAATATAATTATGGCTTAATGATATAATATAAACAATTATCAAAACTATCGCATTGACTAGAATTGTAATATTGGTGTGACCCTAATTTTCAGCTTCACTGGAACAAGTCTTTCATTTTCACTGGGAGTGACTGCGACCACTGGTGATGCTAAGTAATCTAAGCAAAACCTACAACCAGTAAGAGAGTGCAAGCAGTTGTATCATGTGATCTGATTCCTGATACACTTTAATATTGCATTTGTATAGAAACGCCTACTAGCAAACAAACTCCGGTGATTAAACCTCTGTCACTGTGACCCTTTCTTAGTGGCCCTTTAGAATTGTAGCACTTTCATTTAACCCCATATTTAGTCTAGATCTTCCCCCACATTCCTTGCAGAAAATGTCTGCATATTTTACGTAGGCCTACCTATGAGTTAATGCTGTATTTGTGTACGTTAAGAAAAATATATGTTAATCAAAGTGGCCTTTTTTTCCCTTTAAAGACCTATAATCTGCATTGGCCTGAAGTTGACAAGCAATGTTTAAGCTTTTGTTCAAAGGAATACAGTGCAAGTGTGGGCATAGCTGAGTGAAAGCATCCTCTTTATTTTGCTTTCAGAGCCAAAAAGACTATATTTATTTCACCCTTTAATGACACAGACTAGACAACATACATCCAAACTATTAGCTGTTATCTTTCATACGCTTAAAAGAATTTGCCTGATCAATATAACAACTTTGTTCACTCATGAGATCTAAGGTTCTCTTTGGATGTGCCCTGTGGAGTTGTAGGATCAGTCAAGGAACCTAGCTATCCATTGTCTCCTGCTCCTCTGACATGAAAGGTGTCTGATCAAAGTGGCTATAGGCTGAACGAGCAGGTCTCTGGAGCTATATGACACCCGTCAACATGGAATTATTCATGTTCAAGTGAACATGGAAGATCTTACCTTGAAATCGACACCTGGCTTTTTAAAGTCATGATCTGTATTAATTAAGCCTTTCAAGTGTACCTTATGAATATAAGCCTATTTATACAGTATGTGCCTACATACATACATCGTTACATTTAGGTTTGTTTTTTTAAACTCAGATTGTTTTCTTTTCAGTCTGTTATGTTTATGTTGCACACATATAGGTATGTAATCTTCCAAACCTATGCAAAAATGTGCTGCATATAAGTAAAATGTGAAGAGTTCATAATGCTCTTTTTTTCTTTCTTTTTTTTCTTCTGGATCTATTAATTTATTTAAAAATACCTAAATGTATTTTGCTACATACAATGACTTGAATACAACTCTTCTAAAAATAGCATAATTAATTTCTAAATTAAAATTTATTTGAATAATTTTTAGAGGCATTAAGTAAAAAATAAGGGAGTTACAACAATCCTGATATCATAATTAATCATTTGATGCGACCAGTGTGTAGTAACATGCGGGGAAAACAGAAAACAGAAAATTATAGAGAGAACCTGCAGACCCTGTCATTTCATGAAATAAATTCCATGTATACCCACCGAAATACATAATACATAATATTCATGAATTAATAGTTTATATTTTGTGGGGGAAAAAAATTACCTTTTGAAAATTATGATTAAGGTGTGCACACTTGCATGTATTCATGGCAGATCTTCTTAGTCTTACTTGGGTGTTATTTTTTCTTTTGTCTGTAGGTCATCTAGTTTTAACATGTTCTTACCATCTCTCTTTTCTTTGCCAGGGTCTCAGCAGCCTGTTCAGCTCATTGAAAGTGGTGCGTTTACTCCGCCTGGGTCGAGTGGCACGCAAACTGGACCACTATCTGGAATACGGTGCTGCTGTATTAGTTTTACTGGTGTGTGTCTTTGGCCTGGTGGCACATTGGCTGGCCTGCATCTGGTACAGCATTGGAGATTACGAGGTCATCGATGAGGCAACCAACAGCATCAAGACGGACAGCTGGCTTTATCAGTTAGCTAACAGCATTGGCATGCCATACCGCTACAATGCCAGCGGTTCTGGCCAGTGGGAGGGTGGTCCCAGTAAGCACACGCTCTACATATCATCTCTCTATTTCACCATGACAAGTCTCACCACCATTGGCTTTGGGAACATTGCACCAACTACAGACGGGGAGAAGATCTTCTCTGTGGCCATGATGATGGTGGGCTGTAAGTATCACTAAATGGTTTCCTTGCTTTCATGCTTCATCAGAAAGTTGGTTAATGCACGGACATTAGGAATGCGCAATATCTTGGTGTCGTACCGGTTATTGGCCAATATTAGAGATGTTTTGGGTAATGCTCAATATTGTATATTTAATTGGACATGGTCATTTTTGATTGCCTTTGCCATCTTCTAACACACACTTAAATTTAATGTTTAAAAACCTTAAAGCTGCAGTCTTAACTTTTTTGTGTTTAGAATTGACAAAATGTATATAATGAGCGAGTACATCATGAATCCATTTTACAAACCGTGTTTTTGTATTATCCTGAATAACTACGGTACTCCTATAATACGTGTTTATATTCTGACTATTTAAGACCGGTCGGGTCGTACCACTGCGGAGTAGCCCAATACGTGTGTGACTTGTCATAGACATAAACAGAGAGAAGTAGCTCCTGCTACAATGTTCTTCCGCAAGACTCATGCAGTTCTGTTTATTAACCGCTAGAGCGCCAAAAGTTACGGACTGCAGCTTTAACAAAGGAATATCCATTTTTCATACTGTACATTGGGATAAAATAAACTTAAAATACACCTAAATTAACCTATAGCATTTAAAATAACAGATTTTAGTTTTTAATGTTTTATTTTGTATTTATTTAGACAAAAATAGTGTAGAATTTGATACTGACCAATTATGAAATATTGGCTAGAATTTTAATATCAGTGCATCCTGTATGGTTTAAGCTAATCTTCTCAGTTGGGAATATGCTTCAATTAGCATCAGCGGAGTGCCTATTATATTCTCACCAATCAGCGCATGTCAGCAAACTTTAAGTGGAATTTAAAAGCATTGCAGACATATTGATAGGTATCATATATCATCATATAATTTGATATAAAACAATTTTCTGCCCTTGCAGGATTTCTGTTTAGAAAAACATTTGCATCATGTCCTAATATGACCTGCGATGCATCTTTGAAAACATTTCCTGAAATTTCTCTCTCTAAGCTGCTACATTTGATAAAAAATTAATAAGATTGTGCAGGCTTTAAACCTCCTCAGACTGTAACGCCTCACTTTGCTCTTCGTCACCTAATCACTTTCTGTTATCTTCAGAGTTCTCCAAGGATCCTAAGTACTGTAGCAGTGCATGTCAGCTTTTGAGTTACAGAGAGCAGGTCCATCAGAAATCCATTAGAGATCCACAGGTCTAACAGATAGCATGAGATACAGTAAACTAAGCTGTGACTAGTAGCTTTTTGCTGAGATGGCGAGTGGTAGGCAGCCAGGAGTGAGTCAATGGGGAATAATGGCGCTGCTTAATACATCATTTAGGAAGAGACATATTGTGCAATACTTCTGACAAATTAAATGGCAGTTAGATTACTGTTCAAGGTGAAGTGTGTAATTTTTTTGACGCTAATATACTACCTTCTATACCAGTTTAAGATGCAGAGACAACTGAGTCAGCCTTTTTCAAAACATCCCTGCAAAAAAAAGAAAGCAAGAAATATATATATATATATATATATATATATCAAATATGTTATAAATATATAAAATTCTAAAATATCTAAACATCCTTACAAGATAAATAGAATTCAAAAAAATTAATTGACATAAAAAAAACTAAAAACAAGCGGACCCAACAATTCCGCTTGTAGGGTCGCTGGGATGCTGGAGCCTGTTTATTTATTTATTTATTCATCCAAACTGCTTGACCTATGTAGGATCGCTGGGATGCTATAGTCAGGATCTTTTAGCAAGCAGTCTTTATTCCATGAACACACAAACACAAAGATAATCCAAACTTTTTATTTATTTAAAAAATTTACAGTTCTTTGGATTTATTTCTTTAAAAAATATAAAAATATTAGGGGTGTAATGATACCCTTATTTCACGATTCGATACATATCACAAATTGAACTCACGATATAATATTATTGTGATACTCCAAGACACATAGTAAAAGGTTAACAAAAAATGTACAGTTGATTAAAATGCTAAATTTGGTATTACATTGGGTGTGGAAATAAATTGGCTTGGACTTGGTGCTGATAACCCAATGCATGTGACACCAGAATAAAAATATGATTCTGAAGCTGAAAATACAGAATTATTTTAGACGAATATGTTTGCACTCTGTCACTGGCTACATATATTTAAAATAATGTAGGCCACTTTTTTACTGGTAACATAAGACATTTGGCATTATCAGGACCCACAAATATTCCCCCCATTGGCAATGCATTATTATACATTATATTCAACATTATAAATAGTAGTTTAATGCAGTACTGACACTAAAACTCTGTAAACCTGAATTTTTTCTCACAAAGAAATGTTCATTTTGGGTGAACTATACATAATATATTGTCACTATAACGATACACATTGATGCATTTTTGTATTGCGATATATTGTTACACCCCTACAAAATATATATGAGCAGTGATTGCTGTTTATTTTAATAGTATGACACTTGTGGCTCAGTATGTGGTGTGAGATTTCATTTTTAGACGTGCAGTGAGTGTCACTAGTAGCGCAGAAATTACATGCTTCAGCTTTAAAGTTTTAATTAGAAAGCTGACTAAAGGTAGTTTAATTTGGCAGACTTATAAAGCACAGCTGGCTTCAGATCAGATTTAGCGGTAGTGGGCCGCAGTGCTAATCATTTCCTGATGTGTAGTAGTGCAGTGCTTGCTGTTGGTTTATTGCTTGGTTGTTCTGCACCGTCTGAGTTTCTTGTCATACTTCTCTCTGCGAACACAAATGACAGCAGATGGGGAGAAAGTACTGTGTTGTTTGTGGATTTATCTCACAGTGCTACAATATGGTGCATTGCGTGGTATTCTGTTGTACTACATTAGCCAAATCCTATACTAAATTATGATGAAGCAGACATTTTGCATTAATGAACCATATGAATTCATAAAGACCAGCAGATTTACACAAACGGAGTTTAATTGCCTGTTCGCAGAGTCATATTTGTGCTAATCACGGACTTGTGGATGTACTTTTTCTGTGGTCTTGTAGAATAAATGTTTAATGCACGGTATGAATGGGACTGGATTTATATTAGATCTGTGGAATTACCATTAGACTAATCACCATGGCAAAGCCAGCTGTGCTGATCTGGCCCTTTTTATTTAAGTGAAACATAGAGCTACAGTTTAGACTCTTGTTCTTCTCCTTTGTTGCATAAATCTTCTTTGTTCTTCTTTTTAAAAATGTAAATCCTGGGCTTCTAGGCTTGCTAAGGTTGTATGTATCTTGACTGAGAGAGAGCAATTAGGACTGCTAATTGCTGCCCTTAAAGGGACAGTTCATCCCTCATTACTCATGTTGTTCCAAACCCATATGACATTTACTCTATGGAACACAAAATGTAAGGGTGTATTCACAACTGCCTTGTTTGGTTCGATTGAATCGAACTCTAGTTCGTTTCCACCCTTGGTGCGGACCTTTTGGGCAGGTGTGAATACAGCAATCGCACTCGGGTGCGGACCAAACAATCGAACCAAGACCCAGCTGAAGAGGTGGTCTCGGTACACTGTAAAAAAATTCTAACCTCTCTAAGTCAAAATTTTCTAGTGACTGGTCACATCTACATTTTTCAATTGGCCTAAGTGCATTTCTTGTTGCAATAGTCTGTTAACATTGGCTCAATTTTTTTTTGCACTTCCTGATTTCCCTACTTGAAAATCCTTGTCCAATGATTGGACGACCTTAGCACACGTGTGGTTTTGTTTACAAATTTTGGTTCACTTGCAAAAAGAGCAGTGTGAAAGCGAACCGTACCAAACCAAAAAAACAAACATTTTATTTGGTCCGGACCAAAGCAAGTGAACTATCGGACTTTCCTGGTGTGAATACACCCTAAGTGATTATATTCACTGCATATGTTCACTTCCAGTGAGCTGTTATCTCGAAAATGGTTGTCAGTTATTAGAACTCTGACTTGTGAATAAATCAATCAGAAATTTTGATTCTGTTGCAGAATGATTATTTTAATATGATTTATACTGTTATAGTATTTATTCATATTTTAAATGAGCTTAAATGAGCTCCTGATCAAAACACAGGCGATGAAGAAGCAGAAACAATAATAATATGTAGGGGTGGCACGGTTCACAAAACCCACGGTTCGGTTCGTATCACGGTTTTAGGGTCACGGTTTTCGGTTCTGTACGGTTCTTGTTGTTATTTTTTCTTTTAATCTTTAACACTCCAAACATGTACTTCAGCATATGATATATAGCTTAATTATCTAATTATTAATTTATTTCATAAATGGGGCGTGTTTGCAAAACGCAGCTTCTCATTTCCCATTCCGAAGTAATATAGTGAGCGCGCGGTCACCGTGAGGAAACTTTCAGTGGCCCTGGAGGTCCATCCATCTGTAGTGAGAGCTACGTGGGGACAGTTCTTTGTCAATTTCTCCTCGTGTCTCGTCATCATAGGTGTAATTTGCGGGTGGGACATGTCCCCACCACTTTTTGCCAGGGTCGATATTGTCCCCACCACTTTTGAAACATCTCGCGGCACAGGTGTACCAATACAATTAAATAAAACATCTCCAGTTAACTAGCAAAGTATTCGTTTCGTTCGTTTGTTAAATAAAAAGCAATATAGCGCTGAAATGTGTTTTTTTTAATCAAGTGATCAAAGTGCTCGTTGCCGCTGCGATCAGTGGCGCTGATACAGTGTTCTCTTTTGGCTCGCGCACACGCCGCACAGTCTTCACTCGGACGCGCGCTTCAATCCGTTGAGGATACTCTCTATTCGTTCCGGTGAAATCACAAAACAAAATTCACACAAATCTGTCCCTGCTTGATATACAACCACTGATAAACATAATCGGTTTTGATGAAAAAGCTAAAATATATATACGAGTGCGGATTAGAACTCAGAACCTATGACACGCTTGGCAAAAGTTCTGCCACTGGACCATTAAAGTACATACGTGAAACAGTCGATCTATGTATTTATTCACGTGAAAAAACAACATATAGTGGAGTAGATCTCATTAAAGGTCTAAGTAAACCGAGTGTACTATTTAAATCGATTGCTGGACATCGTAATGTTATTCTACATCTGATTTATGATTTAGCATTGTATTAGCACGGGCACGAGGCTACATTGCGCATGTGTCGAACCGTGCGACGCACACACGCTCCGAACCGAGACAAACGAACCGAACGGTTCGGATGTTTTTTCATGTACCGTGCCACCCCTAATAATATGTAAAATAACGCGATTACCAACATTTTGATATATTGCATGTTTAGATATTTATACAACAAAATATTGACAACAAATATTGACAAAAATGACAACTTTAAAAAAAGAAAAGAAAACGCTGGCGGGGAAAGAGTTTGGCTGATTTCATTTCAGTTATTTCTAAATTTATCTTACATTTTTTTACATCTCATATTTATATTTTATTTTATTTCAGCATTAAAACAAAAATGATTTTTAATAGTTTATGTTAACATACAACAATGCTAAAGAAGAATTTTTAATGAGATCAATCAGTTATTTGAAAAGAAGCAGCTCAAAAGAATGATTTATTCAGTGATCCAGGTCTCAAGTCATTTTTGCTCACTAGAAACTATTGTTGTATGTTTTTATGTTTTTTTTAATCATTCTCCATTTGTGTTCAACTGGAAAACAAAGTAGCATCAAATGGGTTTGGAATCACATGAGGGCGAGAAAACTAGGATTAAATTTTTTTGCGTGAGCTATTTCTTTAAGACCTGTCTGAACTGATTAATAAAACATACATTACATAACAAATTGCCCGGTCCACACCTCCCTCTCTTTACCTCACGCACTCAAAGCATGTTACCTTAGGGTGTAAGACACATGTGTGACTGTAGTTCAGAAGAATCCAAGCAGCACAACATTTTAATACTGTCGGTGTAAGAGTTATGGTGTGTGCTGACTAAGGAAATTGATGCTCTGTGTATCAGGACTCCTTGGAGCCACACTGTCATGTGACCACTGTCTTATAGGTCCTGAATCTACCGATACCTTTGGCAGTGACCAGAGTGCTACTGCAGTACAGTTCAGTCAGCAGTAATGGTCTCACCCAGGGGCTTTCCAAAGGTTTATGTGTTCCTGGTACACCAATATGATAGTTTCTCCATCTCATAGACCTCTACAGTACCCGTAATGACCCTCAGTGGCTCATTTTTTAGCTATCTTTGAGCATCAACTGTTGTAGGGGACTGTTACAGTCAGCACAGGGGATACATTTGCCTTCAGTGAAGCAGACAATATCAGAGGAAACAGATCTATGTCTAATGGAATCACATCTCATAAAGTGACGTTAAAGTCAGCAAGTGTCTGTTCACTCTCAGCATGTCAACAAACAACAGGGGCATCTGTTAACAACCCCACAGCAAATATGAGCATGCATATGAGAAGATAGTTTATGTTACTTTGCTTGTTGCCTTGTTCAGAAGCTTGAGGCTCTCTGTGCAGTAGCTTGTAATCTTGTAATGTAATGATTTTTCATAAAGGGATGTTGAGAATCCTTGTGAAAAAGGAGTGCACCTAATTGTATTGAATTTGCACTTGTAGTGTACGTCAAATTTTTAAAGTATATTTAAAAAAAAAACTACTTGCAGATAATATATTAATGTAATTTCTTTGAAGTTTCTTAACACACGTAAACTACACTGCAATGAAACATTAAAAAGTGCACTTTGTAATACTGTCAAATTGAAAGTTTTACTTTAGAGTACATTTTAAATCAATATGTTTTAATAATAATTTGTCATGCTTTGAAGTACACTTATTTTTGATGTGTTGACTGACATCCTAAAGCAGATATAAAGTATCTTATAATATTAACTGTGGTGTGTTATTCAATATTGAAGTTAATAGGCTATATTTTAAATGTGATAAATTTCAACTTTGTCATTACAAATATTTTAATGAGATAGGTAACACTTTATTTCACAGTCTCCTTACTTATGTTACATGTACTTGCATATACGTACAAGCAACTAACCCTAAACAAACCCTATTCATATAGTAAGTAATTGATATTACTCAATGCGTAAATGTATTAATTACACTGTAGTACACCTTAAAATAAAATTTAACCTTTTATATTTTAGTTTACATTAAATGCTAGTACATTCGGCAAAACACTTTGACCATATTTCAAAGACATTATGAAATTGCATAGAAAGATGTCCTTCAGTATAAAGTATACTAAAACACTCTAAAGTTCAGCTAATTGCATTTAATATAAATTCTAACTATAATACATTTTCATTTAATTGTAATTAACATGCAATTAAGTGTCTGAAAACATTACATTCAGTTCCCTCTTAAGTATATATATTTTTAATAATTCTGTAATAAGTACTCTTTTTAATAAGTATGTTAAAGTGTACTTTTATAATTTTTTTTTACAAGGGCAATGATAAATAATAAAGGAAATAAGCACAGTTAGATTTGTAAGATCACCATTATTTTAACAGCTATAATTTCAAGGAGACTTAAAAATGTTCAGCATGTTAGACAGTTTAAATGTGTTACATATGACAAGATGTCCGAAACACCCCACTGGGAAAGTCATTTCCACTCACCAGTTGCATAGTATTGTGTTGGATGTCTTTTGCTTCATTGCTTCATGTCAATAAGCAGCAGTATTCACAAATCAAAGGGGATGTGTTAGCTTGTTCATTCAGTGCAATACAGTGATCCATTCCTGTGTTTGTGAAGTTATTGATCTGCTGTCTCTGAGTAATTACTGACTGTGGCTGAGCGCTGACTGACCATATGCTGTTTTTACCATCTCTCCCTTTGCATTTCCCATGAAACCATGTTCTTCTGGTAGTAGTAGTGCTGCGAAGCACTTAAACATTTTAAAGGGGTTTTGACATGGATTTATTTATTTTAAAATGTTACTTCACTTATAATGTTAATAAAGTTTTTGCACAAAACACAAATAAAAATATCCGCAGAAAATGTGTTTATTTTCAACCCACATTCTAACCCTCGGATCCTTAAGGCTTGTCAGTAAAACGGCCACTCTTATGATTACTCACATTATTGCACGTGAGTTAGTGTTTTGAAAACATTATCCATATAGAACCATCATTTACAGACAGAACATTATGAAATTGTTTACCTACGTTTTGCCTTGCAGCTGCTGTCAGGTCTAATAGAGTTGGCTGATTCCTCTTTCAAAAAAAGTTACTTTGCAAACTCTCCATTACACTGATATCAATCTACAACCTGATTTGTGATGCAGCCTGTAATCATAACCACACCATGTTGTTTCATTTGGCCAGAGGAGGACTGGTCCCCCCACTGAACTTGATTTCGCCCAAGGCTTTTTTCTCCATTTCTGTCACAGATGGAGTTTGGATTCCTTGCCACTGTCGCCTTTTGGCTTGCTTAGTTGGGGACACTTAATATTCTGCAACATTATTGATTTGACTGTGCTGAGACTATTGGATGAGAACTGAACTGAGCTGGACGATGACATCACTGTTTTCTTCAGAGCTACTTATAGCTGAATTGAACTCATTCCATAACTTTACACAATTATTGAACGGAACTGAATCAACACTCAACTGACCTCAGCTGAACAATAACACTGCTTTACAGCAGAATTTATCTCTTTTTGCATTATTAAATTATAATGTTCCTGTTTATCCCTGTAAAGCTGCTTTAAAACAATCTCTATTGTATAAAGCGCTAATAAAAGTGACTTGACTTGACTGTGCTTTGTTTACAGTCTATAGTCAAATGCTCTGCACAAACATCTAATCCTCTGACGCGACTCAGAACGGCATTAAAAATAAACCATCCACTTGTTCCTGTCCAGGTCTTCTGTACAGAGCTCTATACAGACCACATCCAGGTCTGTATAGAGATCTATTTAATGATCTATTTAAACAGGCCGTTTCAAAGAGAACATTCTTTCACTCTTCCATTTGTCCTGTTGTCGACAGGATCAACGCGTGGAGTACGACAGAAACTGAATGCGAATCTATATACTTTATCCAGTGTAGACCACGTTATTGATTATAATCTGTTTGCTTTTGACGTGACTCTCGCATTTGGTGTTGACAGGTGTCAGCCGTTAATCGAATGAACCATAGTGGGCGGGACCTATGGTGTTATGATGTGTAACTATTGTCACCATTGTCTTTTTTTATTAACTTTATTCATTACAAATTCAAAACCATATACATACCAACACAAACAAAAAAACTTCACCGCCCACACTTAAACTACACATATCATAAAATAACATACAACATATACATTCAAAACACTCTCACCCACCCCTACCCAATAGCTGATGTCTTGCTCTAGAGGCAGACCTATGCAAATGTATTTAACCGTGTGACGTCCCAGATCCCACAATATCCAGATAAGCTGTTTTTGGAGCTTGATTAAATAAATGCTTTGTTTATAGTGAGGAGGAAGTTTTAAGCTATGAAACTTGCAGGATATTTTACTACAAAGACCTCTCATATGTCAAAAGCTCAAGGAAAATGTTATTTATCATGTCATGACACCTTTAATCAAATTAATTACATGATATAATGGCATTCCATTACTTAATATGGGATTTAGCATGGCTTACAGGACATAATTACATTTATTTTTTCATGATATAATTAATTGTACAAAAATAACAAGTTGTATTGACAGCCCTACTCTCAATGTACCTGGCAAAAAGCTCATTGTTCTATTTGAAGGGCAAACGAACCCAAAGGGGAAAACAATATGTATAATTACTCAAATGAGTATTCTCTCCTGTATGCGCACATCTGATGATCATCTGTTGTTTACTTCGCAAAGAAATTTTGGGATTGCATGTATTATGCTAAATCAAAATTTTTTTTTTTTCCTGCTGATGTCATGGGAAAAAGAAACTAGATTGCCCATCATGTCTTACAGCAAGCAGGGACAGTGGCTAACATGTATTATGCAATGCATCATTATGTGCAGCATTTTAAGTGGGAGCTAGAATGTGTCAGGAGATTAAGGTCCAGAGAGTTTATTGATCTTGCATATACGTGGTTTGAGCAGTCCATTTAAATGACAGGTATATTGATTCTACAATCAATATTGTACAGAAACAGAATAAACAGCTGTTTGTTTTCAAATTGTGTCTAATTTAAGAACAGCATACTACATTGTAAATGCATGTAAAATTATTTCATCTTAATTGGAGACTCATAAGTCCCTGGGTTATTTCGGATAATATTGTGAACTATAGATACATGTCAAGATATTTCATTGGGTCTATTGCCAAATGAGCAAGCAAAATGTTTGCGCCAAAGCTGGAGTTGAAAATGAGTTCAAACTAGCGTGCACTGCTGGGAGACAGATAGTGAAAGACACTATTGTGGTGCATCCTCTGCTTTTGGGAACTCAGTGCCTCTCTGAGGTGACGTATTGATTGTTGTGATGCAGAGAGAGGAGGACGTTACTTAATGCAGCAGGGGAAGGAGGGTTCGTTCCGGGAAGATAGAGAACACGTTGTGAATCTCTCTTCTTGTAGCTGAGAGAGATTGCTGACCTCACTTTTGAGAAAGAGTGAGTGCTCCGATAAATGATTATGAAAACTAGTGTCCGAAATTAACTTTATGGAGTTGATTGTAAGTGGCATAGAGTATATATCGTTTTTATTACTTATTTGAAATCTATGTCTAATAGCTGACTATTAACCCTTTTCATTTCCGGGTTTTTCAGAACCAGAAGCCATAGTTGGGTAAAGTTCTATAGTGGTGAATGGAAACTACAAAGAATTTTTGTGTTCTCATTTTCTATAATAACAAAAGATAAAATCAGCAAATCATTTCTATGACTTTACAAAAGAGGAAATAAATATTATCTGTTCCACCTGTGTTTCTGTAATCAGTGTTCATCAGTGTCTGTATTTAGTTCCCTCAGTTCAGTTAGTCCTTGTCCGTTCTCGTCTATGGTTAGTCATAGTCAGAGTCAGAGTCACGTCAAGTTTGGTGTTTGTAAACCTTCTGCCTGTATTTGCCTATCTAAGTGATTAGTAAACCGTATGTATTGGAGCCATTGGCCTCTTTGTCTTCTTCAACCGACACCACACCCTGACAATAACGTATAGGGCCCTATCTTGCACCCAGCGTAATTGACTTTGTACACCGATGCATGTATCATTCCTATTTTGCACCCGCGCACAGCGGACTTTTCCCTCCACAGAGGCACGCCGATAAACTTGGGAATGAACTTGCGCTCCCGGGGGCGGTGCAGGCGAAAAGAGGAGGCGTGTTTCGGCGCAATCGTTCCCTGATGCTATTTTGCAGGTTTAGAAAACAATTCCGCCATTGACCAGGAAAAACCTAGTCTAAAGTCAGTGGCGCGTTGCGCATGTTATTCATATGCTATTTTAAGGGCGCATGCTTGTCCATAATCAATGTAGCGTGTGCAAAATGCGCATACACTTTGATTCTCTCATCTACACAGAAGTAGCAGTTTTCCTTTTTGCAAATCATACATTATTACAAGGAAAAATATTAACACACGAGGGAACATCTTGTTGTGTCCATGAAGATGTGGAAAATAGGCATAAATCTAGCTTACACATTTACCCAAATTATTATACGCCTGTTTAACCGAAGCTAATTTGGGTGGGTTTCTCCCATCCCCAATGTCACTTCTCTGTGTTTTACGGCCCTGACGAGAACGTCGGTCTCCTCGGCTGTGAACCGCTCCTGGCGCGCGCCTGGCAAATCCGCCGTTATAATAGCAATCCACCATGGAACAAGCGCGCCTGCTCTTAAAGGGAATGTGAGATGTCGCTCTGATTGGTTTATTTCACGTTACGCCCAAACCACAACTATGAATAATGAAGCTACTTCAGACCAACCCATTTTAGATTTGCGTCGGGCGCAAGAGTAATTTATCCTGCCGGTATAATAGCAACAGCGCCCAAGACCTGCCCACAAAGTTACTTGCGTTTCGCGCTTGATACTTGCGTTTCAGATCGTTAAAATAGGGCCCATAGTCTTAGAAATTACCATTCACTTAAAAAATTACAAATATAAAAAATGGCTATAGTTACAATCTAATAACGGACACGTGTCATGACAGTCTATGAAAAGGGATTGGAGGGGAACATGTCCTGCTCTACAGCAGTATCCAAATGACACAGAGGAGGCTGTTACGGGCTGCTGCGTATAATCCAAGGGACAAGGAGCGGGACACGGAATGAATGACTACAGTATAATACTTTTAATTACCATGAAGAGCGAGAGCATACATCAAACAACTAACATAACAATTAATACTGGACAAGGAACTAAGGAAAACTCAGGGCTTAAATACACAGGGAGTAATCAATGAAACACGAACAGGTGTCGAATATAACTAATAATGACAGGGGACACTGGCACATATTCTAGTCGGTTACAGATAGACTGTCAGTACACTAGTCAGTTACAGATACAATTGATAGAATCATTTAGGTCATTTGGTAGCATTTTTCCTGGAGCCCTGGTTAATTTTTGACCCTGCTGTGTGGACCTTATAAATCTTCAGCTTAAGTGACACCTTGATAGATTGACTGTGAATGTGGCACTTGCTCATGAGCAAACCCTAGACATCTCCACCTGGATGACAGCACACATAAGTCACAGCTGCATGCTGTATGACAGCTGTGGAGGAATGTACTGTCAAACATACTCTGCTTTTTTGACACTAATGTCATAGTCATGTGCCAAGAACTTGCTGTCATAAAGATACAGACTAATGACCATATTACCTTTTGTCATAATGCAATTGACATTGTTTTTATTTCTTATTAGAATCTATTAATAATACTATCAGAGGACAAAATATGTGTGTCCTGCTTTATAGCAGTGTTCAAAGTTCAGAGGAGGAATTTGAAATGATATAGGAGAGAAGTACAACACAGGGAGAGAGAAATAGAGTGATGGACAGAAATGGTGTCTGCCTCCAGGCTCTGTAGTAATTGCTAAACCTGACCGGGTGTGTTAAGGCATCTATCCCTGTTGGGCTGATGCTGGAACTGAGCCGACTTTATTCCTCCAAGCACAAGAGCATTACATTAACTTACAAATACTGGCTCATCTGGGTCATCGCCCTGTAAGGGCTGGAAATGACTGAATCGTATCATAAAATCCTTTTGAGTTAATTCACTAAACAGTTGCCGCAATTTATTGTGGTATTTCAGTGCTAAAACATTAACTTTATTTACTAATAACTACCCATAGTCCAACTTAATAGGCAGCAGTGTTGTCAGTGAAGGAATTTTCCATGCATGCATGCATGTAAATCAGTATTTGCCAAAACAATGAAAGATTGCAACGCTGTAGATTTTATTATCATACTATTTTGCTTTCACTGGTAATTAAGCTTAAAGTACACAAATATCTTAAAGTATCTTGATAATTAACAACTCATTATAATCTCTCACGAAATCAACACTTGTTAGTATTGTAAGCTAAATGAGCAATATGCACAGTATGTGGGATCATCCACTCCTTGATTGTGGCAGATTTATAAATGATCCTGTCGTTCAGTCTTTCTCTTTCCCTTTTCGTTACCTGATTTGCATAATGCCTTTAGTGAGCCGAGTATGTTCTTCACCTATAAAGTAAATAAAGCGTATATAACATTTATTTATTAAATAGGGAACTAAAAGTGACATGCCTGTATGATGACCTGGCTGTGACTGTGCATTAAATAAGCTCATTCATTTGTTCGAGACTGTTATATAATACAGAGAAATATTTGCTTCAAAGATCTTTGCTTTTTCCTCTGGGGAAATTTTCTTATGTGATTCTAGCTATTAAAATATATATATATATATATATATATATATATATATATATATATATATATATATATATGACTTGATCAAATCTCTGTTAACCTCTACTTCCAGATGGACCTTCCATTTCCCATGTACTGATCATTACTGCAGAGGTGTAAGGAACAACTCCTTTCTCCTCTTGAATAAATCATGCTCAGGGAGATCTCTGGGTGATGACTCATCAATATGAAAGAATGCTAATATAAACCTCATTAGAAATGAGTCACATTATTCAGATATCTTTACCCATCACTACATCAGCAGTATTACGTCTGTACATCTAGGGAGAGGAGTGCAGCACGTTTCAGTCAGTCAGTCAGGGCTTTTCTGACGGGCTCACATAACGTCAAACATTTTCCAAGTGATGATTTATGAATAGAAGTGAAATAGAGAGAAAGGACAGAAAATATCTCATCACATGCATCTTTTCTTGAAAGGAAGCATGTTTATATCACTTTGAAGAATGTGTTTGAACATCTTCATTAAGTGGGAGAGTTTGATCTGAGAGTTCTCATTTCATTCTCGCATCAGTATTTCTGCTTTTAATTTCCATCTATGTCTGGTGGGGTTTTACAGATACATAAGTTATACTGTGGTTTGATTGGTATGTACAGTATGGTGGTTAAGGTGGTTAGTGCTCACATTTGTTTGTATTTGCTGATTGCACAGAGATTGATCAAAGGAGCTCACTCAACTCCATTGGTAATGACTGAAGGCTTCTTTCATAGTTCTACCAGAAAGACTCGGGAGGCAAAATTACATAACAAAGCATAAATGTATTAATGGCCCAGCAAACAAGTATTGTGATATAAAGTTATTTGGCGTAGCTCGCAATCCGAGGGTACGGACTCTGCATCTCCTGCCTGAAGACGAAGGCAAGGGCGCAGCCGACCCCTTGGGAGGTATGGGAAGGGACCATCCTGGTGGAGGGGAGGATGGAGGTTAATGTTGGCGTCAGCATCTGCGAACTCAGACATGTGTAAGTACCGATCTTTTATACTACGAGTATTAGAACACGATTGGTTAGATGAGAAAGTAATAAGTGACGTAACAATTGAGTCTTCCTGGCAGAACTTGCGCTAAAGCTTCCATTCCTTCCTCTCATTTGGCCTTACTTTTAAAGTGTGTATGGTGCACAGCTATAAATACATTTAATGTTTGACTCTCTGTTCTTTTAAGACCCAAAAACAGCACTATTGAATAAAATTAAGTCAATCAAGTCTATTTCTTTCATTTTTTTTCTGAGATCTGTCTACATATACATTTATAGAGATGTTTCAGGGAGTGCACTGTTCTGCAGTTGGGGAAGAGATTGATAGACAAACATACAGACAGACAGACAGGCAGATAGGTAGGTAGGTACTGTAGATAGATAGAGTATATAGACAGACAGGTAGGTAGGTAAGGTAGATACTGTTGATATGCAGACAGGTAGGTAGGTAGATAGTAAGAGAATCTAAGAGAATGTGGGGAAATTTAGCAGGTATGTGTGTGCTTTGCTTTAGGGTGTGATGTGTCAGCAAACAGCGACCACACATTCACTTGAGCTAAAAAAATATGAACATGGCCTTTAGCTCTGTATATTTGAACATAAAGTATAAAGGTTTTTCCCTGACAAGTCCACTAAATGTAGACCACTGTAGCTGCATGAATGTATGGCATGTCAACCATCGTCTCTGCTCTAAGTTTTAGACAGAGCTCCTCTCATAGACAGTAGCACTGAGGGATGAAAGTCAGAGATGCCGGCAGAGGGTTGTTCTCAAATTGTAGATTTAATTGGTTCCCTTCGGTCAGAACTACATGCTCATTACTGCCTAAAGTGCAGCACATGGCCCTATTATCATTATGCCCTTGAGCAAAGTGCTTAACCCCAGGTTGCCCCAGGGGGACTGTCCCTGCAATTGTTATACTTTAGATCCATTATTCCGGAACAAAAAGCTGTTGAGGGACGACATGTTTAATTTGGCCTTTAATCTAAGTCCGTTAAGGTTAAGCTAACATCATCAAATTAGTGTTAATCATTATTCCTGATAGAGAGCGAAAATGTTTTCTACTTAGCTCAACTACTGTTTGTTTGAGATGTTGCATTAATACTCAGAATGATGGTTAAACTCTGGCAGAATCTCTGGCAAAATAAGCCAGAGATGCTGTGGACTCCTGCGAAACTAGAAGGGTTAAACCAGTTATTTGAATGATAATAAAGTTTATTCTCCATGAAGAAGTTCTTGCGTAGAATAGATCTAAATTTGATGTCAGTATGGTGACTGCATACGCCTGGCTTTCAGAAGACACTGGGGTTCAGTTCTTCCTGATCAAGCTGTCATAGAGTTACGGTTCCCACAGTCACTTCAAAGAGGCACAGATAGACTCACACGAAACAGACCATTCTGATGAAGGCCACCACACCGCGTTCATGTTCAGCTCTGCTGAGACCTTAAAGCCCTAAATGCCACTATTGTGCACTAAAATATGGCACTTTTTCCCTAGTACTAAATAATAGGCCTACATTGCGTTAAATCCTAATAGGATGTTCTCATTACCAACAGTACATTACAGTCTCTCAATACATCGCAAACACTGCACAGACAATGTTTTTCTATGTGTGAAAGTTTTGGCCAGAGGAGGAATTGAATAGCAAGCTTGACTACACAGTACATTTGAGTTCCTCCGCATACATCTCAGAGCTCACAGGCCCACTTCTCGTGCGTAACAAAATAAAGACACTGTGGAGCTCTGGGACTCTGGGACCCTGCACGATCAACTGTACTTACATGTATTAAGTCATCGCCTTCCTAATCTTGTTAATATGGTTCTGCATTGCTGCGCTTATTTTTTTGGGATGTGTTCAACACAATTACTCGCGCTGGGCTTGTGTGGACTCTGCGGGGTTGCATCTCACGACTTTGTGCCACCGGGCAGCACAGCTGACTGGAACAGCGCATGAGTCAGCCCTGTAAATATTTAATAAGAGCTTGGAAATTGAGCAGTGGAGATATTACAAGGGATTCGCTTTGTAGTGCTGTCATCACTCTTAATATCACTGTCACATCCCAGAGATCGCCACCTCTTCAATGCAGCAATGAATCATTCATTTGATGCTCTGAGTGAAGGCGCTCTGAGGAATCGTTCTGAGACTGAGCTTTTTGCAAAGTCGGGTGTATGAAAGATCTGGATTTAAATGAATCAAAACCGTTGCTATTAACATCTGCCTGAACAGACTGTTACTGTGACCCAGATGCTTTTGGGAGTCGCTGTGCCTAGTGTAGATCCTTTACTGTGCTCATTGTTCAAAAGGATAGCCATTGTGATTCCAGTTTTTTTCTTTCTGGCCTTCTAAACATCCTTAAAAGAAGATATATGGACTTGAGATATTAGGCCTTTATTTTTTAGAAAAATCTAACGATATTGAATGAGGTTCATCATGCACGTTAAGAAAAAACGACCTCATTTCAAAGAACCTTATGTGAATTTTTTACTGTATGATTATTGTCTGATAAAATATCAGGATTTCAGGATTTCTACAATTATTGCAAATTGACCTTTTATGCAACAACAAAACCCCCCACAAACATATCACAATTTTATTGCACCATTTGTGAAGATATGCAGTTCAAATACACATTGCTACTTCTAACTGAAAACAAGTACTTCTATTTAAAGGTGCACTGTGTAATTTTTACACAGCATCTAGTGGTGAGGTTGCGAGTTTCAACCAACAGAAGTTACAGTGGCCGACAGGAAAAGATGTAGTCGTCTGAGACAGCAGAGAGTAGCCAGTTCAGCAATGAGGTTTCTTTACAAAGATAAATAAATTGTTTACTTAATTATTCAGTAAAACGGTATGTTATTGCGAATATTATTGTTACTTGTTCATCATTGTGTCAGTGTTTTATTCGCTTGCTTCTTTGCACAACATAGAACAACATAGTGACGAAACGTCTCTGGTTACTTACGTAACCTATGTTCTCTGAATAGGGAACGAGACGCTGCGGATAGCGCAGTGGGATATTCTCCGAATGTGCCGATTGTCTGAAGCCCTATAGAATCACGCCAATTCATTGGCTGATGGCGCCCGCGCAGTCTGGCTCCGCCCCGACGCTCTTACGTCGCATCATTACATATTCGCGTGCGCCATCTGCTCCTCAGATTTCTCTGCCGAAAAGAAAACTGTCAGCAGCGCGAGGAGCTTGGCAGCTAACGCAGCGTCTCGTTCCCTATTCAGAGAACATAGGTTACGTAAGTAACCAGAGACGTTCTCTTTCATAGGTTCACTCAACGCTGCGGATAGCGCAGTGGGAACGGACTACCAAACTCGCCAAGCTAGAGCGCTTTCCATGACTGGTACATAAATGAGACAACGACCAAGATGAGTTCAAACAGAAAGAACCTGGGAACCCGGGGTCATGTCAAGATCCAAATTATAGAACCTTACAAAAGTGTGCGGAGAGGACCAGCCTGCCGCAACACAAATGTCCTCCAAAAGTGCCCCTCTAAAAAGAGCTTGAGAAGATGCCACACTTCTGGTGGAATGTTCTCTAATGCTAAGAGGTGAAGGCAAGCCACGCACCTCGTAAGCCAACGAGATAGCTTCTGTGACCCAGTGAGAAATCCTCTGCTTTGATGCAGCAAGCCCACGGCGGCCAGCACCGAAGCAAACCAGAAGCTGGTTAGATTTCCTCCAACCGCCTGAGCGGTCTACATATATCTTAAGAGAACGAACTGGGCAGAGCAAGTTAAGCTTCCTATCTTCCTCAGAAGAAAATGGAGGAGGGTGGAAAGCGTTAAGGTTAACCACCTGCGAGCGGAAAGTTGTGGAAAGAACTTTGGGGACATACCCTGGTCTCGGCCTCAAGGAAACCTTGACCAAGCCAGGAGCAAAGTCCAAGCAAGACTCGCTAACAGAAAGAGCTTGTAAGTCTCCTACCCGCTTTAATGAGGACAAGGCCAACAAAAGAGAAACCTTGAGAGTCAGAATCCGCTCCGGAGCTGACTCCAAGGGCTCAAAGGGGGCCTTCGTCAAACCCTCTAGGACAATAGAAAGGTCCCATGAGGGAACTCTAGGGGAGCGAGCCGGTTTCAGGCGCTTAACCCCACGCATGAAGGCCGAAACTAACCTTAGTTTCCCCAGGGGAATCTCGTCCGATTCCCTATGTGCTGCAATAGCTGCGACATAAACTCTGAGAGTGGTAGCAGCTGCTCCAGAAGCAAACTTCTCCTGCAGGAATTCCAGTACTGAACCAACAGGGCAGTTAACCGGGCTCCTATCATGTGCTAAGCACCATGTCTCAAAAACCTTCCATTTGGAAGAATATAGCCTCCTTGTAGAAGGGGCTCTAGCACTCGCAATGGTCTCCTGAACGTCAGTTGGGAGATCAGAACTTAATGCTAACGGCCTCTGATCGGCCAAACATACAGCTTCCATATGTCTGGGCGAGGATGCCATATCCTGCCCTGCAGTTGGGACAGCAGGTCTTCCCTGACCGGGATCTTCCAGGGGGAAGATTCCAGCAGAGGAATTAGCTCTGAAAACCATGGCTGAGACGGCCAGAACGGAGCTACCAGG
This sequence comes from Leuciscus leuciscus, assembly GCF_965113295.1. NCBI lineage: Eukaryota > Metazoa > Chordata > Actinopteri > Cypriniformes > Leuciscidae > Leuciscus > Leuciscus leuciscus. The sequence continues at coordinate 26,012,551 of NC_138743.1, read as the reverse complement.
AGGAGGCGGACTCCGCTCTCTCTCACTCTGGCCAAGACCGCCTGGATCAGTTTGATGGGCGGGAAGGCATAGAGTTTCTGCGTTGGCCAAGGGTGAGCAAACGCATCTATCCCTAATGGAGCCGGGGGACTCAGGGAGAACCAAAGCGGGCATTGGGACGACTCTTGACATGCAAAGAGGTCCACTTCCGCTTCTCCGAAAACCTCCCATATCAGGGCCACCGTCTGGCGGTTCAACATCCATTCTCCCGATCTGAGTTTCTGCCTCGATAGAAAATCTGCTGCGAGGTTCAGAACCCCTGGGACATGAACTGCTCTCAGAGACAGGAATCTGCTCTGAGACCACAGGAGAAGGTGACGCGCATGCCTGTCTAGGGTGCGCGACCGAGAACCCCCCTGCCGGTTCACATGAGACACCACTGCCATGTTGTCTGTTCTGACAATTACATGGTGTCCTTCCAGAAGAGGGAGAAAATGATGCAGAGCCAGAAAAACGGCTCTTAACTCCAGGCAGTTTATGTGCCAAGAGAGAGTCTCGCCAGTCCAGACCCCACACGCTGGTCTGCCCTCGAAAACCGCTCCCCAGCCGGTGAGAGAGGCATCCGTCGTAATCATTTGACGACGAAATACCGTACCCATGCTGACCCCTTTCCGAAGAAAAAGAGGGTCCCGCCAAACTGACAGGGCTCGAAAGCAACTGCGCGATACCTTCAGTAGACGAAGGGTTGGCCCAGAGGGCCGAACCCCTGAGAGCTTCATCCACCACATGAAGGGTCTCATGTGGAGCAGGCCCAGCGGTAGCACAGAGGAGGCCGCAGCCATTAGGCCCAGCATCCTGCGGCAAGTGCCCACAGACACATGATGGCCTAGCGAAAAACGGGCCAAGCATGTCGTCAGACTGGAAATCCGTGCAGGAGCCAAGCGGGCCTGCATGAGAACGGAATCCATGTTCACCCCCAAGAAAATGGTGCTTTGAGCCGGAGCAAGAACACTCTTCTCCGAGTTCAACCTCAAACCGAGAGACTGGATATGACTCAGGACGATGTCGCTGTGGTGGGTCACTAGTTCCCTGGACTGGGCTAAAATGAGCCAATCGTCCAGGTAATTTAGAATACGGATGCCCTGGAGCCGCAATGGGGCCAGAGCTGCATCCATACACTTCGTGAATGTCCTCGGGGCCAGAGCGAGGCCGAAGGGAAGGACCCTGTACTGGAACGCTCTTTCTCCAAAGGCGAACCTGAGGAACTGCCTGTGTCGCCGTACAACCTGGATGTGAAAGTAAGCATCCTTTAGGTCTACTGTCACGAACCAATCCCCTGGCCGAATCTGAGATATGATAGCTTTCAGCGTCAACATCTTGAATTTCCCTTTGTAAAGGGCGAAGTTCAGTCGGCGGAGGTCCAGGATGGGACGCAAACCGCCGCCCTTCTTCGGGACCAGGAAATAACGGCTGTAAAAGCCCCGTTCGGTTTCTCCTGAAGGAACCTCCTCTATTGCTCCTTTGAGAAGGAGGGATGAAATTTCCTGCTGAAGTACAGAAGCCTGAGTGGCGCTGTCCACTACAGTAGGAAAGACCCCGTTGAAACAGGGGGGATTGCGGCAAAACTGAAGAGTGTAGCCGAACCGAACTGTGCGGAGAACCCAAGACGATACCCCTGGTAAGCGCTCCCATTCTTGAAAGAAATGTGAAAGAGGAAGAGGGATGTTGTAATGCAGACGACATACCTGAGTGAGGGTGCCGTGTTGACGTTCGTGGGGTAGAGAAGTTGACTGTGCAGGAGAGCCCTTGGCGTCCTGGCACGTGATGGGAGGCATCGATGCTGGGGTCATGGTGACCAGGTCTGCCTGCTCCGGAGGAGAACAAAAAGTGCCTCCGAGGATGCGACCGGCAGTTATAGAGAGTGTCGGGGGTGAGGGGAGAAAGCAAAAAGCGTCTCCTTCCTCCCGCGCCGGGCTGAGTAGAGATGGTGAAAAATGGCCTGCACTTCGAGACACTCTGAGTGGCGAAGGTGACAGGGCAAGGAAAGGAGAGCTGGGAGGTGGGCAGAAACGCTTGCGCGGTCTGTCCCAACCTTGAGGAAGCAGAGGAGCTCTCCTTTTTCCGACCGGAGGGTCAGGAACGGCTCTGGGCCGCCGGAGCGGTCGGTTTGTCGGACCGCTTCAACTGGAGGCGCTTGTGAGGCCGTTGACGGGGAAATGGGCGACCGCGGGCTCCCCAAACCTGTGTAGGTGGGGGATGCACCGGTTCGCTCCTCCTGGAAGAGAACTCCGGTCTATAAGAGGGACGTTCTCTGGGTCGAACAGGGGAGGGAGCAGAAGGTTCCCTAACCCTCCTGGGCATGAACTGTCTGAACGCGGCCGATTGGGATTTGGAGGAGCGGAATTTCTCAACCACTGTGTTGACCGCCTCACCAAACAACCCCGTTTGAGAAATGGGGGCGTCCAAGAGGAAAACCTTCTCCTTGTCACGGATCTCCGTGAGATTAAGCCACAAGTGGCGTTCCACCGCAACGGAACCAGCCATAGAGCGACCTATGGCGCGTGCAGTATGTTTGGTGGCTCTTAAGGCTAAATCCGTAGCCTTACGAAGCTCCTTGACCGCTTCGGGGGTCACGCCGTCGCCCTCGTCCATTTCCTTCAGGACGTCCGCTTGGTAGGCCTGAAGAATGGCCATAGTGTGCAGGGTCATGCCTGCCTGCCCAGCCGCCATGTAGGATTTCCCAATGAGAGAGGAAGTAGTCCTACATGCTTTAGAGGGGAGGAGGGGGCGCGACTTCCAGGACGGCGCAGACGACGGAGCAAGATGGTCGGCTAAAGTCTCCTCAATCGCCGGAATGGCGGAATAGCCCTGTTCCACAGAACCTACTAGGTTGGTGAAATCAGCAGCTGCCGCATTAGTGAGGCGCGCAGAGAAAGGCTGCTTCCAGGATCTGGAAATCTCGTGATGCAGATCACTGAAAAATGGCAGCTTTCTCCGTTGAGGCCTAGAATTAGGGCCACTGAGAAGTCTCTCGTCGAGTTTCGACGACTGAGATTCGCGGGGCTCGTCGGGCCAATCAATAGCGAGCTTCTCCGTAGCGCGCGAAAGTACGTCAACGAGCTCCGCGTAGGCCGCAGTAGGCCGCGCTTCCTGGCCGCTCGGCGGGATAACCTCGTCGGTGAGAGGAGGCCCGAAATCCTCGGAGTCGGAAGCCTCGGTAAAAAGTACATCCTCCAGCCCGAAAGAAACCGCGTCGCGTGCTCCCGGGCTGGGGCGCAAATAATCGTGCGAAAATTCGACTGGCATGCCTCGCGCGTGCCGAGGGGAGGGAGGGAGAGAAAGAGCGGGGCTCGTCTGCTCGAACTCCACATCCTCAAGCTCTACATCCGAACCCCAAGTCGCGGATCCTCGAGCGGCCTCGGGAGCGCGACAGGGGGAGACGAATGATTCCCTCTCAAAAACCGCGAGCCGCGATTTGAGGGTTCTGAGCAACAAATTTTCACAGAATTTGCATTTAGACGATCCTATGACTGCCTCGCGCGCATGTGAAAAACCCAAACATTTAACACACTTACTGTGTGGGTCGTCGTCAGCGATGTAACGAGCACATGGCGGAGTACAGCGTCGGTATTCCATGGCAACTTCACCGTAAGGAGAAACAGAGTTCCGCTTGAACAGTCGCAGAAGCGCCGAGAATAATCCAGAAGTCGTATTTTTTGAGCTCAGAAAAATCACGAGCGAAGGGCAAACGTGACCGCTTCGTTCTGAAGGCAGAGAAATCTGAGGAGCAGATGGCGCACGCGAATATGTAATGATGCGACGTAAGAGCGTCGGGGCGGAGCCAGACTGCGCGGGCGCCATCAGCCAATGAATTGGCGTGATTCTATAGGGCTTCAGACAATCGGCACATTCGGAGAATATCCCACTGCGCTATCCGCAGCGTTGAGTGAACCTATGAAAGAGAACGCGTAGAGTCTGTTTAGGGCTGCTGTAGAAACATGTTGGCGCATTTCAGTGTAAGGGGACCCGCCGTGTATGTAGATAGAAATGGCTCATTCTAAGGTACTGTAATAAAAAACATAACGGTTCATTAAGTAAGGTCTTTATACACCACTGAAAACATAGTAATGTATATGATATTGCATTTCTGTCAACAGATCCTCCTAAATATTACACAATACACCTTTAAGTTTCCTGCCACAGAATAAAACATTTTGAAAGATAATTGATAATTGCGACATTTTATCTCGCCATTCTGACTTCTGTTCTCAGAATTATGAGATATAAAGTCGTAATTGCGAGTTATAAAGTCCAATTCTGAGGAAAGAAAGACTGAATTGAATTGAACTGAATTGAGATATAAACTCGCAATTCTGAGATTTTTTTATTTTTTATTTGTGAGATAAAAAGTCGCAATTACCTTTTTATTCTGTGGTGGAAACAAGCTTTCATAGTATACCCTTTAAGTAAATATAAATATAAATAAAATAAAATATAAATTAAAATATAAATACTATAATATTATGTAAAAATTAACAACAGAGCCCAAACTATTAGATTCAATGCTATTTACTTTCAGAAATAATCATCAGCACTGAGTTGTATTCAAACATTTAAATTGCACATTTTTAAGACTGTTTTTATACTTTCTGATGTTATACTTATGTTTCTACACCAATTCGTTGTTAAAAATGATTATTTATCTATCTCTGTATAATGACCATTAAATTTAATGTTTTATTTTAGTTTTAGGTACTTTATTTAACAAAATGTATCCTTTTTTATGTACGTACAAAGGTTTGCCATTGTCATTTATATCAAAATCTCACAAAACCCATCACCAGACCAAGCTCAATCTTTTAAGATTGAACATTGGTCTGGGGAGTCTGCTATGTATTTTCTACTGCACAAGAGGCGTGATCAACGGGCATAGTTCATGACTCTGTACACATTTGAATAGTCCTTCAGCCAATCAGAACGATCCGGGTGACGTACTTTGCAGAGCAAAGCGAAAACGCCAGGCAGGAAATGTGTAACCAAACGTGTTGATCAGCGGTTTGCAAAAGCAGCAATGGAATCGAGCGATTTTTGCAGGTTATGCAACAACAACAAAAAACATGAAAGTTAGTGGTATTTACACCCACTCGAGCGATTTGTTTGCTAAAAAGAAGCCATTGAGCATCGTCGAGAGTTTACAAGGAATTGGACAGAGCCGAAACGGAATTTGATTGGATTAAACCCGACAAACACGCCAAGTGGATAAGCCAGTTTGTGGATTGGTTCCTGCAAATTTGTAAAGGAAGCAGCAGAGATAAATGTACAGGTTTCCAGCCTGAGCTGCAGGGTGAAATCAAATCGCCGGCAGATCAGGCTGGGTTTACCCAGTCTAACAAAACCCTACAGTTCCATCACAAACCTCTAGGGGCTGTGAAACTTTGTTTGGGAAACACTGCGTTAGAATATTTTGATGATTCTAATAAACAGTATTTTCTTAAAGGGGTGGTTGATTATGATTTCACTTTTCTAACTTTAGTTAGTGTGTAATGTTGCTGTTTGAGCATAAACAACATCTGCAAAGTTACGACGCTCAAAGTTCAAAGCAAAGGGAGATATTTGCTTTTAAAGAAATTGCTTTTTAAGGACTACAAAAGACTCCTCCCGGGTTAGTGACATCACTAACCCTAGAATTTACATAAACCCCGCCCCCGGAACACGATTTATAGATGATCAAGACAGAATATGCTAATCAATGACTAGAAGATAACTACACATAAGCTACATAAATTCACCAACTAACCATTCAGAAACGTTGTCTACATGTTGACACTTCTTCCCGAGTCTCTCCATCTTTCTGACTTCGGTTTGAACATAAAAGGCTATAAAAGTTTCTGAGTTTTTCAGTGCATGCCTGTGTGAGGTAAAAGGACACAAGCTCTTGAAGCTCCGCCCCCTGTGCTGGGAGCAGCAGCTCATTTGCATTTAAAGGAACAGACACAAAAACTGTGTGTTTTTGCTCACCCTCAAAAAGTGACTACTTAAACATGCTATATACAAATATCTGTGGGGTATTTTGAGCTAAAACTTCCCTTACACACTCTGGGGACATCAGAGACTTATTTTACATCTAGTGAAAACTGCATTATACAACCCCTTTAATCAGGGCTGTTTCAGGTCCCGTGACAATTTTTTTATAGGTGGACCTTCTACATGCATGCAGTTCAAAACCCATCTTGCTGAATACAGTAAACGTCACAAGGCAAGCTTCCTCCACTGCACATGTATCATTTTACTGTAATTGCAAAGGGCAAGGGTGACTCTTTCCTTCTTCTGCATTCAGCCCATTAGAAATCCAGTCCAATTGAAAATTCTCTCCAGCCCGGTACCACTCTTTCTTATTCTATCAGCCATCATCAAAAATGCATCTGCAAGGCCTTTGTTATTCCCATTATCGCCCCATAAAATGGCATAAAATTGTCTATTACCCTGACCTAATGAGAAAATGTCTGCTTCAGTGGAGAAGAGAAGACATTTATGAAAACGATGGAGCCAGAAATGACGATGAGGAATGATGTCTGGCTAACACGCAACCATTCTTTTGACTCCATCAATCAACATTTATTCAACACCCATAAGGATATAATATACCCTTCTCATGAGGGGACCACCCACTATCATGTCTTCAGTAGATTTGATTAGGCCATGAATACGAAGTAATGCAGAATTGATGGGGCTTGATGCTCATTGAGAGCAAGTAAAACTACAGAGCTGAAGAGATGGAGTGATATCATAATTTCATGTGCATCATTCCCCCTCCAAATCTAATCATCATGCTATCTTTGCTTATGGACAATTTTCCACAGCTGTCCACTTGTGTTGAATGGAAGAAGAAAAAACAGCTTGGACATTCTGCTAAATATCTTCTTTTCTGTTTCATGCAAGAAAAAACTAATCTTTTATAGTTTTGCATTTTTAATATAGCTTTAATGGATAGTTCACCGAAAAATGAAAATTATATCATCATTTACTCACCCTCAAGTTTTTCCTAACTTGTATGAATTTCTTTCTTCTTCTGAGCACAAAAGAAGATATTTTGAAGAATGCTTGTAACCAGACAGTTGACGGTAGCCATTGACTTCCATAGTATTTTTTTCCTACTATGAAAGTCAATGGCTACCGTAATTTATTACTCCAGATGTCAGTGTCACATGATCCTTCAGAAATCATTCTAATATGCTGATTTGGTGCTCAAGAAACATTTCTTAGTATTACCACCATGTTGAAAACAGTTGCCGATTAATATTTTTCTGGAAACCATTTAACTTTTTCTTTTTTCAAGATTTGTTAATGAACAAAGTTAAAAAAGTTTTTTTTTAAAACAGTTTTTTTTTTTATTCTATTGTAACATTACAGATGTTTTGCTGTCATTTTTTATTCATTTAATGCATCCTAGCACAATAAAAATCTTAATTTCTTTAAAAACAAAAATCGTACAGACCTGAAACTTTTGATTGGTAGAGTATCAAACATTAATTTCTCTCTCTTTTTTTGTTTTTGTTATAGCTCTAAATTTAAAATTTTCGCATAGTCTGTGCAATGCAGTGATATTTCCTATTTAATTGGCTCATTTTCTAGTTCATCATGTTCTTGCATGACCTTTATTATAATAACAGTAAACACAGCAACTGAAAAAACAACCCTATCAATTAACTGTAAGCTCTGGCTAATCCCTGCTTAATTACTAATCAAACACATATTTACATTATGTAAAACTGAACTTATTGTACTGCAATTGCCTGTGTGTATAAATGACACTGTCTTTGCCCTGTTGAATATTATTCAGGTGTGTGTTATCATGTGGATTGGCACGTATTCGTCTTACGCGCATATTTCTAGACTACCAGGCAAGTTTAAAATATGTCGCTGTTGATGACCCTTTATTGTGCTCATTTATATTGATTGCACTAGTAAAAACAGGCAGACGACTGACACATGAATGAATCATTGGCTCGAAATTGATCTGTATCATTGGTATCTTGGCTAGAAATGAATTGCTGCATTAGAGTGCAAACACTATTATCATCACTCAGCCTGCGTTCACTCACATGGGCAGTCAATTAATGCTTTGGTTTGCATAGACCATTAATGTTGATAGAGCTCCCGCTGGTCTTTGGCATGCGTGTCAAAAGAGGGTGAATGCAAGGATGACTGGTGCACAGACCCTGCTCTGTTCTCTGAATGACTGGGATCTTGTCAATCACTGATGTGATTTAAAGTGCATTACCCACACCTCTCGGTTTTCACTGGAATCTTACCTCTCTGCCGATGCTGATCATCCTTTCTGTCTAAGCCATTTTCCTGTCCACCCTCTGAGAACATACTGGTAACAAAATAACAATAGATTTCAGAAACTATTTTGGTCTGTGTTTCCATGGAAACGCTCGGGTGTAAGTTGGGATAGGATTAGGAGGATATTGCCAATTAATGTCTGCTTGCAAATATATATTTGCAGACTAAAGAACTACTGTACATAGCTGACTGTTGCTTAGAAGAGATTTCTGTGAATACTTGAAATCTTCTTTGACATTTGACATATTTTGTAGCCAATAATAAGTTTGATTACATGTTATTTCTGTATTTAAATAGACATTTTACTTTATATTGTGTCTGATATATATAAATTATATTTACACACACACACACACACACACACACACACACACACACACACACACACACACACACACACACACACACACACACACACAATACTTACTGCATTATTATAATAGTAACATACTTTTTTATTTTTATTTCAGTATTTTATTATTTTAATACATTTAAATGTCTTACTGTTTGTGTGTGTGGTTTAAGTTGGATTTAAATCATATCCTAAATTTGTAAAAGCACATCTATTCTAAGGGCCCTATTTTAACGATCTAAGCACATGCTCTAAAGCGCACGGCGTAAGTTCACTTAGGGCGTGTCCGAATCCACTTTTGCTTCGGGTTGTCCCTATTCTCATAATGAGTAATGGGTGTGTTTTGGGATTTATGTGCGTTAAACCAATCAGAGTCTCATCTCCCATTCCCTTTAAATGCCAGTTGCGCTCGCGCCATGGTAGATTCGCTATAATTTACATGACGGAATTTGATAGTGGAAAGACCGAATGCGTCTCCAGAGCGCAAACGGAACTGCTCATGCGCAAGGTAAAAGTGCGCAAGCAGATCATCTACGGGACAAGCCGGATTCCACCATATGTTTATGTACACAATAATAATCTTTTACATTGTAATCCTTTTATTTTAAATATTTGCCATGTTTGTGTGCTGCTGTGCATCCCTGTGTGTTTAATAAGCAGAGTGTACGCGCGTTGTGGACCCGCCACATAAAAAAAAATATTTTTGTTGCCTCAAAATAGCAACGCGCCAACAATGCACCAGAACACACCTCATTTTCAGACTAGCACGCCCATGGGTGCACAAATGGCCGCAAATGCATTTGCTATTTAAACAACGTGGTGCAGGACGTGAAAATTATAACTGCGTCAGGCTGAAACTAGCAAAAAACACTTTGCGCCGGGTGTAAGATAGGGCCCATAAAGTGTAAAATTATTGATGAAACATGAATTTTGTGTGAAAATATTTGCAAAGAGCTTTTATCCAAATATATGTGCATACATACAGTTAATAATTTAAATGATTGATTTCAGCTGTCAGTCAGAATCATGTTTTTAACAGTGCTGCAGGTTTTACTTTGCTAATAGAAATGTGATAGATAGGTGTCACGGGTAGGTCTGGCAACTCACCATTGTCAGGGCTCAATCTGAGGGGCGGGATAAACGGCTGTCTTTCAAATTTGCTCTGCATGCAATAGGACAGCGCTACAACCAACCAGAGCGTTTTCCCAACAGCGGAGCTAGTTTATAGATTAAACTTTTGCCGTATCTGGCCGGCAAAACTACGAACACATCTTCCTGTTTTAAGAATGACTTAAGTGCCGTTCTTTGTTCTTTTCTCAAAGAAAAGCTTAACTCCAAGTCCTCCAGAGTCACGGACAAAGCCGATTCGAAAGACCGCTGTTCGCCAGCAGCAGCTCTTTGTTTTCAAGTAGCAGGGAATTCACGCGGAACCGTCACAACTCTGTCGTCATTATGTGAAGCCCGCCCACCGACTCTATACACGATGTGATTGGCCTGACTAGAGTTTGGTTTTTCCCGCTCGAAAGTCAACGGAGAGTTGCTAAACTACCCTGGCTGCAACAGTCTGACATAAAGTCACATTTGCCATTTCAAAACACTGCCATTCAAAATGACACTACATGAGCTAATTGGCCAATACATGTGCCACCTGGCCAAACACCTCAATGGTTAATTGTTAACACTTCAATCTTTTTCAGTTTACTGTTTTTTTGTGAGCATATTTTTGTTCAGTCCAATGTAAATATATCTGATGTGCATATGTTGCACTGACTTGTTTGGTGAAAAAATAAAAAAATAAATATATTAGGTATTTTGCTGTTTGGGTGTGTGGTTTTGTGAATTGTTTTAAGTATTTTGAATAAACCAGCCTAGTTTGCAAAATTGTGTGTTAGCAATTGGAAAAAACTGTAATCCAAATAGATCACAGGAGAACTCAAGGAAACAGACAAAACACATCTTAACATTGACGACACTGACTATGAGGAAGACAGGACTTAAATACACAGAGCTAATTAATAGGCAACAGGTGAATGGGATATACAGTCAAGGGAACAAACTGGCACACGCTAGGAAACTGGGTCACACAGGCAAACAGGCACTGAACTTAAAAAAACACTGAAGCATATCAAACCCCTGACATAAAGTATATTACTGTGATTTAATACAAATTGCACCTAATCTCTATTTCACCCACAAGCATTGATATGAAGCTCTCCTCGAGCAGCAATTCACCACCCCCATTTCTCTTCACTTTTAGATACTCTCTCACTTCAGTCTAGCCTTTGATTTTTATATATAGCAGCTTTCTAAAGTTCCCTGTAGTTTATTCTCTCCCCTCTCTGATTTGCAGCTCTTCTGTACGCCACTATCTTTGGAAACGTGACCACCATCTTTCAGCAGATGTACACGAACACCAATCGCTACCATGAGATGCTGAACAATGTTAGAGACTTCCTGAAGCTCTATCAGGTGCCTAAAGGACTGAGTGAGAGAGTTATGGACTACATTGTGTCCACATGGGCCATGACCAAAGGCATAGACACAGAGAAGGTGAGTAAACCTGTTCCTCTTTCTGATGCACTTAACATGTCCTCTGTGCAGAGATCTAAATGAAGGGTACAAAGTGTAGAAAACCCCTCTTGAGGGAAATGTGGTATTTTCGCTTATTTAATTGTTTTGAATATTGATGGAGAAATATAATTTACGTAAAAAGTAACGGAAAGTTTGGATATTTTAGTTTTGATTGAAAATCATGTAAATATCAAATTTTGAGGAGCAATTTCACCCCACACTAAAAATGTCATCATCATTTTTTTTATTGTGTCTTTTCTTTGTGGGTTTTTTTTTAAATGTAACTGTCTGAATAATTTATGAATTATTTAGGCTATATAGATTTAATTCAATCATGACTGATTCCACCAGTTCTTGTTGACTGGGAAAGACACATTTTAAAAATACCAACACTTTTTATTTATTTAGTTCAGTGGGCTAAGGATTGAGTTTTTATAATGGAAGGCATTGTTTAATTATTTTCTCCTTATTCTTTATAGTGGTAACATAAATAATGGCTCACGAGAAATCTCTATCCTCTCTTTCTGAATTTAATTTAATTATGGACCCCAAATCAGGATATTTGGATGTAGGCAGTGATCCCAAATGCTAAACTAAAGAGAAATAATTTACGTTCTTTTTTATGATGGATGCTATCATTCTGTCAGAAAAGTTAAACAAAAAATAGTGGAGGTGGAGAAAAGAAGAACATATTTTTGTCCAATAAGACCCCTTTTTTATTCCATTCTAGAAGAGGAATGGGAAATTGCATTATATCCCAGGAGACATCAACCCTCAGGGAACATGGCAGATCTATTCAACCCCTGGTTTAAATTTAGACTTATAAAAGATTCTCATAACTGGTTTTCATGCAGCGTGGGGTGAGAAATACTGAGAAATTTATTGACATATGACAATGGGCAAATTTGAACATAGAATAGGCCTGACCAGAAAGATCCTGTATAGGTGACTGAGGCACAAAGTATAATTGGTTTCTGCAAAGTTTTAATTGCATTCTGGTGAAGTGAAGTGTATTAGATATTTTCCATGCACTGAACCTGCATGCATGTGCTTCTGCCCATAATGGAAACATTAGCTTATGAAGCGTCCAGTACATGGCAAATTTGTTATGGCCACTTAATGATGTAATATTAATGCTGTAACCCCACACGCGCTGACACACATACTGTACATACCTACACACACAGCATTTCTGGTCAGTGCATTCAAATTATATTTTTTAAATTATCCTACACTTCTGCAATGTCTCAATCTTATACAGATGTCAAAAAAAAAAATATATATATATATATATATATATATTATTTTTTATTTTATTTTATTTTTTGGAATCCTTATTATTGGTCCTGTCAGTTATTTTAGACAGTGTAATCCACTCGAATATATACTTTATATGGAATGTATGAAGATAAACAGTTATAGATGTAAATTTACAGATAATAAGAAGGTATTTGTCTTAGTATTCTCCCTAAAGGGTTACAATCAAATTTTGTGATTTTTGCTGTTGCGAAAATCTAAATTAGACACTTAATATCACTAATGAGTGACTGTATTTGGTATTTTATTGGAATCAATACACAGTATGTAGTACGTTTGAAAGAATGTGTCATTAAGACAAGGTTTCCTTGCTTTACTCGTTAGGTTCTGTCCATCTGCCCTAAGGACATGCGTGCAGACATCTGTGTGCACCTGAACCGCCAGGTTTTCAACGAGCACCCTGCCTTCCGGCTGGCCAGTGACGGCTGTCTGCGCTCTTTGGCGGTAGAGTTCCAGACCACACACTGCGCTCCAGGAGATCTCATCTTCCACGCAGGGGAGAGTGTGGACACTCTTTGCTTCGTGGTGTCTGGATCGCTGGAAGTTATTCAGGATGATGAGGTTATTGCCATTTTAGGTAAGCTAAATTATTCTATCCACTCTGGAAATAAATTAAAAAAATTCAAGGGAGACATCAGGGGTTAGTTGTTACTTTGGGTAGTTGTCACAAGGGCTTACACATAACTTTTTTTGGTCTGGTTCTCAAGGGAGCACCTGGAGATGCTGCTTGGTACACTTTATGCGGCAGACTTATCCTACAAGCTGTCATCATCACTTTCTTCCTGACTGCTCTCTTCACTATCTTCTTTTCTCTCAAACATGGTAGATGATGATGATGATGTTTTATTTTATTTTAATTTATTAACATTAATGACACAGACAACTGCAGGAATATAAGGCTGCTCTCAAGACTGAATGCATGGACCGAATATACTGACACACATCTGGTTTCTTTCTCAACTGTTCACTTATAACATAACTGAGAGAATAATTACTGATATGGGTATTTTGACATATTTTTTTTGTGTATGTGTCCGTTCAAGCGCAAGTAAATGCAAAAGAAGAATCAATTTGGTGTTCGAGAGCTGTCTGAAACGCACCTCTCTCTCTCTCTCTCTCTCTCTCTCTCTCTCTCTCTCTCTCTCTCTCTCTCTCTCTCGGCAAGACTAAACATGTCCAAATGATAAATTTTTTCTCTATGATGATTAAACTTAGCAGTTAATCTACGAATCACATGCGTGCCGAACCGTGGGGTCTAGTCAGTACACATCACGGATCAACTGCGATCCATTGCACCCAATAATTATTGAACACACTAATCATCATGATTGCTATGCTATCTTACCAGAAATGGAGAAAAATCCTTCTCCAGGAAGTACTGTAAATGTTTCCCTGTCCCCAAAAATGTTGGTAGATATAAAAAAATATGATAAAAGATCAAATCTTCCTTTGTATTCAAGAAAAACAAAGGTTCTTCTATAGCATCACCACGAAAACACCCTTTTGGAACTTTTTATTTTGAAGAAAGTACGTTGGTCGGTAAAATGTAGTTGTCGCGTTTAGTTAGTATTCATTTCATTTTCAAGGACTTTTAGTTTCCTTTGTTCTAATTTTCCCGCCATTATCAGTTGTCATGAATACTCTTTTAACAAGCACACCTGTTTGTAATGAAGATCGTCACATTGCGAATTTAAGTTTCTCTGTATCTCACGGTCATTAGGAGCGTTTATGCCATGTCACAGTTATCGCAATCACGTGATTTCAACTTGTAAAAAGCGTTCACGTCCTCGTAGAGCTCGTTATTACAGCTTGTAAGATGGGAATTGTCTGGAAGCTCCTACTTGTACCATGTGACTGCTGTACCACCTGACTGCTGCAGATTAATTTAGACATTATAATAATAATAATTAATTCATTACATTTATATAGCGCTTTTCTCGGCACTCAAAGCGCTTTACATAGAAGGGGGGAATCTCCTCAACCACCACCAATGTGCAGCATCCACTTGGACATTGATAGTGGTCTCATAGAACCTTATAATTCCCAGTCTGAGGACGTGAATAGCACTGAACATGACGTCATGTGTTGTCATCTTGAGACTACGGTAATTACGACATGGCAAGGAATGCAGCAATTGTCGAGTATTGTTTGTGCATGGCACACTGTTTCGTTTGTGTTAGTTATTATTCCATTGCCTAAGTTTTCTTCATGTTAATATGTCTGATACTTTTTTTATACTACCTTTTAGATTTTTTTTTTACTTCACATTTTGATAACAAGGCTGCAATAAGCACTGTTATTTTTGTATTATCTACTATATACTATTATAGTATACTTTGATATCATAATATCATAAATAATATAAGTATATATAGTTTATGATACTTTTCATTTTTATTAGTAAGTGACAACATACCCCTCTGTAGTCACAGAAGATCAGCTGTGTTTTTTGGCCACTAACGGTGGAAATGTTCAATAGCATTTAATAGCTATTGACAATTTTGTTTAATAGCAATGGCCAAGACTTCAAGATAAGTCCCTGTACAAAAATTAAGACACTCTAAGAAATATTCTTTGGCGTAAAACAGGCTGACAGTATCCAGTATATTCTGTTTTTAAGCAGGTTGGATATTCTTGAATAAAAACAGAATCCTGTTTTATTTCAATATATGCTTTGAAATAATTCCTGCACAACATCTCCGAGCATTCTCATTAAACTCAAGAAAGGCCGATGCTGCACAAATAGGCGGTTTGTAGTACTGTAATACTTCAGAGCTCTGCAGGTTTTCCCTAGGGCACATACCAAGGCTCCAAAAACCAAATCAAATCAAGCTTCAGATAAGTGCAGAAAAATAACAAACTTATAAAGGACACAATACTAACGCAGTGGATCCTAAAATATGGTTTTCACACAGGGTCTTGCACAGTGAACTCTCTAACATCCATTCTCTGAAGAAACATAAAAGCCCACAGTTCACTCCATGTGCTATATGTGGCATTTGCTACTCTGTCCACGGCGTCGTCTTATCCTGCTGTAATGGAACTGTGGGGACCGATTCTCCGTCAATTGATTGTTGAGTCTTTTGTTTCACAGGGATGTTCACTGATAGTTCACACAGTCTCAGTTCAGCCAGTGCTATAACGATGACCAGAGAAACAGGCATATTTTTAAGCTCAAATACAGACTGCTCTTGTAAAAGATGAGGAAGCCCAGGCTCGTAAACGTCTTATTTGAATTTGAGAAAGCAACAACAATCCTGGCCTTGTGCATCTTCTAGTTCTGTTGTAGCTTTATTTTTCCCCCTGAAATGTCTCTGCAACAAAGGGACAGTTACTAACGCTGTATTTAACTCTGAGCCTGGAACCAATTCCACTATGAACAATAAAAACAGACGGCTATTTTGTTGTGAAGAACACGTGCGCAAACAGTAACATTTACTGTAAGAGATTTCTCTCTCTCTTTGACTGGACTATTTCTTGATCTCTTTATCTCTCGAGTCTTGCTGATGTACCGCTGCCGCAAGAATGTGACGTGCCCTTCACTGACGCGGTGTAATAGCAGATGACATGACATTAGACCTTATGAGACACCGTAGAGGGGAAGTTAATGCCTCTTCTCTCTAATGGGGAATCAGATCAGATGCTCTTTTGTTTTAATGATTATGAAATGAAATAAGATGCGAATGCTGTGAGTTAATTAGCCCCAAGGCGTTTACTTGAACCCACCAGACTAAACCTGCTGGGCTCCTAATGATGCCCCTCATCAAAAGCCCAGAACACTGGGTACTTTGTACAGATTCTCTCATGAGTGTGGTGTGAGAACTTAGAAGATACTTAGGTCCTACTGTAGTAAGATCAAGTCGGTCTGTTTGATTCAGAGTAGCTACAAAAAAGAAAAGCTCAAATACAAGCCCATAGCTAGAACTATCAGCAATTACAGTTGCAGTAAAACATATTAAGAAGCTCAACTGTTTTTAACTTCGACAATAATAAGAAATGTAGCTGAACAACATGCTGAAGACTAATGTCTGCTAAATTCACTGGGATCATTTTATGGCCAATTGCAGAAAGCTTTTTTCCTGCAACTTTATTAATGGTGTCATTTAAAACTATAATTCCTCTCTTCTGTCCCAGGTAAGGGTGATGTGTTTGGTGACGTGTTCTGGAAGGAATCCTCACTGGCACATGCCTGTGCTAATGTGAGGGCTCTGACGTACTGTGACCTGCATGTCATCAGGAGGGACGCGTTACTCAAAGTGCTGGAGTTCTACACAGCCTTCGCCAACTCCTTCTCCCGAAATCTCTTCCTCACCTGCAACCTCCGCAAGCGGGTAAGCGCCACATACTCACTCTTGTCGTGACCAAATATCACGTTCTAATGGGAATAGACTTTGCTGAATCCATTCTGATATTTGAAAAGCCTTGGAGAATAGAATGCTAGCATGATCGCTCACTTTTTCTCCAGTCTTGGTTCAAGAAGACTTTTTTCCCCATTCATTTTCTGCATTGGCATTTAAAAATAAGGGCATTAAAAACCTGAACAAAATTAACCAGCTATGCAATGAATTACATGATGATAAACTGATTTAAAGCAAAAAGTACAGTATATGAAAACCAGAAAAATTAAACCATGAATCATTGCGAATAACATATTTGGATAAAAAATTGCCAGGGATTTGCGGCATATGGATAGCATATTGGTTATCAGCATTATTATATTTATTTATTTTAATCTTTTTTTGTTGTTGTTGTTTATCAGTAGCTATTGATCAACATTGGATATTTGATTGTTCATTCTTATTTCCTCTATTTTTACATTTAGATTACCTTTGCTGTCGTCTAACGCTCACAGTTAACATTTGAAAACACTTAATAGTTATAACAGCAAATGTGATCTTGTGCAAATTTCAAAATTGATATGCATTTTTCATACCGTGCATTATAATGCTGTGAGGCCTAAATTCACTTTTAAAATCCATTTAAAATGATTGTCTTTTTTCCTTTTTTCATTAATTTTAGGCAAAATTATGATGACATGCTTCATGAAAATGCTGCTGCTCTTAAAACTTTCGTTTTGCTTTTCTTATCTATCTATCTATCTATCTATCTATCTATCTATCTATCTATCTATCTATCTATCTATCTATCTATCTATCTATCTATCTATCTATCTATCTATCTATCTATCTATCTGATCTATCTATCTGATCTATCTGATCTATCTTATCTATCTATCGCGCTTCAGCCTGGTTGGTGTTCACGGAACAGGACGCAAAAATGAAGAGAGGAAACCCAAGGTCTAACTAGGACCAAGGAACAGGACCGGAGCACACAAAGTTTTAAATAATTTATTATTGGTACAAAACGACTAACGTTTCGACGCCCATGCGTCTTCTTCAGAGTCAAATAATCAATGGCAACGATGTACAGATTTTAAAGAATCAAAAATTCTAATCATTGGCCACAGGCCTAGATGGGTGTGGTACATCAATTAATCAATCATATACAAGCACTCAGGTGAAAAAAAAAGAAAAAAAAAGAAAAAAAATTATATATATATATATATATATACATACATATATACATACACACACACACACACATATATATATATATATATATATATATATATTCATACACACACATATACATACACATACATACATACACACATACATATTCATATACATACATACATACACACACATACATACACATATATATATATATATATATATATATATATATACACACATACATATATAATAAAATAAAACTAAATAAAATAATTTGAATAAACAAAATAAATGATAAAAAAAATATATGAGTGCTTGTATATGATTGATTAATTGATGTACCACACCCATCTAGGCCTGTGGCCAATGATTAGAATTTTTGATTCTTTAAAATCTGTACATCGTTGCCATTGATTATTTGACTCTGAAGAAGACGCATGGGCGTCGAAACGTTAGTCGTTTTGTACCAATAATAAATTATTTAAAACTTTGTGTGCTCCGGTCCTGTTCCTTGGTCCTAGTTAGACCTTGGGTTTCCTCTCTTGATATATATATATATTTATTATCGATTTATTTTTTCCATGTCGTATCAATCAGATTATTTGTCTCAGAGACTCAAGCACATCCTTGTGCACTTTGACCTGAATGTGTGGTGTGCAGTCCTGCTGTGTGCTGTGTTGGCATGAGTTCAGAGCTCTGTTGTGGCTTTCAGACCTGACCTCACATTCCTTAAATACATAAATGATTCATTCTGACAGACCGCCCATGGAGAACTTTGGATCTCTTGACGAAAGAAAGACCCTGTGCACTCACAACACAATTAGGAGACCTCAGCTGTGCATTTTACTGCCATTGAGTTACATAATTAGTGAGCATTGTGTAAAACTATATTTAGATGCAAAGATTTCCTCTGTTGCTATATCTAATCTCTATCATTGAGGAAACGATGCACTGAAATTAGGTGTGTTAATGTCATCTTTAAATAATGAGGGAGGAGATCTTGCATTCTCCCAAGTAAACAAGTTAAATTGGTAAATTTTTTCATAGACCTGCTGGACTTCTTGGACACAGACAGGAATCACTGAGCCACGATATTAATTTATTTCCTCTGGCCACAGCAAAATAGGACCTGTCTAATGAGAGGATACTTTGCTAAGGGCACTAATGAATTGATTTAAAGGTTTATGGTTCTTCAAGGTCTCTGAGTTACTTTGAGTTCATGAATTTTGCATGTAGTTGATTGCATGCAGTTGGAGCTCGGCGTACATCTTTCATTATTAGACGACATGGTCTATTTGAAAAATTCTTGTTGCAATATTAATTTTGTCATAGTGTCTTACATACTGTGATTTTTCTGATGGGTTTTACTGTTGATTATTATTCGAATATGCTAACTTAGGCTTACCACAGAGGTTACAGCAAGCAGATAACCATCAATTATACTGACCAGGATGAGGTGAAAATAGTGTGAAGTGTTTTAAGGGCAGAGCGTTGGTTTCTTTGTCAGTGGAGTGACAGAGGCCGTCCCATTGCCCCGCTGTGCTCATTCGACTGGGTAAAGCTGCTGATGGGCCGGCTTTACTGAGGAGGAACGGCCCCCTGCAGCGCACACTCTGAATAAAGCATGAGTCAAATCATCGGGAATACACGCACACACACTGACTCACACACACCACACACATTTATCATGCATATTAACAAGAGGTGTGGCCTCCTACTAATATTATGAAATGAATGTCATTATACTGTATCTACAACCTACACACAACATGACCAATATTGTTCACGTTGTGTTGGTGTTAGTCAAACATCGATTTGAATTGCTAAAATAAGAAGACTAATGCCGGGTTCAGACTACATAATATTTTAGTCTGTTATGAAAGTCACTGTGTCAGATTAGGCAATTTCGACTCCTCAATTCTTGTTGTGTTATGGACAAGAAACATATCAGACTACACATTGCTTCCCGACCAGTCATCGCTTGCTGTCTTTAATGGTGTGCGTGAAGGCGAAAGGGGTGGAAACTTTGTTAAAGTAACTTAGATTGTTTAAAATAGAGAGTGTGTGTGGGTGTAAATAGAATCAATTTGTCATTGCACTGGACTATTTTAATTATATTTTAAATACTGAATGAAATATAATTATTTATGTACTACCATTTCAAAGTTCGGGGTTGGTACATTTAAAAAACAGTTTTTTTTTTTTTAAAGAAGTCTCTTCTGCTCACCAAGACTGCATGTATTGGATACAAAATATTCTCATTTAAAAAACATTCTCTTTCAATATATATTCCTGAGATGGCAAAGCTGAATTTTCAACAACCATTACACCATTGTCCACTGTCTTTTGTAGCATTATAAAAGTTTTTGGTCAATTTAAAGCTTCTGATTAAAGGTATTGGTTTCACTTTATTTTGATGGTCCCTTTAACACATTCAGTTGACTATAGGTAAGTTTATTAAGTAAAGTTGCACCTACATGTCTACTAACTCTCATTAGAGTGTTTGTAGAGTATTAGTAGACTGGTAGGGTTAGAATAAGTTGACATGTAGTTGAATAATTACTTTTTGCCAGTAGAATGTCTGTTGGAGGAGCATCACAATAAAGTGTTAGCAGATATTAAGCAGACAGTCTACTAATTCTCTAATGACTGCTAGTTGACATGTAGTTGCAAAGTTACTTATAGTCAACAGAATGTTCAAAAGGGACATCAAAACATTAAAACAAGGGACATATATATTTTTTTTTAATGATACTAACCCCCAACTTTTGAACAGTTGTATATGTTTATTTCTCATACCTAGTCCACCATTTTGGACATTTGTTCACTGAGCTCATCATAATGGACTCTGGGACTTTTTGTAAAAGTGTCTTGAGGCAGCATAATTATAAAAATTAAAGATTCACAGCCGAAGTTCTCATACTTTCTTTAAACGCTTTCACATCTATCCTTCAGACTCCCTCATTATCTCCACTGGTCAATGTCTGAATGACTCACAGAAGTTCTGATTGGAAGGAAAAAAGCTCAGTGAAAGCCCTGTAAATGTCTCTGAAAGGAAAGGTCACTCAAAAAATAGTGTGTTAGTGAGTGAATATTTCCACGGCTCTACATCCACTCATGGATTAGATGTATAGTGCTATTGGCCTGTAAAGACTGTTCCTGTGAACTATTTTTTTGTTTTTGTTAAAGTAACTCTTGGTTCATGTTGGCTAGAGTAGATCACATTAAGCTTTTGTGAACTGATGACCTTTGTTTGATCTTGACAGACAGCTTTGTATTAACATACAGTTCAAAAGTAAATGCCTGAGAGTGTCTATCCCGTTCCGAGGCCGCATGTTCACTAGACAATCCCTTTGCTAGATCAGCAGACAATCCAAACCAATCTCAAACAAATACTTCACCATCACCCGCTGGGCTCACAACTGTTTGTCTTTGGCTGCTGATTAGTGTCAGATCGGAGTCTTTTTTGCCCAAGCTGATTCATCTCAGTAGCAAACGTTAAGAGGAAACCGAATCCTCCACACCTGCCACGCTTTCCTCCTAACAAGATTTACAAGGCCTTCGGAAAGCTGCAAACACCTGCCAATAAGGTGGGCGAAGCAACTTTATCATCCCCTCCATTACCAACAGGACAGGCAGAGAGATGCTCTCTCAGCAACAAGAGAAAGAATCACACAAAAATCATCAGCAAACAGTGTGTCCACACAAAGAACAGTTCATTTGTTTGGTGCAGTGACCGGTGTGACTATTTGTATCTGTCCCCCAGTGAAACCTTTTCAAAAACTGTGACGTTTGAATTGTACATTCATTGATCTCACATTTTTTATGCCATGTAAACATTTGGTTTTCTGTGATATACTCTACATTGTTGCTGCAAATTCTGCTGATTTGTCAATGTTATCTAGCTAGCTGACATGTATGATGTTTTGTTTAATTTGTATTTAGGTCATGTGATCGACTTGGAAGCATCAACAATTTTGTGTGTGTGTGTGTATGTATGTGGTACTGGTAAACCCTACTTTATGGGGACAAAATGTCCCCACAAAGATGGCAATATCCAAAATCGTTGTCATGAGGATAACAGCTTATAAATCATCCTGAGTGATGTTTTTTAAAAATGTAAAAATGCAGAAAATGTTCTGTGATGGGAGGTTTAGGGGCAGGGTTAGTGAAAGGGGATAGAATATACAGTTTGTAGGCTACAGTATAAAAATCATTATGTCTATGGAAAGTCCCCAAAAAACATGAAAACACAATGTGTGTGTGTGTGTAAACTGTATACTACCGTTCAAAAGGTTATGGTCAGTAAGATATTTTTCAAATAAATAAATAAATCAAGTCAATAAGTGTAGAATAGTACCCTCGAAATCCAGAGTTCTCGCGAGAGCACAAGTTGAATTTGCTCAGCGAGTTTACTCTGGCGTTGAGTAATGATGCTTATGCCCTTGTATCCGAGCTGCACCAATCACATCGGGTTATCTGATATAGGCGGGCCAGAGGTGAGCTAAACAGATGACGACAGCGCTGTGACGTCGAAGTCATTAGTAAACATTGCAAGATGGCTATGGATGAACACCAGTTGTTTGAAATGGCTTTGGCCACTACAATGAACGAGTTAGACTTGGCTTTTTATCTAAAAGAGGAACAGAAGACTGCGCTCGAATCGTTCCTTTGCAAGAAGGGCGTTTTTGCTGTTTTGCCAACCGGATACGGCAAGAGTCTAATCTACCAGTTAGCTCCGCTGGTGGCTTAGCGTATGGGGCTTATTGTGATTGGTCGTAGTGTTATCCAATTGCGTGCAGTGAGATTTTCAAATGCATGCTTGGTGCCACCCCTCAAGCTGGTCGATTTTTATTAGTCGATACCAGACCATTAATCTTTCAGATTTAGGTCTGGATTTCCAGGCTAGTAGAATAGGCAAATATGAGGAAATCTGCTATTAAGCTGCAGTCTGATTGTAGTATGGTTGTGTGTCTGTGTGCATACAGAGAACATTCAGGTATTAGATCATTTTGAGAGATGTTGTGGAAGAAAAGTGGTCAGTTGTCTCCCAAAGAGGCAAGACACATTTTTTCCATTTTTCTTTGGTAAATAATGAATAGAAACAATTAAAGCTGCTCTGTCTTTCTGCCAGAGAGCACAGCATCAGCAGTATGATCTATCTGTACAGATGCTTCCTAGAAACTGGGCAGGACCCAAAACAAGTAGATCACAATGTTTTATAGCCACTGTGGACATTATTGATAAAAAAATGTAACTCTAATGGGCCATAAGGCTTCTCTTATAGAATTACTTAAGGGTTAGATTTAAACTTCAAAGGCAATTTCTCACTGTACCAAAATTACTTAAAAAGTACCCAACCTCTATTTGTCCTGAACTATAAAGTCTATTTTAAGTTCTGTGAACTTTGTGGAGACATTAAATAAATTCAATAATCCTGAACAACATGCATGTACAGATTGCACAACATGAACATGAATCCTATAGCAGTGGAAGAGTCCTTCCACCATCCTTTCTTAAATTAAACCAAGTGAATTTTGCACCAAAAAAATGTATATGTGTTTTATTTCTATGTTGTCAAGAGGTATTATTGAACTCAAGATTTGAATGAATAATCTAATTTTAGTCAACTCTTTGCTGATTTTCTTCTTTGTTAGTATCTTGAGATTTATTCCACTAGATTGTCATTAAATCTGCTGATCCGGAAATAATCCTTTAGACTTCGCAGTTTCTGTTGAAGTTGGCTGGTAGGTCTGTAGGCTGAGACATGAATTAATTAAATGCAGCCTTTTGGCTCAGAGAGCAAAGGCCAAGGTAGGTATTGATCCCCAAACAGAGACTCTAATTTTATGGCTTGCAAAATGGCACCAGTTCTCTGTAGCCATTGTATTTTTGCCAGGAAGCATTATAGGTGAGTGAAAAGAGGCACTTGAATGTCTGAATGCAGAGAAATGGACGTGATTGTCTGAGAGGGACTATCATAGTCCTGACTCTTTATAGTGGGCAATAATCTGCTGATTGGCTGGCAATGATTGGAAAATGCTGAGCGGGGTGTTCCTGGGCTGGTGATGCCTCAGCATTGGGATGGGGGGGGTGGAGTGGACCCCATCTCTGGCATATCTTCAACATCCCGCTAGACTTAAAGTAGCAAAGCGGAGGAGTGTTGAATAGGAGGGGGGCTGCAAAGGAAGGATAAATGCTTGCCAGATCCCATTAATCTACAATGTTGGATTTTGCTGTGTTGGAAGACTCAGTGCTTTTTTGTTTCAATTCCCTGTGCCTTTTGCCGTTACACCCCTTTGCACTGCAGAAAATCATCTGAATCTTTCAAAACTCATGGGCATATTTTCTTAACATTTCAAATGTCCTACAGTGATTGTCACTAGGTTGTTTCACACCTAAACATAACTACTATAGCACTAATAATAATAAAAACAAGTACCCTTGCTGGTCTCGTTTTTTAGTTTGTTTGCCCCTTTTTTTATTTACAATCTATGGCTTATTTTCAGCTGATATGCAATCATAGACTTTTTGCATAAAGCCGAAGTGCTCAGTCATCTTTCAAAATTTAGTTCCAGTTCTGCTCTAACACGCATTCCTGTCATTTTGAGTGGGCCTAAAGACTTCATTTGTGTTTGATTGAACTGGGGGATACTTCTGCAGCTAGACAGATCTCCATACTGTAAGTGCAAACAGAAATAAGCTCAAACAATCCCAAATGCATCTTTTGGTTATTAGACTTTTACTGTATATCATCTTTTTTTCATAAGCCGTGTTTCCACCGCAGGAACTTTCCCCAGGAACTATAGGGACTTTGGGGTGGTACTCAATGTGTTTCCCTGCTCGCGAGGTAGTACTTTTTCAAAGTTCAGGAAATTTTGAGGGTGGGACTTGGGTGCTGAACATGCTGATTGGTTGAGTTCATGCAGCATTTTGATTGGTTGACTCCATGCAGCATTTTATTTCAACCACCATTTTAAAAGTCTTTTGCGGTGCATGCAGTAAGAGTTGCTTGCTATTCAGAATCAACAATGGAATTGAAAAAATATGGCCAATGGACCGACAACAAGGTTCAGGCTTTATTAAGCCTTTATGCGGAGGACAAAATCCTGCTGGAACTGGGAAGTCGCAGACAAGTTTTATTACAAATTAGCACACCAGACTTATTGGCCTAATCTTCACAGTACTTTAGACCTCGATGGAAATGCAGACAGCAACAGGTCTGGGGGGAAAAAGTTCATGGGACAAATTGTTCCGGGTAATTTCGGTTGAAACACAAGACCAGTGGAGTATTGAGGAATGTTTTTTTCATCTTGTTTAGTTTAAGTCACTGTAAATTGCCCTTTTCTGTTTTTGCCATAATCACATTTCAGTGGGACTGTTTAGAAGTTTTAACTAAATGAAAACCAGTAACCATATAGTTGCATTTGGGTCATGGTATAGCAGAGCAGTGACTGTGATCAGATTAGGTTCAGCTTTAAACCACTTGCCTAGACTTGCATTCCAGTTCACAGATACTTGATTTATCTTCAGCTGCTAATGGGTGGATTTTCAACCAAAAGTTTCTAACCAAACTAAAGCTAGAACAGCTGTATGAAAGACCACAGAGACTGGAAGGCTTTCAACAGCTGCTGTTACTACACATCAGCAGGGCTAATGTGAGTAATCTGAATAATTTCAAACCATGCACAGAAATAAACCCTGTGAGTTGATTATCATTTAATATACAAAAAAAAAAGGTCTCTGCACCTGGGTATAATATGACTCGTGACCTTTTCAAACCGTGTCACAATGCAAACCAGAACAAGGGGGAATGTTTTAATTCTTCTCCAGAAAAAGAAGTGTAAGCAGTCATGCTGTGCATTTGACTTTTTTTGATTAATTTTCCATTGCTGGTTGTGCTTCTTGCTCAATATAGAATGATAAACACCTAACCAGTAAAGGATAATTTAGCTACATATGAAATATAAATTACTCTTACAGTACATGTGCACACAGGCACACACACTGTATACAGTTTATCATATTTCTTCTCTTGGATCAGAATACCCAAGAGAACACAGGCTTAATAAAAAAAAAAGCTCATATAAAAGTTTGCACAGTATTTTATAACTAAAAAAACCTCTGTACTTTGTCATTGTTAACCTTCACATGTTATGAACTGCACAAGGTGCAATAAAAACTAACCAAACCAAACTTACTGAACCAAAATGTATGTATTTATTTGATTATTTAATCCATTTAATTAATTCATTAATTTAATGTATTTTTGCAAATTCTGGGCATGGCTTTTGAAGTGATTCTTTGAATTAATATTAATGTTTCATTTATTTATTTTTTAAAAATTTTTAATCAATAACACCCTTCCTTCAGTTTCCATTATAGCCCAAAAAGGTTTACGTTTGTGTTAGTTTTCAAAAATATGATGTCAACATGACAACAGCTTTATCATCAATTTATCATTGTAAATCTAATCGGTAGCAAAACAACTGTAGAAGGAAGATCTATTTATAGTGTTTATCTTAATGCATATCAATATATTCTGTGAGAAGGAAGAGGTATTCATAAAAAAAAAACACAGCCTGAATGAGAAGAAAGAAATGGATTTTTGTACTTTGAGGCCTTTTCTCATAATCCACCTCATCCCCAAGGATAAGGCAGGGTGGTTTACCTGTCACTGTTCCCGCTGTCTGTCACTTAGTCACTATCAGGGCATGTTATGTTACATGTGGCTCTTGTCATGAGTGATGAAAGTGTCATCTCATTCCCTTCATGTATTTATCAAAGTCATGGGAATATTTTCTTTGGAAAAGGGGCCCCTTTTGTTGTTTAAATGTATTTATTAAAGACATTTTTATATTTGAGAGTTCAACTTATCAGACAGTATATTGCCTGAATAGGCCTACATTCATTTTTGCCTGAGAATTAATGAACTAGAGGCCTGTCTTTAATGAGTACACATCTTAAACCTCTGTCATGTTTAAAGCCATGCAAAACAAAGACCCACAAAATTGCTTCTCTTCTATGGCATCTATCTAATTTAATACTCTTTTTTGAAGAGTATTGAAGACTCTCCCCTAAATTAAGTATACCTCAAGTTCATTTTATTAAGTACTTAAGTAAAGTTCAAGTGTATTTGTAAGTATACTTTATGTAGTAAATACTAATATTAGTATTAGTACGGGGTGGCCTGCCTGCGACTGGCTCCTCTGCGCCGCTTAGGTGGAGGCTGCTGCTGCGGCGCGGGAGTGAGGGTAATCACAGGACGACACCCTCGGCGACGAGTAGACTGAGGAGCTGCGGGCAGTTGGGTGGAGGCAGGATATGCTTAAATCGCCTCTGTCTGCTTCTGTACAGCTGAGAACTGCTGGGCGAAGTTCTCAAGTGCTTCGCTGAAGAGGCCGGTCTGGGACACGGGGGAGTTAAGGAACCTGACTTTGTCGGTCTCCCTCATGTCGGCCAGACACAGCCAGAGATGGCGTTCCTGGACCACCATAGTGGACATTGCACGACCCACCAACCATGCGGTCACCTTCGTCACACGAAGCGCGAGGTCCGTCGCAGCACGAAGTTCTTGGAGAACTTGGGGATTATGACCACCCTTGTGCAGGTCCTTCAGTGCCTTGGCCTGATGGGCCTGCTACAACGCCATGGCATGTATGGCAGAGGCGGCTTCCCCACAGGCCTTGTAAGCCTTGCCGGTTAAGTCCGACGAGTACTTACAGGTCCGGGAAGGGAGACACAGCTCTTCGCGGCAAGTGAAGTTAGGGCACAGTTGCATAGCAATGGCCTGCTCCACTGGTGGGATGCACGTGTAACCCTTAGCCGCCCCACCATCAAGGGTGGTGAGGGAGGAGGAGCCATTAGGACGGTTTCTGGCAGTGAAAAGTGCCGTCCAAGAAGAATCATGCACCTCATGCACCTCCGGGAAGAAAGGCACCGGGGTAGGTTGCTGAGAACCAGCGCGTGTCACCCCGGGAAACCAATCATCCAGCCTTGAGGGCTCGGGACATGGTGGAGGATTCCATACAAGCCCAATCCTGTTGGCGGCCCGGGAAAGCATGGCCATCATCTTCGGGTCCGACTCGGGCACCGCTGTCACACCTGAAGGTGGCAGTGGCGCCGAATTGTCATCCTCAGAGAAGTCGGACCCACCCTCCGATGTAGCGATCGACATCTGTTCATCGTGGGGAGCGCCAAAGGAAACGACTGGTACACACCTCGTGGATGGTCCAGCACATTCCGTCGGCGGCTCTACTGGCTGCGGAGCGTGGGAGGGATGAAGGTTCCTAGGGGAGGGAGGAGTTAGAGGGTTAGATCGCGGCAGAGACGGAGGGACTCCGCCCCTTTGCAGGAACGAGAGTCTCAACCGTAGCCCCGAGATGGTCATTTTCCCACAATGGATACATGACTCATCCATGAACACTGCCTCAATGTGTTCAATGCCCAGACACACGATGCCGCGTTCTTGACCATCCCACGATCCCAGGTAATGACCGCATCCAGAAACACACAGATAGAGTGACATCTTTAAAAAGACGCGCTCCACCCGTGTAATCTTTCAGGGGACTTCTCTCCTTGGTGCTGAAGCACGCAGGGGAATGGTCGCAGTGGACACAGACAGGGAAGTGTGCAGCCTGTCGTGCACTGTCTCTCTCTCACGGCGATCTTACCAGTCATAAGAACGGCTTTTCAGAGCTCTTGGTGCACCGTACCAGCTGTAAGAACAGCCTTTTTGTTTTGCTCAGTGACAAACAACAGAAACACAAAAAGACAGAAAGAGAGAGAGAAAAGTCGACCCTGCTGCCACGCTGTATCACCCGCACCAGACATGAGAGATCCTCCTGGAGAGCTCGCTCGTATAATAGAAACACTCAATGAAGAGAACAGCATCGAAATGCTCGGCTCCGAAGCAAAAAACTGAAGTGCAATCACACCTTCTGCTTATTATATACCCATGCTGCGTGGCTGAACAGCTGATGCAAATGATTGCACGGCAATGTGCATTGTCTCGTTTAGTTTCACTCGAATTAGATTGGCCTCTCTAGCGAGATTCCTATTCATTGGTCACGACGTACAGTGAGAGTGCCCGACTGATAGGGAACTGCACTCTGTTTGAAAAAATGCTGTTATGAGTTTCTTACAGTAATTCCCAGTGCTCACATTTTATATAAATGAGAAACTGTACCATTTAAATTGGACATCTCTTGAGAGCAATTCCTAAATAGTTCAGCTAAATGCTTTATTTAAAAGTATTGCATGTGTCAGGTAGCCTATACAAAACATTGTTTAATAGTAATCGAGCTACCCTTTGTGTCACAATACTTCTAAAGGAAAGCAACCAAAACTAATATAAAAATCCTCCCTACAGAGAGTGGCTTATTAACATCACTTAAGCTCACTTTGTTCCTTAATCTTTGTAATCTTGGACTAAATAGTTTTAGTAAGTTTTAAACTCTGTCTGTTTCATTTAATGTGCCCCTATTATGCTATTTTAAAGGTTCCTCATTTTGTTTTGGATGTCTCCTACAAATGGTTTACATACATCCAAGGTCAAAAACGCAAAGTTTATCATACATTGCACATCACCTCATTTCTCAAATAGTCTGCAAACAGTTTGTTCAAAGATTTGGTTTCTCTAGTCCTAAACCCTCCTTTCCACAAGCCTACTCTGCTCGGTCAGATGGCCCAGTCTGTTGTGATTGGTTTAATGCTTATAGTCCTTGTCAGAAATAAAACACTCATTACCATATTTGAATTTCAACTCTGGATGCTTCCTCTGTGTTTGTATACACCGTGATATGAACAGTTACAATGACGTCAGTTTTACAGTATCGATTAGAGCCCGAGTCCTCATCCTTTGGAAGTTCATGCAAAGTGGATTGCGTGGATCAAAGTGGATCTTGACATGTCGACAACACAAACCAAACTCTTCCAGGCCTCAGCTACAACTACAGTGGCTACGTGTACATGCACAACTTTTGTTTCAATCGGACTGAATTCATTCTGATTGATGAATCCAAACGTAGTGTTTACATGAACGCTAAACGTGATCGGGTTGATGTGCGTGTTTATATGTCACAAGCTTCAAATCGGAAATAGATTTTTTGACATGAGCAAACTGCATGAATAGTGTTTCCTGCTGTTTGCGCATAATAACCATTCTCCTACATTGGTTCTTTATTTGTTTTAAACTGCAGACTTAATCCCATTTCTGCTCATAATTTTGAGACGATGAGCATATGAACCGTTGTGCCGTGCTGCTTATATTTATCACACAGTAAAAATGCCCCTCCCCGAGCCCAAAACCAGTCGTCTGTGGATGAGGATCCAAAACAAGGACTGGTGGGACGTTGTCCTGCTCCACTTCACAGACGCTGAGTGAAAGGAGAATTTTAGAATGACGGGACACTCATTTATATGACACTTTATTCAACAGGAAGAAACAGCTCGTTCATTAGACACACGCAGTCCTTACAGTTTCGGTTTTCAATCCGATCAAGTGTTTACATGTTCTTTCGATCGGATTAGAAAAGGAATAAACCATTCCTTTCAATCCAATCGAAATTTTATTCAGATCAAGCTCAATCAGATTGATTAAGGTGTTCACATGAAGGCTTTTCAGTCCGGTTGAGCCATCAATCCGATTACTAACAGAATATTGGGTTGCATGTAAACGTAGCCAGTGTTTGAGGGTCAATGTAGACATTGTTCCCGGGCAGCCAATGAAGAACATAGGCTGCCATTATGCAAATTTGGAATTAAGTGAAACTGGAATTGCTGACGACTCGTTTTGGCAGTTCAGAGTCGATTTGTTCTTTTAGGTGATGATAACTTTATTTGTCGTGCAATTGGATCTCTAAACCTTTTACATTCACAAACAGCTATATTACACACCGCATGAAAGGTAATCATTTTAAAAAAGCATAATAGGGGCACTTTCAAATCAGGTGAAGTGAGATGAAGCAAGCACATTCTGCTGGTTGAAAAAATCATTCATGTTGTCTTTTTTCCTCTGTAACCATGTAGCCTCTTTTCTGAGCTTGTGGATCTACTCTGCTTCTGTCTCATTATCAGTTTGCATCAAGTCGGCCTACCGCTAAGTACATTCCACGTAGTGTTGGTCTTTGTGTTGAACTGAAATTTCTACCGGTAAGCTTAAAGGGTTAGTTCACCCAAAAATGAAAAAATTCTAACTTTATTAACCCCCTGGGGTTGTATGGATTACTTTTATGATGGATAGATGCACTTTTTTGGACTTCAAAATCGGGGCCACGACTCACTACCATTAAAGCTTGGAAAAGCAATTATATTTTTTAATATAACTCCGGGTGTTCGTCTGAAAGAAGATAGTCATATCATATATACATAGGATGGCTTGAGGGTGAGTAAATCATGGGGTAATTTTTATTTTTGGGTGAACTATCCATTTAGCCTTTTTGACATTTTTATTGATACTGTTGTTCACCTTAATAATTCATTACATTTATATAGCGCTTTTCTATGTACACAAAGCGCTTTACATGGAAGGGGGGAAGCTCCTCAACCACCACCAATGTGCAGTATCCACCTGGATGATGCTACGGCAGCCATATTGCGCCAGAACACCCACCACACACCAGCTTACTGGTGGAGAGGAGACCTTAAAGGGACATTTCACACAAAAATAAACACGCTGTTATCATTTACTCACCCTCAGATTGTTCCAAACCTAAATTACTGACTTTCTTCTGTAAAACACAAAAGAATATATTTCGAAGATATATATATATTTTTATTTTTATTTTTGTCCATTCAATGAAAGTCAATGGGGTCCAAAACAGTCAGTAGGACCCCATTAATTTTCAATGTATTGACACAGCACCATAACATTCTTAAAAAATATTTTCTTAGGTTCCCTGTTGAACAAGTTTGAATTGTAGACAAAATTGTCTGCCATTGGTTGGCCAAACAGATTGCCCCGCCCCCAAACGTATGCCATTGGTTGAGCTGCTGTTGCTGTGTGGGGCTGATGTTATCTCTGGAAATCTAGAAGAAATGCTGTGTAGATTTGTCCCTGATACTCTTACTGTGACAGTTCTCTTGAATTGCAGGCTGGACAGTTTTTGGTGTTCAGACATGCAGCAACACTACTTTAATACTACAGCTCATTAGTTTGAGTTTCTGTCCAGAAATGAACTCACAGCTGTGTTAAATAAAACAAGATTGACCCGGCATGCCTGTGCAATTATTCCAATTATGCAATCCGTCTTTGTTGGAAGAGAAAAAAAAGTCACTTCACACAGGTGAAAAATGTTAGAATAATAACACTGGCTCCAGAGAGTGTAAATGAAATATTGGATTCTTCATTTAAATTCCCCATGGATGCTAAGAGATCATTATAAATTCCTAATCAGTTTCCCTCTGCAGCAGAGATGCAGGCTGTTGACACGTGTTTTTTTCTTTCTTTCGGTCTCTGCTTTTATTCAGCAGATAGCTTGAGCGTTGTGATAATTGTCATTATCCAATAAGCTGCACAAAGGGAATAATTAAACCACATACATAGCCGAGGCCAAAGAGTAAATTCTTTATATTCTGGCACTCCACATAATTCTCAGCTCTTTTTGTTTTTCATTTCATGGGCACATCACATTGCATCGCATCCATATATCATACACATAATTTGCACTGCATTTTCACATTTATATATGTAATGGTATTTAATGGTGGACAGGGATAGTGTAGTTTTATTAAGCAGCTTTACCCTTCACCCTTTAGAGGATGTGGGTTGTTTTAAAAGTTTTCTCAGATACACATATGGCTGTTTTAAACTTGAGATGCATTATCAGTATCATACTGGTTAAAGGCAATATTATATTGTTTTAATTGACTGGTATCAGTTGATAATGAATATTTAATTGTCCGTGCTCATTTTCCCTCTTTACCTTTAGATTACTTTTGTTCTCATCTACACATTTAAAGTTGATCTTTAAAAACACTAATTTATAAAGCACTGTTTAATGTATTCTTTAGCAAATCTCAAAATGAATAACAATTTTTCATACTGTATATGATAATGTTATGATGCTTTTTGTATTTTCTATTTATTTAGACAAAATAGCATTGCATTTTAATATTGACCATTATTGGACTATCAGTTATGACATAAAAAAATCATTAACGGCTTATCAGTATTGGCCAAACTTTTAATATCAGTGCATCCCAAATTTGAACTGTTTTGAATAGTGACTAAATAGATGTTTGTCAAATTCAGAATGCAAATTAGATGTCACAACTGTTAATAGCAGTTATGTGAAGATTATTGTTTCCAACAAAACATATTTAGCATCCATCACTGATCACACCTCTGTTTCTTTTGTAGCATTCTCATTCTGCACCATAGCACTTATTTTGTATTTGGCTACACAGCGTTCATAGCCCACTCTCACTTTTTTTCTAGTTTACTCCATCACTCCCATCTCGTTCTGCTCGTACTAAGCGACATTTAAATAATATGAAGAGGCAGAAGGGGGCTGGATTCATTATTTACCAGAGTCCTCCTGGGAGATGAGAAGTGACATGCGCCGCAGCACTTCAGGGTGCCGAAAGACTGCACGGGGATAACTAAAGGGCACGTGACACGCTCTGTTCTATTTTTAACACTACAGACCAATGTTTGCCCGGAGGATTTTTTTTTTAAGTCAGTACGGTCGCTGTAATGTTATCGCACACGACAGTGATAGTGAAAAAAAGTAGCAATTATCTATGAGTTTTTGTGTTTTTTTTTACTATAATGTGTAAGTGATATAAAGATTAGACCTCTCTACAAGTGGGAGTTTTACATAAAACAAAATGCGTTATTCCAGGCTGGTCTTTGAACTTGTGATGAAATCCCATTAAAACTAACAAGCCGTGTGGCCGCATGACCTCCTCAGTATGTCAGGTGAGGTGGGGCTGTACAGACCTCCCTAGGGTCCTCAGCTAGGGGGCTTGGGTGGCTAATTAGCACTCTCTAATTAAAACGTATGCGATCAAAGCTAGTGCCATGCGTATGCACACAGCCGAAAGAGAAGCGATGAGGAGGGAAGGCAGAGAGGCAGGCGGTCTATTTCTGCGAGGTGTCATGTTACTGGGTGAAAGCTCTGAAACAGTGTACAGATCTGTGGTAGCATCGAGGTATTTGTGGTTTAAATGCTAAAACTTTTGATACCATTGTAATACCTGAACCTGAATGTTGACCCACCTGGCATAACTCCAGTGTTGTTAGTTTAATTTGTGTACTACTGTCCTGAGCAATACTGTCATGCCTCAGGAACCATGCCAATGGCACTTGACCCCATAGCTGGCTGAAAGCATGAGAGCAATACTACATCTTTTAAGGGCTCTCGTTGAAACAAAACCCAGCCAGCTTTACAACAGCAATAGCATCCAAAATTCCAGAGAATGGTTCATTCAGTAAAAAAGTTTATATAAAAGTTTATATATATACACACACAGATTTTTTTTTTTTTTTTTTTGGACTATAAGGTTGAGTAAATGATGACTGAATTTCCATTTTTGGATGAACAATACCTTTAATGTTTTTTTGTTTTTTGTTTCATATTAAATACTTTTTTTAATGAAATTATACTCTAAATAAGGAACTAAAACTGCCAGTAGGTGGCGTTAAATGTCTCCATTTATTAATTCAATTCAATTTGATTCGATTCGTTCAAGCGGCTGATTCATTCAGGAGTGAAGTAAATGGTTCTCTTAATAAATGTTCAATTGAATCATTGGTTCACCCCATTCGTTCAAAACACAGATTCAGAAATGAAACGCCGCTGTGTGTTGCTCTGAGACGAACAGTTCTGCTTTGTCTTTATATTTTCGTTGGCAAAACTGTACAAAACAGACAATAATGTGTCTAAAATAACACAATATTAACCTCTTATTTGTTGAACAGTTGTATAAAATCAGTGTCGCATTTGCACTCATTTGCTATTCAGAACAGAAAAACAGAACTCGTTACTCGTGTGATATAGCATATAGCGTAACTATATCATATGATTTAAATATGAGACAAAAACTCATAGGAGTATTTTTGCCCCATATCTTGAATTTTAGGGACATTCTAACTGCATTCTGTAGGCTCCATCATGCAGTGAATTTTTGCCCTGCA
The DNA here is from genome assembly GCF_965113295.1 of Leuciscus leuciscus. Lineage (NCBI taxonomy): Eukaryota > Metazoa > Chordata > Actinopteri > Cypriniformes > Leuciscidae > Leuciscus > Leuciscus leuciscus. The sequence goes on along the minus strand of NC_138743.1, from coordinate 25,977,330 downwards.
TCATATTCATCATCAATCAACTGTATGAAATGTTAGATGACCTACATAGATCTGGGGCGGGGCAAGTGCATGAAATGTAATTTTTTTACCATAATTAATTGATCTAAGTAACGCGTTAAATTGACAGCTCTAATCATTATTGTTATACTTTGCAGTATGACAGGCATGTCACAATTTGACCTTATTTCTATAACTCTCAACTCTCAGGATAGATTGGTGTTTTAATGAATATGACAATGTTAATGCATTTGGCCTTGGTGGACACGATCTGCTACACATGCTGCTTCTGGTGCTGTTGTTGCTGCTGCTGCAGAGCAAGTATAGAGATTTGCTACTGCCAATACCTGCCGCTGCTGCGCAAATAGTTACATAATATTACTCATAGCAATCTAGACAGGTGGAGCTGGGGGAGGTAGAGGATTTCAGAGGAACTCCAATAGCACACTGTAGGACCAGCTTATAGCAAACAATGAACAAGACTATTTAAATGCAGATCAAGCAAGCTCACTGGCTGCCAATGCAACAGAGACCTATCAGCTTGTTCCATGTAGTGATGATGTGATGGCCAGCAGAATGCATTAAGGACCCATCAGTCTGTGCTATCTAGAGATTCATGACAGAACTAGGTATGTCTTGCATTTGCAACTTTCTTATAATTGTGACTTTACATCTCCCAATTCTGACTTAATATCCCACAATGTGATTATTTCTGAAATATACCGCTTTTTCTGTCAGGACCACTATTGTCAAATACTATTGACAGTTAGCATTCAGTTTGGATTGGCAGTATGGTTCTGTTCTGGGCAAGAACTCCCCTTTGGGTAAACAGAACAGAACCAACATAAATGTATTGCAGATATCATAAATTAATTTTAATGTACAACATAATTAGAGAATTTTAGTCTGATTCAGGGGTAATCAGAATGCCAAATCCTGACTGATGAGAGGAGGAGCTGGGGATGGAGGAGGGAATTGGCTCCTGAGAAACACAATAGCTGTTGATAATACTGAAGGAGCTTATGAATACAGTGATAGGCGTCATATTCCTATAGGTAGACGTGGATCAGCTAAGAGTCAGCTGGTGCGTGCTTGACTAACGTGACGTGATGATTTAACCAGCATAATAATTCTTTATTCCTTCTTATGTTCATATTATCTGTAGAGCCTTTTTAGAGCTTGAATCAAGTCTTTATTTAATTCATTCAGTGCAGACAAGGACTCCAAACATACAGATTTCTTACATATCATTGTGTCTCCACAGATTGTTTTTCGCAAGATTGTCGATGTGAAGAAAGAAGAAGAGGAGAGGAGACACCAGAAAAACGAGGTGACCCTGTCTATCCCCGTGGACCATCCTGTCCGCAAACTTTTCCAAAAGTTCAAGCAGCAGAAGGAGATGCGTACGCAAGGTTCATCCCAGCATGACCTGGAGAGGAACCAATTTCAGGTGGAACATCACCTCCATCCACTGTCCCACCAGCTTCATCAGCAGCAATATCAGCCCCAGTACCAGGGCCACCATCCCCTTCAACACCAACATGTGACCACCATGCAAAACGGGACACCTGGCTCAGGAAACGGGAACGGTGGTTCTAGCGTTGTAACAGTCTCGCAGATAACCCCAATCCAGAACGCCCTAGCCTACGTTCAGACCGAGGAACCCAACAGCGAAGGCCATGAGGCTATGGAGCTCAAGCCCAGCTTTGGCGTAGATAACTCAAATTGTCTAAAAGTAACAAGTCCTGTGAGACCCAGAGGAGGAAGGGGACGAGGCTGGATGCGTTTCCATAACATTGCATCGGGATCATCTCCCATGCCTCCGCTGGAACTAGAGAAGCAGCCGCAGCAGAAGGAAGAGGAGTGGGGGGATGTGTCCCAGCCCCTGAATGTGATCTCAGACAATGGGAAGAACCAGGAAGCAGAGGGTGGGGGATCTAACGAAAGGGGTACTGGTGGAAACGGTAACAGTAGTGATGAGACTGATGAGAATACAGCCCTACACAAGACTGATTCTTGCGACAGCGGAATAACAAAGAGTGACTTGCGTATTGACCGGGTAGGTGATTCACGGAGCCCGTACGACAGGGCCTCGATAGAAAGGAGCCCATATGATCAGCCTAGTCCCGGAGTGGGTGACGTGACCCTTCGGGGGATTCAATTTCAGCCTGTTTCTGAACAGGCAGTGCTTCAAAACAGCCTGTATGAGGCAAAGCTGGAACTAAAAGAAGACATCCAGACGTTAAATAGCCGGCTAGCAGCTCTGGAGGACCAGGTGGGGGAGATTTTGAGACTTCTGTCAGAGAAGAGGAAACCTTCCCCACCTCCTCAGACCTCCTCGCCAAAAACTACACATCAGTGCCAGGACATCTTTGCCCTTTCTCAGCCTGTCACTCCAGAGACAGAAGGGGACGATGGACCCCTTTGAATAGGAGAAATATATTTAGATATTGATATGCTGTTTTTATTTATCGTTTCCCTTCCTCTCACTCAGGAAGGAAAGGTGACTACTGATGATTAGGGGAAGGATCCTTGCTGTTGTAAATATATACTTGCATGTCCAGCTGGAATCTGGCCTGCCAATGAAATCTTCTCTATGGATAGTAGTTGCTTGTAAACGTATGGAATCGGTTGCATGCGGAGATGATTTTATTCTGACATTGCACACGGAATCTTCTAACCAGGTGATATTTCAGGGCATTTTCTGCTTGAGTGATGGCTTGGTGCCCCAGATTTGGGATCTTGGGTTGCTGTAAGGCAGAATCAGGCTTGGTCAATACCTCCATCGGTCATTCTTCATAGTGAAATGGCTATTAATAGCTACAGTCATTTAAAGGTATGGCTTGCCCAAAAAAATTTATTCTGCCATCATTTATTCACCCTCATGTCGCTCCAAAGCACAAAAGAAGATATTTTGAATAACATCTATTTATTTATTTTTTCATACTGTGTGACTACTTGGTACTTTCAAAGCAAATGTGTAATGATCCGTAATGAATTTACTTCCAATTAGGGGTGGGAATATTTAGGCACCTCAAAATCTGATCCGATTCCAAAATGATCTACATTTTATCGTAATTAGTTTACCAACTTTTAATCTCAAATTTTTGTGTGCATTTTTATTTAATTACTTGTATAATTTAATTTAATTTAAAATTTAAAATTAAATTAAAATGTTAAGAGTTTTCAACTGACTATAGCTTCAAAACATACAAGCAAATCGTAAATAATAAAGAGGAACAATGAAACATATTATAAGCAATAAATGGTGTGCTTAAGTATCTGAATGTTTTCTAGTCAAGAGCAGTGATTTTTTTCTTTCTCAGCTTTACTGCTGTTTGATTATTACTGATGACATCATAGACAGCATGAGATCTTATAGGCTGCATTCACACAAATGCACAGATCTATTTTGACATATCAGATGTTTTATCCTGCCCGTTTAATTCCTTAATATATAATTGACCGTGTTTACATTAATTTCGTGTCATAAAAAGATTTTGAGATGCAAGTGCATTTAACCGCTTACTTGACAGTCACACACAACCGCTTTCCGCAAGCGCTCTTCACAAAGCCCACGTGAGCATTTGAAAGCAGACATCTCTGTCAGTAAGTGAGTTTTGTGTATTGAATATATAGACCAATTGCATTTCAAACTATAGACTTTCAGTGTATGGACAAAAAACCACTAAGACATTTTGCAAGATTTTGTGAAAGACTGAAGAAAGAAAGTCATACAGATTTGAAGGATACACACCAGGGTGAGTGAATTATGACAGAACTTTCGTTTTTAGGTGAACTATCCCTGATTGCTCAAATGATTGGAAGTTTATGAAATTGTTTGCCTAGATGATTTCTTGGATGTGATTAAGGAGATAATCCAATAACTAAACTCACTTTTGATATGCGAAACCCATTTCATTACCACCGCTGTTTCAAATTCCATTATTTTGTGGAACGTTATGACAGATGAGAGAGAAATGACTTAGCCCAATTTTTGGGGAGCTGTTTTACATGTTTTAGAGAGATATATCTGCATGCTGGATGGATTTAGCTCTGGCATGGTAGGACTATGGACTAATTGTTTTTCCCTTATCAATTATGCAAACACATACAAAGTGCAAGTCACAAAGTGGGGGAGAGGGAGGGAGGGAGGGAGGGAGGGAGGGAGGGAGGGGGGGGGGGGGGGGGGTCTTGCATTTGGAAAGCATGAACACATTCAGGTCATTTGGAAATTATACAAGCATGCACTGAATTATTTGCATGACATCAACATTGTGTTTCATATAAAAGGTCATGGATCCCTGGTATTGCTTCCCAATAGAAATCAATATATAGTACCCAGAATTAATTTCAGTCCAGATGCGTATTTCAAAACCTTCACATTTGAATCCAGTACCCAAACTAAAGCCACACTAAACCGCCTACTAAGGTGTTGTTTTTGAAAGAACCTAATGGTTGGTCATTTGAAAGTGCTATGGGTAACTTTCTTAATGTTATTATATCCACAGGCGGTGACTCACTGCATATCAGCATAAAGGGGGCTTTAGAGGGTTTATAACATAATGACTAATGCTCATTCACCTCTTATTTCCCATCAGTTCTATTGTAATGTTATTAGTCCATTCTGGTGATGTTCATACCAACACAAGGGATGTTCAGTTGTGAATGGGGTTCAAAAGAGAGACTATTAAGATTAATACTACACCAACAGGAGTGTGGTTGTATTAATTTGACTTTTAATGCCTATAGATCCTTTACAATGAAAATGTTCTGTCATAAAGCAATCCACAAACAAGCAACAGTTCTTCAGTGGTACTTTCTACCCTCTAGTTATTCCCTAATTTGGTTATGTCTTTGATAAACACATGCTCATCACTGTAAGTGCTCAGATAATAATATTAGTTCACTACTATTGTTTAATCATCATTTCAGAGGTTATGATGTTCATGGGGACCAAAGACATTAGAACTTTTGTACTAATAACATTACATCAGTGTCCTGCTCAAATTCCCAATCCCATTATTACCTGTCACCAGTGGATGATGATAAAAGCCTTATTAGGTTATACTGATATGTAAATGACATCACTGTTTTGCTACTTAAGCAAAATAAAAATTTGAAAGATGACAGGATTCAGATAAATATAATTTACTGGCTGTAGTATTTCTAAACCACATTATTTTAAATTTAGAATAGTTTTAAGGGATAGTTCACAACAACAACAACAACAAAAATTCTGTCATAATTTTATCACCATTTAATTTCAAATCTGTATGACTTACTCTCTTAAGAGGAACACAAAATGAGAAATGTTGATGTACTGGTCAATTTGACATCTTATTTGTTTTTTGTTTTTTGTTGTTGCTTGGATTCCCATTAATTTAAATGTGGAAAAGATGGGCTTGTACATATCACCTTTGGTCATATAAGTCATATAGGTTTTAATGATAATGAGAGTGAGTAAAGGATGACAGAGTTTTCATCTTTGGGTGAACTTTTTAAAGCATGAAAATAATAACAATTACACCTTGTCTACATCTGACTTGATGCTGTCTACAATGGACGTGACAAAGCAACCACTGCAAATCGATTTGTTCTTCATATCAGAAGTAGCGCACGCGGCTGGAGTGCATCAGCAATAGTATGGGGCATCAGTTTACTGTCGGGGATCTGACGTGTTGCGTCGCGCCAAATCCAGTGTAGACAGCATCACTGATTATAATGGGCTCTATTAGCTTTTGACGCGCCATGGCGCGCCACTTATGTCTGGTGTAGACATGATGTAATAATATCTTCTAATAATATCTCACACTTTGATCAGCATCATAAAACATAAAACACCCTTGATTATGTGCTTTTTTTCATTCACTGGTTTCATGCTTTGAGATTTCAGTGTCCTGTGCTCCTTCATTCTGTTTGAGTTATTTTTCCTGTCATTCAGCCCAGCAGAGAGGAGCACAGACAGTGAAAGGATTATTCTTTGAGTATCCCATGAAATTGAAGAGATGGATATAATAGATGCTAAAAGCTGTAATAGTGTGGCAGATGACGCGAGTCTCCGTAATCGAATGGAGCTGGCTCGCTGCGTGAATCCCAGGGTGCCTGTTCCGAGGATTACACACAGTTTTCAGAAAATTATAAGGGTATTCAACTCCACTGGGTATTGAAACTTTTTGGAGTGGGGTGGGTTTGGAATGACGTGCCTGATCCTTACACACGCTGGGAGCCGATGGTGAGCACCATGTGCCTAGTGAGGCGTTGGACTCTGGGCATCTGACTGCATGCTGCATTTTTGAACTGTATAAAACTTAATGCCAATGGGAATGATATTTGCCTGCCAAAGCAGTGTTTTGCTGCGACTTTTCATGCACACACACACACACACACAATGGGCAGAGGCCTGGGCACTAAATCACAAAAAACACATCACACAATATTATGCTGTTCATTAAAAGACATTACATGCCAATACAGTTTTTTATGACTATCAATACATGCTGGCCATTGCAACACAATCAGCAGATTAATAGTAGGCCTAACTGATTTTAAATTGCCATTTATCTTCAGTCTCCATAAAAGGAAAAAAATTTAAATGTAAAACCAAAAGGTGGGATGATGTTAAAAAAAAACAAAATGAAGAAAATTCATTCAATGCGTTTTTTGACCTACAATAGTTTATTTAATAACATGAATATTGATTGTCTCTCACCAAATATTAGCTACAGTGCCTTTAAAAAGGATTCATGCCATCATAAGTTTTTGTGTTGTATTGTTTTACAACATTAAACCTCACTTGCTTTTTTTTTTTTGTACACTAATATTTTATGTCAAATGTCTACATTGCCCATTGGTCAGAACTTCTTACAGTTGTTAAACAAAATTATTGCCCCATTCTTTCCTGAATGGAGGAATATCTTAAGTAGATAAGCCTTTATCAAGTGCAACCCATAAATCAAAAAATGTTTTGATTGACATCTGGACTTTTGGATTTGTTAATATTAAACATTAGCTTTATACTTGAGGTCACCATTTTGCTGGAAAGGGATTCATTTGTAGGTGTCTTTGCAGACTCCATCAGAATTTCTCTTTATTTTGCTGCATTCGTTTTACGCTCCACCTTCACAAACCTGCCACGGCCTTTTTGCAGAGAAGCATCCCCATGAGGGTGTGTTTCTGATCATGTGCAGTTTGGCTTACAACAAACATGCCGTTAAGTCTGATGGCCAGAAAGCTCAATTTTATTCTCATCAGACAACAGAACCTTCTTCCAGCTTGTTTCAGAATCTCCCACATGTCTTCTGGCAAACTGTAGATGAGATCTCATATGCAACAGTGACTTATCTTTGTCACTCCCCTATAAAGCTGTGACTAAAGCTTGTCTATTTCTTAATTACGTATTTAACTTGGAACTGTTTTTGCATCCATTTCCTGGCTTGTGCCTTTCTATTGCTTTTTGTTTGCAGAGTTGCTTGGAATATTAGTTTTTCTTCATGGTTTATGTACAGCCGCAGTTCTGACTCACCAAAACTTGGACCTTGCAGATAGAGGTATTTATAATCATCAGAGACTACACACAAGCGAGATCCATTTAACATTGCCTATTTATATGGCTACAAACCAGTTGGCTGCACCAGTGATGATTTTGACAAGTCACATTAACATGAATACTTACCATTATGATATTTATAGTTATTTTAATCACTGTGTAAAGATCTGTTTTACCTTTTGAAATGAAAGTCTTTTTTGTTGTTGTTGTTGTTGATCACTGACAAAAAGCCAAATGATTCAGTCCACCATGATTCAGTTTCAGTGCTGTACAACAATAAAACATGAAACATAGAGTGAATATATTTTATAGGCACTGTAAAGGCAAAGATTAGACATTAACTTAAAAAGAACCTCGTGTTTTTTAATTGAAAAAAAGCAGCCAAGGTTATAACTAACTTTGTAACAGGATAGAAATAGGTGTCAGATAAATCATTTCAGTTCATTCACACACTTGAGGGAGGGTTAATCATCACTTTCTTTTAGGATGGCATTTTTTCAGACCTCAGCAGAATTTCATTGCTCTCATCTGTTCTCATAGCTGAAGTGCTGCCCAGGCTCCTCTTACCCTTTTGGAAGCAGTGACCACTGAGTTTATTATTAAGCTCCTTTTCCACTGTAAATGAGACTGCCTTTTTATCAGTGTAAAAATATTGTTATGATAATATTTCTGAGGGAGGTGGGGGAAAGTGTTTATTTTTACCACACTGGCATGAATATTAATAATTTGTTATATACAGTGTAGTACACTGATGTTATAAAATAAAAAAAATATTGTGCTAATTTACTCATCTTGTCATTTTTTTCATTTAACTTATATTACAATGCACATTGTTTTTGTATTATTAGAAATGTCATTGCATCACACACTGTTTTAATATTGTCCACTATGTCTATATTGTCCTGTTTCAATTATTCAGTTTGTTTCTGATAATCTCAAATGAAAAAAAAAAAAAAAAGCACTGAATGATCTGACACACTGACCCAACTCCAACAGAACCTCCACAAGTTGTGATACAGTGCAGCTGTTTCCTTGACAACTTCGACCTTAATCTCTGTGAAAATGTTTTACCTTGCCAACAGTGTTGACCTGAGGACTTTTAAATCTATTTTCTATAATCAGATCCCTCAAGATGGACTGGAGAGTTACTCTGTAAATCAAGGTCATTCGCTGAAACCATTCAGGCAAATTTCACCAATATCAAATGCGGAATGACTAGAGTTGAATAATAAGCCATCCTTACACTATACCGAGGTAAGGAAGATTTGTAAGGAGAGCGCAAGTACACAATTCAAATCTGCTACATTGATGAACACACTGACGTTTATGGATTGATTTCAACTTTTTCTCTTTATATGGCTTTAAGTGTGTTAAGTTGTGATACACATAATTAGTAATAGGTACAATTTTATAAATTACCATGTTTTTTGTTTTTGTTTTTTTGTTTAAATATATATTATAGGCTAAATGTATTTAATATTATATGGCATTTTTAAAGGTTGAAAAGTGAAAAAGGAAACTCTATGCTCCATCAGACAAACTGTGATGCTGCTTCATGTGTGTCAAGCCAAATGGTTGAGAAGTCATTTAGTGAGGCATTTGTCATAATAATTTGACAGTGCTTAGTTTACATGATATGTGTACTTGTTGTAGGAGGGAGAAAATTTCATCAAGGTTTTGTATGTTACAATTATGTTGCATCATGATTCCAGCATTGTTAAAGGGGATTCTGAATGCTCTACCTTACTGTTTTACATTTTGGCCCAGAGATGCACAATACCAACCCAGTCTCGTAAGAAAATCGAACTGTTTTACATTTTGGAGAATTCGTAATTTTCATTGGAAAATGTATGATTTTGAGGGGGGAAAAAAGCATGAAAGTCCACCCCTAAACTTGTCCCTTAGTGGAGTTTATGCATATTGTATTCATACAAATTAGCAAATGAAAAACAGTTTTGAATTGCCATGAGGCCGTGTTGACAATACTGTAAAAAGAACTGCCGCTTATCCAACTATCAGATATACTCTGTGTTCACATAATATTTTATGGTCAATTTATTTGATATCAGTTATCTCCAAAGTACACCACAAACCGCACAAGAAAACTATTTAAATGCCAAAATAAAACATGCACTATTTGTGCAACACAGCTATACTTAGCATGAAGCCTTCCTGAAGAGTTGAAGCTACCACCCACACAATTCTCTTCGCTTCATATAATTGTGTGAAAATAATATCAGGAAAAGATGTACGTTTTGATATTTAATTCTTTTTCTTTTTTCTTTCTGGGACAAGCTATTTCTGAGAATACCAGAGTATCTGAATATCTGTCAGTATGTTTCAACACTGTGATGTCTCGCCAAAAAACACCATCTTTGCAAGAAGACACAAGGCTTCTCTAAATACTTACTGGACTAAAATCAAAGTCTGCCTGCCAGCTTTCCAGGGGCTGTTGGCCAATGTTGTATTTTAATCTAATTAGTACATCAAACATTCAATGCATTTTTACAACATTTGGTCATGTTTCTCAAGTCAACATATTGCTGTTGATAACATACACTGTACAAAAAAAAAAAAAAAAAAAAAATTGTAAATAAAACAAAACCTGCTAGTGTGTTTTACAAGAAAATACTATTTCAGTCTTTCTAATTTAAAATTTTACATTTAATTCAGTTTGTTACTTGACAATTATCTGTAATTATTTGTGAAATTGACTTGAAATTTCTGAGTGGAAAATTGTATTGATTTATTTAACCCTTAAAGCTTAAAAACGTAGGCTCACATCAGGCCAGCATCACACACATGACCAGCATCAGCCAATAGTGAGCCTACGTTCTGACGTACAACACAGAAGTGCGGCGCTGTTACACTACGTGAACTCACCAGAGGCCCACACAAAAGAAAATGAATAGTTGAATAGTTGAATTTTTGTAATAATTTTTTTTGCGTACAAAAAGTATTCTCGCCGCTTGATAAACTTATGGTTGAGCCACTGTAGTCACTTGGACTATTTTAAACATTGTCTTTACTAACTTTTCTGGGCCGGCAAGTTTCAGTAGCATAGAAGCCTATGAAGGAGTGAGACAGCTCTCAGATTTAATCAAAAATATCTTAATTTGTGTTCCGAAGATGAACGAAAGTCTTACGGGGTTGGAACAACATGAGGGTGAGTACTGACAGAATTTTCATTTTTGGGTGAACTAACCATTTAAATGCAAGAATGTTTCCCCAATCATTATTACATATTCGGGTCTTTAGCGACCCGAATATATCTAACACGGATTAAGCTCTACCTGTCATGATAATATAAAACTCTTCTGATATTAAAGTAACAATTACAGAAGAATGAAATAAAGCATTTGTTACCTTTGGGAGCTTGGAAGGGTTCAGTTTGAGCAGGTGTTTAAACCATCATCACTCTCCTCGTCAAAACTCATTTCCCAGAAGTACATTCAGCATTAGGCTCATGTTCGCCATATATTCTCAAAACTATCATTTTCAACATCTTCAAAATCAATATTTTGATCGCTGATAGCTTCTTCCCCAGATCCACCAACAAGTGACAGTGACACTAATATTTGATTGCGTTCAGTACTTGCTTGCAGTAAATCGCTGAGCCATTTCAGTAGATTCCTGTACGGTGCATTTCAGTGGTTCCCACTGGCACCATTATGCAGAAAGTCACCTCAGTTGATCCCCGTCCTGGTCCTTCTGCTACTATGCACAAGATCACGGCAGCAAGCGCTGAGGGCGATCTGAGGGTACCAATCGAAGTATTTCCACTGGGTGAATCCCCATGGCCACATTCCTCAGCACGCTCGTCTCTTCCAGTCGAGTTCATGGATTAGTTAGACGGTTCCCCTACAAGTGAACTTAATTTCTCATTTGATGCTTAAGATGAGGATGAGTTGTCAAGCGCAGCATCGGAGGGTGAGTTTTTGCCTTCTAACAGGAAAGATTGGCCCCACCATCAGGTACGGTTGCACAGACTGAGTCTGACGCTTAGATGGCTGCTGTGCTTGACCGGGCTCCCATGAATATTAGGCTCAAGTGGTCCCCTCCACCCTGCACTGAGCATTTGTGATCAGCTGATTTGTTTCTAGGGTTGGAACACCACACAGCCATATTCCGCCCCTGTACCTTTCTTCTCAGAGGTGCACAAGAAACTCACAAAGTCACAGAAGGCATCTTTTACCTGCTTTGCAGGTTCTTCCATCCTCACTACCCTCGACTGTGGGGCTGCAGGACCCAGCACTCATGCATAAACTGCGCTCAGTGAACAATTTCGCACTATGGGCGTCGAAGGTCACAGCACAGACAACTGGTCGGGCGGTGTCCACCTTGGTGGTTCAGAAGCATTACCTATGATTCAACCTAGCAGAGATGAAGGATGCCGAGAAAGGACGCTTTCTTAATGCCCCATCTTCCAAGGGGGTCTATTCGATTTGGAGGACTTTTGCAGTAGTTCTTGACGGGGAAGAAACAGATGGAGGCTATAAAATATCATGATGCGACTCAGCCACCAGCTTAAAAAGTAGGCCACCAAGGTCCCACACTATAAATACTGCACCAGCTCCATCTGCGCCCGGCCCCAATGAAGGCCACTCGTTGGCAGGTAACACATCTGGCTTTCGCTCTCACGACAGCCATACATAAAACGCTTGCATGAATAAGTATTATGGAAGCGAGCCTATTGCTTCCTTGCATTCAGCTGCAGTGCACCCACAGTCGGGTAAATGCAATGTGATACGAGGACCTGCAGCTTCCTCAGCCATCACAGACCACAGTGTCTCAATGCTTCATGGCCACTAGATCAGGATGCAAAGCTTCCTATGTGGCAACACCTGCTCCACCTCGGTATGTTGAAAACTGTTGTTCCCTTGGTGCCCCTCGGGGAGAGCTTGGACGCATGGTTAGCACTTCCAAATCATTTAGCTGGCTCATCAAAATAATTCAACTACTCGATTCAGTTCACCATGTGCCTGCCCAAGTTCTACAGCATCCTGAAGTCATTGATGTGCTTTTCGCGATGAGTGAAAGTTCGAGGAGAGCGGAGACTCCATCACCAGGCAGTCCAGCTGATCTGAGCTCACAGTCCTCGCGACAACCCCTCCCTGGCGAATTCTCCTGTTGAAGGATCTCCTTTCTCAGGGGCAGGGCACAATCTGACAACCGACCCTAGACCTCTGGAACCCCCTCCAAGTAAGATCATGATGGAACAGTTAAATTTCATCTGGAAAAGCACAAGTTTGAAGGCTGAAGCCCTGCCTTTCCCTTTGTTTGCTGACATATGGAATGTGGCCGTTCACTCCATGGACCAGAGGAATCTAGGACTCAGGTAGAGTTAAAAAAAAGTAAAGAGGAATATAAGTATGCACCCTTCTGTACATTCAAGATTTTAATAAACTTTGAACTTGTTAGCTTGTCTTGTGTTTTTCTTATAATAAGGAGATTTAAATAAATTAACAAAACCATATTAAATTAAACTTCAAAATAACCAGTTTAAACCATGGTAGAGGCCTAATATGGTCCCTCTTGGGACCTCACCTTGGTGCTGCTGGCCCTGCAAAAAGCTCCACTTGGAGACAGTTGTGCTTAGCACCCTCTCTTTGAAGTAGGCCCTCCTGACTGTGCTCAACTCCATTAAGACCTACAAGTACCCGGCACACTCTCACTTTGTCCTGAGACTTTGGCCCGGCTATGTGCCCAAAGTTCCCACTACCCCTTTTAGGGATCAAGTGGGGAACTTGCAAGCACTCCTTTGTGTCGAGGGAGACCCAGCCTTATCCTTGCTGTGTCCAGTGTGCACCTGGAGCATTTATTTGCTCTTTGTCTTTTTCAGTGGACAGCAGAAGGGGAAGGCTGTCTCCAAACAGAGGATCATCCACTGGATTGTGAATGACATTTCATGGCATACCAATCCCAGGGTTTGCTGTGCCTCCTGGGAGTGAGAGCACTCCATTAGATCTCCGGGTTGAGCTGGTTATCGGATACAAACAGGCACATTTTGGGCAACTGGCAGGGTGTATAGCTTGCACATAGCGCCTTTCCCCTCCCTGAGGTGTAATTTCCTTCCCTGAGGTGACGTCCTTCTATTCTCCAGCACTCATTGGTAGCCGAATGCGGAATTCACTGTCAGGTCCATTACTCTGGGTATGCCCCTTTTCAGGTGAGCCCTTGTACTTGGGCTAAGTGCTCCTTATATGCTGATTTCCTGACGGCAATCCCACATGATATTTTCTTCACTGTTCGGTTTCCCTGAGGGTAAACCCTGTGTCATCCCCTGGGCAGAGCCTCGCTCTGATACCAGTATCTGTGGGTGTAGAGTTTCTCCCTTCTCAGGCAGAACCCACCACACAGACTTCTTTCCATGTTTGATATTTCCTGTTCAGTAAGTTGATGTGATGTATTCTCCACATGCTAACCCCCTTTTGGGGAGGATGTGGTCTTCGTTGTGTCTGTTTTATTTCATAAGAAAAAGACAAATTTCCAGCGCAAACTCCTGGTCTGCACGGCTGTAAGTTCTTATTCTTTATTCAAAACATAAGAGAACATCAGAAATTTTCACAAATTCCCATGATCGATTGTCGTTTAAATTAACGATCAATTAATCGATTAATCGTTAGCCTTAATACTGCAATATGCGTCTGCTGCAGTGGCATATGGCCAACAGCATGACATGGTCTGCAAATGCTGCTCAAAATGACATGTTCCTCACCAAATGAATGAGAAGGTTTTTAGTCTAAATAAAGGGCTAGTAGGATTGTAAAATGTTTTGAAGTGATTGATCATTTAATTAAATTACTTATTTAATAATCAAATATAGATTATTATGTCAGAATGTGTACACTCTTCGGAACAACGCGCTGAAAACTGCAACTAAACCTAATGATTTCACAATGATTTAATAAAATAGTGTTCTCATGTTATGTAGTATGACAGTCCCAATCATAGTTATTATTAGTCATGCATTGCTGCGTGCTGAATGAACACAGTAAACTGGAGCACTTTGCTAGTGCGTTATTTAACTCAAAGAAACACATCCTATATGAGATTAATCAGATATATACAAAATAAATATAAAATTACAAATTATAACTGCACAAAATGATGTGAATGCACAAGTGAACTAATTTACGTGCCATTCAGAATGGCTCATGTTGTGAACGCGCTCTTCCTGGAGCAACGCTATGAAACATGGCAACTAAACCCCAATAATTCACAATGTTTTATTACAATTTTGTTTTGTAATAGATGTTTTTTACAATATTGACAGTCCCAATCATAGTCATTATTAGTCGTGCATTGCCGTTTGAGCTGTGCACGCTGAAGCTGAAGATGATCAGCGGCAAGCTTTACTACAGCGTTAATTCTTAACCAAATGCATCCTATATGAGATTAATCAGATTTAGATAGGTCTACACAAAATAAACACAATATCACAACTTACATTTGCACAAAACAAAAGGCTGCGAATGTACACGCAAACTTATAGTCATGATGAATGTGTAAAATGGTCACAAACATATCTCCGGCGTGCTCTCTTGTTTCGTGGTTGAGCAGCATGCATGAACCTGTTTAATCGTCAATCGATAAGTTTTATCGATTAAATGTATTATCGACAATTAATCGATCGTCGATTAATCGTTAACATCCCTAGTTGTAACCTCCGTTCCCTGATGGAGGAAGCAAGACATTGTGTCCCTCCTGCCACAACACTGAACTATCCACTGAAATGGCCGGGACACTGTCTCGGCTCCTCAGCACAAACCTGAATGAATGGAGCAAGACACCTTCTAACTGTACAATATATGCTCAGCTCACACATGCACCTTGAGTTTTTTTTAGCACTAACTAGTTTTTTTTTTTTTTTTTTTTAATACTGCCAAGGCCAGTTGTTTTACAGTCGAAAAATAATCTAATGAGACAGAACAACATTCTAGTGTGCATGAGTCGATCGCCTTTGTTTGCGCACAAAATCAAATGTAATAACTTTTAAAAGGCTGTGTCTTTGGCTGCACACATATGCTAAGCATGCATTCACATCAAAACTGAAGTATACTTTGCTTAGTAGTGCTTTTGGGAAACACACCCCTGGACGAATGCTCAGACAAACATACCAGTGTAAGCTAATGGCTTTCTTACTTTCAGTATACCCGTAGATGCACCAGTGACACCACATCAGACTGATTTACAGAGATAATGAGCACAACATGTACATATGGGGACTCTATACACTCGTAATGCATATGCTAAAGTTACCGCACTTCCTTTTCAGTGCCACAGCAGAATACCCGATCCCTTGGGTCGATCTTAATGATGACAGTCTGCAAGCGTTTACTGTTAGACAGCTCCTCTTCAGTGCTTTGTGAGAAGAGATGTGAAGTTACATTCGTATCAGCTCTGCAAATCACATGTCTGTGTAAATCCTGATGTGACGTGCTAAAAGTAATTTAGTTATCAGACAAGTAGCATAATGTATATTATGTGATTTGAAAATGAGCTGGACTATCTCAAAAAGGTAAGTTTTAGAAAAGTAGCTTTTCTATTGATTGACCACTTTTTTTCAGCATTGCCACACACACACACAAAGGCTTTTGTTGAAGTAAAACTATTAAGTAAAACAACAACAACAGCACTGCATTTTACTAAAATGTGGCACGTTTTTTTTTTTTATAGTTATGAGGTGAAGACTTATTCTTATAATTACCTTCATCTGAGAAAGGTGGAAGTATAAAGCCAGTGACTGAGTGTTCATACTCAGAACTATAAATGGTATTACCACAGACCTGAACCATGGCAATCATTCTTGATAGGACCACTGCGTCTCCATGGAAACGGTAGCCAAGTCCTGTGCCACCAGCACTCAACCTTATAAGACAAGAAAACTGATTGAGATTTAAGTTACAAAATGTATAACTGTAGATAGGGAACAATTTATCTATACATTTTGCATTTATTTGATTAATTAAATATTTTAATGTATTATATTTGATAATGTATTCCGATGAAGGCAAAGCTGAATTTCTTTTGCAACCATTAAATCAGTAATTCAATAAAGAAGATTAATTAAAGCCCTATTTCTAATATTAGCCTATGTTAGCATTTCTTGTCTTGTGTATAACAGATGCCCGTTCTAAACCAGCACTCATTATTGTTTATGCGTTTCAGCTATCATCTTGTCTTCTGAAAGTCAGTGTCATTGTCACTTTGTGAAACCAATGAGGATGGTGCTGGTGGTGTACTTCACTTGTATAACACAGTCTCATACTGTGAAGGCCTGGTGTGGCTTGGCACTGTACAGTCTTATGTAAGAAGAATGACATCTGAAGCATACAACCATCCAAAACACACCAGCACAAAAAAACATATTACCATCTAATAGTCACTTTTGCATTTACAAGTGTGAAAATGCAAAAGATTTTTTTAATGATGCTGCATCGTGAAATGCACCATCAGTGTGTGTGTGTGTGTGTGTGTGTGTGTGTGTGTGTGTGTGTTGTCCAGGTAAACCCTACACACTACAAAACCCTACGAGCAAATGTCCCCATAAATATAGTAAATTTGGATATTTTTGACCTTTTTTTTTGTATGAGGAAAACAGCATATAAATCATATTAAATTATGATTTTTTGAAAATGTAAAAATGTTTTCTGTGAGGGTTTTGTTTAGGGTTAGGGCAAAGAATATACAGATTTCACCAGGTGTTGGTTTTATATATTGGTTTTGGCACAGAACATGAACATATATCACTCTGTTTCTTGGGATAAATGCATTGTAAAGCACTGTTTCCCTTCTTATCTCCATGTAATTCATTCTTCATAAGAAACACGGAAGACATGAATTTGAGCATCTAAGTATCTCTATAGTACTTTTTTTACTCTCTATAGTGCCCTTTAGTGAGGTTTTCTTTTCTTTTAAAGGGGCGCTGCCCTCGCTCAGCACAGCCATAAAACATGCGTTCTGCATTGTCACAGGGTTTCCATGTGAAATTACGCTCTGACCATTTTCTGGTTGCATTTTTTTTTAAGTTAACTTTTTAAAGTTATATGTGATTGAGTTGTAACTAAATGTAGCTGTCAATATAATTAAATAATCACAATTAATCTCATGTCTTTGGCAAACAGAATGATTATCAAATAATAATCCGAATACTATCAAATTTGGAAAATGTGTTAAAAAATAATAGCTTAAAAATGTATTTAATTGATATCTTATGTTAAAACATTTGACAGCCCCAAAAACTGTCCCCTTAAATTCTTCATGAACCCCCAAGCACCTCCTTGAGGGTCCCTAGAACCAGTTTGAAGACCACTGGCATAACAGAAATCAAATATTTATGGATTTAACAGAATATTCAGATAATTTTTCAAGCAAACATACTGTTCATTAACTTCAAAGTCCATTTAAAACCAGGTAGGTATGTTATAATGGGTATTTAGTGCAGTTAAAACTTTTTATAGTCTTTTTTGGCAAAAAAAAAAAAAAAAAATCTTCTCATACAGTATAGGCCACTTGAATGCCTTTACCTGCAAGACTAATTTTATTATGCCCGGAAGGAAATATGGGATCTCTCGAGGACAGCCTTCGCAGCTTGACTTCTGACAAGCTAGAGGAAGAATTCATCCCTCTTCTAAAGCCACTCAAGCATGTCTTGTCTTTTTTTAGTGTGTTGAGATACGTAGGAAATCTGGAGGTGATCTGGAGGGGAATGTGAAATTGTGAGATACAGATAAGTAGACATTGGCAGATGAGGCATGGTGGGTCTGCTGTTTCATTTTCATTCCTGTGGGCTGTTACCTTCCCTGCCTTATTACCCTCTGGGCAAAAAAAAAAATCCAATAATAAGCCCTCCGCCAGCGCACAGAGAAGCTTCTTTAGCAGAAGAGCTGAATTTATCCATGCAGGTATTTTTTTTATACAGTACGATGGTGGATGTATCACTGTGCTGCTTGATATATTAAGAACAAGAATTCTACATGGTTCTCTATACTGAAGAAAAGAAGTATGACTTGAATCTGAAGGAACACAGACAGAATGTATTTCTCATCTTCTGTCATAAAGGTCTGTCAATGACTGAAAAATGAAGAAAAATTTAATAAAATGGGTCACTGGGAAAGTGAGCGTCTGGGTGGCTAAGGTTAAAAAAGGAAAGCAATGGCTTTGAAAAGAATCATTTAAGAAATATCAAATGTGATTCTTAATGTGATATTAAGAAATGTGATTTTATAGGCTGCATCAGTACAATTTAAATGTAAAAATAAACGGATTACTTACAAAAGTTGACAGTGGTTCTCAACCTTTTTTGACTGCAAGCCCCCCATTGTCTATAACAATAAATTAAAGCCCCATGAATTTTCCAGGTTTTGAGATTTTATTTTATTTTTATAACTGACCCAATAATATTTTAGCGATTGGCATAAATAGAAGAATGCCTATTGAGTTATATGATTTTAATATAAATGACTTTTACATGCCAGGCCTATTAATCACACATTTAATTGTAAGCTACCTCATATTGACAGGATTATTTTGTTTAGTTGTCTTTTTCTTTGTTTCTTGTGCTTCAGTTTAGCCTTGATTGTATCCTAGTTTGTCTCCTTTGTTACTGATTACGTTGCTGTCGATCATTAGTTCCCTTGTTACCTCTGTGTATCAGTTCTTTGTCGATAATTATCAGTATTTAATGTTGTAAGCCTTTGTGTTCTTGTGATATTCTCCTGTGTAACTCTTTTTTGGATACTATCACCACACCTGACACATATGTCCAGTGGCCAGTTGCATAAACTGTTAAAACAAGTCTTACAAGTTAGTCATCCAATTTTATTCTTTAAAACTGTTAATAACTTTTTAAAGTCAGTAACATAAAAACATAGATTGGTCTAATTTGACACCGAACAGTAAGACTGATTACCCCTAACTAACTTCTAGTTGATCATACTAGTTCTTAAGACACAGTCTTAACATAATGGCTATGTTTATGCAACTGGCCCCAGGTTTTTCAATACAGTGATTATCCTGGTTCTTTGATGAACGATAAAACAGTTGTTGTGGGGGTGAATTCAAATAAGGAATATCTTAATTTTGGGGGGAGGTTTTGTCTTATTTTAAGTCATGTTGAGTCCCTTGGGAAGTTTGCTGATGTCCCCTGGGCCCCGGCCCCCTTATTGAGCTCCACTGCTACTGTATGCATAATGCAGTCATTTAGGACTACTCACCGTAAAAGCTCAACGATTGTTCTGTATTCATTTTCCCCCAAAGCATTTTTTAATGCACATAATCTCATGAGCTCTTGTTCCAATTAAACAAATTTAAAAACTCTTTAGTAATTAGATGCCTTTGGACTTTGAACAGGAAATGCTTGGTTGCCTTCAAAAAGCATTACATTGCTCAACTGAGAAGCCAGCTCTTTGAGAGTACCATCTGCTTTGTTAATCAAAATAACCATCCCTGTATATCTGAGCCATTAATGGCTTTTAATGTACTGTATTGTGTTATTGATCACAATGTGGATTTTTTTATTTTTTTTATCGGTACAATCGGTATGAATTTTTATGTATTATTCACTTTCTTATTGCCAATGTATGAAAATCTTGTAACGAAATAAAAAAAACGAGACCTTCCCCGACTTCCTATAGGTTGTCTATGAAAGACAGATTTTTATATGAAGGACTTCTCTTCCATTCTATGACACATGAAACAAATGCGAAAGAGCCCTTCTGTACTGTATGTCAATATGTCATGCAAAGAAAAGGGATTAATTCAAACTAGATCTTCATTAACAGTATATCGCTGCAAAGGTATTTCCAACTTATTTTTTTTACTTCTAAGCTAAGAATAAAAAAGAACTGCGCCATGAATTTATCAGGGAATTAAATCAAGTTCAGTCTCTTGTATGTTACGTGTGCGAGCATGAGCAATAAGTTGCTGGCCGCAGTTCATTTAACAGCCAATAGCAAGTCACTAATAACAAGGGTTTCTGAAATCTAAATATAGCCCCTTTAAATATTTTAGCTATTGAGTGCTGTTAAACCTATGTTCAGTTGACTGTCAGTTGCCTGGGGCTCTAGAACAAGAAATTAAGCTAAATCTTTAACATTTCATGCCATTTTTATTGGTATGTGGCACTTTTTGTTTCTGCTGAAATGGTCTGTTGGTGGAGAGGATTAGAAAAAGAGATGTGCTATGGTTCAGATGTGAATACCCCAGATTTCCCATCACAGAAAGCGGAGCTGTCAGGAGTAATCACTTTATGAGACTCTGTGTGTGCACGTAAATGTGTGTGTGCATGGATGCATGAAATAAGTGTGTAGGGACGTGCCTGCAGTATGGGAAGAGGGCTATTTTGTTGTGCAAGGGTTTCTAAGTGTTTAAGTGTCTAAAGGATTTCAGTGATGGCCCCAGCATTGATCAGCACTTCTGTTTTAATATATAGAAACATGAATTTCTACTATACCCAAAGGATAACTGATGGTCAAATAACTTTATAAAAGAAATAAAATACAAGAAATATATTATTCATTGTGTGTGTTCAAATATTTTCTGCAATTAGATGGTTCTGAAAGAATGGATCATTTAGAGAAAGTACTGTCAGATGTGCATCCTGGCATTAACATCTCTATGTGTAGTCTGATTGATGAGGCATGACTTTGTTGTTCCTCTCTATTTACCTGCTTCAGTAAACAGAGTTCCATCTTTATGGAGCCACTCATCCTGATATACAGAAAGGGCTTGCGTGATCAGCTCCATTAAACGGACTCATCCCTTGGGTCAGGTTTATCTGGCCCAGAACAGGAGGCACACATGAGTAAACCTGTGTAGAATTAATGTGCATGAGTTGGTACATATACACCTTCTGGATAAATCAGCAAATGTTATATTACTCCAATTACAAGATTTGATTCCATTCGGATTTCAACATGATTGGTTTTGATTTGTGTATATTCAGTCATTAAGTCCATTTGCTTACATAGAGGCAGCAAGATTTGAGCCGGTATCTCGTCTTTTTTAAATATTCATTAAAAACAGATGATAAGAGTAATTTGTCTGGAGAATCAGGCTACCCTGGTTGCACATACTGTATGTGTTTGAATCACTAAAACATATCGCCTCTTAAGACGCAATTTGTATTTATTTTGCATTTAGCCATGAGGTCAGCATCGAATTCAAGCTCCTTGAAGTAAGGCAGAATGAAGGTTAAATGTGTTAATCTGATGATATCTCCTGTCAAACGTGCCATTTTTTTCCTGTTTCAGGTGCTTTGCGAGAAGAGTGTTTTAAAATCGTCCAAACTATGGGAGAATACAGCTATGAGGGAGCTCTGGCTTTTTAACAAGCTCAGGTGTCATTTTTGTTGTGTAATACAGATGTAATACAGTGAACAATTAACTCATCTCCTCCAATCCTGATGAAAGTTTGATATACCCAACTAGCATTAATGAAGAACCCCAATCCACTGTACCGCATTTTAAAGATCAACACATTTACACTGAGCCCATCATTTTCTGATGACACTGTGCGAGTCACTTAGAGGCAGTTGATGAATTATGAACATCAGGTAGGCACAATGTGTTTCTGGGATAGTGCTGAATAGCATGATGAATCCTCTGGAAACAATGGTGACATCCTGAAGGTAAACAGAATGAAGATAGATGGCTCATCATATGCTGTTTCTTCAGATTTTCATTCATCTCAAGCCATTATTTTGTTTGAAGTTGCTTACTAAGTTGTAAAGTTTTGAGTTGGCAACTATTTGTTCCATTTTCACAATGCAAATATTGCACTCAAGTCAGCTTCTCAAATTAAAGAACACTCTGCATTTGATTCTTTTTTACCACAATTTGTATGGTTCTGTAGAGATGCAATGATTCAACACTTCCCAAGATCTGAAGTGGGAGCCTATGGTTTTTCTGACAGAACGTTATCCATTAAGTTTAGAGACATTTCCTTTAACCCCCAAAAAAAACCCGATGCAATGCGTAATTCAAAATACAGGAAAAACAGGTCTGTGAAAAATCAATAAGCTTACGTTCCTTCATATTAACACAGTAGTACATTGGAGCCTATTTTATGGACTTATGACTGTATATGACTGCATATGACTGTATCTGCTCACCAACCAAGGTAAATCTACTGAAAAACAAAACAAATTACATTAACAACTTAGGTCGTGTACATGTGATTGATAGAAAAGAGTGTTGGAGTCAATTCACTGGTCAAAGGTTGTTAGTTCAAACATATTGCCATACAATATTAAAAGGTCTCAATCTTTCAGTAACTTTATTATTTCTCACTTTATGAAAACACACATGCTGACTAGTTGCCCTGGCAACAAGGCACCTGGTGCCAACCAATACCTGATGCCAACCAATAGTGCTGCATTTCTAGACCTTATGTAGCCCCGCCCCTTTTCAGCATTGCGCTTCTTGTCTTTTGTATTCCGGTTTGTATTTCCACAGCGATCTTACTTAGGCTAGTTATGAATGAACTGACCGTTTTAAAATTTTCCCGTTCTACTGACATATGTTAAGACATCTGCTTTAAACATTACAATGCTCATGATAACTTTCATTAACTGTACAATAAGTAAACCCACTTCACCAGCTAGTTACTCTTGGACAGCGATGCCACAGAAATATACAGAGCTACCGCTAAAACAGAAATTCAAAGACAATATTCTAAAGATGGCTGCGCACTTGTTTCTCTGGCGCATAAGGTCTATACTAACCTCTATAACCTCAGTTTCCCAAAAGAATCAGAGGGACCTCGAGCTTAGAACGTTTGTTGCAGCTATTTTTGGGGATTCTTGGTGGGCAAGAGTTTTGTGAAAAGAAAAGAAAGCAGTAGTCATTTGTGACTTTTAATAACTTTTTAAGGTGAACTAAGTAACTTTTTTACCTTAACTGAACAGCTTCGGAGTCATTGGAATAGTTATATGACTTTTTTCGGGTTGAATGGTGGTTGTCTCGCACCCCCCAAGCGCCTGTGAGCCGAAAAACCACTCTTGCAACTTTGAGCCGGCGGGCCACCGGCGTCAGGAAGTATCGCGTGATATCAGGTCTCGCGATGTAACGAATTGCTTTACGGCAAAGAAATCTGCTCAAATTCTGTCATTATTGCGCTCCCTCACGCTGTTCGAACCCGAATGAAGAAGACGTTTTAAAGAATGTCCCATCTGCTTTGATGTCGTTGATCTACTAGCCTCTGGAATCTGAGAGTCGCCAACGAGTTTTTCGACAGTGTTGTCAAATATCTATTCCGAAGCTGTAGGGGGAGCTCTATAGAGAAACCTGCGAGCAAAAAGCGAGAATACAGCGAAGAAATTCCCGAAACTGCATAGCCCTGCTTTAAATCAAGAAAGTACACCAGTATAAGCACATTTTAATTTCCTAACACTTCATAGCAAACATGCAAAGACAGCATGAAAAAGTGGGCAAATTCGCATTAACACACAGGCCGACAGTATTGCATGAGTAAGTGCTGAGGAAAGTACATTGAGGATGAAATATTGAATGGCCTTTGCCAGTGTTTGTGCGGGGGAAATGTTTGTGTGGTAATAAAGTTGATTTACATGACAACTTGCAAAAACTCGTAAAGCTTGCAGCGAAAAGCGGGAGGCCAGTGTAAAATGTAGCCTATATGTGCATGTTTGCATATCGTGGCGGGAGGAGCAGACAGACACAGTGGTAGTGGTGTCCAAGCCTGGTTTGATGTCATTCACCGATCAGTCTGTGCAGCGCCGATTCAAATCGAACAAGCCTAACATGTGTGCTGGAACAAGAAGAATCTGAGGTGCTGCAAATAAACTATATTCAGTGGCAGATTAGAAAAAAAACATTCCCAGTGTCCTATCTGTCATATAAACTAACTAATTACCCAGTTCTGCCAAGACAACATGCAATTACTTTCTGCAACATTCTTCCCTAAAAAAAAAAACAGTCTCGTGTTACAAACACCCTAACCAGTGGAAACGGACATTGTTTTTGTTCTCAGCATAAATTGCCAAGGTTGTTTTTTCAGCCATGCATATTTTGTTTCAGTAAGTAATAATGCTGTACACTATTCTTACTTTTTGCAATAAATAAGTAAATAAATAAATAAAATTAGCTTAATTTGTCAGCAAAGCTTGAAATGCCTTTTTTTGTTGCTACATTGTGGTATTTTTTCTTCTATTTTGTCATTGAGTCTAAATATTAGTAATGAACAGTCAGTGACATTTGCTCATTACCCACCAGCCACATTTGAAACGTCCACACTGATAAAGCCCCCCAGCCCCCCAGCCCCCCATACTGGACAGTAGAAGATCAATATTGTTGCCTCATTAATTTTTTAAAGATGTCAATTCCCCTTAAACTTTAATGTTATTTAATTGCAATGGGGGAGTCGGTAAGCAGTCGTCTGTGAAAGTAATCATTCAGTTTTGAGTGCTGCCCATTCATTTACCCCTGAGTGCGCAAACAGAAGGCTGGGAAGGTCAGGGACCATTGCTGAGATCTCTTGGAGACCCCAACTGTGTTTTAGATGAATGGAACAGAAGAGAGAGAGCAGAATAAGAGACAGTACTGTAAGTTTTAGTGAATAGAGAGAATCAGAAGGACTCAGTTTGGCTAAGCTTTTGGGTTTGCTCCAAATACTTCCCCGCTGACTTCGGGCTCTGCAGTGAAAGAAGAGCTGAAGAAGAAAAAAACGAGGATGGCGACATTAAGAGAGAGTATACAGATAGAAATAATAGACAAAATAAGACCAGAGGTGAAACAGCTTTGGGTTCTTAGCATATTGTACAATAACTTCGAAATCGAGGGAGTTAACATTTTAAATGATTTTTTGTTAGTCAAATGTCAACTACCATAAAGACTTTGCGGTCACATTAATGAAGTTTGGGTGGTAATTTGTAAGTAAAAAAGAAAGGTCTATTGTCAACGTATAAAGCACAGCTCACACAAAAGTCACTTTCAAACTAAGCAACTTTCTTGAACAAGGTAGCAAATTTGCTTAAACCCATGTGAGGAACTTGCGTGGATTCCTATTGACACGACTGGATTTCATCAAGGAAAATGTAAAAAATGCGACCGCACCCTAACAATTGTGATATATTTATTATAAAATATTTTTTATTAAATATAGCCTAAGTATTTGTTTCGGCAATTTTCTGAACGCTTAAGCTTCCTACTATTGCCACAGTTACGTCCTCAGGCAAACACGATTTCTGTTCTTGTTTACCATCATGAAAAAAATGTGGCCTGAGATGTGATTGTTCAGCCTGATCTTACGGCAATCCGTACGAATTCTACGAGGTGGCTAAACCCACGTGATGGGTAGGTATAGATTCATACGAATGACCTACCCCTGACCCCGTCCCTAAACCTACCCATCACGTGGGTTTAGACAAATGGTACGAATTCGTACGAATTAGCTACCTTTTTATCACTCGTCCGAATTCGTACGAATTGGTCGTGAGATAGCGTGTTTGAGGTTATACTGAAATGTGTGAAGCTCAATTGAAAAATACTTTACATAAATTAAAGGGATAGTTCACTTTGAAATAAATTTTTGGTATGTTTTAGCTTACCTCAAGGGCATCCAAGATGTAGGTGTCTTTTTTTCCGCAGTAGTTTCAATTTTGATATTTTTAGGTCAAACCGTTCTTGTCTGTCAGTCATATAATGCAGGTCTATGGTCATTATCTCAAAGAGCATGCACAGAGTCCAAATTAAAACAATTCCCCGTCGTCCAAATTAAACAATTCCCCATCGTAAGTACACATTGATGGCCTAAGACACGAAACGAGCGGTTTGTGTGAGAAAACGAACAGTATTTATATCGTTTTATACACGTCAGATCAGATCAGATCACTTGGACATGGCTGTGTATAAGTGGTAAAAACGATATAAATACTGTTCGTTTTCTCACACAAACCGCTCGTTTCGTGTCTTAGGCCATCAATGTGTACTTACGATGGGGAATTGTTTAATTTGGACGACGGGGAATTGTTTTAATTTGGACTCTGTGCATGCTCTTTGAGACAGTGACCATAGACCTGCATTATATGACTGACAGACAAGAACGGTTTGACCTAAAAATATCAAAATTGAAACTACTGCGGAAAAAAAGACACCTACATCTTGGATGCCCTTGAGGTAAGCTAAAACATACCAAAAATTAATTTCAAAGTGAACTATCCCTTTAAGTAAAGTAGCCTTATAAATAATGCCTACTCAAACTTTTGGTTTTGATTTCCTTTGAGGGGGTTCAGGCTTTAATTAAAAACACTTTTGGTTTAGAAAAGAAAGAGAATGGCACAAAAGAGGTAGACAAAAAGTCCAAGCTTGATGTAAAACTTGTCCAAGCTTGATGTAATTACCTTGCGTAATTGTCATGGTGTTGTTATGGTGGTATTGAACATCAAGGTAACAAGAAATGAAAGAGATGAATATGAACAGACATGATTATCAAGCGATTCCAGTTCATCATTTATTATCATCTTTAGCAACAAACAAAGCTGCCGTTTCAGGGGTTTGACATCCTTAAACATACACAAATGATACACAAAAATGTGCAATACATACAAAGTGGCACAAAACAAAAGGCTAGTGAACAAGGCAGGGTCAAAGACGAAAAGGGTTTACAGGATACCGAATAAAACTAAGGCATATTTAAAAATGTCACTGTTGGTTGCAGTAGTAAGTGCACGAAAACGAGGAACTCATAGAGATCACTTGAGATCACGGGTTAACACAACCATAATAAGACGACACGGAAAAATGATTAAA
Source organism: Leuciscus leuciscus (assembly GCF_965113295.1). NCBI lineage: Eukaryota > Metazoa > Chordata > Actinopteri > Cypriniformes > Leuciscidae > Leuciscus > Leuciscus leuciscus. The sequence continues at coordinate 25,950,015 of NC_138743.1, read as the reverse complement.
CAGAACTGAGGGTACACAGTGGAAGAAGTTTTAAGGATCGGGAACAGGGGAGGACTAATCAAAAACCATTGACACAAACTAGAGGCAAAGACAATGGCTGCGTCAGAAAAGTGAAAATGCATCAAGGCACGTCCGAATCTAAAGTTAGCTTCACTTCTTGTCTCCTGAGATACCTTCATCAGATCGATCTTTAAAGGCAGCATAGATGTATCCTTCACTGCCTTTGATATCCCACAAACCTGTGCTTTCCATTCTTTGACAGTTGAACTAAAAAATGAAGACGGTGTCTGAAAGTTGAGGTTGGTGGTCAGTTTGTGTGTAAATGTACATTTTTGACCAATGTTTTCCACTTTTGATGTCATTTCTAGCGAGAAATTACTATTGTAGTTATTAAATATTTGCTTAGTTTTCACCAAAGCTCTCTCTGTTTTGCTGTAGATCATTAAACCGTTACACTGGCTCAGAAGTCTATCCGAAATCAGTTTCGTGAGGTGTCTTCATCCGCAAACGCGAGGCAACAAGTCAGCTGCCTAAGATTTCGGATGCAGCCTATGACAAGGACTAAGAACAGAACTAAACAGAACAAAAACAAGACTCATTTGATGACATATTAAAATATTAAAATAAGAGAACATTATTTCACTCATATTTTATTTTCACAGAAGTTATTTGAAAGATGAAAGTAGACACTTTACTTTAAAAATGGTGACAAAGACATGGTGTCTTTAATCGGGCAACAGTTTCTTGTGAATCTGTGATAATACATTTGGGATGTTGTATCTTATTATGCAAAATGGCACCTTGTTTCAATAACAAAAGTGAAATTGAATGACTGCCCTTATTTTTGAAGAATGCTATAGTGTGATTTGAAGGTGTGAAGCTGGTTGAACAGCAGAGGCAATTTAAATAAAAAGCAGCCATGTGTATTGATTTCAATTACAGTGTACTTAAAGACTAATATACATGGCACAATATTCTATGGTTTAAACAGTGAACTTTTTGCTTTGTGAAAGGACTGTGCTAATGATCAGGTGCAGTATAACATTATTATGTAGACCATTTTTATAACATCCTGAGTGAATAATCTCAATTAAATGTACAAATCTGTCCAGAATTATGAAAAAACAACATAGAAACATTGTTAGTTTAGCTTGTGTTAGACAAGAAACATATTCTCTGTGAAAATAGCCACATGCTCTACAGCCTTAGGAGAGAAATGCGTACACTTTTGTGAGAAGTACGCCTCCACACACACACACACACACACACACACACACACTTGGGCCCTTGTGTATTGGAGGGAGGGGAATTCAAATCTGATACACATCAGTGCGTTTCGGGTCCCCTGTGCATGTGTGCGTGTCTCAAGGCATGACTGTGACGGGAGTCACAGAGTCTCTCAGCCATATTCCCTCTACAGTCTCCTGTCCCAAAAGTCCCACTACTGTCTAATCCGTCCAGAAAGCCACCAGGACATTGAGAAATAAAACCGTTTTATATCTTGGCTTGGTAAGGTTAGAGGTTTGCCAAATGTTTGATTAGTCTTTGTCTTTGTGAAAATGACTTAGGGCTAATACTTGCATGCCTTGCTCCATTTTCAAGTAAGGGCCTGTCTCTTTCTTGCAGATATATCTGGTTTGAATACTTTCTGCATATAAAATACTTTCAACAAAAGTTTTTACCCTCGCCCTCTGTCTATCAATCTCTCTCTCTTTTCCGATCTCCCACTAGCTGTTGTGCCGTGTAGTTGTGTCTCTGTGCAGCGTCTCCAGAATTAGTTTAAATGTGCAGTACAGCAACACACATAATCAGCCATGAACAACAGGGAAAAGGGACTTCACCTTGTGTCTCATTTCTGCTAACATTAATGTGGCCTGATGTGCTAAATCAACTGTGCTTTTTCAGTGTGAACTGTCTGTCCATAGGCATCTGTGATGACAGGGACATGTCAACACCTCTTTTTACCATGGCAGGTTTTGCCCCCTCCACTACACTTATGGCAAAATGCGGAAACTGTCAAGCAGGGGTTTCCATTTTGTTTGTGTGAGGTGTAGTGTGATGACCATGTGCTGGAATTTGTGGCAATTTAATGAGGTACAGCAACAATTTAGGTTTAAACAGAAACCCAGAACTGTTTTTGAAAAGATGTATCTTATGCTCAAGAAGGCTGCATTTATTTGATAAAAAATACAATAAAAACAGTAATAATATTATGAAATATTTGAATTTATTTTAAAATGTAATGTATTCCTGTGATGAATTTTCAGCATCATTACTCCAGTCTTTAGTGTCTCATGATCCTTCAGAAATCATTGTAATATGCTGATTTGCTGCTCAAGAAACATGTATTATTATTATCAATGTTGAAAAAGTCATGCTGCTTATGTGATACATTATTCAGGATTCTTTGATGAATAAAAAGTTGTAAAACAAACAAAGAAAATCTTTTGAAATATTAGAAATGTCTTTACTCTCACTGTCGCTTTAATATGACTATTAATGTATAAAATGCAAGAATAATTTTAGGTTAATTTTTTTGAAAAGCACAGAAATGGTTATTTAGTTATTTATTGCATATAAAGTCAAAATTTTATGCTTTACATTTCAGTTTTTACTAAGCAAATAGACCCGACGTCTGGTTCAATACGTCACATAGAGTATTTCAAAACAGTAAAAAAAAATTATATACAATTTTTTCCCACATAAATTAGGACCATATTAAAATGTATAAATATTTTCAATATTATATAATATTATACATTTTATAAGTCCCCACTGCTTGTGAACTACAAAAATGCTAATCTGTGAAAACATAGACGTCAGACGTAACATAGACGTCATTTTCACAGATCTGTGTGAATGGGGACCATTTTGACAACATTGTCACCTGTACAAAGGAATTTTTGTTTTGTTTTTTGTACATCGTTGTCGTGTAAACGTAGGCTACCCTTATAGAGGTTTATATGTAACAACACAGATGGCAGATGTGATTGTGTAGCTCTCATTAATCCATTGCTTGACATTTAAGTACACGCGTGTGTGTTTGCGCACAAGCTCGATGTCACTGTATTAAAGTCTAATTTAATTATGACAAAGGAGACTCAGCTCAGCCCACTTTGGCCTCAGTGGTACAATGGGAAGCAGCAGTAATAGCCAGCCTGTACTCTGAAAAGTAACAAAGCAGTAATTGGGGTGTCATGAGCCACAGGTGTGATATCCTCCCACTTGTTTCAATGAGCAATTTAGGATGATTCTGTGTAGACATGAGATACCTGACTCTAATTAAAATGAGCCAGTTCAGGAAGAGCTCGCTATGTTTGCTTGCGGATCAGTACATGGACTACTTACACTGTAATGCATTGTCATGTGTGCATTCATCATCCCGATCCTAATGAGAAACATTAAGCTTTAAAAACAAATTGTGGGATTTTACAATATTTTATTGCATAACAGAACAGTAACAACATACACAGGATCACAATGTATTCAACTATTATCTATTTACATTCATAATAGCATCAAAGGAAACTGGAAAAATAACCAGTTAACTTAATTTTAAAAAATCATATTAACTTACAAAATTTTTTAAAAGAAAACAATTCTATATCTTTTTTGCTTTTTTATTTCTTGCATCTTTCAAGGCCTCAATATAATGCTTAAGTTAAAGTTTAATAATACAATTTTTATTATTAGTCCATTTCTGTTTGTGTATACGGTATTTTCCACATATTTATTAAGTTAATCACCAAATTTTGATCCAAACACTTAATTTTATAAAACAAAATTATATCTTTACCAGATAGTCAAATCTTTACATTTGTGAATTTAAATATTAGATGTTCAATATCAATCCGAAACAATTGGGTAATTCAAAGAATAAATGTTTTATGGTTTCTTCTTCTAAATTGCAAAAGACACATTTAGTCTCCATGTCTCTAAAAAATCTTGAGACCACTTGTCTCTCTGGATAAATCAAATGAATAACCTTATCTGTAACTTCTTTAGCTTTATTGGACAGTATTTATGGGTAAATTCAACCTCTTTCTAATCAATCTTGTTACATTGAGTGTCAGAAACATTGTAGAAAAAAAATATTTTCAGGAAAGAAAGTACATTTTTTATCAAGATTATTTTTGCCTAGCATTGTATTGTGGATACAATTATTTGATTCACATAACCTAAGCTGTTTAGTTAAATTTGATGCTTTCCACTCTGCCAACTTCAATAAACAGTTAGCTATGCTAAGTGGGGATAGTTGTAACAGTTCATTTTAAAATGTAACAACCAACCCCTAATAAATCCAGTTATCCAATCACTTCCTCTGTTAAGGCAAAGTCACGTGAGTTTGTTGTTGCGCATCATGGTAATGGGTTTCCAACGTAGTTTATGCGCATGACTTCTTGTTGTATAAAAACATTAGCCGCCTCAATTGAGTGCACAGGTTTTTTATGCACATTTCTTTTTTATATTTATGCGGATCTTGGCCTTTCCATCCAGAGCTTTTTTATATGATATCCCAAAATTCACTTAAAAATAGTCGGATGGCAACATATGACTGAACCCTTATGTGACTGGAATACAGTTATCAAGTTCAGTACAAGTTCTCGCATAAATTAGATAGTGTGATCTTATTTCAGCAAATGATTAGCCTACTTCTCATTGTTACATCAATTCCCAGCTAGTGTTACAACTCTCACCCCAGTAGGTGGGTAGGTTGTAACAACTCTTTGTATTTGACATTAACTCACATAATCTGTGAGTTTTATTTGTATTGGACAAATGTAGCTACCGTGAATCAAAGTTTGAGAGATCTAGCACAAACAAACACTGAGTTACTGATGTTTAAACAAAACGTGTTACTTCCATCCTCAGACTCCCCTATTTCTTTAACACAAATTAAAAATTACAGGTAAAACAGGTGTGAAAAAATCAATACGGAAAATTCTTTCATATTAACACAGTACAGTTTTTTTGGACTGTGTTCACTGTGAAGTCACAATGCAGTTGTCATTAATTAAACTGGAGAACTAATTCTATGAATAAAATGACAAAGGATCCATGTAATTTTTTTTACAGTGTACCACCATGAGAAAGGGTGTGTGCACTGTGTATAGTTAAATGACTGCTTGACCCGTTTATGTCAAAGTGGAGACAGAATGACAGCGAAAAGAGCAATAGGTGTGACCATCAATATAATGAGCATTTAAATGTGTCCCATTAAAGCTTCACAGTTGAAATTCTTCTTGGTTGAGCTACTTCAGAACAGGCCGCCAATGCTGAACCTCTGATGCAGGAACAGCTCTAATTTCAGTCATTATATAGTCGGACACACATTAAAGATCCAAGAATGGAACTGACTTTTAAAATCGCTGAACAAAATATTGTTCATTTACAATGTGGAAATGGTAAATCTAACCTAACTGAAGCAGTAACCCTTACGAAAAAGAAGTTTATTCAAGTGTGCTATTAGTATACTTCTTTTAAACTAAAAATAAGAAAGTATACTTTCAGTCTATACTTTTTATGTACTTCTCAGAAAAATAGGCCTTAAAATCGCACTTTAGTGACTTACACTGATAGAAATGTCTAAGTATATTTGGCCTAATACTCAATCTTTTGATCAAGTCTTTTTTTCTAAGTATAGGCTATACTTGGCTTTTAGTTATGTTTACTCTTTTGATTGAGTAACCTATTAAATGTAAAAAATAAAAATAAAATCTCATAGTTTTAAATACCGTCTTATAAACTTACATTGTTTGAAATATTGATTTTATAAAGAAAACAGATATAGGTAATTCTGAATAGGCTATGTCAATTTTTGTGCTTCAAAGTGTATTTTCATAAACTATAAAACGTGCTACAAGTATTTGACTAGTAACTATCAGTGTACCTATAACTGTCACGGTTTTGTTCATGTTTCATGTCCTTTTGTAGCTAAATCATGTTCCTGTTTGCCTTGTGCTACCATTGTTTGTGCCATGTCTTAGTCATGTGATCCTGCCCTGTGCTCCCCTCACCATGTGTTCTATGCTGTCATGTTCTCATTGGTTTATTGTTTGTTGATTGTGCACAGGTGTCCTGTTTGTCTTGTCTTGTCATTAGTAGTTTGTGTATTTAAGCCCATGTTTGCCATATGTCTTGGTCAAGTATTGTTTGTGTAAACACTGTATGGTGAGTGTTCGTGTATGTCAAGTTCTGCTTAGTCTGCTTTGTTTTGTATTTAGATCATGTTTGGATGTAAATAAACTTCCCTTTGGGCTCTGCAACTCGCCTCCAGTGGATCCATTACAATAACAAAATAGTTGCAGTGCAAAAGAAAAACTTGGCTGTAAACTAATTGTGTGCTGTTGCACTAAGTATTCTTAAGAGTTTACTTTTATAGGCCTACACTAAAAATGTAGTCCCAAGTAGGATTGAAACACATCTAGTACATTGATATTAGTAGCCCACTTACATAATATAGGCCACTTAAAAATATACTTTAACTTTACTTAAGTACACTTAATAGTATTTATAAAAGTATACTTATTTTTTTTTGTAAGGGAAGCTCTGTAAAATGAGTCTGCTCTTGTTGTGCGTGTCTGTACTGTGATTCTTCTGCACATTAAACAGTCTTATTATTAACATCTGATCAGTGTGACTTCCATCTGCCACAGCACTGGATTCTGCACAAGTCCATCACGCATGGCTCATTCATCCTGAAGGGGTCAAGCTGTCAGAAATAAGTTTAAGGTCCATGCAGTGTCTGTAACCAGGAAGTCAACCGTATTGTCATTTTCTAGACACTGCACAAAGAATTATGTTCAGCTGTTGTGCAATGGCGGATGGTAACTGTTTTTCATTACAGAGGATGAAGGGATGTCCCCCCCACCCCCCAGTGTTGCTGTGAATATACTGCCATCTACTGAGGCAAACAATTTATGGTTCAATGACAAATTTGAATATATTTGTTGCAGAACTTTTGTGGTGTATTTCTGGTGCACAGATATTACAGTAATAAACTAACATATAACACATAACAGTAGTTCCGGACGGTGCCATAATCTGATTGGCTGAGCAGTTATAGAGCAGACGGGGTCTTCAACAGGTGATGGCAGTGGTAGGCTATTTTAGTATTAATAAGGCTATATAGCTACTGTTCCCTATTCACCTAGATTTAAAGCTTTATTTTAATTTTAGATTTCAATCTAATTGTTCTAAAAAAAAATAAAAAAAAATAAAATAAAAACATGTTAACGACCAACCTATAGTTCACCTCTCTACTAAATGTTACATTGTCGCTCCTTTATTCAAATGTGTTACATACAATTCAAATGTCTCTAATGGTTATTTTAATGGATTTACAATGTAAACATCAGCAGCAGTTACTGTTCAGGACAGATACTTTTTTGCGTCACTTTACGAAAGAGCAAAGTCTAGTAGCCTAGTGGTTCCTATACTTGGCCACTAGATGTCAGTCGTGTCTTATGTAAAACAACATCAAAGTATTTTATTTCTCAGAAATGCTTAATTGATTATTTGTATTATTATTCCCTATTATTCCTGATTATTCCCATCATTGCTCATAAAACATCAGTTAAAACATATTGTGACTTTTGCAAACTGGATGGCGTTTCAAATCAAATGTGTGCATATTACAAATGTGAGAACGTGTTAAAGCGGTGACCGTTTGCTCAGTCTCACCTATAACGGAGAGCATTCGACACTGCTAGGAAGTGCACTTTCAAGCGAAGGGAGTGGCTTGAGCATTCTCTCTATCTACCTGACTCTGAGAGCTGGACTTTGACTGGGGATCTTAAAGGAAATAAGAAAAGAAAAAGAAAAAACAACAACAACACAACAAGACCACAACTTTGCAAGGTTAGTGAGCAACTTTAATTAATACTGCCTTAACGGCGACGGGCAAAACATCTTACGAGCTGTTGTTTTCCATCTGTCAGGTCAAGTTGTTAATTTAATAGTAAAAGACACTCATTCAAATCACAAAACGTGCAATAAATTCCGAAGTGTTGTAATATATGGACATGTTATTAATTCAAATACACAGTTTTACATTACAACTCTTTTACATGCTTTTAAATTTAGGCTATGTGTGGTGTTTTGGGAGGGCAAGTCTGCGCAGGTACGGTTACGTGCACGCGCATTCCATTGTCTACATAGTCAGTGCATGCATTCTGGCCACGCAACCTGCTGAAATCTAGGAATAGTGTGGTCTGCCTTAACTTAGTGTTTATTTCGTCTTTAGAAGGGTTTATAGTTGTCAGTTTCTTAACTAAGTATTCACCCATTGATAGGCGTTTACAGCAAGTCAGTACAGCCTACTTCAGTTTTTGGCCTGTTTTTGGGTAAGGAGGATTAAGGAAACCACACACAATTATATAATTAAATGCTAAACATATAAGTGCATATTTTATTATTCCATTAGAGTTGATAGTGAAAATATCAAGACTGTCAGACTTTTAAAATGTTCATTATCAGTGCCAAGTGTAAAATAACAATACCAGAACACAAGAGTGTGTAGCGAAATGTATCATTTAGCCTATCAATTATTTATTTATTCATTCGTTCTTGCTGTCTGCTCTCAGTCAGGGCATGTGCTTCACTATATAAACAAAACATGGAGCTATAATTCAGTGACTTATAAAAGTGTAATTGAAAAAAATGTTTGACATAAAACAAACAAAAATCTGTATTTTCTTTATTGTTTTAGAACTTAACATTGAAATACTTTATCCAGGTATTTGAAAATGCTGTTTGCACGTAGAACTCCTCCCTTGTGCTAGTTCTGTTTTGTGTGTGTGTGTGTGTGTGTGTGTGTGTGTGTGTGTGTGTGTGTGTGCTCTGAGCTAGCGTTAGCTTGTAAAAACTACAGCCTCCAGAGGTCAAATCCCACATACTTGTTATCTGTGTTAGATTAACTATTTCAGAACAACTAGTCAAGTCGTTCTGGTTTCTACACTAATGTTTTATTCTTTTTTCAACTAACCAGACTTTAAAAACAATGTCCACTTTACTGATGTGACACTGAAACTTTAGCCCTGTGTAAACAAATGATTAGTCACTTAAAAAAAAGGCTTAACTGAAACCAAGTAAAGCTGGTACTTTATTTAGCCATTTATGACTCATTTTGCAACAGTAACTGCAAGGGATTATAATCTCACACTTAAAGAAACAGAGCACATAAAGGTTTTGTCATATGCATGCATTGCACATGACTGTTTCAGTTGCTTGTGCACAAACACAGGTAGCGTGGCAGTCGTGCTTTGAACAAGTCAAAAAAACAATTAGCCTTACTTCTAGGAATTCATTGCCTCAGGCAAACAAAACAGCAAGACAGGCCCTAAAAGAGAAAACACAGATGGATACACAACATGCTCACATACATACAAACATACATTTATAAACCTCCTATAAACTACAATCTTGGTGTGCCTTTAGATTTTGTCAAACACCCTCTGATAATCTCAGAACAAATCAATATTGTGTCAGCTCAATATTCCAGAAAATACAATCACATGGGTGTGGGGACAAAGAGATGCGAATATTTGAGCACAGAAACACAACCAGTGTGAGCAAACACAGTGTAAACTTTGGTCTAATGGATTTTTAAGGATGTGGACATATAACATCCATTTTGAATATGCTTTTTTTCAGGTTGTCTAATAACAATGCACAGTTTATGGCTAGCCTACCATATATCAGTTATCAGCCGATTTTAGGAAAAAAAAAATTATTTACCGGTATTTGTTGATATTGTATATTTAATTGTGCATGCTAATTTCCCTTATTTTTACATGTAGATTACATTTTCCATCATGTTGTGGACATAGAAGTGCCTCATCATCCAATGGTTACTTAAATGTAATCTTTAAAAACACTAATAATGTAATAACAATGTTAAATGTAATCTTCAGCAATTCTCAAAATGAAATATCCCACTGTAATTACAATTCCTGCTGTAAAATGGTAAAAGTGATATAAAAGTATTATATACAATGTCATTAATTGTTAAAGCCTTAGCACATGCCACAAATGATTCATCTAACTATAAACAATGTTCTTGTTTTTCCAAACTGGCCTTACTACCAGATGAGATGATTGTGTAATGGTGTGAGAATATCTTTGAGGACGTAACTTGGACATGGCGAGTGATGCAAGCACCCTTTCCTGGAAGGTACCCACACAGGACTGGGATGGCGGCATCAAAAGCCCTGACTTGGGTCCTGTTGGAGATGGTAGCCCTGTGAAGATTATCAAAGTGTGCTTCAGTAGCAGCAACAACCTCAGCAAAAACTTCAAACTGGTCAAATGTGACAGCTCATGGCAGATCAAGGTATACATGAAGTGTTGTTCAAAATTTTGGGGTTGGTACGTTTAAAAAAAAAAATGTTTTTGAAAGAAGTTTCTAAATAGAAATTTAAAATAGACATCTTTTGTTAAATTATAAATGTCTTTACTGTCACTTTATCAATTTAATCGATTTAATGCATCCTTGCTGAATTACATTTTTTTTTTTTTTACTGATCCTAAACTTTTGAACGGCAAGAATATATGATTGGCAAAACTAATTCATAGTATTTCTAGTAACACTATCCCAAATGTTGGAATACATTGTCTAAACATTTTGTATTTTGCTCATCTATCAGACTATCATCCAGTCTATTCTGATCAGTGGGCGTTTGGGTCCAAATGTGCAGAACGCAGGCTGCTTTGGGCTGAGGCTCAAACACCTCAAATCTGAGGAGCTCCACTGGCTTCACCCAGACCTGACTGTAGGAGAGGTTGAGACACGCTACGAGAGCCATCATGCTGAGGCAGAGTGGAGGTGAGGTACAATGACGCTGGTCAACACTCCCACACACATCACCAAATAAACTGGCTGTTATTTTAATGTTGCATATATATATATATATGTGTGTTTTATTTCAGATATGACCTTAGAATTCGCTACATTCCTGTTGATTTCATGAAGAGGTTAAAAGAAGACAGAACCTTCCTTTTGTATTTCTATCAACAGGTCAGCAAACATCTCCAGATTTGCTTCTTCTCTGTGGTTGTAACTTTTATGTTGTCACCTTTTGTTGCTCAGTCCATGAAAATACTGTTTCTCTTGTGGCAGGTGCGCTGTGACTACATGCAGCATCATGCTAGCAAAGTTAGCGACGGCATGGCACTTCAGCTAGGCTGTTTAGAGATCAGGTAAAGAACAACAGACTCTGTTTGTCTGTTATCGAGTGTAACTGCAGGACTTCATGAGCAACAACTGAGATTTTTTTTTTTTTTTTGAACTGTGTTGAATTGGGACTGGGAGAGGTAATGTCAGAGCATTGAATGACAAATGTGGTTTGTTCTGTCTTTCAGGAGATTTTATAAAGACATGAATGCCAAAGGTCTAGAGAAAAAGACAAATTTTGACTTGCTAGAGTAAGTTTATATTTTTCATTTGTACAAAAGTCATTTTAAAAAGGTGATTTTGTTTGCTAATATCATGGCTTTTTTATTTAGAAAAGATGTTGGTCTGGACCTGTTCTTTCCTAAGGGACTTATTGACAGTATGAAGGTTAGATTTGTTTTCTGCTTTTCAAGAGGTGACAATAGTTGATTGAATGGCCATTTCCCAAGTTAATGTTGTCTGTGTTAAATAGTACTAGTAATAATTTCTCCTTAACCAGCTGTTCGTTACAACCTACAATACCAATTGCAAAATGTTTACCGATAAGACATTTAAACTCAGCATAAATTCAGATTGGCTCATGTATATTTGACTGAGTGGATGAAGTGCGGAAAAGTAAACCCTCTCGATCAGGACCCTGATTAAATAAACAGAAAAATTAAAAAGTGGCAGCTTATGAGAGCTTAACACACTGAAATTCTACATCTAAACTGTACAATTTTGGTTTTAACAGCCTAAGCAACTTCGGAAGCTCATCCAGCAGACGTTTCAGCAGTATGCTACACTAAAAGAGGACGAGTGTATGATCAAGTTCTTCGAGACCTATGGAGAATTCTCCAACTTTGACGAGGAAATATTCCCTTGTGAGCTAGTGGTAAGTTTCCACAAGTTCCCCAATTTAGGTGTTCAAAAATGTTGGGGATTATGCAAAGAATTGTGGCCATGTTAGAAATTGAACTCAGATTTAATGTACTACTTAATTTACTGAAGTTCTTCTTAATCTACACAGCAAGGCTGGAGTTTAGCAGTGGATTTAGTCATTGGTGTCAAAGGCATTCGACAACGCACCAAATCAGACTCCACGGTGAGCAACGTCATACTTGGAAAAGTCTTTATTTTAATTACGATCAGTTTATTTTCAGTCTCAGGACAGTTGTCTATGAAAGATTAATTCTGCCACGCAATAAAAATCTATTTTTTTAAAGTTAATTGCGAGTTTTTGTCTTGCAAAAGTTGAGTTTTGATCTTAATTCTGACTTTTTTTTAAATCTGAATGGCATATTTATATCCCGCAATTGCTAGTTATATGAAGTAAACTATCGCAGAATTGCAATTGCATCTCGCAATTCTTTTTTCTTCTTCTCAGAATTCTGAGTTTACATCTCACAATTCTGTTTTTATTCACAAATTTTTAGACACCTGACCTGATCACATACACATGCAGAATTCTGAGTCAAAAAGTCAGAATTGCAAGATGTAAACTAAGAATTCTAAGAAAAAAGTATGAATTGCAAGATGTATAACTTAAAAGTCAGTATTCTGCAAAAAAGTAAACATTGTGATGTATAAACTTGCAATTGGGAGAAAAAAAGTCAGAATTGGGAGATAAAAAGTCGCAATTACCTTTTTAATATTATTATTTTGTGGTGAAATAAACTTTAGTAGTTGTCAGTGTCCAAATGTTTTTTAAAGTTCATTCTCTTTTACTCTCCCCAGGCTGTCTGCCTTGCTGAATTTAAACAGATCCGAAGTATCAAGTATAACGCACAAATTGAGGGCAGAACATTGTTACTTATTGATATTGAGGGTGCCAAACAGGTAAGAATGTGCTCACTATGCTCAGTATTAGGTTGTTAAACTTTGTATGCACAATGCCACTCATGTACTAAACTAGCTGTGATGTTTTTTTCCATTCATAGCCTCTCTCTGTCAGCGTGGCGTCTCTGGCCATTGCTGAGAACATGGCTGAACTGATCGATGGCTACTGTCGGTTGCTTAACCACACAGACTCATCTTTGATAGCCGGACCAAATAAAAGTAAATCTCAAGGTAAGTCCCAATTAATGTATGTCTGCAAATGTCAATAGTCATCTGGCAAAGTGTCATTTAAAAGAGTTTGTGTGAGCTAGTTTCAGAGGCATTTACCAAGGAGATAAATGACTAATAGTTTTGCAGTTGATCTGAGAATAGAGTTTAGGGCAGCGTTCTTCTGAACGTTGTGCGTTTTGAATCATGACTTTTGTGATTAATGTGGGTTTGGGTATTGCCATATTTCTCTGTGTTGTAAACTGTGATTTATCTTTGCTATCTTAGGTGTGCAGTTGCGCAACTCTCTTCCTGAAATTCCCTCTGGGTGAGTACATCAACATTCCTCTATCTCTGTTTTGTTCTCCACATAATTAATATTAATCACTATAACTCTAAAGTGATCTCATATGGAATCATTTACAATAAGTGAAATGGATCTAGACCTGCTGATTAAACGTTGCACATTTTTTAGAGACTTTTTTTCACTGTCCTCAATGCTGTTCACTCTTTCCCACTGTTAGGGAGCAGAAAGAAAGCTTCAGAGACAGCAGTGAGTATCAGACCCTCCCATTCAGGAACCCAGCTTTATATTCACTGTATTATTCTAACATCTTCTTGACAATGTGAATAACATCAACTCCATGTTTCAGACTCTGATATATATTGTGAAATCGCAGATGAAAAGCCGCCACCACCTGGTATGTAACGGAATTGTGTATTGTATCACTGTGAAATCATTATTGTTTATACTGTATTGATGTTCAAGTCCTCTCATAGTTTGTCATGTGTTTCGCAATAGCAAAGGTTGGCCTGTACAGGAAAGATATTATCCTGAAACGTATGCTGGGCGAAGGCTTCTTTGGGGAGGTTCATGAAGGAGTTTATCATAAAAAGGCAAGCAGTACTTCCAGACACTTTAGATGTGTTATGATGCAACAAATACTAAAATGTTTGTGTTTTTTGGGTCAAATCTGGATTTTTCCTTATACATTTAGCATAATATTAATAGATGTCTCACAATAACATCAGTACATCTTATCATCAGTGAATTAACTAACATGATTATGATTTTTTTTAATTGAATAATTTGAATTTTCAATAATTGTCGTGGTTAGAGTGGGGAGAAGATCAGTGTTGCGGTGAAGACCTGTAAGGAGTGTGCACCTGACGTCAGAGAGAAGTTTGTGGGTGAAGCAGGTATGTGAATGTAAATGGCATGAGATGGGTGTTTCTTCAACTGTGGGCACTTTTGGACCTGTGGACTTTTAGACAATAAATATTTGACTTGTGTATATACAACAAGAGTATCTACATATCACTCACCAGAGAATGTCTGTCACAACTGTCAACCTTTTCAAGCATATCTCAATTGATACATTGTTTAATAACATTCTCTGGTGGAAATAGCATTTAAAATATTTTTGGAATAAAATATCAGACTCCTTTGTCTTTTTTCATAATTTTTTCATAATTTAATAAAATTTCAGCTTGATTAGAAATTATTCACAAGAAAAAAAAAAAAGGTGATATTTACCTTGCTTTTTCTTTATTTCCTTGCATTTTGGCTCTACACCAGTTGATCTCATCCAGTGGTCCGGAGCCCACTAGGGGCCTTCAACAAACTTCCAAGGGGGCCTCAAAATGACTTAAAATTATTTAAAAAAAGACAAAACAATATTTGTTTTTGTTTTGATCTGTTTGTTTTTTATTATTATTATTTGAAGAACCACAGATTTTGTTATGTGATATATGAGGAAGCCTAATTTTAAAAGTGAAAAAGTCATGTAAATTAATACAAAATTATAAAACATGCCATGTAATTTTTTTTGTTTTTTAAATAATCAATATACATGTTTCTAGTTGTCAAACTTGGCTGAAATATTTTATCTGGTAGAAATAAAAAAAGTCATAAAAAATATTCAATAATATAATAAATAGTTTTCACACAAGAGATAGTGAAATTATATATAATGGTTTTAATGATGGATTTTCATATTCTCTGGGTCCACCGTGACAATTATAAAAAATTCTAATTATAAAAAAATAAAAAAATCTTAATCATATTAGTTAATTCACTGATGATACAGACATTTGAAATCAAGCAAAAATAGACATGATAAAATGTTAAATAATAATAATAAGTAATTGTATTTTTTTTTTTGCATTATAACGTCCCTCCCATCTAGTTATTATGAAGAACCTTGACCATCCACACATAGTGCGGCTGATTGGTGTCATTGAGGAAGACCCGGTATGGATCGTCATGGAGCTGTGTCAGCACGGAGAGGTAAGCAACAGCTCTGATGCTGGATGATATCACTCTTATTTTTATTATATGTCAAAACACGTCTTTTGGAAAATTGCAGGGCCAATAATGTTGTCACTATGAGGGATTTTTTTGGCAAGGGTGGTAATATATTATATGAGATAGAGGGGTTTACGTAACTTTTAAATTAAATCAATAAAATTCCCTTTCAATCCATAGTGTAATTCCATTTGCCAGAAAGGCAGTGATTGATGTAGCATACTCAATTAAGTGAATGCCATATATATGGCTCTATTAACATTTACAGGCTCTGTAAAACTGTCATAAACTGTTTACAAACTCACAGGAAGTTCAGTATTGTGTGATTCTTGTCAAGTACAGAATCACTGGCTTGAGAAGTCAAGTAGTGGTAAGCAAACATGGTTATGATTTAATACAGTAACTAAATGCTTTAGAAACCATCATAGGGCCTGAAAAATGCCTTTCAGGGCAGCAGAAAGACTGTATTCCTATATGATGTGTAATGCTCCACTTTAATAAAGTGGAAATTGCCACACTAATCCTTTTCTAAAATACTTTCTTTTGTGCTTACAGCTGGGGAAGTACTTGACAAAAAATCAGCAGAGTCTGACCAGCGTGACTCTGGTTCTCTTCAGCCTACAGATCTGCAAAGCGCTTGTTTACCTACAGGGAATGAACATGGTCCACCGGTGTGACATTCAATTCAGTATTTTTAATTTACTTTGTTCTCCATGGCTGCATTTATTTGATCAAAAATACAATAATAACAACAATATTGTGAAATATTATTACATTTTAAAATATTTGTTTTAAATTTTCTACATACATGTAATTCATTCCTGAGATAGCAAAGCTGAATTTTCAGTCTTGTCACAAGTCTTGTCAGAAATCATTCTAAAATGCTGAATTTGTGTGCAATACAATTTTTTATTTGTTATTATCAATGTAGGAAAGAATTGTGCTGCTTTATATTTTTTTGGAAAACCGTGTAAAATGTTTGAGTAGAAAGATCAGAAGAACAGCATTTATTTGAAATAAATAAATTCAAATTTTACTGACAAAAATACTCAATAAATGCTGGATAATGTGATCATCAGGTTTTACACAAACTTGTGGAGTTCATGCAGCTCGAGTGCTACTGTCATTAAAGAAAAAGAAATTAAACAAATACTAAGACATTCTGAAATCTATGCATTAATCTTAAATTTTCATTATTGTTGCTGTTTTTCTTATGTGTTTTTGTCATCTGGTTGACAGGGACATAGCTGTACGAAATGTGCTTGTTGCCACTCCTGAGTCTGTGAAGCTGGGTGACTTTGGCCTTTCCAGATACATAGAGGATGAAGAATATTACAAAGGTTACCTCAGCTGTTTTACACACTCATAAAAGTTGTGATTTTTTTTTTAATCATTGCATGATTCATCGTTTCATTCCCTGTTGAAACTGCATCTAAACTCCGCTAGTGCCACGTTATATAAATCGTAGAAAATATTCTTAGCTGTGTTGATGTTTATATTTTGTTTAGCAGGCATTGGAAATTTCTCATTACCTTGCATTATGTCTGCAGCATCTGTTACTCGTTTACCGATCAAATGGATGGCTCCTGAATCCATTAACTTCAGACGCTTCACCGCGGCCAGTGATGTGTGGATGTTTGGTGAGTGAATAGAAGAAAATCACCAGATTTTAACACAAGGCCAGTGTACCAACCAATGACACTGTTACAGTAATATAGACAGACAATCGCTTGTATATTGCCAGTTTAGAAACAAATATTTCTCAAATTCCCTCTCTCTTTATAAGTCATCGTAAAGTTCTCGGAGGGCACATAATTCTTTTTTATGAATCCAATTTTCTGTTTTGGCATGCTTAACCATCCTCTACTTGAAACCATTATTCAGTGCCCCAGGCCCACTATCAAACTTAATTTAGACAAATTACCATACAATAACTGACTTTCATTTCCTTCACAACAATTTGCCAATTTTTCATTTTAAACTAATTTCCTGGTTTACTAAATAATCATATTGGAATAAAACATATCTGTAATCATTTTTCTGTACTGTATTTATATTAGTCTTTGATCTAGACGTCAACAGTTTTTATTTTATTTCTGACGCCCCTCACTGACACATGGGGTAAATAACACATGACTAGAGAGACAGAGACCCCTCTGTTTGTGGACCTCAGCTGCCATGTTCTGTAAATCATCACCTGTCACTCAGTCTCTCTGATGGATGGCTTCACATAAGAGTGAAGATAGTATAAGAGTGCACCATCATCAGTACTGAAGCAGGGGAAAGGTGAACATATGATCCCAACATTTACTCAAGCTTTGGACTCACTTTTCAGAAAAAAAAAAAAAAAAAAAAAAAAACTATTCTGAATTAAATATCTTAAAGCCACACTAAGTAGAAATTGTGTTTTTGTCAAACAGCGACCCCTAGAGTCGCTGTGGAATACTTGCACTGTCGTAAATATATTATATTATAACGTTTTTACATGATTGCAGCTAAATCACAAGTAAATAGTCTATAGTCTAGGCATACTGTATAATTTAATTTGTGTACGTTGTTTTTATTGGAATGTAAACATTACAAAATGCCAGATAACATCAATTAAGTTAAATGTACGTCGCATTATTTCATAACATTGGCCGTTATGATGTCATTAGACATGATTATTGCAATTTATCATAATAGTTTGCAAATTGTGCTCGTTTACACTATTTACAACCTCTACGTTAGGCTTATTTATGTCCTGATAATTATGTGAGATATTGAAAGCTGTTCTCATGATAATCGCAGGAATCAATCAACAGCGTCGTCTGATATCCCTCAGGACTACGTGATAAATACACCTCACAACACCTGAGTTCAGCTGGCAAACTAATTCGTGAGGCATTGCTATCTGATTTATCAAAACGATTCCATTTACACCTGGTCACATAAATGTATTTTTGCGAAACGGATTTAAATTCGATCTTCAATTCTCGTGCTATATGCAGATTTAATGGAGTTCACGTCACCGAAAGCAACAGACATGAGCTGCATTTTATAGATCATCAGCTAAAATTTCAAAATCAAAGACCGCAATAAGAGAGAGCAGTAACAGCCCTGGTAAGATCATTTCGTTTCTTTACTTTTAATGATGAAGATTGTGTGTTAAGCGTCTGCGACTTACTTTCACTTTGATTTGCGATAGTTTGCACGTTGGCTTGATGCAGTTGCTCATCTGCGGTGATGCGTGTTCCAGCGCGTCGTCATATCTGGTTATAACATATAGCCTATAACACGCTCTCACACGTTTTAAAAAAAAAAGCAAAGCAGTCGAATTTTGTAGTTCTTTTTGTGCTCTTGTTACTACCCGAACCCCGAAGTTACATAGTGCCAGTAAAAGCGATACAGACCCGTCAGGCTATGGCAGACGTGTCATTCAACCTATTGTAAGTCGATGTACCATCACAAGGATCTTGGAAATATATTATGAAGGTTGAAAAGTTACATAGTGTTGCTTTAAATGTTAATTTGTATCAATTTATTGCATATTTGCGGAATATAAGTATTAATTTATTCTGAGAAGAGTAAAATGTGTTTCCTCCTCATGTCCATTTTATTCTCTAATGTTGCCCCCATTCAGCTGTGTGCGTGTGGGAGATTACGAACCGAGGTAAACAGCCGTTCCACTGGCTGGACAATCGTGATGTGATTAACCAGCTGGAACAGGGCAACAGGCTGCCCAAACCTGAACAGTGCCCTCCTGCCCTGTACTCACTCATGACCCGCTGCTGGAGCTACGACCCTCGCGAGAGACCTACCTTCACTGAACTAGCCTGCAACATCAGGTTTCTTCCCAATAATAATCACTGTTATTGATATAATATCTTGCTTTTTTCTCTCTAAATTATATAAAATGGTTCAGAACATTGTATTAACTGACATTTTATCCATCTTTTTTCATTGTGTTTACATTCATTGTAACTAATGCACTCTTTTTTTAACAGTGATGTCCATCAAATGGAGAAGGAGGCGGAGGTAGAGAGAGAGAGAGACAAAGCCCGTAACACCCGGTTCCTGGAGCCCAAGTTTAACATTAGTGAACCTCCACCAAAGGTAGCTGTCAGCTTTCATTGGCTTTTTGTTTGCCCTTACACTCAGTTACAGCAGCACATTCCTCTTAACAGTCAGTGTATTTTGTTTACACCTCCAGCCTTCCAGGGTCAATACTAGCCGCTTCGGAAATACCCTTGGAGTCGGCCTACATCTCCAGGTAGTGTGTTCTTTTTGTTTAAAGGGGTCATATAATGCCATTTTTGTACAAGCTAATATGATTCTTTCGGGTCTAAATTAAAAGTTTGTAATATACTTTAATTAAAAATTCTCATTAGTATTGTAAGAAAACACTAATTTTACCTGGTCAAAAACAGCTCTGTTTTCAGCACTCCGTTCAAGTGCATGTGTCTTTAAATGATAATGAGCTTTACTCACCCCGCCCCTCTGTTCTGTGCGTACACCGTTTAGAGCACAATAACACAATAACCATAACGCGTTGTTCATTATAAACGTGGGATTATGAATTATATTGAGAACGTCGTGCATAGAAAACATGCCGTAATGTACCTGAGTGTAAAAATAGCTGCATTCATCGTGAAGCGTGCAAGCGATTTGCAAAGATTAATATAAAGCTTAATAAAACGTTACACTCACTTCAGTTCTTCTGGAGGTGCAGCAGGAACACGAAGTTGGTACCGATCCTTTTTTCAGGAACAGCTTTTAGCAAAACCAGCTTTATACTGACCTCGTTTGTAAAGCAGTCTGGTGAAATGATTAGCGCAAACATGAAAGCATTGACGTTGATCGTGGGGAATATTCCCTTCGAAAACAAACTCAGCCACTGCGTCTTCAGCTGTACGGATTTAGGAACATCAATATGACTGCTGTGTTCGTTATTACACCCAAGAACAGAACACCACAATCGCTTAGACGCCATTCTGCTCAGTGCTCCAGCTATCAACAATGACGCGCCGGTCCGCACGGGCTATGATTGACAGCCCGCTCACGAGCAAGGGCGGGGCTGTGTTGAAACGCTACTGTCAATCAACAATCGTGGGAGGGGCGTCGATTTTGTGACGTCACAAAATCGAACAGCTTGATTTGAGTTGGGGGGAAACATAAAAGAAGATTAAAAAAAAAACACTGGATGGATTTTTATCATTTTATGATGGTTGTGTACAGGCACTGCCAACACACATTTCAGTACAATCAACTTGTAAAAGTGCATGTACCATTATATGACCCCTTTAAATGTCATGTATAGGAAATGTATAGTTTTAAGTTTAAAACACTAAGCACTGATTTGTTGTAAATATAGAATATAGAATCAATGAATATTTAATTGAATATATATATATATATATATATATATATATATATATACTGTATATGATGTATTACTATAATATTTAATAATATTGTACATAATAATAATCGTAAATGATTATATTTTATATTTATTTAATTTTATATTAATTTAATGTATTCTGCTCTTATTTCACTAGCTTAATGAGGCTTTATGTGCCAGTTCACCTGACCTGGCCAGCCCGTGTGATTACCAGTCACCTGTGGACTCAACCAACGTCCTGTCCGTTCCCAAGGCCTCGCCCCGTCGCCTTAGTCTTGGGGTAAAATTAAGCCATGATGTCTATTTTAAATGTATTTTCATTTAATTTCATTATTGTATTTGTTTTTTATTTTTAATGAAAAAATAATATAAAAATAAAATAAATAAAATATAAAAATAAGTGTAGACTTTTATTGTGTGTGTACGGGGTAGGAGGGCGAGTTCAGCTTCGGTCCATCCAGTATGGAAGATGCCCAGAGGCTGTGGCAGGTGGAGAAGGAGCGCATGCAGGATACTATGAAGATGCAGAAAGAGCAGATGGAGGAGGACACCAAATGGTTAAAGAAGGAGGAGAAGCTACTGGTAAGGAGGAAAACATTTTTACCAAACTCTTATGTAATAGGTCTGTCTTTAATATTTGTTATAATACACATTGCATGCTTGCTGTTCTTTCTAAGGACCCAATGGTTCACGAGGGCACAGATATTCCTGAGGTGTGTACTTTAATTTTTAAAACCCATATCACATGTTTTATCAATTATATTTTCATTCCAGTTCATAGATCTGATGTACTATGTAAAAAAATGACTACCACCTGAGTGTAAAATTTGACAACCCCAATATTTTTTTTTTTATTAATTATCAGCCACCTGAACCACCACTTAGTTATGGTAAGTCCTCTGCATTCTAGTAAAAAGTCAAGATACGGATGTACATGTATTTATATTGGATGATAAAACTAATGTAATTCTTGTGCCAGATTAACTTGTTACTTCCTATACTGACTGTTTCCTGTATTCACTTAAAGCTGAACTGCATCATCCTCCTTCGAAACCACCCAGAACTACAGTGCAAGTAAAGACTTGTTTACACTCATAGACAGTATGCATGTTTTATATTATGTTTAATGTGTAAATAATTGACCCCACTTTCCCAGTACAATGGTCGTAACAATTATTCAGTTTAATGTGTCTTCTGTCTGTCATCTGTCTTTCAGCCTACACCTACAGCAGAGCTGGACCGCTCAGAGGATAATGTGTACCAGTGTGTCATGGACGTGGTGAAAGTGGTGGTGCAGCTGAAAAATGACATTAACACACTGCCATCTACTGAATACATCTCTTCTGTCAAAGTGAGATTAGGCCTGGGTGGTATGAGGATATATCAAAGTGACAATATAAAGTGTCTATATAGAGATATTTCTACTTTATTGCCACTTATTAGAGTGATAAAGAAACGTGCATGAATGAGAAAATAAAGAACAGGACGTGCATGATGTTAAAAAGAGTTATTAAGTGCAATAAGCTGTGGAAAAAAAGAACTAGATGCATTACTCACACTGACTGACAGCGTAATATACCTTGTGCCGTCTGTGTCATTAGTGTTAAAACAACAAAATTACTCACTGCTCTAGACTGAAATAATTTTGTATGTTAGATCTAATAAGAATCAGTTTATATTTAATTCATACAGTGAAAAAAAATATTTAGGCCTAAATTTAAAATTAATGTATTTGTGTATTAATGTACTGTATATACTTCATTTGCAGACTGTCGGACTCTCATTAAGAAATCTGATCAACAGTGTGGATGATATACTACCAACTCTGCATGTTTCCTGTAGAACAGAGGTATCAGACCTGATTTCATGACACTAACAATATAAAGTATAAAAATAAATGTTTGCATTTTCCAAGTGAAATGCCCTCTCTAAGTGTTGCTAAAAGTGAGTTTAATCTTCTCCAATACAGATTAGACTTTAAGAGCACAAAGGTGAACTCAACATTTATTTGTCTCTGCTCTCAGATCGAAGGCACTCAGAAGTTGTTGAATAAGGACTTGGCCGAGCTCATCAGCAAGATGCGTCTGGCCCAGCAGAACGCCGTCACCTCTCTGAAGGAAGAGTGCAAGAAACAGATGCTGACAGCGGCCCACGGTTTGGCCATGGATGCCAAGAACCTGTTAGATTCTGTAGACCAAGCACGGGTGCGCTCGAACCTGGCCAGACCCAAACCTGAGGACGCAGACTCACAGACTGACTAGAGGAGCAGCTCGGGACATGCCGAGCCGCAGCTTGAGTACAGGACAGATTGAATCATCTGTTTGCATAAGATTCAGTTCTCATGTAATAACAGGGCAACACAAACACCAGTATGGGACATGAAACATCCAATAGAAATTCAGGCTACCGTTAATAACAGCTAGCTTGCTGAACCCTCTACATGACCTAACATTGCTCTGGACATCTTGTCTTATTAATTACATTTTCATGTATTGTAGACCAAAGCTATATAAGAGAATCACATATAAGCAAATATGCTTTTTATATTTGTAAACAGCATTAAAATAGGTTGTTATTGGTAAATGTTGTCTTCCTAAAACACCACAGATCAAAAGCAAATATAACCCTTTATGTGTATCTGAATGAAAGGGGCTAGATGTAGAATTCAGAAACCCTTGTTATTACTGGTGGCCGTTAAGTGAACTGCAGCCAGCAACTTAAAGGAACACGCCGACTTTTTGGGACTTTAGCTTATTCACCGTATCCCCCAGAGTTAGATAAGTCCATACAAAGCTTTTTCATCTCCGTGCGTGCGTACAAAATAACGCCAACATTTTCATATTTATTTTACATGTTGTGATTTGTATAGTCACAGTGTGTACAAATAAGGTCACATGAGACACAGCCATCTTCTAACCGTATACATACTGGGAACTATATTCTCAAAAGGCGAAGCACTGCTACTTGGGCGGAGTGATTTGGGTACTCGTCACTACAGTACACCTGTAATAAGTGTTTATATTCGGATTATTTTAGACCGGTCGGGTCGGCACTGCTCCGGAGGAGCCCAGTACGTGTATAACTCGTCATAGACAGAGAGAAGTAGCTCCTGCTACAATGTTCTTCCGCAAGACTCAGTTTATTAACCGCTAGAGCGCCAAAAGTTACGGACTGATACCATAGACTGATGCCACATACCAACAAACCTCTTTGTTTCTATATCTTTTTAGTGTGCACTCCTTGCACCAACCGCAGTGATTTTATTTGTGTAACTGATTAAAGTAAGTCACCGTGTATCTTGTCCAGTTGGCACTTTTAATTTGGACAATAATATTCAAGGTTATACAGTACATTCAAATAGAAGCTTTCTCATATACAAGCTTATGACCTCTCAATTTCTGTCCTAAAAAAGAAAAAGAAACAGGCGTTTGGTGCCACATTCCTGATGTCAAACATGCATTTTCTTACCCCATGCAGGGGAAATATCTCTGCTAGGATTGGCGTTGTGTCCCCATGCTGGTTCTTCCAGTGGAAGCCCATAAGTTAGAAGTCCTTATTAGAAGTGTTTTCTAGATCATGCCTGCGAGCCAGGGCGGGAGAAACAGCCCAATTGTGCCCAGCAAACACACTATGATGAACATCCATAAGAAGATTCTGTCTATTACCATAGCAACATACTTCCAGTCCTCTTTTACCTGTGTGAAGAGATAAGACAAATGAGTGGATTCTTATAGCAGTAACACAACTAGAAAATAAAAGCTGGAGTCAAACTTTGATGTTGACTTGACAAATCCTTTCTCGGACGTTTGAAATAGTTAATAGGTCTGTGCCAAGATTGAAAGATCTACTGTAGCTTGAAAGCTATGAGAAAAGTTCATTTATTTTATAAATAAATATTAAAACAAAATAAATTGAAAAATATTTAAATTACAATTTGATATACTACCGTTCAAAAGTTTAGGAGCAGGATGATTTATATGTGAAATGCATCATGATTTATAATGTTACAAAAGATTTCTGTCAAATAAATGCTGTTATTTTTAACTTTATATTATACTTGATATATCATATAAAAAATATTATCCTGATGTAAATATATATATAAAAAAAAATGTCAACATTGATAATAATATGAAATGTTTATTGAGCAGCAAATCATCATATTAGAATGATCTCTGAAGGATCATGTGACACTGAAAACTGGGGTAGCCAAATGATGCTGAAAATTCAGCTTTGACAACACAAGAATAAATAAAATTTTACAATATTAAAATAGATTTATTTTATACAGTTATTTGAAATGGTAATACTTCACAATATAACTGTATTTTTGATCAAATGAATGCAGCCCTGGTAAGAGAATTCTTTCAAAACCATAATAAAATCTTACCCACCCCAACACTTTTGAACGGTAGCATACAGACCTCGGAAATCTGAAAGAAACTTACACTAAAGTCAGCGTCTTCTGCTCTCAGGTGGTCTGCTATGTAGTGGACCCCCTCCAGAGCTTGCAGGACACTGGGGGACAGAGGAAACCCTGGCTTGTCTGCTATCAGGTTGTCAGGACGCTTCGTGACAGTAGCTCTTCCACTGGGCTGCCTGGAAGCCATGCCCATCTCCAGTCTAGGGGAGGGACCGAAATTCTGTAGAGGAGGTGGAATTGAGCCAAGAGGGCAGGGCGAAGCAGTTTGGAGTGAAAGTGAGATCGCGGAGGACAGCGTCCCCAGTTCTAAGTCCTTATAACATAAGCGCCTGCGGGACTCCTCCCCTGACTCCTCCCCTCTAAACCAGCTAGTAGATGTACTGAGGGTTGTGTTTGCCGGTCCAAGCACCCGGGACGTCATTCCTTGGCCCTGCCGTTGCAGGAGGAGGAGTTTCTGCCTGCGACGGCTGTCCGGTGCAGGTCTGCGCATAAACAGCCACCGTGGGATCAAATCCAAGAAGACCGAGTGAACCCAATGGGGCATCTTATGAGTGCTGGGCGAGCGGTGATGGACGTTAAGCACGAAGACGGTGATAACGATGGACAGGGTGACGAAGATCATAGTGAAGAGCAGATATTCGCCGATGAGCGGGATCACGAGCGAGGTGGACGGGATGATTTCTGTGATGAGCAGCAGGAAGACGGTGAGCGAGAGGAGGACTGAGATACACAGTGTGATCTTCTCACCGCAGTCTGACGGGAGGTAGAAAACTAGCACGGTTAGGCAGGAGATGAGCAGGCAGGGAATGATGAGGTTGATGGTGTAGAAGAGCGGGAGACGGCGAATGATGAAGAAGTAAGTGATGTCTGGGTAGATCTCATGGCAGCAGTCATACTTCTTGGTGTTGTAGGTGCCAACAGCATTGATGATGGCCCACTCACCGCTCTCCCAGTAATCTTTCAAGTCCACCGTGTTCTCAATGGGCTCCAGGTCGATCTTGGCTTTGTCGTAAGTCCACGAGCCGAATTTCATCTTGCAGTTCTGCTGGTCAAAGGGGAAGAAGGTGACATCGATGCTGCATGAGCTCTTGTAGATGGCAGGTGGAACCCAGCGCACTTTACCTGTGTGGAAGAGGTGGGCTTTGGTCATGTGGGTCACCGCAAACTCCCCATCTGCACTGAAAAGGACAACAACATTTATTTCAGCAGTTGCCGCTTTACTGTACCCTGGTAATCCAGAGTTCTCGCGAGAGCACAAGTTGAATTTGCTCAGCGAGTTACTCTGGTGTCGAGTAATGATGCTCATTAAATATGCCCCTCTATCTGAGCTGCACCAATTACATCGGGTTATCTGATATAGGCGGGCCAGAGGCAAGATGACGACATCGTTGCGACGTCGAAGTCATTCGTAAACATTGCAAGATGGCTATGGATTAACACCATTTGTTTGAAACGGCTTTGGCCGCTACAATGAAAGATTTAGACTTTTTCTCTAATGGCGCTTTTCCACTACACAGTACCAGCTCGCCTCGGCTCGGCTCGACTCGACTCGACTCGGCTCTGTTTGGTTTTCCACTGTGTAAAAGTTGTACCTGTACCTGCTTCCAGGTACTTTTTTTCGTACCACCTCCGGCGAGGTTCTGAGCGAGCTGATGCGATACTAAAATGTGACGTGAAAACACAGCAGACTGCTGATTGGTCAGAGAGAATCGTCACTATTCACTGCGTCATCATTGCACGCGCCAGACGGAGTATCCTGAATAAAAAACAGCAAAAACAAAAACAAAAACATCCAAAAACAGCATACACTCGATTTCCTCCATTGTCCTGTGTGTTTGGGTAGCGGGTGTGTCTCGCGCGTCTCGCGTAAAAGATTAAGTCACGGCAGTTTCCTGCGGCGTCGCTATGACGACCAGGTACTATTGTGGAGGTACTATCTGCAATGGAAAACGGAGCGAAAAGCGAGCCGAGCCGAGCCGAGGTGAGTCGAGTCGAGTCGAGTCGAGCTGGTACTGATAATGGAAAAGCGCCATAAAAGAGGAACAGAAGACAGCGCTCGAATCATTCCTTTGCAAGAAGGGCATTTTTGCTTTTTTGCCGACCGGATACGGTAAGAGTCTAATCTACCAGTTAGCTCCGCTGGTAGCTAAGCGATAACTTGTTGTGATTGGTCGTAGTGTTATCCAATTGCGTGCAGTGAAATTTTCAAATGCATGCTTGGTGCCGCCCTTCGAGCTTGCCGATTTTCATTAGTCAACGCCAGACCATTAATCTTTTAGATTTAGGTCTGGATTTCCAGGCTAGCTTTACTGCAGGAAAAGCGGTAAAATTGTTTCATGCATCTACAATTCAGTAGGAGTAATTTGGCACATTTTAAATTTGCTTTGAAGCAATTAAAACTATGCTTGCAGATACAATGACTGTTACAATGGATGTGATGTTTTATTACTATTTTTATTATTATTTTTCAAAACCGTTTTTTTTTACACTAAATATACACTGTTTGGTTATAGGACTTTTAACTGATAAATTAAACTCAAGCAATATTATTTAATTAATTAATTAATTAATTAATTAATTAATGTGATGTAATATATAAATGCATAAGGGAACGAGAGGTATTTCAGCATGCTTGCAGCTACAATGATAGTAATAATAGCTGATGTTTTTAATAAGTTTTACACTAAATATACACACTTTGATTATAGGATTTTTATAGACTTTGATTCTTTTTTCTATTTTATTTATATCACATATAGAAAAGATAAATAACAGGATTAATGATGCTTTAAATAAACAAATAATTTGCAAAACAATATAGTCAAGATTTTTTCGTATTATTTTATAAGCTATGTCATGTCATATCCCTTTCACATGGAGTTTCCTGACAATGAAATCTTTTTCAGACAGGACAGATTTGTTCCCATATTTTAATAATGATCCAGCAGTGAACAGTGTATGAACTGCCTCTGCATTACCACTTTCAAACAGTAGGTGGTAGTCTAAACAAACGTGTGAGTTCATTTCTGTCTAAGTGCAACTCTAATGGCATTGTATTACATACAGTGCACCTTATAGATCATGTCACTGCTTGTGCGCTTCTGACTCTGCATTTCAAACAGCCTTTTACACTCTGGCTTGATTTGTTTGCATTTAACTTGTGGGAATTCATGCTGAGTGTTGTTTAGCTTAGATAAATTGTTACTCACTTGTTGTACAAGACTATATCCGGGACCCAGATGAGTTCAGACGGAACCCTGATAGAAGTCACATTGTCGTAGTCTGAAGGCTTCCAGCGTAGTTTATAGTCATTCCACTCCTGAGAGAGAGGCCACAAATATTTAAGAAATTAAAACTAATTCATTACAAAATGTCTACCACCATTATTTGCCAATTTGAGGTTATTATTTTAATCATTTTATTAATTAACCAACTTTGCTCTTATTTATGGTGCCAGATATAAAAAAAAGTATCCGTTCCTCATATTAACTTTCCTGCTGAACATACCTGCTTTAGCCAGACATTTGTTGTCATCATCTGATTCTTCTCGTCCTGTGGAGGAGGAAAAGAAGGAAGGACAGTGGGTATTAGATGAGTCAGGATGCTGGGTTTGCTCCAGCAGAAAGCTTTTGGTTCAGAAAGGTCACAAACACCTTATAAATTTAATCTTCGGATGGACTTGGATACTTCAAGGTACATGTACCCTAATTCATCCAGATTCTAAGGTTTTAGGGCTCTTAATATGGCAATTTACTGTAGGAAGTTGGTGTTGGTGTTACTGGCACTTCCTCTATTAAATGAATATTTCATGACATCTGTAAGCAAAACAAACAACAACTGGCATTTTGTTATTTATTGTTATTATAAGTACACTAAGCTTTAAATGCCTTGGGCCAAAACAGACCATTGTTCCCCAATATTGATCAAGGATGCACTTTAAGTGTATATATTTTTTAAAGGTTTGAAATGAATGGAAGTCTGAAGTTGTGTAAGCTAATGACAGGGACAGGGACTTCTCAGTTTTTTCTTCAATTTATCTCAATTGCAATCTGACTAAGTAGTAGTTGTATAATAGTAATAGCATAAAAATAGTCATATGTTTACTACAGTGCCATTCAAAAGTTTGGGGTCAGCATAAGATTTCTATTTCACATAAATACGGTTCTTTTGAACTTTATAGTCAAAGAATCCTAAACACAGTATCAGTTTCCACCAAAAAAATATTAAGCATTTATAACATATAGGCTAAACTGTTTTCAACATTGATAATAATAAGAAATGTTTCTTGAGCAGCAAATCATCATATTAGAATGATTTCTGGACAGTGGGTATTAGTGGGTATTTCTGGACACTGAAAATTCAACTTTGCCATCACAAAAATAAATGACATTTTAAAATATATAATAAAATAAAAAAATATATATTTTAAATTGTAATAATATTTCACAATATTATTGTTTTGACCATGTTCTTGATCAAATAAATGCAACTTAAGAGTCTTTCTCTTAACTCTTAAGAGAGTCTTCTTTCAAAAATCACAAGTTTTATACACATTTAGACACATGAGCATATATAGGTTTAACTATAACTGTATGTACGTCCTACAGTGAGGAAAATAAGTATTTGAACACCCTGCTATTTTGCAAGTTCTCCCACTTAGAAATCATGGAGGGGTCTGAAATTGTCATCGTAGGTGCATGTCCCCTGTGAGAGACATAATCAAAAAAAAAAAAATCCAGAAATCACAATGTATGATTTTTTAACTATATTTATTTGTATGATACAGCTGCAAATAAGTATTTGAACACCTGAGAAAATCTATGTTAATATTTGGTACAGTAGCCTTTGTTTGCAATTACAGAGGTCAAACGTTTCCTGTAGTTTTTCACCAGGTTTGCACACACTGCAGGAGGGATTTTGGCCCACTCCTCCACACAGATCTTCTCTAGATCAGTCAGGTTTCTGGGCTGTCGCTGAGAAACACGGAGTTTGAGCTCCCTCCAAAGATTCTCTATTGGGTTTAGGTCTGGAGACTGGCTAGGCCACGCCAGAAACGGTGGTCCCAGCTCTTTTCAGGTCATTGACCAGCTCCTCCCGTGTAGTTCTGGGTTGATTTCTCACCTTTCGGTCTGGAGACTGGCTAGGCCACGCCAGAAACGGTGGTCCCAGCTCTTTTCAGGTCATTGACCAGCTCCTCCCGTGTAGTTCTGGGCTGATTTCTCACCTTTCTTAGGATCATTGAGACCCCACGAGGTGAGATCTTGCATGGAGCCCCAGTCCGAGGGAGATTGACAGTCATGTTTAGCTTCTTCCATTTTCTAATGATTGCCCCAACAGTGGACCTTTTTTCACCAAGCTGCTTGGCAATTTCCCCGTAGCCCTTTCCAGCCTTGTGGAGGTGTACAATTTTGTCTCTAGTGTCTTTGGACAGCTCTTTGGTCTTGGCCATGTTAGTAGTTGGATTCTTACTGATTGTATGGGGTGGACAGGTGTCTTTATGCAGCTAACGACCTCAAACAGGTGCATCTAATTTAGGATAATAAATGGAGTGGAGGTGGACATTTTAAAGGCAGACTAACAGGTCTTTGAGGGTCAGAATTCTAGCTGATAGACAGGTGTTCAAATACTTATTTGCAGCTGTATCATACAAATAAATAGTTAAAAAATCATATATTGTGATTTCTGGATTTTTTTTTTTAGATTATGTCTCTCACAGTGGACATGCACCTATGATGACAATTTCAGACCCCTCCATGATTTCCAAGTGGGGGAACTTGCAAAATAGCAGGGTGTTCAAATACTTATTTTCCTCACTGTATATAATATAGCATAGTTAGTGCAGTTAGAACAATTAGTATGAATTTCCAGGTGTTAACCAAGCGGCAACATTCTAATCTGAAAAATGAAGCCTACCCGGAAGTGCGAAAAACTGCAATACATCGAAAATCCGCTAGGGGAAGGTCCCACAAGGGAGCAAATGTCCATACACCCCCATATTAAAATGTCCGTTTTCACAGCATAAATTCATGTTTTTACAGGTTGGTCCCATGGACTTTTATTGTATTTTTCGATAGGTTCCGAGTGCCTGACAACTGTGAGGGGGGTGAATTTTTTTCTAACTCGTTAGTTTAGATCGTATTTAGATATAAAATGTATGACAAATAAGGGCGCGATTGACAGCTTGATTGACAGCTGACAACGAGCATAGGCTGCGCCGAGTGGAATTCCTGAAATTTGGCGTCTCGGCCATGATCTGACACAACACATCATACCTGTAAGTTATCCTTTCTTAACATTTGTATTGAAATATGGCGCCGCCCATACCCCCCATAAACGGCCTCAAAACCGTTCTTCAGAAGTCTATGGGTGACGTCACAGACGCTTTGTCCATATTTTGTTAACATGTTGAAATCATGATAATTTGGGTGCCACTGACCCACACATAATTTTTATTCCCTCTTTTCAAGAAATAGCCTGTAGTACCTTACCACATCAATCAGCTGGGCGATAGATAAACCGAACTTGACGATGACAACATCAGAGGTGTTTGGTACAGGCCTTGACCACTTGTTGTAGCCATCAAATAGCTTTTTGAAGAGATCATCTTCAGCATGTGAGTGAGTCCTCTCACAACAAGAAACTGTCAGTGGAAAAGACATTTAAACTTTTAAAAACATTTACAGACATTATATTAGATTTGTCAAATAAACTGTTTCAAAATCAATTCCAATATATAATAATATATATTATAAGACTAACATTTTGGATGATCTAATACCGCAACTTTTTAGTGAACAACGACAACAACAAAACACTTGATATGTTTAAACTTGGTATACAGTGAGAATTTCAAATAACTCATATAGTCTGTGTTCATGTGACTCCTGGTTAACACACACACAAGCATGAGGCAGTGGAGACAACTCATTTTGTTTTATTGTCCAATCCACAGCTTGTCATCATATAATGTCAGTCATGCACACATGTAAACTACAAAACATCCCGAGTGGTAGAGAAGCTTAAAGCAGTTTCACACGCTCAGCGTTTTGAAAGTTTTCTTATAGATCTGAGAATGGCATGACAAATCATTAAGCAAGTGTGAATTCAGCAAGCTGGACTCTAAATACTAAATGAACTAATGGGACAGAGAGTCTATTAATTTATCTAGGGTTCACTGTGCGCACTATTTGCATGATAAATAAGTAAAACATATAGTATTAAAGCAGGGGATTAACTCTCATTCATTTCTCTAATCATTTATAATTACACGCACCATCACTTCTCATCCGTCGACTGGCAGTAATGGATTTGCTCAAAAATGTTTCCAGGCGAATTATTTCACACGCTTAAACTTAAGCAATATCACACGAGCAAGAGTGCTGTGTTTCCGAAAATCAACGGTGCAGTATCTGCTGAGTGCCGCAGGTAATCCCAGCTGGAAACACCATGATTTGCCAGTGTAATATTACCTGAACAATAAAAAGTTAATATTGAGTAACTTACATTTTAGGCAACATTATTGCCAGTTACTTTGTCTGTTGTTGATCCAACAATGAAAATACTTCCAAACAAAGAATCCCTGCACGTCTCTGAGCAACACAAAACACAGCAGGTGTTTCGTTCCTGAATGAATCAGTGTGTTTTAAGGAATTGGTTGAGTAAATGATTCAATGACCCATTCAAAATATCACACTCTTATCACAGGCCTACTAAGTTACTCTTACTATAGCCTATCATACAAAGATGTTGCAGAAATACAATGCATTTTTGCATTCTACTGTGCTGCTTTTCCGTTGTTTTTATATATCCAAGTGAAACGGCTTCTCGAACAAGAAGAAATGTAGGGCAGGACTTGATTTTTGTCATGCAGTATTATTTCTGTAACTGCCAGAGTTACATAGTGATAAAAGTAACATAGTGTAGTAAATATATACACTCACCTAAAGGATTATTAGGAACACCATACTAATACTGTGTTTGACCCCCTTTCGCCTTCAGAACTGCCTTAATTCTACGTGGCATTGATTCAACAAGGTGCTGAAAGCATTCTTTAGAAATGTTGGCCCATATTGATAGGATAGCATCTTGCAGTTGATGGAGATTTGTGGGATGCACATCCAGGGCAGCTCCCGTTCCACCACATCCCAAAGATGCTCTATTGGGTTGAGATCTGGTGACTGTGGGGGCTATTTTAGTACAGTGAACTCATTGTCATGTTCAAGAAACCAATTTGAAATGATTCGAGCTTTGTGACATGGTGCATTATCCTGCTGGAAGTAGCCATCAGAGGATGGGTACATGGTGGTCATAAAGGGATGGACATGGTCAGAAACAATGCTCAGGTAGGCCGTGGCATTTAAACGATGCTCAATTGGCACTAAGGGGCCTAAAGTGTGCCAAGAAAACATCCCCCACACCATTACACCACCACCACCAGCCTGCACAGTGGTAACAAGGCATGATGGATCCATGTTCTCATTCTGTTTACGCCAAATTCTGACTCTACCATTTGAATGTCTCAACAGAAATCGAGACTCATCAGACCAGGCAACATTTTTCCAGTCTTCAACTGTCCAATTTTGGTGAGCTCGTGCAAATTGAAGCCTCTTTTTCCTATTTGTAGTGGAGATGAGTGGTACCCGGTGGGGTCTTCTGCTGTTGTAGCCCATCCGCCTCAAGGTTGTGCGTGTTGTGGCTTCACAAATGCTTTGCTGCATACCTCGGTTGTAACGAGTGGTTATTTCAGTCAAAGTTGCTCTTCTATCAGCTTGAATCAGTCGGCCCATTCTCCTCTGACCTCTAGCATCAACAAGGCATTTTCGCCCACAGGACTGCCGCATACTGGATGTTTTTCCCTTTTCACACCATTCTTTGTAAACCCTAGAAATGGTTGTGCGTGAAAATCCCAGTAACTGAGCAGATTGTGAAATACTCAGACCGGCCCGTCTGGCACCAACAACCATGCCACGCTCAAAATTGCTTAAATCACCTTTCTTTCCCATTCTGACATTCAGTTTGGAGTTCAGGAGATTGTCTTGACCAGGACCACACCCCTAAATGCATTGAAGCAACTGCCATGTGATTGGTTGATTAGATAATTGCATTAATGAGAAATTGAACAGGTGTTCCTAATAATCCTTTAGGTGAGTGTATATCTAGCCCTATTTTTTATTTCACTGCAATGAGTCTCTCGTGTTTAAATGCAAAAAACGAGTGACAGCCGGGCTGTCTGGAATGTGCTAACACGGACAAGCGGAGTGATTCAAACAGTGAAAAGTTTCAGTGCTGCCTGGTACACTGGAACGCTGCTTGAGAACCATAACTATTCACTGTTCTTTATTTAAGTTTTCCTATTAGACCAACAGTATACTATAAAAAAAAAATAAAAAAAAGCTATCTCAAGAACATTGCTTCAAACACCTGATATGTGAAAAAGCCAACAGTTTTTAATGATATGTGGGCCAGTGTGGCTAACTGAATGAGATTGATTCTCATTTTCCAGGAGGAGATGCCCTGTAACAGAGCGTAGACACCATTAAGCCGGCCAACTCCGGTCTCATGTCTGAGCTGAGGTCTGAGGAGGCATTAGCACAGCACCCTGAGGACAGTGTTTGCAGATAGTATGTGTCAGGCCTGCTATATTTGAGTGCTGTAGCGTGGCTGGAGTTGCTCTCTGAGCGCATTCATTTGCTGTGTGGTGAAGTGAGCTCCCATGGGTCATGCTGGCACAATGAGTCACACTCTGGGCGAATGACAACATGCCATTAACAAGTCAGATTTAGGGTCTGCACCACAGGGTATTAGCACAGTGGGACATGATGTGAAACCCAAGCACAGCCAACGAATACAGTCAGTGGCCTGCAGATGGGGAGGGAAATATTTTCTCACCTCTGGCACATTTCTTGCTTTTTTAAAGCATATTATGGCCAGGCCATGTGGTTCAAAGCTATTATTACTCTGAGGCAGGAATTTTATATTTTTAGAAGAACAGCCTATATCTACATATATAACCCAAATGATTAATTTATAGTTTAAAATAAAAGAGGTGTTCATTAACCAACCGGCAATATGGTTTAATTGGTAAAAAATATGCAGATGTTTTCTTAAATAACTATTTCTCTTTAGCCGTCATATTATTATTATTATTTTTTTTTTTATATATTTTTTTTTTTACCATATATCCACTAAAATAAAGCACAGATAGACCCTTGGTAATTTTGTATTACTCACCACTGTCATAACAATAAACAATGTAAGATTGAGAATCCTTCTTTTACACTGCATTTTTTTATTATTATTATTGTCATAACTTTTAGTCCATACATTCCACTTGTTACAATCATTTTTATCATAAAGTCTTGATTTTATGAGTTTTCAATGCTTCCACTAATTGTCTTCTAATTGTCTCAATTTTATAATAAAGTTATAAAAAATGTTAAATAGACAATTGTACACATCACACACACACACACACACACACACACACGCACACGCACACACACACAGTGTACAACGTTTAAATGATGGTTTTTTTCTCCAGTACCAAAAGCCTACTATAGAAATTATATAATTTTTTTATTTTGTGTAATGAACGTCAGAATCCTATAGCCTCGATCAGAATTCCAGTTTGGAATGGTGACGCCTGCGTCAGTTCTGCAGCCTCTCCAACAGCGCATCTGTTCTCCAGTGTGAGTGTGAGGAGCACAGCAGGTGGACGGGTTCGACTATACAGTCTACAGACTGTAGTAGATAAAAGCCTCGGACCTGAAATTGATTGGCAACCCGCTTCTTCGTGTATCTCCGTTCAACTTTGGAAACTTTCCAAAGCGCGGGGATGTTCTTAAACCAACCCGATGCAAATAGCGGTGGTAAAGTGCATCCAGCTGCAGCTCGAGTGCTCGGGAGGTGTCAGATGCCCGCAGTGATATTCATTCATCAGGAGTCCAGCGGCTGCTGACAGCGAGCGGACACATAAATGAAGAGTGCGAGCGTAAACGCAGAGTGATGAGCAAGCCCAATAAATCTGCCTTGATTTAAGCGACATTGGACACTTGGCCGTGGAGAGGACGTTTCATTTTACTGGCAATCGTGCGTGCCATTCTAATGCCTATACTACACATCTCTGAATGTGGATGTGAAAGCCAAAAAGCTACACTGTACCCCTTCGTATACCCCTCACGATGCCGGTTAAGCTAAGATAACCACCTTAAAAAACTGCTTTTAAAAAAAGCAGCAGAGAAAGCAAATTGATCAGTCACCACTGCACGTTAGTAGCCTAATGCCTAAAACACACATAAAGCAAACAAATATAAACTTTATAGAAAATGTAGGCTATGTGAAGATTAACTTTTTTATTTCTGGTCCAGGGTGGCTATTAGGCCAGGTTGACGGACCAATTTAGACCAGCAACAAAGAGCTACTGATTATAGGCTACCAGATTCAGGTGGTAGGCTAAGTGTTTTGGGCAAATGCCAACTGTTTGACCTGCCAAAAGCAGTTTGGACTGACAGTTAATGACCAGTTCCATGAGTCTCTCCATTTCTTACAATATTTGTGGAAAAATGTGAGAAAAAAACAAACAAAACACAAACAGAAGAGAAACTTACTTGACTCACATAGGATAGTGAAGAGAAGAGTAATCCGCAGGAAGAACCGCTGCTTCTCAAAGCGCTCCATCATACAGCCAATTCCACGCGACAGTTTCCGTATAATTCAGTTTTTCTCATGGCTTCTGTGTTTTCTGTTGTGTTGTCATACTCATTCTACATCTGGGGGTGGTGGTTGTAGGCTATTTAGGGTGAGATGTTCTCCTCTGACACAAGTTTTTTTTTTTCTTTTTTTTTTTTTCTCCCCCCTTTTAAAAAAAATAAAAAAATAAAAATCACGTGTATTTTAAATGCTGGCAGAATTGGCGTTTTTCATAAATATGTTTCGATTTAAGTTGCATAAATCCCGTGTTTATCCATATTTCTCCAAACTCGAAGTTTCCTGCTCTTCTACGTGAAAAGGCACGATGATAAGAATAAGTTTTGCGCACCTGTTCAGCTGAAGATCAGGAACACTGATTCGGTGCTGCAAAATTATTATTTATTTCCATATGCATCCAAAAATAATGATTTTTAGAAGCAGATATATCCCAGAGTAACTCCATCTGTGTCAAAAAATGCATAGATGCACTCATGACCTGGCTCCTGCTGTTTCCAGGGTTTACTCCAGACTGAGCATCTCTCTCTCAGTCCGCCCATCCACTTTCATGTCAGGCAGAAAGGGGAGGGAGGGACCTCATCACAAGTTCACCCAGGACCCGATTTCAAATTCAATTAGCAACTAATCTAAATGTCATTTTTTTCCCCTCTCTCTTATATAAACAATGAACACACATTTAATGGATACGTGCGCGAACTCGTATAACAAACATCCTGGGCCAATTAAACCTATTGGATTTTAAGTGATTAAAATGTTAATCAATTGAATTGCATCTTATGACCGCTAGAGGTCAGGGTAGCTGAATAAATGCTGAAGGAAATCGAGAACTCAGGCAGAATTCGGTGCAAATGACACATTTTTTATTTTATTTTCCAAGAGACAGAGACTCTATTAGAATCTATTCATAATAACATTTATGCTAAACGCACAGGACCGGAATACTGAAAGATTCTGTGAGACGATTATGGATAGAGGAGTAGCCTTTTGTCAGCACGCATGAATATCCAACAAAACAGTCTTTATTAAAATGCAACAGGATGGAATAGGCCTACGTAGGAGATCGCAGGAATATAACAATAGTCAAATAACGAAACTGAATGTCAAAATAAAAGCAAATAGAACGGAACATTACCGTGACAATAGGACAATTGGGATAGTTCATCCAAAAATGAAAATTCTTTCTTAGCTACTCACCCTCCTGTTGTTCCAAACCAGTAAGACTTTAGTTCACCGTTCTTCGGAAAACAAATGAAGATCTTTTTTTGATGAAATCTTAGAGCTTTCTTTCCCTCCATTGACAGTTATGCAACTGACACTTTGACACTTCAAAAAGTTAATTAAAAAGATCATAAAACTAATCAATATGAATTGAGCATTTTAGTCCAAAATTTTATGAAGATGCACGATCGCTTAATGATGAACAGACTGAACAATATTCACATCTTTTATTCACGGCTTTTATTCACATCTAGCCTAAACATTCATCAGTTGTGGTAAAGGAAAGCTCAAACATTTTTGCTTGACAAGAACCAATGAGATTCATTCTCGTTTGAGCTTCAAAGAGGTTTGTTCTCTCCTGTCAAGCAGGTTCGGTTGAATATGTTAATCATATTGCGATTGAGTCTCTTCAGAAAATTTGGACTAAACCGCTCAATTCATATAGATTAGTTTTTATGATCTCTTTTTGAACCTTTTGAAGCGTTAGAGTGGCATAGTGGCAGTTGCATAGCCGATGGAACCACTCAAAATCATCTTAATTTGTGTTCAGAAGATGAATGTAAGGCTTATGGGTTTGGAATGAGGGTAATTAATGACAGAATTGCTTAGATTTATACTTTATTTTTTATTTATAGCCTATACATAAATATATTTCAGACATACAAGTAGGCAGTAATATTTCTCATTGCCATTTTTACATAAATGTTAATATAAGCAGCATAATTGTTACAATTCTGTATTGTAAGTTGTAATCCGATTGGCTTTTCAGTGACTTTTACTGTCATTTGTGATATCTGGATTTTATTCTTAATCCAGCGTTGGAGTTAACACACACAAAGAGCAATTTATAGCTGAGGAATTACTTGAAAGATCTATATTGGCTATAGAAGTTTCCATGACCTTTTCAATTCTTGGTAACACTTTATTTTGATGGCCATGCCCGTGGGAACCCTGCTATTCTTTGACAAAGCTGAATTTTTGTGAATATCATTTTCAACAATGGCACATCAAGACTGACTAGCATCAATTGTATTTATTTAAGTATAAAACACTCAATATATAGGATATTTATATATGTCATGTCCCTGTAATTCTATGACCATACAAATATTACAATACACTCAGAATTGGGTCAAAATATGCATACAGCAAAAGTGACAACAACTGACTAATACACTGAAAATTTACATTCTTTGGTCGCAAAGATTTCATACTCTTTCTTCATCTGCTTCTTTAGGTTCTGGCTCCAAGCCGCCAAGTCATGTTTTCATTTATTCCTCAGTGACATCACTGTGATATTTTTTTTCTCTTTTCTTTCTCCGCCTTGCTCTCTCTTTCCAATGTATATGAGTTCATGCTTGTTGATTTCCAGACCCTCATACAGTCTTTTCACCATCTGCTCCCTAGCGCCAAGACAGCCAGACCATAGCTGCGGGGTTGTCTGTACTTGGAAAGAATATATTCTTTTAAGATGTCACCACACTGCCAAGATCATTTTTTCAATTTCCTTGTACACAGAGCCATTATGTTTCATTATGGCTCACAAATGAACATTGGACAAGAGAGGAAAAATATAGTTTGCGTTTCAGTCCTCTGTTTTTTTTTGTGAAACAGAATTATTGTCAATGTAACGATGGGAGATAACATATATAGACTGTTTAAAGTGATGACATGGTATCACTGTTATTAAAACATTGTGGATAAATACAGAATTTTTCTATTTTTCCAGGTTGGACGGCTTCCCACCGAGTCATTTAGTTTAGCGTGGCTGTCTCATGTTCTTCCTCAGCTGTGCGATCATCTCCACATGCAGGGCTCTTGAAGAACTCTCCAGTCGAGTGGCGATGTCTGACGCGGTACGCAGCATTTCTTCAAAGGAAAGGGACTCCTCTTTTATTCTTAGATAAAGACATAAAGCAGACACAACATCAGAAATAATCCAAGACAGACAGACAGACAGACAGAGAGAGAGAGAGAGAGAGAGAGAGAGAGGGATGGAGGAGAAGGAGGAGAAGGAGGAAATGAACAGGGGCCTCCTCAGGGCCTCAGTTTAGTTTTTCTTAAACCAGGGGCCTCTGAGGGGCTAAAATTCACATTCCTTCCAACTGTCCAGGCTGGTGATGGAAAACCCAGAAACCAGAATCAAAGCAGCATTATTGTGGCTAGTCTGAGGTTCTATGTTTCTATGCAACTCATCACTGTGTTTGTTCACATTTATATATATATTTCTTGTTTAGGATCTTTTTTTTTTACAGTTTTACTTGGTTATGTATTTACTATCTTTTGCCTGGAAAGTGTTTATGTACATGCAGACTCTTAAGCTGCAATATTTAGTGAGTGGTCTTGAAATTTACTTTAATTCTTTACACAATTTGAATGGTAAATTATTATAAAGTATTACATTGATCAAAAGACATTAAAGACATAAAAGATTTATATTTCATATTGGCCTAAATGCTGTTATTTTGAACTATCAATCCAAGAATCCTGAAA
Organism: Leuciscus leuciscus; assembly: GCF_965113295.1. Lineage (NCBI taxonomy): Eukaryota > Metazoa > Chordata > Actinopteri > Cypriniformes > Leuciscidae > Leuciscus > Leuciscus leuciscus. The sequence goes on along the minus strand of NC_138743.1, from coordinate 25,909,286 downwards.
AAAAGTATCAGTTTCCACAAAAATATTTTGTTTTAAACATTGATAATAATAATTATGAAACGTTTCTTGAGCAGCAAATCAGCATATTAGAATGATTTCTGAAGGATCATGTGATCAATGTTTCATATTGAACATTTTAATACTGGTGCATCCAAAAAAAAAAAAAAAAAAAATTCCTAAAATACAATAATAAAAGAATGACCTCTGATCTTCCATCACCATTTCTTCTGAGAGAATTTTGACTCAAATTTTTCTCTCCCACGTATCAAATATTCCCCCGATTCAGGTTTGTTTGCTTTAAGCACATTTTTAAAAGCCTTGGAGTTTTGCCTGGAAGATAAGAGGATATTAATGTCTTATTAGGATTCAACTCATCTTACTTCTGAATTCCAGCCGAAGTGTCTAGTGCGTCTCCCTCCAGCTGACTCTCCATCTCCTCTGCTGCTTTTGTCACCACACTCTCACAGCTCACATGATCCTCTCTGATTCCAACAATGTTTTCTTGGATCACCTCCTCATAGCGTTGATCTCCCATTTCTGCTCCAACAAACTGGACCAGATTCTCCATCACTGCCTGGTTCCCATGTTGAACAGCCTTTAGATATGCAACTTCCTCTCTGAAAGCTCGTAACCGCCTAGACATGACTTGGCCGGTGTGGAAGTTGACATAACAGTCGCCGCCTTCCGTCTCTGGAAGGGTTTGAAAAAGTGGCCTGGTTCTGTCTGGCTCATCCCCGGCTGCATGGAAGATTGGAGCAGAGGAGTTGCCAGTGACCACAGGCCCGGAGACGTCACCTGATCCCAACTCTCCATCATCACCACTCTGGCAGTAGACTGGCATCACTAGGAGTGTGAAGAGCAAAGTGCCCAGTGTTGAGTGCAGCCTCATCATGACCCAGAAGAGTCCCGGAATAACGTCTATGACCTGGGACTTGATGGAGTGATGGATGAGAACCCAAGCGATGTGAAACGTGAGGTCCCTCTTGACCCTCTCAAAGCTTTTCCACACAATCACCACTGCTGCAAAGCTCTGACCTCATCTGTGAAGAAATAAACAGAAGCTCAAATCCCTAAAAAGTCTGATTCTTAAGTCTCCTCAAGTGAAAATATACATTACTCTTCAAAAGTTTTAAGTGGGTAAATATTTTAAACGTTTTTTATAAAAAAAAAGTATGCTCGCTAAGGCTGCATTTATTTGACTACGTACAGTAAAACAGTAATATTGTAAAATATTTTTACAATTTAAAATCGCTTTTCAATTTTAATATATTTTAACAAGTCATTTGTTCCTGTGATGGTGAATTTTCAGCATCACTACTCCAGTCTTCAGTCACATGATCCTTCAGAAATCCTTCTAATATGCTGATTTTTGCAAACTGTGATACTTTTCTTTTTCAGGATTCTTGGATGAATAGAAAGTTCAAAAGAACTGCATTAAAAAAAAAAAAAAAAAAAAAAAAAAAAAACTACCTGAACATAATCTAAAAGTCTTGACTGTCACTTTTAATTCATTTAACGCATTCCTTGCTGAATAAACATTTTAATGAATAAACAGTAGTGTATGCAAAAAATGGGTATTATATTGTATATTATATTATAATATAGATACCAAACTGACTAAAAAGAAAAATACACATATCTTCCAATAATTTCCTGTAACTTAGGTTAAAATGTGACAGATAATTGAGAGGTCAGGGGATGAAAGAAGTTTATTTATTTGTGAAACTATACTGTCTGCCAACTGTAGCCTACTGTGAAAGTGAAATCAACCAGTCATTTTTACAGGGTTTTCCGGAGCATGTGGTAGGGGGCTTCCTGCTGGTGTTTGTAGTGAGCACATTCATTTATGTGAGGGCCCTGAGGTGTAGCACATGACCCTCTGAGAAAGGGAGGCTGTTTGTTTAGTCTTGCATGTGCAAGGATGAGTGCTCTCTACTGCTCTCGCTCTCTCATTCTTCGCTCTTTCAAAGAATAGTGTGAGTCCCATTTTAGATAATACAATCACACAGGCTCTTGTTAATACTGATTCTACAATACGTAGTGGACAGTGGCCACCACTATGTCACCAAAACGTTTTTACAATGGTTTTAAAATCTAAAAAAGTTAAATAAATAAATATAATGTTGACCGTTGTTTTTGTGAGTATTTAAAGCAAATACTCACGAAAACAAGCAAAACTGCAGATATTTAAACTTACAAAGAACATATATAAAATTTAGAGAAAAATCTGTTAAAAAAATCAAATATATATATAAAATGTAGTGAAGTTATTATAGCTCCTGTTTTCTGATGTAGGGAGGACTCATCACCTCATCCCTCATGTCTCCAGATGTGACTGAACTGAACACAAACAATTTCTTTCAGTGTCCTGTCTACTCCAGGGCGTCCCAACACTCCTCTCAACATCTGGAAACATGTGAAATGCGATATCTGTCTTCAAGGGTAGAAAGCAGCGCTTTTCCACAAAGTGAGCACTTTGGCTTCTGCGGTATAACAAAGTTCAGAAAAAAAGATGGATATATATATATTGCATAAGTGTGGAATATCAAATCTGCAGTCGTCTTTTTTCTCTGGGGGTCATCTCCCTAATTTAATCCTAACCATATCCCTACCCCAATCCATAAGTTATTCCTAAAATCAGAGGGAAATGATAGGTGATTAACACAGATGTAGAAGCACCTAACCCTGGTTGTAAGCCTAAATTTAATATAAACTATAAACTTGTCCCTCAAATCCTATTTGTTTGACTTGAATGTTGTTCCAGGTTCAACAAAGATGTTGGTGAAATCAGGTTCTGCTGCATTCGGACAAATAAAAAATTTTTTTTATTTCATTTTAAGTCATTGGTTACCTATCCTATCAAATCTGTTTGCATCTTTTCTTTTTTACATTTAAAATGAACAAAGACACTCTCAGCGTTTATCGAGCTCTTTTAGTAAACAAGTATCATCAATAGCATCTGTGCCTCTCACCTCTCACTTTCAGTGCCTCTCACTGAAATGTTTTTGCAGGATTTTTTAACTTAAGTCTTAATGTGTAAAATGTATTGAGATGAGACATATTAAAACTGTTTTTCATATCTTTGAATGATGCATATTATTCATAAACCAAATGCAGTCATGTGCAGACATCATTTTTAGATGTACTGATCAACAATGTGCACAAATGCCTTGATTTGATTAGCAGCTCCATTTTTATCACACACAACTCCCCGCACTGCCAATCCGGAGCTTGTCATTTTTTACAACGGAGAAAACAATTAAACATTTTAGACACTTAAATGATACTATTGGAACAATAAAAGCCCATTTAAACAGCACTTTTAACCTTTATGTTTCCTTCAGGAATCTTTAATAGTATCATTGTTTCATTCCAAAAATAAATGCCAAACCAATTCAAAGCAGAGGAAATGCAGTATATTTTTAATGATAACAAAGTCTAATGCTCAGTCCAAATAAAAAGGGCACAATTAACCTTCAGTATTAATGCCAAGTGTCTGGAAGTTTTCATGTTTACCCTTGTGCTGAAACTCATCTATCAGAGCAGATGAAACATTTGCAAAATTGCAATATAGGAAGACTATGCAAATAAGCCACAAGTCTCTTTGAATGGAAAGTACAAAAGTTGCTTTTACAGTTTTTGGCTTAATGTAAACTTATGAAATGAAAGAGAATTTTTGTAATTACCCATAACAACTCATCACGTGTGCCGAAAGCAAAAAGTAAACACACACAAAAAAAGTAGAAACAGAGTAACAGGATATATTTAAAACTGGATATATTTACACAAATCACTAAATCAATGAATCATGCAATCAGTCAGTGGTCAGTTTCACAGAATGCAGAAAAACTGCATAAACTAGCTCTGCATTCATCAAGACATGTCTTGTTTTTCAAGGTAGAAACAAGAATAAAATCAAATTCACAAAGCCAAAAACTGACAGAACTCACCAGAATTGTCTGCCATGTCACAAGTTAGAGCCATGTGTCTGGTCAAATGTTCAAAGCTCCATTCTTTACTTTGCCATTCAGAGGCAGAGAAGTGGAGCACATAATCAGCCTTCCTTAAACCTCTTTTCACTTCTTCCAACAAAGTTTGGGAACCTGAAAGTCTGTGCCCCTATTTGGAGACTACTGGAAGGGGAGGGAGTGTTTATAAAAAGGGTGAAACTCAATGATTTCTTTCTTTTGTGGTCAGGAGAGTGAGGGAGAGAGAGAGAGAGTGCAGGAAAAGAATATTAGGGGGAGTGTGTGGTAATCTAGTTCACATCTGTGCCCTGATGTCTGATAAAGTAGGAGAGTTTCGTAGAAATGGGGAAAAGTCTTTTCATGACCATGCCGGATTTTCACTCAGCCATTCATTTTAATAGTGAGAATGTTGAGATATGAGTCAATGAAAGCTGCTAAAAAGAGCTTCGTCTCTGAACTCCACAATACATTTTCCCCCAACTTCACAAGGGTGATAGCCAGTTATAAAAACATCAAATGAGCTTTTCAAACACAAAGTTTATCCATCATTACCTGTTAAAAGATAAGAACATAAAGCTCTCTTTGCAACAACTAAAGGGATTAACGCTTACTCGGTCAGCCAATGTCAGTCAGATATACCACCCTGAAATTAAATGCATTTAAACGTACAATCCTATAACAATTACTTTGTTTCAGTTGTATATTTAGTCACACATTATTTATGACACATGGTTAGTTTTAATTTTTTTATTTTTTTATAAATGTGTATATATATATATGGCTGAACAACTCTATTGATAGCGATATCTATGGCAATATATGTCTAGCTCCCCCTCACTAAATGTCCAGCGAGGAGGAGCGAATGTAATTTGGGCCTAATGAGTGGAGCTAGAATATTCAACCACACACTATTCCTATCTACAACTCTATCCCTCCACCCCATTAGACGTCCGACTCTGAAGAGGTGGACCAAGTGTGCCGCACAAGTCCTGAAAAGTGAAGCCAAAGCGTCTTGATCGCCCCCAGGTGGTTGGTCCCAGTATAGATCATAAACCCCGCCCTCCCCATGCAGTCTAATGGGCGATGGAAACTAAACAATCAAATTACACTTCAAAAAAAATTTATTTCTAAAGATGTTTGGTAGTTTTAATCACGCTGATGTAAGTTTAAGTGTTCGTTTTTTGAAATACGTTTGGTCTTAGTTAGTCATGATGCTATAAAAACAAGAATGTGACATCATGATTGACAGTTGTGATTGACAGCTTCTCTGAACAAACAAAGTAGTCTGACTTTTGAGGGGGATTTTCGGGAGGAGATTGGAGCTTCAACTTTAATTTCTACGTCCATAACTGTTTATTTCACAATGAGTTGCTCTGGAGTAAACTGCACTTACCGTTTCTGTAGAGTGTGGACTTGATATCGTAGCTCCACTTCACGCTCACTACTGCGCAGACTCGGGTCCCGCGTTCACTACTGCGCTGACTCGGGTCCCGCGTTCACTACTGCGCAGACTCGGGTCCCGCGATCACTACTGCGCTGACTCGGGTCCCGTGTTCACTACTGCGCAGACTCGGGTCCCGCGATCACTCCTGCGCAGACTCGGGTCCCGCGTTCACTACTGCGCTGACTCGGGTCCCGCGTTCACTACTGCGCAGACTCGGGTCCCGCGATCACTACTGCGCAGACTCGGGTCCCGCGTTCACTACTGCGCTGACTCGGGTCCCACATTCACCACTGCGCAGGCTCAGGTCCCGCAATCACTACTGCGCAAAATTAGGTCCCAAATCAGCGAAAGATGTCAGCGTCATATTAGGACTTTGGCGGCTTCACTTTTCACCAATGGAAGAGAGTGAAGGGTCGTCGTCCATCTTTTTTTACAGCTGGACTATCCCCACACCATCAGACGTCCAGAGAGGTGGACCTGGACGTCATTTGACTCAGTTAATACCACTCGATAAATACGGCCGGCCGGCACACACTCACTCATTCATACTTTGCTTCGGAGCCGAGCGGTTGTGGGAGCGATTGCTCATTCCAGTCATCCTTCATCTGAGTGGATTCCTGTGGCAGAGAAACAGCGATTTTAATTGCTTTAGAGAGCTTATCCTGTGGAGATCTCTCCTGCCGGTCTGAGGGCGCATCCAGCGGTGATTCGCCTCCTGAGAGAGCTGTGTACGGAGAAGTGCAATTCTGTCCGTGTGTTTCTGGATGCTCTCATATCCTGGCTTCATCTGACCGTCATGATCACTGTCTCACATGTGTTTGTTAATGGTTCATGCTCTCACTGCGAGATGTGCATGTGCATGTTTGCATTGCGGTCATGACTTTCCTTCTTCACAGAGGCACAAGTCCCCTCTGCAGTTACCTAGTCAACACTTTTGGGAGACCTGAGGGTTACAGTGGGAGCTCTTCCGCTGGGTCAGTCCCCACGGACCTGAGACCGCGTCCCGGATGCGTAAGTTCCCACCACTCCTTTCATGGACCAGGTGGTGAACTTGCAAGCAATGCCCCCGGAGGAGGCAGACCCAGCCCTCGTGTTGCTGTGTCCTTTTTTCCGCATTGAGTGTTGACTACACGCAGAGCTTCAGAAGCTCAGAGCAGCTCTTTGCCCGACCGGTCAGCCCTGGGCTAGATGCCCATATGCTGTGATTCCCCTTGGGTAATCCCATATAAGTACTGTCCATGATACGGTTTCCCTGTCGGTAAACCCATGTCTTTCCCTGGGCAGTTCTGCTCTGCATGGTAGTAGCTCCTCCCTGACTAGGCAGGACCTACTGTAGAGATCTTCCATATGTAATACTGCCCCACGGGTCTGTCCATATGTGTATCCACCACAATCTACTTCCCTTTTGGTAGGGTGTGGCCTTCGTAGGACTAGGCATGCTTCCCCAGCGTTAACAATACTAGTCATGGCTGCAAATGATGGGAATTGAGATCCGAAGCACTTCCCCTTGAAATATCACGATAAGATGAACAGCAGCTACGACCGTCTCCAGAGTAAGCCCTGTCCCTTCCATCCCTTTGGTGTGGAGGACTACTCTCCTTGGGCTTACATGGGGCGCTGGGTAGGTTACAACTGTGTGGCCAAAAGGCACGCTACAGCTTGCAAGCATCTGCCTCTCCGACACTCGTAACACAGTTCAGTGGCTGTGGCCCTTTCCACAGGGACCCCAATACGTCAGCATCAACGTAACGTCTCCGTCCCCTCCTTTAGGGTACGAGGGTTACATTATTGTCTTTATTGTAATTTTGATCAAATAATTGCAGCCTTTGTGAGCATAAGAGACTTCTTTAAAAAACAAAGGAACAATTTGTCAAACACATGAAAAGGGAAAGTCAAACACGTGAAAGTCTCTTAAAGTAATGTTAATCGCAGACTTATTTCACTCCTAAATTGAAAACCGTAATTTTAAAAAGACATTCAAAATTCCCAAGTGATGGTGTAGTGGCGTTTACTGCCAAAAACAATGATGGACATGCCAAATCTACCTGCAAAAATTGTACAGTTCATACAGAGACACAAAAGAACAAGTTTGAAAGTATATTAAAAATAATTGATTTATTTTGATTAACTAGCTCCCTGGGCCAATGCAGGATGGAAACAGAATAGAATCATGTTCCTCTTCTCCTCATGGTTTATATTTTGTCATCACTCTGATTGCAAAGTTGTTCAGGCAGTTTCAGATGGACACTGTTTATTCATTGTGTAAACTTGCCAATGTGCTTTAGATTTTGGATGAGAAATGTACGTGAATGTCATTAAATACTGTAATGTTCTCAGCACAGAGAATTAAACAACTGAAACTATATTCTATAAACTACATTCTTTTCACACAATTAATGTAGGTCAAAAGCAGGACGCATGTTAGATGAATGAGAACATGCTTTTTGCCAACCCACACTTAAGACTTTGACTGTAAGCTGTAACTTTGATTGTTAACGGCACAATTCAGCTGTAGATTGCAGCGATGAAGCAATAACAATGGCTAAAAGTTGAAACTAGAGTCATGCTTTACTAAGAAGCAATAAAAATCGCTTGAAAACAACTAAATATAGCACACTTGGCAGATGCTTTTATCCAACTGCTGACCTTCAAGCCGCTTGACAAGTTTCTGTATTTTGTGTGTTTAACTGGTGAAGTTCAACCGTCTCTGTTTACTGGTGTGGTGGCGCAGTGGATAAGTATGGCGCGGTGGTAGTGGCGCAGTGGATAAGACACATGCCTTTGGTGTGAGAGACCCGGGTTCGAATCCACTGTGAGACACCAATGTGTCCCTGAGCAAGACACTTAACCCCTAGTTGCTCCAGAGGCGTGCGACCTCTGACATATATAGCAATTGTAAGTCGCTTTGGATAAAAAGCGTCAGCTAAATGAATAAATGTAAATGTAAATGGTGTAACCTGGAAGGATACAAGAATATACACTTTTTTTAATCAAGATGAATTATTCAGTGTCTTCCACAATCGTGGACCTCTGGTCATCTTTGGAGAGCAAATAAAAAACTGGCATGGTTTTATGAGATGAGGTAGGTAAATTGTATGCCTAAACATTCAATATTCACTGCGAAACTAGCTTTTTAAAATAAATGAATAACAAAACACACACACACACACACACACACACACACACACACACACACACACACACACACACACACACACACACACACACACACACACACACACACACACACACACACACACACACACACACACACACACACACACACACACACACACACACACACACACACACACACACACACACACACACACACAAAAGGTCTGTTTAATTGTTATGGAGCTTACTATTTTGATGTTCTGTATAAGGCAACTGACTTGAATACATATAATTTAAGTGACCGGATTTTTCTTTTATACAGACATACTCTATTGTATGTTTGTTGGCTTTATTTATTTAGGAGCCAGTCCATCTGCACTCAGTTATCTAAACTCAATTTTAAAACTCCTTGTAAATCAGATTTTATTGAATTTACTTGCCATTTGCCTCAGAGGGGTGCAACTAAGAAGCAGACTACACAAACCAGATGTTTTCTGATTTATAGATCTGTTGTAGGATGCAATACTTCTAATTGTCAATAAGCCAAATAGATGTAAAAGTAGCTTTGTGATTCTAATTCTATCATAAATGTATACATTTCTGATCTTTCTGTAATAAAGATATCATTTTGACACTCGTTTGGAACAGAAGGGTTTTGGAATTGGCTGAAAGAAAAAAAATAGGTAGATAAAAGGATTTAATTTAGTCAATCTCCAAATTCGATTTGAAAGCCACATATATTTCAGCATGGGATCACTGTTCTCTGTCTGGGAAATAATAGTTTGGACCACTAAGCAGTTGAGCGTCCAGTGGAGAGCTATAATTGGGCTGGTGGTCCTGACTGCTCACAGGATGTTTGACTCATCATATCTTCTCTAGAACCATTTCCTGTGTTTATTTCCTACTGAATTAATTGTGCATGATTTCTGTAGCTAATATTTAAACCATCTCATATCTACTCTAAGGTTTCTCACCTGCAGTGTAGTGTTTTGCAGTGGCTGGAATAACTGTGCTGCAAGTAATAAACAATATATAATCAAATAGAAAAAAATATTGATGTGAATTAAAATGAATTTAAGAAATAAATTAAAATGTAGAATTGCTATGTATTGTAGATTGTTAAGGGCTAAAAAGAACACACGTGAAGTTTTGTCTTACAATGAATGTCTCGTGCAACTGATGCCGTCAGGTGATGGCAACATGCCTCTTAAGTCACTTATAAATAGACAGTTCACCCCAGAATAGTACATACTTCTGCCCTGTTGTGTAAAAAAATCCAGTGGCTCAGCATTGTTAAATGCACACATATGGGTGTCACATCCCCGGCTGTCAAAGTCAAAGGGCGTCCCAGTCAGCATCCTTTCCTCTAATGCTGAGGTCAGTGAACATTAAGGGGGTGGAACATGAGCCAGACAGGATCTATTAAAGTACTGCGTCAGATATGATTCACATTTGCATTATGAAACTGAGACAGGTTGTTAATAAAAAAAGTCACATGTTCACTATTCAATTGTCCTTGCGTGCATGCACTCTAAACAAAGCATTGGTAAATGGTAATTCAAATTCCCCAGTGGTAAAGAAAACACTTAACCCAGGGCTGTCAATTCAAATAAAATGTAAATAGTAATTAAATAAATATGTTAATTTAATTTATTACATGAAATGTTTTGATTACAGTAATCGATTGACAATTTGAGTTATGATTAATTAGCAGAAATGAATCACATACTGTATATAAATGTTTGCAAAGAAAAGCTCCCAAAGATAATTCTGTGAAATTACGTTATGGCAGCATGGGTGAAACCATTGAAAAAAGTGCTTTTGTTTTATTTCCATTTCACTGAACATAAACCTGCAGTCCACATAAATCCATCCATTTAATTAAATTAACACGTTAAATTGACAGTCCTAAATCAAACAGAGGTTCTCAAAGACAGCTAACAAGCAGCAGAAAATATGACCAAACTTAGCATGTACGTTGATGTGATACACTTTTGAAACCAATTATGCTGCAAACCACCTCACCAAATCCCTTAAAGCAAAGAGTTGGCTGCTTAAATGCAGTGTAAGAACTTCATATCTAATTGCTGGCATGCTAATTGTGTCCCACTTCATTGCGCAGAGTGCTAAAAACTTGCACGGCTCATAAACCACAAGAGATTGAATGGGCTGATTGGCTTCTGTTCATGATTTCATGGCTGCTTCTCTCTATCCATTAAGAATAATTGTATTTATTTATTTCCTTTTCAATCTGTTTTTACGTGACGTTCCTCTTATATCTCACAGCCTAAAGAAGCCCAAATTACCACTTCAACCTGAAATTCAGTACAATTGAGAACAAGTGTGTTGTGGGCAAAATTGAATGGGAGCTTGATTGTGCAAACAGTTAGGTAATCCGATCTCATTTTGTAAACACAGATTAATTGCTTTTACCCTTGGCCCCCTCGCAGTTCAGGATCAAAGATGTTTAAAAGAGAAGAAAACCATTAAAAATTCCCAAGCGCTGTTGCAAGGAGTGCTCCAAACTAAATCTTTTACTTGGATCATAATCTTTTGGATCAATAAATGGCAGAGTATCCTAAAGAGCGCCGCTGACAGGATACAACGGTGTGTTATTCACATGGTGAAACTGCTGCATTATGGCAAAAAAAGAAGAAGTTGAGTATCTCTGCCAAGGAAAAGAAATAAAACTTATTAGCCAGTGATTTATGTCCTCCCTAAATCATTGCAAAAGGAGGAAGATGCTGTGTAACATTTGTAACATGAAAAGACCAGTGAAATACAGGCTCTTATAAACCACTAAACCACTTTGCTTCTGTCAGTCTTCTCCTCAAGGACAACTAGTTGCCTTTGGCTAAGCTGTAAAACCTTTTGCTGAGATTGGAAACATTTTATGATATATTCGATATCCAGGATTGGTCAACGGATTGGCCTAGCTGAACAACTAATATATACAGTAGAACACAAGAGCAAGAAAAATCACAAATGAGATCTCTTTAATATCTCTCTGATATATCATGTGTCTCTTCAAGCATTTCAGAGATGTTGACAACATCACGTGGATACATTTTATTCAACAGTTAACAATAAGTTAAAGGGATACTCCATTCAAAAATGAAAATTATCTCATACATCCCAGATGTATGGCTTACTTTTTTCTGTGGAACACAAACAAAGATTTTTAGAAAAATAATCCATCCTGTGAGTCCATAAAGCAAGTGGATGGGTCCTTCATAGTTGATTCTTCAATAAACCATACAAACCCTGTGGATCACTTGACTTATTGGTGACTTTTTTACTTATTTTATTTTATTTTACACTGTTCTGGCCTTGAGCTCTTCCTCTAGATTTACATGAGTATCAATACTTTTGGGAGCATTTTGTTTAGTGTGCAATTTTACATGATGTTGTGTTATGTTATAGGAATATTAGTATTATATTGTATTATATTAGTACAGTATATTATAGTTATAGTGTTAAAACACTCTTGGCATAACATACTACTTGTTTTTTGAGTGTTCAATCTTAGTTTAGTTTAAAAACACTTCACACAGCTCACATACAGATCAGTTCTGTCATGACAACTCTCGGAGTGTTTGACATGGTAATAGATATGACAATGTTGTATGTTTGGTCTTGGCGTAATAGATCTGCTACGCTGCTGCTGTTGGTTATTGCTGCTGCAGAGCGAGTACGGGACTTGCTACTGCCAATACATACACGACACGCTGCTGTGAGCAAGTAAGACATGCTGCTGCTGTACAATACATGAATTACCCGTAGCATATCTATACAGGTGGAGCTGGGGAAGGTGGAGGGTTTCTGAAGTGCACTGCACTGCTAAGGCAAATGCTACCCAAGTAGTTGAAGGTTGAGCACACAAGCTCATTGGCTACTGATACAGCAGGAACCAATCAGCTGTGCCCTATGATGTGATTACGAGCAGGTTGAGTTAAAAGACTTATTAGCCTGCACCATCTAGAGTTTCATGACAGAACATGGTATTTTATCTACAAGGGATCGAAATGGATTCTTGATTTTAATTGTGTGTTAAAGTGCCATGGCAACTAGAGAAGCATCAGCCTGAACATAATATCTTCGTGGTTTCCTCTCAGCGGATCAACAGTATCATAAAACAGTTTTCTAAGTCAGCAGGACATGAGAATTCCCAGAATCAGAGACTGCATGGCAAAATTCTCAATTGTGCTGTCTTGTGTCTGCTGTAATAAATACTGGCTTACAGGTCTTATGCAAGTCCGCTTCACCTCCGGTGTATTTTGTACTGTGCTGTCACAGCAATTTGGTGCTACAACAGACCTTGTCCTCTACTTTCTATGTTTAGCATTTTGTCTGCACAGTGTCAATAGGGTAAATGTCCAGACAGTCTCCTTGTTCACCTTGGGATGTGTGGTCTGCTCACCCATTATCAGACTGCACCTGCGCTTAAATTAAAGTGTCATGGGTTCAGAAGAGAACAATGCTGTCTATAGAAGCATCTCACATTACTATGCTTGGATGCTAAACTAGCTGATGGTGGGGATCTGCTCACAGTCAAACAGCTATCGCCATATCACGTTTAATTCAACTGAAAGGATCAAATGGGGACATTATTAATCTCCCTAAATATATCTCAGAACTATAGAGCTGCGCTTGATATTTCTATTTCATTTGATTTCATTTAAAGCCATTTTGCACACATAGCATTTATAACATTTATCTTCAAGGTGGCTTTGCTTTGTGCCTGATGTAAGAACATTAAGATATAAATAGAGAGAAATTAGCTTTTAGATATTTTACATTTACATTTACATTCCAGACAAAACTGGAGCAAACATAGTGAGCCTGCTTTTAGTACAGTAGACAGATCAATCATATAGTTAGACTGAAGGATAATTCACCCTTGCCCTCACCTGTTTTGTTATTGTGGAAATGTCTACAAAGAACACAATCTATTGATGATGATAAATTCTGGTCGTTCATGTTAATGAGGAGTGTTTCACTTTGGGAGATTGCTGAGCTAATGCTTCAGTGAGAAGGCTTTGTGCGCTGGACACACTCGAGTACATTAGGCTGATTGCCGCTCCTCCGTTTATACTGGACGCTGGCAAAGGCATCAAATGCCGTCCCAAACATGAACGCTGAAAATGTACAACTATGAATTTGATATTTGTGTCTGCCTTTGACAAACCATGCCATAATGTGTATTTTTTTAGTTTTTCTTGTGATTTTATGACATTGTTGTGTCTAAAACATGTTTGAGTTGTTCAGTTGTTGGTGGTGATGGATGACCATGATTTGATTGACACGGCTAGGTTCAATCACTCATTGCTATGCTTTATGGGAACGCCAATGCAATTAATCCTCTCCAAAGTCATAGCGAATCTGTATACGTTGCTACCTTAAAGTGTTATATAATGCAGTAGATCTCATTTGGTTTTATATTGATTTTCTTTGTATATCCGGAGGTATATAGGATCAACAGATTGTTTGTTCAATTTCCCCCTGAAACCTCTTAACATCAGACATATATGTCACTGCGGATAAGTTTGAAATTTGTCACCATCTTATTGTGTGCTGTGGTAACCTTACAGAGCCCACAGGTTTAAAAAGCTTTAGATGGTTATCTGGCCTTGTCAATTGGAAAGACAGACTACAAACAAGGTTTTATCACGGCACCGTACTTTGTTTAAATCTGTGGCCATTTATTGAGTGGCACTAAGACTGATGGATAGGAGGGATCTTTTATGTTCAGACACACCTTTTTATTGCCAGACAATGAAGTCCAAGATTAATGGGGTAGGCAAGCTGCTGCTCATGAGCATTAGACCGCTACTATTGGCATCCAGACCTAAAAGAGAGGCATCACTTATGCAAACATGGCATCTCGTTTTGTGACGATTGTAAGGTCATAAAGTAAGAAAATGTTGTCAGGTAACCTAAAATTGTGCTTTATTTGGTAACATCTAACATCTAAACTGGTTTTATTAAAATAAAATAAAAATTAGGGATGTAGCCTACCGATATTACAGTTCTGGACAATAATTTGTTTCATTGGTTGATAACTAATAAATGGCCATTTTTAAAATGTATACTATACTGTCTAATTACATTTCAAATGAAACACTAAAAACTAAAATGAATTATGTAAAATGCTACATGTTTAATAATTTAAGCATCACAACATTATATATGTGTATGAAAAATGGATATTCATACAGTACACACACACACACTGAATATTTTAATGATATAATAATAATTGTAATGTTGTCAGCTATATAAAAAATGTGCTTTATGTGGTTACTTCTAATTTAGCTGGTGTTTATTCAAGTAAAAAAAAATTGATATAATAAAATTATAGCTTATAGTTTCCGTCGAAAAATGGCAAATATTCCAATTTATGCTATACTGTCTAAATAAGTATCCAATAAAACACAATTTTTGCAGTGTGCATGTCCTGACCATGCTTGACAGGCTTCATTGATTGACAGGTTGAGCTGATCTGGGTCAAGGATATGGACCTGAACATGAAATTGAACTTCATGTTGATTTGTAAAGTTATACTGATGTATATTTATCACCAAGCAATCTGTTTTTGATTTCTTGACATTATGCACACACACTGTGAAGATATAGACAGGCTGCTTTTCAGTGCTGTACTGCAGGTGTTGTCATTTGTGTTGCATACTGCCTAATTGCTTCATGCTACATGCTGATAAAGTGCCATTGATTTCACACATTCAAGCATGCCTTTAATTCATCCTCATCAAGTAAGTGATAGAATGAAGTTGTTTTACTGTCCCTACATGGGAACATTTATGAGGAATCCAGGATGATTTATTTTGACCAATCAGCTCCCTGATTGCATGTAACATGACTTTTACAACTGCAATAAAGTAATCTTCACCTCTTCCAACAATGAAAGTCACAATGCTCAATGCTCTCTGGTACCTCCATTTTCACTTATTGCATTTTCAAGGGCATTTTCAGAGTTTTCTATAATTTTTACTGTTCATCTTTTAAGTGTCAGTACAGATACAAGGTTTTATAGAGTAATCTATCTCAGTTTGTGTCAGAATCAGGGTCGAAATCTTCAACAAAATCTAATGAGTGTGTCATGAAAAGAATAAATCACTTGTAACGAGATGGGTCCTTTACTATAAAAGAATGAAAGTAAATCAGCGCCAGCTTAATGCTAATAGTCATTGTTTAATTTTTTTTTTTTTTTTTCGTGTTTTGTATGTGTTTCCTTGGGGATTCAATTGTTTCTCAGTTCACTCCTGCAGCTCAACAGTTAGAGCTTGATGCTAAGAATCCAGATATAATAATTTGTATTATATTATATTATATTATATTATATTATATTATATTATATTATATTATATTATATTATATTATATTATATTATATTATATTAGAAACACACACACAAAAAAAGTTCCTGAAATGTAACAATTGCATGTTTTGGCCTTTTACAGTGTACATGTCCTAATGACCATATACAGGCTTCATTGATTGGTTTAACCATAGAAAGACATCAATAGAACAGCTTGTAAACCATGTCCTGTTCCAATTACTTCAGAGAAGCCATTCAATGTCCAAAATCGAATCAGGGGATTTCGGTCACTACCTAGTCTATTCTTAATTCGGATATTGATTCAAACATTTAAACTGCAGTCTGCACATAAGTCAGTTTTATAATAATAAAGTTATAATAACTTTTTAATGATATAATTATATTTCGACCTATATTTTCTATATGATAAAACGTCTCAGGTTACGACTGTAACCTATGTTCCCTGAGAACAGGGAACGAGACACTATGTCATCGACACTTTGGGGAACGCCTCAGGCGTGACAGGTGTCTGAAATCAAATATCAACTAACGACAATCATGTTGACCGGCGACAGCCCGTGAATCATCAGCTTGAATGATTAACGCGCGACCTGGATGTATAAAAGGGAGTCTTGAAAACATGACAACATCCTATCGTATGAAAGGGACTGTTGGTAGGCAGGCCCCGAGGCATGGCAGGGAGACGTAGTGTCTCATTCCCTGTTCTCAGGGAACATAGGTTACAGTCGTCCCTTTCGAAGGGAACTCGACACTACGTCATCAACGCTTTGGGGAACGATATACCCACTCCGCCATGCTGAGGGGAGTGCATTCCCAAAGACAGTGGCAACTGTCAGAACCAGCAATTCAGTGAACGCTAGAACCCCCTCAGGTCACACTGGGCTGTCAGTGACAGCACTCCCTACCGGTCATAGCCCAAGCTATAAGATACCACAGAAAACCTCCATAAAAATCTTAGTTTAAGGAAGGTCTACCTGGGCCAGCTCAAGGGCCTAGGACCACTATTTCAATAATAGAAGGGGTCCCTACTAGGTAGTGATGCTCCGATCAGCATTTTTGGGGCCGATCACCGATTACCGATCACCAAAATCATGATCTGCCGATTGCCGATCACTGCCGATCACAGAATGGAAATATGCTAGAGTCAAGAAAATCTTGAAGAACCACCAATATTTATTTAATTGTAGTTAGAAAACAAGATAACATAAGGCTACTGTAGGCCACCTTTTCCAAATAAGGCACAGTATAATTTTTCAAAACAAAGAGGGGTCAGGCAGACTACAATGGATGTAGTTGAGGAACTAACTACATCAGATCCAAAAAATAAAATAATGACAATGACATTTGAGGTTATTAAAACAGTAAGTCCCACCCCTCGACTGCCAAAAATAAAAGTGTTCGAGCGAGCAAAATCAGCAGGCGAGAGGAGATCAAGCGCGAGAGTGTGGGGAATGATCATGCGCGCGCGCGAGGGCAGAGATGTCATGCGCCCGCGCAGGGTTTGAATGAGCTCGCGAGTTCCCGTTTCCTCGCGCGTAGATCTGTTATCCTCTCGCGAATGTCATTTACCGCGCGCGCCAGCATCAGTTGTGCACTCGTTTATAATTGCCATTGAATTGCCGTCATAGGAGAACTCATTTTGCCACTGTTAAGCAAGCTCTGCTCTGCTGTTGTGTTGCCGCGCATGCGGAAAAGTTGCGCGAGTTATTTACGTCACGTGATCGGCTTTTTTGATCGGCGCTTTTGGGGGTTGCCGATCAAGCTATTTTTTGCCAATATCGGCCGATCATGATCGGCAGCCGATCAATCGGAGCATCACTACTACTAGGGAATGTGGCTAGGGAACCCGAGGGAACCCCAGCCAGTCACTATTCAGGGGAAAAGCCCCCTGAAATGTCACCAAGCAGGCCTGATCTGGTGTCAAACATAAGACACACAGTCTGGCCACTTCCTGTCTGTCCGAAGACAGAGCCTTTTGCCTTAGATAAGGCATCCAACCCGAAGGACTGCGAAGCTGGCAGTGAACCACTCGGCCCGGATCTCAGAGACGCCCTATCAGGGATAACCTGATAACCACAGTATGTGGGAGCTATATTCAGGAAGGCCTGGTAAGGCCTATAACCTGATAACCACAGTATGTGGGAGCTCATATTCAGGAAGGCCTGGTGAGGCCTATAACCTGATACTTGGTAACCACAGTATGTGGGAGCTCATATTCAGGAAGGCCTGGTGAGGCCTATAACCTGATAACCACAGTATGTGGGAGCTCATATTCAGGAAGACCTAGTAAGGCCTCTGACCTGATAACCACAGCATGTGGGAGCTCATAATCAGGAAGGCCTGGTGAGGCCTATAACCTGATACTTGGTAACCACAGTATGTGGGAGCTCATATTCAGGAAGGCCTGGTGAGGCCTATAACCCGATAACCACTGTATGTGGAAGCTCATACTCAAGAAGGCCAAGTGAGGCCTATGACCTGATAACCACAGTATGTGGGAGCTTATATTCAGGAAGGCCTGGTGAAGCCTATTACCTGAAAACCACAGTATGTGGAAGCTTGTAACCAGGAAGGCCTGGTGAGGCCTATCACCTGGTGATAAGCCACATTATGTGGGAGCTCACCTTCAGGAAGGCATGGTGAGGCCTCTGACCTGATAACCACTGAATGTGGGAGCTCATATTCAGGAAGGCCTAGTGAGGCCTATGACCTGATAACCACAGTATGTGGGAGCTCATATTCAGGAAGGCCTGGTGAGGCCTATAACCTGATAACCACAGTATGCGGGAGCTCGCATCCAGGAAGGCCTGGTGAGGCCCCTGGTGATAAACCACATTTTGTGGGAGTTTACCTTCAGGAAGGCCTGGTAAGGCCTCTGACCTGATAACCACAGTATGTGGGAGCTCATATTCAGGAAGGCCTGGTGAGGCCTATAACCTGATAACCACAGTATGTGGAAGCTCATAATCAGGAAGGCCTGGTGAGGCCTCTGACCTGATAAGCCACAATATGTGGGAGCTCATATTCAGGAAGGCCTAGTGAGGCCTAGAACCTGATAACCATAGTATGTGGGAGCTCATATTCAGGAAGGCCTAGTGAGGCCTATGACCTGATAACCATAGTATGTGGGAGCTCATATTCAGGAAGGCCAAGTAAGGCCTCTGACCCGATAACCACAGTATGTGGGAGCTCATAATCAGGAAGGCCTGGTGAGGCCTATAACTTGATACTTGGTAACCACAGTATGTGGGAGCTCATATTCAGGAAGGCCTGGTGAGGCCTATAACCTGCTAACCACAGTATGTGGGAGCTCATATTCAGGAAGGCCTAGTAAGGCCTCTGGCCTGATAACCACAGTATGTGGGAGCTCATAATCAGGAAGGCCTGGTGAGGCCTATAACCCGATAACCACTGTATGTGGGAGCTCATACTCAGGAAGGCCTAGTGAGGCCTCTGACCTGATAAGCCACAGTATGTGGGAGCTCATATTCAGGAAGGCCTGGTGAGGCCTACTACCTGTAACCACTTATGGCTCTTTTTTAATACTCCTTGACAGCCAACTCCTGGGAGCTCACCTCAGGGAGGCCCAAGCGCTGTCCAGTTGCAAGATGGGGACTATCTGGTCAAGGAGGCCTGCTAAGGCCTACTACCTGACCATGCAGCCTCTGAAAAAAAGTTAGTTTTTAGATTTTACTTTCTTACCTATAACATGCCCCAACTCTATACAGGAGACACGTCTGTAGGAGAAACAGAAATATGTTATTTTGCGCACAAAAAACATTTTACAAAAAGACCAGACAGTACACCTGTGGCGTGCGGAGTGAAGACACGTCAGGAAACCTTTCTCAAAGAGCACTTGGGGTTCACCACTTACATGCCTGAAAGAGGCGCTCCTACTAACCAAGCCGAGGAGGGCCATCAGACATGGTTCTCATCATGGGCCCAGCCCCAGGCCTGATGTAGGAGACGCCTGGGGGAAGTTAGGAGAAGGCTCCGGGGAGGTTATCCCTAGCGCAGCTGAGTGCGCTTTTCCTGAATAACCTCCCTCAGATCCTGCTTCCTGCGGGAGTTGCGTCTCTTCTGTGTCCTGCTCCGGACAGGAGGGGGCGCACGAGAGGCGACACTGGCTCTCTGGGCCTGTCTATGGTCCTCAGACCAAGACGGGCCAGGCCTTCCCGCCTGCTTGGGCGCAGACCCGGATCTCAGTGGTATACAGCTTCTAAAAGCAGCTGAGTGCGCCCTCGCCTCCTTGAACTTTTCAACCACCGCCTCAACGGAAGGGCCAAAAAGTTCAGCGGGTGAAACTGGCGAATCGAGGAGAAAGGTCTTTTCTTTCTCTCCGATGTCAGCCAGGTTGAGCCACAGATCGGCAGCAGATTGTTTGGTGGCCCGGAGAGCAAGGTCCGTGGTCCCATAACGTCCACCAGCTCCGCATACACAGGGCAGGATGGTTGAGATGGTTCGGTCTCCACCTGACTGACAGCATCATCAACCAAATCTTGCCCGTCCGGAAGAGCACCAGCTGCAGACGTATTAATTATTCCTGGTGGAGGCACGGTGTACTTATTAATAGTTAATATAGTTATTAGAAAAAACTCTGGCGAATTCACTATTCAACTGCTCGGAACCCAAGCTCTTGTTAAGTTAAAATTGACCCGTAGCATCAAAAAAGGGTTACATGTCTACATATGAAAAGATAAGCTTTCAATAAAACATGGCTGTATACAGTAGAAAAGCAAAACAAATTTGAAATCGGTAAAGGGAATGAGACACTGTGAGAATGACGCTGTGGGAACGCTCTGCGTGATTGACGTCATGACAAGGAAACCCTCGTCAGCGGACGAACTGTCTGAGAGGTTAACCTCCCTCTCAAGACGATCGGCCAGCTCTATCTGGGGGTCCTATGATGAAAGTCGCCGCTAAGCCTCAGCACCCCAAGCAGAAAACGCACAGATCGTGTGTGTCACCCAGCGTCAAATATCTTGGGTATGGGTCTGCACACTTGCGAAAACTCTCCTTCATCTCTGCGCGTTTCATAATGTTTCCTCTCCAAAGTGATATTCTCTTAAACAGACAAACAGTCCCTGAAGACGAAAAAGGATGTTGTCACGAGCAGATCCTGTCTCGAGCAGATCCTGTCTGATCTGCTCGTGCCCTACACCCCCTTTCGTTCGCTCCGGTCAGCTGACCAGGCACTGCTGGTTGTCCCCAAGACCAAACGAAAATTAAGAGGTGACCGAGCGTTTGCTGTGGCAGCTCCGAGACTCTGGAATGAGCTGCCTTTGCACATCAGACTGACTGAGTCTCTTCCTGTTTTTAAATCCCGTCTTAAAACTCATTTATTTTCTTTGGCTTTTAACTCAGTTTGATTGTTGACTTTCAGTTTTGTATTACTGTTGCATTTATTTTTATTTTTATTTATTGTTTTATTTTTATTGTTATTGTGTCTTTGTTGTATGTTATTGTTTATTTACAGTGCCCTCCACAATTATTGAACCCCCTGGTAAATATGATCAAAATTGGCTGTAAAAAATAAATCTGCATCGATTATCCTTGTGATCTTTCATTCAAAAAATGTGCAAAATTCTAACCTTTCATTGAAGTAAAAGAATTGAAAGTGGGGGGAAATCACATTATGAAATAAATGTTTTTCTCCAAAACATGTTGGCCACAATTATTGAAACCCCTAGAATTTTTTACGAGTAAAATATCTCTGAAGTATATTCCCATTAATATTTACCTTTTTTAGTACACCAGGGTGACTAGGAACATGAAACTGTCCAGCTATGACTTCGTGTTTCACAGGAGTTTAAATATGAGGAAACACAAAGGCCAAATCCCCTTAATCATCCATCACAATGAGTAAAACCACAGAATACAGTTCTGATGCGTAGCAAAAGATTGTTGAGCATCACAAACTAGAAAGTGGCTGTAAGACAATAGCTAAAGAATTGAAAATCCCCATTTTGACCATCAGGGCAATAATTAAGAAGTTATAACCAACTAAAGATGTTATGAATCTGCCAGGAAAAGGACGTGTGTCTATACTGTCTTAATGCACGGCGAGTATGAAAGTTTGAGTGGCCAAAGACTCTCCAAGGATCACAGATGGAGAATTGCAGAGATTAGTTGAGTCTTAGGGTCAGAAAGCCTAAAAAAAAAATTATCAAACAACCCCTACATCCCCACATGTTGTTTGGGAGGGTTTAAAAAAAAAACCTCCTCGCTCATCCAAAAACAAATTCCAGCAAATTTAATTGTCAGACACGACTGGATCTTCAAACAACACAGGGTTCTGTGGTCAGATGAGACTAAAACAGAGCTTTTTGGCAGCAAACACACTAGATGGGTTTGGTGAACACAAGGATAAAAAGTACCCCATGTGTACAATTTAATATACCATTGGATCTTTAATGTTGTGGGCATATTTTTCTGCTGGAGGTCCTGGACTTCTTGTTCAGATACATGGCATTGTGGATTCTATCAAATATCAACAGATAAAAAATCAAAACCTGACGCCTTCTGCTAGAAATCTTATAATGGGCCGTGGTTGGATCTTCCATCAGGACAACGATCCAAAACAAACATCAAAATCAAAACAAAAATTTGTTGTGGAGCACAAAATGAAGCTTCTGCCATGACCGTCTCAGTCCCCTGACCTGATGAGTGGGCTGAACTGAAGAGAAGAAGCACCAACATGGATCTGGGAATCTGAAGGATCTGGAGAGATTCTGAGTGGAGGAATGGTCTCTGATCTCTTGTCAGTTATTCTCCAAACTCATCAGGCATTATAGGAGAAGACTCAGAGCTGTTATCTTGGCAAAAGGAGATTGCAAAAAGTATTTAATAAAAGGGTTTCAATAATTGTGGCCAACGTGTTTTGGAGAAAAACATTTATTTCATAATGTGATTTTCCCCCCACTTTCAATTCTTTTACTTCAATGAAAGGTTAGAATTTTGCACATTTTTTGAATGAAAGATCACAAGGATAATCGATGCAGATTTATTTTTTACAGCCCATTTTGATCATATTTACCAGGGGGTTCAATAATTGTGGAGGGCACTGTATAGACTGTGTTCAGCACTTTGGTCAACAGTGTTGTTTTTAAGGTGCTTTATAAATAAAGGTGGATTGGATTGGATTGGATGTTTTCAAGACTCCCTCCTATACATTCAGGTTGCGCGTTAATCATTCAAGCTGATGATTCACGGGCTGTCGCCGATCAACATGATTGCCGTGAGTTGATATTTGTTTCAGACACCTGTCACGCCTGAGGCGTTCCCCAAAGCGTCGATGACGTAGTGTCGAGTTTCCTTCAAAAGGGAACTATATTTCTTGCACCTTTCTAGAGTTAATTTTTCTTTCTAACTATCAAGCTATTAACATTGAATGGCTTCTCTGAGGTAAATGTAACAGGACATTGTTTACAAGCTGTTTTATTGATGTCCTTCTGTGGTCAAAACACTGACTGAACAATTACATTGTAAGTGGTAAGTTGTACTGCATGGTACATAGTAAGTTGTACTGCATATAATACTAGGCTACTGTTGTTTTGTTGTAATTGATGCTATACTTCTTGAAAGGTAAATTAAGTTATTACTTTTAATGATTTTTTTTCAAGGGGTTTAAAGATATTATTTAAAAGTTAATAAAGACACAGTGTTAAAGCAGTTGGCTTTAATAAGCTTTCCACTAAAAACAATGAGTTCTCTGTCTGCTTAATCGGGCTCTACCTAAGGAAAACTCTCTACCATAATGTGAGAAATGGCTCTATTAGGATGTGATTAAGTCCAGATATAGGTGATTGGGCTGGGTGACAGAGTGAAGAATTGTCCCAGTGTTAAAGGGACACAGGGGGTGCGAGGAATCATGTTGTCAGGATTTGAGGTGATTTGATTGCTGACAGGCTCAGTGGGTGATGACAGAGATGGACAGGAGGAGTCAACAGGAGACATTGTCTTCTCATCGGAATCGGATTGATGGAATGCTGGAAATTTGTCCTCTAGGACACTTTTTTTTTTTTTTTTTTTTCTTTATCTGTGATTCAATGTTAATCAGGGGCGGACTTTACCATTAGGCAAAGGTCGGCAATTGCCTTGGGCCCCGAGCTACCTAGGGGCCCCCAAAATGCCCCATTAACTTATGCTTAATTTTTTTTTTTTTTACTTATTTTTTTTACTTTTCGCAAATTATATATTTCTAAAACTCCATTTGCAAAAATGGCATCAAATCATTAGTCGCAGAAAGGAGGGGGCCCCCCACCTCACTACATTGGACTATTCCATTATCTTACGCATCTGCGAAAGTGACAAGCCTGTATTGCGACAAAAAACTGACAGAGAAAAAGAAGTGATTGACAGAGTGTAAGGAGTAGTAGAGTAAAAACGAAGCGAAGCTACCCAAGCGGTGCTGAAAAAAGGAGGACAAATTGCAGAATAAGGTAACAAACTTGTTTTGTGATGCCCGCTGACAATGACAACAACGCTAACGATACAGGAACTACACAAACAGAGCAAGATGAGTCTAAACGTGAAAATGAAAAGTTTCGAAGTTACCCAAGAGTCTCAAATAAAAGAAAAAAAAAAAGACTCAGATACTGTAAGTATTTAGGAAAGCTGCTAACGATGACAAACTTTTTTATGGCTAGGAACAACAAACGTCCAACGCACAGAAAAATCGTGAAGCAAAACAGAGCAGTTTAAATTACTTATGATATGAAAAATCTCAGCTCTCGGTTTCTGTCAATTCTATTACGAAATTCAAACAATAAATACCCTTTGGAGCTTGTAATGTGACGTGACGCTGCAACACATTCTCACACCCAAGGCGTCACTTTTTTTCACTTTCAACCATGCTTCAATATCTGACGCTCAAAGCACCCTTTAGCGTCCATATGTGACGCTTCGGTTATGGGTAGGTTTAGGCGTCATATAACTGACGCTTTCGGAAGCGTCAATATTCGACGCACAAAGCACCCCCTAGCGTCAATATGAGACGCTTCGGTTGGGTAGGTTTAGGTCTGTGGTAGGGTTCTGCGTCTCATATGGACGCTAAAGGGTGCTTTGAGCGTCAGATATTGAAGCATGGTTGAAAGTGACAAAAAGTGACGCCTTGGGTATGAGAACGGGACCGATCCCTAGAGGCACGTGAACTGATCATCTTCGGTAATAACTTACCAAAATGTAGTATATTCCTTATTCATAATATCGACCAATCAGTGTTTTTCAACCGTGGAAAGAGGTAAAACAGCTGGAGAACAATCGTCACATAACGTTACCTCAGGAAAGCCATTTAATTACCATAATATAGGCTGTAGCATGTTAGTTGACTAGAAAAATAAGATATAAAGAGTATTTAGCTAAATATGTGTAGCCTACTATATTACTTATTTAGTATATTGTTTACTAAAACGCATTATGTTCATAGTTTTTTTTTTCTTGAGAAAAATTAACGTCTATCTTGTGTACCTAATATGTATCTAAATGAGCCAGTATTGAATCAAATCACAAGAATTGAATCGAAATTTGTCAAGCAAAAATAAAATAAAAACAGAGCTTACCAGAAATTGTACCATGTAAACATTGTGACGTTTCTGTTTAGGTGTGAATAAGAATAAGTGTATGCAAGGTTTAAAGGGGAAGCTTTATTTCTCCTCTCCAACCTTTACCTGCCATTCAGTCTGTAAAAAAAAGATTTTTAAAGGTGCAGTGTGTGATTTTTAGACGTCACAATATGTCGATCTTCATAGAAGGGGGTTCCCGCGGTTATGTAGGCCTAGATATAAATGACTCATTCTAAGGTAATAAGAACATAACGGTTCATTAAGTAAGGTTTTTATGCACTGAAAACATAGTTATATATTGCATTTATGTCAATAGATCCTCAGAAATATGACACATTGCACCTTTAAAGATCGGATCGGACCAATTTGCTAAATCCGCCACTGATGTTAATTACCTAGAAAATACTTAATTCTGCATCTTTGTTAAACTCTTAAAAATTAAGTTAACAAAAGGTTGTTGTTTTTTGTAGTGATGCATTTGAAAAGCCATTTTTTGGTTTCCCGAAGAACCTTTCTGTGAACAGAATCATTTTAAAAGAATAATTATTTTTCTTAGTTTGAAAAATACACACACAAAAAAAATGGTTCTTCAGCGGTTCTTCAGGGGTTCTTTGCGGTGGTTAAGGTGCTATATAGCACCACTACCATTTAAAGAACCTGTTAAGCCCAGTTTGGTTCTTCAGCGGTTCTTTAGCGGTTCTTTGGGGTGGTTAAGGTGCTATATGGGACCTCTTATGGTTCTACATAGCACCATTTGACAAAGGTAGGTGCTATATGGCACTTAAAGTGGTTCCCCTATGATTACAAGCCAATGAACCACTTTTAGTGCTATTTAGCACCATTTTTGTTTAGAGTGTATTTCAATAATTTGAAGAACCTTTTTTTTTTGTTGAAAAGATGCTTTTGTGCAATAGAAAGATTCCATGGATTAAAGGTTCTTGAAACCATTTATGCCAATGAAGACCCTTTATTTTTATTTTAAATATATAGTATATTTAATATCATGTTTTTATATTACAAGATTTTATTTTATATTTTTTTATATGTAGCCTATTGGATGTAAATCTTCAGTTCAGGCACACATTCTCTTTGTAAGCAATTAGACTTTGCTTAGTACTCCGAGATTCTTCTCAAATTAAATCTTAACCTCTGGACATGAATTCATTTGAATAATGAAATTAAAATGCCTTATACTAGGCCTTTTAGGTCTGCTAAGCTTTTGAAGTCGAGCTATCATTATAAAAATTATTAAGTACAATGCAACTCCATATGGCATACAAAAACAGGTCTCTTGAGAACTTGACGATTTATCTTTTTTTTTTTTATGTGTTTGAATGTTGAGAGAATAATAATGCCAGAAATGACATTCTGGTTCCACATGGTAAAACTTTATCACTGATTGTGTAGAGATCAAAGCATCTTGGATTAGTTGTCTGTGTATCGGGTAATGTGAGAGTATTACATGAGCCTGTTTGGTCATTTTGGCTTTTGCAGGTTCTAAAGTGCCATGATCAAGGAGAAAGATGAAAGGGGACATAAGCCTGTGCTCAAGGCAGTATTCTTTGGATATCTACACTGTGTAACTCTGCCTTCATCACCCCCGGCACCTAATTACCTTGTCAGAGCAATGGATTTTCCATCAAGTGTGCCTCTTCCAATGCCACACCTTTTCACACTCTCTAGCCTAATCACACTTTAAAGCAACTATAGGGACGCAGGTGGTTTTAAGAAGTCTGGTTTTGATGCGTGCTTCTGATTTGAATAAAATAAACACATTGTCCATTGTCCTTCGGGATAAAGTTGGATATGCCAATCCATTTCTATTTGGCATTGCAGACAACAACAAAAAAGAAAAAAGAAAAAAAATACATATTCCAGTACTTAACTTCAACTTTATTAATAACAAACTAATATTTCATTCAAGACAAAACTCTTACAGGCACAGTCCAGCACGGCTTACAGAACATTGTAGTTAATTTGTCTATATTTGCTCCAAAACAAAAACAGTTCCAACACAGAATCAACTGTGTTTCCGAGCAACACACATAGTGGTGTTTCGTTCCTGAATGAATCTGAGTTGAAGTGTAACTTCACCGATCTTCAACCCGCTTTGTATTGTTATAATGTCGGTAATATATGTAAATTAACAATGTTTAACTGGACAGAAAAATGTACGTTTATTTGTCAGCAAATTAGTTTTTTGGCCGTTCCAGGGCTTTTGTGAAAATGGCAGTTTCTTTCAGTTTTTCCCTTCTGTTTGGCCAAAAACACTTTCATGGTCAACCAATTTAAAATGGTTTAAACACAAACACAAAGGTTTTTCAGATTGTCCATCTCAGCATTATCTCCATATTTGCCATTCTTTGCAGCATTTTGCCACTATCTACAACGCACTGAATCCTTCCCTGGAAACCGAAAGTAACTCACTCCCGCTAAACGTTTACTCTTTGAATTCTTGCGCCCCGGGAACAATACAAGTTGACAGTCGACTAAAAGTTTGACAGTCGACTAAAAGTTTGCTAAGAAGTATTTGCTAGTAAAGCAAGGCGATATTTGACTCTGGTAAGCATATCCATAGCAGACTGGTGGGAGTGGCCTTGGACAGCAACATGTCCAGTGCATTATGGGTGTTGAAGTTTTTCTACCTTTTGGCAAAAGGCCAAGGTTGACAACAGCCTTTTTTGTATGTTCCCTTTCAAGGGAACTTGCGCTGTCTTGAGAATGGTGCTGTGGGAACGATCTGCATGATTGCATCGTAAAGCACATGTGAAATCAGTCCAATGGTGGGATGGGACGTCATGACATCATGACCAGAAAACTATAAAGCCCAAACAAAGCAACGCTAATATCTCCGTCTTCAGTAAGCATATATATATATATATATATATATATATATATATATATATATATATATATATATATATATATATATATACACAATGGCGAGCAAGCAGGAATTTAAGTTGTGTGTGTTCCTCCCTGCCCACGCTACGTTATGTGGGTAAACACTTATGTGTTTGTTTGGGAGCGGAGCACACACAGTCAGCAGCTCTTGCGAGAGCTGACTGAGAGCATTGTGATTTGCTTCCATTATTGACCCGTTCTGGTCCCGCTACTTCCGAGGCACAGCAGCGATTCAGGTCGTGGGGATTGCAAATGGATCTAGCAGAGGGGTTAGAGATGGGCCTGGCCTTTTCTCTGTCCTCACCTGCTGGATCCAGTGCCTTGTCTCAAGGTTTTGAAGTTTCCTGGTTAGGGTTAAAGTTAGGGTTTCCTTGTCATGACGTCAATCACGCAGAGCGTTCCCACAGCGTCATTCTCGCAGTGTCTCATTCCCTTTACCGATTTCAAATTTGTTTTGCTTTTCTACTGTATACAGCCATGTTTTATTGAAAGCTTATCTTTTCATAAGTAGACATGTAACCAGTGTTGCCAGATTAGAAATGTCGAAGTATCGTACCAAAACCTCAAAATTATCGTTTTTTTAGAAAAATTATCGTACACGAACCAAACGCATAAAATATAGCTATTTTCCAACAATTTTATTTTCCAAATAATTTTACAGCCAATTTAAACAAGCTGTGTAATACGCTCACACTAACTGGAGGAAGTCTGGCTACTTAACTTTTTTTTTTGCCAAAGTGCAAAAGATATGCCGACAGTCCACATTTTGAAGTAGCAAATTGTAATTGAACATAATTAAAATTGCAGTGTATTGTAAAAAAATTGTAGTGCAAAACTGTAGTGTAGTGTTGACGTGCGGGCGACACCGTGTGTGTGTGTGTGTGTGTGTACGTGCTTGCAGGCAGGCGAGCCTGCAAAATGATTCGGGGTCAGAGAGAGAGGCGGTAGGATGTGTGTTTGGACGAACGACTGAAAACTCTGAAATTATCGTACATTATGGGATTTTTTTCATTATTGATCGTACATCGTACAGATGTCAAAATTATCGTACAAATACGATAATTATCGTACATCTGGCAACACTGCATGTAACCCTTTTTTGATGCTACGGGTCAATTTTAACTTAACAAGAGCTTGGGTTCCGAGCAGTTGAATAGTGAATTCGCCAGAGTTTTTTCTAATAACTATATTAACTATTAATAAGTACACAGTGCCTCCACCAGGAATAATTAAGCAAAATAGTTTAGCCTTCTCACACACTCTTCACACACAATGGGTCTCATTCATGAAACACGAGCAGAACGAATTTTTGTGTAAATCGTGTGTAAAGTGGTTCTGGCGTAAATTTTCGGATTCATTAAAATGTTCGTATTTTCCAAATGTTAGTTGAAAGAAATCTACACCTGCTCCCAGCCACGCGTAAATAGTGCGTTTAAAGCAGCACTCAGTAGCTTCGGGACTTCTTCGCTGTATTCTCGCTTTTTAGAGCTCCCCCCCACAGCTTCGGAATAGATATTTGACAACACTGACTACGTTTACATGCAGCCAATATCCGGGTTATGGTCGGGTTAGGGTCACTATTTGGGTTTCTGAAACATTCGGAATAACGCGTTTACATGCGTGAGCAGAGAGAGTTACTCCTGTATACATGGAATTTACAATATCCCGATGTATCCGCTGCACTGTTTATACTCACGATCATTATGACGTAACAGTCGACAGTTGACGTCACAGTCGGCCACCCGAGTTGACGTCACAGTCGACCACAAGAGTTGACGTCACAGTCGACCACACGAGTTGACGTCACAGTCGGCCACACGAGTTGACGTCACAGTCGACCACACGAGTTTGTGAGGGATGGAAGACCTAGGCTGTTTCGTTGTATTAAAAGTGAACATGCAATACAAACAAAGACTGACTTAGCTTTTTAATTCATGATTGTTCATACAAAAACTAGCGCTGTTTATTGTTTATTTTTAGCATTTGCAGCTGGTGCATAAACGGGAGCAAGTGAAGCTGGCATACATTTTGTTATTAAGCATAACAGACCACTTTTTTTTTTTTTTTTTTTTTTTTACAGATACAGTATTACAATAAAATCACATTTCTGAAACAGAATATAACAGAGAGAAATGCACATTTCATATGGATTAGGCTACATAATAAGAGAGTAGCCTATTTATTTTGGTTTGAATATTTTCGTTTAAAAATAGACATTTCAAGCTTTCTGTAATATATAGCCTATATTTCTCAAATCTGTGAGGCACAAGCTGAGTTTCGGCGCCCTCCAGTTCACGTGCAATGCAAGTGATTGTGTCGGCGCCTTATTACATTGTCTGCTATATATTTTCTTATTATTATTATTAAATCCTAAAAACCCTGAGCTGCTGAGGCAGCATCTGCAAAATGCACCAGTGCTTATGTCTTCCGCAAACCTCAGGATCCCTAAGCAGCAGAGGGAGAAGAATATCCAAAAGGGAGTGTCTGTGCCTGCCAAGATCCCACAGAGAACACTTGCTCCACCGTGTTCCCCACAGCAACCACCCAGTTGCTACCAAATTGACTATTCATGTAGCATATTTGCTAAATGTTGATGTGTCATTTCAAATATTTAATTGTAATTGTACATGCTTTATATGAATGCATGTACAAATTAATAAAAGGTTTTCAAGCGGTGAGTACCTCATCCAATAAAAAAATTGTCTTAGTTTCAATTCATTTTACCAATATTTGTTTTATTTTGCTGGTAATATTTTTTTCCGTTCAAAACATTGTTAAATATAAATATTTTTCATTAAGAGCTCAACTAAGAAATATTAGTTTTTCGACGAATGTACAATCAAGGTTACAGCGCACGGGCATTAAACACAAATCTCGACCAGTCACCAGACCGCTCTTCAAGTCTACGTTCCGTGGATCACTTTCCTGCACCGGAGAGAATCATCGGTTGCATCGCGGATAAACTTAAGTGAAACAAACAACCATTTAAATGTGCTGCTGTATGAAGTAGCCTGTACATTTTATGCCAGACATGTTGCTCTGCTGACTTTCTCTGGTAGATAAGTATAGGCCTATGTATTGTGTAGTTTGTATTAATGCCATGGTTCAACAAATAATGCATTTGAGTGAATTTAAAATGTGTTTTAACTGTTTCCAAATACAAATAGAGTTCTGAATAACAGGGTTGTGATTATAAAGTGAACGAGCTATACCTGTGGGTGATAAAAGAATTGCGTTAATGGAATATGGGAGACATTACTCCTGTTCCAACACTAGCCAACTCTCCCCTATAGTCAAATCTATCCATAAAGTCAGAGCCCTCAGGTTCGTAGCCCAATAGTAATAAAGAAAATTAGGTATAGGGCGAGCCCACCATGTATTATAGGTGCTGTTTAGAAATCCTATGGGCTTTATAATCCCAAACAAAAGGAACCAGTATAGAGAGGATTTGGGCAGAAACACAGGAATGTTCTGCACCATGTACAGAAATTGTGGGAGAAATATCTTAATTGCATTTACCCTGCCCAGAAGAGAAATATGAAGCGTTCTCCAGAAATTAAACATTGATTTAAGTTTAAACAACAGGGGTAGAAAATTAAACTTAACTAAATTGGAACACTTTTTTGTCACCTCAATTCCTAGGTATGTGAATTGTTCTGAAGCAATCATAAAAGGCAAGCGATGAAGCCAAGAAGTATCTTTGACAGTGATTGGCATCAACACACTCTTGTCCCAATTAATTTTATATCCTGCAAATGTACCACAGGAATTTATCAAATTAAGGATATTTGGAATGCTGCTATTGGGCTCAGACATAAATAAAAGTATATCATGTGCATATAACGATAATTTATTATCAGTATTTCTGGTTTTATAGCCCTTTAATACCAGCATGGGCTCTAATGGCCTCAGCTAAAGGCTCAATCGCTAATGCAAACAAATGTGGTGACAGCGAGCAACTCTGTCTTGTACCTCTATGTAAATCAAAACGAGTGGAAATTGTTGAATTGATGAGAATTCTTGCACACGGACTAGAGTATAACAATTTAATCCATGAAATGAAATGTTCTCCAACATTAAACTTCTTCAATACCGCAAACAGGTAAGGCCACTCAATTTGATCGAATGCCTTCTCCGCATCCAATAAACAGTCTTTGAATGAAAGTAGAAAGAATTATTCACATCATGGATGTGAAAGGCGGTGCACAGCATCAAATTAAAACTGTGACTGAATCTCCAGCCTTCAATGAATGGGCACATGATGTGTCACAAGCTGGGGTCAAAACTTCCATCTTTTTTTGAAGATGATTGCTGACAAGATATAAAGCTTCTTTATGTCCTGCAGCTATTTTGGTATTTGAGACCATTATCTAACAGCTTACGTCCATCTGCCTGGTTTTGTTACAAGGCCGTATTGATAGGAAAGTGAGATATGCTGAAAAATGTTCCTGTGTATATTGAACAAAGGATTAGAGAGACACACTGCTGTGGGATACACAGCTAACCATGACTAAAACCAATTTCATTAACATTCCAATGCATCATTTATAGTATCTATTTTACACAAACATCAATACAAAGTCATCACCCACACACCTCAGGTTAGAGACTCTCCAGTCGGCTTTATTGCTACTCGGATGAAATGTGCATATGCAATGCAGACCTCCCAGGCACATATAATTCACAAATTGAGAAATTAAATTGATGAATGACCAGAACGCAACTTCTAGAGAATGACCAATACTGACACTAAAAAAAGCATTTGTAATAATGGAGTTCATGCTAGATGCACTAAAACTGATGCAAGCTATAATGCCATGCATTCCATGTGGTTTAATTATTCAATGCAAAAATGTATTCAAGTTGATAAAAAAGTAATTATTTAACAGAAATGGAGAGCGAATATAAATAATAGAATAAAAAAGGGTCTGTGCTGGTGACAGAATATAACCAAATGAGAGCAAAGCCGTGCCTTGAGCAAAGTAAATGGAGAAATGCACGTTTTGTATTAGTTAGCACGCTTGCGCAATGTTGACTGAATGAAAATAAGAAAAGAAAAGCAGATTCAATTTAATTATAAATAAGATAACCTTGCG
This sequence comes from Leuciscus leuciscus, assembly GCF_965113295.1. Classification (NCBI taxonomy): domain Eukaryota; kingdom Metazoa; phylum Chordata; class Actinopteri; order Cypriniformes; family Leuciscidae; genus Leuciscus; species Leuciscus leuciscus. The sequence goes on along the minus strand of NC_138743.1, from coordinate 25,875,837 downwards.
CCTGCAACTGTCCTTCATATTAGTTTCATATCTCATATTTGCAGCCGTGGCTTACTCTGCTGTTTCAATTGTGAACTTGCAATCAATCATAACTTTGCAATTATTTTATTCAACACTGTTTAGAATTAGTTTCTTTCAGTATACTGAAATTAGCATCTACATACAGTACAATCAGATTGGTTTATGAGAAGGATGCATACATTTCTTTACTTTGGATTGAGAATACATGATATGAGCAAAACTGATTGTTTTTGAATATTTTACAAACATCTATTTTGGAATATCCACACTTTAAATTTTGTCACAGTAAATTCCAACATATAAATGTGTTCTGTGTTCTGATCTTAAATCAGCCTAATCTGGTTTAATATGGTTTAAGCAGTCTATGATGACCAGGGTGATCGGTTAAAACCAGCAAACCATCTTATGGTTTAATCTGTTTTTTACTCACATTTACATTCACTTAACATGCCTTAATTTTGACTGCATGATTAATTATCATTTAATCTAATCTCCATCAGGTTTTCGAATATACTTTGAGGATCCTCAGTAGCATTTATTAACCTTGACACTTATCTGTGCTCTGTACACCCATAGTCCTTTTAGTGCAATGCAGGGTCAATAAACTGTAAGGCAAGGCAAGGCAAGGCAAGTTTATTTATATAGCACATTTCATACACAATGGCAATTCAAAGTGCTTTACATAGAAGAAATTAAAATAATGAAAAGAAATAAGAATAATTAAAACAGTTTAGAAAAATAAAATAAAATACAGTACTTTTAAAAAATAAAAAAAGAATATTATTATAGATCTTTCCTTCAAAGGATTCCCTTAAGACTTAAATCTTTCAACCTTCTTTTAACCTTCAATATTCTTACGACTTCCATCTATCAACTTTCCTTTAACTTTCTTTTCTCCCTCATTTACTCACACGTTCTTTTCACTTTCTTTAGCACTTTAGCACTGCGTTCACATTCTTTCTCAGACGAAAACTTTAATATCGTCATTTAAATACTGTTCTACTTTCAAACCCACATTAATACACGTCACTTTCACATTATCACCTTCTGAGTGGGCATTTACAGTTTCGGGCTAAATGCCCTGCTGACATAGGAGAAATTAAAATAATTAAAAGAAATAAGAATAATTAAAACAGTTTAGAAAAATAGAGTAAAATACAGTACAGTACAAACAGTCGGACGAACAGCGGCACAGTGCTCATTCAGTAAATGCACAGCTAAACAGAAGTGTTTTGAGTCTGGATTTGAATGTGACCACTGTAGGAGCACATCTGATCTCTTCTGGAAGCTGGTTCCAGCTGTGGCTGGCATAATAGCTAAAAGCCGACTTGCCATGCTTAGAGTGAACCCTTGGTATTTCTAGCTGATATGATCCTAATGATCTGAGTGATCTGTTGGGTTTATATCTGCAATGTATTGAGGTCCTAGGCCATTGAATGATTTATATACCAGTAATAATACTTTGAAATCAATCCTAAATCTAACTGGGAGCCAGTGTAAAGACCTGAGGACTGGTGTGATATGTTCATATTTTCTGGTTCTGCTCAGAATCCTGGCGGCAGCGTTCTGTATGAGCTGCAACTGTCTTATGGTCTTTTTGGGAAGGCCAGTGAGGAGTCCATTACAATAATCCACCCTGCTGGTGATGAAAGCATGCACAAGTTTCTCTAAGTCTTGTCTGGAAACAAAGCATCTAATTCTTGCAATATTTTTCAGATGATAGTATGCTGATTTAGCATACTATCTGTAAGATCCGCTTTGAAGAGATTTATTAAGGGCTTTCTAAAGGTGGTCATGTTATCATCGGAAATAAGAAAGAACTTCATAAATGGCCCACCATGCAAGGTCACCAATCTATCGCAATAGAGAACTGTGGTGAATGCAATGAAGTGGGTTAGAAGCGAGCTTCTTTCATGGCATATTTTTTTTAAGTGCAGTTTCTCCTTAGTTTTGAACTATATTCAATGGTGGAGCAAAAATAGTTAAAGTGCAATATTCTGTCGATCATGTAAGTTATTTAAAATTAACTTCTTGTTTATTGAACTGTTGTATAACACCACACTCACGTTCGTTCTGCTGGTCTGAATATGTTTTGTGTGATATTAAGATTTAACTTGGCCTTGGCTTGACTGTTTGGTTTCCATCCAAGTTTTATTTACTTAAGTTAATGAAACATTCATTCCTTAAGAGATCCAAATATAAAGTGTGACTGAAGACACGCATGCCGCAGAATTTTAACTGGCACCTAAGTCTATATTATTGACATTAAAAAGCTTGTCTTGGATTGATATTTAGAAAATGACCACCACAGACTCTCTATACTCAGCTCAAGCTATTTATTGCAAATGGCTGTCACTAAGACTTTTGGTGGAATTGGCTGGCAGCGGAGGAAGGAATCATCCGCTAAAAGAGTAAAGGTGAGATTGAGTGGTTGTAAATCATCTCATAAATCTTTTTTAAGGTAAAAGAAAATAAGATGAGCTCCAAGGCTGTTTATCAGGCCAAGGTCACATGACACAGCTTTGAGGTGCTGTTCCCAATTTATGGCTACTCAGTGTCAGTATCACTGCAATGTCTTTAACTGGTCTTGTGTATAAAAGTAAACAGGAACGGTCAGCAATACAGGCGTTTTAAAACTCTCCTCTGTCGGTCGCCTCGCATAATTAATTGTCTTTTCTGGCGGGGCACATGATTAGAAGCACTCCAATGGAAGCAGTTTCTTGTCAGCTGCCTTGACTTGAGGCCGCTCGTGTCCCCTGTTTTGACAGGGTCCTGACATCGAAACTGCTGTGATTACAATTAGATGTAATTGAGATTTTTAAGTAGATGCAGGGTGTATTGATTAACATGTGTTTCATCTCAAGGCACATCACAGCAGACCGCGAGACAGATGGTGGCGTGGATTGAACCCACACTGTGCAGTGAAGGATGTTTGAAACATTTCCCTGCTGAGGACACTTTGGCAAAGGTGAAATGTGAGCTGTCAGATACGCAGATGACAGGAGGAAATGTAGGTGCATTCAGAGAAAGTAATCTTTACATTTTTGTTCTTTTCCTCTCTGCTACTTTACATACTTTTTCAGATAAACAAATTTGTAAGATATTTATTTTCATTTGTGTCTAGAATTTCATTTTGCGAAGTATTTCATGGTGCATTTCTTAGTGATTATTGTCATGGCACATAAAAGGAATATATATATATAAGCTTTTTTCTTTTTTCGTGATCAGCTATCTTCACACCAATCACACAGTTATAAATCAATTTCAAGTTCTATAAAAGGCTTTGGATGTGGTGGAGTTTGTTAACTCAAGGCATTTAAACATTCTCGGCACGACACTCACAAGTACCGTAGTGGCCAAAATTGATGTCCAGCCTAAGACAGCTGTATCTTCGCTGTTTATTAAAATATAATAAAAAATGTGTTAAATATTTTGTAAGCATATTTCATAGTTGTGCTTGGAGTCAATTGTTTTATTTGCAATAAAAAGGCAATGAAAAATGACAAATTGTGGCCACATAATTTTTGGCCAGGCTGTCATACAAAGAAATTGTGAACACATGCAAAAACAAGACACAAACAAACAAAATATAAATAATAATCAGTATGTATAATACTGTAATAAAGTAGTCAATAGTCAATGTAGGCCTATGATTTTTCCTGTCAGCTATTTGTTTTTCTATGCATTTTTGTTTGTTTGTTTTTTTGCTAAAGCTGTAATTTGCCATTTTTGGCAAACTATTTTATCAGATAAATACCTTAACCAAGTTTAGTGTTTCGTTTTTCTTTCAGATTTAAAATATTAAAAAATTTAAAATATTTTCCTAATATTTTGATTGTTTAATCAAACTTGTAAGTCAAACAAATATCCCCTCCGTACATCACTTTTGACCACTACTATTTTATTAGATGGTGAGTTAGAATGAAGTAAGCAGATCATATGAATTCATACAAATTAGCCACCAGTTCGCTGAAACATAGTTACATATTGCCATGAGATTGTGTTGCAATATGACGTCTTGTCTTTAACTGGGACATACACTGTTTATGTTATGCAAAAAGCATTTTAATATATTTTTTTAAAATACAAAAAAAATAAAAAAGTGAATTAACCATTTGAACATGCACAAAACCACTAATGTGAATTGAGGGTGATAAAATTAGACTATTTTTGGCTTTCTTTCCTGTAACCCCTTACAAAAATGTTTCCTGGTTACCACAGATATTAAAAAAATCCAGAAAGATTCTCAATGCGTCTGACATGGTTTGAATTGAAGGGTTTTATGGTAGGCTTAATAACAATAAATTGCAGTAGTTTGCCAAAAACTATGTGGTTACTATAGTAAAACAGAGCCTATAGAAATAAAACCTCTATATTGGCCTTCTAAATCAAATCTGCATTATCCATTAGGTAATGTGTGGCTAGCTCTAGCAGAAACACTGATGACCTTTTTATCAAGTGAAAGTCATTTGTGACAGTGTGCAATTAGCACAACGATGAACTTGATTAGTGTTTCTGCTAGACAATCAATGATAAGAAGAAAGACGACATCTGTTCTGGGACAGGTTTTATATTGCATACACGCCCACTCTTTGGCGTCCAGAGTAATGTATGACCCAGATCATTTTCCAGGCCAGTAATGTCATCATTGTAAAGCAGTTAAACTTTTCCTCTGACCATCTGCTGGAGTTTGTGTTCCCTTTCGAGAACGTTCACTTCGTATTGCATAGCTATTGCATTCGCACTCCTTTTCTCGAGGATATTGAAACCATTATTTTAAACACAGTGCAAATTAAAAATTTCGCCGCTGCGACACTCTAGAAGCTAAAAGAGAAATTTCTAACACGGCGTTGATTCAAATGCCGCGCTCCGCCTGTACTTCATGCGCCCTATGCCTGTGATTCTCCCACGCTGAAACTGCACTCAACAAGGGAGGCTGCCTGTACTGCGAAAGGCATGCCTATATCCATCCTGCGCTCGTGGCTAGCTCTCCTTTCGGACGGCTCCCCCGCCCCAGTCTCCGCGTGCCTCACTCTCTCCTCGTGAGACCCCCTCACCGGTGCGGTTTTCACAGACAGATCTTTGCCCCTCATCTCAAGCGGCAGGACTTGTCTCATTCAGCGCATCGGAGGAAAAGGGCTCTGACAGGCCACTTAGAGCGTTTCAGAGGGTTCTGGGCCTTATGGCCTCTGCATCATCAGTACTCCAACTAGGCCTACTGCACATGCATCCCCTACAGCGCTGGTTAAAACGCAGAGTGCCGGCTGATGTGTGGCGCTCCGGCCGCTTACGTATCAAGGTGGACCACGGCTGTATCAAAGCCCTGGCCCCTTGGAAGTGCACCGACTGGTACCAGTCTGGTGTAAACATGGGGTTGGTCTTGAGAAGGAAAGTGGTTTCAACAGATGCCTCCAACCTGGGTTGGGGGGCACTGTGCGAGAGCAGGCCAATATTCGGCCTCTGCTCAAGCCAGGAGAAACGCCTACATATCAACTGCCTCGAAATGAGAGCGGTTATTTTAGCCCTGAAAACCTTCCAACCTGCACTCGCTGAGGGCACCAGACATTCTGAACCAGACCACGGATATGTCATCCAGAGACAATGTTCCCCCAGGGGAATGGTCTCTCCACCCTCAGACGGTTCACATGATCTGGAACACCTTCGGCAGGGTGGAGGTTGACCTCTTCGCCTCAGAAGACAATGCTCACTGCCCAATATTCTTTTTGAAAAAGAGGGACGCGCTGGCCCACAACTGGCCCAGCGCCCTCTTTATGCGTTCCCTCCAGTCTCAATGCTCCCACAGGTCATCGAGCACATCAGGGAGAGCAAATGCTCCGTCCTGCTCATAGCCCCCCTCTGAAGATCCAAAGCTTGGTTCCCAGATCTGGCAAAGCTGCTGAAGGCAGCTTCCTCGCCCATACCGCTGAGGAAGGACCTTCTCTCGCAGGCGAACGGGATAATTTGGCACCCCTGCACAGATCTGTGGGCCCTACATGTATGGCCCCTCAATGGGTACACAGGGACCTTTCAGAAGGAGTCAAAATCACCATGATTGAAGCTAGAGCACCGTCTACCAGACGCCTCTTTGCCATCAAATGATCTGTATTCACAAGCCAGTGGGCAGCACTAAACGCAATTCCATACATATGTGGAGTACCTCTAGAACTTTCCTTTCTCCAGGAGCTGCTGAATGCGGGCAGGACCCCCTCCATGCTCAAAGTATATGTGGCGGCCTGGCGACTCCAGAGTTGTGCTCAGACCAAGACACGGCTATATTCCCAAGGTGCTCTCAACTCCGTTCAGAGTCCAGGTGATAGCACTATCAGCTCTTCCCCCATCAGCAGACGATAACGACTTGAATCTGCTCTGCCCAGTAAGGGCTCTCAGAATCTATATGGAGCGCTCCGCCACATTCAGTCGGAACAGCTCTTTGTATGTTTTGGTGGCTGCACTAAAGGTCTGCCTGTCACAAAACAGAGACTATCTAGATAGTAGATGCTATCTATCTAGCCTACACCTCCATGGGCCTTCATTGTCCCATAGGCGTTAGAGCTCATTCTATAAGAGGCATGGCCTCCTCATGGGCTTGGTCCAGTGGTGTACCAATCAAAGACATCTGTGCGGCAGCAGGCTGGTCCTCACGGTCTACATTTATGAGATTTTATGAGCTCTGCAGACACGGGTACTTTCTATCTAGAGGCTCTGGGGGGTGATTTGACTTTCAAACTTTACTTTTGACCACGGGCCGTTTTAGCCCCAGGTAATGGTTCAGGGCGAAGTCGCAAGCCAATGGCACTGTGTTTTAAAATGGGTTCCCACTGCATATAGCTATGCAATACGAAGTGAACGTTCTCGAAAGGGAACGTACTCGGTTACTAACGTAACCTCGGTTCCCTGAGAGTAGGGAACTAGTATTGTGTAGCCTGCCGTGCTATAACGCTCGGCTCAGGTGCTGTCGCTTCAGTCGCTTCAACCTGATTCTATGGCGAAATGGTCCGCTTATATAGACATAAGCCACGCCCATTCTGGCGGGCTCTGACACGCCCTGGGCGCGAAGCAACCCAACTGGTTTGCGCGTCTCAGCCACCTCGCTATAGGTTCATGCAGTTGCCGCAGCACAGCCAATGAGCAAGCTAGACGCTCTGCTCTGTGCTCGCTGTGCAGCTGCACTGCGTTCTAAAATAATGGCTTCAATATACTCGAGAAAAGGAGTTTTCCCACTGCGTATAGCTATGCAATACTTGTTCCCTACTCTCAGGGAACCGAGGTTACGTCAGTAACAGAGTACTTGTTCTTGTTTTTCTGTTTAAAGCGGTCTTTTCATTCGTTTTGACTTTACTAATAGACAAGGACCAGGCCTGAGGGATTTTGGCTACAATGACTGGATTGCTTTATTGTTCCATCCATATTCTCAACTGGCTTTTCACTGGATTCACACCAGATCTAATTGAAATTATAGAGAGCTAAGCAGCTGTAACCTTGCCAAAGGCAAAATAATTATTAACCTAAGAAGCTGTTTCTTTAGATCGGTCTAATACAATCCGAGGATGAATGAGGTTTTTTTATTTTCATGCACTTAAAAGTTAAATAGAAGGAAGATTTCAAGCATTTGTTTTTCTCCATAAAGAAATTTTTTTGGGGGGGGGGGTCAGTGGCAATCATTTTTGCCCATCTATTAAGTTTTAAAAATATGTTAAATATGAAATTATGTACCACGTGTACTATGTACTGACTTTAATACAGCTCTTTTATGAACATATTTTTCACAGTATTTATTTTCAAATTCATGTGGAGCAACCAACACGCAGAAACCATAAAACAGGAAATAACATCATATATGACTCCTGGAGATCCAATTACCATGACTCCACAAAAACTTAATATTTTATAATAATTAATAATCCGTACATGTATATAGCGCTTTACATATAGGAGGGGGTAAAAAAAATGCATGACATTTTTGAATATGCAATACACTACCATTTAAAAGTGTGTGGTTTCTTTAGAAAATGCTAATGACATGTTGTTGTAATATAGCATAACAGTAATTGATCTCCAAAGGGCTTTTCAACCATTCTTTTATATTGCTTCATAGTCTAAACTCATCAAAATGAAGAGGAGAAGAGGCATGGAAATGTGCAGTTTTGTATTTGCTAGCGTGAATAGTGAACGTGTCTGATTTCATCCCTTGACATTGTGTTTACACTTGAGAACAAATATGTAGCTCACAATGAACTGCGTAAGTGATACTGTTGATTTATTTGCGATATGAATAAAATGATTGTGACAAGAGCGTAATATCCAGTCCATAGGGATTTGCTCTTTTCTCTATCAATATTGGAGCATGACATGAAAAATGCCAACATTTATTTCCATAATGACAAAGATTTGATGCTGGCAAAGTGAAGCAAAGCACATCTATCATGGAAGTTCTGCATTGTTACAAACAATCTTATCAGCAGCTGCCATCCACATAGCAAAAAATAATGTGCGAAATATGATTAGATGGAGCTGCCAGTGACTACCTGACACTGATAATAATAGAGAACCTTTGAATATGATTTACATGTTATTGAATAATACCATCAAGCTCATCGTTTTCTCTTCTTTCCCATGGAAATGTAGCTATCATAAGCACATACTGTATTAAGGTATCATTTACTAATTTGTTTAACTTTATGTACTGAGTTTCAGACATCTTTAAGTCATGATGTTTGCTTTGACATATTTGAAGACATTAGCCCCTAAATTTGTAATGTGTGAGCAGGGATGGGGAGAGGTATTGAGAATCCAAATGCAAGCAAAGTTTATTTTAAAAAATAAAAAATAAAAAAATAAAATAAAAAGAAGGATAACCTAGTCCTGGAACAGGAATATAATCCAAACAGAGAAACCAGGAGTGCAACAAAACAGGAACAACGACCAAAAAACACCACCAAAACACAGGGTTATAAATACACTGTAAATACAAGGGCTAACCAGGCACAGGTGAAGGATATTTGTAACTATGGTAACAAATGAGGGTAACTACTAGGGAGACAAACCATATATATCATAAAGGCTAGATGTCTTAAGGCGGAGTCACTTCTGGCATCACCGGCGTCCATCTTGCTACAGGGAAGCTGTGAATTAAGGTAAGTGATCAGCACGCACACAAATCCTCTTATCTCGCTGAAATCTTGACGGATTTACAAACGGTTTGGTTTCTTACAAACTTTATTAACGTGGCTATAATTCTTTCATATGGAAGTCCATTGTTATAATTATTCATATGTATGCAGTGTCATAACTACCTCTCTGACGTTTATAACAAACCAAACCGTTTGAAAATCGGTAGAAAATTGAGCAAGTTATGGTTATTTAAAAGTACATGCACCATGTTACGAGTGAGCGAGAACCCTGTGGTAAGATGGCCGCCATGTGTGGACGTCGAGCTCCATTGGCCAGCAGCGCGCACAAGACATCTAGCCTTTATTATATGATATCTATGAGACAAACAATGAAACAACAGAAACAGGAACTAAACAGGAAGTAAAAACACAGGAACAATGGGAACAAATCATTTCAAAATAAATGTCCTTAAACACAAGAGAGTAATTGTGACACCACTTCCTCTTATGGTAGATGGATGGATGGAAATTGTATGAGATATAACATCTGAAATATAATATGTAATGACTTAAACACTGAATCGACCAGTAACTATTGGCAGTTATTCATTGATTATGAGAGTTATCACTGGATTCACTTCTGTAAAGAAACATAGGAACAAAGTGTTCATAAATTGAACACAACAAAAACATCTGCTGAGTGGGTTTGGAATGACCCTTCAACGTGGCTTCCATGATTGTTCTCTCTTCTGTCCCCTTAGTTGTCATTATTTGTGCCATTTGAAACACTGTAAATTGAAAACGCCTGCTCTGCTCATTCCATGCCATATGGTTAATGTGTTCAAGACAAATCATGCTTCTGTAAAGCCAGGCAAAATGTAAAATGTTTGGCTCACCAAGCAATCACATCTCTTATTCTAAAATTTATTCATATTTTCATAGGTCAAAGAAATTGCACCTTAAAATTTTCCCATTACAGATCTCTTTCATTATGAGATTGCCTCTGGCACATTCACTGAAATAAGCCATTATGCACAGAAAGCAGGGAGTCCGTTTTTCATCAGAACTTCCATTGATTCTCCACCACCCTAATTTTAAAGGTTCATTGTGTTAATTAGTCTGTAAACCCAGCAAAGAATGAGTGCTAAATTATTTTACACAAGTTGATGGCTCCATGTAACTTTTATTATCTAATAAATTAAATGTGTTTTGGACAGTGCAAAGCTTAGTCAACACCTAGATGGCTTGTCTTGATGTGTCTGAATCCATTTCTAATTAAGAGGACTTCTAATGCTGATTGGAAAGGAACCTATAGTATGACACATATACATTGATTGATTGTTTTTTTTTCCATCTTATTTGATATGCAATTTACAGGCTAATAGTTCACTGGCATGAATTGTGCTTATTAACACAATTCTTTTAAAAGTACTTTTTAAAATCTAAAATAGAATTTGACCATGAGCATGAACAGACTTGACCAAATCACTCACCAACAGCAGGGTTACATAAATCCAATACAAGACAAAGTAACATGGCAAACAAACATGGGCTTAAATACAGGACTATATGGATCACCTGACAAAAACAACCAATGAGAACATGACACACGAAACAGGGAAAGCACAATATATGCAAGGGGGTAATCCAGCACAAAAGTGTACCCTCCCTGGGGGCCGCCATTGGTTAGCAAGCCATCACCTGCTGTTAGCAATCCATTGACTCCCATTCATTTTGGCGTCACTTTGACAGCGAATAACTTTACATCTGAGGCGTTTAAAGACTATTTATCCATTGTTTATTTCTAAAGAAACACGACAATGTAAAAAAGGTTCCATTACCTTGTATCTTACGTTATGGCCCCGTAGAAGCAGTTTTTGTAAAAATAGGCTAACGATTGCGTCATAACCACGCGACTCTCTGTCGCACAGTAGAGAAAGAGCTCCTACTCACGCTCTCCGCCTCTGCAAGATTCGGAAGGGAATGATTCAGATTTCTCTTGGCACAGCTACTAGAAGACTTACAACTGTCAGACAGGTTGCTCACGTCACATCTACGTCAAGCTCAGTTTGAGGCTGCGCAGTACACTCAGCCATCAGGAAATCAATGGGAGTCACTGTGTCCATTTCTTATACTGTATATGAATATGAATATATGAGGACAAGGAGGTCACATGACAAGAAACCAGGAAACATAACTATGACTAAACTTCAAAATAATAGACATGAACACAAACAAGACCCAAAACCAACCTTGACAAGTCATGTCTGAATTTTCCTTTACTTTCTATTAAATGCAAGTGCTTGACTCTGATGAGCGATTTATGGAATTTAACTCTGAAATGTCATCTGAAAAAAAGTTTTCTCTGTCATTAGTTGGAAATTAGAGGCCAGAAAGCTAATATTGAACTCTTTCTGTTTGGTTGGTTTTTGGGTCTTGTTTGTGCATGCACATCATTGTATTTAGAGCATAATGCATTGCAAGGTCAAGCTGCTGTATATTAAAGAGTAGTAGCAACCTTATAACTCCAGCAGGAATCTGAGATCCCCCATACAGATCTTGTTAGCTGTCCCTCGCTCTAGATTAAAGACTAAATGTGACTGTGCTTATGAGGTAGTTGCTTCCATTTGGATCTAAGATCGGTGGACTCTGTTGACATTTTTAAAAAGCAGCTAAAACTCACTTGTTTAAACTGCTTTTTTCTAAATTATGACCTTTTTTATTGATTTTTATTTATTTATGTCTGTTATTCTTATTTGTGATTTCTCTTTTGTATTTTGGATGAACAGAATGACACTTGCTCAAAGGTGCTGCAATTTTTACCTGAAGGAGCTATTTCAACCTGATCTAACCTTAGTGTTTTTGCTAAATAATGCATGGTTGATTCTGAGATTTTAAATGTTTTTAAGTTGAAAAGGATCAATTAATGTAGGTGCTGCCACACAAAGAATCTTTAGAGTAATTTTTTTTTTCTACAAATAGAAATTCAATTAATTTTCTTGTTTTTTTAATTTGTGGATTTTGAAGAATCTGAATTCGTTCTGAAGCCACAATAAATGGACTGAGAATCTGTTTCATATTGATCTTAATCAAATTTGAAACAAACTAACTAACAACAAAAACGTGTACATTCTACTACACAAACAACATCCAGCAAAATGTTCATATTTCTGCCCTGGCTAGAATGCTGAGGTTTAATTTGAGTCATCATTGCCTGAGCTGAGGAAAACAGGAATAAATAAACATATTCAAGGTGACAACCAGTTGTCATCTCACTGAGTGCAGGGAGCGTGCATGGAATGAATTGTTGAGGGGAACAAATGAGATTGGTGGTGGAGAAAAGGCAGAGCCTGTGATTGGATGACAGATAAGGATGGTTCAGTGGTTTCCTGTCTGGCTTTTGGACTATGATGGATGGTAAAACCAGGTGTCACCTGGGATTGCCTTTTCCTTACCTCCACTCACACCCTTCTGCAAATTTGCTCTGTCTCGCTCTCTTAATCTCACACAAACAACCCCCCCAAACCCCCACCCCCTCACCTCACTATCCGTCTCTTCTTTCTCACAATCTCTTTTCCAACTTGTTTGTACTGCAATACAAGGAAAAGCAAAAAAAAAAAAAAGTAATATCACACCAAATAAGAGAAAAGATATGGAGTCTGTCCAACAATTCCCTGATATGAATGTGTTTCAATTCAAAGCATGAATCCTATTCTCCTGTGCTACAAAAACAAGTTGTTAGAAATACGGTGATGCTGACATTCACATGTGGCCATGTTAACATATGACAAAAATAATATGCACAAATTTTATTAGTTCATCGCTCTGTTTATATGTATAAGAAATGATGGGCATAGATGTATTTTTTTTTCTTTACCAGTTATTCTAGGAACTATCATATTTTCTTGAAAATCACACACGAGTCTACTGTATCACTTGCAGGAACTTAAACTTTGTTAACATCTTGAGCAAGCAAGCGCTATCAAAACAAAACATTCTCCCCCTAGTTGTCACATTCACCGTCTGTCATCGTCCTGTCTGCACTACAGTTCCCAGAATCCTCCTTGTTTCCACACCTGAACTCACTCCCTTCATTACCCGCCTGTTCGTCATCATCATCTGCATCACCTGTCTTGTGTTGATCTGTCTGTGTATTTAAGTTCCTTCTGTTCACTCATCACTTGTCGGTCAATGTTGAATGTTAGGTTTTCTTTGTTCTGAGCACACGCTCCCTTTTGTTTGTATTTGTTTAATATTGAGAATTAAAACCTTGGAATTCATAATCTTCGTGTTCGTCTCCTACTTCATCCACCCAAGAAGCCTGACAGATTGACCGACCACAATATGAGCTGGGAGCTCGCTGGACAGATCGCGGCTTTGGCTCGGGATAGCCGCGATCTGTTCCAATTCACCTGGGGGTTTGTCCCTCTTGCTGCCTCCTGCGCGCTGGATGACGAAATAATCAAGGCGTGTTACCGACTTGGGGCGAAGGAAGTCGACCCGAGGGAGCTTCCAGATCTCTCCGGTCAGGACTGGAGAGAGGCACTCTCCTGTTGTCTGGAGAGCTTCCTCTCGTGGCACGCCATGTCGCCGTCTGCACTTCACGCCAGTCCAGCCGAGCCTGCACTTCACGCCAGATCTGCCGAGACCAAGGCAGTAAGCGTCGTGCCCACCGCGCCTGTGACTGACAGCGATCTTCCTCCTCTCATCGGCCCGCCAGAGCCCGTCGCCTGCCCGCCAGAGCCAGAGCCCGTCGCCTGCCCGCCAGAGCCAGAGCCCGTCGCCTGCCCGCCAGAGCCAGAGCCCGTCGCCTGCCCGCCAGAGCCAGAGCCAGAGCCCGAGCCCGTCGCCTGCCCGCCAGAGCCCGTCGCCTGCCCGCTAGAGCCAGAGCCCGTTGCCTGCCTGCTAGAGCCAGAGCCTGTTGCCTACCCGCTAGTGTCTGTGAACGTCGAGACAGAGCCTTCATCTCCGCTGGTCCCGTCCAGCATAGTGCCTTCTTCTCCGCTGGTCCCGTCCAGCTCAGAGCCCTCAGAGCCCTCTTCGCCGCTGGTTCCGCCCAGCTCAGAGCCCTCTTCGCCGCTGGTTCCGCCCAGCTCAGTGCCCTCTTCGCCGCTGGTCCTGCCCAGCTCAGAGCCTTCTTCGCCGCTGGTCCTGCCCAGCTCAGAGCCTTCTTCGCCGCTGGTCCTGTCCAGCTCAGAGCCCTCGCCGCTGGATCTGCCCAGCACAGAGCCCTCGCCGCTGGATCTGCCCAGCACAAAGCCCTCGCCGCTGGATCTGCCCAGCACCGAGCCCTCGTCGCTGGATCTGCCCAGCACCGAGCCCTCGTCGCTGGATCTGCCCAGCACCGAGCCCTCGTCGCTGGATCTGCCCAGCACCGAGCCCTCGTCGCTGGATCTGCCCAGCACCGAGCCCTCGTCGCTGGATCTGCCCAGCACCGAGCCCTCGTCGCTGGATCTGCCCAGCACCGAGCCCTCGTCGCTGGATCTGCCCAGCACCGAGCCCTCGTCGCTGGATCTGCCCAGCAGCAAGTATTTTTTGGGGGGGGGCCATAGGGCTCCGTCCTGGCCACTCGAGGGGCCATGGCCACCTGAGGGGTCCTCACCACCATGGCCACCTGAAGGGTCTTCTCCGCCGTGGCCACCTGAAGGGTCCTCACCACCATGGCCACCTGAAGGGTCTTCTCCGCCGTGGCCACCTGAAGGGTCTTCTCCACCATGGCCACCTGAAGGGTCTTCTCCGCCGTGGCCACCTGAAGGGTCTTCTCCGCCTTGGCCACCCGAAGGGTCCGGACCGCCATGGCCACCCGAAGGGTCCTCACTGCCGTGGTCGCCTGAGGGGACATCACCGCCCTGGCCACCCGAAGGGTCCTCACTGCCGTGGTCGCCTGAGGGGACATCACCGCCCTGGCCACCCGAAGGGTCCTCACCGCCGTGGCCGCCCGAGGGGTCGTCTCCGTCCTGGCCACGCCCACAGCCTGCTCCACCGTGACCACACCCACAGTCTGCTCCGCCCTGGAGGCTTCCTGCCTTGTCTCCCTTGCCTTGTCTTCCCCGTCAGCCTCCAGGGCGCCCACCCTCCCACCCCTTTGGTCTTTCTACGACGCGCCTACCGGGAGGGGGGAGTAATGTCACATTCACCGTCTGTCATCGTCCTGTCTGCACTACAGTTCCCAGAATCCTCCTTGTTTCCACACCTGAACTCACTCCCTTCATTACCCGCCTGTTCGTCATCATCATCTGCATCACCTGTCTTGTGTTGATCTGTCTGTGTATTTAAGTTCCTTCTGTTCACTCATCACTTGTCGGTCAATGTTGAATGTTAGGTTTTCTTTGTTCTGAGCACACGCTCCCTTTTGTTTGTATTTGTTTAATATTGAGAATTAAAACCTTGGAATTCATAATCTTCGTGTTCGTCTCCTACTTCATCCACCCAAGAAGCCTGACACTAGTCCGGTAGTCTGACGTCGTCATACTCAGATTCCCGACCTAAAAATGTTGTGGGCGGGGCTAAGTTCGGCTGGCATCCAGGCTACTAGTCTGGTACTCCTCTTGTCATGACGCAATCCTCCAAACATTACCATATTATTGCAAACATCACACAGAACAGTACATCAGACCGCTTTTAGCTCTCTTATAGAGTTTAGGAATAATAGTATCTACTTTTTTTGAAGCTAAGTATCAATAAATGATCTTTTTAGACTGGGATCTCATCTTCTTTAGTGCTGCCTAACGGCGTGTGCGACTTCACGATGATATTGGTCTCGGTCTAGCACGGCGTGTAGAGTTTGTGCTGTTGTTAATTGTAGCCATGTTTTGATGTTACTGAGCCATGTCGTTTTTGGCCGTCCTGGTCGTTTTTTCTCTTCGATTTTTCCTTGCAGGATTTGCTTTAATAGCTGGTATTTGTGGTCGTTTCGGGCAATGTGGCCTAAGTAGTGACACTTCCTGCTAATGATGGTCTTCAGCAGTTGCCTGTCAGTGCCCATGTCTTGCAAAACTTGTGTGTTGGTGGTTTTGGCTGTCCATGGGAATTTCAGCATTCTTCGATACAGCCACATTTCGAAAGCTTCAAGCCTTTTTGTTGCTGTTGTTGTCAGTGTCCACGTTTCTACTCCGTACACTAAAATTGACCAGATGTAGCATTTCAGTGTGCACAGTTTCAGTGATGTACTCAAGTTGCGGTCTGCAAGGAGTGTTTTCCATTTAATAAATGCTTGCCTTGCTTGTTTAATTCTGCTCTTAATTTCGACTTCATGGTTCAACTGATCGTCAATGATTACACCAAGGTATTTAAATTGGTGTACTTGTTCAAATTTTTCGCTGCCCAGCTTGATTGTTGTTTCGCTTGTAGTTCGGCTGACCTTCATAACCTTTGTTTTCTTTTTGTTAATTCGTAAGCCCCATATTTGACTCTCTGTGGCAACTTCGTCCAAGATTTGTTGTAGGTCTTGTTCCGAATCGGCCAGCAGTGTATGGAGCTTATAATATGACAAAATGATTTGAATTTGAATTGTGTAAATTTGAATTATTTGCAAGTGTAATCTAACAAAATTGAATTTTAGGTGGTAGTTTAAATAGTTCTGAATTTGATTTTTTTTTAAACGAATATTGAACGTTTGAAATTTAACAAATTGAAATGTTTTTATGGCTGAATTTTATAGACATGTATTTTCAAACAGCTAGTTTTTTTGTTCTGAATTCGTATAGTGCAAATATTCAGTTTAAAAAAATACAGATTCAAGTTTTCAAGATGAAGAAATTCGGAACTTCAAATTCAGTTTTCTAAAATTCAAGTTCAAAAATTCAAGTTCAAAAATTCAGATCTTACAGAAAGTAGGTCACAGGTCATCCACAGGGAAGAGTAAAGGATCTCAGATAAGTCGAACAGAGCATTTTGGCTGCACTGCAGTAGTTTTCTGCTGCAAACGCGGTGGTGGTTCAAGAGAATCCGTGTATCTTTCATTCAGTCGTTTTTTATTTAATATTAAGAGTAGAAAAATGAGAAAACAGCTTGAGTATTAGATTTCTTCTAATATTCTAGTAATAATAGTCCGCTGCAGCAGTTGCACGGAGCTTACAAAACATTGCAACTAGGCTACATTTAATTTTCTCATCAAACAACTAGACTAACGAATGGCTCGGCACAACAGAAGAGCTTAGACAGGGCTTTCTCTCTGTGTAGACCAGCAGTTGGTCTGAATTTGCTATAACCTATAGCCTATTTTCTCGACTGTATAGGCTAAGTCACGTTTTATCATGAAACACGCTGTGATTTATTCCAAAGTGACTCAGGCATATATAATGCATTTAACGTTAAATAATCTAAATGTTGATTTTCAAAAGTAGGCGCACCAAGAAGGCTATTCTCTGTATTTTGGTTCATTTTTGGTGAGCGCCAGAAACATCTAAAGAGACCGAGACGCGCTAAAGCAGCGCATCATGTTGTTTTATTTATTTTTCAATGGCATGATATTTTGTAGTCATGTTGAATGTACACAAATAAAAATATACATTTTACTGTTTCGGATGATGTCATATTATCTGTATGACTAAATAACAGAGTATTAAGTTATTTCCCAGCAGTAGAACAAATCCAAGTGATGGCGCTCGCGCATCGCGCTCTCACACAACATAGTAGGATATCAGTTCTGGCGTTGCTTCATATCATTCTGGCGTTGCTCTAATTACTAACTATTAATTCTTTCCCCGCCATTGAGGGAAATTTTCCATAATTTATGAGAAAACGTTTCCCCGCCATTGACGTAATTTTCCGGCTTTCCATGTTTTCACTGTTATACAGTAGGGGGTGCTATGACACATCTTCTGAAAGAGTATTGCATTTCCTGATCAAAACACAGGCGAGGAAGAAGCAGAAATAATCCGAAATCGCATAGTTCCTTACTAAATAGTAGGCGAAAAACAGTGTGTGACAAAAGAAGTATGTCCGAATTCACAGTACTAAAGTACCTGGATGACATCTGGCGAGATTCTTAAGTGTGCATATCATGGACACTTTACTATCCCATGAGGCCACAGGAGAGGATTTGTGAATGACAGTGAAGCAATGTAACTGACACTGGTAGGTCACATGATAATGACAACATGCTGAATGTAGTATGTCCAGATTACATTCAAACTACACATAACACATTCATACTATATAGAACGTACTTTTTTAGCGGCCGTGAAGAATACCTTATTCAGAATTAGTACCTACTCAAGAGAGTATGCGATTTCGGACATAGCCCATAGCATATGTAAGCAGATACGTAAAATAACGTGATCATCAACATTAAGGGCCCTATTTTAACGATCCAAGCGCAGTCTAAAGCGCAAGGCGCAAGTTGACTTAGGGCGTGTCCAAATCCACTTTTTTCTAGTTTAACGACCGGAAAAATGGTTGGCGCGCCCAGCGCATGGTCTAAAAGGGTTGTCCCTATTCTTAATGAGTAATGGGTGTGTTTTGGGCATAACGTGAAATAAACCAACCAGATTCTCATCTCCCATTCCCTTTAAAAGCCAGTTGCAAGCGGAAAAACTGACCTCTTCTCCAGAGCGCAAACGAATCTGCTCGTTGCGCAAGGTTAAAGTGCACCACCTACGGGACAAGACGGATTCCACCATATCTTTATGTAAACAATATTAATCTTTTAGATTTTAATCCTTTTATTTTTAATATTTGGCATGTTTGTGTGCTGCTGCGCGTCCCTGTGTGTTTATAGGCATTGTGGACCTGCCTATAGGCGCATATTAATAACGCACTCTTTAAATAACAAAAAAAAGATTATGACGCAGTCTATTTCAGTTGCCTCAAAATAGCAATGCGCCATCAATGCGCCTGAACACACCTCGTTTTCAGACCAGCACGCCCATGGGCGCACAAATGGGCGCAAATGCATTTGCTATTTAAACAACGTGGCGCAAGACGTGAAAATGATAACTGCGTCAGGCTGAAACTAGCAAAAAACACTTGCGTTGCGCTTGGCGCTGCATTGCGCCGAGTGTATGATCCCATATGAAAAAAACCTGCATGGTTCATATACAGCCACCATACATCTTCCTTACTTAAATCGGCCAGAATTACCTTCTGTGTTTCATGTAAGGCCAATACATGTCCTATACAAAATCAGACCGATTATGGCCCATTTCATACTAAATAGCACACATACAACTTGTAGGGGATTTTTGCGTTTTATACAGTATGAATACTGTTAAAAGACTTGTATGAGTTTTACATGACAAAAGTATGCAAATGTATATGGTATTAGTAGAAATATATAAAACTCATATAAAAATCATTTAAAGTTCTTATATTGAATCATATGCTAGTCAAATTAAAGTCATATAGAATTTATACACATTTTGTGTCATTTGTTTTATGTGTTTCATACAGATTTCATGTTTTGATGACCAACATCCGATTCACTTATATGCAGTTGGCAATTTTAAACAAATATTTAAAAACAAATATTTATGAGTAATATTAACTGTGTTTATATGCCAGTAATATTAACTTTTTTATTTCCTCTAAACCTTTGTAAAAATATTCCATACAACCACCGGTATAACTACATGACATTGGCCTTTATTGTCGATGAGTAGCCTACAGCAATACAGCATATTTTACACTGTTTTTAACACGTATACAAAATTGCCTAGATTTAAACTAATGTAACAAACATTATCGAAGTAAAAATGTAACATTTAGGCCTAAACATTCAAGTGTAATCAACCGGTCTGTTATCCATTATCCACCGGATCAGCGCTGGTTCCCGTGCCGGAGATGGACTCGCCTCTGCGGGGGAACCTCTAACTTTACACTGCCGTCCTGCGTCACTCACAGCCGAAATATGCTGCGACGCGACTGACTCAATCACCTGCCAATAAACAAACAGTGCACAGTTCTGAGGACATTTTATCATCCAAATTAGTTATATTCATTGTCTTTAGGAATATATATGCTTTTTATGCAAGGCGTTACAATCACGCGAAAAGGCAGGCGCGAGTCGACACTCGTTTAACTCGTTTAAGGTGAATAACATTGCGTCTCTGTATGTTCTTTCGCATTAAATAAAATGATTTAAAGCACATTAATGATTATACAGATACAATAAAACATACACACACCTGAATTTCACAGAGGAGAAGAGGAGAGGACTCGGAGAACTGTTCTGGGGTGCGTTTCCCGAAAGCATCGTTAGCCAACTATGGTCGCAAGTTCCGTCGTTATTAGCATAGTTCAACGAGTCAGTGTTTCCCGAAACCATCGTTCTAACGAACATTCGCAAACAGCATCGCAGAGTTAACTGAATATGTGACATAACGTGTTTGTTTTGTGTCTTTTCAACATGTACATACCAGAATCTCGAGAGCAAAGTGCAACACTCTTGAGTGATGTCTTCCCCCAGCACCAGTGTGCATCATTTAACTGGAAGTGGTTACCATGGGTGTAAACTTAACTCCGCATTGCAACATGCTATTTAAAGCCTAGTTGTGTGTGTTTTTTCCCACTGTCAGCAATGACAGCTACAGCTGGCCTGATCATTGGCCATTCGGTCTGGCCCCTGAATGGCAATGACAGCACAATTGTGTGTTTGAAACGAAAGATCTCGACCTGTGGTTAGAAGCATAGTTTCTAGATTGCATGACATGTGGACTTAATAAATCAAAATCAAAATAAGCAAGCTGACATTCAGTACAACATGTGTGTTTTATTTAGAATACATACAAATATAATTTACATCTTTTAGTTTGTCAAGAGATTTAAAGCACCGTTTTTGAAGAGTGCGCATGTGCGGACGTGTTCTACTATGCAAGAACGAGCCTATGACTGAATCTGGAAATAAAGCAAAATAACTGAGACCAGAGTCATAGAGAGAGAGAGTTGCGACACTCCCATAGACCTCCGTTGTAAATAATGGCGGCGCTTTTAACCGCCTACTTCCGGGATATGAAGATCGGAATAGTTCCAAACACTGTCATTTGGGCGTTGGACACCATTCACTTACATTGCTGCGCGTCGAGTTGTTCCAGAGTTAAGTTGCCGAAATATCGACCTCTTTTGAATTGTCAACTGTCTATATTGTATCAGAGGCCCTTTGCGATGCTTATACTGGTCTTCATGTGTACATGCACAGCGTAATTATTTATATTTTATGTTGGTTGTTTCAACCAATTTTCAAGCACTGCCTGCTAGCTAACGTTAGTTAGCTAGCGCGACTTCGTCAGCTAAGAGTTCGGTAATGAATCGCTACCACCTTTATAGCAACTTTTATTTAATTTAATTTTTTGGGATATACTAACTTTTCATTATGTTATTATTGTCTTGAGTGAAGCGGCTTGTGAGAACAATGCTGGACCTTTAGGATTGTTATGGCCATCACCAGTCCTGTCCGTTTCATGGATCACCTGCCCCTGGTTTTTGTTTTTCTTGTTCACACACACAAGCACACATTTTTGTTGTCTGTCATTGTTTAATAAAAAATATTTTATTTGAAAACCTTCATTTGTATCAGCCATGCTTAAATTCGTTTTTAATCTGTTATAGTTTTGATAATGTGTATGGCTTAATCTTAAAATAATATTCTTAGTCTTAACATGATCATGTTTCACGTTGTGGTCCTGGGGGTGGCCACTTTCATCAGAAGAAGTGAGCTAGCTTCTAAGCGAATTCTGAACGGACCGCCACGGCAGACCTCTTTGCGTGATCACGAAGGTAGGCTAATGGCTGAATCAAAATTTATAAGCAAAATCACGGGAATCAATAGCCTAATACAGCCCAGTTGTGCTAAAATAAATATCATGAGACGTCCATCATCAGATGAATGATATGGAAAAGTTAAGTTAGAGCCGCTAAAGCCAGTGCTACTACCCATGCGAACATGAACACTAAGCTTTTCCCTCCAAAAATATAGCTTAAAACTTATCTCCAAATGCAAAACTGACATTAACAAAATGCAATAATGCAATAACAGCTGAAAAAGTACTTGGGTGTGTGTTTTATTTTATATTTACCGTTCAATAATGCAATCGCTGCTGTCTGTCCCATAGAAGAACATGACAGCCAGCGTACGTTTTGGAACTATTGGGGCTTACATGAACCACGTGACAGCCATAGCGGCGACATCAAAGAGTGTCGCAACTCTCTCTCTCTATGGCTCTGACTGAGACAAATGAGAAATAGTCTTCAGATGCCATGTCTGTAATTTTTTTGCAAAACATCTAGCGTTAATTCGATCTCAAACAGATTCATTAAAAGAAGTTATTACTCCACCACGTCCGCGACGTCATAAACCAACGTGGTTGAACGACAACTTTGCGACACTACAGTTTCGGGAAACAGTCGTGACTAGCTAGTTGATTTCTTCAACGATGCATCGTACTATGGTAGTTAAGCAGCGAGTTACGTCGTTGTTCGGGAAACGCACCCCTGGACTGGAGAGAGTGAGAGAGTTCAAACAGCGCGCGCTCACTCAACCATTGAGTTGTTGTCATGTCAGAGGGTGGGGGAGGGGTGTATTGTTTTAATAGAGTAAACTTACTCAATTTCTTATGCGTGTTAAATATTAATAATATTGATTTTATTTAAGTAATATTTGTGGTTCTTGAAACAGATCAGTTTAATTATCCATTCTCAAATATTGTGATGGAAATTTCACAAATATATTAGCTCAGTGTATTTTAAATAAATAATTGGTTTGTCAAATACTAAATTATTTTAGTGAAAAACTTCAAACTTAAATACAACTGTAAATTTCAGACAAAATTAATTGTTGGAGTTTTAGCCAATTATTTCAGTATGTTCAACTCAAACTATCAAGTAGGCTAAATGATATTCAGAGATTTTATTAAGTTAATAAAGTTAATTATTACTGTGATATTTACTAAGCCACTGGATTATTTTTTTTAGAGTGATAAGCATAAGAATCACTTCGACATTTAGGAAAGTTTTATGTTTGTAGGTTAAGAATAGAACTGTTGTACTACTGTGATAAAGTTTAGAGAAATTGTCACAAATGAAAATGAAATCTGGTGATGCAGGATTTAAAATGAAAACTATTGATATGTGAAATATGCAACTGTATCTTGTAGAACACACTCTAATAAATAATTTTGTAATTAAAATGTGTGCTTGTGTGTGTAGTTTAAATGTTGTGGTTCATCTAAGGCTGATTATAACCATGATGGACTACAGGCATAGGGCTTGACTGATAAGAACAAGCATGAGTGAAGTACAGCCTTATACTGATTGGTAAACTACACTGTTTTATACACGTCCATGCTGGACATTCATATTAAATTAGCATTATTTTCCTATGTGTTTACATCATGAAAATCTATATGGCTTTAGTTGTATGTAGGACATATATGACTTAATATGATTAAAAATACATTAATATTATAAAATGTATATATGTGGTTTTTGCTGCATATATGTCCCTTACAATATTCTGTTGGAACATATAAGAATCACAGGAGTTTTTAGCAAACCTTTTCCATATGGGGATAGGACCCTATACAGCATTAAATCAAAACGGCATAATGTTACCGGATGAAATATCGACCCAGGACGAGCTACAGGACTGTGCAAGCTTTGGTGGTGTTGATGGACTCGATCTACTTAACCTATGTTTTGATCATCGTTCTGAATCCAGACGTAGTCTTTGACAAAAACATGATTTTCTCAGCTTTTTGCTCAAAAATGTTGCTCAAAAAAAGCATCTCACTGATACTAAAATAACACGGTGCCAAGAAACAATAAGAGGGCCTAGCCCATCATCAATGCTATAAAGTAATGCAGTTTAATTGGTTTGGTTAAAAACATATGCACACAGATGTGAACAAGTGAATTATTTAGATGCTAAATATTACATTGCATTGAAAACAAAGTCATTGGCACAAATTTGTCATTCCATTGGCAACAGTATTAGTCCACATGTTGCCACCACATTCCATTTCAAAATGGATAAATATTTCAGCATCATTTTGGGGTTCCATGACTGATATGGCTTTGAGAAAAGCCCATTGTTTGCCTTATTGTTTTCCAGGTCTGTGGTTGAATGGAATAATAATTGTTTGCCTAAAGCCTCTGATTGCTGGGACAGCAGATATGTCTTTATAATGGTACAATATGATGTGATTGAGCTTTATTTTCCTGGAAATTCTTGGTGGACTAATGCTGATCTACTCGCTGTGATGAAAAATGAATATTGTCAGATTGATAAGGACATCAATGCTTTTGTTTCTTAGTTAATGTAATCGCAATTTGTTTAATAGCTGGTTAGAGTAATTATTGTTTTCATTTATCAAGCATAGCCAAGAATGGAAATAAATCCTATCTTAATTTTCTACAGGCCACTAACTATTAAAATTTCACACGTGAGCTGCCTTTATCTGCGACTGCGACCTTTTATATATCAAAGACCTCATTAGAATGATATCTCAAAGCATTCTGAGGGAAAACAGGCCTTTGACAATGTCTAAGGATAAGATGAATGCACGCTATATTAAGAATTTAAAAAATGTTTGTGAATATGTTACAATCATCATGAATAGAATCCCTCCTCATTGCTGTTCCTTTCAGAATATTTCCTTTTTATCTTCTGATAACCTTTCTTGTTCTTCTGGTGTGCCTTTAACCCTCAGAAATGATGGCATTAGAAGAGAGATTTTGTTTGGTGTCTCTCTCAGATCAATTGTCTCATATGTCAGCTTCAGTTGGAGTGTGTGGAGAGAGTGATATTCAGCCCAAACACGAGGCACTGGGCTTGTCACACTTGGTTAGGGCTGGCTGATGTGTTAAATGCCAGGTGATGTGCGCAGACTGGCAGCTTCTCACACTCCCTTTACAATGATGACACTCTGACATCTGTTACGCTCAAAGTCATCTCACTTCTTTCATCTCACTCTCCCTCTCATCTCCACCTCTCCTCTTCTCTTTTTCTACTACATTTGGCATTCAAATCCAGACAATATTGTCAATTGCACAATGGCATATTGCACAACATTACTTGATTGAATTTAATAATATTTTTGATATTGTGATAGTGACAGACACTGAAATTGCTAGAACTGAAAAAAATAAAATAAAATTGGGGGTCCCCAAATAACTGTGAAAATTATAATGATAAAATCAGTTTGCTTTAAGCAAGACAAGCAATTGTCTTGCTTTAATTGTCAGCAAGACAATACAGTATATGGAAAGCCTAAAATATATTACATATGTAATAATATTGCAATCTTTATATTGTGCAATTGTGACTATTTCTTACAATGTGACTTTATATGTAAGAATACGCTGTAGGCAGGTTGCAGCTGAACCCATGTGCAGCTGATTAGCATAAATCTAAAACCAATACAAAATAAACAAAGACTTGACTAAAAACATGAACATAAACTTAAAATAAACAAACTCGGTAATTGGGAACAAAGCTAGACAAGAGACAATGTGGGCAAAGACTAATGACTAACAAGAAACAGCTGTGAACAAACAGACAATGAACCAGTGAGAACATACAAATATGACTAGGGAGACACAAATAGTTTTTTTTTTTTGCATGGGAGCTGAACACGCAGCAGCCAGAAATACAGCTTAGGTGAACCCGAAAAAATAAATAATAAATAAATAAATAAATAGAGACGATCATCCATGTACGAATAAAAACAGTAGGTGACGGTAAGGTGCGGAATACGGCATAATTCCAAAGAAGACGACAACTAGAAGCACATGACATAATCAGGAATCATATAACAAAAAGGAACCATCCCTGCGTCTCAATGTCAATACTATCCATCATAAACAGTATGTGAGATTAATATAAGTGTGTTCCAAAAGCATAGTATTTGTAGAGTAGAGTTTGCCAGAAGTCCCCGGATGGTCTGCTATTTCCGGTCGATTTTCGAAAGTGTGGATCCATGCACACTCTAAAGGCTAATATTGCCCACAACCCATTGCGCTTTGGAGGAGGAACTACAAACAGTAAAAGTTTAAAAAAGAAATACCCCAAAAAAGTGTTAAAAAAAAACTACAAAACATGGCGGATTTGCGCCACCGAAGGTGAGAGGTTTAGATAAACTTGTGAGTAATCAAAGTTTAACCTGATAGAAAAAATATTTATTTAATGTTATCCGTGTTATATTTCATCTGCAATAACAATGTGGACTTTTATAAAGATCCGTTTGGCCATTGACTTTTAAATGTATCATTATGCATGAATATGAAGAGAGTTCTCTGCATGAAAGACTGCAGAATAACGTGCTACTGCATTTCTCTTCAATACGGTAGGAAATTAAATGTGGTGGATTTTATCTTTGACACGATGATTGACAGGCCAGAAACGGTGACAGGATGCGACAGAGCAGCCGTTAAAGACGCTATTGTATGATGTGATAGTATGTCCCAAAGCTTGTCTAGTCTTCTGCTACACACTCAAAAGTATGCACTTCTTCGTCACAAAAAGAGTACATACTTTTAGGGCGTGGTATAAGTAGGCGAATTGAGATGCAGCACATGGCTTTCTCTGAAATCACCCCCTATTCCCTCATTCACTATTCCCTACATCACTCCGCTAATATAGGCTAGTCCAGTTAAAGGATTGAATGAGAACAGGTGATTGAATTCATTTGACAAGCGACTCTCACAGTGCATTATGGGTATTCTCTAGCCGTTGAGCATACATTGGTTGTACACTCCTTATAGCGGTGCATTATGGGATTGAATGAGTGCACTATTACGTCCAATATGGTTTCGGACACAACTACAAATGGCTGTTCCCTCAAACAGTGGCCTATTTAAGTGTATTGGGGGTGATTTCGGACACAGCCCATGACTATGAAAACAACATTATTAATGAAAACATTAACGTGAACCAAAATCAAAACTTGACATTATATATCAGAATTGCTACTTCTCATAACTGTGCCTATCACCATTGCGATTTGATTTCTCATAATTGTGACATTATACATCACGATTGCAACTTAATTTCTCATAATTGTGACTTCATGACTTTATTTTTGTATTATATGCCTAATTTTTACTTTTTTAATTAATAAAATTTGATACTTTTAATTTTTTTTTTTTATCTAATCATTCATTTGAAGAAGGTCATCTGAAATCTGACTTGATTTAAATTAATCCATTCTTTCTTTACTTGTTCTACTTATTGGTAGACCCCTCATAAGACCTGAGTCAATTCAAGCACTGGTATAGTTTTTGTTTTGTTTTGTGATTACTTCAGGCTACGTTTACACGTGGCCGGTTATTTTCATAAACGGACATTTCACCCTCTCCGTTTTCAGAAAAGTGTTCGTTTACACAAACCCGTGTATATGCCGTCAAGAGCATGCCAAACCTGTAGGTGGCAGTGTAACGAGAAGCTGAAGCCCATGTTAGCCAATCAGAATCCCGAAAATATAGGTCGCACCTTTGACGCAGTGCAAGTTCTATCGCATACTGTGACGTCGACTGCCTAAAACTCAGTTTTTCTCAGTTTACCTCAGTTTACATGCAAACGTGCTAACAGAGTTTTCCAAAATCTCCACTCTGGCCGGAGTTTTTAGAAATAATCGTTTTCAGAGGCGAATTCTCCGTTTGCATGTAAACGAGGGGCACAACCAAAGAGAAATGTCTCCGTTTTTCAAAATAACCATGTACGTGTAAACAGGGCCTCAGTTGAATTCTGTCGTAGTATTGTTTTGAATGGTAGTTTATCTGTGACTAGTCTGTACACAACTATGATGGGGCCAGATGCTCCTTTAGCAAGCATCATTTGCCTCAGAAGCAGAGAGAGCTGAAGATAGGGAGGTAATTGCCATCTGGTGCAAATCATTCAACAGAATCATTTTTAAGACAGCAGCATACGCTTTTACCACTGC
Organism: Leuciscus leuciscus; assembly: GCF_965113295.1. Classification (NCBI taxonomy): domain Eukaryota; kingdom Metazoa; phylum Chordata; class Actinopteri; order Cypriniformes; family Leuciscidae; genus Leuciscus; species Leuciscus leuciscus. The sequence goes on along the minus strand of NC_138743.1, from coordinate 25,847,831 downwards.
AACTGTTTATGTGTCCAGTTGCGTGTTTGCTGTTTTACATGGAAGAAGTTTAGTCACTGCTTTCATTCAGTCAGATTTCAGTCATTGGTCATTATACACTTCCTGTTTATTTGCTTTGAATGTGAATTGACTATTTGGGACTCTAATAATTTAGGGAAAACTACAGGAATTAGTCAGGGAGAGTTTCCAGATTGATTTGGCTTATGGAGCTGTCCGGAAACCATTTTGTCTCAGTTTGTAATCCATTTAGACTCAGCATTCAGCTGTTCTGTTGCATTGTGCTGTCTCTAACTTTTAATGTGATTCAAACTTTTGTTATATGAAGGGCTGAATGAGATATGACTCATAATGCATTGGGAATTATGAATGATGACATTTGCATGACTTTGACAAAGGATTCTTAGCATATTACCCACTATAGCTGTGCCATTATAAAATACATTAAGTTATTAGATTTCAGAACATCTACCATCACATATTGAGCATATCTTTAACATAATTCTATATTTAGTGTTGCTTTTAGGAATAATCCCTTTTGATTTGTCATTCATTTGATGATATTATATTCTACAGCTAGCAATTAATCTAGTAAAAACATGTTATTTGATGTTTCAATATGTCATTAACACATTCATTGTGCAGTTCAAAGACACGGTTACATGACAAAGACAGAATCCTAAAGGAAGATTAGCATCATGTACTCACCCTCATGGCGTTACAAAGCTGTATGACTGTGTTTCTTCTGTAAAACACAAAAGGTGTAATTTTGAAAAACTAGTCCTTACAAGCTCTAATTCGTTTCTTTAAGACTGGTCATAACATAATGTCACTTATAAAATAAAATAAAACTTTTTAAATTGGAATAATTTGAATACGAAGAGTAAAACTAATTACCCCTTGACTAACTGCCTGTTGGTCAGACAAGTTCTTAAGTGGCTATGTGTTAATGCATGTCAGCTGTGACTTATTTATACAGCACCAGCCTCGAGTAGCCTACCTTATTGATTTTATAAAATGGCTACCACACAATACAGATTTTAAAGCCAAAAAAAATATGGATTAGTGCAACTTTCATGAAGTAAAGTCACTAAAAGCCTTCCTTCTGCTGGCAAAAAAAAAAAGTCCCTGACCGTGAACAGCAGCAGAAGTTATGTTACATTATTTCGCCATTAGATGGCGGCAATTTGCAAAGACTGTCTTTATGAGTTAGTCAGTCTTTAGAGAAGACTTTTATATTGAAAGGACAAACTTGTTGTGAACACGGAAAAGCAAGACACAACTGATAAATGATTAGCGTCATGGCATGGGAAAACCCCTTTTAGGGTTAGTTCACCCAAAAATGAAAATTCTGTCAGTAATTACTCACCCTCATGTTGTTCCAACCCCCTAAGACTTTCGTTCATCTTCGGAACACAAATTAAGATATTTTTGATGAAATCTGAGACCTTGATCACTCCTCCATAGGTTTCTATGGGATCGAAACTTGCAAACCCAGAAAGTTAGTAAATACATTGTGAAAATAGTCCAAGTTCATCAAGCCATGAGAATACTTTTTGTGTGCAAAAAACTAAAATAACGACTTTATTCAACTATTCATTTTCTTCTGTGTGGGCCTAAATGAATTCACGTAGTTTTTGTGTTGTACGTCAATAGTGAGCCTACGTGGTGACGTACAACCCAGACGCGCTGCACTGTTACACTACGTGAACTCACTCAGGCCCACACAGACGAAATGAATAGTTGAATAAAGTCGTTATTTTTGTTGTTTTTTTGCGCGCAAAAAGTATTCTCTTCGCTTGATAAACTTGTGGTTGAGCCACTGTAGTCACTTGGACTATTTTAACTATGTCTTTAATAACTTTTCTGGGCCAGCGAGTTTCGATCCCATAGAAGCCTATGGAGAAGTGAGACAGCTCTCAGATTTCATCAGAAATATCTGAATTTGTGTTCCGAAGATGAACGAAAGCCTTACGGGGGGAACAACATGAGGGTGAGTGATTACTGACAGAATTTTCTTTTTTGGGTGAACTATCCCTGGATTGTTAAAAGGACAATATATCGCAGCGGACATTCAAATGGATTTTTTATTAGGAATATAGGACTGACCTGAGGGACGATGCGACATCTACTGTAAATGCAGGTACACTCGTATACTCGATCTCTCAAAAAACTACTCTAAGTTTCAATGAACAATATCAATGAGAACAAACCACTGATCTATATAATGTCATTATATAGATCAGTGGAACAAACATATGTTTACATTGCTAAGAGTGGTTGCTAGCGGTGTTGTGTACATACCATAGGGTGAAGTGGTCATAGCCGTGTTTTATCGTGAATAAAACACAGCTATTGACCAATCAGAATCAAGGACTGGAACTAACCGTTTTATAAAAATCAAATAGAGCCTAAGCAAAAAAGTTATTCTTGATGCATTGCCAACTTCTACTGAATGTTTACCTTGATGTTAATGGATCTATTGCATTTTTTTGTACACAATGCCTTAACATTGGATTTTTAAAAAGCTTAACTCTTCCAAATCAAAAAGTGCTAGGCCAGTGCTGGATCAATGATCAGAGGAGGTGTTCACAAATTTGTCTTAGCTGACAGAAGGTCAATGGTTGTACACAGAGGAGACTGACAAGACACACGGTGGCCCCAGGCCGACCCTGCTGCCAGTCTCTGGGTCAGTGTGCTGCAGGCCGCGCACTGTCAGGAGCTACATGAGTAATGGGCTGTGAGGGGCTTTGGTGGGACTGTTTAATTAACCGTAAATTATTGCTGTAGCAACTCCAGCGACCAGCTCGGGAGGTCTCGGCCTGGTCCAAATAAATGAGGTGGCAGGAGCTGTCATAATGGAGGGCTTGTAAATCTAACACTTGGGTGACAATTCTATGTCCATTCTGGTTACTTTGGGGTCTGATGGGACTAATTTGGGACATATAGGGGAAGATGCTCCCAGATTCCTCTGAAAGGTAAAATTTATACAGACTTTACATATTTACATATTTAATTGCCCATATTTTAATTGAAGACATGTTATAATATCAACACTATGAATTTACTTAATAGGTTTTAATTAATAGTGAATAGCCTATGTCTGAAATGTACATATATCTCATGGAATTATTGAATAATAACCCCATGAATTATAAGTATGAAGTATAAAATTAATAAAATAATCTACAACACTGTGCCTTCTGTCCCAGTTCTGGTGGGCAATCTTATCCCAAGAGTCTACTTTTTTCTTTTCACTTCAAAGTAAAAACAACATTTTGTGTCATGTTTTGCTCTCGTTTTGTTCAGTTCATTATATTCAAGTGTCTCTTTTTTTTTTTTTTTTTTTTACTATATCTTTAAAACTAGTTGTTTTCCAGCTGTTGAAGGATAAATACATTGACAGCCAATCAGAATCCAACCGACTTTAAAGAACTCGAGCATTTAAAGTGGTAAATGACGTAACTGCAATGCATGTTCATAATAAAGAGAACATTATCATGCTTTGGTGTGGATGGTAGTATAGTTATTGTTATAGTTATCTTTATAGTTATCATACTTGATGTGAACTGCCCTTAACTGTCTTCAAGTTTAGCAACTTTCTCCAACAAGTAGTGTAACTGTCAGATTTATGTTTAATTCTGTTGTCTTTTATTTTTTGACATTCTGTTCTGGTGTCTTTTGTTCCTGTTTCCCAGCTCTGTTTAGTTTCAGTTTCTTTGGTTACTGATTATGTCCTTGTTGGTTTCTATAGTTACACATTGCTGTCACCTGTGTCTTATTTAGTTCCCTTGTTTGCTCTTTGTATTGACCCCAATTTAGTTCAGTCCCTTGTTGGTTATTGTTAGTACTTTTTGCTGTTTATGATAGATATATTACTCCTATGATCTCCTTGGTTGGATTATTAATAAAGAGTGTTTGATTTTGGATACTCCTGCATCTAGTTTGTGTGTGTTGACAACACACTGACAGAAACAAACTGATACACTCTCATAATGCAGTGTTGGAAAGTCAGATTCATTGGTTAGTTTGAATGGTTTATGTAAATTAATCAATTCTAGGAACAATATACTGATTCCATCCATGAGTGATTCCCTGCATAGAAGTGTATGTACTGTTGTGTTCTATTAGTACCTGTTGTGTTCTAGTATTGTTGTTGTTGTTGCATTTGTATTCAATGCTGTAAGTGATTAATTATTGATTAATTATTATACATTTTTATATTCTAAAAGATAATGACCCCTTAAGTAACTTTGCAGCTTCAAATGGCTCTACACGATCCCAGCCAAGGGATAAGGGTCTTATCTAGCGAAACGTGAAGCCGCGCATTTGTGGTTAAAAAGTGCATATATATATATATATATTTATTTTTTTTTGTTTTTTTTATAGAAAATTACTGATCGTTTAGTTAGACAAGACCCTTATTCCTCAGCTGGGATTGTGTAGAGCCCTTTGAAGCTAGTCTGGATATCACCAGACCAAGCTCAATCTTTTAAGACTGAACATTGGTCTGGGGAGTCTGCTATGTATTTTCTACTGCACAAGAGGTGTGATCAACAGGCAAAGTTCAAATGACTCTGTACAGCAATTGGATAGTCCTTCAACCAATCAGACCAACGATCCGGGTGACGTACTTTGCAGAGCGACTCGAAAACTCCAGGCAGGAAATGTATAACCAAACGTGTTGATCAGCGGCTTGCAGAAGCAGCAATGGAATCGAGCGATTTTTGCAGGTTATGCAAAAAAAACAAAAACAAAAAAAACATGAAAGTTAGTGGTATTTACCCAGTCTTCTTTGAAGCTGCATTGAAACTACAATTTGGACCTTCAACCCCTTGGTCCCCTTTGAAGTCCACTAGGCTATATGGAGAAAAATCTTGGAATGTTTTCCTCAAAAACCTTAATTTCTTTTCGACTAAAGAAAGAAAGACATGAACATGTCATGTATGACATGGGGGTGATTAAATTACCAGGAAATTTTTATTCTGGAGTGAACTAATCCTTTAAGGATGTCTTCTCTGAGCTTCCTGGCCACACCACCATCCTCACTCATCAGATACGGACCCCTCCCCAGGTCCTCGTCCGGCAGGGGCCCTACAGAGCAGTGGTTCTCAACTCCAGTCCTCGGGACCCGCTGCTCTGCACATTTTGTATGTCTCTCTTATCTGACACACTCAAATCTCGTCATGGAGTCTCTCCTGACGAGCTGATGATCTGGTTCAGGTGTGTTAAATAAGGGAGACATACAAAATGTGCAGAGCAGCGGGTCCCGAGGACTGGAGTTGAGAACCACTGCTACAGAGTATCTTGTCGGGAAGCCATTTAGGAGGAGGTGAAAAAAATGATCCAACTACAAATGATTGAATCGTCCAATAGCCCCTGGTCCAGCCAGATCGTCATGGTCCCTAAGCCTGATGGCATTTTCAATTTTTGTAACAATTTCAGGAAGCTAAACAAAGTCTCACAGTTCGACAGCTACCCCATGCCCAGAGTGGATGAGCTCATCGAGAGGCTAGGAAGGGCCCGTTACATCTCCACACTGGACCTCACCAAGGGCTATTGGCAAGTACTACTGAGCCCCTAGGACAAGCAGAAAACAGCCTTCAGTACGCCCTCAGGCCACTGGCAAAACGGCTCCTTCCTTTTGACCTGCATGGGGCTCCAGCCACCTTGCAACGACTCATGGTAATTGTCCTGCGGCCCCACCTATCTTGATGTCGTGGTCCACTCTGAGAGGTGGGAGGACCATTTAACCAGGTTACGGGAAGTGCTGTCGGCATTACGTCGGGCTGGACTAACCGCTAATCCCCGCAAATGCCACCTGGGACTCTACCTGGAAGCACACCGTGAAGCACACTACCTGGGCTACCACATAGGCCGATGCCTTATCCTTCCACAAAAGGAGAAAGTGGCAGCTATACGGCACTGTCCCCGGCCAACCACAAAAAACATGGTACGGACTTTCCTGGGCTTAGCAGGCTACTATCGATGTTTCATCCCGTCCTTCACCTCTCTGGCTTGTGCCCTTACAGACCTGACCAAGAAGGGCAAACCAGACAAAATACAGTGTAGCCCTGCAGCCAAAGAGGCTTTCCAGCGCCTGAAGGCTGCCCTCTCTTCGTCCCTGGTTCTACACGCCCCTGACTTTTCCTGGCCCTTCACCCTCCCACAAAGGAAAAAAAAAAGGGGGAGGGGGTGTGACGAGTTGCCAGCAGTCGCCCCTGGCAACACACACAAACCAGCTGGGGAGCAATCACCAAGCCCAGCTGATGGCATTCAGTCAATCATCTAAACAAGGATATAAATTCCGATGGAGACAGAAGAAGTAGAGATTCTTCTCTCAACAAACTAATGCTTGTGATTTTGTTGTTTTGCCAGAGAGTGATTAACAGGAGGTTGGTGTTACGGACTCTTCGACTCCACACACACACTGAACACTGTCTGCTCAGCGGACTTTCACCATTACTCACCCAGACCAAGAAGACACTCTCACTGGAAACACTAAAAGAAGCACTGCTTCACGGAGACCAGGACCTGAGATTACATTCAAGCATCCACTCGTCACCTTTCCTTGCATTTGCTCACTTGTAAATAAATAGACCCTCTGGGTTGAACTCACTTCCTCGTGCGCATTCTCCTTTTTCCCCTCAGGAACCCACTACTATATATATACAGTATATAGGGTACAACAGGGCAAAAGGTGCCGGGGGGGAAAGGAATATTGATTTCTTACCTTATTTTCCTCTAAACCACTAGATGGCACAAAAACTCGCCGCAGTACTTTCCAAAACTTCCGCTTTTCAAGATGCACGTAGAAAATTGGCTGATCCTTGATGTGATCGCAGACAGCAGCTCAAAGTTGATTTTGCAAAATGTTATGTAATATTTGATGTTTTTAAAAAAAATTGTCGATTTTTAAACCAAATGAGCCACTTTTATGATTTATTTTCACATAAAATGTGTTGCTCCATCAATGTTCAATACAAACATTTTTCTTTCAGCAATCAGGCACTTTGGGAGGAGTGAAAAGCAAAAAAATATTTCATATATATACACACACACACACACACACACACACACACACACACACACACACACACACAGTGTAAAGATATTACATTGCATGAGTTTGGCAAAACACTGGAGATTTATTCACTACTTATGTGCATTGTGGCATAATGAGTGATTATGCCAAATTGTTCTCAGCAACATTTCTTACTCACTATGGAATGGATGGCACCAAATAAACAATGGATTCTTATTTGACAGTTTAGAATGAAAGACATTCCCTTAAAATTCACGGATAGTACAGTTTTCATTCCTCTAATGGAGACTCTGGATTGTTGGACTTACTCATGTGATTTTTTTTAATGCCTAAAAGTCCTCAAATTTGTGTCATCAACCATCTCCTTTCACATATCCGTGACTGTCATTTTTATTTCAGTAAAGGATACTTGTTAATGACTGAAGTCTTTCAAAGGCTCACAGAGAGTAATAGTCAAGGAAGGTTCACTTTGAGTCATAGTGAGACCTGGATAATTAATTAAATAAAATTATGTGAATAGTGGGGACATGGCCTTTGTAAGTGCACATTAACAAGGTTCTCCAATGAGGCAGATGTGAAAGTGCAGTCTTTGAATCAGAGCTGGAACACTACTCTTCAGTACTGTAGCCTATCCCACACCTCATTAGATATCAGCGTGAGCAATTTATTATGCCAGGCAAGGCAAAAATGTGTCAAAAGAAGAAAAATGAACACAGTACAGCACAGGCAATCTTGCAACTCATTTATCTATTGTTAAAGAGAGCCTGAATAGAGCTGATATGTCTGCGTTCACATACATACACATATATCATACAAATACATGACAAGAAGCTCCCGTCCATACATTAGTTTTGCAGGAACACAGCTGCTGCATGGAATGAACAATTTAGCTTAGGTTATTAAATATAAAAGGGTCATTATTTGTGCATTTCATAGTGCTAAGAGTCGATAAGATTCTCTATTAGCAATACTTCAACAATACACTCTATTAACGCACCTCAATTAAAATGTTAATGCATCCTGTTATCACTGTTATCATATACGTATATAAAATGAATTCAGTTTCTTAATTGTAAGAAACAGTTTATGATACCTTTTCTTTTTTTTTTTTTTTTTTTGCTGATTTGAAATATGTTATTGAAATATGAGTCTGGCAAGTATTTTGAGATTTTTGGTATTTCTCAATTCAGTTACATAGGAGCTTTTTTCATTTGCGACTTTGTTTCTCAATAATTCTGCCAATATATTTTCCCAGTGTGACTTTAAATATTTGAATTGCTAAATTGTACTGTATGTCTCACAATTAACAATCTCATAGAGTGACGTTATTTCTTATTTTAAACTTTATATCACAGTTGCCTTTTATAATTATTAGTCTGGGGTGGAAATAGGCTTCCATAAATGTCATCAGGTAAATTAAAAATACTCATTGCAAAAACATACTCTGTTACTAACGTAACCTTGGTTCTCTTTCAGTCGCTCACGTTCGACGTAACATCAACGTGACGACGTAATTGGGATCCCTTCAGGGAGCCCTATCAACTTCGAGTGTCTACAGAATGAGCCAATGAACGTTGGCATGCGTGAATCGCGTCACATGCCCCGCCCCGCAGTGCGGGTATAAACAGGAAGCGGGCGCACGCACACATTGTATTTCACTTCGAAGCCGAGCTTTTGTTTTGACTTCTGAAACTACAAGAAGACTGCCTTTGAGAACAAGAGGTTGGTGTGACAGCGCGATCAGCGGTGGGTGCGAGCATTGCAGCTCACAACTGCTGTTTTCACAGCACTGTGTGTTATTCACACTGCGGCTACCCCTGGGTGCCTCAGCACTCAGAGACTTATTAAAAAAAAAAAAAAAAAAATTCACTAAAAGAGCAACACAAGCGTGACCCTGCGTCTTTTTCAAGATGTCATTCCGCTTGTGCGTTTTTGGATGCCGTCGTTCCCTGGCGCCAGCAGATAGCCACAGTAGTTGCCTCTCGTGTTTGGGTATTCAACACGCTGAGGCAGCTTTTGTGGATAGTTCATGTTCCCATTGCGGGAATATGACTATCTCAGCGGTAAGATCGACGCTGGTTCTCAGTGCGCCGCCCCGGTACCTTTCTTTCCGGAGGTGCATGAGGAGCTTTCTAGGACTTGGAAGGCACCGTTTAGTGCCAGAAGCCGTCCTAGTGACTCCTCTCCCCTCGTCACCCTCGACGGCGGGGCAGCTAAGGGGTATGTGGATATCCCCCCAGTGGAGCGGGCTGTCGCGTTGCAACTGTGTCCGGCATCCGCCTCCTCTTGGCGGGGTAATCCACACCTCCCGTCCAAGGCCTGTAAGTTTTTGTCCGGTCTAATGGCGAGGGCTTACAAGGCCTGTGGACAGTCTGCTTCCGCACTCCATGCCATGGCGCTCTTGCAGGTCCGCCAGGCCCAGGCGCTCATGGACATAAATGTGGGTGGTTCTGACCCAGAGCTCCTCCGGGAGCTCCGTGTGGCTACCGACCTCGCCCTCCGGGCGATGAAGGAAACCGCACGTTCAGTCGGTCATGCGATGTCCACCTTGGTGGTCCAGGAGCGCCACCTTTGGCTCAACCTGGTGGATATGAGGGGCACCGATAAATATCGGTTCCTGGATGCCGCTCTTTCCCAGGTTGGGTTGTTCGGCGACGCGGTTGAGAGCTTTGCCCAACAGTTCTCAGCCGCACAGAAGCAGACGGAGACCATCCGGCACATCCTGCCCCGGTGGACCCACCCATCCTGCCGGCCGCAGACCCTCCGTCTACTCGTCGCCGAGGTCGGCCTTCTGCGGCGTCCTCCGCTCCCGCTAAGCCCCAGCAGCAGCATCCACCTAGGCCTCAGTGTGGAGCAAGCCGCAGGAAGCCGACCCCGCCCGTCCAGGCCGCTGCCACGGGGTCAGTGGCACCCACATTTTAAACAAAAGAGCAATTTCTGAAACCTCTGGGCCCCAAGAGGTTATGAAGCCTCGACGATGCTATGCCTTGTCACCCCCTAGGCCCTCTTTCATCGCCAGCGGGCAGCAGTGGCTGTGTTCCGGACGCACTGCGCCTCCACACACTCACTCTGCCCTCCGACGGAAGCAGGTATGTGTTGCACCACACACTCAGACCCCACTTCGGGCCACTATGCCGTCCGAATCGGGTCCCTGCATTCCGCCGCGCTGCCCCACCCTGGGTACGTCTGTGGTGCCGTTGGTCCCGCTTACTCGGTGTCCGGGAGCCTGGCTAGCGCTTCCCAGCCCGTCTCGCTGACTCATCCATACTATCAGACTCGGCTATGCAATTCAGTTCGCCCGGCGCCCCCCTGTTTTCAAGGGCATTCTGTTCACCCGTGTTCTGACGGACAATGCCCCTGTGCTCAAGGCAGAGATCGCAGTCCTACTGGCGAAGGACGCGATCGAGCCAGTCGATCCTTCACGAAAGTCGCGGAGGCGGCCATTGCTCCCATGTGCGAGCGTGGTGTTCGCATTCCCATTTACCTCCACGACTGGCTTATTCTGGCCCAGTCAAGAGAGCAGTTGTGCGAACACAGGGACATGGTGCTCAGTCACCTCAGCCACCTAGGGCTTCGGGTCAACTGGGAAAAGAGCAAACTCACCCCCGGGCAGAGGATCTCTTTTCTCGGTATGAAGTTGGACTCGGTCAACATGACAGCGCGCCTCACCGAGGCCTGTGTCCAGTCAGTGTTGAACTGTGTGAGCACGCTCAGACGCAGAACAGCGGCACCACTGAAACTTTTTCAGAGGCTCCTGGGGCCTATGGTATCTGCAGCCGCGGTAACGGCGCTCGGATTGTTTCATATGAGGCCGCTCCAGCATTGGCTCCACGATCAAGTCCCGAGATGGGCGTGGCAGAGCGGCTCGTGCCGGGTCCAAGTGACTCCGCACTGTCGCCAAACTCTCAGCTTGTGGTCGGACCCTTCGTTCCTGCGGGCAGGTGTTCCCCTGGAGCAAGTGTCCAGGCACTCTGTGGTCACTACGGATGCCTCTGCCACCGGCTGGGGGGCCACGTACAACAGGCATGCAGCTTCAGGTCTGTGGACGGGGCCTCAACTGCATTGGCACATCAACTGCCTCGAGTTGTTAGCAGTACGTCTTGCACTGAGCCGCTTCAAAACGCTGCTATTAGGAAAGCACGTACTGGTCCGTACGGACAGCACTGCGACCGTTGCGTACATCAACCGCCAAGGTGGTCTACGCTCCCGCCGCATGTCACAACTCGCCCGCCATCTCCTCCTCTGGAGTCAGAAGCATCTGAGGTCGCTTCCTGCGGTTTACATTCCGGGCCTGCTCAACCGTGCAGCCGACGAGCTCTCATGGCAGCAGGTGCTACCGGGAGAATGGCGACTCCATCCCCAGTTGGTCCAGCTGATTTTCAGGCGCTTCGGGACCGCACAGGTAGATCAGTTTGCCGCCCCGGACACGTCTCACTGCCAGTTGTTTTATTCCCTGACCGAGGGGACCCTCGGCTCGGATGCTCTGGCAAACAGCTGGCCCCGGGGCCTACGCAAATATGCGTTTCCCCAGTGAGCCTTCTTGTACAGACCTTGTGCAAAGTCAGGGAGGATGAGGAGCAGGTCTTGCTAGTTGCGCCGTATTGGCCCAACCGGACCTGGTTCCCGGAACTAGTGCTCCTCGCAACAGCCCCTCCCTGGCCCATTCCCCTGAGAGAGGACCTGCTCTCTCAGAGATGGGGCACCCTATGGCACCCGCGTCCAGACCTCTGGAAACTCCATGTCTGGTCCCTGGACGGGACGCAGAGGTTCTAGGTGACCTACCCCAAGCGGTAGTTGACACCATCACTTCCGCTAGAGACCCCTCTACGAGGCGCCTCTATGCGTTGAAGTGGAACCTGTTCGTTGACTGGTGTTCTTCTCACGAGGAGAACCCCCAATCTTGCTCGATCAGAGCCGTGCTTTCTTTCCTGCAAGAAGGGCTGGAGCGAAGGCTGTCTCCCTCCACCCTTAAAGTGTATGTTGCCGCAATTGCCGCACATCACGATGCAGTTGAGGGTAAGTCTTTGGGAAAGCACGACCTGATCGTCAGGTTCCTGAGGGGAGCGAGGAGAATGAATCCTCCTCGCCCACTCTCTAGACACTCTTGGGACTTGTCTCTGGTCCTTTCGGCACTTCAGAGACCACCCTTTGAGCCTCTGCAATCAGCTGAGTTAAAAATCCTGTCCTGTAAGACAGTACTCCTGGTTGCATTGGCCTCCATCAAGAGGGTAGGGGACCTGCATGCATTTTCGGTCGACGAATCGTGCCTAGAATTCGGCTCGGATAACTCTCACGTGATCCTGAGGCCCCGGCCCGGATACGTGCCCAAGGTTCCTACCACTCCCTTCCGGGACCAGGTGGGGAACCTGCAAGTGCTGCCTTTGGAGGAGGCAGACCCAGCCCTGGCTTTTCTCTGTCCCGTTCGCGCTCTGCATCTGTACGTGGACAGAACGCTAAGCCTCAGGACCTCAGATCAGATCTTCGTCTGTTACGGAGGCCAGCAGAAGGGAAAGGCTGTCTCCAAGCAGAGGATGGCCCACTGGATAGTGGATGCCATCGCCTTGGCTTACGAAGCCCAAGGCGTGCCCTGCCCACCCGGTTTGAGAGCCCACTCCACTAGGGGTGTCGCTTCTTCCTGGGCGCTGGCACACGGCGCCTCGCTGACAGACATCTGTAGAGCTGCGGGCTGGGCGACACCTAACACGTTCGCTAGGTTTTATAGCCTACGTGTTGAGCCGGTTTCTTCCTGTGTGCTCGCTTCAACTAGCCGGTAACACCAAAGTTCCCACTCTAGTGTCAGCTTGCTGCACCACTCCCTTCCTCGGAACGGATACGTGCGCTTTTTGCTCCAGTCGAGTTCCCCACTTAGGTGAACCCTGTGAGCTCCTCCGCACCCCTCGGACGTTGCGGAGCGTCCGACGCCAGGCCTAGTGCTCGCATGCTTGTGTAACTTGTGCTAGGCTGGGTCCCATATGTGTGATCCCTGCGGCGATCCCATATGCGTATTCTTCCACGACCAGCTCCCTGCGGTGAGCCCGTGTCTTTCCCTTGGCAGAGTCTGCTCTGCCGTCACTGTCCGGTGTAGCCTCCCCCTTCGGGCTGGAGCCACCCCAGTGACATTCCATATGTTGCACTGCCCCTTTGGCCAGTCCATATGTGTATTCTCCACATGTTACCTCCCTTCGGGCAGGATGTGGCTCTGCAGCGTCCTTTCCCCTGGAAAGGCACGCTTTCCCAGTGTTATCCAAGAGTTCACTGTGTGGGGTATAATGGAACAGCAGTTGCACTCCCTCTACGCAGGTCTTCCACCCCAGCCAATTGGGTTCTGAGAGCCTTGCGTAGGGCGCTGGATATGGCAGCAACCGTGGCGTTTTCCAAGGGATCCCAATTACGTCGTCACGTCGACGTTACGTCTCCCGTTCCCTCCTTTAGGGAACGAGGGTTACATTAGTAACCGAGACGTTTCCTGAGATAATGGGAACGAGTACTGCGTCGCTAGACGTAATGGGAAAACTCCCTTTTCTCCAATTACTGAAGATTATAGAATAACATAACACAGTGAAACTGTGTGCATCACACACATGACCAGCATCGGCCAATAGTGAGCCTACGTGGTGACGTACAACACAGAAGCGCTGCGCTGGTACACTACGTGAATTCACTTAGGCCCACACAGAAGAAAATGAATAGTTCAATAAAGTCGTTATTTTTGTGGGGTTTGCGCACAAAAAGTATTCTCGTCGCTTGATAAACTTATGGTTGAGCCACTGGATCCAGCTCTCAGATTTAATCAAAAATATCTTAATTTGTGTTCCGAAGATGAACGAAAGTCTTACGGGGTTGGAACAACTTGTGCAATACATATGTCACAACTAGTGTTGTATAAAGTGCATGAAGAAAAAGGTTCAGAGCTCAAATAGGGTTTAATAGTATCCACAGGTAAATCCAAGAGAAGAAGCAACACAGAATAACATTGACAATACCGGACACTGAACTGAAACAGAATCGAACATACAGGTGATAATGATGGTGATAGATGAGACCACAGCTGAACATAATTAGTGTCCGTGACAACAAATGAATGATTAAGACAGACAATGACGAAACACAACATGTGATTGTGACAACATAAAATAACCAATGCAATACAACGTTAACAGATTCATATTTATTTTCCATAGGTGTCGCCACATGCATTTTTTTCCATTGAGCCTGGGTTGGATTTACTTGATGATGTATATGGAAGCCTGTTTCCCCCTTTAAAGAGTATATTTATTGGGAAAACTAATGATATAACTAATAAATTACTAATTTGGTGGAAAAGTTGATACAGAAATCTCATCTTACCTCAAAATATCCCATCCTTGCAAATGAATTTGCTTGAGTTGTCAAAGGTCAAGAGAAACCATCCTTCACAAATTGAAGATTGCCAATCCCGTCCTCATAAATATATCATTTTTTCCCCCCAGATGGCTATGGAAGAAACCTTGCATAAATCGATATGCACTGTAAATCCAGTGTAGCAAAATGTTAAGCATTTTCCGTGAAGCAGTAAAATGTATTTAAATGTGTCCATGCATGAAATACTTGAAGGCCAGTGTAAAACTTGAGAAAACAAATTAGATACATTTCCACACAGCTTCCTGTAGTTCTTCAAGTGTCTTATGAAATAAAAATATTTTTAATTGTTATTCATGCATTTGAAAAAGAATGCTTTATAGGCCACACTTTTCCCATTATTATTGTCTGTATAAGCCTAAAATCCTATTACTGGCACAGCACATATTTCTGAGGCTCAGTGTTTGGAATCTGGTCCTGCCATACTTCCCATATATCTCAAGGGCAGAATCTGAAACAGCTCGTGCCCAGCAGATAAAGTGGAGAAAAAAATGGTCTACTGGCTTTTGATCAAGAGCACTAGTGGAATCTGAGGAGTTTGGGTCAGCTTTAAATACTCTTCTGTTGACATTGAGGAATTTGTTGTTATTTTGTCCAGTTTTAACCCCATTTTGAGGGCCAGAGCTCTGATTTTGAAGCATTTAGCAGCTATGGCTTTGAATTGGAGGTCCCTTCTTCTCAATGGGGATTATGTCACTACAAAGCTTTAACTAAATACTGAATGTTGAACTGAACACTGAAATAAATGTATTACCATTAACCCAAATTCACTATTAAGCCTCTGCAACGCCAAAGGGGTGAGTTTTTGTCAAATTGAAATCAAATTGTATCTATTATTTGGAATAATAGTTTTGGTATTTCAGTATGTTTTCGATTAATGTGCGTTATACTAAATTATGTTTCATTAACAAAGTTCGGAAAGACATACTGTATCCAATTAACTCACCATCAGAAACTATCACGTCTAATCCTATCAGCATGA
The DNA here is from genome assembly GCF_965113295.1 of Leuciscus leuciscus. Taxonomy (NCBI): domain Eukaryota; kingdom Metazoa; phylum Chordata; class Actinopteri; order Cypriniformes; family Leuciscidae; genus Leuciscus; species Leuciscus leuciscus. The sequence goes on along the minus strand of NC_138743.1, from coordinate 25,832,409 downwards.
GAGGAAGCCTATTATATATACACAGTTGACTCACCTACATTCCTCAACAGTTTTCAGCATTTGGTCCACCTATTTGTTACAATGTCTGAGATTGAATTGTTCAATCTGATGACAAATCCCCCGTTGCCCAGGATCCTTCAACACATCTCACCAATCTTTTTCTACTCTCTTTGTCTTTTTTTAAAGCCCAAGCACATCTCGTCTATGCAAATTAGTTGTATTATAGATTGCACACAGTTCACAAAACTCAGCACTTTTTGTCTGGCACAATTTGTTGTGCTACTGCTTGTGGAAAGCAGGTGGTAAACAGAAAAATGTTTTTATTTTATTTATTTTTTATTGATCATAGCAGCGGTAATTCATTGACTGATGATGAATTGATGGAGAAGAGCATTTAACCCAATCTCTTGCATTGCATTGAACATCTCGGATTCAAATTCAATTTAAACATTCAGTAGAAATAAACAAAAAGATTTTGAACCAAAGAAACATTATAACAAAATTAATCTGCACTAATTATGGGCCTCTGATTAAAGCACATTTGTGACAATGATCAAGTGACTTGTACAGATAATAAGGTGTTCTTGCTTCCATTAAACTCTGCTCTTTGTATTTTCTTAAATGATGCTTAAGAACATGATTATCAGATTTTTACACAAATTTGTGGAGGTCATGCAGATGGAGTGCCACGGTCAATAAAGCAAAAGAGGGCCAAATCGAAGACATTCTGAAAATCAAGGTAATTATTATTTTATTTAATTTTTTGCTGGGATAGGCTTCTGTATCCCTACAACCCACAATGGACACTACAGTTTGGAAAATGGATGGAGTGCCATAGAGACCAATACCCTTTTCTGTTTCAGTCACAATCCAACTCACCTCAGCAGCGCTGTCAGGGTATAAATAAATAACTAAAGAATCAGACAGATCTGTGTGGCATGACTTTGTCAGGCTCCTAGCCAGCTTCTGGATCAGGGTTATGCATGGTTGTTTATATGATGAAGGTGGTCATGGACCTATTCACCAGCTGTTGCCAATTGCAGAGCCTGTAGCAGCTGTCTGGAGGGAGAGGAGAGGAAGGACATGAAAGGACTAACCTTGCTTCAGGCTCTTTGTATGCTCATTTTAAACTTCTTAAGAAGCCTCATGCAGAGTCTCCCCAAAAGAACACATAAAGACAGTAGATTGAGCTAATCTATGTGTTTACTGAAAATACACAAGAAAACACCAAATAGAAATAAAATGGTGCTGTTAATATAATAATAATAATAATAATAATAATAAAAGATTATTTAGGATTTTAGAGAAAAATACTTAGGTCTGTAATAATTTTGTTTCTGCCTACCTGGAAATAGATTTACTTGCATATAGTTGCCGCCTCTGGTGTTGCCATCTGCCGTCTTTAATTTCCATCTCGTGTTGCAATATGTAAAATAGTCAGAATCGAATGTACATGTGAAATCAGAGTGCACTGTGTGTAAAAAAAGAATGAACGAATCTGGGGAAGGATGTTGTTAACCCAGAATTCGGACACCACTATGAAATGGCTGACACCCAATATAGTGCACTATTTAGGAAATAGGCAGTGGTTTCGGACACAGCATGAATGAGAGAAAGTTCACCGTGCAATGTGGCAGAATATCAGTGGCGGCTGCTGTAAGAGGGGAAGCTCATTTTCGGCCTACATCATAAAAATTGTCCATTTATTTATACGTAAATTCTGCCCTATGTTCCTTTTCAAGAAAATGCTCTGTGACCCTGTTGTACCAACTAGGCGTCTTTTCCAGTGACTTGACCAGTGTCCTCTCAATGGCCAGCAGAGCTAGGCTGCTTAAACGGCTTTGGCCCATTGTGTTACGGGTGTAGGACTTGAGCCGCTTTAAACAGGAGAAGCTCCTTTCTACACCTGCAAATGCAGCTCCAATTGTTGCCACTAATGAGAACAGTTTGTAAAGCTGAGGCATTAATGAATGAATGAACAAACGATCTAAAAAAAAGATGTTAAACTCGACGGAGGAAATGTGGGAATTAGGTTAAACTGAAACAAGGAATGTGGTGTGTAATTATGTGAAATGTATGATGAAAATTGGCTAGCAATTTCACCAAGCAAATACCAAGAAATAAGTTGCAGCAGTTTGTCTTTCGACTACACTTGCAAAATCCGCGATGGGACTGAGCTTGAATGCGTCAGCGACTTTTTATAGTACAAAATCCCTGTCAATCAAAAGGAGATGCAGTCTTTCGACAGACCCTCCAATCATCACGCAGAAGCCCGGAGTCCAGGCCAGCCCACTCCATTCACCCCCAGAGACGCTGAGCGTCCGTGGGCGGGACATAATCGCAGCATTTATCCAATGACCGTCTAGTTTCGAAGCACTGAAAAAAACTGTTCAAAGCAGCCCCATTGAAGTCAATGGACGCTGGGCTTCAACAGGGAAATGCACTGTGACGCTACGGGAATGTATGAGAAGGAAATCGAGTCAGCCGACCTGCTATATGTGGCTGATTCTGAACAAACTCGTCTTCGACATGAACGTGTTCTAACGCATTTTTAGTCAATAAAATGTTATCACAATAGTACATATTTGACCATTCATTTTTTGACATTATAGGGGAAGCCGAGCTTCCCTTGCAGTCTTAAAGAAATCCCCGATGCAGAATATGTACCGCCTTCTAAAATAAAAAAGTCAATCACCATTTGCTAAAGTCATTGCACAAATTTTTTGAGATTTCAGGATTCCCCCAATTAAGTAGGACTTCGTCTTGGATGCCTGAAATAGCTGCCTGGAGACATTGCAAAAATGGCTTCCGAGTGAACATACTAATTAATTTCTACGTTACATAAATAAGAGAACATCTCTTTGATTCAGAGATAATTTTGCATGAATCTGAGTTGCTGTTTTGAATTAGAACTACTGGCCTGCTCCAAAGCATCACAGAGCTCAGTGTGACTTATTTCGTTTTCCTTCTGAATGGAGGTTCTTTGCATGTGTTACACAGGGGACATGTTGAAAGGCACCCGTCCAAACTATCATTACTCTCGCCATCGATTGCATTGATCCGCAGGACTGTTAAAATGGGTAGTGTTGTCATTTATCAGTCTTGGTCTGATTAACCTCTGTAAGTGTATGTTAAGATGAATTACACTCCACAGCACAGCAGTCCACAGCCACCATCAATGCACAGCCTTCTAGATACAAGAGTTTAGCGGCGGTCAACACATCTCTCCAGATTTCTCATGCATGTCAGCCATTTACAAGAGTCAGCTGTATGCAAAAATTATAGCCAGTGTCTAAAAGCTAAATTTTTTGGCTGCTTTGTTTATATTTTTTTTATATAACTCTACTTTGTCTACTTGCTATATTAATTAATTGCATATGTGGATCCAACAGAGAGGATTTAAAGATTTAATTTAATACTGTCAGCTTTAAAACCTTTTTCTTCTGGGTTCCTGGTCTTCACACTGACCTCCCAGAGAAGCAGAAAACGAGCTTGCTGTAGGTGATTAATGGCTAGAGGAAAAGCCTTCGTTTTGATCTCTGGATCAGTGTGAATAAAACTTTGTGTTGCTTTGATTTACTCTTGATCAAGCTCAATATTTTGTGATGCATATCATATTGCTGGTTTCAAGATTTCACACTGTACATTAGTAAACTCTGGGTTAGCATTCTTATTTGCATATTTATGAGGTCAATAACATTGATTCGGCTAATACATCTTGTGACGGACACACAATCTGTTTTAATAACTGCTTGGACATCTGTAAACATGACAGAACATGAGTCTTCTCTGGCTGAAATGTTCAAATAAAACAATATAGTCTCTTTTCATTGCATTAACATGCTTGCCGTGTCGTACAAATTCTGTGCCTGACTAGAAATGATAGAAAACCATTGGACACTATGAAAGTTTCTATGGCTACTTCTCAAACGAAAGGCTGCATCCTAGTGAGGCTGTGTCCTTCCTAGTCCAATCCTTTGGAGGCTTAAATCCTCCTCGCTAGAATGAGACTGTAAAGGAAGTGTGCATTGCTACGCCATAATTGTTTCCGCCCCGCGGTCACCGCACGAAAATACTATTTAAACTTAATTTTGGAAAAATACTTAAAAAATCTTTATAGTAACCGGCTTTCTATTAATACAGTACAGTGAATGACAACCGTATGTGGTATCCCAGTGGCTTACATTGTGTTTTAGCATTGAGGTATTAATTTACAGCAAAACAAAAGATAATAACATCTATGATTTCATGTCTGAAAACATTATTTTTGTCTTACATTTCATAATAAACTCAGACGAGCTCAATACCGACTCATTTTCGGTCAGTTTTATTTTCTTGAATTTGAATATGTGCAAAGGATTGTGGGTGATTTAAGGCTGCGAAGGATACATCCGATGCCTCCTTCAAAACAGGCCGAATGAAGGACACGAAACGAATGATCCTTCAAATTGAGATGGCCTTCAGCAACGTTTGATGACGTGGCAGCCGAGATTTGCAGCCTTCGTAGGATGCAGCCTTCTGAGTGTATAAAGACCATGAATATTGAATGTGGAAAGCAATGACAAATCTCATGATTTGTTGAACTCACTGTAAGATTCCACTTACCCTTCCCCCCTTTTTTTTAATTATTATCTTTTTTATAGTGATCTATTTTTATGACCTTATCTCAGGGTTTAAATAACCCAGGGTGAAATGGCCTGGATGGCTTTTGCCTTTTTATTTAGACCTTTACAGCACTGCACTGGTCATTATAAAGACTTGTGGCCATTTTACAACCACTCGTGCATGAATTGTGATTTCTCATCACAGTAGATTTTATTCAGCTCAAGTCATTAAAACTGAATGTTGACTCAGTAGGCCTGAGCCCTTCAGTTAATGACCATCCTATTGGATTATTTCTGACTAGTACCATAATGATTTTTTGTAACTAGATTTTTAATAAACAAATTAAGTCTGGATTTAGGGTATGCTAGACTTCTCAGCATGACTCATGGCAGCAGGGTAACTCATCCTGTGGTATAATTACACTTGCTGAGCCTTGGTGAGCTTTGATTTGATAACCATTACTTCAGCAGCAGGACGCAGACCCATGACGCATGGCTGAGTTTTTATTTTATTATTGTTTCCAGAGGCTCATCAACGAAGAATCGATTATTTTAACAACATACTGGTCGGTTAAAAGTGCAGTTAGTAACAAATCTGTTTTTCAGTTGGTGTTTTAAGTTCTTGCTAAATGTCTTATTTTTTATGTGTGAATTATGAAAGTCTATGGAATGTCATAGAAAAGATAAAACGTGGAGGATCAAATTATATATATATATATATATATATATAGAGAGAGAGAGAGAGAGAGAGAGAGAGAGAGAGAGAGAGAGAGATGATGGAACAGCTAGTAACAAGCACATAAATTAATAACAGACTTTTTCTTTTCACTTAGAATGTGGATTGCAGGCGTTTGCGATTAGTGTGTCTGAAATGTTCATTCAATTAACTTGAGGCATAATTTATAACTTCAAAAGTAATTTCAAGTAAGAATCTAAAATAGACTGCTCAAATGTTAATGTCTGTGCGAGAGAGCAAAATGTGATGAGACTACTAATATTGTACAAGTGTATCAGCAATATCACAGGCTCATTTCATGTAAACTTATTGTGCAGGTATTCTAATGGCCTCTTTTTATAAAAAGATACAGAAAAAAATATTGTTCATCTATGAGCGTTTTTCTTCCAAACAATGGAAACCTCAGAAAAGTGGTTGTCTCACTCATTTCCACACGATTTTTGTTTATAATTATAAGTATGCTTACTTTTTTCGTCAGTCCAACAGGTAGCCATGATTTATGTGCACTCTGGATCTGTGCTTTTTAGGCGGTAGAACTCAGTGCAGCTCCCTGTCCATTGGCAGACTCTGAGCTCCATTAATCTAAAGCCATTTAGATGGAAGCATTCCACTGCCTGATAACGGATAGTGGTTTGGACGGATTTCCTCACTGGACTATAAACACCAAGTGCAGTGTGTGTCAGCTGAAAAAGGTTTTGTGATGATGTAACCAGCAAGATATGTTATCACTATAAAGTCCCAAGATGCATTTCAGAGGTCCAGTCTTACAGTTCTTCAGTTACGTTTGTTGTCTTTAGCTTTTACATTTATGTTCTATCCAACATATTTTTGCTCCATTTTCTTTTTTTCTCCTCTGGCCAACGAACGTAGTGTGTGATTATGATTAAGGCAGTATTATTACAGGTCAGAAGTCAGATTGGATCACAACCTTCAGAATAGTTATCCAGTTCCACACATTAGCATGTTACCATAAACTATTAGCACCGCATTAGCATTAGCTCATACTTGAAATTATGTGCTAGTTGCCAGCCATGTCTAATTACTGAAATTTAAAATGTGTTACAGTGATAATTGGCTGCTTTGTGTAGTTAAGGATTTCAACTTAATTAACTGTGGAATTAAAACTCACCCTTTTACATAACAGCATTACGGATGAAAGATCACAATGATCATGCTCATTTAATTAATACTTTAATTCAGACAGACACACAAAAGTGAAATGCTTTTGCACACAAACTATTGGTTACACACATAGCAACCTCATTAATTGTTTATATCTATATGTATATATATATGTATGTGTGTGTGTAGTATAGCTAGATAACTTTCCAAAACTAGCTCTGGATGATTTATCTTTGACCCATTTACGTTCCACACATGGAAGCAGAATAAGAGTATTGAGTTCATTGGAAGCGCTACGTCTGGCACTTTAGAGGCTCTAAATCTACAGATGATAAATAATGTCCATTTAGAATCTGCCTTTAAAAACACATAAATCAGTCTGAACAATCTTGCCACCAGACACATTTATTCACATACGGCACATTGATGCCTCAATTTCTATTTTACAGTCCTTATGACCTTAATCAGGTTAGATGCCATATTGAATTTAACTTGGATGAAAATGAGGCTGTGAGCGATAGACATTCTTTACACACACTGTATAAACATTGTGGATCATGTCATTTTCACAACACAACTTAAAAAAAAAAAAATTTAAACAGTTTTTGCCTACTGAAAGTTTTTCAGAAATGTTTATTCAGCTGAACAATTGGTGTGTTGTTAAACAACAGTACCATCCATTGAACTGTAATTCTATCCCTCCCAGCATTGTTTTCATTCCTGTCCAAAATTAAACATGGCGCTACCCCGACTAAGGTCTATGACTTAAACAATGAGAGGGTGAGGGTGGGTTTCCATTGCCTCAGGGCTGTCCTGTGCCTGCACTGCTCTGCCTTTCATGTTGGCTGCTGGAGTTCACAAGACAGACTGTCTTTTCAAGATTTATCCACCAGATCGACCAGAGGTGGACGAATCTTTGTTCTGAGTCTTGGCTTTTCTCAAGGTTTCTGAATTCCTTAACAATTTCACCTCAAGCTTGTTAACTTTACAACCAGCCACTTTATAAAGTCATGTTAAAACGTGCACTTTGTTACCAATTCATACTCAATATGTGAGTAAAGACAGGTTCTTGATTATCAACTTGTGCTTATTGTTGCTAATTAACACCTGAAAAAATTTGTGGAAAATGTGTGTAGACTTGTGTGTTCCTTTTTATTAAAAAATAAATACAGACTTTTTCATGAGCATGAATCTAATGTGTTATAGGTAATATTTTGTCATACTTTTAACGGTTTAGACTACTAATTGAGTTCTATGTTCAACAAGTCACAAACATCTTTTTACCCCCTTGAAACTAATGTCACTTGTACTTTTGGTGTTCAGTCACATTCATTACCATCTCTATTTGTCTGAATCTAAATATTCAGCCCATTAAGATGACAAATTAGATTTATGTTTCTTTCCCTCTATTTAGTTGCCACGGTACATTTGCTGGAAGCGTTTGCAAACAAAGTGTAAATATGTTTTGCATGAACTTGTCATATTTCAGTCACAGCAATCATATTTGGAAATATGCTATATTTGCATATATATATATATATATATATATATATATATATATATATATATATATATATATATATATATACCCATGCATATTTACTATTTGCGCTTGGAACATGACACACATATCTTAGGCTGTTTATACTTGCTGTCATAAGGCACTAGCCTTACATATTACCTCATTTGCATTCCTCTTTTCATGCCTCTCATTTTCTCTGTCCATTTAACAAATTTTGGCACCGGCAGTCATTAGGGGACCATTACACATTATTTTCAAAGAAGCAGTGAACATAAAGACAAATCCATCCTCAAGAGCACTCTTGAAACGCTTCAGCGTAGGGTATAGCAGTTTAAATGTTGTTTATATAACTAACATTTAGAAAACGGATTACTTTAATCACTGTGAGCCCATAAGTGAGCAGAGATGCTCTTTCACTCAACCTTGCATAAATGAAGGTCGTTTGTACATGTGGCCTTGCTGTAATCAAGGCCAAAGTTCTGCAAGATGGTTTCAGAAGCCATGACTGCATAATATCCATGACATTAATATTACATCTTTATTGAACCTTAATCATTTGCGGTTGGTGTTTCTAAGCAGCACAAACAAGACAGAACCTTGCATCATGCTGAGCTTAATAAATAAACTATATTTATCCCATTAGATGTATTAGAGGAAAATATTTGATACATTTTGCAAATAATGGCACCTTTTTATGCAAATGAGAGTGTGTGGGAGAGAAATGTCAAAAGTCAGATTCTCATTAACAGCATATTAAACTGAACTTACGTTGTGATTGTAAATCTGAGGTTGATTAAATTTGTGAAAATCTATAACTAGAGATTATGTCAGTTACGTTATTAATTTCTGCCTGAAAAGTGAAGAGCTATTATACTGGTCAAAATGTCTGAAACGACTATAGTGAAAAATTCTTATTTAATACTATTTTAATTATAAATTGCATTATCAGTATAATAATTTGAATAAAATGTTCTGAGTTTATTTGGAAAATTAACATGAATTTGAGTATGTCGTAGTATTTGGTTTTTCCCTATTTTGCCTTATTGACTGGATCACTCAAACTGAATTGACTGCATGTACATAGAGTCGCATGATCATTGTCACAAATGTGTTCTCTTTTTTATTAGGGAAATTGTACAGAATCTAAAATGTTTTTCCTAATTTCATTTAATTCCTAGTATATCTCACAAGAACATGGGAAAAATGCCTTTGAAACAATTTTCATAAATTTCACAAATTATTACAAAAAAATGGCAAGTAACACACTGAATTAAATGTGAAATTTTGAAACTTTACAAAATGTCTTAAATTAACGTAGAATAAACTACAAAATGTATGATCTGGACAGCAAGAGAACTGCATTGCCCATTAAAGCAAGAATATATTTTATATAGTGAAAATATATTGTGAAAATAATGAAATTAATGTTCTATATAAGACTGTATATGCATTATGCAGTAAGTAGAACTGATTAAACTGAGGGGTCAAACACTGTTCACTGTCTACAAAATGTGTTACTGTTGCCACCAAGTGGCATGCATTTGAAAAAGAGCTAACTTCATTTGTTATGGTTATTCTGTGCTAACGTACAAACTTATTTTTCAGTCCAAGCTTTCTTGAGGGCTGTGTGTATTATTATTACATGTTTCCCTAGTCTTGATTCTAATTGGTCAGTCACTGTTCTCTCTACAAAAACATATTTGTTTGTACCCCAGGAAGCAGATTTACAGTCTCTTTCTGACACAATAAAGTCTATTTATTTATTTGAATTATGCATGATAATATGCACTAAATGAACAGTCTCCGTAATATAAAAATGTTTCCATCTGGGCATAGCTGAATGCTTTTCCTCTTCCTTCAAAAATGTGTTCTAGCATAATAATAATAATAATAATACATTATCTTTTCTGTCTCTTCCTCTGAGGAAGCTCTTTGTGCTAATCAGATCTGATGCCTTTTGACATGAAATCTCCCTAATCCCAATCCCAAATGTTCCTGTTTCCTGCATTTTATTTTCCCTAGAAAAACTGAAAACATCTTGTCCAGACCTGCTGTCGTAAGTCTCAACAAATCTCCTCCAGAAGTAGAAATTCCCACAAGGCCTGCAAAGCTTCAGCTGGAAAGTAATTACCGTTTTGGAAAGTTCTTCCCAAGGACATCCACAATGTCAGCTAAACTAGATACATTTGTACCTCAAGCATAAGAATACAAATAACAAGAATGTAAGGCTGCAAAGAAAACTACAATGAATCAGGAGAGAATATAGAAGGTATATATTCCACATTTTCATTTGGTAAAAACCACCTTAAAGACTCATTGTTTTAAATATTGCTTTGCAATGGCAGTGGTGCTGCTGAATTGGAGGGCATCCAATCATCTTTGTCTCACTGAGTTACTTTCAGGCTGTGTATTGGTAGCGCTGCACTGCAGGATGTCTAAATTGACTGTTGCGCTCTGGTTTATACCTCGTCGTCATTGGCTGACTAAGAGTGACGTTTCCTGGAAATCAACTTTGTTTATGGTTTGTGAGCTGAACTCTCACACATTAAGTTATTTATGCGCGATGTTGGAATAAATACAGTGCTGACAAAGTATGGACTACTTGCATAAGCACACCATCCGTTCTCTTGAACATAGACAAAAGGAAAAATGAATGAAGAAGCATGGACATAGTGTTTTGTATTGATTTTCGTGCTATCCTGCCACGACCAGTATTGTTTTATGACTAGAATCATTTTCAGATTCAAATGAGTGATGCAGTAATCCAGCAAAGTACATAAGACACAATTAAAGTTAATCTAATCTTTCCAATTCTTCAAAGGGCAACACATTTTCAAAAAGATATGACACTGTTTTGCAATGCCAACATCTGCATTTCTATTCTGTGTGTGGTTTAAAGCTTGAGACCCTGAAATGTCACACAAGTGTAATACACTTTGGTGCATATGCAGTCATTTTCATTCAACAGCACATACCAGGTCAAAGATATTTCTTTCTTTTTCAGAAATGTATTTGTTTCTTGTTTTACTTGTCTCCAAGTCTGGTCATTTGTATGAGAAAAAAAACAAAAACAAGAAATGATTGTTCACCATTTGTCCTTTTTATGTCCCAGGAGTTAATTTCTACAAAAATTTACATTTTTAATTTGAATTGTTATTTTGGTACTTTTCAAATACCTTTTATGTATTTTATAGTTAATAAATGGTTGTTCCGCAGTTGTGTCATTTCCGCCACATCAAACAATTTTGACCCTAAAAAAAAGGAGACAACAGTGAAGATTGATATGTGAAGAGACAAATCAAGGTTAAAATCATTTGAGCAGGATATTTTTGTGCATCATTTCCAAATCAAATTATGCAAAAAGTATGCAAATATTGACACAATTTTTATATTTATGTATGTATTTGGGATACATAAAATGCTAGCTATGAAATTAGCCTTAGCGAGGTGGTAATTTTTATGCAAAAAAAAAAGTTCAAAATGTAATTTCCGCTACTGTCATTTCCATCACAGTGTGCTATAGAATGAGTGAAACTATGATGACACACTTCTCCTGTATATTCTATCATTTGTAGATAAATTAAACAAGTGAGAGTGTGAAAAGTGTATTTTAAGAGATTTTATTTCAATTGATTTTGTCACCATAGGCTTTAGATTTATTCTCTTCCTATATCTATAGACGCAGAGAACTGTAGATTCCGACTTATCCATAAATCAGCACTGACTTGAACTAAACTTGTAGTAAACTCTCAGGCTGAGATGATAAAGGGCAAATGGAAGACGAGTTCCACCAATGTCCTCATGAGCATTAAATCATCTCTGTCTGTCAGATCTCACTGATGACCCTGCATATCAAGTTTAGTGAGGATCATTCACCCGTCAGCCATGGCCGACTCATCAGAGAATGGACTTACCTTTCTTTACTGGATCATCACACTCGCTCTCTTTTCTTTCATTTTCAGTCTCTCCCTCTATCACTATCTTTCCCTATTCACAGTTTTTATTGAACGCAAAACGTCATCCATGGATGCAAATCCAATAACGTACAACATTTTCTAAAGTTTGCAGCCAAAACAAGATGAAAAAAAAGCTTGTGCTAAAGCTATTGTGGAGGAGGAGGTTAGTTAACTGGAGTGCTGCTGTCGTCAGCTTGCCTGTCTGTTCTAGTTTGGTCAAGCATTTATCAGCAAAATAGTCACCATGTTGGCAAAACACCTGAAGAGCTCAGTGAAACAAACAATACTCTCTCTCTCTTATTGCAAATACTTTTGCTTGACTTTTGTCAGTTGAAAAATGTGGATTTAAAAGAATAGTTTATCTAAAAATGCAAATACTGTCTGTCATAATTTACTTAATCTCATCTAAACATATGATTTTCGTTCTTCTGTTGAAAAAAACATTATATATATAGGTTTTTTTTTAAGAAAAAGAAGAATGTTTCAGGTCCATATTATGAAAGTCATTGGGGTCCAAATTAGTTGAGCTCTTTATATATAAGTTGATCAATGATTTGATTTGATCTGAAAGTGAATATTTCACTTAAGATGTATACACTCACTTAAAGGATAATTAGGAACACCTGTTCAATTTCTCATTAATGCAATTATCTAATCAACCAATCACATGGCAATTGCTTCAATGCATTTAGGGGTGTGGTCCTGGTCAAGACAATCTCCTGAACTCCAAACTGAATGTCAGAATGGGAAAGAAAGGTGATTTAAGCAATTTTGAGCGTGGCATGGTTGTTGGTGCCAGACGGGCCGGTCTGAGTATTTCACAATCTGCTCAGTTACTGGGATTTTCACACACAGCCATTTCTAGGGTTTACCAAGAATGGTGTGAAAAGGGAAAAACATCCAGTATGCGGCAGTCCTGTGGGCGAAAATGCCTTGTTGATGCTAGAGGTCAGAGGAGAATGGGCCGACTGATTCAAGCTGATAGAAGAGCAACTTTGACTGAAATAACCACTCGTTACAACCGAGGTATGCAGCAAAGCATTTGTGAAGCCACAACAACCTTGAGGCGGATGGGCTACAACAGCAGAAGACCCCACCGGGTACCAATCATCTCCACTACAAATAGGAAAAAGAGGCTACAATTTGCACGAGCTCACCAAAATTGGACAGTTGAAGACTGGAATAATGTTGCCTGGTCTGATGAGTCTCGATTTTTGTTGAGACATTCAGATGGTAGAGTCAGAATTTGGCGTAAACAGAATGAGAACATGGATCCATCATGCCTTGTTACCACTGTGCAGGCTGGTGGTGGTGGTGTAATGGTGTGGGGGATGTTTTCTTGGCACACTTTAGGCCCCTTAGTGCCAATTGGGCATCGTTTAAATGCCACGGCCTACCTGAGCATTGTTTCTGACCATGTCCATCCCTTTATGACCACCATGTACCCATCCTCTGATGGCTACTTCCAGCAGGATAATGCACGTCACAAAGCTCGAATCATTTCAAATTGGTTTCTTGAACATGACAATGAGTTCACTGTACTAAAATGGCCCCCACAGTCACCAGATCTCAACCCAATAGAGCATCTTTGGGATGTGGTGGAACGGGAGCTTCGTGCCCTGGATGTGCATCCCACAAATCTCCATCAACTGCAAGATGCTATCCTATCAATATGGGCCAACATTTCTAAAGAATGCTTTCAGCACCTTGTTGAATCAATGCCACGTAGAATTAAGGCAGTTCTGAAGGCGAAAGGGGGTCAAACACAGTATTAGTATGGTGTTCCTAATTATCCTTTAGGTGAGTGCAGATTACCTTCACTGAATTGTTATGTCCATTTTTTTTTTTAACCTTGACATTTTTGGACCCCATTGACATTCATTTTATGGATGAAAATACTTTTTTTCAATATATATGAATAAATTGTTTCGTTTTTTTTTCACAGATGAAAGAACCACATGATAGTGTGTGACTGTGAACGATTGCATAATGTTCTGGTAAAAGTTAAAGAAACCACTAACATCATCTCCAACCTCTTTAAGAAAGTTTGAGAGCTAAACTTATAGCAATTTTGTGCAAATCGCGTTAACAGTGCAATTTTAGCACCCAAGACAATGCAATGCTTTGTTTTGTTTTTACTTGCATAGTTTCATTAAGTGCACATTTTTATCACCAGAGGATACACGTAATTATAGTGTGAAACACCTTTGGGTAAAATAGAGCTCCAACACCACTAAAACATAATGATGAAATTGAAATAATAAACATGTATCAATTTCATTTTGGCTCTCGGGACTACAACTTTTTCCACGACCTTGTAATTAAAATTAAAGGAACAGTTTTGCAAGAGTACAGTTTGCAGCTTATTCCCAAAACCTGCATTTCTGAATTCAGGTAGGCTACAACATCTGGTTGAATAGGATCCCCTGCAGGAAAAAAAAAATGTCGAAGAACATTTTAAATAGTCTAAAGAACATGATGAATGAGTTGTCATTCAGGATGCTGTGCTGTCCATTAAGGACTCAAATGTGTTAGCTGCTACTCTTCTCCATTTATCCAGCATGATGTGAATGCCCTGCAGCAGACTACTTTTAGGCATGCATTTTACTCTTTTTAATTCACACATGCTAGATTCAATACATGTAATGCAATACATTCAGTGCACCTGACATGCTTTGGAAAGACTGATTTCAGGCTGTAGGACATTATACTGTCATTTATTCTAGGTTAATTTATCATACAAAGGAGAGATCTTATAAAAAAAAATTCTGCTCATCACACTGGATGAACACATTTGTCACTGCTGATTCCAGGTTTCATCTCCCAGTACAGTCTGATGCTGTACAACAAAATAGGCCCAAAAACATAAAAAAATTATATGACTATCAGAGGGGAAAGAATGTGCTTTATTATATTCTTTACTGAACAACTCTTACATGCTAAGACACATCATGCTATTACAGACTCATTTTAACTGTGCATCTAAGCATTATGTGCTTCTCGTACCACGTCGCTAAAGCACAAAGAGAGCTAAACCAATACTGTCATTGACAAGGACCTCATGCAATGACAAACCTGCAAGCACATTTATTCAGTGAACTACTGTGCATCGCTTTCATGAAATGAAAGGCTTTGTCTGGCTTTTTGTTTATAAGTTTTGTTTTCTCAAATGAAGCTAATGGAAACAGACTTTCCTTTCATCGTTGCCTAACAAGCTAATGATAATCTGGAACATTCCTGGACTCTGAACCGTTCACTATCTCGTCTGTTACAGAGTGAAGCGGCAAAAAGCAGAGAATCCAAAAGCCAAAAAACGTTATGCCTGTCGAACAAAAAATCTGAATGTTCCAGAAATATCAGGAAGGGCCAGCTGGCTTGTTGACATCCACAGGCTGCTTCCTTCTGTCAACATGTGAGCTCTTATTATGCTAATATGCTTGAGCTCTTTAAGTTAAACATTACTTTTTATGCCAAGTCCTTTTATTCTGCTCAAATCCTTAGTCAGCGCAGGGGTCAGCATTTTTAAATAAGCTGCCACATTTCATTTACTGTAGTAAAATGAAACAGACGAAAGGTCCATCAACAAGAGGCCATCAAGGTTTAATGAATTCCATTGATTCGTCTTCCCTAGTTAAAGACTCTGACTGGAATATAACCACATACTGAAGCTTCAGAGGACTGTTGATTTGCATGTGCTGAAAGGTTCAAAGCACATATATTCATTTGTCATGTTGTGCCCAAATGAATAGTGAAATGTTAGGGTGGCAATTCTGGCCGATATCGATAAGCCAATAATTATTGATAACTGACAAATCAACTGATGATTAGATTTAAACATTCTATGCTATAAATAAAATAAAAATAATACACTTAAAAAATGTAATCAATAAATACACTAAAATAAATTATTTAAATGCTACATTTAAACATTTATTTAAACATATTTAAATATTTAAAAGTTAATTTAGCATCAAAACACTGATTCATATTAGTGTACATTATTAGTGTTTTAAAATATTGACTGTAATATGAGAAAATGAGTGTTCACAATTAAATATTCAAAATCTACCAATACTAATAAATGTTTCGTTTTTTTTTTTTTTTTTTTTAATCAGTCAAGGAACAATTTTGTACATCACTAAAGATTGTTCACATCTAATCCTGTTTTAGGGCCGTGATATAATTTAGTTTGGTTCTTCCTCATATATCCTATATGTATGTATGTGTGTGTGTGCCGACTGCCGACTGCATCAGGTCTGGCTGTGATGGATGAGGTGGATTTAACTCCCAGCGTTGTGTGGACTGAGCTTGGCTCGACTGAGCGAAAAATTGTGGGATCAGAAGAGTGGAGTGTATTCTGCCAGGAGACGTTAGTCTTGATGGGAATCTTAGCTGACACGGGGACCTTGACAAAGCAAAATATAGAGTGGGCAACTAAAGTTACTCTCACTGCATATAAAGTGGGCAACTGTTATTGTGAGAACAGTAACAGTTCTGGCCAGATGAAAAAAAAGAGAGAGCTTGTTTAAAAATGCCATGGTTTTCTCTTTCATTTAGCTAGAAGTTTCCTTTTATTCATTTCAAAGTCAACTGCACCACTGCACTGAGTACAATGAAAGTGCTTTGAAAAGAGGGGGCTGCATTTGGAGGGATAACAACAAGCATAAAACAAGTCAGAAAAAATACAATACAAGAAGTCTGTGGTAGTAGATATGAGCTTGAGTAATGATTTTCTGCTATTAAAGACCCCATTACACCAAAATGAGAGTTTAGTGACTTGTATGTGTGTTAGCATTTAGTTCATCTATTGCATATGCTAGTGCACTAAAAAAAGTAGATATGGATAGTTAAAATTCAGTCTTTTTCTTCTGGGTAATCAATCCAAAAATATTGATGACTCATACTGCACTACACAGAGTTTTGTCCAATCAAATGCTTTTTAGAATTAGAATACCCCTCCCCTATAACATAAACTAACAAGTATAGCAAATCGTGTTCATGGCTTGAACAGCATGAGTCAGTACGTTTTTGTTTTTTAAGAATTCATACTTTTAATCAAGGAGCATTAAATTGGTCAAAGATCAGTAAAGACTTTCTACATTGCTACCAAAAATATGTCTATTTCTAATTCTGTTCTTTTAAATTTTCTATTCAAAGAATCTTGAAAACAATGCATCACATATTGTAACAAAAAATAAGAAGCACCACTGTTTTCAACATAATATATAAGAAATGTTACTTGAGCAAAACAACAACAACAACAACAACAAACTATAGAGAACTTTATATTTGGATCTTATAACAATGTCTGCACTGCCCCCATCTGGTGAAAAAAGCCTAATATAACCAGGACTCATATAACTGCTATGCTCACTTAGCCTTTTACTGGCTGTGTGGTGAATTTTAAAACCCAATTAAATTGCTTCACATAAGCATTTTATGGCATCTTTTAGTGTTGCAGGTTACAGTGATTAATAAATGGTTTACCACATTTTGCCCTTTATTATTCACAGATGTCTAGGTCAGTGTTCAAGCATATTCAATGATTTGTTTTTTCCAGAACAGAACAAACTCATAAAAGAGCTGAGATATGCATGTAATACTTTCAGGCGGATGTTTGATGACTATAACACTGTAGCTAACTTTTATCCTTTAGTTTTCTACTTTACACAATCCTTTTGAAAGCACATCAGGATCATAAATGGGATATTATTTTTATACATTATTTTGATATAGGTTACAAAGTGCATTCAAACATACATATTCTTACATAGTCATACATAGTCTCACTTCATGTAGATATATGGGCAACCAGAAATGACTGATAGTTTGTAATGGTTGTTGCTATTATAATAAAACTGGACACATATCAGCTTTTTTGTTTTTATTTTCTCTTTGGCTACTGAAGGAAAACACTGTCAGTTGCCAAATTTCTAATGCAGCATTAAACTATTCTGTCTTATTTTCTTTCCCTCATTTTTGTCAAGTGCGGGTGAAGGATGATGAAGGAGCTGGGAGAAATGGATCTTGATATCAGTCGTTTTATTATTAGTCATTTTATTATTAGTAAAAGGAGGCGAAAAAAATGGTCCATTGGAGGAGGGACAGGAGGAAGAGTCTATGGAGCATTGGGAAAAAGAGTCCTTGGGGGAACAGGAAAAAGAGCCCATGGAGGAGTCGGCAGAGGGAGGGACCACAGAGCAACCCAGATAAGAACCTGGAGGAAGACCCAGAGCGGAAATTGAGGGAGGAGCCAGGGAACAACCCACATCTGAGCCATGGTGCAGAAAGTCCACGGTGGAACCAGTGGAGGGAGGAGCCTCTGGTGTGTGTCTGGGTGGAACCAAGGGGACTTCCAACAGAGGTGGAGCCGTGAGAGCTGGAGACCTGGGCTGAGCCGAAGGGCCAAATACACAGGGTGACACGCAGGTCTGGAGGGCCAAGGCAGAGCTGTCGGCTCATGGGACAGAGGCAGAGACGGGGGTTCGGAAGACCGTGGTGGAGCTGAGCAGCCAAGGACAATGGTGGAGCCAGAGGGAAATTGGAGCCCGATTGCGCCAAAGGGGTGGAGGGCTGAGGCGTAGCCAGAGGCCAGGAACGGACGAGGGAGGAGCCAGAGGGATGAGGGAGCCCGGCGTAGCCAGTGGGATGACTGTCCACGGTGGAAATGAGGGACCATGGAGCCAAGATGGATCCAATGGATCAAAAGGCTGAAGTCCCAGACAGCAACAGTGTTGGCCAAGATCCGGCCCACATCTGGGCCGTGTGGAATCCATGTATAACAGATGTGGGCCGGATCTGGGCCGACATTATGTTGCTGTCTGTGGTGGAGTCATGTGTTCGGAGGCCTGAGATGGAGCCAGGGGGTCCTTACACCAACGTGGGGCTAAAGACCGGGAAGCCAGTTGCCAGATTTCTACTGCAGCATTCAATTATCATTTTCTCTCCCTCATTTTTTTCACATGTAGGCGAAGGAAGATGGAGCAGGGAGAGGAAGATCTTAATATCAGTCGTTTTAACAAACGAGTGGCATGAAACATAGGAAACAAGGAAAAGCAAACTAAAAGTCCATGGATACAAACATACCTTACAATTTTGTTCCAATATTGTCATGGAACACAAGAAAGCAGACACCGGTAACTTCTGAAAGTTTATTGAATAACACACATGAAGTTTGCAGGCGACTCTCTGGAGTCAGGCAGACGGCGATACACAGAAGATGAAGGATGGGACAGTTCGATGCACGGGTAGGTAACCCAAAGGTAAGTAGTCAGGTGGAAGTTCAGTGTTGAACGACAAGACAAGACAACTGTGATGAGGAGCGTGACTGATTATGTAGGGAGATAATGAGCCAGTGCTTGGGTGATGTGTGATTATCTGTGGCAGGTGTGATGATGACTCAGTCTTTTTCAGAGGTGGGGACCAGATAGGATGCTGTGCAAGTGTAATTCTGGTGACTGGGCTGGTGAATTATGATTGTGACACCTATTATGACTCCTTTATTTTGTCGAACACAAAAGAAGATATTCTAAACCAAACAGTTTTGGTTACCATTGATTCTTATTGTCTGAATGAACAAAAAAAACTAAACAAAAAACACAGAAGAAAGAAAGTCGTACAGATTTGGAACATGAGACAATTTTTAATTTTGGGTGAACTATCATGCTAATGTGCTGGTTTAATCTAATAAACTAAATGAATAATTCCTATTATTATTTAATTATAGATGTATATAATTGAATATTTAAAATATTGAATGGCCAAAAATGTTGATATTTTCATGATGAGTATTGTCATATTTTGATCACTTTATTTATAGGTGAAAGTAAAAGATATAGGGCATCCATTAGTGCAAGTAGCCTTAATGTACTTTTTTTCATTACTTTTCTTTAAAAACTAAATAGCGAAGCAATGAACAAATGGTTATGAATAGCTGAAACTTCCAGTGTTGCACATTATAGTCATACCGATTATTCATCTAAATAACATTAGGAATGCATTTGCCATTATCAAAAAGGCAGTTAAATAGAATCAAATGTTGATTCACTGATACTGCAATTTCCTGTAAATGTCATTAATTCATATGGAATGGACCTCATGCTGCACAGTACAGCAGCAAATAACAAACAGCTGCTTACAAAGGAAAGCAGGAAACCCATGGCGCAAATGTGCAATTTTCTTGATTTTAGAAGTGTAAACTGTAGAAGTGCTCAACTATTTTGTCTTCAATAACAAACATACCACTGTATGTCTTCAGTCTGAAATGAGGAAGGAATATCACAAGTGTAACATTTAAGCTGCATGGGTCAACAGGGGTGGATTTTTAAGTGGCATGAAAAATGTCCAAAATCACTTTGTTCCACATAGACTACCTCGTTAATCTTAGCCAGAAGATGGGAGGATCAGCATCATTCACATCAGGAGAGAGAGAGAGAGAGAGAGAGAGAGAGAGAGAGAGAGATGGGGGAGTGTCATCATCATTCAGTGTTTGGGGGCTTTTTTTTCTCGTCGCGGTAGAGCTCCTCTACGAATTTTGGAAATTATGTTTTGAAAAGAGTAATAAATACTGTGAACGGATAGCCTACCGGAGAAAACTATTCGACTCTTGACTCTGATTCCTCTGTCGACTTAAGGTAATATCAAAAATCTTTGTCGCATGAAAGACCACAAGCAAGGCATTCAGCACATTTGAAGGACTGAACACACCGCATATGAAAATGCATGTTTCTGCATATTATTATGTTCTCCGTATGAGAGGAGCGCGCCGTCACCACAGTAAATACGACACAATTATGTAGGCTACTCATATAATAAATTACCAATCGATTAATGATTGCATGACAGGGGAAACGAACTGTACATCGCTTAAATTAAATTAGGAATCTATTCTGAATATAGTTTATTGGTTTCTTTATTATTTGTACCAGAGGCAATTTTAAACTCGTCTTTGTTTACATCATGTGCGTATTGCGAGGGCTGAACTACTCAATTTGGATACGGGTTAATCTTATTTCCTATTCAAAAATCACTCATTAAGGCTTTATATGACGTGTTATGCGTAATTTCTGAAGCTAATTATATAAATACAAGAAGAAGGAAAAAGGTTACCATTTATTTTAAGGTGTCATTGTTACAGTGTAATTAAGTGCTGAGTAATATTAATTAACAACAATGTAGGCTAATAGGCCCACTACAGGGTTAGGGTGGGATTAGGGTTTGGTTGAGGGTTAGTTGCATGCAGTCATGCATAATTTACTGTTATTATGTAGCCTACATGTAACATATGTAACAAAGACACTGTAAACTATAGCTTAATTCTATTACTTTAACTTTGAAATGTTACTTTAAAGGATTAGGATCACAACAAACAGGCTATTCTTTTTTCTTCCACAGAATTAGTCCCAGATCTCCATGTTTGCGTGACCTGATACCTGACCAGCGCAAGACTACTGATTTTTGCAACAATGGGTTCTTGATGCTAAATGACGTAACTTTTGTGGCTTGAAAGAAGATGCCAATGACTTGTGCAATGAACACCATTTTTCCATTTGCCATTCGGGAGGTATTCTAATGGACCTAGAATCCAAGGCTGTGTAGGTGTGGATTTGTCTTTCACATAATGGGTTGTGGAGGCTCCAGGACAGATGTGTTGGAGCCAAGATATATGGAGAGCTGGACCAAAGAGACAGAGTCCACTTGGCTGGCAAGCACAGACACCGACATCCCCCTGTCATCCATCCAGAGCATCCCCTCAGAAAACTCTTCAGAGGCGGGCTTCCCATCAGAGAAAACTGCCAACCTTGGTGAGAATGGACTGAGATCATACTTCGAGGCGTTTTAAAAAGGTTTTGAAAATACACAAATCTGCATTAGGCCTATGTCTTCATATTTAAGTTAAATATCTCTTTTCACCTTAGACACCCCAGTTTAACGCGTCAAAACCATCATATGATATTTCCTTCCCAAAAGGACACGAAAGTGTTGCGAGTCTGCTGTTGGTGTGCAGTTAATTCATGTAGGCCTCTTGTTGCCATGGCAATGGTTGAATCCCTTCAGTACTTCAGTACAACAGTATGAGCATGGATGAACACAATAAGCACTCCAAGTAAATGTTTCTTGAGCATTAAATCATCATATTAGAATGATTTCTGAAGGATCATGTGACACTGAAGACTGGAGTAATGATGCTGAAAATTCAGCAAAGGAATAAATGACATTTTAAAATATATATACATTTTTTTAAACAGTTTTAAGGATGGATGGATGGATAGATAGATAGATAGATAGATAGATAGATAGATAGATAGATAGATAGATAGATAGATAGATAGATAGATAGATAGATAGATAGATAGATAGATAGATCTATCTGATTGTGAAATATTTATGATATGATGATCACCACTACAGTGATTTTGTTAACAACAGAATTAACAACTTCCATATTTGTATCTGATTCATTAGATCTCTTTGATGATGGTCTGCCTGCTCCGGGTCAGGCATATCTGAAAGTGTGTTCTGCCATGTCTGAGGTGGGACTGAATGACATGAAAACTGACACCACCCCTGTAATACTCTCTTCTCAAGAGCAGGAAGTGCTGTCTTCTTCTGCGACCACAGTGCAGAAGAGAAGTGTGTTGCGAACTGAGGAAATTGTAAGTATTTCTATCCAAAGTAATGGTTTAGTGCAATCTTCTGCACCTAGCATGTGTGAACAAGACACTATAATATAAATCAGTGTTTCCAACTTTTTCAGTTTTATACCCTTTCATTTACACCACACCTCAAATTATTGTTAATTTGATTTAAGCAGCCTTTATTACAGTATTTCACTTTTAAACTACAAACACTTTATTAGCACATTAAAAATAGACTTGTAGCTTCCTTTCACATTAATGAGACATTTGAGCTTGTTTGGCTTTCACATTTTCTGACAGTTCAGGGGGACATTTTAGAGAAACCATCTCTGAAATAAAATATGTTTATATGACATTGTGTTTATTTATCTGAGAAATGACTGGTTCTTCGTTTTTTTATTGGCTTCTATGGTTCTATAGCTCCATCAATTGAACCTTTCCTTGGCACAAAAGGTTATTTAAAGTCGAAATATTCTTCACACCAAGAAAAAGGTGGTTCTTTTAAGGACTGTTCACTGAAAGGTTCTTTGGGGAGAGTGTAGGTTTCAGGAATTGTGTAAGCAACTGAGGGAAAACTGTAGTAAAATGTTAAAAAGATTTGGTAACTGTCATGTCTGATAATCTTTCTATGTCATCTTCATTAGACAAAATGGCAGGACAACAGGATGTCCACCAAGCAAGTGACCATCACTGTGACTCAAAGTATACGGCAAGTGGACAAGAGCGGGAAGATCAAGGAGACATCGCAAACCACCTATGAGGTCATGAAACCGGTGGATTGTCTGATGGCAGTTGACTCAGTGCCTCAATGAAGTGGATACGCAAGACCTCGTGAAGATTGTATCTTGGATTTCTTGAAAGCTTTGGTGAAGATGTCATGGACCAAAGAAGTAAAAAGCAGGGATGACCTAAATGAACAAATTCATCTGGGCTTAATCAGTGATTACCAATTTTCATTCAAGGGTCATTTGATTGTTTGTTTCATCATTCAGTTACATTCTTCTTTAATAATGTTTATTTTTATGTACATTTTTCCTCTGTAATGTCTTTGTCATAATGTTCTCTTTTTTTTCATTTTCTAATGCCAACAAAAAGAATCTTAGTAAAAGCATTTACTGTACATACATTGAAAGCACAGGATAGATCAGGAAGGGTAATCAAGAGGTGGACACTTGACTCGGCTTACTGAATGATTTTGTGAAAAGTGTAAAAATATATATTTACATTGTTTAAAACATAGGAACAAGTGTATTTTTAAGTTTTATTGTTGCATTGCTTAAGTGTTGATTTTATATATGAAAATCAGGGCTTTTTTGTATATCCCGTACACTTACTACCACACAATTGTTGCCTTCAAACAGTTATGCTTTTATTTTATTTTTATTTTTTACAAGAGCAAACATTTGTTCAAAACCTAATTACAGTTTCTGTAGCAAGCTAGCACTATACTGTAAAAAGGGTAGTGTGCAAGAATAAGAACCTCTGTTCCATTGTTCCAATACTGTTTGATGCATCACTGCTTTACTGACTGGAAGATGCTGTTTATTGAGTCATTAAATATTTATTGCGGTACTTTGAAAACCTTTCTCTTGGTCCAGTCTCAGAATTAATTGGTAACACTTTACAATACAAAGGCTCTATATATTAACATTAATGCATTAGGTAATATGAACTTACAATGAATATAATACTATTACAGCATTTATTATTATAGGTTAATGTTAATTTCTAAATATACTAATATATTTTTTACATTTCAAGTTGTAAATAATAACATTAGGTACACTTTTGACATAGTTTATTATTAGGTATTCAAATATATTTGTTTTTATTTAATCATATCAGAGCTGAAGGTAGTCACAAAAGAGTAACATCAAAATACATAATAAAATGCAGCAGAAGGGAAACATTAGGTGAAAGTCATATTCATGTAGCACTGCAGAAGTATCATCAGCCTAGAGATCATCACGTGTTCTGGAGAGTATGAATTTGTCTCTCCTCATTATATTCAGTAAGTCCCACCCTAAAACGTGGTTCCTCCATAACCATCCATTCATCTGCATTGAATTCTGGAAAGAAAAATGAAATCTCTCTCTTGGCTGATTCAATAGAATCTGAAAGAAAGAATATAAGGCAATGATGAATTACTAATATTTAGAACTGTTAAGAAATGAGACTTTATTATATAAAACTGGAGATATAATTAAGGACAGGGACATTGCAGAGTAATCCAGCTTTTAGTTGATCTAGTCTAGGGGTGCTCAATCGTGTTCCTGGAGTTCTACCTCCCTGCAGAGTTCAGCTCAAACCCTGATCCGACACACCTGTCTGTAATTAAAGTGTTCCCAAAGATCTTAGTAAGCTGGTTCAGTTGTGTTTGCTCAGAGTTGGAGCTGAACTTTGCAGGAAGGTAGATCTCCAGGAACAGGACTGGGCACCCCTGATCTGTTCAGTCTTGAAAATCTTCATCAAAACAGGTCCATGTTACTCTACCTGAACCATGAGTGGTGTTTCTGGTGTCAGTCAGCCCGTACTGGCCTCGAAGGGTGTCTGGTGAAGTGAAACGAGCTCTAAACACTTTTGTAGGACCCATCATCCCCCTCCAGTGAGTGATAGCGTCTTCCCTGGCTAGGACGTACGCTCTCATTGGGCCACTATTGTGGGAATAAGAGTGAATAAAAGGATTACACAGAGAGTTGTGACAACCTTGTCTTTGCCTAGATGGATAAATAGAATTTAATTCAAACAGAAAAGTGTGATAATTTCTTCTATGACGTCAATAGTACATACAGGCCTAGTCAATAAAGAGTAGTACTGACTTAGTGGCACTGTCGGCACAATGGAACAAAAAAAATTAGGAGTAATCAGTGGCTTATTTTTCAATTACTCTGACGTAGACTAAAATATGTCTGCGGCACTAATGTTTTATCTTCCACACGCAAAGACGTACAGAGGACAGGGTGCCATGGTAACATCGGTCTCGTCTCACTGTCCAAACTAGATTAACAACAAGCATTGATGTCCTTCTCCACAGATCATATATCTGCATTAATTGTTCCCTTCAAAAGAAAGAGGGGTAGTACAGAATACAGCATCAGTAGTATGGGGTTGGTAAGAATTTTTTTTGAAAGAATGTTTTGGAGAGAATATGTGTAATATTGTGATATATTATTACAATTTAAAATAACTGTTCTCTATTTTAATATATTTTAAAAATGTAATATATTTCTGTGATGGCAAAGCTGAAATTTCAGCATCTTTCTGAAGGGGGTGGATTCTGGAATCCAATGCTGCTTCAATGTATATCTAATGAGTGATTATAATCAAGGTATTAACCTAAATATCACATGAGTTGAATGACTTCTCTAGGCTTGTGAGATTTTACTTTGTTATAGAAGTTACCAGTGTGATTACTGAAATGTTCTTTTCATGTATTTTCTAATGTCTGTATTTGATATCTGAATGCCGTAACAGTGCTTGCTCATTTAGTCCGGCTTCCAGAAATGAAATATAATCTGTTCTTCTAGCTCACCATGACGACTAGGTCACAAGGGTCATTGGAACCAATTGTTTAAGTGACAATTTCTTAGCTAAAGTCTTTACTTTACTGCGTTAGACTAAAGTGTCCTCTCCATAAGAGAAAGAACATTTTATCTTGATGTTTTGAGATGACTCTCCTGTTTATAGTTAGAGCCTGGCTAAATCCAACCTTGGAAAAGATATGTGTAGGAGTGTGTGTTAGTCTTCTTGGTTACAGGTTAAGGAACAACTCCATTATTGGAGATTGACTGAGTTGTTGTTCTGGACATGCTGGTGCCCAGCAACCCAAATCTGCAACCTGGAAGGTCACGACGTGCCTAACTTTAGGGTCCGAGTGTCAGCTGCATAATCGATGGAGATATGCTTCAGTCTATGTGTGTAAAATTACGATGTTTATCTATTTCTTAGCCAATGAGAATCATTCAACCTGAAGCAAGGACGTAGCTTAGACCTACAGCAGCATAACTGCTGTGATCTTTGTAACTGTATGTGGGGCTTCTGCTGATGAAACTAAACTATCTTCAGTAAAGCTTTTCTTTAATTTATTATAATTCTGACTCCTGTCTTAATTAATCATTTCTGGTTCTGGGTCTTTGACTGTAAATCCCCTTACAATTACTTCAGTCTTCAGTGTCACATAATCCTTTAGAAATCATTCTAATATGCTGATTTGCTGCTCAAGAAATGTTTATTATTATTATCAATATTGAAATAAAAGTTTTGTTGCTTAAATTTGTTAGGAGTTCAAACAAATAGTATTTATTTGAATTTGAAATTCAAGTCTTTTCTAACATTATAAATGTGTTTATTGTCATTTGTCACTTGAAAGTAGTAATTTATTTAAATGTACAGACCCCACATTTTGAATTGTAGTGTATGTGGTAATATTCAGGAAGAACAAAAAGCTATATAAAGATCTATTTCTTTCCATTCTTTCTAGTGATTTAAATGTCAATGTCGTTGATGAAAAATGTCTGTGAACCTGTAGGATAATCCACTCAAAGGCTGATTTGATGAAATTGATTACTGAAGGTTCGAGACTCGTGGAGCTAGTGGTTAATAGGTTAACCTTTGACCTCCATAAATCATGTTCAGTCAAATAACATACAATTCAAAGAATTTCTACATAAGTTGTTCCTCTTCCCAGTATTGTAAACAGGTTTAACCATGAACTTATTCACGAAATAGCTTAAATGTTAACAATTTAGACACATAAAGTCTTGGTTACTGATGTATCCCTTGTTCCCTGATGGAGGGAACGGAGACGTTATGTTGCCGTTATGTTGAAGACAAATGAGGTCTCACTTGGGAGCCCCAATCACCTCTGAGTTGTAGAAAAACGACCAACGGAATTGGTGAGTGGAATTTGCATTATGTACAGGTACAGTATATAAGATGGCGGCACGCATCCACTCATTCAGGTTCAGGCTGATGAGCCGAGATGAGGGCCCGGCCATTCAGCGGGGTGGTTCAGGGTTGTGGCAGGAGGGACATAACGTCTCTGTTCCCTCCATCAGGGAACGAGGGTTACATCAGTGACCAAGACGTTCCCTATCTGTCAGTCACGTTCAACTTTATGTCGAAGACTGACAAATGGGGTCCCTATGGAAAGTGCCACAGCCACTGAACTGTTACGAGTGTTGGAGACGCGGATGCTGGAAAGTTGTAGCATGCCCTTTAGCAACTGCTCTCATTTAACTTACCCAGCGGCCCAAGTAAGCCCAAAGAATAATAACCCTTCATGCCAATGAGATGGAAGGGCGGGGTTTAGCATGGAGATCGTAGTAGCTGCTGTTCCTATAGTATGTTTAATCCACGGAAAGGGTGCTTTGATTCTTTATTCCCATTTTTGTTTTCAGCCATGACCAGTGTTGTTAATGCTGGGGAAGCGTACCTAGTCCAATGGAGAAGGATGATATGGAGGCCACATCCCGTAGGGAGGAGTTTGTGGAAATACACATATGGACTGACCTGTGGTCCTTCCTCAGGAGAATTCGCTAAGGAGTTCTTTGAGTGCTTTGGCCTGATGGACTTGAAGGATGGCCATTGCATGCAGGACAGAGGCGGCCTGTCCAGCGGCACTGTAAGCCTTAGCAGCCAGGGCTGCCATCGTCTTACAGGCCTTGGAAGGGATACGCGGACGGTTAATGCAGGTGGACCGCACAAGTGCACCGCAATTGCACGCTCCACCTGGAGAATCTCCATGTAACCCTTGGTGGCCCCATTATCGAGGGTAGTGAGAGTGAGGAGGCTGCAAAGCAGCTTCGGGCAGTAAAAGGTGCCTTCCACGACTTCTGAACCTCCTCATGCACTTCAGTTAAGAAAGGCACTGGGGCGGAACGCAACTGTGAACCGCGCACCGCACCCAGGAACCGATCATCCGATCAAGGTGGAGGGTTCCACTCGAGTCAGATGCCTGCGGTGGCCTGGGCAAGCATGGCCATCAACTCTGAATCCAATTCAGCGCAAGCGATCACCCCAGAGGGGGGGAGCTCAGCTTCATCTTCCTCTCCAGAGGACAATAACCCACTCTCCGATGCAACTATCAACATCTGATTTATCAATCACCTGGAGCGCCCAATGAAACGATGGGTTTCCCCACGAGAAGGACCCACGCCATCATCCGGCAGCTTGACGGTACACGGCATGCCTCACAAACCTCCTAATTGACGTACTGTGTTGATCAACAGATACAGAAATATTTTTGGCTGAAGTCATTTGGTATTGCCACAGAGGAACAACTGCCAAACACTAAGCCCAAATATACTATACTAAATGCTGGATCCATGTATTATATAAAACAAGACATACAACTACAATACAATACACATTTTATTTCTGTAGCACATTTAAAACAACTGTCGTTGACCAAAGTGCTTTCCAGCATAATAAATACAATATAAGCAATTATATAGATCCACACAAACAATATTAAATCATGTTCACTAATCACATGCAAAAGTAAATCTAAAAGAAAGATTTATTTTTCTATTATTTAATGATCATTTGCCATCATTTGTGGTCTTTATTACTATACCTTACAGTTTTAAATTAATTAATCAATATATAAAAATATGTCCACAAACCTGTAAATAATTGTATTATTGGGTTATTATTAATAAATAAGTTGTATTGTAGGCACTTTTATGGTTAGTAAGAAAATGATAATAAACTTTTACCTTGACATGAATTCAACCAGTCTTTGATAGAAAAATCGTCCTGTAAAATAAAAACAGGAATGATAACAAAGAAAATTGCTGACTGTTTTGATATATCTTTTTATCAGTTTATCCACTGGGACTGAACCAACAACGGTGATGTGGTTTATGCAGCAGATTTTGCTGCAATCTGTTAACATGGTCTGGGCAAGCTTTTCCATGCGATTTTCTTTGGATGCAGGATATGATAAGCTGAGACTGAGTAACATGTTTTCTCTCCACATGTTGTCTCAACATTATATCTCCAGGTTGTGTGAGGCCTTTACTATGACTCACCCTGTTTAAAATCACATATCACATAGACACCCACCCACACATGTACTTAACCATTCAATCTGTTACAAACACAGACCATTTTCATTCATGCAGTGCATTTCATAGAAAGAAAGATCTTTTTCTACCTGCATGTTCAGAATAAAACTTTTCTGAATCTTTTGTCCTCCACATCAGATCTTTCTTTTTGATTATAATGAAGTTTTCGAGAATCTTCTGATGAAGAGCCTGAAATTAAAAGAAATAATATATAAAAATGTTGCTGTGCAATGGCCATCTGCATCTCTATAAACCAAAACTCATTGTTGGCGGTTAAAATAAAAATGCCTGTTGCAGTTTTGCTGTAGGCTTTTCATTTCATCTTTTCCCTCAACAACAAGATGACAAAGAATCTCAGCAAAAAAATCCAAAAAATAAAATAGGGTTGATTTAGAGTTGTAATCTCACAAAAGAACAAGGGTAAAGGCTGAGTGATGAAAGTATATCTCAGACTAATAAAAACACAAACATTTAATTTAGAATCCGCTGGTGTAAATTAAAGCAGTCTGAGCTTCAGCTTTCAAACCATGTTGCATGAGGAAATTGTTGCTAATTAACGGCACCTTTATCTCTTTGAAGCGACAGACAGAGGAAATTAAATCAGGAGAGACTGGCTTGTTTCAATAGTAAAGACAAATTATTATGTAGCCTTAAGCCTCTACATGCTATCCATCTTTCTTCATTAAAAATTAAAAAAGTAACATTCCGCAGGATGTGGAGACCAGGGCTAGTTATCACACTTGTTGTTCGGGATATATACCGTATATAAAATAGTTATTAATAAATTATTACTTAAAGTGCCACCTAAGATTTATAGATTTAAAAATATTATATAATATTTAAATAAGTTAACAAAACATTTGCATGACCACAGTTCTCTGATCTCGTAACTGCTCACGGCATGCAGGTAAA
This sequence comes from Leuciscus leuciscus, assembly GCF_965113295.1. Taxonomy (NCBI): domain Eukaryota; kingdom Metazoa; phylum Chordata; class Actinopteri; order Cypriniformes; family Leuciscidae; genus Leuciscus; species Leuciscus leuciscus. The sequence goes on along the minus strand of NC_138743.1, from coordinate 25,801,850 downwards.
CATAAAATATTTAATATTTTTTATTGTTTCATTTTAATTGTTTTTATTTTCATTTTTAAATATTTTTTTTTATTTATTTAAATTTGTATTATTTAATTCATTATTAGCTTTTTGTCAACTCATGAACCCAAGTTTGGGAAACACTATCGTGTTAGAACAGCCCAATTAAAGGCTTTTCAAGAAATTTAAAACAGTGAAACAACATGAAACAGATGGTAACAGAACTATCAAACAACCCTTTAGTCAATGTAAAGGGTTGTTATTTTGGGAAAGTTTACCCAAAATAAAAAATGAATGACATTCATTTGAAATGAATGCTTCTGTTCATAGGTCACCAGAAGTCAATGATCACCAAAACTGTTTGGATACAAACATTCTTCAAAATATATTTTTTCTTTTCTCAGAAGAAAGTCAGTCATGTTTGGAACCACATGAGGGTAATTAATGACGCCATTTTCATTACTACAAACTCAGCAAAAAAAGAAACGTCCTCTTACATTCAACTGCTTTTTTTTTTTTCAATAAATTGCTTAACATGTGTACATTTTTGTATTAAACATAAAAGATCAACATCTGAAACATAACCTGAACACATTTCACAGACATTTAATGAACAGAAATGGAACAATGAGTCCCTGAACAAAGTTTAAATCTAAAATGTAGCAGTCAGTATTTGGTGTGGCACTATACTTTAAAGTACTACAGTGAATCCTGACGGACTGCAGCAGATTTACCAGTTCTTACTCTCAGATGTTATCCAACTCTTCTACCAAGGCAGTGAAGGCACTTCTCAAACGCATCTGGGCGGAAATCTGCTTATGTGTGGTTTGGCACTGCAAAAATGATCAGTTGTCCTTCCTGTCTCCCTATCTTAGACGTCTTACATTATGGACATTGCAGTTTATTTTTCCTGGTGTTTTTCAGAGTCAGTAGAAAGGTCTCTTTAAGGTCTCTTTAGTATCCTAAGTTATTGTGACTTTAATTGTCTACCACTTAGCCTACTGTTAGTGTCTTAATGACTGTTCCACAGATGCATGTAGGCCCACAAACAATGATTATGGTTCATTCAACAAGCATGAAAAACAATGTTTAAATCTTTTCCAATAAAAATCTGTAAAGCTTATTTGCATTTTACAAAACTATCTTTAAAATAAGGTATCCTGAAAAGGGACGTTTCGTTTATTGCCAATGCCATTTAATTTTTCTTTAATTATTTATATAATCGGACAGGTGTTCATTAAACAGCTGCAATGTCATCATTATCTCACCTCCAGAATGAGTGGATGGGCCACAGCATCTGGTTTGACGACAGCGAGGGTGAGCTGCAGTGCCTTCACACACCGCATGCTTGCGATGGCTTCAATTTCCTGATTTCACATCTACTAAAAGTCTAAAAGTCATTAATGGGCTTATATCTTCCCCGTGTTTGGTCTCCGGGTGTATAGTTACACGCTAACCAGCAGATCTAAACATACATGAGTGCTCGTGAACACTTCACTGCGCAGTTCAGACCAATAACGTTAATGTGTGGTACAACAAAATAAATGAACTGATACAATGTACACGATCCACCAAAAAACGTTCGATATATCAGTTGCTGGTAAATTTGTTTTCAAAGTAAACACAATTCGAAAAACACAGCTCGATTTAAAAACTATACGAGCTCCGTGCTATGGGTTGTATGGGCGCCGCCATCTTACCCGGTAGTAAACATAGGAAGTTACAGAGCGCGCAGCTGCTGAGGAAAATTCCAACTGTCTGATATCCAAATGCTTTGTTGTCAATAAATCTACAAAGAAAAAACTAACATCAACACAATAGCTAATATTCGATTTTTAACAAAACAAACAAGACCTCGAATAAAAAGTTTGTTATCTATGCTTGTTTAAAGACATCTTAAGATCAATGTGCTGTTCCATGCCTTTTCTTGTTTCCGTCATATAAAATATTATTACATTTGGAGACAGCCTACAGGTGTAGAAAATACTTTAAGATGGCAGCATCATTGTTTTATTTGTACATGCACCGATATTGGCAGCTATTAGCCAAATCTGTTGATTTTAGCAATCTTTGTTGCATTAGGCTATTTGCCAATGGTGACAGTTTAAAAAAGAACTGTAACTAGAGTATTATTAACTAGATCTTAATATCCTTTTAGATTTTGGTTCTTAACAAACTTTTCTTTTGGAATCCATATTTTAAGGCCCTATATGGTTCAAATCCAAGAAATATTGGGATCTCAAAAAGCTCTAAGAGTAAATTGTTAAATTATACACATCTTCAGTGGTTAAAAATCAAATATGGTTTACTTTATAGCTGATTCTTTTTTTTTCTTTCTTTTTTTGAAAGAGGACGAGCTGAAGAACAAATAATGTTGAAACTAGAAATGTATCTTGTTAATTCATGTGCCCTTTTATGTGCCCTATACAATTCATGTGCCCTTTTATATGTCGAGAGTTTGATCTGGATCTGACATAAAATATGATCCCAAAGAAATCAATTTGATGACTTGTGGATTATTTCCTTAACACTAATGTGGCTACACCACATATATATTACTTTTTGTTGTGACATGTCACAGCTCCAGGCTGCAGTAAATAGACCTTAATGTAGAATCCTTGATTTAAACACTCCTATTATCGATTGTTCTTTTGTTAGTCAGTGTAATTATGCCAGTTTTGACCTATTTACCCCAACTTTACCCTGACCACCACCATGGCTCACACACGTTCATTCAGTTTTGAATGAGTTTGCTGACACCAGTTGGACCAACACATATCCCATTTTGACACCCTGTCTGTTTCATGTAGGTATTTTAAGGAGTGACAGGATGGGGTCAAAGGTGCATTTCCTGCAATATGACCATTTGGTCTGCTGTTTAATAATATCTAGCCAACAATTACTTAAATTGTAGCCTACTTTTGATTGGAAAAATGCATGTAAAAAAGTTCAAAAGCTGTAGAGTTTATATATATATCATATGTTTTTCATATGTGTTTATCTTTATCTTTATCCAAAGAGTCATTTTGAGCATCCTTGTGGGACAGGGAATAAGCTGGTTACCTCTCAATTGCTAGCACCTGTTTTGACATCTGAAATGCGAGTGTCCTTTGACCTTTTCTATTCCCATGCTTCACAGAGCAGCACCAGACTCTCACAGACAGCTGTGTCAACCTCAGCGGGAGCAACTGTCATACCTAAGGAAGGACAACACTTTTAAAGCTGAAGAATTATGGTGTGCCTTGACCAACTCCACTTTTAAATGTGCATTGATGTCATTCACATTAGACAAGATGGCCTACCCTGGAATCACATGTATCATAAAACAATGTATTTCTTTCATAATTTACCTACATTCATTCCAAAATGACTTTCTTTCTTATGTGGAAGAAGATATTTATTTAAATGATTATGAAATGAAGTGTTTTGTCCATCATGCAATAAAAAAGTCAGTGTGATTCAAAACAACATTTGACCCCATTGACTTTCATATACAAAAACCAAAAACATAAAGACAATTATCCAAAATAGAACATGAGGAACTTAACTATGTACTAACATTTAAATAAATAATTTGGTACAATGTATTTATTGTATATACATGTTCTTACATTATACGTATATATATATATATATTTAGAATATATATATATTTATATATATATATATATATATATATAAAAACCTAACCGTCCTTATGAACACAGTAAGCATATTGCACCTAACAATTCATTTTTTTATTTAAGTACATAGTAGTACATAGACCCTTTAGCGCCCTATAAAATCTATTTTAGTTTAGTTTTTTCACCCCAAATTCCATGTTTTCCTTTTTAATTGTTCTGAATTCTGTTTTAATGGTTTAATTAAATTTCAATAATCAAAAAGGATGTCTAATAAATTTAATTCATAAAACTTCAACAATTACTAATTTATTACAGTTTTACCAATAACAGTACCCTAAGAAACCCTAACCCTAAGTTTTTTTGTTGTTGTTGAAATCCTGTGTTGTCAGTTTACATTTTTCTAAAATGAAATTTGAATAATTGCTTTCATATTTTAGCAAACAAAGTACTGCACAACAGAGGTTTAAATGAAAGGTTTAAGCTAAAACATATATATAGATATTCCTTAAAAATATTAGTAGTAATATTGCTTCACGAGGTAAATTCTGTACAATGGTGATCTATTTCTATCAAAACCAAGTTAAACCAAGTTACATGGGACCGAGCATGACTTCAAAACCTAGCCTTCATCTGCCAAAAAAGATCTTGTGTCTGAGTAAGAGAAGGGAATTATTTGTCAACAGTAGTAAGGACTCATTTGGGGGAAAACGTGGATGTTCATACTGTAAAAACTGTGGTTAGATGTTTAATAAGCTTCAATATCATAATTTCTATGCTATTTAATTTGAGGAGAAATGTAACCCAAAAAGATAATGGCTATCTGCTTCAAGTCCTGTGCTGTGCATTTGTGTCCTGAGAATCAGCTGTTTAAACTGGACTGCCTGAAAACTTATATGTCAGCCCCCGGAAAAAGAGAGAGCTAAATGACCTCTTAGAATAAACTTGGATGCTGCTGCTCTAGTGACAGAGAGGAACAAAGTTATTAGCACTGTGGGGCCCAGCTTGACTGCCACTGTTAAAAATAAATCGAGCGGTCAGATTTGGAGCTTACGTTCTACTCGAACACTGAGCATTCTCCCTCTCTTGTTCTCTTTTTTTCCCGTTGACCCAAGTGAACACTTGCTTTGTATTGTTTCCTGAGTGCATTAAATACACACCCTTACAATTGTTTCACAGCCTTCATGGGATTAGCTACTGAAAATGACAACCAATCAGTTTCAATTTTTATATTTCTTGCATGAAATCTAACGCATGAAACAGTAAAACATTAAGGATAATGGGGAATTACTGCAGATTCGTAGCTTTAGAAGCAAAAATATCTTCACTGACAGGTGTACAATGACCTGACGGCATATGTTGTAATCCTCAGTAATGATGTATGGAAATGTCTAATTTGTTACTGTCATGTGCAGCCACAGGAAACAGTAATTGTTGAGCATGCATGGTGCTATTCCTGCAAGAGCAATGCTGCTGGCTATTTGTGGTGGTTTAATGCTGTTAAAAGGGTGCAGAGTGTTGGGTTTCAGAGTAAGCCTCGTCTCTGGCCTGAGGTCTCTGTGAATAGGCCTGGGTCTCCTGTTGCCTGGGCTTCTTTTAGAACACAGGTGCTGACTTCAGGGGTACTGGCGTGCTTGTTGCAGGGGAAAATGTACCAGACCTCTCCCATTTCCTCCATAGAACTAGGTCGGGGTTCGTGATGTGGACGGATCAGTCTTGAAATCGTGTGGTCATCAAGGCACTGTTAGTTATTTCAGCTACAAAATCTACACCACTCAAAACTTATAAGTAAATATGGATATTCATTATGTCTATTGTAGGAGTATGGCTAATTTAAACAAATATGTAGTACATGACGTGATTAGTAAGATTTTCATTTTGAATTCTCTAAGTGAAATATACAGTATATATATATATATATATATATATATATATAATTATTAGGGGTGTAACGATACACGTATTCGTATTGAACCGTTCGGTACGAGGCTTTCGGTTTGGTTTTCGGTACGCATTTTCAAACCGAACGGTTCGTTGGACCATTTTTCCTGCCGACCAAAATTTCGTTATTTCAAATGTAAAACGTACCGAACCGAACCGTGACACAAGTGTATCGTATCGAACCGAACCGTGAATTTTGTGAACCGTTACACCCCTAATAATTATATATAATAATACTTTTATTTATCAAGGATGCAAATGCATTAAATTGATCAAAAGTGACAGTGAAGAGAGACTGTGGGCCCTATTTTGCACCCGCGCAAATCGCGCTTTTCCCTTCACAGAAGCACGTCGCTAAACTAGGGAATGAACTTGCGCTCCCTGGGCGGTTCAGCGCAAAAAAGGAGGCGTGTTCCGGCGCAAACGTTCCTTCATGCTATTTTGATGGTTTAGAAAACAATTGCGCCACTAACCAGGAAAAAATAGTTTAAAGTCAGTGGCGCGTTGCGCATGTTATTCATATGCTATTTTAAGGGCGCATGCTTGGCCATAATCAATGTAGCGCGTGCACAACGCGCATACACTTTGATTCTCTCATCTACACAGAAGCAGCTTTCATTTTTGCAAATCATACATTATTATGATAGATAGATAGATAGATAGATAGATAGATAGATAGATAGATAGATAGATAGATAGATAGATAGATAGATAGATAGATAGATAGATAGATAGATAGATAGATAGATAGATAGATAGACCATTTATTATAAAAGCATACATCTAGCTTACACATTTACCCAAATTATCATACGCCTGTTTAACCGAAGTTAATTTGGGTGGGTTTCTCCATTTCAATGTAACTTCTCTCTTTTACGGCCGTGACGAGAGCGTTGCTCTCCTTTGCTGTGAACCGCTCTTGGCGCGCGCCTGGCAAATCCGCCATTACAATAGCAATGCGCTATGGAAAAAGCGCGTCTGCTCTTAAAGGGAATGTGAGATGACGCCCTGATTGGTTTATTTCACGTTACGCCCAAACCACACCTATGAATAATGAAGCTACTTCAGACCAACCCATTTTAGATTTGCGCCTGGCGCAAGAGTCATTTATCCCGCCGGGAAAATAGCAACAGCGCCCAAGACCTGCCCACAAAGTTACTTGCGCTTTGCGCTTGACACTTGCGTTTCAGATCGTTAAAATAGGGCCCATAATGTTACAAAAGATTTATATTTATTACATTATTTTAAAAAAAAAGTAATAAATACATTTAAGAAATGCTTCTTAATTCTGTTTATTGAACTTTCTATTCATATATTTTCTCTCTATATTCACTCTATATTCATTCTTACTTTAAACTCTATAATTATATGTGTTACAGTACATGTTGCAAAATATTTCCTTTATAATGCTGTTCTTTTAAACTTTTTTCATTTATTTCATTTTATCATTTCACACAAATTTCTTTAAAAAAAAATGTAAGCAGCACAGCTGTTTTCAACATTGATAATAATAATAAATGTTTCTTGAGTACAAAATCAGCATATTAGAATGATTTCTGAAGGATCATGTGACACTGAAGACTGGAGTAATGATGCTGAAAATTCAGCTTTGCCAACACTGGAATTATTTAAAATATATTATAGATTTTTTTTATTTTATTTTTTATTTTTATTGTAATAATATTTCACAATTACTATATTACATGAATATATAAATTAACATTTAATTAATAAACTATTTAAATCTTGCTAGATAACATTATCATTAGAAATACAGAATTCATGTTTTTAACTGAATGTTTCACCTAAATTGTTATTTGTACAAAAGTTTAAATTAATTTTTTTTAGCAGGTTTAAAACTGTTCCCACTGTAAAGGCTATATTGTACTAAGTTAGAATACCTTGATTGCCCTTTATCTAGACATAATTTATGTGTAAAATACCTCAAAATAATGTTGATTGTCGACATTACTGTTGATGCTCAGAAAAACTGTTTGTTGTGCGCCATCATTCAGAATTTATCAAAATAAACAGAAACATCTTGATCACAAATCGTTCAAGCCTTGAGCCTAAAGCCCGCTTGCTTACCAAATCCCAGACAGTAGTAACACTAGCTTGTTTCAGCTGTGACTACTAACCCACTACTGTACAGAAGTCACTCGCCCACAGTTGTTTCCTGGTTTCCTCTCTCTCTCTCTCTCTCTCTCTCTCTCTCTCTCTCTCTCTCTCTCTCTCTCTCTCTCTCTCTCTCTCTCTCTCTCTCTCTCTCTCTCTCTCTCTCTCTCGCTCGCTCTCTCTCTCTCTCTCTCTCTCTCCCTAAAGGAGCCATTGGGATTGGGTGTAAAAAGAGGAGCAGTGGGTGTAGGGTGTCTCGAGGCGAGTGTGAACAGCTGAGAGGTGCGATTTCACAGGCTCGCTCTCCGCTGACACGGCCCTGATTGGGTTGGACAGAAGGCATAGGAGAGGCCCTGGCTCCTAAAGGACACCAACAGGTGGGGGCCCGCAGAGGCAGAGGGGGGAGTTTAAGGGAGGCTGAGCACTTGAAAAGGCCGGGAGCATGTGGCCATGTCTGGGCAGAATCCACCGGTCATGCAAAGAGGACGATACACTGTAGCACTCAGCAGAAGAGGAAAGATGGGAACAGAAAGGTGTGGGGAGAGTTTTTATATATTGGTAGATTGGGTTGGTTTTGGACTTGGAATAGGTTCACATGATGTCAATTACAACATCTCGTACTTTTGTTATATATTCATTTATTTAGCAAAAAAATCATTTAAAGTAATTTCTCATTCTTTAATTGGCGAAGCAGTCTAGATTAAATATCTCCAAATTATTTCAGATTAAATGAGGGCAGCCAAACTCTTGTCCATTCCATGTCTGGGATGAACAACCTGCGATTTATAAGAATTAAAAGGATATCTTCTTTGAAACGTTTCATTTCTTTCTTAGCAGAAATGAATGAAGATATATGTGTATATAGCTCCAGTTTGATTTGGACTGAGATTCTGGGTGACATCTCTCTGTTTTACGAGGCAGCAAATGGAAGATTTTACACCTCTTCCACTGGAAATGGTGCTGTTAAAGGAAATGGAGGTATGAGCGTGTCACTGGGTTTTCACCTGAGGTGTCGTAGCACGTCTTTCATCCACTGTAAATCAAGCTACTATATCAAGAAGGAGTAAAAAAAAAGGGCAGTTTGTGCATATTGGACTTGCTACATGGCAGAATGAGAAACCTTCTGGTCTCTTTAAATGTGAGAAAGATGTTCGAGTGCTAGATGTACTAGTCCTCTTCTGCTTGGCTGCTTTCCTCCTTGTACAGATACGTGTCAACACAAAGAATGATTATGGAAAGGACAGGATAACTACATACAGGTAAATTCAGTTTTTCTGTAATATTACTCAACAGAGTATGTCATTTTTTGTTTGTTCGCTTTAGTGAAGGGCTAAAACATTGCTTTTTTGGATCATTCTGGCCAAAGTTGTTGAAGTTATCTAACATTTTTATATAACAATATAGTTATGAAGCAGAATAAAAATGATAATGAATTGTAAAGATAAATAAATAAATAAACAAACAAACAAACAGTAATGTTATCTCTTCTCTCTGTATGACCTGTGCATTTTTCCTGACAGCTTTGTCTATTCTGTGAGAGAAACTGAAATTTGCCCCTTGTGAAGACATGCTTCCTTATATGCCCATATGAATACTCAAGTTATGGAATGTAAGGAAGTGTGTGGTTTCAGGGGGAATCCATAACCACGGAATAGAGCATGCAAATAAAACACAGTGTGATGGATGAAAACCTGACGAATTAAACCTAAATCGAACAGTTTAAAGTTTGACACACATTTGTGTAATTTCCTATTCTGAGATGAATACTTCAGTTCAGCTACATGCACATACATTCTTAAAAATAAAGGTTCTTTATTGGCATCTGTGGTTCCATGGAACCTTTTTGTTGCACAAAAGGTTCTTTATAGTGGTAAAGGGTTCTTTAGATTAAAATGTTCTTCACACAAAGAAAAAAAAAAAGGTTATTTTCAGTTTACTGAAAGGTTCTTTAGGGAACCAAAATTAGTTATTCTATGACATTATTGTGAAAAGCCCCTTTTGGGACCTTTATTTATGAGACTGTAGAGTGGATGAGGTGGTAAAGCTGTTGTTTCTGTGAGTTGGCTGGCCGTAGGCCTCCACACCCTGATCATCTCTCACTGACCCATAGATACTGCAGATCAGGGCAGATTGACAGAGTACAGCTGTCCCTTACTTCACTAATCCATGAGCTATACAAACCTTATGGGTATAAAGAAGACGCTATGCTGAATTATTTCCGCAGCTATCTGCAAATAAAAATAAAACAATAAATTAATTAACAATGCTAAACTCATGTTGGTAGCAATGTTCATCCATTAAATTGCACAGAAAATAAAAAATTCTTATTGAAGAAACAATTTGTAATGAGGCAATCTGTTGCCAGTTTGGTTCAATTTTTTTTAAAGAAGGCCTATTATTTATTTATTTCTCCTTTGTCTTCATAACAGGTAAGCACCGAGAATGATTTTCTGAACTGAAGAATGTCAACATAAGCTCTGTTAGTCTGCCTGGCCGTTCTCTGTTCCTGAAGCACGCCTTGCTGTGGCTGGTCAAATGGAACCAAGTCAGGTGTTTCTGCGAGGTTTGGTCCCCTTCAACCAGCTACTGCGTCGTGAATACAGCCAACATAGACCAAAGATTATTAGAGAGTTATTCACTAAAGTGTGCTTTTTTGTGACTTAAAATGTACTACTAACCCTAAAAGGGTTAGTTCCCGCAAAAATGAAAATCCTGTCAGTAATTACTCACCCTCATGTTGTCGCAACCCCGTAAGACTTCCGTTCATCTTCGGAACACAAATTAAGATATTTTTGATTAAATCTGAGAGCTGTCTCACTTCTCCATAGGCTTCTATGTTATTGAAACTTGCCGGCCCAGAATGTTAGTAAAGACAATGTTTAAAATAGTCCAAGTCACTACAGTGGCTCAAGTTTATCAAGCGACGAGAATACTTTTTGTGCGAAAAAACAAACAAAAATTTATTTTCAACTATTCATTTTCTTCTGTGTGGGCCTCTGAGTTCACGTAGTGTAACAGCGTTGCGCTTCTGTGTTGTACGTCATACGCATCACACACATGACCAGCGTCGGCCAATAGTGAGCCTACGTGTGACGTACAACACAGAAGTGCTGCGCTGTTACACTGCATGAACTCAGAGGCCCACATAGAAGAAAATAAATAGTTGAATAAAGTCGTTATTTTTGTTTAGTTTTTTTGCGCACAAAAATTATTCTCGTGAATCTCGTCGCTTGATAAACTTAAGGTTGAGCCACTGTAGTCACTTGGACTATTTTAAACATTGTCTTTACTAACTTTTCTGGGCCGGCAAGTTTCAATAACATAGAAGCCTATGGAGGAGTGAGACAGCTCTCAGATTTCATCAAAAATATCTTAATTTGTGTTCCGAAGATGAACGAAAGTCTTACAGGGTTGGAACAACATGAGGGTGAGTGATTACTGAGAGAATTATCATTTTTGGGTGAACTAACTCTTTAAGTTTAAATATATATATATTTTTTTCATTTTTTCATTTTTAGAAAATTCAATAAACTATTTTACTGTTGCGATGTTGTGTTAATTTTCTCCTTTCTTAATTATAATAGAAATTCTTTTTTCATTTAATAATAATCATTCAGTACCTGATTATCATTTATTGATCTTGTGAAAAAGCATTGTATTGAATGTGCACTTGTAGTGCACTTCAAATCTTTAAAAAACTGTACTTGCAGATAATATAATATTAATGAAATAAAAGACAATTTAAGTGTACTTATATGACTGTTTCTTAAGCACACTTTTTTTTAAAGTGCACTTTGTAATAATGTCAAATTAAAGACTGCAACCAAGTAGCCTATTTTTTTATTTTTATTATTATTTTACAGCTCACTACTTTATTCGTACTTGTCAATCTTAGCATTCAACCATCAATTCTTTTTTGAATAAATATTATTTATGAATAAATATATGAAAACTATCTTCTGTGGTAGGCTACCGTCTCTGTGGCAACAATGGTGTATTTCACCGGAATATATTAGATAGGCTATACTATAGAAACCTAAATATTAGTAGCCCTATACATTAGGATATTACAAATTATGTATAATAGGCTATAACCCTTGTATAAAAAACACAAACTAAATGAGACCGTAATTTCAAAACATTTGTGTTTATCTGATGTGTCACTTTTTTAGCATTATGTTTACATTCCTTTGCCCACCAGAGGGCTCTGGAGTGCTTCGAAACGAACATGCATTCTCGTACAGCGACTGTGTCACCGGATGAATCAATGCACCGCAAATTATCCCAATTCCTTTTCAAAATCAGTTTACTAGCAAGAAGTCGCGAAGAAATTAAACTGCGGAATCGGGTAGGAGACAGGTTGACAGCATCAATTATGCTACAGGTAAAATTTACAAATGTAAAAGTATAAATACGTGCTGTTTCTGAATACAAAGCTAGTAGCTCTGTTGACTTTAAACACGACGGTAAAGTTAGTTTAACGTTTGACATTCGTTCTAGACATTTGGTTTTATACCCATTAAACTCTGCGTATTTCATGTTTTGAGCCCGAACCAACTCAGATAAACAAATTCCCTTTGCATAGCACAAGGCTTAAATACAATGTAGCCTATATTAATTAGACCTATCAATTAAACTATTTAACTATACATGATCAAACTAATAGTAAAATGTTCAGAAAAATATCCCTTTTATAGAATAAGGCTCTGTTTTTTGGAATTAGCTTTTTTTTTTTTTTTTTACTTTTATAGTTGCCTAATTTTAGAACTTAAACTTCAGGCCTCATGCAATACTGTTAATCCATTAAACCACAACACCGTTTGCCCAAAAGGTATCAAACCAACTGTAAATTACTTAGATTATTATTCCCCATTTTGCACATGGTTTGTTTTTCAGATTATTAATCTGGGTGTTTTTTATATACAATTCTAAGCCCATTTAAATAGGTCAAACAGTGTTGTTGTAGTGTAATGGATTTAAATGAGTTCAGTATTATATAAAAAAAATATCAAGTTATTCATTAATTTAAATGCAATTTGTTTAATAATGTAGTTTAATGGATTTAAACGGGTTCAGTAGGCTAATGTAGGCCCTAATAGGCCTATATATATATAAAAAAGACCAGATAAAAAATCTGAAAAACAAGCCTTGTGCAACATGGGGAATAATTATCAGAGTAATTTGCAGTTGGTTTGATATGACATCTGTCTTACGAATGTCAAACGGTAAACTAACTCTCTTTAACAGAACTTATCGCCTGCATGCGTTTATAGTCATTAATATAGTTTGTTTTGAAGTCGATGAACTTCACGTTTAGTCGTTTTATTCATTGAAATATTGTTGTTTGTGATTGTTTTTCATTAAATAAGAATGTTTATTTAAGTTAGGCTACTATGAAATCTTCTCAAGTTATTGATAATTTAAAATCTTTACAAATGATTGATAACTTGTTAAGATTTTACAATAATTGAAACAAACTCGCTTAAGGTTCACCATTTAATTAGCAAACAACAATATTTTAAAGCTTAAACCGTTACTAAAAACGACAAAACCTGTAAAAACAACAACAAAACAAAACATCTGCGTTATTACTATTTCACGTAATGACGTAAGTACGTGGCGTACGTCAGGATGTGGTGCTGCGCTCAGGTCACGGTTTCCCCTCGTGGCCTGGGATCGAATCCCACTTCTGACAACAACTTTTTGTTCTTTTCAACATGATGAGAACATGTTGCTGTACGTGAATATGCTGCGTCTATTTAATTAAAGAAACGTACGGACGTTTTTCAGCTTGGGCAGTTGGGTACGTTGTCACTGTACATAAATTATACTATAAAAGTTCAGCTCACTCGTTTTAATCGCTAGAGGGCGACGTAATTCCTCACGACTGCTTTTCACATCAGATTACCAGCGAGAAGTCACGAAGAAGTGAAACATGGCGGATTCGGGTGGGAGACAGATTGACAGCATCAACCATGCTGCAGGTGAAATATACAGATATTTAAACTTTTTACACGTGCTGTTACTGAATTAAACACGTACATAAGCAGTCGTTCAAAGTATTAAGAGAGAGCTTGTGTTACCGCGTGTTACGCCGTTGATCACCACTCTGCCATGTCACAGCTGACTTTACAAATGCACAGTGGAAATTACATCATGCAGTGTTTGACATTTTGAACATATATTAAAATCTAACTATATAGACAGGATCACGATGTTCCCTATTGTTTGCATGTGTAACGTGATGTGTTTGTAATATTAACTGAATCTTTATGCAACATTCCTTAGTTTGGTAATGATCGAGTGTGAACCAGCATGATGAAATAACACTGCAAAGACAGTGTCGATGTTCCCTGTCGCCATAGACATCATTAACATCATTAATTCAACCCTATACTCTAAACAAAAATATATATTCTACCAATATCGTTTGTGCAAATATAGAGCAATTTGAACTTTGCATACGTTTTAAATCATTTTATATGTGTCATAGATGGAGATGGCAAGGTGCAAGAAATTGTACGATCGAAGGTAGGTCTTTACTTTTTTTTATTCTCAATTTACTAGATATCACAAACACAATGGCTTTGTCTCAAAACCTAGTGAGGTTACATGGACAGCGTTTTGGGCTTCATAGCCACATTCTCAGCAGAGACTCAGTATGCTAAGATGCCCAAAATTCAGACTAGGTTTTAGGGAAAAAAGCCAATTTTAAGCCACATCAGTTTACAGACACAATGGATAATTTAAAGACATGCAAACTGTGATTCCCTTTTTTTATGTATAGACTGAAGGTAAGGAATTGACCAAAGAAGAAAAGCAGCGTCTTAGGAAAGAGAAGAAGCAGCATAAAAAGAATAAAAAAGATGACAAGGTTCCTACAGAGAAGGAAAAGGAGAAAGAGAAAGCATCTGTTCAAGCTCCATCAAAACCTGTCACACAGAGCCCAACACATAAAGGTACTTCAGTCCACTTGCGTGATGTTGCTTATCTATTCTCCTGCAACCTCAAGTCTATAAAAAGTTGTATCAAAATTAAATTAGTTTTGATTTAAAATAGGATAATTTGAGGAGAATTATTTATTTATCTTTATTTGTTTATGTAAGGGTATTTTTCTCTCTTATTGATACTAGATTAATATTTAGTTTCTGAGTTGGCTATTTTGAAGGAAGTAGGGACTTAAAGGGTTAGTTCACCCAAAATAAAAATTCTGTCATTCGTTCATCCTTGGAACACAAATGAAGATCTTTTTGATGAAATCTGAGAGCCTTCTGTGCCTCCATAGAAAGTCTATGCAACTGCCACTTTGAAAAAGTTCATAAAGAGATTGTAAAAGTAATCTATATGAATCGAGTGGTTTTGTGAGGTTCATTGAGGTTCGATGAGAACCAGTGAGGTTAATTCTCGTGTTACGCAGCACGTTTGAGCTTCCACATGAACCAATGAGATTCATTCTTGTGTGTTACACAGCACGTTTGAGCTTCAACAAGAACCAATGAGGTTTATTCTTGTGTTACGCAGCACGTTTGAGCTTCCACATGAACCAATGAGATTCAAGAACCAAAGAGGTTTATTCTTGTGTTACGCAGCACGTTTGAGCTTCCACATGAACCAATGAGATTCATTCTCGTGTGTCAAGCAGGTTCGGTTGAGCTTCTGTTCATGTTCGCTGATCAATGCTTATATTTGAATTACAGCCTAAATTCAATCTGTTCATCGTATAAAGCGGTCAAGTTTCTTCAGAAAATTTGGACTAATACACTCAATTCATATGGATTAGTTTTAACAATCTCTTTATGAACTTTTTAAAGTGTCAAAGTAGTAGTTGCGTAGCTGTCACTGGAGGAACAGAAATCTCCTTAGATTTCATAAAAAATAAATCTTCATTTGTGTTCCGAAGATGAACAAAAGTCTTACGTGTTTGGAACGACATGAAGGTGAGTAATTAATTACATAATTAAAATTTTTGGGTGAACTAACCATTTAAAAACAGATCTAGATAGGCTTAAATAGTCTTTTAATAGCCTTTTTAGTCTATAGTCTATGTTTGGGGTGCTTTTTATTTGATGGGCCCTTTGATCTCAGCAGCGGCTCCTGTGCCTGTAAGTGCATCTGCATCTGAATCTCTTGCGGCTGCAGAGAAGCCTGTAAAGACCAAAGCGGAGCTGCGAGCAGAGCGCCGGGCACGGCAAGACTCAGAACGAACATCAAAACAGGGCAAGAAGGAAGGGGGGCAGCAATCCACCTCCAGTAAGCCTAAAGCTTCCCCCAGTGAGCTTCAGCCAGGTAATTCAATGCATCGGAAAAGGATATTCCAGGATGGGAAGTTTGGGCATTCCCACAGTGGCTGATGAATGCTTATTTTTATCAGCCATTCCAATATTGCTGCTGTTTTTTCCGTCATTTCAAATATATAAACAAAAAAAATGTAGTGTCTATTGTTGGCAAAGAAGGCCATTTACACTAACTCCGCCCACCATTGTCTCTGAGCCAGACAAAATGACAAAAGAAACTCGAATTTTGTTAAGTTCTAATAAACCTTTACGCACATCAACTTGAAGAAGCGTTTATTTTAAAATGTTTGAAAAGTGGGAATAAAGTGTCTAAAGGGTATTTAATTTTGGGAATAAAGTGTTTAACTGTTTATTTGGTGTAAATAGTACCTGTTGCTATTTGCACTTAGTACAAATGCATAAATCCATACATGCTTATTCTCACACAATGCATTGTGAAATAAAATGTTCTGTTTTAATTTACTTTTAAATGTAACTTATTAATGTGATGGCAAAGCTTTTGGTAGAGTTTTTAGCAGCCATTACTCCAGTCTTTAATGTCACATTTCAATGCATATTTTACTTATATTCAAATTGAGTTTGACAACTTTGCAAAACATTGATCGAACAAACAGTGATTCAAACAGCAGCATTTCTCGTCAGAATGTTAATGCGAGATACTTTACGAGTCACAATGACTCACAGATTTACTCACAGAAGTGGCTGCATTTGACTGGTGTTCATGTAGAGACTGTGACTGAGCAGTTTTACAATTCTTTTCTTTATTTCTTATTAGTAGTAAAAAGGTTACCAGAGCACGTTCAGGTGGACGACCCCGCTGCATTGAAGAAGTTGGCCAAAAAGCTTGAGAGACAGCAGGTGAGACAAATCAATGCCGTCCTGCTTTGCCTCTTTTCTGATTACTACCTGTTGACGGAGGATGGATTCATCCAGGTGTTTTCTGAGATCTCTTTTGCAGCGTTTTTAACCCAGGTCCTTCCCATGTCTTACAGAAGTCAGGGCAAGGATGCGGTTTAAATATAACTGGAGTCAAGGTCTGGCTCCACACTTTTGTGTGCAGTGAATTGTTAAATTATTTCTTTGTTTGATGTATTTTTAATTCTTGGTGAAAGTTAACTCAAATTTGATTTTATTGGAGATTGGTGATTTCATTGTGATTATCTTCATTTCATTGTGTTCATGTGATGAGCTAGATGTCTTATGTGGCTGAACTTTCGAGTGAGTTTTTTTCTTTTTTTTTCTTGATTCATAATTTTTCATTTGTTATTTGTTAGGTGTAGATCTATAACACTAGCGTAAAGCTTGGGAAGTCCTCTGTGGAGCCCTTCTTCAGTAGTGCACGTCATGTATGTCTTCATGCACAGTGTTCTGTTGCAGTCTCAGCTCTTGACCTGAGGAGGGAGGATGTGACCTCCACAACATCTGTCCCTGAGGGAACAAAATATTCACATTAAAAGCTGTTGTTTGCTCTGTTCTCTTAGGTTCCTTTGAGGTCCGATTATGGCTACAAGGTCAGCCTGTTCTCCCATCTACACCAATACAGCCGAAAAAACCCTCCAACTCAGCAAATCAGGTAATGTAACAAATGTGTCTTCTAGTTAGAATATTAACTTAAAAGGGTCATATAAAGATAAATCTCCCTTTTTTTATCCTTGACTAAATTAATTTTCAAAAGTTTGGGGCTGGTAGTATTTTTTTTTTTTTTTAAGAAGTTTCTTACGTTCATTAAGGCTGTTTGTTTGATTTAAAAATCTGATAAATCATTAATATTGTGAAATATTATTACAATTTAAAATATTTTTCCTATTTAAAATATAATTTATTTCTGTTATGCAAAGATGAATTTTCAGCATCATTACTCCAGTCTTCAGTGTCACATGATCCTTCAGAAATCATTCTAATATGCTGATTTGCTGCTCAAAAAAAACTTGTCTTATTAATATCAATGTTGAAAACAGTTGTGCTGCTTCGTATTATTGTGGAAACAGGAATATATATATATTTTTTCAGAATTATTTGATGATTAGAAAGTTAAAAAGAACAGCATTTATTTTAAATACAAATCTTTTGTTACATTAAAGATGTTTTAATGTCACTTTTGATCAATTAAATGCATCCTTCCTGAGTAAAAGTATTAATTTCTTTCAAAAAAATCTTACTGACTCCAAACTTTTGCACAGTACTGTAACTTGACACATACTATAACTTCAAGAACTTAAAGATCCTCCCCGGCCACAAAAAGTTTATTTTATTTTATTATTATTAGGGGATAGACATATTATAAATGAAGTATGTTTAACCTAAATGAATTAGTTGGTTGACTTGTATTGTTTGATATGGTTTATTTTGTAGCATCCCTGCCACAGTTATTCACCCATCCATTGTTCGGTTGGGTCTCCAGTACTCTCAGGGCATAATAGCAGGATCCAATGCTCGATCTGTGGCCCTACTACATGCCTTTAAACAGGTAATTCATAATCAAACCTATAAAATTGCTCAGAAGTTGTTAATTTTTGGATTTAATTAACCAGCAATCATTTTATAGGTTATTCAAGACTATAGCACACCTCCAAATGAGGAGTTGTCAAGGGACCTTGTGAACAAGCTTTCGCCCTATATCAGGTTTACTTTCTTCCTTGTGAAAATTATATAGCACATGCTCAGATGTATGTTATTTCGTTTGAATTCTCTTACATGTAAATGGTTATTTGACGGACACTACCAATCCTCCTTACCCCTACAGTTTTCTCAGCCAGTGTCGGCCCCTTTCAGCCAGTATGGGCAATGCCATCAAGTACATCAAGAAGGAAATTTCAAATATACCCAGTCAATGCAAAGAAGAGGAGGTAAGAGTATTCAGAATCACTAGTTAGAGACATTTATATGCAGTAGGGGTGTCCCCGACTAAGGATTTTCATAGTGGAATCAGAATCGTCAAGTCTTGCCTATAGTCTACTAATAGGCTAATTGTGTGAGGGGGCGGGGCTTTAACATTTTAAAGGTGCGATGTACAGAACATCACACAAAGATATAGAAGAAAATGTATAAAAACATTTCCAGTCTTTCACTGTCTGTGTCCGTTTGAGTCTTTTAAAATTGTGTGTGCGGATAAAATACATTCTAAAACGTTTAACGTGAAAAACGTATAAAGGCCTAATTTCCTAAAACTGTTATATTAAAAGATCAAATTCTGTACACACCTTATTAATAAAGCATACTATATAGCCTAAAGAAAAGCAGATGAGCCAGAATATGAACAACGCGTTTAGCATTTTCCTCCCATAGAAAACCGTTAAAGAAAACGGTTTACGTGACTTTCTATAGGAATATAGTTCATATTCTTGGTTCATCTGCTTATCTGCACATAGTATCGTTTCTTAATAAGGTGTGTAGCCTACTGTGTAGTGCATAATACATTAAGCACGTAAAAGTGCCATTTAAGCTTTTTAAAAGCTTTTTTCACGTTAAGCGTTTTAGAATGTCCTGAGGAAATCCAACTTGTTAACGTTGGCCGGCAAAAGTGCGATCGTGGTTTTCCTGATGCTAAATCCAGCCTTGTAGAATATCCTTTCTGATGGTGTGCATCTTCAGGTTTTCTTATCCCAGACATTTTTACAGATTACTTAAACATAAATCTGTCACGGGGTGTTTGGATTTATTCACGCTGAAACTTAAGCACGCTGAAAGATTTATTAAAAACGTCTTTCTTTGCACATTTTTATTGACAGCATTATCATAATAGGCTGTATATTAACGTATTGACAGAAAACCGGTAGTTCTATGTGAAATCTTACATTGAGCACCCTCATATAGCCAAAATAACATGATCCTCGTTTAATAACATCTCTGCGAAGATTCGACCGTGAGATTGGTAGTCGACTCAGGCTCCTTCTGTCGAAGCATCGAATCTTCGACTATTCAGTAGGGATGTCCCGATCCGATCCACGGCATCGGTATCGTGCCGATACTGGCCCAAAACGCTAGATCGGATATCGGAGGGGAGAAAAAAAAATTATCCGATACCTATGATCCGATACCCATTAGGGGTGGAACGGTACGTATTCGTACTGAACGTACGTTCGGTGCATGGATTTACACAGAGAATACACGGTATAAAAATAAATAAAACTCGCGTGCACATTAATTAATGTAATACGGAACTAACTGTTAGATACGCGCATATGCGGGTTCTTATAGGGACACCTAATCTGTAGCCCCGCCTTAGCTCTGAACGCGCGTCTATATCGCTTCAAACGTTCACTTTATCATAATACGCGCGCGGCGCGTCCTATTCGCTGTGGACGCGCGGATGGATTCAAACTGTTCAAGCATCGAACTAGACGCGATAGACACGAATTTGACGTTCTATTCGCGTTTGGTGTGAACGCAGCAAAATGAACAGGCTGCGATGTCAAGATTGCAATGCTGGTGTGTTTGTGTGTGTGTCAGAGAGAGAGAGGCACGGGCGCGATCGAACAGTGGAAACATAAAAACATCGTCATTTTCATACAGGACATCATTAAAACTGCAAAAAGTGTTTAGCCTACTTATATTTGTGTAAAACACAACATTGTGCTTTTGGCAATCTGTAAACTCTTGTCAAACTGACTGTCACCCAAAATCACACACACACACTGTTTAAAAGCAAAAATGATCTCATCTTTTGGACATTCATCATATTGCATTGGTTTTCATTTCTTGTCCTAAAACAGCACAAATCTGTTTATTTTTAAGTTACACATTCTACATTGAATAAAACAGAAAATCAAATCATGTTTTTAATGGTAGTATTATTTTATACAGAAATAAATTATTTATAATTCAGATGAGAATAAAGTTGAAGTTAATTCAAATTTTAAGGAAACAAATATATTGATCTGAAATATAGCAAATTAATTTTAAATTCATTCAGGTTACCAAACATATCTCAAGGTCTTTTGAATAAAGGGTGGCAGTCTTTCATTATCAACTGTTGTTGTGGACTATATGGAGAAGTATTTGTTCTCCATTTGAGTGAGATGTTTTTATGTGGCTAATTGTGCAAAGTGCTTCCATATATTTTATTATTAGTAGTATTAGTTCAAGAATAAAATAAAAATATCGGATTGATATCGGTATCGGCAAATAGCCAAAGCTGCGGCATCGGTATCGGTATCGGAAGTGAAAAAGTGGTATCGGGACATCCCTACTATTCGGGGTCACCCCTAATATGCAGTATTCTTCCTGATCCTGTGATTATCTAAAAGCAACGTTTTCTCAACAGGCGAAAGGGAAACTCCAGGATTGTATTGATAGTTACGTAAATGAGAAGATCATTTTGGCTTCTGAAGCCATTTCTAAGTATGCTATTGAGAAGATAAGTAATGGAGACGTCATTCTTGTTTATGGCTGGTAAGATCTTTCACTGAATTGCTATAATCCTGTAATAGTTTGGATTAATGCATTTAATGCCTTTTTTGTCTTTTTCCAGCTCTTCTCTTGTCAATCACATTCTGTGCGACGCTTTTGAAAAGCAGAGGAAGTTCAGAGTCATAGTCGTTGATAGTCGACCCAGGCTGGAGGGCCGAGAGGCGCTGAGGCGTCTGGTGAAGAAGGGCATCCGATGTACTTATGTGCTCATATCTGCCTTGTCCTACATTCTGCCTGAAGTGAGTCATTCTTTTCAGTAAAGCTTGTTACTTGCTGTGATTTTTGCAAACACATTTTATTTTTAGCTCATTGCGAGTTAATGTGCTTTATATCCAAAGTGCTTGTACCCTCAAAGGAGTGATTATGTGTGTGACATCAGCAGTAGCTAAAAATATTAATAAGCCTAATTATGGATTGGTACTTTTGTTCTTAAAGACACCGTATCAACTGCAGTGGTGCTAGTAGAGCAAAAGGTTGACAAACTACTCAGTTTTATAGAGTTTAGAACAGCATATGGACTTTATTTACATACGTATACTTTTGATAATGACACTCTTAGATTGCTGTTATGGTTTTATTTCAAATAATTATATGGCACGGTGAGGTTTTGAATATTTAGATTGTTACGTTATATATTGTGTTAAACCAAATTTTCAGGCCGTGTGAAAAACAGTTGAGGGAACTGTCAGTTGCCCGATGGGGCCAGTGCTGCATCTTCATGGAAGTTGATCATTTTTAAGCCTGGTCAATTTAAATATAAAAATCCTTAGCGTGTAGCCTTGCATGTATTACCGCTTAAAATTATTTTAAGATTTTTAAAAATGTTTTTGTAAGAAGTCTCTTATGCTCACCAAGGCTGCATTTATTTGATCAAATATACAGTAAAAACAGTAATATTGTCAAAATAACTGTTTTTGATTTTAATTTATTTAAAATGTAATTTATTGCTGTGTTGGTAAAGCTGAATTTTCAGCATCATTACTCCAGTCTTCAGCCACATGATCCTTCAGAAATCATTCTAATATGATGATTTGGTGCTCAAGAAACATTTCTTACTATCAATAGCTGTTTCCATCCACCTATTTTTATGTGCATTTTGGGATATCGCATTAAAAAAACGCTGGATGGAAACGGCAAGATGCGCATCAATTATTGTAATTTTTTTTATCTGATAAGAAAACATGCACATGATTGGATAACTGGACTAACCAGTTGCGCTCAGGGACACAAGTCATCTATGTTGTTGGAAAAAAGAGCCACGATGGCTTCTCCAATTTCAGCAACTTCAATTTTTTCTACAGATATTTTCCAGGAAGTGACGATTTTGTTCTCTTGAACACGAGGTGGAAATGCTGTTTAATTCACGAATGTTTAATGCCATATTCCAATTTTAACTTTAAATGGAAACATAGCTAATATTGAAAATGGTTGAAATATTTTTGTGAGACACTTTTTTTCACAATTCTTTGATGAATAGAAAGTTCACAAGAAATCTAACTTTTGAATAGTGTACTTGAACTACAGTTAACTTGCCTTTATGTTGTCATTATAAACATTGTTTCCATGAATGCTGAATCAGTACTTGCACTCTCTTATTTCCAGGTATCCAAGGTATTTCTTGGTGCCCATGCACTTCTTGCCAATGGTTATGTGATGTCACGTGTGGGAACTTCCCAGATTGCTCTGGTAGCAAAGGCCTACAATGTACCAGTGCTGGTCTGCTGTGAGACCTACAAGTTCTGTGAACGAGTGCAGACGGACTCTTTTGTATCCAATGAATTAGGTAAGACTAGCATGATTGGTAAATTTACTATCATCATTTTTGTTATTAACATTATTTACACAAAAAAAGTAAACCCTAATGGATTTTTACAGATGATCCTGATGACCTGATTGTGACCAGAAATGGGAAGACCCATCTAGAGAATTGGCAGACTGTTAAATCACTGGGGCTTCTGAACTTGGTGTATGACGTGACGCCACCAGATTTTGTGGACCTTGTGATTACTGACTTGGGCATGATCCCCTGCACCTCTGTGCCTGTGGTACTGCGAGTCAAGAACGTGGATCAGTGAAGAGCAGATGAACACGGTTCGGCTTCCCTTTTGCATCTGCACATAAGAGTATGTGCACACAGGGCTTCTAGCATGAAGTAAACATATCTATGAAATGGAACAAGCTTTTCAAATAAAGCTACAGTTTATGTTCTCACTGCCGGGATCCTTTCAAATGTTTCATTTTGAATTGTATAACTGGTCCAAAATGACGCAGTCCATTTCAATCCACCTAAAGGAAAATTCTCAAATCACTAGTGGTTATACACAAGATCAAGAATATCAGATTCGCTTGTTCTTGTGTCAGAACCACAACATTTAAAGAGTGTCGGTAAAGCATGTTTGCTTTCAGTTTGGGCTTTTCATGATGGTCAGTGCATAGACATAAACATTAAAAAGAAATATTTATCATCCTTTTTGGATTGTTGCTGTTGCTGAATTCCTTTCATAGATGTGAATAAGGGAAAAGGAACATGGTGCAAATGTAAGACCGTGCAAAAGCTGAAGATAAGGGGTTTTGTTTGTATTACCAAAACCTTTTAAAAGGCTACAGAAAAATAAATAATTTAGATAAACTGTTGTTTGCCGATTCTTTTGTGACAAATCTTTAATTTTTGGTACTGGTTTACCGGGGTACATGCTGAATTCTTCAACAAAATATTACATTGAAAGAAATGAGATTTGCATATTGTAACATGTACAGTCAGTATTATACTAATAGTGTGTACCTTTTTAATCTCATATTAGCAGATGAAACATATTCCCTTTACTCTGCCAAAATGGAAAAGCATACAGTTTTAGAGGTTAAATGGTTATCGGTTAGTGTCTAACTAACATGTGACATCTGTGAACAGCAGGATGTGGCAGTAACAATATAACTTCTTTTTTTTCACAAATCACAAATTATAACAGTCCAATGACATCCATTTCCCCCCTCCCTTGTAAAATGAAATCACTTTAAATATCTTTGAAATCAAGATAATTTTAAAGCAACACAAAATATTTGTCCTTAAAATATGTCAGTGCTTCACTTCTGTCAGAAATGTGGCTGCCCTCCAAAGACAATCAGCAAGGTCAGTCTATAGTCAGTTTTCCCTTTACAGACCAGTCTTTTCAAGGCTGTGAAAATGTCAGTATTCACTTAAAGATTTTATAAAATGTAAAAAAAAAAAAGGTTTAAGGACATTGAGGGTCAAAAGAAAGTGAAAGTTTAAAACATCAAAAATAGTGCATTAAGTTATTTTAAAAAAAAGAATGCCATGCAAACCTGCTTTTGACAAGTTTAAAAAACAAGAAACTAAAATGTTCATGTGATGGTTAAGCTTCCAGTGTATGAAACTCTTCTCATTTCTTCTCTTGCATCCTTTTCAATAAGCTTGATGCATTTTGTGGCATGTGCACCTTTGTCACTCCAACAGTCACTTCTCTTTAAAATTCAAGTGGTCTCGACCTTTCGTCTTTGAGCGAACCAGAGTAACGATGAAGCCACAACTGTTGATCCGGTGAGTATCCCAAGCACCTTACCTATGGGAAACTCTCCCTGCAATTGAGAACAAATAATGAACATGCGCAATAAAGGAGTGATGGCCAACATGTTAAGGCTGATTTATTTGTCAGGGGCCTCACCTCTCTCATGCACTTGTATCCGTGGAAATTATGGAGACAACCACACTCAAAGAACCCTGGACCATATGGGCTGCAGAATGAGTTTTCAGGGCAATTCCAGGCTGAAGAGACAAACAGCATTCAAGAAATGCATTGAAAGATATTTTAAAGATTGAGATCCCAGTTTACTGATAACTTACGCATCAGTGCTGTCTGATTGCAAAGATTTTTCTGTCCTTCGCAGATTCTGGTATTGTTTTTCACTTCAACCGTCTCCCATGATGAATTGCCCCCCGGACACTCCAGTTTTGAGGGTAGTAATCTAAGTAAAGATTTATCAAGTCACCTTGTTAGCTTAAATAAGGGATTTTCAATCTTGTAGATGCCATGGACCCCCAAATATCATCGTCCTTGTATGAGGGACCTCCATTCTAAAATGTACGTTTTCATGTATAAAGACCTAATTTATACTGTGATATTTTAATATAAATATGTGTAAAATATTACTTGGAAAATATTTAGATTTTATTACATAAATTTTTTTCCACCGACTACTATAGCACTGTACTGTTAGATGTATTATTTATTTATTTAAACATTTTATTATGTAAGAATTATCATTTATTTTAATCCATCTATTTTTCTTCTTTTATTATTTAATTACTTTATTTTTTATTATATATTTGTTACACTTTTCTTTCTAGATTTGTCCACTGACCCCAAGCAATTTTGGGTCCCCAGACCTCAGTTTAAAAACCCA
Organism: Leuciscus leuciscus; assembly: GCF_965113295.1. Classification (NCBI taxonomy): domain Eukaryota; kingdom Metazoa; phylum Chordata; class Actinopteri; order Cypriniformes; family Leuciscidae; genus Leuciscus; species Leuciscus leuciscus. Next base: position 25,776,052 of record NC_138743.1, on the reverse strand, counting down.
TTGATTTAATGTTATGAACTTGATATACTGTGCTCATGCATAACTTACAATTGGGTAAGATGGCTGAAACCCTGAAATACGAAATCGCTCAGATTGGTGATCGGGTTGTTGGAGAGATCTCTGTGTAAATACAGTTCAATATTGTTTAGATATTGCATTTAATATTTAATATATTTTAAGACACATTCACAGATATTAATAAAACCTGATCTGGTACGTACATTATGACTGCTGTGAATGAATTATACAGGTGCTCTACATGACTGATAGAGCAGTTTGACAGGTCCAACCTAAAACAGGATAAAGATAATCGTACACAGTTAGATTTACAAATAGGATATATATATACACACACACAATTTAAAAAATAATTGGAATACTATAAAGTTTTCCTACCCTATAATGGTGTCTATATTGCTGGCATTATTTTCAAAACAGCAGCGTCCTTTAATCTGGCCTTTTTTTAGGCAGAAATCCCAGACAGGACTGTCTTGTCGTACAGTCCCTTCGCACATTTGACATAACTATCGACAATAAAGGTGAAAGCTTTCAAAATATTATAGAACAACATGCGTGCATAAAATGTGTATACAATGAGTTTTACTTTACAGCATGACAACAATGTAGCATAGCATGTTTTATTATAATCCTTTAGCTGTACAACTGTTGCAATCATTATAGTCGATCGTCTCACCTGTACATCAATATCCTGACTGTCGACATATGCACTGAATAAAACAAATAAAACAGTATATAAATACACAGTAGATACCGCATATGTTGTAATGCTAGCTTTCATTTTCGCCAAAAACAAAATCATGTGACACGATGATCATGTGACGTTCAAGGGCCGCGACCTCATTCATGACATCAAGGCGGCGCAAATATTTCGCATTTCTCATTGTAAAATTTTGATAGAGACGAAACTCTTACAAAACACTGGAGTTTTTACATAATTCACTTTGTTGGACTGATATAGATCCTTGTCGCCATACCTCCAATATTAGTTCGGCCAATCTACATTTATTCAGTCTGGATATTGAAAGGCACACTCCACGAATTCGGATGACTTTATGAACAGTACAGGCATACAACCCCTGTTATATTTTTAATTTATGCTTAATTAAATATTATCTAATATAGAAATAACCTAGTATAAAATGTAAGTATTTTTAAATAGGCTACAAGAAATGTCTGTACCCCCCTTAAATGGGTATTTTGGACTGTCCCAACTCAGAGGTAATTTATTCTATAAAATTGTGATAACATAATGGACCGGATAGACTTTAGTATGGCAGGAAGGCAAATAATCTCATTCGCTTGTCTCAATTTTAGGCAAAATGGTAGTGTCGAGTGCCTTTGTCAAGCTTAACCATTCAACACTGTTATCAAAGTTACTGTTAGAAAAGATGATAAAAAAAATAAATAAAAAATCTTTCATTTAGGCTATGGGAATTATAGGCTACACTATTAATTACAAAACAACATGGTTCTAACTACTATGCTGCCCTGTGGAGTTACAGGCTAATTTAGGCTAATAAATAAATGTAATAATTTAATTTTGTTATGTTTGCTGCAAAACTGCAAAAATCACAGATAAATTGTGGTTTTATACTAGATATAAACCCAATTGAGAAGCTTCTTTTTTTTTTTACTTCAAAAATGACTTCAGAATTCAGACCATATTTTCGTGGAATTGCAGAGCAGGCTACCTCAGGTCACCAAGATGTTTTGTAACCAACTATCATTAAGCCAATATTTAAATACCGTTTGTACGTAGGCCTATCACAGAGCCATTTAAGCCTATATAAATGTTAAACTTAATATTGAGCGTAAACGATTTCAACCAGAATTAAGTATAAGTTTACATCGTTATGGAGAAATTGTTTTCTACAAACTACGCTTGCACCATGTTCATGCCAAAGGACCTCGAATGAACGTTTTTACGCAATAACACCCCCCGGCTAAAGAAGAATGGTTTGATCCAGACTGTTGCAATGCTTCGGGAGCGCGCAGATACATATTGAATACATTATAGCACACAGACAGAGTTGCCTGGAAGAAGGTTTCGATACAATGTAGACTTATGTGTGTTCTTCCTAACGCCCTTACAAGTACGAGCACTGTGTCGGCATCTCGAAATGCATCCTGCGACAAACAATTTCTTCATTTGTTTCCTCTCCATACTCGTTCGTATGTAGCCTACCAATGTAGGCTGTAGAAGACAACCGCGGAGCACCTTTACGTGGAGTAATCTGGAAAGTTAATTGGATTGTGGGCCTCGCGACGACACTTCGGTGTTTTGCAGACTCGCTACTTCCCACATTCTTTTACAGTGCGTGAGGAAGTGAGAGGACAGATTTGGCGATAAATTGCCGACAATGAACGTGGAATTACCTCCAGTTGCAACATGGCTGCTGCTTAGATGTTTATTGAAAAAGTTCAGCCCTGAACATTAAGAAAGTTTTTTTTATTTTTTATAATCCACTTCGCGAAAAAGAACTTTTCTGGCATAATTCGACCCAGGATTGGACTGGATTGATCAGAGCTAGTGTAACGTTAGCTCGCCGTCATTCAGTTTGGTCCCTGCATGACAGCAAACCAACACCGAGAGCTATCAGTGAACCTTCTCGCTCTTAACAGCATTTTCAGCTTCGTCAGAGACGCGTAATCTTACAGTAGAAAATGCATTTCTCCATCCCCGAGACGGAGGTCCGATCCGATGAAAACGGATCTACATATGTGGTAAGTGTATTGGAGGTCAAATAAGCGATGCGCCAAGCTTTTACATTTGGAGACACTGAAGAATAGTGTTGCTTTAAATCTGTGTTTTGAACGAATCTTTTAAGCGAACGAATCTTCTCCTGACTGACTTGAACGTTCATTCAGATGTCAAATGAGTCATTGTCGTGTTAACAACAATTTTTTAAAACATTTTAACAGGCTATGGAAGTAAAATGTGCTTGTTTAGGTTTTTGTGATTACTTTTATATTTGACAAAATACGGAGGAAATGTATATGATGCTTAAACAGTAGGCTAACACTCTTTCTGAAATCTCTTTCGCAATTTTTAAAATAAAAGATAACGACCTCTTTAAGTTGTAAAAGACTCGGTGTTTATAAACGAATCGGTTGAGTAAGCGATTCAATTACTAAAAACATTTGCCACCACATCCTTGCATAATAATAATGATAACCTGCAAAAAAAGCACCGCTGAACGAATCTGAATGAAACTTTGTAGTGACTCTTCAAAATCTACATTACTCAAAACTTATTATTAGATATGAATATTCATGTAGCCGATGTTGTGTAGGAAACATAGGCTAAAGGAGACTTAAAAACGTGTCTGTGAAACCATATGACTTAATGAATAACAAAAAGGGCACAAAGACCAGGAATTATTGCATTGAAGGTGCAATCATTTTGGGAAGCTTTGTTACTTTCTGTATTTCTATTTGAATGGTCATTTAGAGTTGTTGTGTGAGTTAAATTTCACAATGTCTCAGTTCTTCTGGCTTCTCTCCCTTAGCCATATGCAGTGCAAGATTGCCATTTATTTCCGCACAAGTTATATTCAGTAAGTGGAATAGCTGGCTCACTGCTCTGAAGACATGACACTTCATTTATCTTTACTATAGCCTATCCATAACAGACAGCTTCGGCTCCTGAGGTTACATCTGTATTATACTGAACTGTGGATTGATTACAAAGCGTATTCTGTTCAAGGACAGACACTGCAGTCCAATCTGCACTCTCTTTAGCCACCAAATTATTTGAATAAAGGCTGAGATATATGAGCTCTACTGTGCACATGGATGCTCTCTGTACACCTAAAACACCTCCGGTAGATCCACAATGGTTTTAATGCACTGACGTGAAGATGAATGAATCATTCCTAACAGATTGATTGCAAAAGTTGTTTGTGTTCTTCTGTGACAGTGATTCAGAGAGAGTTTCTCCATCATAGAGACACAGACGGTCAGAAGAGTCTTTCAAAGCCGCTGAGAGTTAAATTGGCCAGATGTATGATTCCCACTCACCTTTTAATGCTCTTATGTTTCTTTCACTTTCTTGATGACTAGATATTAGCCTTGTTGTTTTGCAAAATTTTAAGTGTCTTATAGATTTGGACTGGTTCACCCTACTCAGTGATATTTTATATATTTATACAGTATCATAGTTTTTATAAATATTTTAAATTAGCTTTCATTTATATATTTTCATTTGAATTTTAGTTCAAATTTTACTCATTTTGTTATGTATGTTTGCCATTTTATATTTCTAAATGTTTTCATTTTTTCAGTAAGTGATTTTAGTACTTAACCTTATTTCAGGGCAACATTTCAAAGTTTTCTTTTAAAATATTTATATTTTATTTGATTTCAGCTTTATTTTATTGAACAAATGTTTTAATAGTTTTCATTTTAGTAAACGATAACAACACCGACCGTGCTCAAATTTTCTCAAGTCAACTCAAACTGATTTAAAATTTTAGAACGAGTGCTTTCATGAATGGAGGTGGTTTTCTTCAGACATCTAAAGCATAATGTTGTCTTGATCTGTATTAGGCAGGAAGTTGTGTAGTATACTTTGGAGCTGTTTATGTCACAGAATAAGCATACTTTGCAGAAAGCCACAAAAATGAGTGGGCTGCGTTTTAAATGGCACACTTCCTGTTCAAACAAAAGGGTAAAAAAAAAGTATGATGGTTTGTACTTCCTGAAGACTTCCATACTCATTCTTCATTATTTTGATTTGGAGACATGTAAGGGCATGGCAGTTTCATCATACCTCTATTAGACTTGTTCCAGCTTTGATATCTTTGGTGACTTGCATGTATGAGTTGTGTAGCAGAGCTTTGCTGTCAATAATTGGGTCATACCACAATCCACAAGAATGGCTCAAGAAATGTTTTTGCTGTATTCACTCTACCTAAAACTTAGTGTCTTTGAAACAACACTCTTCATATTGTTTTCCCATTCTGAAGGCAAAGTTTTTCTTTTGAATGTACCCGTACCACACATTTTGGTTTTTGTCTAGGTGATACATTTCATGCTTTCTTTTTTACTCCATAAAGAACAATGGACCATTATCTCAACACCTAAAGATGTGCAAAATGACGAGTAGTCAAAACAACAACAAATCAGAAAGTCAGACAATAGTGCAAAAGTCCCTCAATTTTATAAACACAGCTGTTTCAGATAAGAAAAAAAAAATCGAGCTTACATTCCTTTGACAATAAATGGTGTTGAGAAGTCCATGCATATTAAAATATGATTATTGTGCCTTCCTGATTGTATCTTTCGGAGTGGATGCAATAACAGCAAATGCTGTAAAGCTTTTGGGGACAAGAAGAAATCGGAACTGAGTGGCATTGGTTTCCAGGCTCAATAATCGCTTTAGATGCTACTTGTTTTTGTTTTTTGTAGAAAGGCTAAAATAATACTAAGGCACCACCATTAAACAAGCTGTTTTGATATAAAATATTCTTATTTACTAAGCGACTACATAATTTACACCGTTTTTTTATTCCAGCGTCAAAATATTTCACTTAAGAATTTATTTAATAATTTGATATTTCAGAGTGAATGGTACATGGTTAAATCAGCTTGTGGTTATTGATGGGCCTTTCAAAATACTCATGAATAGGCCTATCTATCGAGTGCTTCTTTTTATAATGTACACCTGTACAAATTCAAAAGTTTGTGGTCAGTAGGATTTTTTTTTTTTTTTTTTTTTTAAAGCAAGAAATTACTTCTTTTCAGCAAAGATGTATTAAATTGATCAAAAGTGACAGTAAAGTTTAAAAAACAAAAACATTTTAAATAAATGCTGTTCTTTTGAACTTTCTATTCATCAAAGAATCCTGGAAAACAATTATCACAATATTCACAAAAATATTAAGCAGCACAACATATTTCAACATTAATAATAAAAATAGTGCTGGGCAAAGATTAATCGCGATTAATCGCATCCAAAATAAAAGTTTGTGTTTGCATAATATATGTGTGTGTACTGTGTATAATTATTTGTATATATAAATACACACATATGCATGTATTTATTTAAGAAATATTTGCATGTATATACTGTATATACATTTATACATAATTTATATTATATATAAATATAAATAATTTATATATACATTTAAAAAAATCTTAAATATATACATGCATATGTGTGTATTTATATATACAAAATAATTATACACAGTACACACACATATATTATGCAAACACAAACTTTTATTTTGGATGCGATTAATCGCGATTAATCTTTGCCCAGCACTAAATAAAAATAAATGTTTCTTGAGCAGCAAATTTCTGAAGGATCGTGTGACACTGAAGACTAGAGTAATGATGTTGAAAATTCTGCTTTGCCATCACAGGAATAAATTATATTTTTAAATAGAAAACTGTTATTTTAACTTGTAATAATATTTTACAATATTGCATTTTTTACTGTATTTTTAATCAAATAAAATGAAGATTTCTTTCAAAAACATTAAAAAAAAAAAATCTTACTGACTCTTTCAGAGCCTTAAAGATTATTCATGAATATGTATTGAGTGTTTATTTGTATAATGTGTATATAAAGACTAACTAACTGTTCTTCCTTCTTCAGGCTTACAATATCCATGTGAATGGTGTCTTGCATTGTCGAGTACGTTATAGTCAACTCCTGGGCCTCCATGAACAGGTAAACACACAAATCAAGAAAACACAATATTTAAACAACTAGTTACGAATCACTGGCTGTAAAATCATCCAATTAATAAGTCAGTGCTGTGAATGCTGTCTGAGATTGTGAAATATATTCTGAAAATGTGCCGCTTCACTGAAATTGAGGAAATGAAACATAATGAGAAATTACAGTAGACATCGTACCTATTATAGCATTTTGGTTTAATTGAAAAATGTTCCTGTGTTTATTGAGATTTAATGTGATTAGTCACTTTGGCGCCTGGATGGACAGCCAGTGAAATGATTTGTAGCTTTAAATCTAAACTTCAAAGACCTTTTTTTGGACGTGACCGGGTTCTCTGTTAGCCAAAAAAAACGACAGTAATTTGCTTCATAATATTTACTGAGGTTGTGTGAGAAAAACACAGGCATGTTTGTTTTGGACTGGATTAAAATCACAAAGTACACTTGTGAAACACAAATGTACTTCTCATCCAAATAGTGAAGTGGTAAAGCTGTGAGCATATTCACCAGTGCTGAATAGTTCAGACATATTCCAAATATTTGGAAGTGAGGCATCATTCTCGGAAAAGGATCTGCCTATTACCTTTCTTACACCTACCAATTTAACAAACTCTGTGTTTCCTCATGAATGAAAGAGAACTTCAGTGATCTCAGCATTAAGAGCATGTTGTGTTGTTTCAAAGCCGCTGTTGCTAGGTAACAGGGCGTTGAGGGCCTAGTCAGATCATACGTGGTCATATGATGCAATCCGCAGAGGCTGTCGTGGTGTGAGGCTTGAAGTTAACCCTTCAAATGGACCTCTAATATTATCTAATCTAAAATTAACATTTTATTTAGTTTCAGCTATATTTCAAACAGTGAACACTGTTTTAGTTTTAGTTTATGATAGCAACATTGATTGATAGATATTTTTTTCTTTCTTCTTGTGCCATTGAATAAAATGCCAATGACACAGATGGAACAACAGCAGGCATAATTTTAGTAAATGCTGTGAAGTGTAAACAGATTTATTAGCATGGTGCCTGAGAGAACCTCAGTACGCCTGCACGAGTCTCAGCGGCCAAGGGCAGGCAGTGGTCAGTTTAATTTGTCCTCTCAGAATAACCAAATGTTCTGTTTTCAGATTTAAAATGAACTTCTCCCTCTGTTCTTTCAGATAAAAAAAGAATATGGAAATAATGTGGTGCCGGCTTTTCCACCAAAGAAGATCTTCACTCTCACACCGGCTGAAGTCGATCAGAGGAGAGAACAGCTAGAGAAGTACATGCAAGCTGGTAAGAAAAACATCCTTTTACCTGAAAAGTTCACAACCAAAATGATCTTTGTGACTTGTGGTCCATTTGTTTTATCTTTGAGCTCATCTAAATGCTAGTGTACTCCTAAATTTTATTAAATTTATTTAACAGATTTACACTACCGTTCACTAGTTTAGGGTTAGTGAGATTTGTTGTATCTCGTAAATTACCCCACTAATAATGCCCGGAAGGGTACCAAACTTCTACAGTAGTACAAATAGGTTCTGTACTCATAAAACGAGGCATTGGAAAGTTTGTAAGTACATCAGGAGTTTATATAAATAACACTTTATGCTACAGCAAACCCGGACGTCGAGGTCACTTCCGTGATTTGGGAAATTCGGCTGATATCTCTAAATAAGCTCTAACTTGAATAATGTTCAACCAAGGGGAAAAAAAGCTTCTGGGGGGGTGTTTCGGTCGAGGTCATGGTGCAAAGGACCCTAGGTTGAAATTACTCCGAACCATCCCTTTAAAAAACTGTTTTTTTTTTGTGGAAAACGTTTTACATTTTAAGGATTCGTTGATAAGTAAAAAGTTCAGAAGAAAAGTTCAAACTGCATTTATTACATCTTTTGAAACATTATAAATTTCTTTTACAGTCACTTTTGATCATTTTAATGCATCCTTGTTGAATAAAAGTATTACTTCTTTCAAAGAAAAAACAAAACAAAAAACTTTTTAACAGTAGTATAGGCATTTAAAATCGACAGCAAAAATGTTGATGACTCATCCTGCACTGCACAGATTTTTGTCCAATCGAATGCTCAATATAATGCGACTGCAAGTTGCAAGCCATGACTCATGGCTTTGATTTAAGCCTGTTGGCTATAAAAAAAAACACACCCAAACTTCCTGTTTCAACTGGAAATGTCAACACAGTATAGAAAACTGGTTTGTCAGCCTTAATCCTTCATATGGGGTTTTATGACATTTCTGCTCTTCCTGAAGAGGATGGAGCTTGTTAATGTTCTACATTGTCATTCCTGAAAACATCAGGTACACTACATGAAAGAGAGCTACCGATATTGTACAGCGTTAAGAATTTTGCCATGCATGTCATTTAACAGGTTATGGGTGAGGTTTTCTGAACACAAAAGGAAATCAGCAGTGCTGGCAGCACCAAGAGCCGTTAGCTCTAATCCATTCCAGCACTGGCACTATCCATCGAACAAGCTAAGCCTTGTTGAGCTTATTTGCTCACAGTCTGGAGCTGCTCTTGGCTGGGGCTCCCCTCAGTTACATCACTGAGAAACATGGTTATGGAAAATTAACCGACACAAACACACAAGCTGTTCAGAGTGAATATTTCATTAGTTGGTGCAAATGTTTTGCGGTCGCTTACTCGTGTGCTATATTGGAAGTAAAAGTAAACAGTATAGTTTATGTTGGTCAGTTTGCCTCCAGCATCTTTTTTTCCCACAAAACTAAGGTTATTATCAGTCAGGGAGCCATGGTGGTATTTTCAAAGAAAAAGTCTGCATTGTATTTCAGATTAGTTTGAGTTAACTTGGAAACATTGAGTTTTACGTTATAGTTCAATTGAGACAAAACACAAGATTAAGAAAGTTGGTTTAAAATAATACCTCAAGGAGGTACACAAAAATATTCTGACAATCTTTCTACAAACGTTTCCATACGAAATTTGTATCTAATACTTATCTAATACTTTGATTAAAACACTGGCCTTGTGCTCAAGTGGCATTGATGTGTTCGATTCGTTTAAGTGAATTGGTTGGGAGGTTTGTTTTGATGAGCTTGTTAAAACAAATTGATGATTCGAGTCATTGTTGAAGCCCTTGCACTGCTTTTTATGGGTACTTTTTTACAGTGAGATACAGTACCGTTCAAAAGTTTGGGGTTGGTAAATTGTTTAAAGATTTTGAAAGAATTCTCTTATGCTCACCGAGGCTGAATTTTCAGCATCATTACTCCAGTCTTCAGTGTCACGTGATCCTTCAGAAATCAGTATTATGCAAGCTGGTGCTCAAGAATCATTTATTATTATTATCAATGTTGAAAACAATTGCTGCTTAATTATTTTGTGGAAACTGTGATCCTTTTGATTGATCCTCATGATTCTTTGATTAATAGAAAGTTCAAAAGAACAGCAATTATAAATAAATTGAAATAGATATCTATAATAGATATCTAAATTAACAATGTAAAAGCATTTACTGTCACTTTTGAGTAATTTAATGCATCCTTGCTGAATTAACGGAGTAATTTCTTTAAAAAGTAAATCTTACTGACCCCAACGGAGGTATAAATGTTTAGTTTATTAATTTTGTATTGTATACATTTATAGCATGCTATTCTGATATGAGAGTATAATAGTAAAACAATTATCCCATAAGTAAGATTCAGTTTATTTAACTACATTTTTATATTAGCTTTAAACCTTTAATGATGAGCTTTTCTCTCTGCAGTGCGTCAGGACCCCATTCTGGGATCCAGCGAGGTGTTCAACAGCTTTTTGAGAAAAGCTCAACAGGTAGATTTTCTGTATTATTTTTGTTTATTGAAAGTGTTTATTTATTATAATTTGAAAATGTATTATGATGATACTTGTAAGTATAATAGTTTAACTGCTGTTATTTGAAATATTGTAAACATACATATGAAAACGTATTGTAAGTTTACAGATCCAGAACCTATAATGAATACAATTATTATTGGTCATTGTCACATGATTATCCACTTAAACATTTTGCTATTAGCTTCTTTATTTGACTTTAGCTTAATTAACATTTGCATCATTTCAGATATGTCTTCAAAGTTTATGGTGTCTAAAAACAGAAGTGACAGTTGCCTGTCATACCCAAAACGTAAAATGAATCCATATGAATTGAGGGGTTTAGTCCAAATTTTTTGAAGAGACTGGATTGATTTAAATGATGAACAGATGGAAATTAGTATTTTATTTACATATAAACATTGATCAGCGAACATAAACAGAAGCTCAACCGAACCTGCTTGACGCGCGAGAACTAAGCTCACTGGTTCTTTCTGAAGCTCAAACGTGCTGCGTAACATGATAATGAACCTCACTGGTTCTTGCTAAAGCTCAAACGTGCTGCGTAACACACGATAATGAACCTCACTGGTTCTTGCTAAAGCTCAAACGTGCTGTGTAACACACGAGAATGAACCTCACTGGTTCTTGCTGAAGCTCAAACGTGCTGCGTAACACGAGAATGAACCTCATTGGTTCTTGTTGAAGCTCAAACGTGCTGCGTAACACGAGAATGAACCTCATTGGTTCTTGTTGAAGCTCAAACGTGCTGCGTAACAAACGAGAATGAACCTCACTGGTTCTTGCAGAAGCTCAAACGTGCTGCGTAACACGAGAATGAACCTCATTGGTTCTTGTTGAAGCTCAAACGTGCTGCGTAACACGAGAATGAACCTCATTGGTTCTTGTTGAAGCTCAAACGTGCTGCGTAACACACGAGAATGAACCTCACTGGTTCACACGTCAAGCGAACATGCACACGATGTGTGCGTTGATAAATGTTCATATGTGAATAAAAGCCTCATATCATCATATAAAGTGATTGAGTCCCTTTAGAAAATTTTATCTAAACCTCTCAATTCATATGGATTTGTTTTATGATCTCTTTATGAACTTTTTGAAGTGTCAAAGTGGTAGTTGTGTTGCTGCCAATTGAGGGACAGAAAGCTCTCAGATTTCATCAAAAAAAATCTTAGTTTGTGTTTCGAAGATGAACAAAAGTGTTACGTGTTTGGAACGACATGAGGGTGAGTAAATAATGAAAGAATTTTCATTTTTGGGTGAACTATCTCTCTGATAATTTCCCCTACCACTCCCATTAATGCTAAGAATTCAAAACTTTTAGAAAAAAAGCTTATTCATCCAGCATAAGGTTTAAAGAGGCTACATGCGATTTTCTGAAATTTAAACTCGCGACTGACACCTGTGGCCAAAAAACGGAACTGCTCTTCCTTTCTGCTCGCTCTCGTACGTGCACACTTCACAAGTCATCCGCTGCAAAGAAGTCAACATTATGTTTACAGAGGTAGGAACAGTCAAATACATATATTGTTTGAGAAACTAAGTTTGTTTGCTGACTAGCGGTGGTGGCAGAGTGATCTGAAACGTTTAACATGAACGCGCTTGACGTCACATCCGCAGACAGCGCGGGAAAAATCCGACCCGACAGAAAATAGAAAAAATAGGATACAGGCTTATAGGTGCACCCACTGTGAGCGGACAAGGTGTCAGTATGCTCATCAGGAGATGTTTGAGTCATAAATGGTAAAATAAAAAGGCTATTGTTACGTTTATTTTGGGGAAAAAGTTGCATATAGCCTCTTTAAATATTGGTGGGTCTGATATATCGCATTTCCTCCTTAAGATATCATCATGTGTCCTGAATGAAGAACCGGTTGATGTTCCTCTCTGTTCACTTCCTTACATTCAAGTACCATTCTGTACTACATTTGTTGCCTGAATCACATAGGTTGCATTCATTCTTTGGGAATTTCATCCCCCAGCCCACATATATTTCTGGTAATTTTGCAGTCAAATCCCGTTCGTCCCCCAGCTGCCCGTCAGAGAGCAGTCTGCAGAAACAGAATAAGAGATTAGAATTGGCCTTGCTTTTTCATTTTTTTCAAATCTCTGTAAAGATCAGCTGCTGCTCTGAGACCCTCTGCCACAGTGGGAGATGAAACATGCAGGAAGAGGGGTTAAAAAAAAAGATGAATTTGCAAACAGTGAAGGATAGAACAGTGAAAGAACAGTGTTTTTTTTTAATCCATAAAAACTGTGTGCTGTGGTCAGCACTGTAGTGTTTTGACCCTTGTGGCTTTGTTTAATTCAAATATCTTATTACCAAATCACCAGTCCTATCTAAGCTCTTATATCTTGTGATAAGCCTGAATCTATACAGTAAATCACACCGAAATCAAAGCATTACATTTAATCTAAAATGAAAACGCTCCCATGACATGTAAGTTGGAATACACAGGAAATGAAACTGCTCTGTGTGAAAGGGTGTGATAAATATTACCAGTACTGCATGTTCATCAAAACACTCTGAGATCAGCTGTACAGGAAACATCAGAAGTTGAATTAGAGTTCAGCGCAAGGTATTTCCCAAAAACCTTTAAAGGGGTTCTTTACCACTGGCAAAATGGACTTTCAATAAAAGTTGGCTGCCTATACAATAGAAATGCAAAACTAACCCTAACTGTGCTACCTGACTACAGAAAACAGAGAAAAATAGGCAGGAAACCTTCAACATCCCTAATGCACTAGGCATGTTAATGTCCAAGGCCACTCCCACCAGTCTGCTATGGATACGCTTCCCAGAGTCAAATATTGCCTTGCTTTAGTTGGAAATGCTTCTTGGTAAACTTTCAGTCATAATGGTGTCGACTTGTATTGTTCCCGGGTGCAAGAATTCAAAGAGTAAACATTTAGCAGAAATGAATTGCTTTCGGTTTCCAGTGAAGGATCCAGCGCATTGTAGGCTAAAGGCTGCAAAGAATCATAAATATGGAGAGAGCACTGCCATGGAACCTTTGAAATGTTTGTAGTCAACATTTCAAACTGGATGACCATGAACACAGTGTGTTAGGCCAAACGGAGGGGAAAAACTGAAAGAAACTGCTGTTCTGTCAGTTCTACTGTAGTGCCGAATTCTGTGAACCACTGAATTCTGTGACCCTAGTAGGATTAATACAGTGCAAACAGTCGGGTACAGGTAAGAAAGCTGTTGCCTTGGAGTTCCATTTTTACCAATGTGGTGTTTAAAGAGTAGACATAGTTCAGTACAATTTTCAGTGATAAACCTACCCTACCCAGGTAAAATGGAGGACGAGTAAACATTGTGCATTTACATATACTACCGATACAATACAAAGCGGATTGAAAATTGACGAAGTTACACTTTAAAGAGGACCTATTATGTCCTTTTAAGAAGTCTTTATTTTGTTTTTGGCGCTTCTAGAATGTTTTCATGCTTGAATGTTCAAAAACCACCTTATTTTTCACATATTTTACATTGTTGCAGCACCTCTCTTCCCAATCTGACAGTTCATGTCTCTTTGAAGCCCCTCCTTTCGAAAAGCGCAATGTGCTCTGATTGGTCGACTGGATCAGTGTGTTGTGATTGGTCAACCGATTCGAGCATGTTTTGGAAATGCCCTTACCATAACCGCGTTAGGTCTGGGGTAAAAAGCGTCCCTTGGACATGGGCGACAACACACTACTAATGCAACTCAACCAGGCCTTGTCCCCAATTTTTTTTTTTTTCATGCCTTGGGCGAGAATATTGTGACGTAACAAGACTGCAATCGAGGTGTCTCAGGGAGTTTAGAAACAGTTCTTACTAATATAGAGAATAACTACCTTTGGAGTGGACTTTGTGCTTTTTAACTTTGCAGACCATTTTAATGCTCAAACAGCAACATTACACAATAAAGAAAGTTGAGAATGTAAAAAACATAAAGACTCTTTAAAGAACATCACTGTTTTCACTCTTCCACAGGAGACCCAGCAGATCCCCACTGAGGAGGTGCAGCTAGAAATCTACCTGTCCAATGGCCAGAAGGTCAAAGTCAACATCCTCACATCTGACCAGACCGAAGATGTTCTGGAGGTAATAATGTTGTTTTGTAACTGTTTCCAAAGCACACATCTGCTTCATGTTTTCAAAGCACATTAAAAAGCACATCCCACTGGATTTCGTCCTTCGCATATATGCTTAATAAAGCCTGAACCTCGTCGACGGTCGATCGCTCATGTTTTTTTAAACAAAATTGTTGATTCCAATAACAAATGACTCCTCTTACTGCATGCACTGTAACAGACTTTTAAAAATGGTGGTTGAAATTTTTCAGTCAACCAATCAAAATGTCACGTGAACTCAACCAATCAGCATGTTCAGTGCCCTAGTCCCACCCCGAAAGTTCCTTAACTTTGAAAAAGTACTACCTCGCGAGCAGGGACTTTCTAAGGGGGGAATTTGTACCTGAAACTTCATTTAGACCCCGGTGTCTTCGGTCGAAACACACAGAGTACCACACCCCAAAGTCCTTAGTTCCTGGGGAAACGCGGCTTAACATAAATATCCTGTACTCTCATGTTCATTCATGTCTTGTTACAATAATAAACTCATATGGTCACATACATAAAAACAGAACATAGACTCTTTTCTGATTTAACAAGTAAAGGATTTATATTTGTTAGGACTTTCAAAGTGAACAATTAAATTTGTTTATCGCTCAACAATAGGTATAGTCTTATGATACAAACCAAACTAACAATGTTCAGTAATCTTCAGTTTCCTGTATATTTTCATCTAAATGAAATAGCTGGCAGCTATTATTGTGAATTTCTTTGTAAAAAAATGTGTAACCTTTTTAATGAAAAAAATTAATTTATATGTGTGAAAAATGTGATGATAAAAATATTAGAAATAATTTCAAAATACATAATCAATAATTATTTCAAACAATGCGTAAATGATACATTTAAATAAGAATACAAATACAACATTTTAAATTTGGGGCAAAAGTTGTTTTATTATTCACTTATTGCAGATTTGCGTTTTTTCAAATGAGATCAGAAAAGAGCACCAAAATCTGTCCATTGTCTTTATACACATCTCTGTTTAAAAATATGGGGTTGGTAAGAAATTAATACTTTTATTAAGCATTATGCATTAAAAGAAATCAAAAGTGATAGTAAAGACATTTATGTATTGTTACAGAAGATTTCTGTTTCAAATAAACTTCAGCAAGAAATGTTAGAGCACCAAATCATCATATTAGATTTCTGAAAACAGCTATTTTAATTGTAATCATTTTTTTTACTGTAATTTTAATCAAATAAATGCAGCCTTGGTGAGCATAAGAGACTTTTACCTTAATACATTTGGCAGACACATCCAAAGCAAGTGACTCATTACATTCAAGGTACACATTTTTTGATCAGTTCAGCATTCCCTGGGAATTGTAGCCATGACCTTGGCGTTGCTAGCACTACTTTACTGTTTAAGCTACAGAAATGTTTCTTTCAAAACATTAAGAAAAAAAATCTTGCTGACCCTAAACTTTTGGTAGCATATGTATACACATATAGTCCACTGTAAGTGTAATCAACACAGACTAAACCCAGTAATTATGTTTATTATTTCTTTGGAAATCATTAACTAGAAGGCAAATATTTATGTGATTTAATCATGATTAATCACAATTTAAATTAATTGACAGTTCCTCTAAAGTCTTTGTTGTTCCTTTTTAATGCAATTGAATATAAATAATATTGTGCTGTACAAGTCTTAGTCTGTACAGTAAAAGAACATCTTGTGTTTTTTCACTGGTTCTTCACTTAGACCTGCTCTCCAATCAGTGTAACACATATTACAGCTTAAGCCTTAGCGGCTTTAAGAAGCTCTTTGTGGATCGTAGCTTTCCCACGTGCACCACA
The DNA here is from genome assembly GCF_965113295.1 of Leuciscus leuciscus. Taxonomy (NCBI): domain Eukaryota; kingdom Metazoa; phylum Chordata; class Actinopteri; order Cypriniformes; family Leuciscidae; genus Leuciscus; species Leuciscus leuciscus. Next base: position 25,759,585 of record NC_138743.1, on the reverse strand, counting down.
CAGAGCCATAGCAGATCCAAGCTCTCATTAAAATGCTCCCTGCACCCATATGCAGCACGCACTGCTCTCCGCTGTGCTATTCAACCACAGTGATGGCCCAAAGTGCCCTTTAGCACCTGATGGAAGTGAGAAAGTCAAGTGTTGTGCATAAAACACGGCCTAAATGTAGTGAAGAGTAACTTGATCATGGGACCTCCTTGGGTGTAATGTTTAACACTTGAGCGCTCCTGTTTAACACTCCTGTAAAAGAAAACACTTCGGAAAGTTTTGACACAAGAAAATCTTGTGTGTTTAAAAAATGCCATATCATTTAATATGGAATTATAAAATAGAATATGAATCCTACAGCAGTAAAAAACAAAACACTTTGGGAACACAGCAAGGGCATTCACTTGTCTATTCTAAATTCACATACACGCATCATTTATCAAAATTGTGTGTTTTGTCTATGAATACATATGCATGTCTTGTGAATAGGTTTAGTCTCTTCTCTTGTGGGTAATAATAAGCGCTGTGTAGATTAATTATGCTTTAATATCCTCATCAGGCTGTGGCCTCAAAGCTTGACCTTCCTGATGAGCTGGTGGGATATTTCAGCCTCTTCCTGGTTCAGGAGAGGGGGGATGGGGGCTGCACGTGTGAGTATACCATTTGACCTATTTAATTCAGACCTTTTGTACAGAAATTTGCCATCACAAGATTTGGCTTGCTGGCCTCAGCTGGAAAGTGCTTTGGCTGTTATTAAATGGTATCTGAAAGTCAACATACTTCCTCTGGACTGGATCTAAATGCAGTCCTTGCAGCTCAAAAGAGGGTCTGTGTTCTGTTGAGATGGCCGCCCACTCTTTTCAAAAGTAAACTGAGGTCAAGTAGATGAAACTTCGGTCAAGCTGTTGTTGGCATGGCACATGCAGCTCTGCTGTAGGCCTGTAATGCATGTTAGGCAAACATTGTTATTATTATTGCTTGTACTTTCAGGAATTGAATTAAGCCCAAACCCCTAAGTGTTAAAATGTTTGTGCGTAACCCGTCTTGTATTGTTTTAGCTCCAAACATCAATATGCCAATAATGTAACAACACATTCACATATTCATGGTTCTCTGTAATCAGTTAAGTCACATGACATACAAGTAATTAATATACACACATCACATTGTTGTTTTAGGAACCCAATCATTTTCAGTAATTATTATATATAATTACATTATTACATTATTACAAGGCTTAAAATAGTCCTAAACTAAAATGTATGTTTAAGCCGTTTTAAATGAAAGCAACTTGCACTAAAATATCTTAAAATATGTCAGTGCCACTGTTTTGTCTCAAGATGCACACCAGTACTGTTTTTATCTACGGCATTTTGATAAAAGCTACTTAAATGTCCTAATTGATCTAAGGCCTAATCCTGGCTTAATCTAAGCCCTGTCTGTGAAACCAGGCCTATAAAATATATTATTATTAATATTATTTTAGTGTTGTTGTTGTTGTTGTTACCTCTAATTAAAAAAAAATATATACTATTGTAATAATACAATTGTACGGTACAATAAAAAATATGATAATTACAATTAATTTATTGTTTTCTACAACTTACAATCATAATATTTGTCTTAAATTCTTTAATGTTAAAACCTCAAGCTTTTATTTTGGCAAAAACTGCAGGTTTAAAAGGAAAGCTTATATATTTTGACCATTTATGTACACGACAACTGCCTTTTGGTGACCTGAAAATATAAACTTTTGAAAAAGTTTTTGAAAACTATAGCTCTATTTGTGAAAACGGTGACGTCATGCACATGCATATTGCGTGTTTAATCTATAGGCGTAGTGTTTCTTTACAAAGTGACTGTCCTGGCATGCATAAATACAGCATTTTTTGTCGTTTTAGCAGATCTGTATGAACGGAGATCATTTTGACAACATACCCCAAACGTACACAAATCTGTGTTTAGTTTGCAACAGGTTTATATGTGCTTCTTGTTACAAGTCTGGCAAAAATGCTGAAAACTTATGTCCACAAAAATGTTGGAAATCATGCAAATGTGAAAACTAAATGTGCTTGGTGAAAATAAAATTATCCTGAAGTTCTCATAGGAACCCGCAAATGAGAAACCCTGTTCTAAGCAATAAGATGTTGATGTTCACCTTGCCCACAATCAAACAGACAAACAAAGTCCCATAGGGCCAATAAGCAACTACCCAGAACACCTCAGCAACTGCATAGCAACGTACTGAAATCACTCGGAAGGACTAAGAAACTGCATAGTAACACCCTAGCATCGTGATGATGAGTCTTGCACAGAAAAGCTAATGTAAAGAAATATTTAAAGAAATGTTACCTGCTAACCAGTAATCATTATTTTCTTTGTAAGCATTCAAACATGATGCCTTTTATCAGCTTTGTGGTAAAACAACACATTACATACTCTGAGAGGGGAAAAAATACTGCATGTAGTTGCCTAGAGGTTGAAAGACAACATGAAACATTGCTTCGATAGAATTTTCCTCGTTAGTCTGTTATAAACAATGTTTGTTGAGACTTTATTGGCAGGAGTAAATGCAACAGCAGCAGCATTCAAATTGGTTGTCACTGTATTGATTGATTGTGTATGGCCTGAAATGCCCTGTGCAGAGAAATATTACTTGCTCCATCTGAAATTAAACCAATTACACACTCACTGCGAGGAATTGTGTTTGCTCAAGATCATGTTTAATAATATTCTGGCTTTAAGCGCCTTTTCGAATGACCAAGAGTGTATCTATCATTTTTCTATGAACACCCCCCAGAGGCAAAATAAATGAATTTCCCGAGTCCAGAATCTTTCATTTCTTGTGCAATACGTATCAGTTCAGTGCGCAGGGCAAATTAATTTGTAAAGAACACTAGAACAGGCTATTTTGTCCTCGATTGTTCTCTTTCCAAATCTGCCGTCATAGTGTTACAGAACTGAACATCGTTCAAAGAATGAATCCCTTGGAGGGCAGTAGAGTTATTGGAAATAGAATTGTTATTTTTCTTTAGACTTCACAGACTCGGTCCAGTTCTTGAAACTGGAGGGCATCTCTTCTCTGATTTAATGCAGATGTCTGGCAGCCGCTCTCCTTGTCTGCATGTAACGTTGTCGTTTTGTTTGTGGAACTTTCCATGTCTACGTTTTTATATGAGCTGTCATTGTTGAACTACTTTTAGCACAGAATCCTCACGCATCCCTGAGGAATGACATGCTATGTGCCTCCCACTCGGTTGCCAGATCCTCACCTGAAATGATCTTAATTCTGACAGATTGGATGAAAAACAGTCCCCATAAGAATCCTTCCCAAAAATGATGTTGGCATCCTGCCCATTCTTGGCAGAAATATGCATTGAGAAAAATAAAGGCCTGCAAACAGAACCTGATTTTCTATTGACTGATGGTGGAAAAATAAATAAGTGCCAAAGAATGTCTGTGCTAAAAACAGAAAAACATCCTACTTTAGTATTATTATTATTATAAATACTGGAAATAATCCTGAATATAATTATAAATAAATATTGTAGTAATAATAATAATAATAATATTATAATGACAGTTTATAACAATATTAATGTTATTATTGTTATTAAAATATTTATTTTGAGATTATTTTGATATATTATTTTATTATTGAGATCTTTACAGTGACAACTATATGCAATAACCATATAAAGCAATTAGAAGCGTGGTGATGTAGTGCATATGTATTTATTAAGATATTCCCATCACATAATACCGTTCTTGTCTTAACATGCTGTCTAATGTCAGACCACTGAAAGGGTAAGCCAAAGAGTAGAATGAACTGTTGTGATGGCATGCACTATGCTATAGATCTAACTGTCGTCTCTTCTTCTTTTCACACTCCTGTTTTTAATGTTTCTAAAAGCTCAGTGCCCATTTCAGTTCAATCCCTGGCTTCCATTTCTCTCTCTTTCCCAACTCTAGAGAAAACGTATTTTTCTAACAGCTGCAGTATTTATTCCCTCCCTCCCTCTCTCCCTCCCTCTCTCCCTCTGTTCCTCCTCTCTTGCACAAAGTGATAAACATGTTATTGTGCCCTCTACGGCTTTAGCCAGATGGATTCTCCCCCATCTCACTTTGTTTGTTGTCATTGTTATTACTCTCCAAATGTCCTTGAGTCTGAAGGCACTCAAACATTTCATCTGGTCTCTCATTCCCTCCATCCAAACCTCTCCGACCTCCCACGGTGTCCCAGACGTGAGAAAACTGCAAGAATTTGAGCTGCCCTACGTGTCCATCACCAGCCTGCATAGTCCCGACTACCGTATTGTCCTCCGTAAAAGGTACAGAACTCATTTTGGAAGAGATTTTGGAGCATTATGTCCAATAGCAGAGTATGTATAACAAGAATATGTATGTAGCTCAGGGATGAAGTGATTTGATGTTCTTAAAATACTTCTATAACAAAAACAGCCTGTTTAAAGGGATAGTTCACACACAAATTATTTACTCACCCTAAACCTGTATGACTTTGTAACTGTTATTTTGAAGAACATATGAGTGTTTTAAGCTTCAAAAAGGATGTAAAAACACCATAAACATGTCATTTCAAGTCAACGGAAGCCATATGATAACCATACTTTGAAGAACAGATCAAAAACAAAACATTCTGATTCATGAACCAACCATTCGGATCAGTTTGATGAACTGAATCATCTGATTTATTTCAATTAATAATGACTTACATTTTATTTTCCTCACACAAAGTTATCAGATATGTTGTAATATCCCAGAAGTCACATGGACCATGTTCTAGATACTTTTATGGTGTGTTTTTTTGTCATTTTTGAGCTCGACCACTACAGTGCTTATTCGGTTTTATTAAATGGATAATAATAATAATGTCCAAGATATTTATAAAAAAATAAATCACCTTTTATGTTCTACAGAATAGTCATACAGGTTTGGTATAACATGAGGTTGAGTAAATGATGACAGAACTTCATGCACGCTTCCTGAAGTATAACTTCAAGTTCTCTCAAAGGGCTATTCAACACATGGATATTTGCTTTAGGAAGAGGTACCCCACAAGGGCTCCATCTTCACCCTGTTTTATATCCTAGAGAGGCACTTTTTTGCCTTCCTGTTGTAGGGGTTGGTATTATAGTTACCACAGCCGACTGCTCGTGTGGTTCTGTGCAGCAGTCGTTTTCGTATTTCCCACTTTAGACTTTTTGGACTTGAGGACAGCTTGATTTAGACATCTCTCTTTGTAACTCAATGTCTTTTATAACTCTGAACTACTGCGCTTCACACAATCTCTGAAGTAGTTTAAAGCAATTCAAACTTCATTATTTATTCACAGGAAAGTGCCAATCTGCTCACAGCTTATAAATTTTGATGTTGCTAGTGGTTTATGAACAGCAGTATATTCATCAAATGCCCTTTGGAGTGCACGGTTTATGTAATGCCATAATTTGAAAGAATCAAGGGAGATTATTTATGTAAAACCACAAGCATGGGCATAGAAAACACCATGTGTTTCACCATGTGCAGTGGAAGCAGGTGTGAAGGTGTTATGTGAACATAAATTTCCCATTTTAGCATATTAGCACAGCTTAGCAGGGATTATTTTGCTAAAATGGTTCCACTTTCACCTCTTATATAAATCCTTACCTCTGAATCTCACACCTCTTCATCATGTATGGTTGAAAAAGGTGCATTTCTTTTCAGTCCCCTCAGGAGAACCACAGGCCTCTTGACCTACTTTACAGGAGCTTACAGACAGCCTTCAGCCAGATCCCACCTGTTCACTACATCAGGAATGGGATATAGATCTGGCTGCTCTGATTGGCTGCTAACAGTGACTGGAAAGGCGTATAAAACAGTGCAGATATATTTCAAATTGAGTAAATAAATGTAGCCTCCTGTGTAGCCATAGGAGTACATTTTTGAAAAGTTCCCATGCCTTTTTTTCTGCTTGCTGTCTGTCATGTGTAGTTTAACCCTAGAATGCATGAACCAAAAGTCCTGCACGAATGCATAAAGGGGGTAAAAGTGACCCGTACTAGAATTAATGTACTATAAATGAAATAATTTAATTAATTGATGATACACAAATAATATATCATTATTTTAATAAAATTTTTCCAGTTTCCTTGTAAATATACATTATAAAGATGATTTGTTTTTTAAAATGCAGTTGTACTTTTTCTTTATTTTCTTATTTAGATCTACTATAGAGTATATTCAAGTCTGAACCTTCACTCCCCACATTTCTCACAGACCATGTGAAAATGATCTTTTCAGACAGAGACAGAACATTTCACATAAGATTTGCAGCTTTCTAAGCATAACATTTGAGCAGAGTTTGCACCTTTCCTTTGTTTCTTGTAGCTTTTCTCTACTGCACCTAAATTTGCATACTGTCTGAGTAGGTTCTACATTTGAGAACTTCATGACTGTTGAAAAAATGATGCATTTGTATAGTATGAATAAAGTATTATCAAGCATGAATGTGTGTAGAATGAATGCAGTCTGAATATACTACATCCGCTGCCATGTGAGCTATGAGTGAGTGTTGTCATTTCCCTGCCATTTGCAACTCCTCTCCAATTTTCCATGGATATAGTGTCCATTGAATGTGAAATTCATAATCTTGGAAGAACTAGAAGGTTATCCAGATTTTTTTAATTAATTTTTTTATATATTTCAAGAAAATAATAATAATAATAATAATTATTATTATTATTATTGACTGAAATGTATCCAAAAAACCATGTGTCCAAATTCTATAGGAAGTGAATACGGGTCGATTTGACCCCCTTTATGCATTCTTGACCAAGAATCTGATCCGTCACATTCATGACCAAGAAATATGAAAATGACATTGATGAGGGTCAGAAACATGTTTTTTGTTTTTGTTTTTTTAATTCATGGAATATATATAGATGTTCTCATTGATAAAATATTTTTTAAAAATCACATCATGTCCTTTTATGCATTCTAGGGTTAAGAAATGTTCAATCATCAACTGCTAAAAGCTTTCAAATGAAATTTAACGGATATCCAGTCTTGGCTGCTATGGGAACAATATCTATTGTTATGCAAGATTGTATCTCTGTGCTCTTACAAACTCTGCTAAAAACGTATTTCTGCCCACAGTGTGATGAAAATAGTTTTGACATATGGACGTTCAGGATGGCCATTGAGCTGAAGACTGCTTGTTTGCCAGATTATCATTTGCTTCTAGGCAAATGGAGAAATACACTGCAGCAGCATTTGTTCAATAGCATATAAGATACTATTTCCATATAGATTTAGGCAGATGCTTTGTTACAGGACAGAACTCTTCTTTTGTCTATGTTTAACTTAATGAAATATTTAATTGAATGTTTTGTAGACAATTGGTAAGCTTTTTTCTTGTCAGATCCTCAGGCATGTGTACATAAAGGGTGTGGTTATGCAGTAAAATGCAGTGCACATGATTTTAGTGCTTAATGGTTTTAGATGGTACATCAGACAACGGATGTGATCAAAAGGTAAATTATAGTATGTCCCTGAAATAACTTTCAAATCATTATTGTCTCCTGTCCTATTCTCAGCTACTGGGACACAGCGTACGACAGTGATGTCATGGACGACCGTGTGGGACTCAACTTGTTATATGCTCAGGTAACAGTCACATATTTTAAAAGGCACTCGTGTGTTGTCCATCGCACAAAAAGTTGTCAATGTGCATAATGGTTCTGGAAAATAACGTTGCTTGTGTTCTAAATTGGTCCTTTCTTTTTAGTTATATACACTTTGTGGGATTCATAAAAGGCTTAATTATAGTCTCTGCCAGTGTTGTTGCTTTCGTTATCGAAAATCGAAAAGTTAGTCAGAGTGTGAGAAACCGCTTTTTCCCCCTCTTCTTCCTCTCAGACGGTGTCTGACATAGAGCGGGGATGGATCCTTGTGAACAAAGAGCAGCACAGACAGCTGAAATCCCTACAGGAAAAGGGCTCAAAGAAGGAGGTACGGCTGAGCTCCACCACACACGTTATTTGATCTCCCTAGTGTCTACGAGCAAGAAATGGACCGCTTCTATAAAAGCTGAAGTCCATTCTCAGACCTGACTGTATAATGGTGAAGCTTTGTTAATCTAATCATTTGTGTTTGTTAATTTACCATCTGTGTGTCTGTTTTCTCCCACAGTTCATCAGATTGGCTCAGACATTGAAGTACTACGGCTATATCAAGTTTGATCCCTGCATCACAGATTTTCCAGAGAAGGGCTGTCATGTTATAGTCGGTGCCGGCAACAATGAACTCAACTTTCATGTCAAACTGCCCAGCGAACAGATGAAAGAGGGAAGCTTCAAAGTCACGCGCATGAGATGCTGGCGGGTCACTTCATCTGTAAGTTTGATAGATAAGGGCTTTTACAATACAAAGTCTTAAAGATGTAGTCGCATTAGCAAACTTGTCCATTGTCCATTGTGTAGCAATGTATGAAGCACAGCTCACACATAAGCCACTTTCAAACCAAGCAGCTTTTTTGTTGGTCAATCCAGCGCATTGGCTTGTCCAAATTGAACACAAGCAAAATATGTGTGGAGAACTTTTTCGCCTTCATGCAGATTCCAGTTCAAATGAATGGATTTTGTAGAGTAAATATAACCGCACATTTATGCCGGATTCACACGACACAATATCAGGCCGATTTTGGCGTAGGGTGTTGTGGTGATTCGTAATCGTAAATGACAATGCCCATCGGGACGCAAGAATCGATTGTTTTATCTTGTATAGTGTGTCATAGTGGACCCCAATCGACAATGTGATGGTGTAGTAAGTTGTATGATGTAAATAGTATGTTGTTGTCAACATTAGACATTTCAAATGTCTTTCAGAGGCTGAATTTGCAGAAAAACTTGTAATTTAGCAGTTCCACAGTACCAGAGTCCTTTCCTAAAGTATATGAGTAGTTAAGAGAGGTTCTTGACCTTGTGAAGTCAAATAATGTCATGTATTTTAAGGAAGAACTGCATTTTTAGAACTAATTAGACACTGTTTTAAATTAAACAGGCAAGCAGTATTTAATTTTCTTTAGCCTGGTTTATTGAAATATTTATAAAAAGAAATTCAGGAAAATAAAGGCAAAAATTTTACTTTAAAAACCCTTATTTTTCAAAATGATCTGTACTCCTTTTTACAGTTAAGATGTAGGAACATTCCTTTTGCATCTCCAGACAACTCTTCTCCAAATTCTTTCTATGACTGTCCCTTCAGGCATGTCTGGTTGGTCTATTTTTGAAAATGGGAAGTTAAAACAACCAAAAAGCCACTTACAGAAGGAAAAGAGACTGTGCTCTGTCATCTACCAGACACTCATCCATCTATCCATTCGTATTTATTTCATGGGACTACTGCCCTGCATTTACACTAAATGTATGCCTTTATGGTTTTCTGCAGCCATATTAGTATACAAGAATTAGGAAACAAAATAAAGATGATCTAAATCTTCATTCTAAAATGGATGAATGCACGTTCTGGTGTTTCATTAGCGAGTGGAAGTTGTCTGTGCTCCTCTCTTCTTCAGTGGTCTTGGCTTGGTATTTGCCTTAGAATAGCAGAGTTGTGTTACTAATGAACTCAGAATGGCCGCCCTCTGACGCCGAGGATGCTGGGACTGCACAGCCATGTCTTCCGAATGGGACTGAGAGAGTTTCCTGTGTAAAGAAGTTGTTTGTTTTGTGTCATCTGAGACAATTCTAATGAGACACTTTTGTGTTTTGTGCTCGTGATGCAATGTAATTATGAGGACGATGACATTCAGAGCAGAGTTAATGATTACTAATTGAGCTTTGAAGGTAATTGCCATGTAGAGGAGTTTAGAAATGGCCGCTGTAATTGCCTCGACACAAATAACAATAATTATGATGATCGTATTTGTGATGACCCGGCTTGACTCTACAGCAGGTGCCTGTGGCGAACGGTACCGCAAACCCAAGCAGCTCCAGTAAATGTGATGTGAAACTAGAGCTGGCCTTCGAGTACTTGATGAGTAAAGACCGTCTGCAGTGGGTCACCATCACCAGTCCACAGGTCAGTCGCAGAAAGTGTTGAAATGTAATGCTATAATGTCTAAATGAAGAATAAAATGCTAAAAATGAATCATTATTTTAAACGCTACAGGTGATTACTGAGATTAGACCGCTGGACTAAGGGACTTTTTGTTTTTTTGCCCCAGGCCATCATGATGAGTATCTGTCTGCAGTCTATGGTGGATGAGCTAATGGTGAAGAAATCTGGCGGAAGCATTAAAAAGGTCACTAGATCTATGTTTGTCGTCTTGTAAAGACTAGGGCTGTACCCGAATAATCGAATATTCGAATATTCGTTCTGTGGGTTGGTATTCGATTTGAAAATTTGACAATCGAATATTCTTTTTTTTTTTTTTTTTTTTTTGCACACCTGGGATCCCCCGCGAAACAGTTCTCATTCGCGCTTGAATAAGGCCGGCGACACACTAGCTGAGCGTCTGCGTGGCGTGTCCGTTTTTTTTCGGCTCCCATGTTAACAGGTTGAAGTTTGCATGCATTCTAGAAATAGAACCGACGTCTATGTTCCAGCAACGGGAGTGTTCTCTGGCTAGAGCGCAGAACAGCGGCATACGTTTGTATGGACCGAAGTTCATGCCTGAGCTTGTGTTTTGGGTTAAGCTGCGTTGCTTTGACATTGTGGAAAATAGAATAGGCTAATATAAACAAAAAGTATTAGCCTTTTTACCCGTTATTATCAATCTAAATTAATCTCGTTTTTAATTTAACTTAATTTCGTTTTTCTTTATTTAAATTTAGTTTTTTCTTTATTTAAATTTAGTTTTTCTTTATTTAAATTACGTTTTACTTTATTTAAAATTCGTTTTTCTTTATTTAAAATTCGTTTTTTCTTTCTTTAAATTTCGTTTTTCTTTATTTAAATTTCGTTTTTTCTTTATTTAAATTTCGTTTTTCTTTATTTAAATTTCGTTTTTTCTTTATTTAAATTTCGTTTTTCTTTATTTAAATTTCGTTTTTCTTTATTTCAATCTACCCTTTACTGTGTCAGTAATTTGTTAGTCAGAAAAATATTAGATTACCTTAAAAGTATTTCTTAATTTAACAGACCTGTGTGTGTGCCTTTTATATCACTAGTATAGTGTCCGTTCTCGGAGCATATAAGCCCTGCCCGCGTCGCTTCCCGCTCGCTGTAGTTTACTAAAAGTTTATTATTCTGAATGTGTTGCGTGTCACGTCTCGCGTGTCCATCCGCGTGTTGCACCAAATGAGACACTGCACTCCCTTGTGAAGTCGATTGGATGAACGGTTCTCGAAATAATCAAAATGCAAACGGACATACAGACACATCGAGATTCCTGCCTTTATTAGAGAGAAGAATATTTTCAGCACCCTCTCTCCGAAGCTTCGAATATTCGACGTTCATTACTACCGAAGCTTCGAAGCTCAAAAAATGGTATTCGGACCAGCCCTAGTAAAGACCTGTCAAATATCTTTGGGAATATCTTTCAGTAGGTTGATGTGACCGTTTGTTTTATTTAAGTTTTATTTGAGTTTGTCATAATGAATTTTGACAATGATAAACCCTTTCAAGATAATAGGCTTAATGTGTGGTATATTTGAAACTGGATTTTCAATTAAATTAATGGGAATGTCAAAAGCAAGCGCTGCAACAACTGAAAAAAGCCCTTGAAAGTTGTTTCAGTGCAAAAACAACTCTTTTTTTTATTTTTTTTATTTTTTATGAATTCTGCAAAATAAGAGCGTTCTCTCTCTTTTTCTCTAAGTTTGTGATTGTGATGTGTTTCCAGCAGATGCAGAAGAAGCGACTGAACGGCTCGTTCCAGCGGTCTGACAGTCAGCAAGCTGTGAAGTCTCCTCCGTTACTGGTGGGCATGGAGGTTTTTGCTAATGCAGAACATCTCTACTTTTGATATGGAAGATGTACCATTTGTTAATATGCGATTTTGCATGAATGTTTTTCAGGATTCCCCTGATCCCAGCCGTGAACAAGTAGTCAAACTCTCTGTGAGTTGTCTGTTTTTAATTTCCTTATAATCAATTTGCAATGTTAAATATCTTCTATACTGTTTCATACCAGTGTTATTTTGGTAACACTTTACAATAAGGTTTAATTTGTTAACATTAATGTATTAACTAACTATGAGCAATTTGTATAGTATTTATTTATCTTTGTTAACGTTAATAAAGGCATTAATGTTAGTTAATAAAAATACAGCTGTTCATTGTTTGTTCATGTTACATCGCAGTGCATTAATTAATGTTAACAAATACAACTTTTGATTTGCCAAAGCATTATGACGAGTCACAGGTGAAGCCACATATTAAGGTCTGGGTAGATTAGATGGTAAACAAACAGTCAGTTCTCGGAAAAATGTGTTGGATGGAGGAGACTTTTGCAGGAATAAAGATCTGAGTGACTTAGTTAAGGGCCAAATTGGTATGGCAAGGCAACTGGGTCAGAGTATCTCTAAAATGGCAAGGCTTGTGGGATGTTCCCCAGGTAGTTTCACATTTTTAGTTTAGTCTCAAGTTCATCTAATATTTGTATTTTGTTTTATTTCAGTGTAATTTAAATTAACAAAAAAATTATATTTGTAATAGTTTTAGCTAACAAAAACAGGTTTTTACACATCTCCTGTTCTGTGTTTTTTTTTGTTTTTTTTTTCACAGACCAAGCTGTCTTCTGTCTCCCTGAGAGGACTTAGTTCTTCCAACTCAGCCAGTGACATCAGTGGCAATGATTTCCATGGAAACTACGCTTTTGAAGGAATAGGGGACGATGACCTGTGATGAAGTCGTCCTCATAGACTGGACTGAAGGAGTCTGATTCATTTAGCGGTTTCTCTGCGTTGAGTGTGGTTTAATAGATGCCCAGTTCTGCAATATTGTAACCCCTTTCTGAAAGAATTAGATTAAGGGTCTCACAAATGGCCTATGAAGCCTCTCATTAGTTTTATGAGAGGCCTCAGATTCAGTGCTCGCTCAATTAAAGTCAAAGAAATTGGATAATTTCAGATTTGAGGCATAATTGGAGATTTCAAAGGTTGGGGGAGGTTACTGCATTCAGGAAAGATGTTAATTTAGGCTGTGATGGAAGTTTCTTCTGCAGACGGCTTCATTGAATCGTACTTCTTTACTAGAGACACAAAACTGTGCTTTTCCTCTCATATGTCATCTTGCAGGCACAAATTCCTGTCATCTCATTTTCTCTTGCTCCTGACTTTAGTTGCCTACTAGAGCAAGATCCATACCAGCAAATTGTGTTGATATGTTCCTTTTAAAATCCATTAAGATTATTATTTAATAGAGAAGTGGTCTGCTTCGTATCGTGCAGTGTGTCAATGTTGCTCAACCTATTGTGTGGTAGCAACACTCTGACCTGTAGCTTGGTAGATCTCTGCAGATTCCTGTTTTTTTTTTTTGTTTTTTTTTTTTCAGGAGATGTAATCTTGCAGCTAACTCGACCTGATGCCTACTGCATATTCATTGCATATTCTAGATGAAATTGTGGCCTGTTTGTTCTCTGCCTTACGCTGATTCAACCGCCTTACAGTTCAACTTCTCAAAATGAAAATAAAATGTAGCACCGGACACAAGTTCTCTCATTCTGGCCTCAGCTGTGTCCTGAATCTCGCTTTGTTTTGGTGTGTTCAGAAGGCCCACTTGCACTAGCTGAACCCTTGCCATGTCATGGTTTTTTTTTTTTTTGGCTGCACAGTATTAAGAAAGGTAGATGGCTTGGGTATTTATTGAGATATTGACTGTGGGAAAACATCCTGGAACATTTGCAAGAGGTTTGTAGGTCTGTCAATTGATTTTTGTGTGTGCTTTTTGTCTATGTTCTGTTATTCAAACCAATATATTAAAAAAAGGTTTGTCATAAATGCCAAAATTATAGTTCACTAAAGCATTTTGCACAGAAAAGTAAAATTATGGTAATGTCACTTTTATAAATGTACATGCAATTAAAAAAAGTATTCTGAATATTTACTAATACCTGTATTATCTTTAGTATATTACAAAAAAGAACAGTTGATCAAATATAATCCAGGCTGTGTAAAAAAACTAACATTTATCAGTGTTTACAAAATTGTAGAAAATTGTCAAAAAAGAAGTGTTTACAAATTTCACATTTAAATTTCAGTGATTGTCTTTGTACACTTTATTTTGAAGAATATTATTCCAGACTTTCATTTTTCATTTATATATACATATACATAAAATCCATTTTGTATTTTACTAAATACATTGTGGCAATCATCTCAGAGGACTGATCACATGGTGCTTGGGAAATGGCTGTATTTCGCATTTATTCTGGGGTTTTGACTGTCTGCATTGATAGTCTTACTAAATGAAATGCTCATATCTTTCATCCCAGATGATTCCCCCATGTGCAGAATGTTTAATGCGAAGATTGTTTAAATGTTCTCATACTTTGTGCTGTATGGCTGACTATTTTTTTAACTGATGACTGTAATTTGTGATTGCCATGTTCAGTATGTTCACCAGCATAATCTAGGATGAAAAGAGTAAACTGTCTGTACACTTTAAATCTTGTACATCTCTCATAAAGCTTATGAGCATGATTTTTTAAATCACTTCATTTTAGAATGGAATTTAGAGCCTTCTGGGTTTCAATAAACTTAGGTGCCAAACAACACTACTCTGTGAATGCGAGTCGTTTTCTGAGGTATTTCAGCATATGAGATTATCATATAGCCTATGTGGCTTGCCTGTAGTAAACGCATTGACTCCTATAATGAGCTAGTGCGTAAATTCCCACACAGGAAACCTACCGCAAAAGATCCTGGCATAAATCATTAGCATGATATTTCGCTTTTTGACATGATTTGAATGTCAAATTTCCTTTCAATGTAAGCTTTGGCCTCAAAACAGGCTCTAGCACTTCAAACTCATTCGCTGCCCGGGGCTCTGTCATCATTAGCGTGTTTACCGGTGCTGTTCACAGCAGAGCGCGGGGAAGATTACAGCTCTCATTATGAAAGTGTGAGGATTACATACCCACTGCCTGTCTAGGCATCTTAATCACATCCTGCTGGCTACTAGTAACTTCAGTTCAGTTCTGTGACTGAAGATGAAAAGTGAAGTAAGACAAAGAGGTTAAGCAAGTTTCAACACAAATGTTTTATTGGAGGATATTTAAGGCATTAATGAAACCACTGCATAATAACAAGAAAACACTCAAGCACCACACACCTACAAGATTTCAATGTTCGGTCATTTCTTGGCAACCTTAAGGTTTAACTGCATAATAGGGTTTACGTTTACTGTCGTCCTTCGGTATAGCTAACAATGCCATGGGTGGCAAATACATGCCAAACATTCCTCAGAGATAAAAAATAAAATCACATACAAAAATAAAAGCTCTATGTTCAGCATGACACTAAAATCCACTACGCAACATTTTGCTTCAAGTAAACTCGGACAAATGGCATTTCTCACAGTCAATAAAATACACACAACAATAAAAGGCAACACAATCCCCCAGAATTATTGAGAGCAAAAACAAGATGATTAAAGATCACTATGCTATAAAGAACATTATGTTCATCTGTGAAGGCATTTTCACCAGTATGGTTGAGAAGATGGAAAAATGATCAATTACATAAAACCTCGAAACAGTCAACCAAGGTTAACTTAAGTGCATGCAACATGGTGCCAGGCTTAAAGAAGAACTTTGTATGGCAGTGGTGCAGTAGTGTGTTTGGCACTAATAAATGAACCACAATCAGGCTCAGAACGCTCTTAGAGAGCTTTGGGTAACAAACGTTTTGCCTCGTTCAAAGGCATTAATCAGGAATGTCCAATCCTGCTCCTGGAGGACCACCTTCCTGCAGAGTTTAGTGTCAACCGACTCCAAACCAGCCAGGAAGTTTCAAATAATCCTAAAGACCTTGATTAGCTAGTTCAGTAAATGTTTATATAGTGTCTGCAGGAAGGTTGGCCTTCCAGGAGCAGGATTGGACAACCCCTACATTAGGACATTCAGGTAACTGTCTTTGAATTTGACTTCATGTAGCAGCTTGTGATCAATTCCAAAAATAATTCTGGGCACAAAAGAAAAGGACAACTAACAACGCTTATGCCATTACAGTAAAATCTCATATGGACGACTGTCTTGCAATTTTAGTCTACACCTCTTCCTCGTCCTCCACCTCTTCCTCATTTCCAGGCATCTGCGCTTTAACCCAGCCATCTGTAGTCAGGCTGTGCTTCTTCTGATGTCGTTTGTAATTGTCCCAGTGACCAGTGGTGTACCCACACTCTTGGCACTTATGGGGCTTCTCGCCCGTGTGGCGCAACATGTGCCGCTTCAGGTTCATACTCTGATTGCAGCTGTAGTTGCAGATTGCACACTGAAAGGGTTTGGCGCCTGAATGCACCCGTTGGTGCCTCTTGAGATTCGCCAAGTTGCCGCAGGCATAGTCACACAGGTGGCACTTGTAGGGTTTCTCACCGGTGTGCACTCGATGGTGCCGCTTGAGGTTGTCGAAGTGGGCGGAGGCGTAGTCGCACTGTGGGCACTTGTATGGCTTCTCTCCGCTGTGGGTCTTCATGTGGCGGGCCAGGTGGTTTGGGTAGTGGGTGAGGAAGGGGCAGGCAGCACAGGTGTAGACCTTGTCCCCTCGCTCAGCGGGGCATCCAGTTGTGTCCTTAGTCAGCATCTCCAGGGTGCACTTGGCGCAGATCTGGGCCGAGGACCCGTCCTCATCATCCAAGGCCATGCCGCACAGACGACAAGTGAAGGGGAAGAACGTGGGGGGTAGGGCGGCAGGTTCAGAAGGAGCCTGTCCTGACTGCAACACCCCTGTCGACGACGGCTGTGCAAGCCTGAGGCCATCAAAGGTCTGCAAGTAGTTCCCATCCCTTCCCATGTGGGGACGTGAGACAGACTGCACAGCACCTGCAACTGAAGGAAGTTGAATTACAACTCGCTGTAAAACTCTGTTCAATGTTCTTTCAAGGGGACACACACAGCAGGACCTCACTTACCTTCAGTGGGGGCAGGAGCCGCTTCCTTTTCCTTCTGACCCACAGTAGTGTGATTTAAACAGTTGCCACTGACCGGCTGAGTGGCATTCTGACCCGGGCTTACAGCTAAATGCATGCGCTGGTGCCTCTTCAGGTTCCCTAAGGAACTGCATGCAAACGTGCAGTGGTTGCATTTGTAGGGCTTTTCTCCGGTGTGTATGCGCAAGTGCCTTTGCAAGTTCACTAGTTGTGCAGATGCATAGGAGCACAGCGGACACCCGTATGGTTTTTCGCCATTGTGTGTCTTCATGTGCCTCTTAACGTGATTAGTGTAGCGTGAAGTGAAACCACAGAGCGTGCATGAGTGGAGCTTCAGGGAGCTATCCTCGCCACCAGCGCCCTCATTCCCTCCCCCTCTAGACTCCGCTTGTAAGCCTAAGCCCAAACAGAGCTTCCTGTCCACAACGCCATCCGCATTCCCTTTGCAGCAGCGCATGCAGTAGGGCCCCACCAAGTCCATGCCGGGTCCCAGGGGGTCTTCCAGGAGCTGACCACAGCCCCTGCAAGAGAGGTAAGAGGGAAAGGCAGACTCAGAAACCCTCTCTTCACGCTCGCTTTCGGTTGCGCGGAGGTCGTCAGCGTCACTCTCCATACTGAGGCGGCTGAAGGGGGAGCTCTCCTCGTCTCCCAGGGGGAAGCCAGGCAGACTGATGTCAGCTGTACAGGACCACAGCAGGACACTGCATTACATTATGCAGCTGTATAGATATGTGTTCTGCAATCTGAGACAGTGTGCAAGCATTCAAATACAACAGAAATTTCAAAAGATAAAGACACTATTTCAGTATCTGTAGCAAGTAAGTTGACAGTAACACTAGTATCTTAGTATTACAAGTTGCTGACTAAGGACAAATACACACAAAATGGTTTAGGAAAACCTCTCATGCCAAATGAGAATCTATAATTGTATCAAAAGTAAAAAAAATTACAAGGAGAGCACAAAATATCAACAGCTGAAGTTGATAGTTTGAAAAATATTTTTTTCCGCATTTGTACTTACCCACTAAGCCAGTGGACAAATGTTACTTAAATTCTGATAGCAACAAATAAAAGGTAGTACTCCAGCAAAACCCAAAGCTACAGTGTTTCTGCTCAGTCTTTCTGTGAAACGACGTTTTCCTTCTGCAAGCGGTGTCCTCATGCACATGCAATGTGTAGAAATGTGTGAGTCTGAAGTCTGAACGGGCCTTTATATCGCCCGTTTCAGAAACCCCAGGTGGATGATTACCCAGCCTAATGATAATGATGATGACTATAATGGTCCTGCAGATGATGATGATGATGATGAGGGGGAGATGATGATGATGATGATGATGATGATGACAACTATGATAAAGACCCTGAGAGGAGATGATGATGATGATGATGATGATGACTAAATGCCTTATTATAATGTGTCCTTGATGGTGATGACTGTCTTGATGACCCTTATATAATAGTGTATTTTTTCCTGATTTGCCATTTTGAAATAGTATGTTCTGTCAGAATGCCAAAACCAGTAAAAATTTCCAGGGAGGTAGGCTCTCTTCTCTCATCTGTATATGAAAGTTCACACTGCTTGCTGACAGACAAAATGCAGCATGTTTGCATAATAGCGTTAACATTACAGGTCAGTCTTTGCAGTTAATATCCATATTGAGAACATATGGCTCTTCATGAATGCCAGCAATACATCATCAAAAGCATATGTTTTAAATCCTCAAGATTTGTCAGTAACCATCATAGAATAGTCACAGCCAAGTAATACATTTTATAGAGACTGCTTTCACAATTAAAAAAAATGGTTTTCAAAACTTTTTTATTACAGTTGGAACCCTGTAATATGAGCTAGTTTCCAAAATCTGAATTAAATTTGGTCTTTGTAATACATTTTTTATTTTATCTTTGCATGAAACTAGTTGTACAAAGGGAACTGGCACAATTCTCCTGTGGCAGTGGCACAGATTTGGATTTGGATGACAAGAACACGTCCCTACCAAAGTCGGGCTCGAAAACTCAAGTAACTCACCTGAGAACTTTTCAAGGCCTATGATCTTGTTGTCATTGTCAGGATCTGAGAACTCGAGTTCTTGTCCCAGGAGAAAGTCGCTCTCAAAGGTAAGGCTTGCTGGACGTACGGTGCCTAAACCATCTTCAGAATCCACTGAAAGCAAAGGCTCATGGTTAAATACAGCAGCAATGGCGTTCATTGGAAGAAGATCATGCAACTTGACCTATTTATATTTTATGAGCCATTTCTGTCCTTACCTTTGTGGTAATGCCTGTTGATGTCAATGTGTATATATATTATTAATCTATTTACTTACCTATTTTTTTCGAGGTTTAATTTTTTATTAATATGTGACCCTGGACCACAAAACCAGTCACATGGGTAAATTTTCTGAAATTGTGATTTTTACATCATATGAAAGCTGAATAAATAAGCTTTCCATTGATGGATATCATTGTTAGGATAGGATGGGTGCAAAAAAAATCAAAACATTGAGAAAATCACCTTTAAAGTTGACCATTTATGTTCGTGATTGTGCTGCATTCACTCACAAAAATAAATGTTTTATATATTTATGGTAGGAAATTTACTAAATGTCTTCATGGAAAGTGATCTTTAATTAATATCCTAATGATTTTTGGCATAAAAGAAAAAGCGATAATTTTGACCCATACAATGTATTGTTGGCTATTGCCACAAATATACCCGTGCTACTTGTGACTGGTTTTGTGATCCAGGGTCACATATTTTATTTTTAAAAAACATTTTTTTCAAAGAATGTAAAATTATGTACTAAAGCCCTGTGAATCCCACTCAGCAGCTGTAAACTTCATAAGAGGAATACTGAATATTCCATTTATTATACAAACACGAAGATTTACAGTAAACTGCACACCATCTTGTGGGATCATGTACATTTGTAACAATCAACAATAAATAATTTAATCAACTATCATCACTTTCAGCCATGTGGATTTTTTTTTAAAGATGTTGTTTTTTAAATTATACTTTTTCACACTCTGATTAGTTTATTTCATTTCTCATTTCAACAAAGTCACAATGTATACATTGTGTTTAAAAGCGTTCTGGGGTTAAAATGTAAATTTTAAACATTTTCTGAAGAAAATTATTGGCTCCAATTAAATTATATTTTTATTCTATTTGTATAATTTGACAAAATTACAGTTTGATTGGAAATACAATAACAATTTGTGACATCTTGATTTTTCTTCACACATCAGGTCTCGAATTTCATTTCAACTGTTTTCATAGCTCATCTTTACAAGTAGAAAAATTGCTGGTCATTGTGAAAATAAAACCACAACAGCTAGATGATCTTAAATTTTAAAAATGTAATAACATTTTATAATGAACAGTCAGCTACTATACATGAAAAGTAATAGTAAAGATAAATAAAGAAGGCAATGTAAAATGTTTCCAAGACAGTTTTAATGTGACCTTCATATAACAAAAAGGGAAAATAAGCAGCCCATTATGCAGTACTGACTTCTTACTGGCCCTGGCTTTACTGTAGATTTACTGCCATCTACTGGGCCAGATTGAAAATAATGACCACTTTTTTGAGAAGAAAAGAACAAACAATGAACAACCAATACTTTAGCAGGAGTTAATGTTTAAAGCAAGTCAAATATTATTCAATTATTTACCATGACAGTCACCATCTAAATCTAAAATTACTTCCTATTAAATGAATTAAACTGTGTATACAGCTAAACTCAGTTTATCTTCATAATCTGACACAAACACAGAAATAACTCCTAGTTTTGTTCGCCACATAATACATTTCAAGACACCAGATTTACAGCATATATAATCATCAGAAGATTCTTGTCTGACACCTGAAAGCACAATTCAAAATCAAGATGATCAAAACAGACGGCAGTGCAATTATTATGTTTCTGTGAGACCTGTCAATAAAAAATAATGACTATTTAATTATATGTTATTATAATTCATTATAATTATATATAGTTTATAATTATAATACAAATCTATTATAATACTATAACCACACAGTCTAGATGTCCCTGCTATTACTGTAACAAAGAGTCTGCTTATTGATAGCTAACATTTAGGAGATTTTGGACAGATATGTCCAAGTTTAAATGGCTCATGAGCATTATGACAGTTTTAATTATAAGGCAAGACCACATGACCAGTTTAATAATCTTTCTGTGAATTAGTAAACACGAAAACAAAACGCATGTGAAAGGAATGAAGCAAACCATTTAGCTGACAATACTAGATGAAAAAGCATCTTACACTTGACAGGTTGTGGATTCTGCTGTTTTCTTCTTGGCATCTTCCAGTCAGCCTTTTTATTTGCAACCTCCTCTGGATTCCCTCGAAAAGAATCAACTCATTCTCCAAAGTAGCCTTTGAAAGCATTGAAATAACAGACGTTACTGTAGTGACATGCACGTCAACACAACCTCTATAACAGATACATGGGCTAACGTGCTAATCTTACAGTGTCATTTAACATAAATAAGACTGGCGTTATTTATAGCACATACAGGATATTTTAAACTCGTAGTGCGACAGAATGCATGTCTGTAGTCGTGTTGTACACGTACTGAATCGCATGACTCTTGCCGCCCAGCCTGTCGACATGTAGCTAGAACACAAATCTAAACACTCAACTCCAGCTATATTGTCAAGCTCAGCAGATGTCATAAATATACCTGCTCTTTCTGCCTGACACGTCAAACAACGGTTCCCGTCGAGGCAAAACAGCGGCGTCTGACGGTGCACTACTGCTCACAAGCCGCCATTCCATAACACAGCGACCACAAAGAAAGGCAATTAATGCTCTTTTTTCATAACTTAATTGATTTCCAAATTGCCATTGTATACATTTTTCTTCCGCTACCGTTGCGTATTTCCGCTTCCTCAGTGACGCGTTTCCGGGTACGTTGCTCCCTCTCTATTTTTACTTTTCTCTTTTTATGGAATGTTTATGGAATGTTTTTTTTTTTTAAATAGCTAAAATAAAGGAAAGCCTAATGTTAGATTTAGTTTTTATTATTATTAATTTTAGCACATTTGATTACATGGGCGCAATAAATAATAACTGCTATATTATAACAACAACAACAGCAGCAGCAACATTATATTATATTATATTATATTATTAGTAATACAACAACGATCAATTTTATATTTTATTTGTTTATTATTCGTAAACCGTAGCAAAAGTCTACAGTCAAACTACGTACAGTCCTTGATACGCACACGTCTTAACTTAATGTTATATCTTATTAGTATCATATTGCATTGTTATGAAATGGGCTAATATAATAGCGTTATATTAAAATACTAATTACTGTTGCAGTGGTGCTCAATTACTGAACATAATACTGAATTTAGAAAGACAACCATTCTCTTTATTTGCACAATTATATTAGCTAAATTACTGAACAGACAACAGATTAAGCCTTTTTAGCTTTTTTATTAAATTAAAAAATATATATGTTTAAGCCATTTGACATAAGATCGCTAGTTGTCAGGTACTGTTTCATTATAATGTGGTTCGTCATTGAATGAATAAGTGATTATACGTCATCGCACGGATTCCGATCACTGCAGTCGCAGCATCTTTCCCGCAGGCCGTTACAAGAACTCGAGCAGCAGGCGCCGCCGGTGTGCAGAGAAGAGGGAACCTCGAGGTTTACGGGGATCTCCTCGCCAACGTCATGCGGCGAATCTCGGACCACAGGGTCCAGAAAAACGCTCAAAGACACAAAACAGGCGACGTTTTACAGCAGTGGGAGGAGCCGTCCTCAGCCGCTCAGTGGGAGGAGCCAAGCACCCAGCCGATGGTGCTGCCGAGCTGATATCGCACTGAGCGGAGGTAAGAGGCTGATTTCATTCACTTATTGTGCGCTATCTTTTGGTCAGAAGGTGATTTAGTCTTCTGCTTTACTGTATAATACGCTGCATTTACGCATAAAAGTGTATTATTTGGCGGGGGGTGGGGGGGTGAACAGTCATACGTAATAACCTTGCCACTCCCTGCAGTGCTGTGATGCCCTGGCCAGACCTTCTTATTAATTAATAATACAAATTCTGTTCGTAGACAATGAATTTCAGTGAATGAAATTTAAAGCAACGATAAACAGACCCTTTTCTGCACAATCGAGAGGTCTTCTGAAGTGCATGTTATTCTGTACGTAAATTGTAGGCTAATATAAATATTCGTAGGCTACTGTATCATTAAATTAACAGTTGTTGTAAATGTCGGATCACTGATGCGCTCCTGGCCCTATGATGTGGAGGTGTGTCCTCATATAACGTCCTGCCACGATGCTTTCCGGATGGGAGTTATAAGTCAGGGTATTAATGGGATCCCCTCCTTCTTCAAAATATCCTGATATAATTGTAAACAGAGCTATGATAGCATTTCATCGGCTTTTGATATTTTAGGTTTGCCAAGTTGTTGCCCAACTTTGCTTAATGTGGTTAAACAAGAAAGCCGCTGAGTGCATGTCCAGGAAAAGTCCAGGGAACCGAGAGAAAGAAAACACAACAAAGCCAATCCAGAGATCTCAGCCACAGGATTTTGCTCTATGGCCAGAGAAGCTATAAATCACATTTGAGCTTTGTCTCATCATTGAGGTCCACTGGCACTGCATTATGCATGATAAAAGTATTTCTTTTCCGTGCATGCATAAGACAATATAGCATTGGTGGGAATTATTTCAGAAATCAATGATATGCAATTAGATCTGCCACGTTGCTTGTCTCTTAGAAGTCAAGCAGAATGTCTAAATGCAACTTTGTAATAATTTAATCTTATCATGTAAGCTAATGTATTCCCTCCATTATAATTGTATAGCCCTTTTTATTCACGCTTCAAGCTCGATCCTGTGCATTTTAAAACCCTGCTTGTCAGAGTGTTGAATGACCTTGATATTATAGGTCTATTCTCCTTATTGGTTTCTGTTCTGTTGAGTGATGGAGCATGCAGTCAAAGGCAAGACACAGACCCGCACGTTAATTACGTAATGCTGCCAGAGGTGCTGATGTTGCTTATTTCAGATCAAAATATTGATCTTTTTTTTTTTTTGGCCCATGATATTTCATGTTTTTCTCTATTTAACAAAACCATGATTTACTTGAGATTGTTTTAAAAAGGGTAAGTGAAAGAAATGTAGTTGTTTTGCTATTAAGACCTGGATAAGACTTTTATTTCTAATGACCATAAAATTCTGGGGTTTTTTTCCTTAGTAGCTTTATTGGCCATATCTCTTAATTTAATCTGCTATTTTTATAATATTTACCACATCAGAATGTTTATCTGCAAAGATCTGAATTAGATTGATCCTCATGAATATATTTTATCTTAGTGTTTAATGTTGAATAATTTAGCAGTTTGTTTTCTGTTATATAGCAAAAGAACTATGAACAATATGTCAAATGTGTAATTTTTGTATTATTTATATACTATTAGCCTATAGTATTATTCATATTTTGAATTAGTTTTTATTTTTATATTTTCAGCTTTTATTTTAATTTTAGTTCACGTTTTAGTCATTTTGTACGTGCTTTTGTCATTAGTTTTTTCAAAATATTTCTGTTTAGTTTAATTCTTTTTTTAGTAATAATCTTTAATCTTTAATTTGAAAATGCTTGAACATGATGTTCTTAATAATGAGGTTATCTGATGTGGAGTCAGACTCCACATGAGTGTTTCTTTTGGAGGAGAGTAACATTAACAATTGACAGTAAAAAAACAAACAATAAAGAAAACATACCCCACATCATAGCATCTGAATCCTCCAGGGAAAAAAAGTCCGTCTTAACTATTTTTCGTCTGTCTGGCATCTCCTTCTCCATTACATGTTGACTCTCTGTTGATATGAATGTAACAGTCTGTGTTTCAGTTGGTAGATTCATTTCACATGATCATGTATCAAGATAAAATACAGCTCAGACTTCTCCATTCCACCAGCTTTGTCACTCCATAGCACAAAATAACTACCTCTCAGTGAAAGTGTGCACTATGCAGTTGTCTTTGCATTTTTTTTCAAGGTAAAAATATTTTTACAAAGATGTGTATGTGCAATATATGTGTTTGGGATTAGTAAGCTTTTTTTTTTTTATTAATACTTTTATTCAGCAAGAAAACATTAAATTGATCAAAAGTTTGATCAAAAGACACAAAACATTACAGAAGTCAGAAGATATCTATTTCAAGTGCTGTTCTTTTGAACTTTCTATCCATCAAATAATCCTGAAATGTATCAATGTATTTTTGTGGAAATGTTTCCACAAAAATATTAGAAGCAAAACTGTTTTTAACATTGATAATAATAAAAATAATAAGAAATGTTTCTTGAGCAGCAGTTCAGCATATTAGAATGATTTCTGAAGGATCATGTGACACTGAAGACTGGAGTAATGATGCTGAAAATTCAGCTTTGCCATCATAGGAGTAAATTACACATTAAAATATATTCTTTCAAAAAATATTAAAACACCTTTACCTACCCCAAACTTATTGTGCACTGAAAGATGTTTTCTACAACAATCTTACTTTCACAATCTACTGATACTGTTAATATGTTTTTTTTGTTTTGTTTTTCAGTTATGAAACCACCATTTGTGAACCGTTTGGATAACTAAAGGAACATAAAACATTTTATGTAAGAAGAAAACAAGGATGACCTTGATCAGGAAACGCTGTTGTGGACGATTTTTCTACTTCCTCACAATGGTCTATTTGCCAATGTTCAGTGTCAGACCATAAGCAACAAACAGAGACAGACAAACAAAAGGGGCCTGATCACTCATGCTGTTTTTGGCTGGACTGTCCAGCTCTGTACAATGAAGAGACCCAAGCAGCAGTCACAGTCCCTTAGTTTTCTCAGCTTCTTCAGCCGAAAGCCCAAATCTGATCCCAGGATTGAGAAGCCCGCCGGGACTTTGAACAAGGAGGAAGTGGCCATCACTCTCACACCCAATGAGCATGGACATGTGATACAGGTAAGATGACATTTAAACATTTATTCTCTGTACATCTGTAACTCTTAAGCATGTTTCAATTTAATCTCTGTATTCTGTGAGCAGTTGCTGTGATGGTTCACTTAACCTGGTAGACACTTTAACATCTCAGTTCCTTTCAGAAGCATCATGCCCAATCAAACATGCTCCCTCAGATTGCCGAGCCAAGTGGATTTGGAATTCAACTTCCCAAAAAAATTTAATAATTAAAACTCTTAATATTCGCTAATTCAAAGTCAAACACATTTATTTTTGTGTTCCAAGAAGAAAAAGTCATGTTATCAAAACGTGAAATACAATAAAATACGATGTTTTTTTAATCCAATGAAAATAAAACTGTACCCACATTGGACATTTGGGACGCCCTTTGGACCACTTCCAGTAGGGCACCAGCACCCACTGAAAAATTAGATGCATGACGTCCCACAAACCTTGTTTTATTAGGAGTGTCTCATTTGTCCTGTTGTCAAGAAACAGAATGGTTAGACCGTGCCATTTTCTTATTTAATATAATAAAAATGTCTTTAAGCTAACTCGTCTTCATTAGACTTTCATTAGTCCTAACTTTCATTACTGACCTCAGTCATTTTGTCTTTCCCATTTCCTCCCAGGACCGGGCTCACAGTGATGTTGGATTAGAGGGCGGTAGGGATGGAGGAGATCCTGGGAAAGGGGAAGATGACGAGGGAGGTGTGGAGTGTGGGAGCAGTGGCTCAATGGGTGTACTGTCCTTGTCCTCCTCCAGCCAGGATCAGCTGCTCGAGCACCTGGTGGAGTGCCCGCTCTGCCTCCTGAGTCAACCACGCGGCCACTTCCCACGCCTGTCCTCCTGCCAGCACCGTGCCTGCACCGACTGTTTGCGCCAATACCTACGCATCGAGATCTCAGAGAGCCGCGTGGGTATCGCCTGCCCGCAGTGCCCTGAAGTGCTGGCTCTGCCCGACGTCCGTGCCATCTTGGATGACGGTGCTCTTCTGGAGCGCTTCGAAGAGTTTCAGCTGCGCCGCTTTCTGGCTGCTGACCCGGACACGCGCTGGTGCCCAGCACCAGACTGCAGGTTAGCACATAAATGTGATTGCTGAAGCACAGCCATTGTCCCATCCTCTTCTAGAGTGTTCCATCATTTGATTTAATATTACTTTTTCCTTTTATTGAACTTGTCACAATAATATCTACAAAAGGTTTTAGATGTTTTTAGCTGCGCTTTTTTTTTTATCTATCATTTGTATTAAAAGTGGTAAAAAAAAAAAAAAAGTGCAATGAATTTATCTTGGTGGTTTTGTATCTTTGATTTTAAATATAAAGCAGAAATTTAACTTAAGATTTTAATATTCATATTCTGGCCGATACTGGCAGATTTGGTTTTCACATTATGGCTAATAACTAATAAGTGTCAATTTTTTCAATTCTATATTATTTTATACAGTGTATTTTTTATATTTAATAAAAAATATAAATTTGAAAAATAACATTTTAATAATATTTTAATAAAGACACTAAAAACTAGTGAAGTGAATTTACGCATCACCACGTTATAGTGTACAGTATGAAAAATGGATATTCATTTTGAGATTCGATGAAGATTACATTTAGCAGTGTCATTAAATCTCATAAAAACCTGATCATCCAATAACTGTTACCGATACTGTATTTTCTGCATCCACTCTTGAATTTTTTAACAGTATGCTGCTATTCACAACCAGTTAGATTGTGTTTCATAAAACAAACTTGCTGACATAAAGGCACCACATAATATTACTCAATGGAATTGCTTGTGAGAAATGTAATTGTTAGTTTTTTTGACTTGTTGCTGGTAGTTACAGTAGTTAGACCATGGCTTCTCCACCAGCTTAGCCAAGGTGGTCTATCAACTCTAACCAGCTTGACTGAAATGGTCTCCCAGGTCGTCCTCAGTCACACCAGCTTGTAGTCCTGCTGATCACCCGACCTCACCCATGTGAAGAGGGTTTTAGCTGAATTTTCAATGAGCAAGTGTATAGTGGCAGATCATTATGTCACGCACGCTGCAGCGTGAAGCACGTTCTCCTCTGTGGTGCATTATGTATAGTTCTGGAGGCTAGCTTTAGGTTTCGTAATGGTAACCGGATCGGGGTAGTGATGGGAATCCATGGCTGTTTGGCATTTCTTGTCAACAAGACAGTATTAGGTATCACCTGCAGTCACTCCACATGGGACCAAGAGCATCCTCTCTCTTTACTACTGTGACTGAAGCACAAAAAACAATGATATTCCACCACCGTCTGCTAGATGGTGGCTTATGTTCACATATCAAATGATGTGTGTTTAAAATATTGATTAACACATGTTAACTAGCTGCATGTTGTTGTTTTAATTTGAAATATAATTGACATAATCCATATGTTTTATGTTGTATTCTGTCATTCATTAGCTATGCAGTGATAGCTTACGGCTGTGCGGAGTGTCCCAAGCTAAGCTGTGGTCGGGAAGGCTGTGAAACCGAGTTTTGCTACCACTGCCGTCAACTGTGGCACCCAGACCAGACTTGCGACCAAGCCAGACGTCAACGCGCTCGCCACACGTCAGGAGCCAATGATGTTTCCACACTCTTCGTGTTCAACGAGGAGCCTGGCGGTAAGGTGCGAATATTGAGGGACTAACCTAATATCCATTTGGGGTTCCGGCTAAGATGTTTGTTTCTGCCCTCGCTCTTTAAGATGCAGAGGAGATCAAGCCCTGTCCACGTTGTGGGGCCTACATCATGAAGACTAATGATGGCAGCTGCAATAGAATGAACTGTACAGTGTGTGCTTGCCAGTTCTGTTGGCTATGCATGCAGGAGATCACTGATGTGCACTACCTCAGGTACACACATACAGAACACACGCTCATCAGGTTACTGTAAGAGTTGTCGCACGTAGCCAGATCTTTGACTAATGGCTAACAGCTACGGTCTCGTCCACATTGTAGCTTATTTTGTACAAGAACTGCCCATTTAGATCTGATTGACATGTAAAGCAACCAACCTTGGCTCAGTTTAGATTTTATGCACTTTAAAAGGTGGATTTATCTGAAATACACTACAGTTCAAAAGTTTGAGGTCAGAAAGATTATTTTATATTATTTTATTAAGGACAGGCACATTAAATTGAGCAAAAACAGACAGTAAAGACATTTATAATGTTACAAAAGATTTCAAATTAATGCTGTGTTTTGAGCATCAAAGAATCCTGAAGAAAAATGTATCAGGGTTTCTACTAAAATATTAAGCAGCACAACTGTTTTTAACATTGATAATAATAAGAAATGTTTCTTGAGCAGCAAATCAGTATTAATGATTAGAATGATTTCTGGATATATTAAAATAGAAAACAGTTATTTTAAGTTGTAATAATATTTCACAATGTCTCTGTATTTGTGGTCAAATAAATGCCTTGGTGAGCAAAAGACACTTCTTTCAAAAACATAAAAAACTCTTACCTATCCTAAACCTTTGAACTTTAATGTAAATTATACCACAGTAAAATATTTAAATATCTATTTTTAATTTAAATAATAGTTCACTAATCTCTGTGAACAGTCACATATAATTTACATAATGGTGCAGAAGACACTGAAAACGTAGACAAAAAATTTACAGAAAAAGGAGAATATACAGTTTTGATCATAAATATCTCATTTACTTGCAGACTCAAACTGTTCTGGAGATTTGATGCTTCTAACATTGAAAACTCTTCCTCTCAAATGCTCATTGTATCAACCCTGTACATTCTAAATACTTTATTTCCTGACAGACTGATTTCAAATAAAACGTGCTACCCTTGGAAGTCACTTTAACCATAAGCATAGTGTTAGATTTCTCTATATTTGGCCGAGCGATTGTTTGGGTGGCTCGCCAATGTATTCGATTTCTCTAATACATAAAATAAGTAAGTTTGACCAGAGTTCTTGTGGGGAGAATAATTTATTGAAAGTAGTAGTGTAGCACAGTTCTTCAGCAGCGATATTAGCATGTCTGCCTTCAAAGAATCTTAACCCAAAGTTCTGTCTGTGTAACAGACCTTTATACCTGGTAACAAATGTGCCACAAACAATACAATGACACCCAATGGAGAGCCAATGAGACAGTAACCTGATGATGACCTAAGGGGCTTTGGGTCACACTTTAAGAAAAAATAATAATAATACAGTTAATACCAGTTACAAATACATCTGACTAAAGTTAATTAAAAAGAAACAATCCTTCAATAGTGTGGAATGGGTGATTTTATGAATGTGCCTGCAGTTTTCTATGCAAAATTTGGTCCGTGGTTGTGTGTAAGAGAAACTCATACAGTTTTTAAATCTCCCTGTGTTTATTAATTGATTAAGTTCCTGTTGGCTACTGTACACTTTGTAATTAACATTTACAGAATATTAATCCAGTGTGCAGAGCTTTCACAACCAAATATAGGACATTTGCCTGCAAGCACATAGCCCACATTCATAACAAGCAGTCACCAGAGTTTGTGATCTGTTATTAAGCTACTCTCTGACACATTCGGTCCAAGCTAAACAGGGGTAATTCTGCTGCACAAGAATGTCAAATATGTTTTTCTGGCCCTGCAATACTGAGTTTGTGCCGAGTTGCTTTTGTAGCCGACTTCATGAATATTGCAGATTATCAGATTTGTTTAATTACTCTTAATCAACAAGTCTCACAGAAGCTGAGGCATTTTAGAGGTCTGATCTTTCAGATAGAGACTTTGCTTCCAGTTTCAGTAAGCTATCGCTGCACCAAAGCTGATTTCGAATAGATTTTTCCGTTCTTGGATGTTGGCCAGCACCAACGTTTGTCAATTAATCAGTACAAATCTTGGTTCATATTTCCCTGTCCATGCAACCCAACCCCCATGATTTGCCAGAAGCAGGTTTCTTAATTTAATGAACACCCCATTCTGCTGGGCTCCAGCTGGCCGGAGAAAGATTTTTACTAAATGACAGAATGCATACATAATTCTCAACTATCCATTTAAGACAAGACAGGTAGAGTGAAAAATGTGTAGAATTTACATTTCGTTAATTTGGATTTAGATTTAACACACCCTTGAACGTCACCGAGATTTAGCGGTTTAAAGGGATAGTTCACCAAAAAAATGTTTTACTCATTTACTTACCCTCAAGTTTTTCCAAACCTTTATAAGTTTCTTTATTCTGCAGAACACAAACTAAGATATTTTAAAGAATGTAACTTTAAAAGTAACCAAACAGACCCAGGGCCCCATAGACCTCCATAGTATGGAGAGAGAAAAAAATACTATGGAAGTCAATGGCCCATCAACTGTTTGGTTACCGACAATCTTCAAAATATCTTCTTTTGTGTTCAACAGAAGAAAGAAACTTGAGGGTGAGTATGAAACTTGATGATATCATTTTCAGTTTTTGGTGAGCAACATACAGATGCATGTTTAATTCTGTCATGTGACACCACATTTATTTGTGTTAATTTTTGAAAAAGGTAGAAAACCTTTTTGTAGACATAAAGGGCCCTATCATACACCCGGCAGAATGCGGCGCTGGGCGCGACAGTACTGTTTATTGCTAGTTTCAGCCTGACGCAGTTATAATTTTCACGTCCTGCGCCACGTTGTTTAAATAGCAAATGCATTTGCGCCCATGGGCGTGCTGGTCTGAAAAACGAGGTGTGTTCAGGCACATTGTTGGTGCGTTGATATTTTGAGGTAACTGAAATAGACTGTGTAGTCAATGACGCAATATTTTTTTTTGTTATTTAAAGGGTGCATTTGTAAAATTAGGCGCAAGCGTAACTGGCTTTTAAAGGGAATGGGAGATGAGACTCGTATTGGTTTATTGCACGTTAAGCCCAAAACACACCCATTACTCATTAAGAGAATAGGGACAATCCTTTAGGACCATGTGCCGGGTGTGCCGACCATTTTTCCCATCGTTAAACTAGCAAAAGTGGATTCAGACACGCCCTAAGTGCACTTGAACCGTGCGCTTTAGACCATGAGCTTAGATCGTTAAAATAGGCCCCAAAGTGTTTTTGCGGTATTTTGAAATATAGACAGAAGTTACGAAAACCGATAGTATGGAAATTTAATTAATAATTCACATTTCTTTTAGCTAAATCGGTAAACATTTTGGTGTGCTTACCCGTTTTCTGCTACAACAACAAAAAAATCCTTGGATGAAAACTTGCCTATTGGGTGGTTGATCAACATTCATCTATAATAAAGTGTTGTCTTCAAATATTTACTTTAAATTCACTTTTAAGCTAGAACACTTAGCCACAGTACAAAACAGGAAGTGACACTGACCATAGAGGATTGTAATTCACCCAGGCAGTGCATGAGGCTAATCGAGGATGAGATCATAAAATATTGATTCAATGAGAGTGTGTGTGTGTGTGTGTGTGTGTGTGTGTGTGTGTGTGTGTGTGTGTGTGTGTGTGTGTGTGTGTGTGTGTGTGTGTGTGTGTGTGTGTGTATTCCTTGTCTTAAATTTAACCCCATGTCATGTATATGCCACAGTGTGTGAGAGTATGAAACAGTAAATCACATTTTTAAAAAATTTTCCTTACAGTCCCTCAGGCTGCACTTTCTGGGGAAAGAAGCCGTGGTCACAGACACGAAAGGTTTTGTGGCAGGTCGGCATGCTGCTCGGGGCTCCGGTGGTGATCTCACTCATAGCAGGCATTGCGATACCAGTCATCATTGTGGGCATCCCCATTTATATGGGCCGCAAGGTAAAGACTGAAAAATGTGGTGCATTATTTAACTCCAAGTGAGCTGCTACTGAGAAATGCATCCAGTGACCGTTTAATAGCTCTAGGATGATAAAAAGACAAGGTCATGCCCCTGGCTGTATGCTCATTATGAAAAAAGTGCTGCTGAATGCATATATGTAAATGTATGTAAATCCACCAGACCCCTTCACACAGCAGGTGAATGTGATATAGAAAATGTTTGCAAAGAAAGTAGAGAGTGCTTCACTGTGCCATTCATTTATGGAGTCAATTTTGCTCTTTGGGACCCCATGAAAAAAGAAACAGCAGGATATTTTTAGAGTAATCAGATTAATCAGAAAACACTCAATTTATTACTTCCTTTGTATGTAATGATTCATTTTAAGTCTCTTAAAAACCTTGCAGTGTATATTATAAATGATTTATCCATGCACCTCATTATTATTATTTTTAAAACGTCTATGTGCCCTTGTAATCTTTAATCAAAAACATTAATTAGCAAACCACAACATCAATAAACAAAATCAAGCCCGCACTACTTTTTGTTTTGTTTTTTTGTTTGAGAAGCCATTTCACTTGGATATATAGTCACTAAAAATGATCATGATTTCCGTTTCATGCCGACTTTAAATCTGTATCTGTTTGCTTGCCTTTCAGGTCCATGGTCGCTGTAAGAAAAACAGTATCTCAGGAAGTAAGCATTATCTGACAGTGGCCAGCGGGGTCATGATGTCTGTTTTTGTGTCTCCAGTCATAGCGGCCATTACTGTCGGTAAGAAACTCATCCATCCACTTTGGCTACTAAAATATTTGAGAGGTCATTTTATCTTATATGTTGTGTTTTATATTATATACATTACTGTTCTAAAGTGTGGGGCCAGTACTTTTTTTCTAATGAAAATAATACTTTTATTCAGCAAGGATGCATTAAATTGATCAAAAGTGACAGTTAAGACACTTATAATGTAAAATTTACATTTCAAATAAATGCTGTTCTGTTGAGCTTTCTATTAATCAAAGAATCCTGAATAAATCTTAGTTTCCACAACAATGTTAAGCAGCACAACTGTTTTCAACATTGATAATAATCAGAAATGTTTCTTAAACACCAAACCAGCATATTAGAATGATTTCTGAAGGATCATGTGACACTGAGGATTGGAGTAATGATGCTGAAAATTCAGCTTTGATCACAGGAATAAATTACATTTATTAAAACAGAAAATTTTTAAATTGTAATGATGTTTCACAATATTACTGTTTTTACTGTATTCGTGATGAAATAAATACAGCCTTGGTGAGCATAAGAGACTTTCAAAAACATTTTTAAAATCTTACTGACCCCAAACTTTTAAACAGTAGTGTTTGTCTTTTTTATGTTTTTGAATGTGAATATAAGAAATGGGTGTATTAAGAAGTCAAGGAGCACTTTAGTGGTCGTATTGTTGGGTTACGGCAATGTAAAGGTGCTGACTTGAGTGTTATTTCTTTGTATTGATTATTCTGGTGTTCAGACAAATGAAGCTATTTAAGACACAAGTCTGCCTCTCTGCTGAGACCTTGAATAAAAAAAGGTAGAAATGAAAACAAACACGCTTAAAGGAATAGTTCAACTAAAAATCATTAACTCACCTTCATGTCATTCCAAACCTGTACGACTTTCTTCTGTGGAGCCCAAAAAGGGGATTTGAAGAATATTCAAAGAATATTTTTATGGTGCTTTTGCATCTGTTATGAAGCTTAAATGCTCCGGTCTCAATCATAATTTTAGGGAAAAGAGCAGCTGGCACATTAATAAAGATTTCTCATTTCGTGTTATACAAAAGCAAGAATATCAAATGGCTTTGGAATGACTTCAGAGTAAATAACCCTTTTTTGGGTTGGGTGAACTATTCCTTAAACATCCATATTGCAAACATTTTAGCCTACATACGTGCATGCAGCTGTTTCATTCACACACACACACACACACACTGCCCGGTCGTCTCTGATGACTCATCTATCTTCTGCTTTGGCACTCCTGTGAGAGTTGGAGCGGGGAGGGGAAGATTACAGCAGCCGGCTGCGACTAAAATGTCAGAGCGATCTCCATGGCATAGCGTGAAGACCTGAGCGCAGCACATTCACTTCTCGGTGCTCTCCTCGCAAACCCAAAGCTTGTGTTCCCTCTCATTCTCCCCTGTGAATAGCCCTGTCTGTTCTGTAGCTCTGACCTCTCCTCAGGAGAGCCAGAGAGGGGCCTTGTCCCCTACAATGTCCTCATCAACAATGCCACACTGTTCTCATCCAGAACCAGGAGGATCATGGCCTTTTGTCTTCTTTATTGCGTGTTGTCCTTGTCTTTGCTGCTAGCATTATGCCTCTGTGTATTTACGCTGCCATGTGAATTACTGCCCTTTTCCTTCAGATTCATCTGAAAATAAGTTCACTTTTGAGGTAAATATGTCTGTGATTTGATGTATTCGTTTGCATAATATACAGTAGGGACTTGTACACTTATACAACTTTTTTCTGTAATTAATAATACACTGTAAGAAAAAGTTGCCTTAAGTTTTTAAGTACAATCAACTTGAATGTTTAAGTCAATTCAACTTAAATTACTTAAACAGATTTAAAAAAAAAAGAGTTTAATCAACAACAAAAAAAGTTGAAAATTGCTTAACTGATTTTGATGAGGTAAAGCAGTGTAAAAACATATGTTGTCATAACTTATTGATCATATATTTTTTTACAATGTAATACTCTTTTGGAACAACTTCCTAATTATTTCTAATGTAGTAAATCTTCTGTGTTTCAAGGTGTAGGGGTGCCTCTTATGTTGACGTATGTCTACGGGGTCGTGCCCATGTCGTTGTGCCGTAACGGCTGGTGCAGGCCACAAACTGATCCTCCTGAAGTACGGAACATACAGCTGGAAGATCTGGCCAATTGTAAGTTCAGCTAACAAATTAAAAGTTGAGCTGCTTTCTAAATTAATATAATTGCTCTTGAAATTGATGTAAATTTAGCTGTTCAATTTAGTACAGAGATTCTTGTTGTTTTTTTGTGCCAGATAATGGCTATATGGCTGATACAATAATGGGAATAATATAATACAGATATTAGATAATATAACAAGATAAATCTGCTTCTGCATAGCTTAGTGAAGTTAGCTATTTTGTTGCTAATACTGTAGCTTGTAGTGTAGCTAACAGTTTTTAAAAGTTGCTAACATTCCCAGTTCTGAAAAAAATATTTTCTGAATGTTTTCTGAACGTTCAACGGGTCCAGTTTTTTAAATGTTTTAAAAACGTTTCCATTTTATAATTCTGCAAACATTATGGGAACGTTACTTTTGAATGTTCTCTAAACATTTTGAAACAAGTAGTAACATTTAGAAAATGTTAGACAAACCAAAATGTTTCCGAAAAAAATTGTTCCACGAACAATGTTTTTGTGCTAACGTTTTGAGGACATGTTATGACCGGATAACTTTGAGCGAACATTCTATTAACGTAAATTGAAAACTTTTTTTATGTTGAGAAAACCTTACCAGAACGTTAGCAAAAAAACTGAGGAAGTTCTCTGTTAGATGGGTTCAATGTAGTTAGATACTTTTTACTAGTGAAGACACTTTTGACTACTTTTAAGAGTATCTTTGCTGTAGTTTAACCACCTTAAGGAGATTCAGACTGTAGTTAGTTACTTTTTGTTAGGAACTTTTGATGTGGCTAACTAAAGTAGGCCTATCTATTTATTGTAATTAGCTACTTGTAAATTTCTATAGCCAACTACTATTTTGAAAGAGCTTTAGCTTCTCGGAAAGATTTTTAGCTTGGAAGTAAAAAAAATGCTTACCCAGCACTATACTGTACATTACCCATGACACTGTTTGCTTGAACATGATCCTGCTTTATTATAAATTGCTTATCTTTCTATATGAGTTTATATTTGATTATGCAAACATTGTAACTGTAGTGCAGAAAGATTAGTATTGCAATATTAAGCTCTCAGTTTGGCCTGATCTGATGACATTTAAACTTCTCTTGAAGATCTTCTATTTTCTCATGTAGTCAGTGATCATTGGACTGGCCAGACTAACCCAGCTCTAACTGACGGAAGCGTACAGGAAGTGAGTGTGAATTTGGAGGAAGGGATGCCGCTTCCCAGCACCAGTGTGGTCCAGTCTGGAGCAAAGGGCTCCGTTGAACTCCCTAATGATGGACATAATGACAGCACTGAGCAGGTTGTTCAGTCAGACGATGTGGATGTAGCTGAGGAGTGTGCCTTCAGCAGCACACAAACATTTGCTTTGAGGTCAGCAACATTTTTTAAATATTAATCAAGTAAGCAAGATTGTTAAAACATATACAACTGTTTAAAAGTTAAAGATTTTGAAATAACTCTCTTATGCTCACCGAGACAGCATTTATTTTGATTAAAAATACAATATAAACAGTAATATTGTGAAATACTATTACAATTTAAATGGTTAGTTCACCCAAAAATGGAAATTATGTCATTAATTACTAACCGCTATGTCGTTCCAAACCCGTGAGACTTTCGTTCACCTCTGGAACACAAATGAAGATCTTTTTAATGAAATATGAGAGTTTTTCATTTTAATATATTTTAAAATGTAATTTAGTCCTCTGATGGCAAAGCTGATTTTTCAGCATTATTACTCCAGTCTTCAGTGTCACATGATCCTTCAGAAATCAGAAAAATTCTTTTTTGCAAATGCTGCTTAATATTTTTGTGGAGGCCGTGATCGTTTTTATTTAAACATTTTTCAGGATTCTTTGATGAACAGAAAGTTTTGTAACATGAATAGAAATCTTTTGTAACATTTATAAAGGTCTTTACTTTCACTTTTCATCAGTTTAATTTAATCATCATAGAAGTATTCATTTCTTTAAAAAAAAATCTTACTGACTCCAAACTTTTGTCTATTTTTCCTAAGAAATAATACTAAAAGTTTATGCCAAACTATGTACAGTTTAGCTTTTATTATTTAGTTGTTGTTTTTTACATATGATTTTTTTTCTTCATTATGATATCAGGACAGTTGTATTACTCTGACATTTTGACATTATACCCCCTCAAAAATATATCAAAATTATTTTTAATTTAGAAATTAAAAAGATGATCATAATAGAAGAAGTGTATTTAAACCATTTTATGCAAGATATTACTTTGAATATATTTTTTGTATAAATTGTTAGATAGAATAAAAAAATATTTAAAAAAATAAGCATCACATCATTGACTCCTGTTTTTTGTTTTTTACCGCAGGGAAGGGACCAATATTGAGGTCCGTGTGGAGATTGAGGCCCAGCCACGGGGCGGCCGGAAGCCGAGTCTCAGCAGTATTCTGTCTAGCAGGAGCCTGTCAGCAGAATCTCTCAGCCAGCCCTGTGAACCTCTGTGTGCCTCTCAACAGCCTGGGAGCACCGACCCCGTGCCAGTTCCTGAGATAGACAGCGTCTGAGCGACTCCTGGAAAACCACGGCTTCCACGGCTCACCTACACTCCCACCAGGAGCTTCCAGCCTCTGCCTGCAAATGCAGAGAGTCAGCGAGCGTGAAAGAAAAGAGAGAGATGGAGAAAAGCATCCAGGGCAGCTGCTAAAATCCCACGGAGGGGATTAAAGATGATCATATAAACTCAAATGACCAAGCGCATGTTTGTCAACAAGTATGAGGAGTGCTAACCAATTTTATACTATGTTCTATAGAAAACATTGCCGATTTGGATGCTGGTCTGTTTAATTTATTCAATCAGCTTTCCTTTTAGCTATACCCTTTTATCTAATGACCATATGGTTCATGTCCCCTGACTCATCCGTGGAGAAAAAAGGAAACGGTAATAAGCTACGGATTAATAGCATGGTTATTTCTGCCACAGTTGCTAGCCTGACATGCCCTGTGAGTGACTTGCAAGATGGTGAAATGCGTGCTGCGGGCTAATGCTAAGGGCTTTTCCCTCATGGTATTCATTCATTTAAAATAATGCAATTTTCTTTTTTGCATTTTCATGAAGAAGCAGCAAAATCTGTGGGATTTAGGTCTAGAATTAGCCCTCAGTGTCATGCTGTTTCCATTATGAAAATCTTGGGTCAAAACTGGTGATCTTATGGAACGTGAACATCATGGACTATGAGTGCTGCTATGAAAACTGATGACCATGTTTTTCTCTCTTCACTTTTCACCTTTATTTCTGCAGTAAAGGCATTTGTTTTGTTTTTTCCCCCTGCTGTTATTGAGTACGTAATGAATCAAGTTTTAATAGCCCATTTACTAAAGAGAGCATCTTATCTCAATCATCTGCATTGACAGTTTCAGCTTGCTAAGTAATAGCATTGTACTGGTACCACAGAGCCAACAGTTGCATAATGTCTAGACTTTCTTTACTGCTATTTTTGACACTTTGCATTAATGAAGGAACTGCTAGATCAGGCCTCTAACTCAAACTGTTACCCTCTGTCCAATTCAAAAATGAACAGCAGATAGCCCTGCCTCCAGGAGTTTCCTAAACCTTTATTGCTGCACTGCAGATTGGGAACAATGAATGGAACAGTATGTCAGTAAAAAGATTTGTATTGAATGGTGTCGTGTTTTTTTAATTCTTGGTTTTCTATATTTTTTCATTAATCGGATGTTATTTTATGGTGTAGGTGGTAGATTCTATTTAAACTGTTTTTGTCTGTATTTTATTAGGAACAGACAGAGGGCGCTAGAGCTCTAAAAAACAGACTAGATCGATGAGGGCTGCTGGATCCAAGCTGTAGGCCTACAGACAGGCATGTCAGTCTTTGTTTAACTTTAAAAAAGGCGGTTATCTTTCTAACGAACTAAACCTAACCCTCTTTTTGGTCCATTGACATAATATGAAGATGTTCTATCTGTTTTTAGTAACTTCTTAATATTTCTATTGTCTATTGAATTGAACGGCTGCGTTTCCCAAAAGCATCGTAAGCCTAAGAAGTTCGTAAAGTCGCTCGTAGAAAATGCTCGTAAGTGCTAAGAGATACATCGTTATCTGGAAGTTATTTTACGAAAAATGTAGTACGCTGTTGTTAACCCATTGTAAATTCGGGTTGTTTTTTACTTTTTTATTTATTTTCAATGACCAAGTTTGTACACTTAAAGAAGGCTAAACTAGCTGAATGGCTATTGTCAAAGCTAACTGGGCTTATGTTCCTTGCTCAACACTCTTGTTGTTCTTGTGGTTCCATGAAGAGCCTTAATGAGTGAATTTTGAAGGTTAATTACAGGGTTGATGGGGAAAAAACTTTTACAAATATTTTATTCAAATATATTTATTTAAATAAAATATTTGCTATTATGGGGAAGTATATATAGGATCTATTTACAAATATCCAGTTTCTAATAGTGAAAGGTTAATGTAAAAAATCATGGTAACAGGGTTGACTATTTAACTCTTTCCCCGCCATTGACGGAAATTTACGGCTTTCCATGTTTTCACTATTATATGGTAGGGGGCACTATTAGGCATGTCGGGGCATCTACCCATAGACAGTATAAGAAGTGGACAGAGCCATCTCATTGGAACTCAATTGAGACAAGTGAAGCCCATTTTCAGCGATTTCTTAGGACTTCCGTTCCTGACGCGCAGACTCAAACTGAGCTTGACGACGTAGATATGACGTGAGCAACCCGTCTGTCTTCTAGTGGCTGTGGCATGAGAAATCTGAATCATTCCCTTCCGAATCTTGCAGAGACGGAGAGCGTGAGTAGGAGGTGTCCATGAGCTAGGAGCAGGAGAAACTTTTGCTAGGTATTCTGATTAATTATTTTGTAATTTTGCCTCCACGTCCCCCCGATTGCCCGTGAGCTTCTCCTCCCGTCCATACGGTAATCTCTCTACTGTGTGACAGAGAGTCGCGTGGTTATGACGCAATCGTTAGCATACTTTTACAAAAACTGCTTTTACGGGGCCATAACGTAAGCTACAAGGTAATGGAGCATTTTATACATTTTCGTGTTTCTCTAGAAATAAATAATGGACAAATGGAGTCTTCAAACGCCTCAGATGTAAAGTTATTCGCTGTCAAAGTGACGCCAAAATGAATGGGAGTCAATGGGATGCTAACAGCAGGTGAAGTTCTGCTACAAGATGGTGGCACGCGGCCGGCTTCAACTTCCGGTCGACTTCCTTCCCGCTTGCATCTACCCCATCTATAGGCTCTGCACCAAATGGCGCTCCTCATATGCACTTTCGGTCTTGTGGACTTACAATGGCTGCTGTGTGCGCATGTCCTTGAGACCGTGGGGTGTCCCATTTGTCATTTTAGTTTTCAGAAGGGTGCTCGCCTTTTCAATCGATGGCTGGATCCCAAATGACATACTCCGGCCTTGTGAACCTCCTTCGAATTCACACTTGGTGACGTCAGGAAGTGCAGACCAAAGGGGCGCTGCCTCGAGTCCACGAGGGCACGCGAGAGTGTATTTTGGGACAGGCTTGATGACATCATGCCACCGAAAGTCAAACAGCCACGAAACTCCTCCCCTCATTTATCTGATTGGGCGTTCGCAATGATTCCTGGGTAGGTAACTCGTGTGGAGGGTGCGAAAGTGCGGGCTTCGCCAAAGTCCGCATCGAGGGCACAAAGGCGCCGCTCGCGAGTGCTGAAAGCACTTCTGAGCGCTGAAATGCCGAATGGGACACCCTACGGAATCGTACACTTGGCGAGCACACCCAATTTAAGGCCACGAGACAGCGAGTCCACATGAAGTGTGCCATTTGCGATCCAGCTGATATACGCCCTAGATGCGCACTTTTTCCAAGCCCGCACTTTGGCCCTGTACTAAATGGCACCCTAAACACTTGCGGTCTTCCTACGAGTCTACACTTTCATGACGTAATGTTGCTTTGACTGTCGGGAAGAAGTCTGCTGCGGAGCTCGCATCAGTGTCGGCTCAGCAAAAGTGCGCATATCGACCGCAAAGGGGGTTCTCAAGAGCACCCTTCTGAAACCTAAAATGACAAACGGGACACTCTAAGGTCTCATGGATTTAACGGACACGCGCACACGGCAGCCATTGTAAGTCCACAAGACCGAAAGTGCATATGAAGTGTGCCATTTGGGACAGGGCCTGAAGTTCCACAGCAGACGTCACAAAAGTGCGGATTCGTAGAAAGGGCGCGAGTGTTCAGGGTGCCATTTGGGACAGGGCCTATGTTTTTATCATTATTGTGAATCCCATCCAGATTAGATTTTCTCAGTTTTTTTATGAAACTTACCCACATTCAAGTGTTGATTAAAAAGAAGAAGAATGCATTAAGCTAGAATAAAAGTTTTTTTTTTTTTTTTTTAAGCAGGGAGTTCGTACTGTTCTTTATATATATATATATATATTGCATATTCAGATATTCATACAACAAAATATTCTAGGGGCCATTAAACTTTTGTGAAAATGATTTAAAAAAATGGCGGTGGCTGGCAACTTTTTTCAAAAACGCTGGTGGGGAAAGAGTTAAGATCGCTCCCTACTGACAAACAACCAAACATAAGATAAAGTAATAAAAAAAGATAAAACATTTACTACCTGAAAGAGTTAACATTCTGAAAAAATATGTTATGATTTTTTTTTTTTTGTATTGGTTATGGAATTATGCTAGGCTATTTTAATGATGATGGTAACAGGGTTGACACATAAAATAGGGGACACTTCAAGTTCAAATATTATATTCAAATATATTTTAAATATCATTTTAGCTATTTTGTAACATTATATGGCCTAGGAAGAATGAATAAAACATTCCAGACTTGAAATAATCTACGGAATTCATATAGCCTAATGCAATAATGACACTTGATAAAAGTTGAATTAGCTTTTCGTTTTAAATTGATCACAGCCGAACTTCATGGAATAAACCGGATGAATAATTATTTGGTTCGCCAAGATTTGCATGGTTGTTCTCATTTTATAGTGAAACGTCAGCGGGTGCGTAGGGAACAACTCGTGTGTCTCTGTCAGACGGGCAGTGAAGGGTTAATGTTACTGTACAGATACAGGACTGTGTGAGGTGTCTATAGGCTGCCCGTGTCCACTCGCTGCATTACTCGCTGCATGTTACTCTACTTTCCCCATTCCCACAGTAGTAGGCACCAAAGAAGAGCTCTGCACCTGCTCTGCAGACACCTCCTCCAGCATGGATGCATTAAAATCCGCCGGGAGAGCAATAATCAAAAGTCCTGGAGTTCCGCGGCACACATGGGGAGCGTCCAAGCACGAAAGTGAGTAGCATGCGTGCGTTTATCTCTGTTTACATTGACTGAATACAACTGCATCCGTGCTGCTGTTCACGCGATGCTTTGATAGCACTGCCTCTGTTACATATGAAACTACCTGAACATCTTTTAATTTGTCCTTTTACTGTTTGTTTTTTTGCAGTGCGATTTGCTTAACTGTCCGTATTGCTTTTATTTGTCTCTGCATAGTGAGAGATATTCACCTGTGTATTTATATACAGGTTATTACAACAATTGTCAATTTTAGGCTACTATTGTTTTATTAGCCTACAATATTCCTTAATTGCATATTATCGGATCATTGGCCCTATTACAGTCTGGTTATTGCAAAAGATCTGTTTCTCACTTTTTCCCATGTGTAGACTATAAGAAAAACCTATTAGATCGAATAGATGTAACTAACCACTGAACTGTTCAAGGTTGACTGGTTTATGAAATGTGTCAAAACTTGGTCATGCTCAGAGAGACATCTGGCAAAAAAAAAATAAAAAATCACAGTTCTAACTTTAACACTTTCACTGACTCCAAATCACACTTCATCCATTTATGTTTTAATGATTGAATCAGCTGGCCGGTCCTGTCAGGTT
This sequence comes from Leuciscus leuciscus, assembly GCF_965113295.1. NCBI lineage: Eukaryota > Metazoa > Chordata > Actinopteri > Cypriniformes > Leuciscidae > Leuciscus > Leuciscus leuciscus. Next base: position 25,715,901 of record NC_138743.1, on the reverse strand, counting down.
TTGTTCTGTCAGTAGGAAGAATCGAGTGTGGAAAAGAGGGCATTGGTTTTATGAGACAGCCCGTGTCACATCGGCGGTGACAGACAGGAGCCTGAGGCTCAACGCTCTGTCATTCTGACGTGTGAGATGTGAAGTTCATGAGGCACTCTGGGGAGAAAACATCTCCATGCCCACTTGAACTGTGTGCCAAGCATACAGCTGGAGAAAATCCGCCTGTCTCTTGTTGCTGAGAGAATGTAAATTTGCTAAAAACCAAGAAAATTAGCATAATGAATTATTAAAGTCAACAACTATGTCTTGGGAATTTACATGTGCCCTCCCCGGATTAAATTTTAATGATTTGATCTGTAATGGCTGTCTGTCTCTTTAGAAATGCATTGTGTTTCAGAGACAGAGTGACTAGGATCAAGTAGACTAGGTTTAATTTCTGTTTGAGGACTAACATTGCTTGTTGGTCTAATGCATTTTTTCGAATTTCGGTTGAACATAAAGGATGATATTTTGAAGAATGTCTCACTTGTACATGCAGTGAAAGTCATTGGGGGTTCAGAACAAAATAAATGAATGCTTAAATTCAGTTACAGTAGGATGCATTAAAGGGTTAGTTCAGGCAAAAATGTAAATTCTGTCAATAATTCTGTCAATTGTTCCAACCCTGTAAGACTTTCGTTCATCTTCGGAACACAAATTAAGATATTTTTGATGAAATCTGGGAGCTGGCTCACTCCTTCATAGGCTGCAAGGTAATCGATATGCCATCCCAGAAAAGTTAGTAAAGACATTGTTAAAATAGTCCAAGTGACTACAGTGGCTCAACCTTAAGTTTATCAAGCGACGAGAATACTTTTTGTGCGCAAAAAAAAAACATATAACGACTTTATTCAACTATTAATTTTCTTCCGTGTGGGCCTCTGACGTGAGCTCACGAGAGCGCCACGACGCATGCGAGAGAACTGAGAAAATGGCGATCACGATCATTTGATGGGAAAGTGTGAAAGGTAAGCCATTCATTTTGCGGCATTGGTAAGGCACTTTTACGTTTTCTCGTTGGTTTCTCACGATTCTGACACCAAGGAAATGCACACTTTAGAACCATTTTAAACACTACATTCAGACCCATCTGCGCCATTTTCTCAGTTCTCGTGCATGAGCATGCAGCTCACATCAGAGGCCCACACAGAAGAAAATGAATAGTTGAATAAAATTATTTGTTTTTGCGCACAAAAAGTATTCTCGTCGCTTGATAAACTTAAGGTTGAGCCACTGTAGTCCCTTGGACTATTTTAACTATGTCTTTACTAACTTTTCTGGGATAGCAGATATCGATTACCTAGCAGCCTATGAAGGAGTGAGCCAGCTCTCAGATTTCATCAAAAATATCTTAATTTGTGTTCCGAAGATGAACGAAAGTCTTACAGGATTGGAACAACATGAGGGTGAGTGATTACTGACAGAATTTAAATTTTTGGGTGAACTAACCCTTTAAATTGATCAAAAGTGACTGTAAACACATGCTGTTCTTTAGAAATTTAATCAAAGAATCCTGGAAAAAATGTATCATGGTTTCCAAAAAACAGTTTGAACACTGATAATAATCATAATCAATGTTTCTTAGGCAGTAAATCAGCATATTAGAATGATTTCTGAAGGATCATGTGACACCGAAGACTGGAGTAATGATGCTGAAAATTCAGCTTTTTGTGCTTCTATACAAAACAACAGTGAAATTAATGAAATATTTCGAACTCAAAGGGGAGCGGATTCTGGTACAGCACACAAACAAGTGAATAATGAACTGTTTTTGTGCTGATATTATGAATATTCATGGGAGGGTGGTGATGTCTCTCAAGTGTGCATTTGACTTGAAGGTCAAAGTTTTCTCTGGCGCTCATTAAAAGTGAAATTTCATGTTTTATGTTGCCAAAAGAGAAAGTTCAAGGCAAGCTAAAATATCATGATTGGGATCCTGTAGATCCTGTCATTTTTTCCCCCACAGAGAGCTGATGTATTTAAAGTCAGGACATGCACACAGAGAAGTCACTATCAGTTCTCATTGTGTCATTAAATAACATTGAAAGCTCCAAGTATTAGACGCCCACCTCGGTTTTTACACTGCAAGTTTGTGCAATTTTCATCGTAATAACCCCTGGTTAGGAAATAACAGGTTTGATGATAAGAAACTTCCCTGTCGATCTCATGTAGACATTAAGAAAATGATTTATAAAAAAAAAAAAAAGCTTTGGCAGTTAATTACTGTTTAATCATAAATCAATGCGTCAAGACCCTCTGAGCTGAAAAGTACAGTTGTCTAAATCCATTCTGTACATTTCTTTACTGTCGCTTTTGATCAATTTAATGTATCATGCTGAATAAAAGTATTCATTTCTTTTTTTTTTAAACTGACCCCAAACTTTTGAACAGTGATGTACATAATGTATACGCATATGGAAAAATATAAATCATATAGTGTGAGGAAAATGATTCTATACAACACTGAATCAATGAACGAAATGTGAATGTGAGTTCATTTTAAGGATGTTTCCTGTGAAAAAGTAGAATTTGTATTCTTTATTGTATACTCTTCTCGTTTGTTTTTTTGATTTATGGTTCTTGTATTAAGTTCTGTTGCTAAAGTTAAGGATTCTTGGTATGTTGTTTCTTTAACATTCTTTACATTTTATTATTCATTTATGTACGTTTTTTTTTAATAATTATCATAAAGCTAGTATCATATTGCATATTCTTTATATTCATTTTTAGATGACATTTATATTGATGTTCCACACATATATTGATTTTGTCTTGCTAAATGTTTGAATGCTGTTGAAATAACTATGAAATACGTATGTGCAAAGTCCAAGTTTCATTCAGTTCTGCTGATAGCAGGGGAGTTTGAAGAGTATATGTTCAAGGTTGGCTGATAAGCAGTTGTTTCCTCTGTGAATTCTTTGTTTCATATGCTATAAAGAGTGTGCTTTTTGACTGCACTTGAGGAGGTTGTTAGATTTTTCAGGTGGGAGCTCTGGTAATAAAGAAAGCTTTGTAGCCTTTTTTCACAGCAGGCACCGACGTTCATTCCAACAGGGTGAAAAAACACACACAACCATTTTTATAATTCAAGAGTGTGCAGTGCTGTGTAAAAAGACCCCATTAGATTTTATAAGGGTGTCACTGCTGCTCATTTCAGTGTGTGTCCACCCAATGGACAAGACTGAAACTATTCCTCTCCCTTAAAGAGAAATCAGTACTGACCTGGAAGACAAACAGGGAAAGCGAGAGAAATAGGCACGCTCCTTTATTACTTCTGGCCTCAGTGACTCCCAGACATTGTTATTGTGATCACCCTCAGACACTGTGACAGCCGTGTGCAACAGCCTGTCTGCTTTTAGCCGTTTCTCAGCACAGGCTGCTCAGGTCCAACAATAAGGTTTGAATTTCTTAAAAATGACACTAGACCTAATGCCCTGGGTGACAAAATCAACCTATTCTGTGAATCATGACCTGAATAAAGAAACAGATCTTCATACTAAAAATAAATAACGCAAACACATTCTTGAATCTAATTTAATCATGTGCAATCCACTTAAATTTGTATAACAGAAGTTGCTTTTCCATTTGCATTGGTATATGTGAATACTTTTTTGTGCTGTTGATGTAGCATCGCACATAGCTATTAGACAAAAATAATGTTTTCAGAGATGAAGGCATACATGTTATCTTTTGTTCTGGTGACAATTAATCACTTAACACTGAACTACCAATAATGTAAGCCACGGGGAGACCAGACTGTTGTCAATCACTGCATTGCATTAATAGAAAGCCAGTTGATATAAAGATTTGTTATACAAAGTATTTTTCTTATAGTTCTATAGTTCTAATAGTATTTTCATGCTGCGACCTTGGGTGCGGGAACATAGCCATGCGTGTGATATAGCCATGCGCACTAGGAAGGACACAGCCTCTCTAGGATGCAGCCTTCCGTTTGACAAACACCCGTAGACAGTGATCCATGGGCTCAATGACATCGCCTCCTATTGGCAAACCAATGGAATTTGGAAACGTTACGAAACAGTTATAACAAAGCCTTGCTTACTTAAATTACGTGGCAGTTTAATACACACTCTTAACCACTGGTTCAAAACAAGATTTGGAGCTTTGCAAAGCAGTGTTTTGAAAGCATCCATCACTAATGTGCACAATTTCTAGTTAACTGACTTATTTTATTGGCTTCACTCAGCTTTAACTACTCCAGGTGTTTGAGTAGAGGTTAAGGTTAAATTTAAGGTCAAGACAACCCATTTCAATATTTGGAACCTCTTGAAGTTGTCTTAATGTGTGAATAAAAAGTGAATATTACATTTTGACAGTTTCTTTGAAATATCTTTTTTTCCTTAGATCAAATATAAATGCATTCAGTTTGAACTGCCAGCTCTCACAACTGTCAGCTAGGAGAAATTTAGCTTCCCATGCTTTCTTTTTAAACCAAATAATAACCAGTCTCTGTTTTCCCCTCTTCTTTGATTTGTTTGCTTGTTACTTATCTCTCAAATCACTGGCAAATAAGAGCAAAATCCCTTAAGACCTCAGACTAGGTCTCTCTCTCTGTCTCAATCCTTCTGTCTTTGTCATTATTTTTCCTTAGTGTCTGTGAGCATGGATACTCCCTGTGGTTTGTTTCCTGCAGGCTATGAATAAAAGAAGAGAATAGGATTTTGGAGAGAGAAACGGATGCACAATGTGCGTATGGCCACACTCAAAAGACACAATCCACAAAAACCTTACAAGGAATCAGGGCACTTCACATTCATGTTACAGTGTACAATTACATATAAATCTGTTGATAACACTTCATTTGATCATGGACAAATGTAAGGACTGTGATGTGAATATTTCAGAAGTATTAATTTCTCTGAAGATAAAAGTAACATGCTGATCAGGGTGGTCTCACCAAATACATGGATATGATTTTTTTTATATATATATTATATTAATTAATTAAATAAATTATTATTATTATTATTATATTATCATGATTTCAGCTAGCAACAAGATGAGCACTGCAGCAATACTACAAGTTTAATTTATATAAAATAATCTGCAATTAATTTTTTTTTTACTGTGGACAAGTTAGTCAATACACTTAATGAAGTACCAAGTGTTTAATTTCTAGTTTAATTTCTTTCTAATTGATACCAAAAGAGAGAGAGAGAGACATGAAAGCCGCACCAGTATTTTTCCATAGACAGATGGTGAAATATAAGTCTTCATTTTACAAACTTATTATGTGGTTCTCTGAAATATTTCAATGTACTTAATAATCAGTGCACTTACTCTCAGTTTTTTCATGCACATGTGTCCTGCTACAGACCAATCAGAATCAAGGACTGTGTCCAAAAAAAAAAAAAAAAACCGACTTGTGATGATCTGGTTAATTAATAAATGCATACAATTGCATATCTTTATCCAGTGAGTTTCCCCTCATGATATTAATCAACACACACACACACACACACACACACACACACACACACACACACCTTTCTCTAAATTAATCTAAAAAATAACCAGTGGTTCTTTCATGTCTTTCTCTAAAGTTGCATTGCTTTTTCCATTAGTCTGAACCTGCTTTATCTCAGTTAGACTGTGAGAGCGGTCAATTATATGGTCCTCCTAAATATTGATTTTCTTTGTTCTCCTGATGTTCACCAAAACTGAACAGCATTATACACCGTCCTCACCTCTTGCATTAGATTGCACTGAACCATTGCCAGGTTGTGAAGGCCGATAGAAGCACCAATATAAAAATATTTCCCCCAGTTGAGTCATGGAATGTGTTTGAGTTCAATGATAACATTATATTCTTATTCATAAATTATATTTTTTTCTAATATAACTTTTTGTCTCTCTTATTTTAATGTGCATCATAACTCTTGTAACAGCCTGCAAAATAGGCAGTGTCCCATAGAAAAAAAGTTAAATAAAGCGCACACTGAATGCATGAGAATCAGCCGTCGCTTCCTCCCACAGAGTGATCCGTGACATCCAAACCTTTTCAAACCTTCACATTTTCCTGATGCATGTCCAGGTTGTTGACAACCTGGACATGCATCAGGAAAATTTGACACCCGTTCTGTCTACCCTCCCGTTTCTCGTTCTCTGCGTCTGTTTCTCTTTCCTTCCTTCCGCTTCATCTGACAGCTCTCTTTTCCTCTGTTGATTTTAGGTACCGGTGGTTTCTTATAAAAAAAAACTGCCTTTTATTCTATTTGAGGCCTTCTCTGCTGCCAGCATTACCCCCAGTGAACCCTGTCACTGATAGTCTCTCTTGGTCTGTCTGTCACTCCAGCTACACACGGTCTCTGTGTCTTTTATCTGTGCAGTTGGGCTCAGTGGGATTCAAACGGCTCCGCTCAGACTGACTGAACACCTGAAACAGGAGCTGATCAGTTGAGCTGTCTTTTATGAGTTTCAATCGTCTTTATGCATGCATAAATAACACATTCCATTAATAACTTATTATAGCTGTTATGCGATTGACATTTGAGCTATAAAGCAAGATGTTCTGTTCTGTACAAAACTAGTTTTGTTGTAGTTTATACATCATTTTGTACCATGTTGTAATTAACAGTTTAGTGTTCTGTTCTTTCATTTCAATGCATCACTTCTGCCATAATATATATATATATATATATATATATATATATTATGGCAGAAGTATTACAATAATATATTATTATTACAATAAGTTCTTTATGAGTTTATTTATATATATATATATATATATATATATATATATATGTGACCCTGGATCTCAAAACCAGTCATAAGTCGCACAGGTAAATTTGTGGCAATAGCCAACAATACATTGTATGGGTCAAAATTATCGATTTTTCTTTTATGCCAAAAATCATTAGGATATTAAGTAAAGATCATGTTCCATGAAGATATTTTGTAAATTTCCTACCCTAAATATAGAAAACATTTATTTTTGTAAGTGAATGCAGCACAATCGCGAACATAAATGGACAACTTTAAAGGAGATTTTCTCAATGTTTCGCCAAATGTTGCACCCTCAGATTCCAGATTTTCAAATAGTCATATCTCAACCAAATATTGTCCTATCATAACAAACATACATCAATGGAAAGCTTATTTATCCAGCTTTCAGATGATGTATACATCTCAATTTCAACATACTGACCCATGTGACTGGTTTTGTGGTCCAGGGTCACATATAAACTCATAAAGAAATTATTTTAACTCTCATATTCTCTTGAGATTGACCCCAATAATACAAAATTATAACTTTTCATTTATCACGGTTTAAAAAAAAAAATATTTAAGTATCAACCTTTAATGTTAAGTATATTTTCAAGCTATTTCATTGGCCATTGGTCCATCAGAACCCAAACAAATTCCTTGTACTTTTATGATTAAAAAAGTCCTCGTTTTAAATATGAAAAAAAGATTAATGAAAAGGATCTAAATGCTAGACTTTATTTACACAAGAACTTTAAAAAAAAAAACCACTATAAGCAGGAACAGAATCAACTAAGCTAAACGTGATGTCAACGGACAAAGAACTGAAATAAACAGAGCTTAAATGAACTGACAAAACCAATTAACTAAATGAACATCAGGTGCAAACAATGATTAACCCATGAATAACCATAGTAACTAATTAACACAGAAATAGAAAACTGATCTAGAAACTGTGAAAACCACCTCAAACTTGAGCAAACGCAAACACAAAAACGAGACATAATCCTGACACTATCTAGGCCATAAATTCAGACCATAAATATAGTGTAAGACTTCTTCTGACTGAGCCTCCTCATGCATAATGAGAGCAGTGTTCATTTCAACATGCACTTCATCTATCCTTTGGCAGAGTCTTCAGTGCTTTGACCTTTAACCTCAGTCATTACTGAGTGCAGGCAGGGTATTCAGAAGGGCTGCGCTGAACCAACCTAAACCCACCAATCAGCAGCACATGTAGGGGCTGCATTAGTGCCAAACCCCCATGAGACACCACTTACTCCACACACACCAGCTGAGGCCCTGTGACACACACGAGCCTGTCTCTCGTGATTAGACATCATCATATTAAGCCCATACAGTTTTATTCTATTACTGAGCTCTTAGAGATGGTTTCTCTTTTGATGGTGTATCTAAATATTCTCTGGACAATTAGATTAAACTCTTATCTAGACCATTAGATAAATTCAACTAACACCAGCGGTTAAAGCACAGTGTTGTAATAGTATAAACTTTCAGATTGTGACATACTGCATAACAACAAATCATGTGTGAAATAAAATGTTCAGCTATGATTTACCCATCTTATATGGGTCTATCAATATATGGATTTCTCCATGCATTTCCCAAATAATTTTTCTTGAAACTATTTGCTCCCACTTAAAAACTCATGCATATTGTAAAAGAGTTGCGTTGTGCCTGCCCTCTCTTATCTAGCAAAACATCCCTCTGAAAAGCAGACCTTGATAAATGGTTTCAAACATGACCTTTGCATATAGGTGACCACCAGCCGATAGTGTTGCTTGCTCCCTTATCAAGACAAGAAAAAAAGTGCTGAGGAAGCTCCCATAACTCAAACTTATAGAGTATAGAATGAGTCATATAACACACTTCCATTCTTACCAGAACTTAGACCTGCTTTTCCAATACACTGAATTTGATCTTGTGCCTTATTAAATGCACAAGTGTGTCTGGCTTCATATACAACTGAAGAGAAACAGTCCCTTTGTGACATTCAAAACATGTTTACATTTTCTTAAAACAAAATGTTAATGTGCACGCTGTTCAGGACAAACAGAACCTGAGCGCACAAAGTCTGAGCTGCTGTTTTGCTGCTGATAAGACTTAAAGCTGCTGTGATTTTGAGAAAGAAACATTTTGCAAAGCATTTGGATTACTTTGAAATCAAAAAAGCAAATAATCCACATTTTTATGTATGAGGATTTGAGGTGAAAATGTCTGTATGATAAATGGTTACGCTTTGTTGTGAACATTTATTAAAAGTTGTGAAAAGGAAGAATGGCCATAATGTGTAGCAGTAAAGTATAATTCATGCAGCTCATTTCTGAAGTTACGACATAGCATATGTGTTTTTTTTAAGGTTCTAAACTATATATATATTGCAAATCAGGTTTTTTGGCAAAATATACAGACTTTCAGCTGTTTGCAATGAACAAATCAAACAAAAGTAATTGAAATAGCAACAAATGTTTCAAGTGGTTTCCCCAAATTCAACTGAAAATGCAACTTTTAATGACTTCTGCAGTCTCAAAATTATTTAACCCCTTCATGGCAAGCACACCCTTTTGCTGTTATGACTTGCTGCAAACGAGATGTATAACCAGACACAAGCTTCTGGCAGCATTTCAGACGAATCTTAGCCCATACCTTATATGAGCAATTGATTGTAGGCAGAGTGTTCTACTCAGCATATGATTCATTCTTCTTCCTCCAGACATACTGCTGATCCATAAGGCCGAAAAGTTCCAGTTTTGTTTCATTGCTCCACAGAACAGAATCCCAAATCTTCTGTGACTTATTTATATGATTTTGAGTAAAATGGACCTGACTTTTCTTGTGCTTTTGGGTCAGTAGTGGTTTATGTCTTTGAGTTCTGGCATGCGTTTAGTACGTGCCTTACTGTGCATGCTGAAACCTCCGTGTCTGTTTGCACCAAGTCTCGCTGCAGGTCACTCAAGGGTTTTTCTGAACCTGCCTTCTCAGAAATCTGGTTGCAGCGGTTGATAGCTTCCTTTTTCTGCCTCGTCCAGGTAGTGTAAACCACTGTTCCTTTAACTTTGAACTAGCCAACTATGCTTGCAATGGTGTCTCTAAGAACATTTAGTGCCTTTGTTATCTTTTGGTATCCTGTATTTGTGAAATGTGATGATATCTTCTCTTAACTCTTTGGACCATTCTTTTGACTTAGCCATTTTTCTAACATGCTGTCAAACGTGACACTCAACAAACCTAGCCAGTTCAGATGTTTCATGTGTTCTAGCTCAAGCACACCTGAAGCGAAAATGAAGTCCTTGATTAGTTGCATCAGGTGTGCTTGAGACACCTGTTTTGCAGATTTGTTCTGTTGTGAGGGATTCTATTCAGGGGGTTGAATAATTTTGAGACTGCAGAAGTCATTAAAAGTTGCATTTTCAGTTGAATTTGGGGAAACCACTTGAAACATTTGTTGTGTTGAGATATTTCAATTACTTGTTTGATTTGTTCCTTGCAAACAGCTGAAAGTCTGTACATTTTGCCAATTAACCTGATTTGCAATGGGGGTTGAATAAATTCGATTACAACTGTAGCCCACCAAGGCTGCACAAATCAAGGTAGGCGAAGTATTAAATGTGAACACAAACATTTATTGTTTATCATTTCCAAACAATTCTCATCACTTCTTTGGATGTGTGTGTATTTTAAAGGAGTTTATTTAATAAGTGTCTTCAGTGGCCTAAATGCCTAAAGTGGCCCATAGCTGAAGAAACACTCATATAGAGTATGTATAAATATATGTTCTGTGTTGATTAGGCAGCCTGTGTGTATTAGTTCCCATTGGTTGGCAAGTCAAGCAGAAAGTCATTAATTCATTCAGTTTTGGAAGAAAATTCCCCTTGTTGCCTTGAGGCAGAAGATGTTGTCTTTCTTTTTTCAGTCATACTGTAAGAAAGACCTTGCTTTCTGTTCATTAATTCCATTTGTGCAGTCTTGCGTAAGAGTGATAACACTCATAACTATAGGCCTCTGCAGACTGAGAACAAAAAAAAAAAAAAAAAAAAGATGAATGAAGGTTTTCAAGTAATTATTTTGTTTTATTCGGCTATTTTAATCATAAGATTCAGTTGCATTGAAATATCACTCTGGCGCTGAATTTATATTACTCTGCAAAAAACACTGTGATGTAAATACAAAGTTCTGTCATGAAACTCTTGATGGCGCAGACTGAAAGGTCCTTATAGCGCAATCACATCATTCTCTATAGGGATCTCCCAGTCACGTGACCCCTAGCCGCGTGTCAGCCATTTTGACGGAATACATCCGTCAGCTACTCAGTGGCAATGGATCTATTATAAGGGGTGGGTAATATATTAGAGAGTATACTATTATACTAATAATATAATTATTAGTATAATTATTTTATAATTAGCCTAAATATTGCAATACTTTGCGCTACAGTATTGATATAATTGCGTGCGCAAAATATCTCGATACTGAACAGAATCGATTTTTCCCCCCACCACTAACTTAAGTTATCTATTATTAGCGCAGTGGCCGTCAGCTAACTCTTCACGTCATGTCATCGCACTTATTAGCATCACAAAAAGATATATATACAAGTATATACAAGAGGAAGATAAAGGAATTAGGAATCATAGATCCATATGAAGCACCACAAGTTCTTTTTACAGGCATTAACGTTAAATGTGTAGAAAAACTTCCTGACATTGAGTTCGGTGACATTTACAGCTACCTTATTCACTTCCCATCACGCTACACCGGAGCTTCATTAAAAGCATACAAAAGCTTAGCAGGCTATCGGTTTACATTTACATTACATTTATTCATTTAGCAGAAGCTTTTATCCAAAGCGACTTACAAATGAGAACAATAGAAGCAGTTAAACAGATAAAAAAAAAAAAAAAAATTGTTATAGAACAGAATAGAATAGAGTTCTAAAAATTGTCATGGACAAAATTGTCATGGACATAACCGGTTGTCATGGACATGTTACAAAAACTGAATAGACGTAAAAAGTCAAGTAACCTTGTATAATTTCATCTAAACTTTATTGTATATTTTACATGCACTTTTATAATTTGTTTACATTTTACTTCTTGTACCTTATATCACAAACAGTTGGAAGCCAAACACCGCCATCAGCGTTTTGCCTGTTTATTGCCGCCAACCACTTGTTTCTCCGTTTTGTTTCTTTTGGGATACGGTATAAAGATATTCCTTTTGTATGATCACGTATCTGATTGCATCCAACTGCACAGCGTCGCTCGGGCATGATAGGAATATTTCGCGACGAGCTGTAGTATCACGAGTATCACCGGCGGTTTAGCATTTTCTATTCCGTCAAGATGGCTGCTCCAAATGGCGTGACGTCACGCGGGACGTCCCTATAGGGCACAGCTGTTTGGTTCCTGCTGTATCAGTAGCCAATGAGCTCCCTGCTCAACCTTCAAAAACTTGGTCAGCATTGTCGTAGCAATTGCAGTGCGCTTTCAGAAATCCCCCACCTTCCCCAGCTCCACCTGTATAGATCTGCTACGGGTAATTCATGTATGCTATATTGTACAGCATCAGCATGTCTTACTTGCTCACAGCAGCGTGTATGCATCGAAGAAAACTGTTGTCTAATTATGCAGTCAAAAAAAAGTATTTAAAAAAAAAGATATATTGTTATATCCATCATTTGAAGATTTTCATTATAATGGTTTTTCAGAGTTTAGTGTGTGCCATTGTGACTGCTGATGTTTATGCTAACATCCCCCATTGTAGGACTGTCTTATGCCCATTGACTTTTGTTGCTAAGCAATGGAGCTTGGTCTGACACCACTGTGGTTGTCCTGAGCAGAGAAATCTGATGAAGATGGCATGTTCAACACAGCTCAAACAGCTCAGGGGCTGAGTTTTGTCAGGGGACAAAATTAAACATTGAGACTTTGAGACCTTCCTGTTATTTCTCCTCAACAACCCTCAACAGTCTCTTTCACTCCGAAGAAAGGTTCAAGACAGCAGAATCAACAATGTTTGATACGAGATGAGAACCTTTGAAGACACTACCAATAACTTAATGGAATATAAAGACCCTTTGTAATCACGGGGCCAGTTTTTTTTTTTTTTATATATATTTTTTAGCACCTTTATTTTAAAGTGTGTACTCCACTTATGGCTGATAGAAGCGGTTCTATTCCCCAATTCCTCTCTGCCGTATCATGTCCTATATACTGTCAAGGTAATGTCCTAGATTCTTACAACACTCATTATTTAGACACTAAATTGTAGAGCAGAGATCAGAGGCCTTTATTCAGCTGCTGTCAGCACATATTTAAAACCTTTTATTTTTCTTAGGGAAAACCATTCAAGTCTGAGGTATTTCATATTCAACAATTTGTATGTGATGCATAAAAATGCGAGTGCAGAATCATTCCAGGAATCTAGGCATCTGATTTACTCGTTGCTACGGGCAACTGTCCTGCCCGTGTGTCCATGTGTGAGCTCTCGTTTTAATTAATCATCTTATCATGGAAATGCAGTCATTATATTCACTGGGATTCAACATGCTTGTGTATTCATGTGACTTTTGAATGTAAATGAGACCATTAAGCATGTAGTATACATAACTAGATCTGTGGCTGACGTCTCCCTTGCTTTCCTTCATCGCCACGGTTTAAGGCATCCATGTGCTAAATTATCAAATGTGTCAGTGAAAGCACTAGATCTTTATGAATAAGAAAATGATCACCTTTAAGAAAGTTAACTGCTCATGATTCTGCCCTGTCTAATCGTGGCATGTACGTATGTTTTTATCTTGAGGAAACATTTCAGCATTAACATTGAATTAATACTGTTTTATGAATGTAGAATGAATATGAAAAATAAAATGTAACCATTAGAAAATGTTCTGTTTAAATTCTTATTAGGTTAGCACACAAAAACCTCCCTAAAATGTTCCTAGAATGTTAGAAATTTGTTCCCAAAGAAATAACCAAACAGGAACCATATACATTTACCAGTTCACACTTAGTTATAACGATGACGATCTAAAGGAAAAGGAATAGCAGAGTCCACACTGCAACTATAACGATAACGGCACAGAGAAACGATATCGTTGCAATCACTTTCAGAACGATGTTTTTTTTTTCAGCTGATGAGCGATAAAAAACATTGGCAGCCAATCCGAATTCATCCTGCTTTAGAAAGCTCGAGCATTTAAAGCAACTGTCAGGATTATGTTTAGTTTTGTACTCTTTTTGTTCCCATGCGTTTGTTTCTGGTAGTTCAGTTTTAGTCCCATTTTTGTCCCTAATTTGTTCCCTTGGTTACTGATTACGTTCACCTGTCAATCATTATGTCTCCCTGTGTATTTAAGCCCTTAGTTTCCTAAGTTCATTGTCCGGTATCTTCTTTATTTCATGTGGTTGAGTGTTCGTTTTATCCTGCTGTGTGTATTTTTGTAGATTAATAAAGAAGTGTTTGTTTAGATTCACCTTTGTCATGCGATTACTACAACCACCACATGACAGTGACATGGTGTGGATGCTAATATAGTCATTGTTATTATAGTTATCTTTATAGTTAGTTCTTGGTGTGAACGGGCATTTAGTGGTAAGTGGAACGTTCTGTGTTTGCTGGGAGGTTCTAGATTTCACTGTTCAAACTGTTCAAAGCGCTTCTGAAAAAAAGAATAATATTCTAAACAATATATTTAAGTTGGCTTCTTTTGATTTAAACATCAAAAGCTTAAGCATTGCATCACAGAAACCTTTACACCACTGCAAGATCAGTCTGGAGAAATGCCATGCAGCTTTTGTCTAGCGCAGACACAAATGCAGTTACAGTACGTCTCAGTGTCTGTGGTAATCACATTTTATGTCTGCACAAATCGGATCAGTCTATCATGCAGACACATGCGCCAACCCAGCCGTCACATTATGTGCTGTTAAAAATGCCACTTTCATGCCAAACACACAATACTGCCTGCTTTTTATTTCACATTGCAACCTGCTCTTGGCTAAACCTGAGAATCCAATTACCATCAGCCCATGGCCTTTTTTGCATTATTTGCTTTACTTTATTGTCATAACCTCTGCAAAGTTTTATGACCATAACCATGTCCTACTTCAATCTGAGTGAAGGCCTGGAGCATCAACAAAAAAATGTGATCAATTATTCATTCAGCAGCCTGGTGAACGTATGGTACATCCCTCAAGTTACAGAGAGATATAGTTACAGAGCGATTCTTTATTGTGGCCCAAGTTTTATGTGTGTCAGCATTCCCACTTTCAGGGATTTCAGCACGACAAATGTGCTGCAACAGCTCAAGGAGATTATACATGCCAGCAAGTAACCCTAAGAGCTTTTCTGGCTTCTTTTACTTCTGTTGTGTTGCCATGCCCTGCAGCTCATCCTATAACATGTCATTTAGAGATGGCTGCAGTGCTGAGTGAGCATTGACTGTTAGTTTTCCTGCCTATTGAGTGCTGAGATAGATTTAGTGTCTTCTTAGGTTAATAATTGACTTACAGTTGAGAAAGCCATGATGGTGGTGTTGTCTTCCTGGCCTCAAACAGCTGGTGCTGCTGGGAGAGCCAGATGGCTCCGGCAGAGCTGTCAGAACAGGACACAGGACACTGTCAGATTAAATGAGTTTCTGTCCTCCATAGTTACCTTTTTAGGCAAAGGAACATAGAAGTAATCAGTTACTGAGTAGTAACTGATCTGTATTCAGATGCAGTCTCTGAAAAAAAGAAATCATGGCTGTTGTGGTCTAAGATTTTATGTGTAATAAATTCTATGTTGAATCAAATAAAACCTTTTTTTTATTTTTTATGAAGCAACTTTTTGTCATGTCTATTTGATGCTTTTCTCATTTAACACAATAATGACTTTAAATGATCTTTTGG
Source organism: Leuciscus leuciscus (assembly GCF_965113295.1). Taxonomy (NCBI): domain Eukaryota; kingdom Metazoa; phylum Chordata; class Actinopteri; order Cypriniformes; family Leuciscidae; genus Leuciscus; species Leuciscus leuciscus. The sequence continues at coordinate 25,700,230 of NC_138743.1, read as the reverse complement.
TGGGTCATTTTTCAGCCAAATTGTATGTGCAATTGTAACTGTATGTTACAATTACGAATTGTAATTAATTAATCAGCATTTCATGTAATAATTAGATTAAACATTTTAATAGCTTGACAGCCCTTGTTGTTATTATTATTACACATTATTAGGACTAATGTAATATGTGTGTATATATACACGTGCTGGTCATAACATTTGAATATCATCAAAAAGTTGATTTATTTCAAGAATTCAACTTAACAGGTTGCACCTGCCCACACTGCCAAAAAGAACCAAAACCTGGTTCAATGACCATGGTATTACTGTGTAATTACTGTGTGATTTCATGTAATATTCTAATTCTCTGGGATTTTGATTTCGTGGGTTTCATAAGCTGTAAGCCATAATCATCAAAATTATAACAAATAAAGGCTTGAAATATCTCACTTTGCATGTAATGAGTCTATATAATATATTAGTTTCACCTGTTAAGTTGAATTCTTGAAATAAATCAACTTTTTGATGATATTCTAATTTTATGACCAGCACCTGTATATGCCATATATATATATATATATATTTACATTTTGTTTTCTAATGAGCTACAGCAGGTCATAAGAATAACTTTTTAAAGAGTTTACTGCTGTCTGAAACTTTGGCTTACCTGTCACGATAAATATAAATTATCAAGGAAGTTCTATTTTCAATGCTCTATTCCTGCAGTTCTGATGTTTTTTCAGCCATAATAAATTTATATAAAATAAAATAATAAAGAATCTTTGTCATTTTGAAAGCATAATAATCAATAATTCACACTGATATGGCTAACAATTTCTTAAGGTCCATCACTTCAGTGCTTGCTTTATATAGATTTTTGCTTCAGAATTGCACTAGCAGGGCAGTGGATGTCCAGGTTCATTCTGCATATCTTTCGATCCAGCTCTACACTCCGCAGGGCTTTGTATTGGATTCAAATGGGACCGGAAAGCTATTTAAAGCTCAGTGTGTGGCACAGTTCTCCTTACATGGGAATGAGCCCCACTTCTCCTAATGGAAAGGTGTGAAACCTACCATCCATGTTCAATGGACTTATTTTTATATGAAAAACATATTAAGCGAATGGATTATTTATTGCATTAAAAAAAGTAATTCTGCTTAAAGGCACCTTTCCTGTGATATCCATTTAGTTTGTTTCTTAAAGGGGTAGTTCACTCATAAAGGAACATGTTTTATTTTGCGTTTTAGAGCTCCCAGAGAACTGGACGGACACCAAGGAAACACTCCTGGAAGGGATGGTGTTCAATGTGAAGTATCTCGGCATGACTCTGGTCGGCCAACCTAAAGGAGAAGACATGGCAGCGGCTGCCATCAGGAGGATTGTAACTACGGTCAGTCATCAGAGGAAAAGCGGGTCAAGGGACTTGAGGATAGTGAGGAATGATCATGAGCCAAGTCGGCACAAAATCATATTTAAATAGTTTTTATGCCTTTGGCAATTTGTAGTGGTATAAATTGTGTATGTTGTCACATAATAATAATAATATATGATAAGTATGATTATTATATATTAATAATAATGAGCTACTTGAAGATGCAAGACGAACTTTGTAAATAATTGATTGATGCTTCTCATCAGTATCAAACTGATTAACAGATCAAAAGAGAAACCAAAAGCTTTTGTGATCAATAGTTTAGGGCCTCACAAAGACATTTATACAAGTTACTTTTTGGTGATAAAATTTTGTACTGAAAAAAAGAGTCAGCCTTTCAGTACTGTTTCCTATTAAAATACACAATATAGTTCCTTGTTCTTTAGAAAGCTAATGAAAAAGAGATTTTTCTTCCTTTGACAGCACAATCGAATCATAACGAGACAACTTTCTCTAAAAACTAATTGTCAAGACTGTGAATCTTTGAGATGAGTTTCATTTGTGTTTTAAATCAGTATTTACTGTCTCCTGGGAAGGGAGAAAGACCCTCCAGATATGCTTTGCCTGATTTCCCTTTGTCCTTGACGAGTCCCCTCTCTCTCTCTCTCTCTCTCTCTCTCTCTCTCTCTCTCTCTCTCTCTCTCTCTCTCTCTCTCTCTCTCTCTCTCTCTCTCTTTTCTTTCTGCCAGCACACTGTATTGATGTACCAGTGTGTTCATATGCGGGGGTCACAGCAACACCACTTAAACAAGGCAGAAGATGAATTTTATATATTAAGCGTCATCTCTTTTCAGCTCTTGTACCCATGGAGTTGGATTTAATATCCCACACAGATTTCGCTGACCTTTTCTGGTTATTGTTCTTGGTCAGTGAGTTATGAGTGACATTTCAAAGTTGACTATGACAAAGATGTTTGACCAGGGTTCACACAAATTGTTTATCCTTGTCAACCACATGCAGGCTCGGGCCAGTGCAAAGAAGTTTCGGAAAGTGACCCTCACTGTCTCCCCCAAGGGAATCATCATGTCAGACACAGAGACCAATGACCTCATTGAGGACGTTTCCATTTACAGGTATAAAACCACACCAAAAACAAGGAATAAACGATTTACAATAAGGTTTCATTTGTTAACATTCGTTAACTACATTAGTTAACACGAAATAACAATGAACAATACTTTTACAGCATTTCTTAATTTTTGTTCATGTTAATCTCAACATTATAATAATTGTAACTATTTTTAATAAATGCTATAAGAAGATTATTAGAAGAGAATTAGCTTATTGTTAATTCATGCTAGTTAATTCATGAACAAATTTGAGCTGATTGTAAAGTTTTACCCATTTATTTCCTGAGAAATACAGTAAAAACAGTAATATTGTGAAATATTATTACAATTTAAAATAACTTTTCTATTGCAATATATTTAAACATGTAATTTATTCCTGTGATGACAAAGCTGAATTTTCAGCATCATGAGTCTTTAGAGTCACATGATCCTTCAGAAATCATTCTAATATGTTGATTTGATGCTCAAGAAACATCATTATTATTATTATCAATGTTGAAAATAATGTTCTGTTTAATGCTTTTATGGAAATATTATACTTTTTTCAGGATTTTTTGATGAATAGAAAGTTCAGAAGAACAGTATTTATTTGAAATATACATTTTTCTACAAATGTAGCCTAAACGTTTTTGTCACTTTGATCAATTTAATTGCTAAATAAAAATATTTAAAAAATATTGCTGACCCCAAACTTTTAAACAGTGTACTTGTGCCTGATCGAACCTTTAAACATGATTTACTGTATGATTTATGGATTATTTATAAAATCTGTATACATTTTATAACAATTTTATATATATTTTTTTTTTTGCATTGTATTTATGACGTATTAAATAATATTTTTTGTCAAACCCAGCTGATTCAAACCACATGAAGCTGACAAAGCATTTCTTGTTTTTAAAAACCATTGAGTCAATTATTGCAAACTTCACTCCCTCCAAATCAGTTGTTTAAAGATTTTTAGTCAGTCAAGGTCTGTAGAACAACATGAACACTGCAGTGAGATCACTAACAAGTGAATCATTAACATTTGAGTGTGTCAAACAAATATTGATGCAAGAGGTGATATGCTTGTATGGTATTCATACATTTGAGAGAGTATTATAGCCCTCTGTTAGAGGGAGGTGATTTGTTCAGTGGGCATGAGGGGTGCTTTAGAGTGCAGAGAGGAGCCCCATGCTGATCCCCCTTATCAGCTACAGCAGAGACACAGTCACGGGAATCACGCATCTCTTTAATCCTCTCCCATAATGTAAAAAACTTATCCCACATCCTTCCTACTGTTTTATTCTTTTCTCTATCCCTCCTTTCTCTCTTTCACATTTTCTCTCATACAGTACATAAACCACGCACACTCTTTCCCTGTCTCTTTTACCATTTTTATAAACATTTTATATTCTTGTATTCCAGTAACATTAAAATGCTAAGTAAATCGGCCTAAATTTATTTGAGATGCAAAATTGCATACATGTTTTTAAAATTTTATATTATTTTCTAAGCATTATTTATTGATGTTTACACTTAAAACAGGACAAACCAACATTAAAATAAGAAAAATAATTAAGGGATAGTTCACAGAAAAATGAAAATTCTGTCATCATTTACTCACCCTTACATTTTTCCAAACCTGTATGAATTTCTTTCTTCAGCTGAATACAAAAGAAGATATTTTGAAGAATGAGTTGATGAACCCCATTGACTTCCGTAGTAATTATTTCCATACTATGGAAGTCAATGGGGTCCATCACTGTTTGGCCACTGACATTCTTCAAAATATCTTATTTTGTGTTCTGAAGATAGAAATTCATACAGGTTTGGAATAACTTGAAGGTGAGTAAATTATGACAGAATTTTCATTTTTCTGTGAACTATCCCTTTAATTCAAGATACTGTACATTATCTCTAGTCTTTAAAACAAATGAATGTAAAATTAAAATGTAATTAAATTAAAATACATTTATTTGATAAGCTAAATTGCATATAACTTTTTTTCTTTTCTTATTTCTTATTTAGTTTCTGCTTGTTTTAAGAACTATTTATTGAAGTTTACACTACAACATGAGAATGATTCCAGAGGGTGATAATGAATTCAAGATACTGAATATCCTTATGTAAAATTAAAAGGGTAATCAAAGCAAAATACATTGAAAAGCAAAATCGTATATCATTTGAATTAATCTCTTGATGTTTGTCTTTTCTTCTAAACAGTATTTATTTTAGGTTTACACTTACAAAATATATTTTCCAAATATAGATACTGAATAGTTCTGAATAGTCTTAACATAAATGTATTTTGTTTTAAGTATAAATATATATATATATATATTTTTTTTTTTTTTTTAATGGTTAATGGTATTGAAAACCAAATTACTAATTAATTTTTTTTAGCAGCAGAGCATCAGGTCTGACACAAAACACTCTGTCCTTGTACCTGGAACTCCTCCATCCGTGGCACTGTCCTGCGCCGCTCTCTTCAGAGATGCTCTGTGGGCTTCTGGCTATTTAGTGTGATGGCATATGGATTCCTGTGTAAGACAAGGAATTCTGTGAGCTCACGTAGAGGACAAACTGCTCTCCACCGCACAGAGTTTCATCTTATTTTCTTATGTCTGTATTATTAGCCTTATCCAGGTAAAGCACACCTCAAAATAGAGAATAGACCCTGGAGCGATGGGTCTTATACAGCAGAATGTAATCAGTGTAGACTTTGATCATACAGCCTCAGTTTGACTTTCAAAGGAGGCTGGAGAATAAACACAAGTACCAGGGGACCGTAAAATCACAGTTCAGTCGGGATGCTATAATAAATGCTATTTCAACCCAGACCCCGAGGGGGTCTCGGACAACCATTTGGAGGGTGAAGCAGAGAATCATGGGTATTCTCTGCCTTTTCACTGACAGCAAAATAAACGAGAGCATCTTGAATGAAGTGGTGGGGGTTTCAAAAGAAGGAAACATAGTGCTGATGATATGAACACTTTTCCTCATCTTTATTCACTCCTTTGATCCACCCCCCCTCCCCCTCCACAGCTGAATATACAAATAATGATGAAAAAACACAGCCGTTCTATTTTTAGTGAAAAATAGGAGATGATGTTGTTTGTCTAGGCTCAGTAGGAGCTGTCAGCTTTATTACATCAGAAATTGTAAAGGTTTGAAGGGCATTCTGGGTCTTTATTTCATTTTTTGTTTCATTTCCGTCAATGCTCACTGCCATTTAGGATTTTTATGTGCCTTTTTATGCAAATAAATATCACTTTCACTAGTGCCACTACTGACAGCTTGTCTCTTGAAAAGAAAACATCTGTGTGCAATACTTTATTTTCCTAAGCCACAAATCTTGCACAGTGATTTGTGTAATGAGATTCACTACGGTCCCGCATTAACTGTATGGGGGTTCACGAAAAGATTAAACCCCACTTTGGCTCCCACCCATTCTGGGAATGTCATATTCCACTGTAATGTGTTCGGCAAGAGAAGGGAGCCAGTAGGGCAACACTGAGGGAGCAATCTGTGCCACTGCCAATGCAAACACTGCCAAGGCTATAATAGGCTCTTATGCTAGTCAGGGCCACAAGGTCATGTTTGTTACCCTTGAGTTGCATATGTGAAGGCTCCTATTATTATTATTATTTTTCTATTTACAATGTACATGGCCTGACTGAGGCTCTATATGTATTTGTTGAAATTTAACAAGCGTGCGTCTCTTCCTTGCCTAAAGCAGAAAGCATTCATGTTAAGGCCAAACTCACTTTGTGCATTGCCATTTTATTTTATCTCTGCTTTTCACTTGGCCTGGATTCAGTTTCTTTGTGTTGCGTTTTCCCATTTATTTACAGTACAGTAGGATCTGAGAACAGATAGGTCTGAGAACACATTGACAATAAAAATAAATACAATTGCTCAGACATTTACTTTGTTTTTAGCTCCGCCAACCCCCCAAAAAACAAAGAAAATAGTTCCACAGCAAAATCAAATGTTGCTAAATTGCGCATCTTCCAGCGGCACACAGGAGTGGTGTTATATTTCAAAATGATTCAGTGATTTTGGTTTAATCGGTTGAGTGAATGATTCAGTGACTCACTAATAATAAAGACGTCACTTGTCACCACCTACTTGCATAACAATGCAGAAAGAGTAAATGAAAAATCCCTACCTGTAGAACTCACAGACAAGTGGAGTGATACAAACACTGTTGTTGAACTGTATACACACTATATCATATATAATGGCGCTCAGCCAAACAAATTCGAGGAATGAAACTTACTATTGTATAAAACGTGTTTGTTTTGTAATGCATTCAATATCATGTATTGAGCTACGGTATACTTTCAAAAATGTTCTATTTGAGTACCGCAAAAACAAAGATGTAAAGGTTCCTTTCAGCATAGCTGAGGTTGTTTATGATCAAATTTCCTCCTCCTTTAATTCAGTTCAAAAGGAGCTACAAACAAGCTAAATTCGGGCCATTTACCATTTCCTTCCCTCTCAGTGTCACGCTCTTCAATAATGAAGTTGTGCAATGCACCACAGACTGGAATAAATGATAATTCACCACACCCCCCATGTTCAGAGAGAGAAAGGGGAGGGAGAAAGGGAATAGAGAGTCTTGGGCATTTCTATTTAGGTCGTGCATCAGAAGTAGTGCACTAACAATTGTAGATGAAGTGAGATCAGAGCTCTGTCTTCCCTAATGTATCTCATTATTTCACACAAGCTCTTTTGGTTTGGTGCTCTAAATTCAGGTCCTTTTCCTAAAAGGACAAAAACGAAGAAAGAAAATGAAAATGTCCTTTTAGGTTCTTTTTTCTGTGGAATATAAAGTACAGAATGTTGAAGCTGAATCCATGCTCTACTATTTAGGCTACAGGAACACTTCATTGTATGGAAGAGAGCAGTGTAAATATTCTTCAAAATATCCTCTTTTGTGTTCCACAGAAAATAATTCGTTTGAAACGATGATGACAATAAGAATTTTTTGGGTGCACTATTCCTTAAAATGCAGAAATATGTCTTAGTACAGTTCAACCATACCATCTCACTTCTGTTTTGGCTCTGAATTGGTTTTTCATGAGTTTTCTTAGGGATCTGAGAGATTACAAACCCATGTTACTTTTTTAAAATACAAATCTGTTCTCAACAGGAATCATCTGGGTTGGTTTGCAGACTTTAAATGACCATACTTTAATTGGCCGATGCAATTATTACTGCAGTTAAAAGTTAGAAATGACTCAATAAATTAAAGAAGAGTGTCATTATCACTGAAACTTCAAACAGCTTGTTGCATTGTCTCTGTAAAATAAAGCTGATGATTTTCACACTTCCATTGACGTAATTGAAAGATTTAAAAAAGTCATAACCAAGTCTCTGCCAGTAGATTATTAATTCCTGGAAATGTTACTTAATTATATGAGTCTTTATGAACAAATACAGTCCACAGTGAAAAGCTTTTATTTCTCACCTCTGCAGAATATCTTACTGCACAACAGACAAAACTCAGGATAAGGTATTTGCCTACGTCTCCCAAAGCCAGTTCAATGAAACTCTGGAGTGCCATGCCTTCCTCTGCCAAAAAAAGAAAATAGTAAGTGTGTTCAGATGCACATCATGAACATATTTGGAAGCACAGTAACAGATGGCAAAACATATAGGCCTAATTCCCACGCATATGCACATTGTTTGTTAAAACTTTTCCATTTTGATAGTATTGCAATCCTTCTTCACCGTGTTATGTTTCCTTATTAATCATTACCTATTTTTTCGCTACAGTTTTTATGGGATTGTAATTGACAAACAGGTTATTGTGTAAGCCACAGCCTTTTCTCTTGACCTGTATCCATGAAAGGTATCTAGCGCCATCTAGTGGACAACCTTCAGAAAGCCTCTGATTTTGTGCGTTCATGTGTTTTCCACAGGCTCAGGCTGTGACTCTGACAGTTGCGCAAGCTTTTAAAGTAGCTCTAGATATGTGGGAAATCGCACAGGAAGGTGAGGGTTTTGTGCCACGTTTGTTTATAGGCTATAAATGGCACATATTCCATGGAACAGAACACAAATATTCCTGTCTTCATTTTTCCAATGCAGACAAAAGCAAGAAAGTTCGCACATGCTACTCCTGTTCAGACCCTGAATCTCAGCCTGAATCTGAACCAAACCGTGTTTCAGGTACATTTATTGGTTTAAACACAATGGTTTGCTTGATGTTTGTCTTAGTTGTGTTAAATTCATGGGAATACCATTTATTTTCGTTCTTTCCTTGTGTCAGAGGAGGAGAAGACTCGGGCTCTGATGGAGCACAAACTGAGGAAGCCCTTCTTCCCTTCCTTCCTTTCACCATCTCCACGCAGCAACACCAGGAGACGGCCAATCAAACATGACTCCTGGGTATGATGTCATTAACCTTTTTTTTTTTTTTTTTTTTTTTTTTTTTGTCAACCACTACCATTAAAAAGTTTTGGGGGTCTGTAGGACGTTTTAATGCTTTTGAAAGAAGTCTCTATATTTTTAAATGTAATGAATTTAAATGAATTTTCAGCTTCATTACTCCAGTCTTCAGGGTCACATGATTCTTCAGAAATATTTCTAATATGCTGATTTGAATCATTCTAAAATGCTGAGCCCAAACTTTTAAATGGTAGTGTATATTTGGCCAATTGTTTGGGTTCAGCAACTCAACCGAATCTCTATATTCAGAGTGTTAGTGTTTCATTCAGAGCTTTAAATAATTTCACACATAATAAATATCCCTTAAGAGGATAGAACTGCTTTTCCGTGAGTCTATTTTGAATCGTATCCATATTATTTGATTAAATATGGCTGAAATGCCAGGCATCTGAATCCTCACTTTAATTAATTTTCTGAAAGAGTGCCACTATTATGCAGAGTATCTGCTCCAAAATGAAGGTCAGTTGTTTTGACACCGTGACAAAAAAGGTAATTACTATTGCCACTGGCTAATTGCCATTATATTGTCAGTCAGCATGGCCCGTCCTGTTGATAAAGCACATAGTCACCACTAAGTGGCATTCTCTGCTTTAATGCCGTATTTATTGATTAAATGTATGGCCACTAGGCGGAGAGCTACCCATATTGGATCCGTCAAGCTCTCTGTTTGCACAACCATGTTCAACCTGCCTTTTGTTGATTACTTTTTTTCTGCGTTGATTGTATTCCATCCACTGTTCACGCGGTTCTGAAACCCAATTAAAATCTTCAGTCTGCTGGTCTCAGATAATGACCGTCACAGAAGAGACATTAGAGTAACTCTTTAGAGCTTGCTGGTGCTGACGTTGTTCAAGTTACTCTCTGGTTCTGCAGGTATGATATAGATGTGATCTGATCTGTTATTGCATGTTCTCTCATTCTCAGGATGCGGAAGATGGCCTCGATGATGCGTTTTCAAGGTAAGTTTCTTCCCTTCTACTCACTTTTAATCACACATAGTAAGCCTCACAGAAAACTGTCTGTGAAATCAGAGATTGTTCATTCAGGATAGTGTTTATTGGAGATTGAATGCTTATTGATAATAACTTACCCTTCAAAATACTCTTATACATATTCACAAAAAGAAAAGAACTGACTTTGGTATTAAAAAACCCCCACTACCGTTCAAAAGTTTGGTGTCTGTGAGATTATTTTAATGTTTTTGAAAGACGTTTATTTGACCAGAAATACAGTAAAAACAGTAATATTGTAAAATATTGTTACAATTTAAAACTTTTTTTAGTTTAATATACTTTAAAATGTGATGGCAAAGCTGAATTTTCAGCATCATTACTCCAGTCTTCAGTGTTGCATGATCCTTCAGAAATAATTACAATATGCTGATTTGATGCTCAAGAAACATTTCAGATTATTTTTAATGTTGAAAAAAGTTTTTGTGGAATCTGTGATTCTTAGAAAGTTAAAAAGAGCAGTATTTAGTTGTAAAATAAATCTTTTGTAACAATACAAATGTCTTTACGGTCAATTCTGAATACAAGTTTATTGAAAAATCTTACTCACCCCAAACATTTGAACGGTGTATATTGCAGCATTTTTGACTGCAGTGCAGCTTAGCAAATGTCTGAAAACAGAATTTAAAAAAAGAGATAATTTCCCCTGAGATACACTCAAATTCAGTCAATATTTCTTTGTTTGTTAACTTTGTTGATTTGCTGCCCACTTGAAATAAAATTGTGAGTTTTGTAGCAGTTATCCATGTGTTGTAGCTTCAAGGCCATCTGTATGCGGATGTGGAACAATTTGTAAAATATTCTGTCTCATATAATCAGCTAATGTGTTCGCACTCCCTCAAGTGTGACATTATGTCTCATAAAGTGGAGATGGTGTGAGATTCGGCACACAGTAGGAGCACTGAAACACATTAGCCATCGCAGCTCTGGTTGCGATTAACAGACATGGTGAATCATTTTATTCTGAGTGTCTCTCCATACACGGTTATTAATATAAAGTCAAACAGAGCCCTGGAAACGTTATGGAAATAGTTTGGAGTTATTCACGTTTATAATATATATATATTTTAAAACAACCCAAACACACCTATACACATTTGGATGCTGCATTGAACAAATTCTTAAAGGGAAAAACAAATTTAAATAATACATCAACTTCATAGCTGATTCCAAGTGATCAAGGGCTTTGGACGTTCCAATTCAGCCCATTGCAGTCTCTGCCAGTAGTGGGCACTCGTGCAACGTAAGCAATAACGTACATCCGAGTGAACGAGATTGAGGGAAGTTAGCAAGTGAAGGGCATGACAATTTTGGACTGGCCTTAGCCTATATATGCACACAAGGCTGAATGAGGAACCAAACAAGACACAGGTGAACGTAATTAATTAACAAAGTAAAGGAAACCAAATCAGTAACTATGGGTATGTTTACACAACAACAGTGCACTAAAAACTGAGAAGTTTTTCCTTTGCTTTTTCACATACAGCCAACAACGTTGTCAATATGATTCCTGTTCACAAGAATCCACGCAAACGACTAAAACGGCTGTGTTATACTGTCAGGCCAGTAGTTGGCGATGTCACTTTGTAATGAAACATGTAATGCACATCACCATGTTCACAAATTCGCGTTTTTTGTTGTTTTCACAGAGACAATAACGGTAGCATTTTCAAAAACTAGCACTTTGAAACCCAATTTCTAAAGTTTGAGCTTCCAGGCCCCCAAATCATGTAAATCATGTCATGTAAATGAACGGCCAAAACGCATAACAAGTTTTCCGTTTTTAGTTGAAAACGGTGTCGTGTAAACGTCCCCAAATACAACAGAGAAAACACAGGGAACTGAAAATACTTTCAGTATGTAAAAAGTAAATAAAAATAAGAATATAAAAGTCCTTGAACAGAAACAGAGAATATGTGACAGTAATAAACATCTAGAACAATTCAATAAGTAGAATTAAGGTAGAAAAACTTAGTGTATACATCTGGATCAGGGATGGGCAACTTTGGTCCTGGAGGGCCACTGTCCTGCAGAGTTTAGCTCCAACCCTACTCAAACACACCTGAACAAGCTAATCAACGTCTTAGGATTATTAGAAAGCTACAGGCAGGTGAGTTTTATCAGGGTTGGAGCTAAACCCTGCAGGACAGTGGCCCTCCAGGACTGAAGTTGCCCATCCCTGATCTGGATGGAGCAAGCAGAAGACTTAATGAACAGATGTTCAAATTAAATATTGTGTATTTAATATACTGTCTAAAAATAATATATATTTACATTATATTTTACATAACGCCCAGCAGGTTGCATACTATCATAAGGATATTGATCTATAAAATATAGATCAATATCCTTATGACAATAAGGATCAGTATCCTTATATAAAATCACAAACATCCAATGATTTCATTGCTTAGTGAGTTACAAGCATTCTTGTGCATAGGGATGTGCTTTCTAATAAGGTTGTGTAACTTGTTGAATCAATTTATTTTTAACATGATGATACATGTTACAAGTCTTTAAATGATTGCTCACCACATTCTCCGCCACCATAAAGTTATAACTGCTTGTGATGCCAATGCATTACTATGACTTCATTGCTGGCAGGACAGAAAAAGCACTCATCTTGCCAGTAGAATCCATTATTATAAGTAATGTAATGGGCCAAAAAGGATCATGATTCTTCTAAGCGATTCAGATGAGGCGGATCCAAATCAGCTCTTTCCTTTCACTGAGCATGTATAAAAAACACAATAAAACATTTAAATAATAGGTCTAGATCCCCACAAAGTTTGAACAGTAGCATGCTTGGGAGGGGAGGATGTGATGGTTTAATCATAGCTTACTGTCAGCATGTGTCATGCTCTCTCTCGCCTGCCATGCAGCAATATGGAGGTGGAGGAGATGGACGCAGGTAAGTGAGGTGAGAGATACCGTACCGCGTAATGACATGCCTCGGTTTTCATCAAACATCACTAAACCTCAATGAGAAATTAATATTACACTTCAGACTTAGTTTCCTTTATGGTCACTGCCTGACAAGATTTATGTTTCACTTCAACACAACAACTTACAACAGGGTTCCCAGTAAATTCCCATGACCTTTTTTTAATGAATCTTTTTTTTTATTCAGACTGATTCGCTAATGAATCAGGTCCGAACGATTCAGTGAAAAGAACTTGTTTCACTCACAATTTCTTACTTGCAGAAGATTATCATCTACGCTACCGTTCAAAAGTTTTTAATAAAGTGAAGACTTTTATTCAGCAAGGATGCATTAAATTGATCAAAAGTATAAAAAGTTGCAGTCATTTATAATGTTAGAGAAGATTTATATTTCAAATAAATGCTGTTCTTTTGAACTTTTTATTCATTAAAGAATCCTGAAAAAAAAAAAAAAAGTATCAGTGTTTCCACAAAATATGAACTGTTTTCAACATTGATCATATAAAATGTTTCGCGAGCAGCAAATCATCATATTTGACTGATTTCTGAAGGTTCATGTGACACTGAAGACTGGAGAAATGATGCTGAAAATTCAGCTTTGATCACAGGAATACTTATATTACATTTTAAAATATATTAAAATATTTCACAATATTGCTGTTTTTACTGTATTTTTTATCAAATAAATGCAGCCTTGGTGAGCCTGGTGAAAAACATTAAAAAAATCTTACTGACCCCAAACTTTTGAACAGTAGTGTATCTGATTAAATGTTTTAGAGCATGCATAACTAAACAAAAACAAAACAAAAGTTAAATTCCCTGACATTTCCAGGTTTACGATGACTGTGGGAACCCTGATAAAAGCATTGTTGCATGTGCATCTTTCAGTGTAATTTTGAATTTAGTTTTAAAATCCATTTCATCTTTGAAATAAACTTTTAGGATTTTAAAGAGAAAAAGATTAAAACAAAAAATGAAAGATTACCCTTCCTGTTCCCTCAATCAGACTGGCAACGTCCCGCAGCAGAACCGTGTCTGAGGATGCAGCTGTGAGTCCGGTGGAAGATCATCTCCTGTCCTTCAGCAGTGAGGACTCAGACTGAGCGCACACACACACACACACACACAAATCACTCTCACCAGCCTATCAGAAAGTGTCACGAACACACAACGTGCAACTTATGCCTCAGCGATGGACTCACTCACTCACACCACTGCCATTTAAAACAGCAAACAATACCACAAAAAAGCATCACAGACGTGCATGATTCAGCTATATAACTCTTGAATGCCAATGTACTTGCATTATAACACTGTAAGTTCAGGGTAAGAACTTGACAATACAACATGTATGAAACCGCATGTTGTTATATTGTACTCCAGCGTTTGTGTAAGTAGATTTGCTACCTGTATAATGTAAAGAGTGTAAATCTTTTCAACGCATTGGTGCTATATTGTAGATACTTTGGTTATGTTATTTAAATATACAATAACTACAAACATGTACTTGAAAGGGCGACCAAATGTACTTTCCACAAAACTGATGTTTGTCCTTCAGCCCAGCATTCTTCAAGACTCCCACGGCATTCATCTGAAAGTCAGATTGCATGGTTCATTTCAGTCGAGTGCTTTGTACTGAACAAAAGCCACTGAAACGCTCTCAGACAAGTGTTACAGGATGTACAGTACTAGATCTGCATGTGTTAGCGAACTTTAGACGTGCAGTTATACACTCTAGGTGAACGTTTACAAATAAGTGTGTACTGTAGAGCTGTTCGGGACTGACATTTTGAAGCACTGTTGAATTTCAGATATGATTGTGGGTCAGGGGACAATGTGGGCCCTAATCCGGCCCACATCGGGGCCGTGTGGAATCCACGTGTACCAGATGTGGGCCGGATCTGGGCCAACACTATGTTGCTGTCTGGGGTGGATCATGGAATTTTTAAACATTTTAATAAGGCCTCAAAACACTTCAGATTTCTTTCTTTTTTAGGATCCAAAATATTGCAGTCTAAAAGCCTCTCACAATGGGTTAGATTTATTATTATTACCATTATTTATGTTCACAGATGCTTTTCATCAGTGAAACTTATTTTTAACTTTAATTGTTTTAAATATATGCAACTTCTTAATTTAAGGACCAGACTGTTTATTCTTTTTTTTAAATTTTTTTTTATAATCCAGTAAGACAAAGTCACACAAATTATGTCAAAATCATCACTGATTTGGGTAAACTTTGGGCAGACAATCATCACACATTCATTTTGCAAAAATAATAAATAGATAGAAAGACATTTCTTATTTCTATAGGCTCTGACATTTCTTTGCTTTGTAAGTGCTGAAGTAAAGAATATTACACATTGGCTCTCAGAAATGAAAAATCTTTTGTCCATGAGTTCCATCAGTCTCTAGTGTTACATGTAATATACTGCCGTTTTTAAGTGATATTAAAATGCACACAGAAATCTCTTCTTCATCATTTAACGTTCCGTCTTTGAGCCTCAGTAGCTCTGTCAGCTTTTTTCTCCTTTGTGCATTTTTGAACATGCAGTATTTCTTCTCGACATTACAGAATTTTTGTTTTTTACATTTTCTATCCTCCTAAAAGTGGGATAAGTTTCATTTAATTTGATAGAATATATGCTGTGATAGCAGTATATACTGTAACTAAAGTTCTTAGTTCAGTTAGTGGTGTTCTAGTTATTTTGGTTAATCATATTGAAACTGTCAGTGATTTAATAATTAATGTTTGATCTGATTTGACTGCTTATTCATTTCAAATAATCACAAATTTTCTGTGGAAGGATTTAAGACACTTTCAATGTCTTTAACGATTGCAACAACCATAGTGAAACAATTTTTTTTAATATAACAATATCTGAAATGGTTTCTAAAATATTGTGTAGATTGTCTCTGTAATGTGTGATTGTCTTTATAATGTGTTTTATTTGATTAATATTTTGTAAAGTAAGAAAGTTGGTGCTTTAAGAAAATCTATGCAATCTATGTTTGGCTTTGTACACATAATGATTTTTATTATTTAATCATCATGAAACCATAATGGAGCTCAAGAGGTAATTTGCATATATACATAAACAATTGGTTGATATTTAATAATGTACAATAAAATATTTGTTCAAAAACACAAAAGTGTCATATCTTGTGATTTTAGTAAAGGAAAAATTGCCATTAGACAAAATAATGTTTATATACTGTAGTTCAACACAATGGGTTTCTATTTTGAAAATATTGTTCATTTGATTAACTCCCTAATGTTTTATTAATATTAATGACTCTTAATGTACTTTGCTTGGTGGTTGAATGCACCAATAAATGAGATCCCACTTCATTAGCATGTTTTTGTTGAAACAAACAATATATGGGTTTCTGCATAGTACTTCTCTCAAATTCCAAAAATGCTAATATGTCAATAAGAAAGCAAGAAAAAAACAAACAAGCTTCCATCAAGTCATTCATTATCTTTATTAAAACTGAAAAGGAGAAAAAGAAGATAACAACATCCTTTAATTAAGAGAATAAACATGAGATTAAGGGCATAAAAAAACATAAATTATGCATGCATTATATTCTTAATAGCAACAATTCAGTTAGGATATTGTTTTTTGAGCATGTTTTGTATACAACACAGAGAGATGAGCAATTATGTACATTGTTCAGTCTGGCAGGTTTTTAAGATTAGTATGTAGTGGGCAAAAAACTGGGCAAATATGCATATTTAGAATACAAAAAAACTGGTTAGGAGGATGAAGAGATGACAAGCAGAGAGATTTGGCGTCAGTCTGTTCCCTCTAATAAGCAGCGCAGTCACAATTCCACCAGTTTTACAGACTAATGAAAAGAAGAGCACAAGCTTATGCATGCACAAACCAAACACAAGCAAATAAAGAGTAGAAACCCTGTCATACTGCAACAGTACCATATCAAAAATACACTTTCCTCCCTTTTCTATACAAGAGGGAAAAATCCCCGATTCAATCTGATATATTGCAGGAAAGTTTGGGGTATTCTCCATCCATCATACAATATAGGCATCCAGTCATATACGCAATATGATATTTACAGTCCCATTGGATTGCTTTAATATACGTGCGTATGGGTGGGCCGATACTGAGGTGTAGCTGATGTGCTGCTCCATGAGGATTCTTGACTGGGTTATGATGGAAGGGCCGATAAACTGTCATCCTGATACGGGGGATGGTGCAACTGACATCTGCGAAACTCCCATCACACCTCAATGATGTTGATAGATGGCACAGACTGGTGGAACTGCAACAGACAGGAGGACAAAAAAACAACAGAGGAGTGATTCTCCTCCGAGGGGCCCGTTCATCAACGCCTACAATCGTTTGGGACAGGATGGCTTCCTGGATGGATAGAATGCCGCTGGATGTATTTGCAGCTTGAGATTATTGTATATATGGCTGTGAGCACTAAGATGTAATGCACACAGAGATGAATGAACATCATTTTGCTCTGTAGTAGTGCAATATGTCGAAATGAAGACCATTAGGGTCTTGGCGCAGGGGGTGACATCATCACATGGTCTGATATTGATTTTATCACGTGTCTAAAAGGGCAGATTTTTTTATGTGTTATAAGGACTAATGGTGGCACATAGTGGAACGGGTGAAATGTGAAGCATCTGTTCTTGCTTTATCACTTTGAATTTCCACCACAGAGAAAGTGCCAAGTGAAAAGCAGGAACGTGAAGGCTCAAAGGCACATGGTGGTTTTCCTGAGATGGTTTATTATAGAAGTAGGTCAGTAGCTCTGGCATTTGATCCAAAGCACTTATTATGCCGAAAAATGTCTCTGATTCTAAAATTAAGTTGCATGCATAACATCTGCTCAAACTGAACCCTTCCAAGCTCCATAAGGTAACACAATATGCTTTATTTCATTCTTCTGTAATTGTCACTCTAATATCAGGAGAGTTTTATGTTATCGTGACAGGTAGAGATCCATCCGTGTTAGATATCTGTGTCGCTAAAGACCCGGATATGTAATAATGATTGGGGAAACATTCATGTATTTAAGGGTTAACTTAAACCATTCTGATATTGATTCTTAAAAATCCCACAATTGGTCTGACTGCACGAAAATGCATAATCTGGGCTCTGTTAACTTTTAGGGCCCTATCATACAGCCAGCGTAAAGCAGCACCGGGCGAGACGCAAGTGTTTATTGCTAGTTTTAGCCCGACACAGTTATCATTTTCACGCCCTGCTCCACGTTGTTTAAATAGCAAATGCATTTGTGCCCTTGTGCGCCCATGGGCGTGCTGGTCTGAAAATGAGGTGTGTTCAGGCACATTTTTGGCACATTGCTATTTTGAGGCAACTGAAATAGATTGCGTCATTGACCAACTGAAACCTGGTCTAAAGTCAATGGCGCAATATTTTTTTGTTATTGACAGAGCGCGTTAGTAATATGCGCCTATAGGCAGGTCCACAACACGCGTACACTTTGTCCCGTAGATGGTCTGCTCACGCGCTTCAGTTTCCTCTCTGTAGAACCGGTACGTTTTTCCGCTTGCAAATTCCGCCATGTAAATAGCAAATCCGAGCGCGAGCGCAACTGGCTTTTAAAGGGAATGGGATATGAGACTCTGATTGGTTTATTGCACGTTACGCCCAAAACATTCCTGACCATTTTTCCCGTCGTTAAACTAGCAAAAGTGGATTTGGAAACGCCCTAAGTGCACTTGCACTGTGCGCTTTAGACTATACGCTTAGATTGTTAAAAAAGCGCCCTTCAAATTATTGTTTTCATTATATCCCAAATTAGAAGGTTTTCTGTATCAATGTTTCCTGCACTGCTTTTCACACTGTTGAATATTCAGTACTACGGTAAAAGAAATCATATTTTACCTTGAGTTGTGAGTTTGTATTTAATCACAGTCTGTTTTGAATTCAATAAAAATACTTTGTTCTGCAAAATGACAATAAAAGGCCTTCAAGTTGGATTGTCCTTGAAGGCTGCATGCAAACACTAAACTCAACAAGTGTAGTCATAATTAATGAACTAATGACTCAGATGAATCAAAAACATAGTGCAAAGTGTAGTCTGATTCTTATGAGCTGGTTCTTTTAACTACGTACTAGTTCAAAAAGATGTGACTGCGATAGCCCTAAATTAATCAGAATGAAATTATTTCAAGAGAATCTGAAAATCTGTATCGAAACCCAGCCTGACTATTCTTTATTCATAAACCAAAATAATGATTCTGGGACACTGACACACTTTCTCTAGCAAACCACTCAGCATTACTGATCAAAGCCAAACAGTGAATTCTAGCATTGCCTATGCAAATATACAGTAAAGCTCCATAGGCTTAGTTGATCTCACAATACTTGTACAACAGAGTGCTACCCTGAAGCCTTTCACATGAGTCAGGGAATGCAGGCCATAGTGTTCGATCTCATCCCTCATTGCTGGCAGGTTTCATCCGACAAATAACAAAAAGGTTTGATCAATCAGAGGTTTTATCAATTGGCAGTTCCTGGGCAGACAATCTTTGTGAAAAGTGAGATGGATAGCAATCTAATGCTTTCCTGCTTTCTGTCTTAGTCTTTCCGCAGGTGTTAAAGTGATCAGGTTGTTTTTCCTTGTCCTCTTTTCATTAAGAGCTAATGAAATGTATCGGGAAATGTAATTTCAACTCAATCTGTGTTTTGAAAACAGGGGGAATTGTGGGGGAAAGCACAGATGCATAGCTTGTTTTGCATTGCAATTAACAGTTTAAAACTGGAGATATCTGAAAATCTGTTACAGCACATTCGTTTAAAGGCTATTACATTTATTCAAGGGCGATTTCCTTCACAATGAAGAGAAATATTTTTATGACAACTCTCGGAGTGTTTGACATGGTAATAGATATGACAATGCTGTATGTTTGGTCTTGGCGTAATAGATCTGCTACGCTGCTGCTGTTGGTTATTGCTGCTGCATAGCGAGTACGGGACTTGCTACTGCCAATACATACACGACACGCTGCTGTGAGCAAGTAAGACATGCTGCTGCTGTACAGCATACATGAATTACCCGTAGCATATCTATACAGGTGGAGCTGGGGAAGGTGGAGGGTTTCTGAAGTGCGCTGCACTGCTAAGGCAAATGTAGTTGAAAGTAGTTGAAGGTTGAGCAGCGAGCTCATTGGCTACTGATACAGCAGGAACCAATCGGCTGCGCCATAGATGATGTGATTATGAACAGGTGAGTAGAATGACATAAAGTAAGTAAGTGGCAAACAGGATTTTCCTCTTTCTTTAAAAGGGATGTGTGGTTTAGACAAGACGTTGAGTTGAGAAAGATTCCCACCTTGCTCCGCAGCAGACCTCCGCTGTGGTGCTCTGGTGTGCTTCTCTCTGAGGATGGTTTTGCCTTCTCTTTGCTGTTGCTGGAATCGTTGTCCTTTATTATGTCATACTGCCGGCAAAACAAGGCAATTACGGCTGCAGAAACAAAAAAGACACAGAGTCGTCATTCTAATGTAACTCTACAAAGCTCTGGAGAGACAGGACAGACTGATAGGTCTAATAGAGTCACTGAAGCATCCAACCCTAAGACACAAACACTGAAGAATCACAAAATTGTAACCATGTTACCTCCATTTCACCTCTGTCTCGGCCCATTTTCTTAAGTAGCTCAGCACTTTCAGCATGTATACAACCCAACTTTGAATCTTACAGTATCATTAAAGCTTTCAATGAAAAGTTATCATTAAAATACAGTGTAGTGCCATTAAACTTTTCCTTGACCTTTTGAGATTAAATAGCTTGAAAATGAAAACATACAGTAACTTTAAATATTCAAAACGTCTTCCTCAGTGGAAAAAAGTGCTGAATGTATCGACATAGATTAGTGTTAATAGGGTCAGTAATATATATATATATATATATATATATATATATATATATATATATAAGAAATGAATACTTTTATTCAGCAAGGTTGCATTCAATTGATCAGTAAAGACATTTATATTAATGTAACATTTACATTACTACATTTACATCTAATGTAAGATTTACATTTCAAATAAATTCTGCTCTTTTAAACTTTATTCAAAGAATCAGAAAAAGTTGCATCACAGCTTCAACAAAATTTTAAGCAGCACAACTGTTTTCAACATTGATAATAAATTATTACATGATTAAAAAAAAAAATTTCTTGAGCAGCAAATCAGCATGAGTTCAGATGCAAAAGCCTCTAAGTGCCATCTGAAATGTTTTTCTAGAATGATCATTTTTATCAAGCTTGTATATTTAAGTTCAGTAATTTCACTTAAATGACAATTCATAGGTAATTTTCATTGCCATTTAAGTGAAATTACTGAACTTAAATATACGAGCTTGATACAAATGATCATTCTAGAAGAAAATTTCAGATGGTACTTAGAGGCTTTTGCATCTGAACTCTTCATATATTTCTGAAGGATCACGTGACACTGAAGACTGGAGTAATGACTGCTGAAATGAATTTATTTATTTGTCATCAGGAATAAATTATATTTTAAAATATATTTAAAAAAAATTCATTTCAATTTTTATATTATTTCACAATATTACAGATTTTATTGGATTTGTGATTAAAATAAATGCAGCATTGATGAACATAAAAGACCTCTTTTAAAAACATTTAAAAAATCTTACTGACACCAAACTTCTGAATGCTTTTCAATGTCACCTGTTAGATGAACTTGAACTTGGTCCACTCAGATACAGTGAGGAAATAAGGAGAAAGGAGGACAGACATTATTAGTCCTGAACACCAGAACAAGCTATTGAGCAAAATAAGGAAAAGGAAAGGAAAAGTTTAATTCTGAGGCTCTGATGACAGAAAATATTTTAACGACGTCATTGACCATTTCGGTCAGATAAAAAAAAAAAAAACTCTAAGGGTCAGATAAAGGGTTTTAAAGGGATAAAAAAAAAATATGTATTTTTACGTGGAGTTGACATGTTCATTAATTAAAGACGTCAAAAGCTGAGGGCCAATTTTTAAATAGGTTCTGTTTCATATAGATTAAATTAAATAATTTTTAGCATTTTTAAGTGTAAATCCTTGAAAAAAAGTGTAAAGGTTGACGGAGTCTCTTTTAAATCAGGGTGTAGGGGCTGCCCCTGATCTTCATGTTGCACACATCCAGCATCCTCTGGATTGAGAGGGGCTGACAGAATTCCTTTCAATAGTCAAAGCCCAGCGGTGCGAAGACATTCCTTGTTTGCTGGAGTGGCAGTTGCAATTGAGCGCATGAATTATTTTGTGACAGTGAGGCAGACTGGCTCAGTGCCTTACGGGAGAGAAGTGTTTCTATTTCCTGTGCCCTTCTTAAAATTCAAGCAGTACATTTCATATTTTATCAGTTTAATGCATATTATGGTTTCGCAAGGCTTTTTAGGGCTGGCATGCATAGTGGAATTTCAAGTACAATTTAATTTAATTCAAGTGATGTTAAAATTATTCAGGTGAAAAATGAATAACCATTAGCAAATCAAAGAAAAACGTATGATCCGCACTCTCTTTCTAAGACTCATCTCTCTCGCAGTTTAATAATTTATGAGATGATGTTTGCAAGCATAGTTTTTCTCAGTAGATATAAACGGTCATGAAAGAATGAACAGACTCTGCTTATTTCTTTTGAGCTGACATCAGTGTCTCACCTGCCCACATTAGAAGCACCACCACAATGATGATCATCTCCCCTGTCTGCAGCTGTCGAGCTTTATCCAGGCCTTGGACTGTTGGGTCATCTGTTAGAAGACAGAGGATCATCTGTCAGTGATTGTACTGAGAACTGAATGCTCATTTATAGCTGATACAGTCATCGCTGATCCAACTCTGAAATTAAAAGTGGACAGTTTTTATTCTTGTGGTCATGAATCAAAAAATGTATTTAAAAAAAAAAAAAATCACATTATGAAATAAATGTTTTTCTCCAAAACACATTGGCCACAATTATTGGCACCCCTAGAATTTTTTACGAGTAAAATATCTCTGAAGTATATTCCCATTAATATTTACCCTTTTTTAGCACACCTAGGATGACTAGGAACATGAAATGGTCTAGCTATGACTTGTTTCACAGGAGTTTAAATATGAGGAAACACAAAGGCCAAATTCCCTTAATCATGAGTAAAACCAAAGAATATAGGCTAGTTCTGATGTGCATCCAAAGATTGTTGAGCATCACAAAATAGAAAGTGGCTGTAAGACAATAGCTTAAGAATTGAAAATCCTCATTTTGACCATTAGGGCAATAATTAAGAAGTTCCAATCAACTAAAGATGTTACGAATCTACCAGGAAGAGAACGTGTGTCTATATTGTCTTAATGCACGGTGAAGAGGAGAGTTTGAGTGGCCAAAGACTCTCCAAGGATCACAGATGGAGAACTGCAGAGATTACTTGAGTCTTGGGGGTCAGAAAGCCTTAAAAAATAAATCAAACAACCCCTCACCACATGCTGTTTCAAGAAAAATCCTCCTCGCTCCTCCAAAAACAAACTCCAGCATATTCAGTTGTCAGACATGACTGGAACTTAAAAAGAGATTTCTAAGCTCAGATGAAACTAAAAAAAAAAAGCTTTTTGGCAGCAAACCCACCAGATGTGTTTGGTGAAAACAGTGATAAAAAGTACCCTATGCCTATGGTTAAATATACTGCTGGATCTTATATGTTGTGGGCCTATTTTTTTTGCTGGAGGTCCTGGACATCTTGTTCAGATACATGGTATTATGGATTCTAGCAAATACCAACAGATAAAAAATCAAAACCTGTCTGCCTCTGCTAGAAATTGTATAAAGGCCCGTGGTTGGATCTTCCATCAGGACAACGGTCCAAAACAAACATCAAAATCAACACAAAAATGGGTAACTGAGCACAAAATGAAGCTTCTACCATGACCGTCCCAGTCCCCTAAACTGAACCCTATAGAAAATAAGTGGGGTGAACTGAAGAGCCAATAATTATGGCCAACGTGTTTTGGAGAAAAGCATTTATTTCATAATGTGATTTTCCCCCCCCCCCCCCCCCCCCCCAATTTCAATTCTTTTACTTCAATGAAATGTTCGATTTTTGTGAATTTTTTGAATGAAAGATCAAAAGGATAAACAATGCAGATTTATTTTTTACAGCCATTTTTGATCATATTTACCAGGGGTGCCATTAATTCTGACCACAACTGTATTTTAAATACAAATATTTTTTCTAACATTATAAATGTATTTACTGTCACTTTGCATTTGCTGAATAAAAGTAGTAATTTCTTCAAGAAATTCTTACTGACCCCAAACTTTTGAACGGTAGTGTAAAAAAATACATTTTAGTGCTGTCAAATCGATTAGTCGCATATAACATAAAATGTAAATATAGTGGTAGTTGCGTAGGCTGTCAATGGAGGGACAGAAAGCTGTCAGATTAAAAAGCTCTTCATTTGTGTTCCAAAGATGAACGAAAATCTTACGGGTTTGGAATGACATGAGAGTAATTAACATCATTTTCATTTTTGGGTGAACTATCCCTTTAAGCACAAAATAAAATTAAATCATTTAAATGAGGCACTTTTAAAATGTTATACTGTTTGTGTTTAAAAGAATTATAGCACACACACACACACACACACACACACACACACACACACACACACACACACACACACACACACACACACCACCATACAAAATTCAATGCAGAATGCATTATGTGATTAATTTTACTTTTGTTTAGCCCCAAGTATGTATCCCAGCATCCCAATCCCCACCACAGCCCAACCTCAGCCTGATCTAACCAGCCATCTGTCTTCATTATTAATCCAGTGTTAAAGGGATTGAATTCAGGCCCATTTCCTCCCCCAAGTATCTTTTAACCTGTGTGGAGTTGGTCCAGAGCACCACTCTTCCCAATTGCTGGTCTTTTTTGGATAAAAGCGGCTAAGACACTGAGACACCTGCTGTCATAAAATGAAAAAGTAACGGGTACAGAGATGAGCGCCCGCTCCCCTTCACATTCTCCACCACTAAAGAATCAGGTTAGAAGACAGCGAAACGTTCCTCTCATCATTCCCATGAATATTTATAATGATAAGTGTAGAGGTTTTTCACTCATGTGTGGAAAATGAATACTGTGCTCCACACATTAAGCAGGTTCAACATAACCTTGCCACTTCTCTCAACAGAGATAAGAGCCTTATGTGAGACGCAGTGCTGTTTATCTAACTGGTTACGTTCCAAAAGCTCTACAGGAGGGCCCTTAAGAGAACTTTAAAGGGGGCTGCTATAACGGCAGACAACATAATGCTTCCTCGCTTCTTCTTTGGCCCAAGTAACCAAAGCAAGACATCTGCTCATTAGTTCCACTAGCTGGGATCAGTTCAAAGATGCTGTTGCACATGTATGCATCACTGTGACATTCTCATGATGAAGAACACAAAAACACTTTAAATTATGTCATCATTTACTGACTCTAGTGTTTTCCAAACCCTATAGGCTGTTTACACACTGCAAGTCTTAATGCACAGATCTGATCTTTAGACCATATCTGATTTTTAGTCCCACCTGTTTACATTCACTTTGGACATGACTGCAAAAATTACTCCCCAAAATGCGTAATCTCTTCTAAATTTTCTACCTCAATTGTGTGAGCGCATACAGGAACATCATCTTCATAATACAACCATAAAAATCTAGCTTTGTTGGCAAACGTGTCGCCCTCGCCTTGTGGTGGCTTGGAATTCCAAGGGGAACCGGATACACGTGTTTAGACATAGGTCAGATGTCCAGATATCGGATATGTATCTGATTAAAAACCACATTTGGAGGAGGCTCTGCACAGATACGGATTTTTGTGTTTAAACGTGTGCCAAAAATTCAGATCTGTGTCAGATGTAAACGCAAACCTATATGATAGGGCTGTAGTCAAGACCACCTTTGTCGAGTCCAAGACAAGTCCAAGACCAGGACTAGTCGAGTCCAAGTCAAGACCAAGTCCAAAGAGGTTCGAGTCCAAGACAAGACCGAGTCCAAAAAGGTTAGAGTCCGAGTCAAGACAGGAAAAAAAAGTCTGCTAAAAAATATAGCCTATAGAAATTAAATCATTATGTAATAATGAAATAATGAATGATTTTAATTTTATTTAAAATAATTGACTAATTCAAAGAACAAATTTTTTTTTTTTTGGAATAGGCATCGTGGAATAGGCATTTAAAAGAGAGACAGATTATGGAGTGATATGACTCAGAAATTACATCGGCAATGTTCATATGTCATTCAGCGAGACAAGTCTGAGTCTGAATACCAGCGAGTCCGAGACAAGTCCGAAACCATAGAAAAACGGTCTTGAGTCCGGACTCGAGTCCAAGACCGGACTCGAGTACTACAGCCCTACTATATGACTTTATTTTGTGGAACACAAAAGAAGATTTTTTCCATACTGTGACAATAGGGTCCAAAACAACATGTTGGACCCAACTGACTTCCATTTTATGGATAAAATGTACAGAGACATTTTTCAAAATATCTTCTTTTGCAAAAATAATGACAGAATTTTTATTTTTGGGTGAACTATCCCTTTAAAGGGATATTTACTCACCCCTTTATATATTTACTCACCATTTCCTCACACTCATTTCGTTCCATCCCTCACTTACTTTCTTCTGTGGAACATAAAAGAAAATAATTTGAGAAATGTCTCAGGATTTTTTGTCCATACAATAAAAGTCAATGGTAAGTCAAAAGGGTTTGGTTACCAGCATTCTTCAAAATATCTTCTTTTGTGTTCTGCAGAAGAAAGAAAGTCATACAGTACAGGTTTAAAACAACTTGAGGTTGAGTAAATGACAGAATTTAGATTTTTGGGTGAACTATCCCTTTAAGTGCCTGATCTGTATTGATCATCAAAGAGAAAGCATTGTGCTTGCTAGAACATGTTTATTGTCTTTCTAGTTGTAATTGTGATGGGTCTTTCCTCATCAGGATGCACAGGTTTGTTTGTTAGAACTGCAGGGCCCAGGTCTTTGATATTGACACAGCTTCTACAGACGCAGTTCTTTGAAATATCACAGTAATTGAGTCCAATGGGAATCATCTTCAGCACAGTCTGACAGCACACGAGAAGCATTGGCCAAAAATACCTAAGAGATGCAGGTGAAACTGTCTGAAGTCACAAAACAAGATACATTACTCAATGACTTGGCTCACTTTTCCTTTCTCTCTTTCCATTATCTCTATGGAGACTACTTCTTTCCTTTTCGGATTTATTTAGATATTTGTCAGATTCCTTAGGCAATTATGGCAAGTTGACTTTGAAAAGCAGCACTCTGCATTGGATTTCCTGTTTGTAAGCAGATGGCAAATACTCCCTGCTAAGTCTATTGCTTCTCATTTCAAATCCATGCACTGCATGATGGAGGAGGGAGGGTTGGAAAATGTATTCAACTGGTGTTGCATCATGATGAGATTCATTATTAATATAGGAACAGAGAGAGATGCATGAATGCATCGAGAAAGACTGTACTAATTTAAAACTCCTCTGAACATGCAATAAATCACTGGGTCATGAACTGAGTGCTCGGTTTATAACATGTAAATGTCTGTATTTGAATTATGCTTGTTAAATTCTTTCTCCGGGAGGAAATTTCAAAGTCATTCTGAGGAAATGGAGCCATTTGTGTCAGATAATTATTTTTTTATAAGATTTTGAACTTGTAAGAACTATATGACTTTTTCTATGACCAATTCTTAAACTATTACCCTCAATACTGAACACTGTGAAAAAAAGAGAGAAAAAAATATGATAAGAAGGATCAAACAATTAATAATAAAGGAAGATCACAGCATAATGGACTTGAATAGAAAGTACAGTGACAAGCATTTTAGAAAAAAATCTAGATGGATGATTTAAAAAAATTCTAATAAAAAATATAATTTAAATGTATTTAAATAAAGAAAAATAAGTATAATAATAAATAATAAAGTAATATAATAAAAAGTTTCAACTCAAAATATATGTCCACATCGCAAGTATAACAAGCTGAATAACTTACAGCAAGCCAGTCATTACCACAAAACAAACATATCAATATAAATGTATTTTGTGCAAATGAATGTCAAACAGCATTATCTCTTACTTAATTACTTGCATGACATCTGGATACACAACTTCCACAAATGCTTTCATGTCTGTCGATGGATACAATTATATTATGACTGCATGAAAAGCATTGTAAACATTTATTAAACAGTTTTATAAGATGTATCAAAATGTTTATTTTTTTCAAGTGTACTGCGCTAGAAAATTTTAAGAGAGAGGCCAGAAAAATAAAGAGAATGAGAGATATTTTTAAAGGTCCTTGAATTTCAGCCACTATAAAAATAAGAAAAAGTAAAAAGAAGATGTTGAAAAACATCTATGCTTTATGCCTCATTGAAGTTGAAGTCCAGGCTTCTTCTGTTCAGGCAGTTCTAAAGACAGGCATTCACTCTTCAGTTTGATGAATTTTAGACTGGCTTTATACTGTACACTGCTGTCAGCCAAGATGACGCTAAATCCAAACTCCTACAAAAGCAACTACATGAAAGAAACTAAATGTTTACCTATGCAATCATTAAGGAAGCTTTAGAAATAATTCTAAATGTAGTTCAATTGAACTGAAGCTCTATGTAATCAAATGTTTTCAATAAAATTACTTAATTACACACCTTCCTGTATCCGCAAGAGTCAAACGTGAAGTCTAAAAAGTCTTCTGATATATATTATGCTTTGAACGTGCTTTTTCAGTTTAAGGCAGGAGAGCGTTAATGACATACTGAGCATGTTTTCTGAACTACGTGCATCTTTGAATGCTCGGATGATTAATTCCGAGCGCTCCATTTGCGTTGGTGTGCACAAGCTATCTGGATGTTTTGTTGTTCTCAACATGGCTGGCAAAAATAGCTACTATCATGTTGAAGGCAGCTTGATTTATCTGGTTTTCAGTGCTTTTTTCAGTGCTAGATTTCATACAGAAGAGAAAATCTCTCAAAAACATCTCGTATCAACACAACATTGAAATGGGTGTTAATAATCCACTCAATGGCCTGCTATTAAGGATCACCGCTCGTGCCGCACAGCACCAAATATACAGCATCCCCTGAGAGGCAGCGAGCTGATTAGAAATTGGTGCTGAAAATGAGAGGCAATAACCAGGTCTACCTGCATCCATGCGTGAAGTGTTCATCAATAATTAATTGGGTTGTAGAAAAGAGAACTGTTAAACACAATGGCAGAATCCACTGAGAATGTAAACGGTTACTGCCCTATTCACATTTTATGTTTCACACAAAATGTCAAGCTATGAGGGACTGCATCAAAACAAGTGTAAATAATGATATACTAATGTGGTGTAGGAGTGAGGGTGGGCTGTTACCTTGGTTTGAACTGTTTGAGGGGAAACGGTCAGTTTTCTTCAGGGTTCTGAAGTGGATACGTTTGCTGGCCTGACTCTCTCCGTACAGGCCGATGGACTGAACCTGGATGATGTAATTCATCTCCTCCTCCAGGTCCCACAGCACACAGGATCTGCTGGTGGTGTTCACCTCTCTGATAAACCTCTGCATTTTGCCGTCCATTCTCTGAAAGAGTCAAACCACTTGATTGGTATAGATCAGAAGAAGCTGTAATTATGTTATGGTTCAGTGATGTATATTTATATTATATGTATATTTATGTACTGCATGTTATATAATAAAGCAGACCGCAAATTAAATTTGCATTTATAGGGTAAGGTAGGGTAAAACAATAAGTAATACAACAATAAAATTGTCTTCTTGACCATAGATGTAATTAAATCTCAACACATT
The DNA here is from genome assembly GCF_965113295.1 of Leuciscus leuciscus. NCBI lineage: Eukaryota > Metazoa > Chordata > Actinopteri > Cypriniformes > Leuciscidae > Leuciscus > Leuciscus leuciscus. The sequence continues at coordinate 25,670,490 of NC_138743.1, read as the reverse complement.
TACTGAATGGTTATGTTCTTGACATTTGAATTAAGGGTCGTTCACACCAACAACGATAACTATAAAAGGTTTTTATTTTGAAGTGAAAAGTAAATGTGAGAGTAAGACGCACTCCTTAGAATTGGGGCAGAAGGACCGTAGAGAAATGTTATTACTGGTGTTTTTATTGATTATTTATTGTTTTTTCTAAATCCATTAACTAAATGCATATTTTAGACATCTTCATTATTCATAACATTATTTTGAATTCATAGGTCATTGGTATTATGACAATTCCTAATTAAAAATACAGACACATCATTTTGCAAAAAATTTACCTTTCACGATTTGTGACGTTCACAAATGTTTCCAGTTACATCCTTTAACAATAAATTGAATGATGCATGATGATTCTGCTCATGCTATAACTAATCTCTAAATATGTAACAATTTACTGTAGGAGTAAATGCACACTGTTCCTAAATAGTATGAATATTGGGGATTTATATGCTGTGGGTTGTGATTAGCTGTTTTGTAGTCCAGGTCCATCTCTAGTCTAAACTACCTAGATTTAGATGTTCTTTCAAACGGCAAAAACTTTTCAAGGTTCCTGTTGAATTTACATGATCTGAAACATCACCTACAGAGCTTTAGGCTGGTTTTCGCTGACATTTCAAACAGCTCATGCTGTCTAGAGGTCAGCAATAAAGTAACAGTAAGGGCTTTCTAAGAGGTCACTTAATAAATATATAAATCACACATTAGGGCACTAAAGGATCTTCTTTAAGCTCTGAGAGCCAAACACGACAGCCTTTCATTTCAGCTATAATTCTGCTCTCTAACTTAACGTTGCATTTAGCTCTGCCTCGGCTGCTTTTTAAAGTCTGTGAATAGAGTCAAAGCACTTTCCTCTGCCCTTGAGCTCTGAAGCAGCCTCTAGGTGTACAGTAGGTGTGTGTGTGGGGGGGGGAGGTCTGATTAAAGTCCTTGACTAAATTAATAATGCATTCATCTGTGAGTGTCGCCTGCAAAGCCATTACAGATGTGCAGACAACCGATTGCATAACATGACTGACATATATATTTGTAATTGTTTGAATGTGAAATAGGCGTATCGCGATATACGTATTGACGGTATTGACAATAAATGATATTGAAAACATGAAATTTTGATATTGTGTTAATTAAGGGTGTGACAATATACCGGTATTAGCGATAACCATAATATTTTAAATTAATAGCACACAATCACATATGATATTATGACACGTAAATAATCCAGCACCAGTACCTGGTTGACATCCCAATGTACAATTGGTGGCGGTATTGCAACTTAACGCTACCATCTGTCATAAAGCAGATGACGCAGCGCGTGCAGATACTACTGCTTTGCAAAATCAGGTCGTCCGATAAGACAGAGGAGAAACTCTACCCACACTTAAAAAAAATAAGCTTGCCAGTATGGGAGTTTTTGTGATTTAGAGAAAATTACTCCTTAATCAGCCCAGTCTGCAGGACTTGCCGATGAACAGTGAGCGGAAAAGGGGGCAATACCAGCAACCTGTTTACCCACCTCGCATTTCGTCACTATACAGAGAGTAAGTTGTAATTATTTTGCTAGTCCTGAAATGGGAAATGTTACATTAACCTGTTAACTGCTGACACCTTTCTGTGTTTTGTTATATTTACAGGCTTTTAGTCCAAAAGTATGCTCATTTGGATAATTCTCAGTCTCAATGCTTTCATAGTGATGAGGGCTCAGGCTTTCAATGTGCTCGATCTTCAGTAGTGCTCTCGCTACAGGACACAATCAAGATGCTCCTTGCTAGGTTGACTTTGGACCTACCTCCTCCTGTTTTGGGCCTTTCAAACCTCTTGCATCATCCGGTTGCATGGCCGGAGGACTTGCAGATACCTAGCAGTCTTGACTTTACCGAAGTGGTCTTCTCTGCATTTCCCTCGGCTCCCTCACCCAGGCCGAATTGAGTAGCGTGCACACTGACAGCAATTACCGAAGCCCAGGAGGACTCTGTAGCATACCTCCTGTAGTGCCCTGTAGCATACCTCCTGTAGTGCCATGTATTTCTTCCCAAGTGGTATATCCAGATGAAGCCTTGAAACATGAACTTCGCTGCCCCGGATGCCTTTACGTCATTCAACTTCACAACAGTGTAGACAGGGGCAATCTTACAGGCTGCTGCAGCAAGATACTCAACTTGGCTTGTCATCAAGAGGAGAGGTATCTCACTCTTGGATTAGGCCACCAACATGCCTACAAACTCTCCATACTGTTGCTAGTGTTTTAGGGTCTGTGGCAGGACACTTTTCAACCTCTCAGTTACATCATTGGAGCGGTATTACAGACAACAAGCGGCATCTCGACACACTTGAGAAAGGCTATTGTCTACAGTAGGCGTCGCAGACCCCTAGCAACACCCATATCTGTCCTACAGTGATCCAGGACCCTCGTCAGTCCCTTGCCCTATCGATGGAGGTCCAAAACCTGTTGGAGAATAGTGCGATAGAGCCAGTAGCCCGCCAACCCCATTCACCCCAGGGGATTCCACTCAAAATATTTTTTAGACCAGAAGAAAGATGGGAGCTTCAGGCACATCCTGGACCTCAGATGCTTGGAATGTGGTTCACCTTTGGGGACTTGAGGGATGCATATTTTCATATTCCCATTGCCCCACACCACAGAAGGTTCCTTTAATTTATGTTTCAGGGCAGGACATATCAGTTCATGTCGTTACCTTGGACTTGAGGGTAAACCTTCAGAAAAACACCCTAACCTGACACCAGTCAGTGTGTTTTCTGGGCATGCACTTGGGACTCCAGGTCAATGAGAGTCCCCATCAAAGATGGCAGAAACCAGGTATTGCGGAAGACCTTAGCAAGGTTCCAGGTTCATTGTAAGCTTCCCTTTTTCAGCTTCCTACAACTGGCAGGCCTTCTCACTGCGACCTCATCAGTTATCCAGCAGGGCCTTTTGCATCTTCGTCCATTCCAATGGACAATACCACAGTGGTATTTTTAATCAACCACCAGGGAGGCACGAGGTCCCTACACTGTCTCCAGTTGAGGAGAGTGCTTCTATTGTGAGCAAACAAACACTTCCTGACAGTCAGAGATGCACACATTCCCAGTTGCTGAAACAGTGTGTTACTTACCTGTTTGGAGCCGAAACCAGGGGAATGGTGTCTGCAGAAGGAGGTCTTCCAGTCTTTGTGGAAGATTTACGGAACAGCAGCCATTAACCTCTTTTCCAACAAGGCAACGACACATTGTTCTCGGCACAAGAGGAACAAGGATTGCTAGGGCAGGATGTCCTGGCCCACGAATGGCCAGACCTCCTTCTCTATGCCTTTCCCCCCATTCCGCTCTTCTAGTCCATCCTGAGGCTTGTACAGGAGAAGCACCACAGACTTATTCTAGTAGCCCCCATTTTGCCATCCATGCCTTGGTTCAGCCTCCTATTAACTCTCTCAACTGGTCCACCTTAGCCACTGCCAGCTTGGAATGATCTGCTTTCACAGATGGACAGGGCACTGTCGCATCCTTCTCCGGACAGGTTGAAACTGTGTGTCTGGCCTCTGGGGTTGAGAGGACGCTCTCTAAATGCTCAACAGGAGTAAGGAACACAGTCATGAGTGCTAGGGCCCCTTCACCACGTCACACTTATGCCAATTAATGGAAACAGTTTGTTGCATGGTGTGCAGATCGGACTCTCAGCCCAATTGATTGCCATATCAGCAAAGTGTTGGACTTTCTGTAGTACTTATTGGATGCTGGACGTTCTCCAGCCACTCTTAAGGTGTTTTTGTCAGCCCTGTCAGCCCAATGGGATCCTATGGGGCCGCTGTCAATCGGTGCAAATAGGCTAGTGGTGGCTTTTCTTGAAGGAGCTGTGTGGCTTATGCCACCAGCATGGGTAGTGTATACCCAGTGGGATTTGCAAGTGGTGTTGTACAGTCTGTGTTCAGCACCCTATGAGCCGATGGATCAAGCAGATATTAGAAATCTTTCTATGAAAACTGCTTTACTTTTAGCCATAACATCAACCAGAATGGTCATAGAGTTATCAAATATATAAGAGCCAAGGACGGACCAAAATTGTTCGGATATTGCGCAATCAAAAACAAATGTGCAAATGTCTCTTCTGCTTGTTTACAAAAAGAGCACAAACTGCCAATCTCTACATATTTAAAAGATTAGATTTGATAGGGTATATTTTATGTAATATTTTGTTGAAAAGTGATTTACCTGTTGGGAGATGGAAAAGCCAATGATGATGTCACCCTCAGGCACCTCCCAGGACACGGTTGCTGAATCAGCTCTCAGGTGCATGACCGACACATTAACCGGAACAGGTGGACGGTCTAGAAACACAGGATAGATATTAAAATAACTTTGAATCTTTGAGCCCTAATAATTTATATAACCTGCTAGGCTTTATTGCCCACTTATACTATGGTTGCGTCAGAAAGCTTAAAAATGCTGCTTTTGGAGAACGCATTCCAAGGTAAGAAGACATCAAGGCATGTTTGATTGCAATGTTAGCTTCACTTCCTGACTCCTGAGATACTTCATCTGATTGATTTTTGAAGACAGCATAGATGTATCCTTCACTCCCTTTGATTTCCCACAATCCTGTGCGTTCCATTCTGTGACAGTTGAGCTAAAAAATAGACGGCATCTGAAAGTTGCGGTTGGTGGTCAGTTTGTGTGTAAATATGTTTTTCTACTTTTGATGTCATTTCTAGCGAGAAATTAGAATTGTAGTAAAAATATATTCGATTAGTTATCACCAAAGCTCTCTCTATTTTGTCTTAGATCATTAAACCATTATGTTGCCTCAGAAGTCCAAAATCAGTTTTGTGAGGTTTCTTCATCCCCAAACGCTGCCTGCAAAGTAATTGCCTGATAGGGCAGCGATGCAACAAGTCAGCTGCCTAAGATTTCGGACACAGCCTATTTTATAAACTGTAGACAATAATAGAAATCATTGGCTGTGTAAGCCCAACTCAATCGGCCCAATACAGTCATCCGGTCAGCGGATGAAGGTCTCTGCGTGTTACTGTCTTTCCTCGTGGCAAAGTAATTTGATTAAATTAAATAAAAATTGTCATATGTATTACCTCATTATTTCATCTGACTCCATAAATGAAAAGGTTTTAATGATATCTGTGCATCATTAAATGTGAACGAATGTTTGACTATTCTTTTTAACTCTTAACTGAAAAGTCAGTGTCAGTTAGAATAAAATCAAATGTTTACAATTTATTATGTCAGGTAAATGTATCATGCCAATTACATAATCAGTTCAAAGATAATCAATTCAAAACATCAAATGCTCTGGAAATAAAGAGAAAAGATGCGAACCTGACATTAGAAAGTACATGATGCTGAGAGTCTCAACCACTCTCAGCATCACGGGCTGATCTCGGTCACAGAATCGCGCAGAAACCTCTTTTCAAATGTAAACATGAGTTCACAGTGGCAATTTGCATTAAATCACCATCCCAGACTTATTGGGGACAGGAGCTGATTTACATGGGTGCACACCCACAGCAGGTAACAAGATATCTCTAAACTCTCCACACCTTATTACCTTTTTGGTTTACTTCTGTGGGAATGAGACCGTTGTACCAGTCGCACTGAGACATTTCAAATGATACCAAACATGTATAATACTGTATGATAATTGTTCATATTAAACCATATAGATTTTTGGATGAATTCAGGTAGGGTTGGGTGAAGGGAATGATGTGTAAATTAAGAGGTGATCAACTCAAGTGTGATCGTGTCTCGAATGGGGATGGTAATATAGCAAGAGAGTTCAAATGTTAATTTCCTTTGTTTTCTCAGAGAGTAGCCCTTTCTTCCAGTTCTTCCAGTTTCTCCAGTCTTACAGCTGCCATACTTAAATTGATATACTGTTATAATATTTCCACTCTAATCTTAGTGCAGAGACAAGTAGAGCGAAGAAATATTTTCAAGAAAACCTCTAAAGCAATAACCTACTGTCAAACAAAAATCATGGACCAGCTATTATACCTTCCCATGAAAACACAACAATAATCTACAGGTCTGAAATATGTTGCTGTGCACTGTTTTTATTTGCTGTCCTTTTATAGACTGTCTGAGTCGCTTGCCAAGAAAGCTTTCCAATCTGACCTATCAGATTTGGGAAGAAAAACATTCTCTCTATGGCTCATCTCTTCATACCAGCTTGCTCTCTGAGGGTCTACAGCTCTCTCTAAAAGCAAACCTGGTACTTACAGATTTTTATGCAAAGCTACAGTACATTCCTTTTTTCTTAATATCAGTACAACACTCCTGAGCAACATGTTTAAATTGGGATATTTAAAAGTTTTTTGGGTCCATTATGCTGTTTGCTATATTACCAGTTAACCACTTCATTTGTGATTAAATGAGTCAGTGTTCAGAGGAGGCGACAAAGTGACTGTATCGAAAATCAGATTGACAGTGGCAAAAACACCAGGGATCAGCCAGGTTTCATAAAAACTCAAAGAAATGGAAAGTGTTCTCTTCAAGACAATATGTTTTATTGAAATTGCTTTCTGAAATTGATTGAATCCAGCACATTTTATCCTAAATGGGACTTTTATGCAGGACCTTTTTTTAATTCAGCTCAGCTCTAGGGTGCTCGATCATGATTTAGGAAGCAATAGACAAGCAAATTAGTCCAAAAAAATAACCAAGGAGAACAATGACAGGTTCAATAGTCAAGCACATGCCTCTGTCGCTGTGGTGAAAATATAGAAAGGCAGTGAACAAGACTGAACCGCGAGAGCATTTTCTAGCATCTCCTCTGAGCAGTGCTCTAATGGACTTTATGTGTTTGCGTGGGCGATTGCAAAAAGGGGAAGGGGTGTTTTTTTTGTTCCTGCACCCAAACCAATGCAATAACATCAACAATAACATATACAGACTCTTAGCTAAGTTACATAACAGCTGTTTTGAAATAAGTTGTGGCTCGTTGCACAACGATTCTGTTCCAGATCTGTATGATGCATCTTTTCCAGAGGTCCACAAAATTAACAGGCACTTTAAAAGAGTAGTAGAGTACAAAATAATGCCTAAAAATCATACAAACACTCATATTTCTTCTGATCAATAATAAAATAGTATAAATATAAATAATTACAATTTTATACAATACATTTATTTGAAAAATATGACACAAAACAAAACATTGGTATTTGTACCTTTAATGCTTTAAATGGACCATTGAACATCAAAGTGTAATGTATTTGTGGAAAGTGCCAACAAAAAAAGCAAGCATCTAGGATACAATATAAGGTAAGCAGAGGAGCTTGGATCTGCATTTGTCATTAATCTGCTTTTCTCCAGAGCTAACCATCGGCAACAAAACCCATAATGCATCACAAAGCTGAATGATCACTCTCAGTATCAGACTGATAATCAATGTCCTGTGTTGACGCCCTAGGAGGTCACTGGTATGGCAGCACTCCTTTCCATGCTATGATCATCATACACAATGGGGGTCAGGGCTGATTATGCTGGTCTTCCTTGCCCTCAGCAATAGCTGTCTAAATTGGATGTAGAGAGGTCTGACTCCAGCTCTGCGCAATGGATAATAATTTAGAGGAAGGAGAGGGCCACCTCGGTGAAGGCTGACTTGCACATCAAAGCGTCTATAGGTCACGTGCATCAAATCTTCCATTTTAATGAGTCTCCAGGTTTGCAGCTACATCATTGTTTTTGTGTAATTCTTATTATGAAGCTCTACATCTACACTGGCGGAGGATGTATATGTTATATAAGATATTTATACAATGTCACACATGCAAAGAGGCCGCGAGTCAGACTGGAAAGTGGACAAGGGAAGTATAGTTTCGGCTGTTGGCACATAACAAAACAGCACAATTGCAAGAATTAACAAGTCACTGCTGAGTCTCATTTTAGACAATATTGCCAGCTACTTTGTTTTGCTTCATGAATGAAAATAATTCCAAACAAACCTAGAGCTGTCTTGTAACTGAGGAGCGGTCTTTTGTACCTGAAATGAATCAGCTGTGTTGAATGAATCGGTTGATTGAATAATTCAGCCTAATTCAAGTTCCTGAATAAAAACCCCGTAATGAATCGCTGAGAAATCGCCTGGTACTTTTGGAATGCTGCTCAACTAATCAGATCCGAGAGCCAGAACTAACTATTGTTTCAAAATATTTTCTGCATCCAAACAATTTACAGACACCTTTGTCAGATAATAGAAGGGCTAAAAAATATTGTTTTTGTCCATTTGTGTAAGATGAAATCACTGTTATAGTGTGTTGTTACAGGAACTAAAAGCAGGTCCAGTTTCATTCCACCTGTCCAGCAGATTGCTCAATGAAGTGAAAAATGAAAGATTTTCACATCTGCAGGGGTCATTTCTGCCACATCAACAATTGTATTTGCACCTCAGAGTCTGTTAAATTACGTCTCATGATTACGACTGGTGATTTGTCACAGAAAGCAGAAATTTTTTGGACATTCAACAGAATGTCCCACTGACTAAGAGTCTATTCTAGTAACAGTGCAGTTTGATGCCAAATGAATGTACAGAATGTACTAATGACATAATGAATTGCCTTATATATATATATATACACTGCTCAAAAAAATTAAAGGAACACTTTGAAAACACATCAGATCTCAATGGGGAAAAATGTCATGCTGGATATCTATACTAATATGGACTGGGTAATGTGTTATGAACGAAAGGATGCCACATCGTTTGATGGAAATGAAAATGATCAACCTACAGAGGATTGAATTCAAAGACACCCCGGAAATCTAAGTGAAAAAATGATGTAGCAGGCTTGTCAATTTTGCTGAAATTTCATTGCAGCAACTCAAAATGGTACTCCGTAGTCTGTATGGCCCCCACGTGCTTGTATGCATGCCTGACAACGTCGGGGCATACTCCTAATGAGACGACGGATGGTGTCCTGGGGTATTTCCTCCCAGATCTGGACCAGCGCATCACTGAGCTCCTGGACAGTCTGAGGTGCAACCAGGTGATGTCAGATGGACCGAAACACAATGTCCCAGAGGTGTTCTATTGGATGTAGGTCAGGTGAGCGTGGTGGCCCTTCAATGGTATCATTCCTTCATCCTCCAGGAACTGCCTGCATGCTCTCGCCACATGAGGCCGGGCATTGTTGTGCACCAGGAGGAACCCAGGACCCACTGCACCAGCATAGGGTCTGACAATGGATCCAAGGATTTCATCCCGATACCTAATGGCAGTCAGGGTGCCATTGTCTAGCCTGCAGAGGTCTATGCATCCCTCCATGGATATGCCTCCCCAGACCATCACTGACCCACCACCAAACCGGTCATGCTGAACGATGTTACAGGCAGCATAACATTCTCCACGGCTTCTCCAGACCCTTTCCTGTCTGTCACGTGCTCAGGGTGAACCTGCTCTCATTTGTGAAAACCACAGGGCACCAGTGGCGGACCTGCCAATTCTGGTGTTCAATGGGAAATGCCAATCGAGCTCCCTGGTGCTGGGCAGTGAGCACGGGGCCCACTAGAGGACGTCGGGCCCTCAGGCCACCCTCATGAAGTCTGTTTCTGATTGTTTGGTCAGAGACATTCACACCAGTGGCCTGCTGGAGGTCATTTTGTAGGGCTCTGGCAGTGCTCATCATGTTCCTCCTCGCACAAAGGAGCAGATACCGGTCCTGCTGATGGGTTAAGGACCTTCTACGGCCCTGTCCAGCTCTCCTAGAGTAGCTGTCTGTCTTCCTGGAATCTCCTCCATGCTCTTGAGACTGTGCTGGGAGACACAGCAAACCTTCTGGCAATGGCACGTATTGATGAGCCATCCTGAAGGAGCTGGACTGCCTGCGCAACCTCTGTAGGGTCCAGGTATCGCCTCATGCTACCAGTAGTGACACTGACCCTAGCCAAATGCAAAACTGGTGAAAAACAGTCCGAAAAGATGAGTAGGGAAAAAAAATTCAGTGGCCTCCACCTGTAAAACCATTCCTGTTTTGGGGGTTGTCTCACTGTTGCCCATCTAGTGGACCTGCTGTTAATGTCATTAACACTAAAGCAGCTGAAACTGATTACCAACCCCCTCTGTTACTTAACTGACCAGATCAATATCCCAGGAGTTTAACTGACTTGATGATATTCTCTGATTAAAAAGTGTTCCCTTTATTTTTTTGAGCAGTGTATATTAACTTAACATAATGAAAGTTTTTCACTGACTGGGAAAAGGTGGTTCTTATTAAATAATTAATCAGGTTTTTGTCATTTTAGTGACATTTTCCTCACTCTTCTCCCGCAAGAGCTCATTGTCCTTGAAGTAATAGAGGTTGAGAGTAGCTTCAAATTGTGATACATGGCCAGGCATAAGCTCTTTAGTGATGAGGAAAATAATTGTTTAGATAAAGGAAGACTTTTTGAGTTTTGGTGGTCTGGTCAGCATTTGCAATGAATTATCTCACTGCCTGAATAAAATAAAATAAAATAAAATAGTCATTATTTACCCACCCCAACTCATTCCAGTCTAAAAATATATTTTTCCAATGCATTACACATCTCTAAGGTTTTGTTCATTGATTTATTCTGCTAAGCTACAAAAACATATTATATTATATTATATTATATTATATTATATTATATTATATTATATTATATTATATATGTCTTAAATCTTTAATAAATCAGCTCTCACTTTTGTTGTAAGGAAAACGGAAGCTCAAAAATGTTGTAGTATATCTCATTTTGCATTTAAAAAAATAATACTGGAAAGCAAAGAGTGAGAATATAACAACAAAACCATAATTTTTAAGTGGACTATTGCTATAAAGTCATATGTTGCAGCAAACATATGGAAATATCAGTCTTTGGTAACTACTGTTGTCTATATCCTTCCTAAAATATATGTCAGATGTTGAAGTATCTTGCACTGCAAAAGTTGATGAATATACTGATGCAAGCTTTGCTTACTTTCATTAGTACCTAACAAGAAGTGATTTGTAATAAAGCCTAGACCCACATAAAACCAGAATACAAAATAATGCGAAATAAGTACAAGTCAGATGCACTCAAATATTTTACATAACAGAAAGAGGAGAGCAGGTCACCTTGTGTAATACACTGAGCATACAGTTAAAAAGCAAGAGTCCACATGAAACAGGCACATAGCAGCATTTCAGCTGGTCTTCATGACTGAGAGTAGACACGGGCAATTCCAAAATCACCTTCAAAGAAACCTTCCACAAATCCACATGCAAGTTCAACTACAATCCACAAGTATATTAAAGCAGAATAAACATGTGTTCACAGAGTCAGCAGCATTTAAATAGCATCGAGGCAGAATTTTGCGTGGCTTTGATCCAGCTAGCTAAAAATACACATTTAGGCTGCAAAAAACCTGGATTGCTTTTTCCTCCTTTTTTCTTTAAATGTTAATTCCTCCCAACTGTTTAAACTGCAAATGTGTAAATTGATTCCTTCAGCTTTCTCATCCAAATTGAGGATTTAAAAGAATCCTCTTGCGGCATCAGAGGTCTGGTAGGTGAATGCAGTAAAAAGAAGAAACACAACACAAAGTCATTTGTCTTTCCCACATAAATGCGGCATCTCTCTCACACGTCTCTGTCCAACATGTTATCTAATGCTCTAATGACCTCCAGGCATGCAATGAATTCTGGAAGGGATTAGTTCTTCATGATAGATTTTGTCAAATGTTGTGCTGTCTGATCCTTTCAGGGTAGACAACGCACTCACAGATGGAGCTGTAGGGTGTTCTATCAACACAAAGCCGTAGAGGGAGCGCGTCTCAGCCTCAGGGGAGCACTGCACTTTCCCAGCAGAGCGAGATGTCACTGTAACACCAGAGCACCCCACACTTCAACAGTCATTGGGTTTTCCAAGGACAAGATGGAGAACTCAAGCATAGGATATTTTGCAAAAGCAACATGATCCACCTTATTTTTGAGGTAACTTGAATATGCAAGGGTTCCAGTGTCATCCACTTCTGGTTATTTTAGCTGTAGGCTACAAAAACAGTCTGTTATGTTGCTTGATATTGCAAACTTTGTTATTATAGTATTTTAATGTAATATGGTAATGATAAACACATTGGTTTGTAGCGCAAACAGTTTTACCATTTACTGCACTATGTTATTCTTATTTAGCTCCACCTTATTTTGCAAAGCAGAAGTAAGCTATTTTTGTGAATTTGCGAGACTTCCAATTCACAGTGCAATAAACGGTAAAACTATTTGCGCTACAAATCAGTTTGCTAATAATTACGACAGTACGATAAATAATTTGGTAATAATTATCAGTTTGCAATTTCTAGCAGCATAACAAGCTGTTTTTTTACAGCTACAAATGACACCAGGAGCCTCGGACATTCAAGTTCCAGGTAGCCGCGCACTCTTACGTAAAAAATTAGGTGGATAGCAGCTAATGAATTGGAGGTCTCACACATTCACAGAAAATATCGTACTCTGTTGTTGCAAAATAAGGTGGATAAACACTTTTTTAAACACAAGTTTTGGTTTCTGTTTCAGTTTTCTGCAGTTTTGCCTGCCTGTGTTCTCTAGTTAAATTCCTTGGTTGTTAATTGGTTTCACGCACCTGTTTTACTTCAGTTGACTACCCTCCCTCTGTACTTAATGAGTTATTTTTGTTCATCATTCGGTCTTGTCAATGTTAACGTATACCATCCTTCTTTATTCTCCTGTATAGTAAATAAAGATTGTTCCATCGAGTCTCCAGTGCCTTGCATGTTGAAGACCGATCCGTGACCGATCCATGCTTGTTTTTTTTTCCGCAAATATACAAAGTCACAGAGTCAGCTGAGCTGCCACATGTCTCTTAACACACAATAAAGGCGTTTAATTCCGGAATGAATGAATCAGTGGGTTTGAAAGATTCGGTTGAATTAATGATTCAATGACTTACTCATAAGGAATCATAACAAAAATTATATTGAGTAACTTACATTTTTGATAGTATATTGCCAGTGTCTGATTTGCTTCATTAATGAAAATACTTCCAAACAAACCCAGACTGGCGCATCTCAGAGCAACATGCAGCAGTGGTGTTTCAGCGTTGTGCTTCTAAAGATGAGTCACTTGTTGCCATGCTGGCCTAATCATGAAACCTTCAAAAAGAATCGCTGAAAAATCCCCACCACTAAACCACAAACCATCGGGGTAAATGAGACACAAATTTGAACAATGTCGAGGGTACAATTTTTGCATATCTTCTGACAGTCAATGATTATTAATTCAATTAAAATTATATTTTGGCCTTGTAGTATAATATGCTGTTTTTTATTAGATCTAAAAAAATTGTGTCCTACATTTTATGTTTCTTTTTAATTTCATGTTAATGTCCTTATTTCAAGGCAAAGCACTTTTCAAAGACACATATTATCAATACTGTTGAAAGCCTTTGTAAAACACATTTTTTGCTTGTCCTTGTTCAACACTAGATGTCCTCAATAGTCACCAAACAGCACATGCATAGTCTCTATAATGAGTTTGAAATATGAGTGGTTTCACAGTGTAACATTAACATGTTTCATGTAGATTTTTGTCTGTGAGCTATCAAAAAACGAACAATTAAAATAAAACATCTCATTTATTATAAATATAATAAATCGATTGATTAATTTCATAATTATACATTGACATATGAATCAAGTGATTTTTAAACATGTACATAGTTCATATGTTAATATTGCATGTTCTGTGTCTACCCAAAAATATCAAACTGTACATGACTTTATGGACAAATACCTACGAATACTAATGAGATCACACAGTCATGCCTCCCTGCTCCACCATATCACCTGTGCACTAGTACCACCTCATTTCCATCTGACAATGACGACCCTAGCTAAGAAAACTCATTTGATTGGTTTGCAGGCTCTAGCAGTGATCCGTGAACACTTCGCCTCCCTGGGTCCGCAAGAGATGGAATTGGAAAGTGTGGCAGTTTAAGGTCAATGTAATTGGTGACCACAGTCCACCAGGTCTGGCCTGCCGATGCAATTCTCTTGTCACCTCAACACGGGCCAGATGAGGTGTTGGAAGTCGGACAATTTTTTACAGGCTGCCAATTTCAGCACAAATGCTCTGGAATTACACGACATGGCCAGAAGTATTAGAACACAAACACCACACCCATATATATGCTTGTAGAACATCTGATGGAAAGGTTTTCAATCCAGACAAAATAGCATTAGGTCCGTTCTGTCTGGCTCACAGTTGCTATTTCAATTTGTCCTAATGGTGGTCATTGCAGTTCAGGTATGCGTTTCACATGCATTTTATCATATAGTGTACATTTACAGCATCAAATTTAGTCTTGATCTAACGTGACTTTAACCGAAAGTGAATTTGCTGTAGGTATTTTGAGCAGTGCAGTGCTCTGGATGACACTAACTCATTTCAGGTGTCTGTTGTCAAGGTAAAGACACCAACTCTGCAAAGAAGCTGTTCTGGATCATAAACTAGGATAGATTTCAGGCTGCATGATCATAATTTCTCACATATACCTCTCTTTAAACTGAATCAAGTACAGTACATCTATTGTGCTGTATTTGTATTGGACACGACAGTCCGCATGCTTTTGTGTTGAGACTCTGCGCTTATGTTAAATGCATGAGTGTAAAGGTTATTTAGTGTTATATGCACTTGTAAATTACTTTTAATATGGAGTTGTTGAGAATGAATTCTGCACTATTCGGTTATGTTTTCTCTGACAGGTGTAATCTATTTTGCAAAAGGAGAGGCGTACTGGTTTCAAAGGAGCAACTTTCAGCACTGGAAGTGTTCATATTTCAGACAGAAACACCGTGCTTCTGAGAAGAGAAGCACCAACTGCTGCCTTATCAAAGCTACCGCAAAATCCCAGGTGACTCAATGAGGAAAAAAGGGAAAGGATTAGAAACATACCGGAAAATATTTTCCTGACATGCTTCCATGCCTTTCAATTGCATGCATGAAAATTCAAAACATTTCTAGGAATACAAGAAAAGCTATTTTGTAAAAAATATGGCAGGATTTTACAATATTTAAGCTTTTGTGTGCCTCAAACAGTAAAGGTGCTAGCAATTCCAAATTCATTGGTTCGATTCCCAGGGAACACATGAACTTCTAAAATGCATACTGAATGCAATGTAAGTTGTTTTGGATAAAAGCATTTGCCAAAATGCATACATGTCAACAGCGACATTATAAAATAAAAAATACTCAATGCAAATCAAAGTAGGCATTAGTTCATTGTCTGTAAAACACAATGAACTAGGCTACTTGTTTTTAATTCATCTTTAATTTAACCAATTCAATAGTGTCACAGAACACAACTGCAGCTCAGTGGTTGATTTCTATGTTTATCCTGACCAGAATTATATGGGGCATATAATCTCTTGATATAATCAAACTAATATTTTACATTTATTTGTAATAAGCATAACCACTCATCTTAAAAGTACAACAACTACTTGCGCAGGAATATGCTGAGAATTTAAACTGTTTTTAGTCTCTCTATTAATATCTTAACCAAAGCACAATTTGGTCAGCATGTTAACATCTGTATTTGTCTACGCCATATTAAAAGGATGTAAAATAATGGAGATCATTGTTATCTCGAGGTATCTTTCGTTTTAAATAAAATTTTTAACAATTTATGTAACCTATTTCATGGCATGATTTTGCACAAAGACCCAAGCACAGAGGATCCAAGCAAGCCAGCAATGGTTCAGTTAATCTTATTTGAAGAAGCACAATTGTACCCATTCAATACAATACAGAACACTGATTATCAGACAAATGTTTCATAGTAAGAATAAACTTACTTGCTCCCACCAGAAACATTTCACTACCGAAGAGCAACAGTCCGACTGAGTTAACAAGGACAAGAATGCGAGCCATATCTCCACAAATGTCAAAGAATCCAAATGAATGTAATCTTCTTTTGCTTCTAAACAGCTTTGTTTATAGCAACATTATAAATGATTATGTATTCATCCAAATAAACACATCTTAAATAAAGTACAGTAAAAATCTCAGGATGGACATCATGTTCGCAAATCCTATTAAAACACGTGCCGGAACGTCCATGTCAGCTGCAGGTAGAATGCTGACTTTCCATCGACTTCCAAAATAATTCCGCCTTACTTCAAATTCATGCTCGATTTCCTCCGAAACTGCAGGTTGTGACTGAGGAAGCGTCCAGTTCAATCTCAGGTTCGGAGGTGTTCAGATCTACCGCTCGTTCATGTCAGTGTTGATCTTGAGCGAGAGCGAGAGCGAGCGCGAGGCGATCAGCACCACGGTCAGCTCCAGCGCCGATGCGCGCGAACACGAGCCTGGGAGACCGCAGATATATTCATTTATGAATGCGCGCGCATCAAGACCAAGTGGAGATACCAGTGTAGCTACATTCCTGGTGTGCACTTCACCGAACACCTGTAAAGTATCTGAAAATGCAAAGTAAGAGGCCTCCGGCGCTTTGACCTTCACAAAAGTCTTTGCAGTAAAGTTCAATATGCTAAATGTCCGTGTTGACGGTACAACCGTCTGACAAAATTAAACTTTAGAGAGTGACATGGTTGCTCTGCAATGATTTTTAGCCTTCTATCTTAATGGGAAGATTTTCAAAGGTCAGTGCAGCACGGTTGCCTCTTAATATGCATTTTCAGGTACAATAGAAATATTCTATAACTATAAAATTAGCTTAATGTTAAAAATCATATGCAGTTCGTCAATGATTTACTGAATATGCTCCACTCCTATATGACAATGCCCACTAAAGCCCATTGTTGCATTTTTCTATACATTTTGACGGATGTATTCTCTATACTGTATTACACATTAGATTTGTACTTGGAAAATGACAAAATTTGGTCCAAAAGTCTAAGGAATAGTGTCAGTAAACTATGAATATACGACTTCAACAATCTATTATGTGAACTTCTTACCCTTGTTTATTAAAAACAAAATTTCTTATTTAATTGATTTTAATTTTGTTACAGATTGGCTTTTAGAGTTAATACATAATCTCTTTTTCCTTCTGCTTTATCAGCTATCCGACTATCAATCCAATCACGTTCTCTATAAATGATAAGTCATAACTCATTCATGTGACACAGTCTGATATGGCTGTATAGGTGCAATGGTAGAATCGAACATAGTGTATTTGGTTGAATGCAATAGTCTTTCTTTGTGCAGTTATGAATGCGCACGCATGTAGTTTCTATGAAAAGGTTTCCAAAAACAATAAATAAAAATAAGTCACAGAAAAAGTATGGATTTGGAAAAATGGCATATTATTCGCTATTCAGAAGGCTACAATTGCAACTGAATATTTTGCAGTGATTTTAATGCATAGCCTTCACATTAAGTACATTTAGAGATAATTTTACAAGACTGCTTTGATATTATTCTAAGAATATTTTACAATGTTCTGCTGTGCTTTTAAAGGCAGATTGCAGGTCCTTAAATGGAATGAAGGTCTTTAATGTCCTTTAGACACCTGTGGAGCAGAAAACTGTTATCATACTGTAAGTAATTTGTCTCTTTTCAAAGGCACAACAGGGGATACATTTCAAACTGTATGTGGTTTCTTTTTATCTATCTATCTATCTATCTATCTATCTATCTATCTATCTATCTATCTATCTATTTTCCACACTCATATTCCACAGGCTCTTTGAAATATGCTTTACCGGAACATTTTATAGAATGATTTGGATGATTGAGGTAATAATAGAAGTAAGAATAATCAGAGAAGCTGATTTTCTCTACAATTGTGAAACACTTGGAAAAGCACATTTCATGGCATTACTTCAAAAGATAGAAATGAATTAGTAAATGCAGAATTGGATGGCATTCTGCATTTGTAATGGACTCACCTAAGAGTTGGATGTGTGTCTCCAACATATACAAGCCTTCACTTTCCAAATTGCATATTACGTACACAAATGAACCTAAATATATCAACAAGGACAAACGACTGTTAGCAGTGCAGTGTAATTATGTTGTTTTTGTTTTATTCATAAATTATAAGTGCTTTGTGGAGAGAATAATAAATCTACATTGTTTACTGGAGTTTATTTGAGGTACAAATTATAGTAAATAAACAATAGCTTTTTCAATAACACGATAAAGTAAGATTCCAATCAGGTTAGTCTTGAAATAGCTTTATGACAAATAATGCATTATTTTTGTACTTTAAACCAGAGGGAATAGCAAAAGCAGTGACCGTCTCATCATTATAAATTATTATTATACTAGCCAGGTAAAGTGCATTACAGTCTGATTTTCTTTTAGGCTGTGGGATATAGAACTGAAGATGAATGTACAATGAAAAGCTGTAGAAATGCTATTTCAAGTTGCTTTTAGTTCAAAATTAAAATGTTTCCAAAATCAATGGAATTGAGAAAGTAAATTCCCACCATGAAAGAAATGCTTCACAACATTCTTCTGTATTTGTTTGGTAAACATAAAAGAATAAGCACGTACAGCTATTGATTTTTGCTGCAACAGGCTCTCTAGAGCTTTCTAATTGTTTCTGCGAGAGGGAGAGAGAGACCATGGCCAGTTCCATCACCACAAAGGACAGTATTCTAGGTCACAGAAACATTAATATTTATGCGAGGATGTTTCTCCTATAGATTGATATAGTCATCCACTGTCCTGACTCTGCAATAGTTTACGCTCTAGGGATCTGCAGTGTTGTGTATATTTAAAAGTCTCTCATTTTAATTGAATTACAAATCAGGAACTTCTCTGCAATCTTACTTGACTAAAATTAATCTATTAGAAAGGAATGAATTTATTGAAAAGGAAACCACAAAAAGAGGTGGGGAATCGGACACGTTGCAGGCCTGATTTGAACCTGCATCACCTGCGCGAGCACCATTCATGCCTGAATATTTTCTGAGTTTTAAAATCAACATAAAAAGCTGTTCGCAAACCCATTTTCCCTATCGAATATATTTCAGAGTGAAAGATAATTTTGTTCATTGAGGACAAAAATTAGGAGTGAATTGTCAAAGATCATAAATGTGCACAAAGAAATGAAATTGCGTCATTTTTGATTTCATGTTGAAGTTTCCTTTTCAATATGCAACCGTTCTACACATTGGGGGAAAACCACACCAGAACATTCTTAATGTGAAGGCCAAAATTATGAAGGTAATTTGCAAGATGTGTTATTCAGGAAATGACACGCTAAAATGGGTACTTTTGCAAGGCACTGTATTAGTCATGAAACAAAGGCAGCGTTTGGTCAGTTTAGTCAGGTTTCTTGTAGGCAAGAGGAGAATACCCACCTGGATGCATTTTTAGAATGGGACAAAAAAAAAAATCAGATTTTATTCCTCATTACTTCCTTACTGTTTTGTATTCATAACACTCTCTTTCCACTGAGTACAGGAAGGAGGGAGTGACTGTGAGGGGAATATTTTGGTCTTCGATCGGGGTGTGCAAAGTCAGCCTAAGGACAGAGGTTACTCAAACTCATGTAACAAAAGACCCTTTTTTGATGTTGCTGCTACAGTCCCTGTTCATTTGTGTAAAACATGTCTGCCCGTATCTTTTTGTTTTGTTGTTCTCAATGACCTCGACTACCCTGCATGTTAGTCATTTAGACAATGTTATATACAGTAGAGTCATGATATAAGAGTATTTCTGTTTGTAAGGCACTGCAGGGAAGTCAGAGGCCCTGAAGTGAACTTTAACAGAACAGGCAAAGAATTGTGGAGCAAAATGTTGACTCAAGTTCACAGACAGACCACAAGCCTTGAGCTGCACGTGTTTGATACAGAGATAATAGGGATAGTCAACCTAAAAATGAAAAATGTTATACTCACCCTCAGTAATCATATGACGTGTTGAATAACGAGCTGTTGTTGTTTCACTACAGTTATAATTAATGAGGACTGGAGCGTTCCAACTTCCAAGCTTCTAAAAATATGAACATGTGTCATAAAGTTGGTCCATGATGCGTTGTAAGTCTTCTAAAGTATGATACATTTGTGTGACAAACTGAAGATGACATCTTAACCCTTATTGCCCCCACTTCACAAGGAAGGGAGAAGTAACGATGTTTGAATCTTTTCAATGAATCGGTTGATCCATTTCACAGACCATTCGAGCACGAATCGGACTGACTCTGATTCAACTCAATAATTCAATAACCAGTAGTGAAGATTATCATTGAATAACAGTTTATAAATTATTATAAAACCAAAATATTGCTTAGTTCTTCAAACAAAGCTATCTTATTATGGCTTCAGAAGACTTTTATGGGGCTATTGATTTTTATTTTATTTTTTTAAGCTTGAAAGCTTTAGTTTCAAATTCGCCTTCGTCTAAAATAAATTTTCTACAGAAGAAAGAATATCACATGGATTCGGAACGACATGAGGGTGAAAAAAAGATGACAGAATTTACATTGTTTGTCTTGAAGAATATTGTGAAATGGGAGAGGGTGAAATTTCTTAAAGAACACATTACACAGTACATGCCACCATGGGGTACATGAGAATATTGTTATATAGATATAGGCTAATGAGGTCTGAGTGAAAGAGACAATTGAAGAGCTGACTGTTAGTTTTGCCTCAGACAGTCTGTGTCAGTATTCAATTAAGAGATATTGAGGCTCACTGTCTGGCAGATGATTTATCAAGCAAGTTTCAAAAGAAAAGTGCAGCGTTTGACCAGAGATATATAAATGATGTCGTCAAATAATGTGATCTGGCACATTATCAGAGGCTACAGTCTACAGATGTTCAATGCTAACACAAAATCATTCTTGTGCTTGACTACCCCTAGTGGAAATGTCTGAGACAGACTGAAAGAGGAAACGTGTGCATCAACTTCATTTATTACTCATCATTTCAAGTTCCAGGCCAGCCATCAAAAAGCTGGAACTAAGCCTTTTCTGACTGAGGTTATTATATCTTTTCTAATTCAGACTTCAAAAATACCCAAAATCCAATAGAATTCCAATGACATACTCAATGCAAAAGCTTTCAAAATGACTAAAATCAGCACAGTTCTTTAGGATGCCAGTCTGAAAGGTCTATAGCCTTCAAACGACTATTTTAGTATCATTGAGATACTATTATAGGATTTTTTTATATATATTTTGAATTCATTTGACTTTAATTTTGTTACATTCTAAGTAATTTAGTCATTTTTATAGTTTTATTGACTTTTATTTTCAACAAAACTAATTTTAGTGTACCTTAAATTTGTATGGTTTTAGTTTAAGTTAAATATAATCACCCTCCTTCAAACTTTTTAAATACATTTTTTAAAAACATGTCATTTTAATTGTATTTATTATTTTACTACATTATCAAAACGTTCAAAGCAGGGTGAATTCAGCACACTATAAAGCTGTGTTTCAAATTAATTCATTTGTAACTGATCCTTGCTAAAAGTGCATGCCACTGATAATCAAATCGATTTGACAGTTTTATAATATTCATAGGCTTTTTTCTTCTTTTTTTTTTTAAAGATTTTTTTAAAGATTCAATATCAGACAGTTTGCTTCTGCCAGGAGATAATGTAAAGTAAATGGAACCATAATATATTTTTGCAGCCTAGCTGTTGGAGCATGGCCAAACTAGATGTTTAAATCAAAGAGGTGCAGGTGCTCATTGTATTTTTCAGAGAAAACCTTCTGTAATCTTTATAATGGGTTGACGTTTTTGCAGAGAAGCAATTTGTGATGATGCATTAGAATAATTGGTCTTCCATACGTAAATCACACTGCTTTGGGAGGGAGCTGGCAAACACAGAGAGCCTGCTGACTCCAAGTCTAATCCTCTTATTTGTCTTATTTATATAAAAAAAACACTCATATATTCATATGCATTTCACAAATCTAATGATGCATCCATCTAATATTGCAGTAAAAAACTAGATAATGACCTCATTAAAAAAGTATGACTGTAAATGCGCTCTGGATAATGATTCATAACCACTGTTACAGTCAACATAGCCTTAACGTAACTGAAGAGGCAAGTCATTTATCAGCCTCTGTTAAATATGATCATTCCATTAAAGCAATGCTACTTAGTATATGAACAGATATCAAGTTGCGGAAGTTTGTCATTAACACAGCTTGAGAGCATTACTCAAAAGTTTTCAGCATGCACTTCCCAGAAATATTTTGCTTAACTGGCCACCTTTGATTTTGCATGAATGCTGGGAAAAACTTCTGCAGCGTGTTTGGAATTCCGAGCCATTGAGTGCTTTTCGTGAGAGGAATGCTGACTCAATGCTTCCTGTTTCAGCTGCAGACTGGCAGGCAGGAAACCACAGGAGCAGCTCTTGGGTGTTGGTTGCATTCTCACTCAGTTATCTCTAAACATATAAAAGCCCCAGGGGTGAGTTTAAGGCAGGGAGAAGTGCTGTATGAATGCTGGGCATTTCTCATATTCATCTGAGCAACAGAGATTTACACTGTGAAATAGGAGAACCGTGCTCCAAAGATTTTTAAATGAACAGTATACTATTTAAAATATCAGTTAAGTTTATGATTGCACCTTCTTTTAAGTGAACATTTTGAAGAAAAAAAAATAGGCTCTTCTTAATAGCTTTGCAGAACTATTTGGATATTATGTACTATTTTTCCTAAGGATGAACATATTTTCATTATATGATTATCATACTAATGCTACACTACTGTTCAAAAGTTTGGAGTCAGTAATATTTTATTTTATTTTATTTTATTTTATTTTATTTTGGAAGAAATCAATACTTTTATTCTGCAATGATGCATTAAAATGTTCAAAAGTGACAGTAAACACATTTATCATGTATAATGTTTCCAAACATTTTAATTAGCATATTAGAATAATTTCTGAATGATCATGTGACACTGAAGACTGGAGTAATGATGCTGAAAAATAAATGTCCTTTTAAAATATATTAAAATGGAAAACCGTTATTTGAAATTGTGTACTATTTCACAATATTACTGCTTTTACTCTATATATTTGATCAAATAAATACAGCCTTGGTGAACATCAGAGTTTTTCAAAAAAGATTTTTAAAAAATTTAACAAAAAATTGTCACCCCCAAACTTTTAAACAGTAGTGTATATGATCAGATAATCACAAACTTTTTAATCTATTCCTGATTAACGGAACATTCACAGTCTGTTATCTCAGGAGGAAGTCCTATAATGACTATGTTCATTTTATGGTTTCCTGTAGTCAGTTTATTTAAAACACATCCACATCAGTTCAGAGTTCATAGGTATGTGCATGATTTGACTGAAACTTCAGCATAAGATATAAGAAGATCTTGTTTACTGCACTCTAAAAAATAATTCTGTGGCTTAGTAATAAATATTACAGAAATATTTAACTTTATTAACTTAATAAAATCTCTGAATATTGTTTACTTGATTGTTTGAGTTAAACATATCAAA
This sequence comes from Leuciscus leuciscus, assembly GCF_965113295.1. NCBI lineage: Eukaryota > Metazoa > Chordata > Actinopteri > Cypriniformes > Leuciscidae > Leuciscus > Leuciscus leuciscus. Next base: position 25,647,041 of record NC_138743.1, on the reverse strand, counting down.
ATAATTTAGTAAAAATCCAACAGTTAATTGTATCTAAAATTTACAGATATATTTAAGTTTTTTTCAATAAAATGATTTAGTATTTGACTAACTAATTATTTCTTTATAATACACTTAATATATTTGTGAAATTTCTATAAAAATATTTGAGAATTTTGAATTAAACTGATCTGTTTCAAGAAACAAAAATATTACTTAATTCAAATCAATATTATTAATATATTTAACACTCTTAAGAAATTGAGTAAGTTTCAGTACAGCGTCCAGAATTGGTGCATTTCCTCTGTGAAATTCAGGTTTGTGTATGTTTTATTTGATCTATAAAATCATTACTGTGCTTTAAATCGTTTTATTTAATGCAAAACATACAGAGGCGTAATTCGACACCTAAACGAGAGTCGCGCCTGACTTTTCGCGTGATTGAAAAGCCTTGCATAAACACATGACTTTATTCCTAATGATAATGAATATAATTAATTTGGATGATAAAATGTCCTCAGAACTGTCACTTTTTGTTTATTGACAGGTTATGGAGTTACCATAGACTGTAAAAAATAGGGAGTTACCTATGGAGCAGGTATCTTTGGGCTGTGAGTGAAACGCAGGACGGCGGTCTAAAGTTCGAAGTTCACCGTCCATCTCCGGCACGAGAACCAGCGCTGATCCGGTGGATATTGGATAACAGACTGGTTGATTACAATTTGAATTAGGCTACCTGAATGTTTCAATGTTTCATTTTTACTTCTAAAATGTTTGTTAAATGAGTTTAAATGTAGGCAATATTGTATACATGTTAAAAACAGTGTAAAATGTGCTGTATTGCTGTACTCATCGACAATAAAGGCCAATGTCATGTATACTGGTGGTTGAATGGAATAGGCTACTATTTTACAAAGGTTTAGAGAAAATAAAAAAGTTAATATTACTCATAACAGTTAATATTACTCATAAATATTGTTTTTTAAATGTTTAAATGTTAAATTATTTCTACTCAATTTTATTTGTTAATGTACCAGATGCAGTTACTCAGATTTACTTAACTTTTTTACTTGCATTTACTCAATTCATACAGTATATTTAATTGATTTCACAGCTTTAAAATGTACTCAATTTTTTTTTCACCAAAAAAATTGAGTAAATAATAGTTCAACTTTTTACAGTGTGGCTGTTAAAAACAAATGTGTCATAATTCAGAATTTTCCAAAAGCTTTATCAGAGAGTTTTAAAGCTTAAGTGTTTAATTTTCGTGAAACTAGCATTTCTCACCCTGTCTTCGAACTGATTGGATAAACAGATAGCTCCGCCCCAATCTCATGCATTGGTTGAGCCAGTGATGGTGTGTTGGGCTCAAACAAACCACAGAGCCACTGTGTTCATATTTTTGGGTGGAATCAAACAAATGGCTTACTTACAGTTGTTTATATATTAAATTGTGATAGGAGAAAGTATTTTTATTGAGAAAAGGTACACACTTCTCTTTTAAAATCGGCATGAAATGGAAGTTGCGATAGTTTTTTCTTCTCCATTGTGACGTATATCCGAGTGAAACGACTTCTTGAACAAAAAACAAATGTAGAAAGGGACTTGATTTTGTTCAACATGAATTGATCGGATCGTAGGATGGTTGTGGTTTGCTATTTCTCTTATGTCATGTGAGTGACAGGTTGCCCCGCCCTTATGCCAGTAAACAGAGAAGAAAAGTTGTTGCAAGAGGGAGGGGAAGTTATTCTGAATACACACATGAATTTACAAAAAGAAAATATGTGCACGGATAAATCATTTATAATAAATACTGCAATATAAAAAAAATAAAAAAAAAGATTTGTCCATTTTGATTTCAAGGTGACTTAAAAAATACCATAAGACAGCCAAAAAACAAATCTTAGAAATACACTAAACCTTGACAACAGTGACATAAGTGTAAAAAAACAAACATTTACAGATATACAAGGACGCAATCTTGTTGTTGTTCTAGTATATTCCCCATAATCCATTGTTTGGTCCGGTGTTTAGTCCATCCTTTCATTCCTTTCATGTGTTTTTTTGTACCCCCTTTTCATTTATCCACTTTTCAGTTCATCTATTCATTCATATTTCAGAATGGAGGCTATGGTTGCATCTCGTACTGGCCCTCAGTAGCAATGAAAAAGTCATTGAGTGTGTCTTGTAGGTGGTCAAAAGTGGGCCTGTCCTCTGGCCTTTCCTTCCAGCAATTCAGCATGATGTCATAGAGCTCTTCTGGACATCCATCAGGACACGGCATTCTGTAGCTCTTGTCAAGGTTACGGATCACCTCCGGATTCGTCATACCTGAAATTGTGTGGAAAGCACAGCCAGATTGTTAGAGATCTACCCATCTATCCTACACAGTTCTTGATGGGAAGCGAAACCCTTGAGAGAAAAACCCATTACCTGGATACGGTACTCTGCCATATGTGACAATCTCTGTCAAAAGAACTCCAAAGGACCAGACGTCTGACTTGATGGTGAAAGTACCAAAGTTGATGGCCTCAGGGGCCGTCCACTTAATAGGGAACTTCGCACCTGATCGGTAAATAAGACACATTGACAGGCGACAATAAGCCTTTCATAAATGTGATGTGGAACAGAGATGCATGCATGGAAAACTAACTCATAATTTGATGGTATCAGTTACCAAAAATGACTATAAATAAAGCTACAAGGACAAAAAAATCTGCCTTAAAGTGGTTAAAGTGGCAAACTTCAACATGGAAAGATGCTATTTTTGAACGTCAGTAGCTCGTACCCAACCTTAAAAGGTCAGATATGTCAGTTAATCGTATTAGAAATCAAATGTCAACAATGACTGGTGCCAATTAATTTGTTGCAGTGGAAAAAGCACTGCATTGTGGGAATAAACTAGTGAACTGACCTTCTTGTGCAGTGTATTCAGTTTCTATGATCCTGGCAAGGCCAAAGTCTGCTATTTTACAGTGCAGGGTCTCAGAGACGAGAATATTAGCGGCACGCAGATCTCTGTGAATGTAGTTTTTCTTCTCGATGTAAGCCATGCCTTCTGCAATCTGTTACATAAAGAGAGTTAAGTGTGCAGTGAAGTGGATAACAATACTGTAACATTTTACCACTAAAACATTTTTTTTTTTAGGTTAAATATAATATAGGCTATATTGTATGTGGGATTGTGGTTCATTTGTAAGCTCAAAACACAATTACACAACTAGATGCTAATTTAATAGCTAATTAAAAACTATCTGCAGTAAAGTTTTGTTGGCTATGATATTATTAAAATCAACCCAAATATTTTTGTTTAGGTTTGGTTAATTGTAATTATGGGTAACACTTTATTTTACAGTGTCCTTGTTACATATGTTACATGTACTTACAATAGTATTAACAGTTAATTATGCATAATTACATGCAACTAACCCTCAACCAAACCCTAATCCTACCCTAACTCTATAGTAAGTACATGCACTTAATTAATATTACTCAGTACTTAAATATATAATTACACTGTAACAATGACACTATATATTATTACATAATGTTATTACTAGGAAGCACATGTACGATGTGTAACATTGACACTGTCAAATAAAGTGTTATCACAAATTCATCTACTCTGTAAAAAAAAAAATTACAACATATGTTTTTACATTGCCTTAACTAAAAGTAGATGTAAATTGAAATGACTTAAACATCCAAGTTGATAGTACTTCAGGCACCAACTTTTTTTTTACTGTGTACATAGGATTTTTAGGTCGAATTCAGTTCAAAATTCTAGAAGTTTTGAACTCAAAATTAACCTTAAAGTGGCTTTGTTTTGCGAACATATACATAAAGCATTAGCATTTTGCATTTATATTTGCAATGCAGACCATAAAAAACAGACAGCATGAACAAAGTGGTCTCTAACAGGAAGTTGCTTTTGCATAGAGAGCGAGATCACAGTCACGCATGGTAGGGGCTTCAGGTCGATGGAAAAATGTACGTAATATCCTGTACAGAAGATATTAATCTAAATTTGTGGCGGTTGTTAGAAGTGTTCAGATCTAAAAATGTTCAGACCATGTGTCTAAACCAAAGACCATTTCCTCTACATGTCCCTGAGAGTGCAAAACAGTTCTTAAAATAGTTACAGAAGTTGAAATTGTACAGTAGGTGTGCAGATTTCCACGCACTGCGTTAAAATGTGTCCTGTTCCACAAAGTTTCAGATCTACAGTAGTGGCCAAAACTGATTTCCAGAAGGGGTCTTTGTTTTTAGTGACCCTACAAGTTTGAATAAACCCTCAAAATGTCAGGAATATATGAAATTTGCCTTTTTTACCACTTTCCCGTCAGGGATCACTGGTGATCCCGGATTATTGTAGTTCAAAATATGTTTGAGCTTATATATCTCAATATTAATAACAGTCTGGTTAATTTTGAGTCTTGAACTATAAACTCTCAAGGGTTGGCTTTCTAAATGTATGTGTGTTATGTTTCTATTCAGAATTACTTATGAGCAGTAACCTTTTTATTTTGGGTATGTCATGTATGCAGCACTTGCTAAAATTGGGGGTGATGAGGAAGGGGTTAAGGCAGCATTTTTTTTGTTCCTGTGGCTTTATTTATAGTATATTTTGGTAACTGATACCATCAAATTATGAGTTTGTTTCCCATGCATGCATCTGTTTTCTACATCACATTTAAGAAAGGCTTATTGTCGCCTGTCAATGCGTTTTATTATAGAATAGAATAGAATAGAATCGGGCATTTATATAGCGCTTTCATATGTACATATGTTCATATGTACTATTAAACTATCAAAATATGAGAAAAATAAAAATAAAATAACAATAATTTAAAAAAAGATTAATATATATATATATATATATATATATATTAATCTTTTTTTAAATTATTATTATTTTATTTTTATTTTTCTCATATTTTGATAGTTTAATAGTATATATAGATATAGATATATAGATATATATGCTGTATTTACAAGGTATTTCTCTAAAAAAAATATTTGGGAAAAATAGCCAAACTATAGCTACAGATTTTTTTTTAAAGTCCATAAAACAAAAAGCTCACAGGAAAAGGCAAAAATTGTAATCTATAATATTTCCAGTTATTAATATTTCATTGCTTCTCTATTGTTTTTGCATGTATTCATAATTTCTTTGTAAGACAGCCTGGCCAAAAATTATGTCCGCACAAATTGCCATATTTCATTGTCTTATTACAAATTAAACAATCCACTTTAAGCACAACCACGCAATATGCTTAAAAACATTTTAATAACATTGGAATATATGGTAAAGATGTCAGTTTTCTTACACCAGAGATCACTTTTGACCACTACTGTACATTGCAAGAGAAATATCAATTAATTGCTACTAAGCAATGAAGACAATCAAGGGAAATCATAAAATTAAATTATTCTTACTTGAGCAGCCATATCAATCAGCTTGGGAAGTTTTAATTTATGGCCATCATCTGTCTTCAGAAAGTCTAACAAGCTTCCTGGAATAAAACAAGAACAATTGTATGGTTTGGACAGTCACAACATAATTTAATAAAATAAAATAAATTAGAACTAATAATGCTGTGTTAATACTAACCATTAGCCATGTATTCTGTGACAATGAAGATGGGCTCCTTGGTGACTACAGCGTGCAATTTGACCAGTCTCTCATGCTGGAGCTGCTTCATCAGATTCGCCTCCTGTAGGAAGGCCTCTGGCTCCATGGTGCCTTCCTTCAAAGTCTTGATGGCGACTTTCTGGTTGTTTTTGTAAAACCCTACAAACAAGAGCCACAGGCAAACACAGGTTTATTAAATAAACTTGCACAGAAAACCACATCGATCTACGGCAGCTCAATAAACACTTTTTTCATGACAGATAATACTACAGATTTATGGTTCGATTCTTGAGAAAGGGCCTAGAATCAATAATTAATTATCAGATATGCTGTAAAAAATAATAATCAGAATATATATGTAAACATCACAAAAAAAAGATCAATTTACTTGAGAAACACAATTGTCAAAGATATTCACTCAAAAATGAAAATTGTGTCATCATTTACTTACACTTCCAAACCTGTATGAGTTTCTTTCTTCTGCTGAACACAAAAGAAGATATTTTGAAGAATGTCTGTAACTAAACAGTTTCTGGACCCCACTGACTTCCATAGTATAAAAAAAAAAAAAAAATACTATGGAAGTCAATGGGGTCCAGAAACGGTTTGGTTACAAACATTCTTCAAAATATTTTCTTTCGTGTTCAACACAAGACAGGAACTCATATAGGTTTAGAACAACTTGAGGGTGAGTAAATTATGTCACAATTTTCTTTTTTTGGGTAATCTATCCCTTTAATGCTTGTTTTCTGAGAATATATCATACTGTACATTTATTTTTCTCACCCAGTTTTCAATCAGTTTGTTCTTGTTTTGGGCACAAACCTCACTAAATATCGTTACATAAATTAAATACAAATACAAAAAATAAATAACACAAAAAATTAAAAAGATATATTGTGCGAAAACAAGTGTTATGGCAAATAAAGGTATAAGAACATTTAAAGAATTAAAGAAAGATTAAAAGAAAATTCATGTTTTGAAGATTTGCAGAAGCACATACAGTAGAGAAAATTGGGTCAGAGGTTTTTGAGACTTCTGATTAATGTTGAACCTGGTGGTCAAAGTAAAAGCCCCAGTGAGGTACACATAATTTATCATTTGTGTGGCTAAAATATGCCAGTATCACACAAAGCCACATGAAACACAAACACGTGCTCTTGAACAAACAAATTCAAGGCCAGTATAATTACAATTTTACTCTGAAGTGAGGAGAATACAATGGCATTTTCATTTTTTTTGTAAAATAAATTTTGTATTAAATTTAGTGTCTGATTAACTTAAGTCTTTAATTAAATTGTGAAAAATAATATTTGGTCATTTTAAGATACTGCAACATTGACTTGCACAAAGACTTGTGCATGATGTCAGAATACTAAAAACAGAATCGGCTCCTACTTTATCTGAATTAACTTTTAAATCAAAATAACATGACTCTATATATTTTTATTCGGGTAGTTCTCCAGAGCAAAAATACATGTCCTCCAAATGTTGTACCTTACCAGATTTTTTTGTTAAATTGACTACCAGGGTGTTGTATGACCAAATTTTAATCGGTTTAATCAAAGTTATTCCTTCATAATTATCAATTTAATCATCGTCTTATTGGAAACATGTGCTTGCAAAGGGAAAGTAAGAATTGCCTTTTTACCCAAAGGCAACATTGCGTAACTGAACTTTCTTCTGCTTCTTACCCATCCACACTTCTCCAAACTGGCCGGCACCAAGTTTATTCACCATCTTCAGAGTATCTCTGGGAATCTCCCACTCATCTTGATCCCAGGGTCTCTGAGGGGCAATGGTTTTACAGGGACTTCCCAGCCTCTGGCACAAACCATCCGCTGACCCTATAGGTTCGATAAAGAAGTTTGGGGAAAGAACAAGAATGTTCAGAGGAGAGTAAGAATGCAGAGTCACAAATTAAAGCTAAGACTAGCATCTACTTATCTGACAGAAATTAAACCATGCTTACTGGTTTTGTCTGGAGAAAACCAAAAGATATGCTCCAAAAATTGGGCAAAAATGATTTTGTTGCTTTTAAACAGTTAAATAAAAAGACACAACAAACCAAAATGGGGCAAGATTGTGGACTACAAACTGAGACTGAAGCTGACCTATTTATCTGGTGGTTAAAGCAACCGTTTGTCACATTTTCACAGCTACAACCACAGAAAGCATACAGTAGATGAATCAGAAAGGGTCCTTGGTATAGCAACATCCTTGCTCTGAGTACTTACTGGAGTAATACTTGACTAGATCTTGAAGAGAAGAAAAGGTTATGGAGGGAGAGATGTAGTAGCCACCATTATCAAGGGCTCGGATCTTATAGTGCTTGACCACATCACCTTGATCTGGGTTGGAATCTCTTAAAGACAGAGAGAAAGCACCTGCGGAGGATCATTCAGAAACAGCAGTCAAATAACACGGCTGATCATTACGCCGTGCTTATTTTAATAAAGATCGCCTTAGCCAGCCAAAATCTACTCAAAAATGTGATTTGAAGGCAATGAAATAGTCTGCATTAAATTTGAATCAGGGTGAACCTGATTTCACCAAGTACAACATGTTCCTTGACCAACATCTTTGTTGATCCTGGAAAAACATTCCAATCAACCAATCAGATTTGAGGGACAATTTTACAGTTATTATGTCAAGTTTAGGCTTACAACCAGGAATTACTGCTTCTACATCTGTGTTATTCACCTATCATTTCCCTCCGATATAAGGGATAAATTATGTGTAGAGTTATGTTTAGGGGTAGGGATCGGACAACATTTTCAGACAGGAATGTTCTTCAGCAAAATATGTTGATCCAGAAGCATGTCTTACTTAGCAAAATTAGCGAACTTTATGTGAACTCAGACACTGATCATTCTGAATGTTCAGGATTTCACATCAGGTTTCCTGACATGTCTTTGGAGGGCTGAAGAAAATGAAATTGCTGACATTTGCTTATAGCACCTTAAAAAAGAGCTTATGCAATTAAAAAAAACAATTAACTGATATTTTAATGAATCTTCAAGTACAGTGTCTTAATGTTCAAAAGGTTTTTTTTTGCGTGTGGGTGTGGGTGTGGGTGTGTGTGTGTGTGTGTGTGTGTGTGTGTGTGTGTGTGTGTGTGTGTGTGTGTGTGTGTGTGTGTGTGTGTGTGTGTGTGTGTGTGTGTGTGTGTGTGAAAGAAATTAATACTTTTATTCAGCAAACATACATTACATTTTTTTTAAAGTTTTACACTTTTTAACTTTCTATTTACCAAATAACCCTGAAAAAATGTAGCACAGTTTACATAAAAATATTAAGCATTAAAAAATGTTGTTTTCAACATTTATGATAATAATAAATGTTACTTGAGCAGCAAATCTGCATATTAGAATGATTTCTGAATGATCATGTGACACTGAAGACTGGAGTAATGATGCTGAAAATTCAACTTCATGAATAAATGTCATTTTAAAAGATATTTAAATTTCGCAATATTACTGCTAATTAATTTTTATTTGTTTGTTTTTTAACTGTCTTTTTGATCAAATAAATGCAGCCTTGGTGAGCTTCTTTTAAAAGCATAAACAAATCCTACCAAAAAGATTTACCCAAACTTTTGAATGATAGAATATACAGTATATATAAACACAAACTAAACAAATGTACTGAGTTTCATGCTTATGGACCACACCACATTGTGCATTACAAGATTTACTCAGAAAAGTTTTTAAATCGAACTATATCTGCATACAAACAAGAAAATTCCAGTGGAGACTAGTTTCTGCACTTCCCCTTGCTCCACAACTACACAAATTAAACAATAAAGGGGAATTAATATCTTCCATCAAGCTCTGAGAAAAAGCACATGCAGATCTCAGTACATAGTTTGACTCTAATTTGCTCTTTCTTTGCATGATGTGAACTTGAAAAAGAGCAGCAGATGAAAAATTCAGGCATGCACACGTTATCAATGAAAAATTTGATCAAGTTTTGAGGCTGTGGATCCAGTGCTCCTTCAAATATTAATTTAGTTTGACTTGTCTGAGGTAAAAACAAAAACCTTGACAACCGAAAATACAGTAATATTATATTGTACCAATAACTTGTTTTCTTTAGTATTTCTCTTTTACGGTAGACATTTAACTAATGCCATACGCAGTTCTTGCTGCACTACATTGTGCCTATATAGAAGTAGTGAAATGATGTAATTATTCAGTGATTATGTGAAAACATTAATGGGACACTGAAGATTATTGGCATCTGACCTTTGGTTGTTTCACTTTCTCGTACAAGAAATGCACCAGGTTTGTTTCCTGGCGCCAACAGAAGACGCTCTGTGTCTCTGCGACTCAAGTCCTTGAAAAACCACCTGGAACAGAAAACAGAACCAATTATACAAAAGCTAGTTCCGAGTGACATTCCAAGAATCCTGATATTATTCTGAATAGCATAGCAGTGGAATGGATTTGGTGCCTCCCAGCTAACAAAGATCATTTTGCCAGCGTTCAGGGGTAAATCTGGGGTTTCAATATTAGGGGGGCTCAGACCCCAATGAGGGTATGATAAAAACATTTTTTTAATATATTGTTTCTGAGGAAATCACGAATTTGTGTACAGATTCTGGAGCTAATCACAAATTGTTTTGGGGGACTGGGAAGAAATTTAGGGGGGCTCAAGCCCATCTTAAAAAGTGGCCTAGTGACGTCCTTGCCAATGTTCCCATTAAGTTATGAAAACGTTTTTTCTGAATTTTGCTTGACAGTTCAAAACATAAATTTTTTTAAAATGTTTTTTTAAATGTTTTTCTGGGTTGTTAAGGGAACATTCCATTTGATAATTTTGTGAATATAGTCCTATTATGGGAACGTTAGGCCTGCTTTTGAATATTCTTTGAAAGTTCTGAAACAAAAAGTAACATTTAAAAAACGTTATGCGAACATCCAACTAAAACGTTTCAGGAAAAAAATATGCTCCATGAACCATGTATTAATAATGTTTTTATTAAAGAGCCGATAACTTTGACTGAACGTTCTATTAACATTAGCCTACTGGAAGAATGTTTGTTCATAACTTTGAGAAAACCTTGCCAGAACGTTACCCAAAGTTCAGAGAACGCTCCCTGTTAGTTTGGCTACGGATGAAATACAGCAGTGCTGATATTCACAACAACAGACAACACTCTATGGGATATTGCTTAAATATATATGCATGATATTAATTATATCTTTGCCTACCTCTCCACCTCCAATGTTTGTGCTCTTGCCACGAATGAACTTGGAATATATCCCTCATAACCTGTGACCAAGGACTTCGCCAACCACCAGTCACCAGTCCTGAAAAAACATGGATTAGTTACTAGTAATCACTTGGCTCTTTAAACTTGTCTTTTGTGTTTATATATTATTTTAGCTGACGTTTAGCATTTATCAATTTAAACAATTATACAAATATAATCCACCTGGAACAACGTGAGATAAAATGGGAGCAAAACGGATTGACGGATTTGCCCACTATGCCATTCACACTTCATTGAATTGTTAATGAATTTTAGTCTTTGGATTTATGCACAATTAAATACCTGATTCTTCAAGTGGAGATCTTCTCTTATTATAATACACTAGAAGCTGAATTTAATTGTATTCTCATATTACAAAAAAATATCCATATTGTTTACTCACTCCTTAATAATCTTGAGTCTGTCCCCTTTTTTGAATTGAAGATCAGTATCACTAGCAGGCTGGAAGTCATGTTGAGCAATAACAATGTCTTCATCTGAAAAGAAATTTCAATCTGTTAAAATATGCAATTCAAAGAAACACATAATAAATCTCTTCCATCTGTAACATTTCCCTCTATGGCATACCATTACATGTATTGACAGTTTCTGGCCTTTAATGTTTTATTCATTTTAGTTTGAACACAAGATCTGTGTCAAGCAGCATTATGACTATGATGTATTCAAAATAATTTTTAATCAGTGAATAATCAGTGTTCAAAGAAAAACGCTCTCCTGATGCCATATTCCGCAACTACAAATTAATATGTATTACCTTGATTGTTGCTTTGCTTCCTGTGATCTCTTGACAACTGTAAATCAAATTATTAATTTGTTTATTGACTGAGATAATTATATTTAAAAAGATAACATGTAATAGAAATGTATACATTTGAGTATAATATAAACTGAACATAATTTTCAAGCAATATAACACAGATCGAATCAGCACTGATCAAAAGTAAAAGCAAAGGACTAAACAGAAAGTTGACGTTTTTCACTGTAAAGCTCAAAGGGCAAAGTAAGAAAAATTTTAAAATTCATAATAAAAAAATAAAAAAAGCAATACTTACATGAGATGCGTTAGAATTTGAAGAATTATGATGTTCATGCCCTTTACTCTTTGAGTCTTTGCCATGTTTCTGGTCACTACAAGCACAACCCATCCTTAAAAATAAAATGTAATCATCTTAATCAGTGTTCATTTAACCTTATTTTATAAAAACGAATCGATTTGTTAATTGCAATCACACCTATATTCGCCGCTGTCAGTCTCCGCAGTTCTCTACTCGGAGTTCAGTAATAGTCCAGAAGAAATCCAGAAAGGTCGAGAAAGGCATCATACTGGGGGCTGAAGAAAAGAAGAAAACATTTTATTAAACTTATAATGATATCACCACAGTTTGGTGGTTTACGCTTTAGTCTTTAAAACACCTAACCAGTAATGTTTTCATTAGTATAATAAATAGATCACATGATGTTCTCTAGTACAAGTGCAAATCTTAAAACCAATCACACAAATAATAAACCAACATATGAAATATGAAATGAGTGACTGCTTACCCTTGTGATATAAAAACAGATTCCATAGGACGAAAATATTAACTAGTGAAAAAGATAAACAAGATAAAGTTTGTGTGTGTGTGTGTGTGTGTGTGTTTACCATGTTTAACAGCTTGGTAGGTTAAACCAAATCAAAGAAAACTATTTGAATACGTTATGATATTGATAGTTTGCAGATAATCGGAAGTCATTAAAAAGAATTATGGTCACTGGATAAAAGCATCCTCATATATTATGTATCAAATTAAACAATACTTGAATGTCAAAATATTAACATTTAAAAAAAACAATTGTTTATAAAGAAAGAAAAACAACCAAATGTTACTACTATATGGTCAAAGCAACATCTAAAAGTAAAATATTATTTTAAAGTAAAAAATACATAGTTTTACTTACATTTTTGTGGCCTGTAATATATTTAATAATCCAACTTTAGATTCTTAATTTCTGAACTAAATCAAGAGTGTTTCTCTCTTTCAGACACATACAAAGACATACTCAGTCAGACCATCTACCGCACACACACACACACACACACAATCTGCATTTGAGGCCCGTCATGTGCCCCGAGAGATCACATTAGTTGAAAGAGATAAATAGAGATCAGTAGTTGTGTTTATTTAGCTTATACCCCTCCCTCCCTTTCCTCTGTCAGTGCCTAATTCACAAAAGGCAAATGCCTTTGCATGCATATGATGAGCATGTGATGTCAGACATTAAAGCTGCAGACGACTACATAATTTAACATCCTCAGTTCTGTTTCACTCAGATAGACGTTAGACAGATTCATGATATGAGTATTACACTATTTGTAAATAAGGAAGCCAGAGCATTTCTTAGAAATACAGAAATAGCAGCTCCGAATATGTAAATGCGTTTAAAGGAATGAAGCTTTCTATGAAAATCATTTAAATGAATTTGGAAAGCTGTGTTTTCTGTTTTAAAGGCATGGATCATAATATTAAAAATCTTGCTCAACCACATGTAGGCCTAACTGTAAGACTATGTGAAGTGCTCTGAAGATACATGAGATTTAGCTCACAGCAGCAGCTGTGTCACAGGATGTTGTTGACTAGCCCCTATACAGAGAGTGCTTTCCTTTTAGAGGCACTGTGGTTTTCTTCAGTTAAACTTCAGTTATTCGGATCTCTACATTTTGCACGTTCATTTACTCTGCAGATGTAATTCGAAGTTTGGATGTCTTAACAAAACATACATGTTTTTGTAGTTCCAATCCTGTTAGGCCTTCAAGACTCAAATCAAAATGAGAGTTTTGTGTCTATAGTCTTTGAGTTCAATGATCCTGAACATTGATCAAATTGACATGAGGCAGATGTTTACAACACAGATATTTGTCCAATCAAATTCTAGAACGAGAATGTCACTCACCCTAGTGCCAAACACAAAAATGACTTAAATTGCTTAAAACTTTTGGAACACAGAGAATGTCTTAATGGAAATTAGGTGTGAAAAATAATGATGTGTGCAATATGTAAGAAAAATAATAATGATGCAGTGTGTAGCCTACCTTGATTTGACTTTGGATGACATATCTGGAAGGCTAGAGAAGCTCATGTCTTCTCACAGTCTCTATAACTATAAAAGTTAATTTATCCAAGTTACTCCGAAATGTAATAAAATACTTCATATTGTGTAGAATTAACAGTAGCCTATAGGGGAGAGCCGGGACAATTGAAACGCGGGACGGATGAAACACTGAGATTTCCTTGAAAACCACTCACGTCATGTAGGCTACGTCAAATTTCGTTAGCACGTACGACACGCAATGCCTACCATAGCCTACCCACGAAAACATTTCTTCTTCTTTTTTTCTTTTCTTTTTTTTTTCTTGAAAATATCAAGATTTACAAACAAACATGGCTGCATAAAATCCTTTTCTTCAGAATAGGATACAGAGAAGATATAGCCAGAGGGAGCAGCTCTTAATAGTAACAAAAATAAGGATGATTTATAAAAGGAAAAAGAAACATTCAAATAAACAAATTTAAATAGATAAACAGTAAGAAATTATAACATAACATAAGGGGAGAATTCAGTCATTGTTCAGCAATTAACCTCAGTTGGGAAGTGTTTTAGGGTATCATATATTTTTTGTGCTTTAGGACCTTTCAGAGTTTTTAAGGATTTCATATACAGTTTAAATTCATTAAAAAAACAAACACATTTGGGAGATGATTTCACAATTCTACATTTGTGAATTAAGAATTTAGCTAGACATAGGCTACAATTGTATTAGTACAGAGCTCATCACCCTTGCTTTGCAATATCAATCCAAATATGTTATGTCCCTGGAGATAGAGGATGGGAATGAAGACATCTGTTGCTTTACCCATTTATGTATATCACACCAAAATATCTGTATCACATTACATGAGAAAAATACATGGTCCGTAGTTTCGACATCATTTTCACAGAATGTAGGCCTACATGTATAATGTAGATATCATCTATAGCCTACCAAAGCGAAGTCTCAGTAATTCTTTAGAGGGGTAAATGTTGCTCATTACTTTGAAGTGTGTTTCTTTCACTTTAGGAGGTATAGGGAGTGTTAGATACATTGTTCTTAGTTTAGTAATCTAATCTTTATACATTTCTTCTTTACGTTGTGCCGTTTTGGAGTTAAAGCCGCAGCTGTTTTTGAGTGCGGTAAGTGAATTATTTCGTGCGGTAGGCTACTTTTTTTTTGACTGACGAGTTGTATTTATTGTTTCATGTGCCATTGATAATACGGCAGGTGTATTAGTAGCCTACTGCAACACACCCTTAAGTGTGCATTATCAGAGTTTTTTAGTTTAAGGGCAAAAGAGGTTTAAATGGCAGGAGGCGCTGTCGGGACGGTTGAAACTTGTTTCCTGCCAGTTAAACCATGGTCATACTGTTCATAGATTAATAGGCTATACTGTTCCTAGACTTGTGTTTCTTTTAATGCAAATTCATTTTCAATTACGCAACACATAATTATCTCTTTATTGTCCAATCTTCAATCTTCAATAAATGTAATTTAGGCCTATCGTCTTTAAAAGTAGGCTACATACTAATTAGGCTATCATGTGTATGTAGGTAGTATCAATGTAGGCTATATAATGTAATTAGTCTGTAGGGCCTACTTCTTCTAAGAGAACACATAGGCCTATGTGAGTTGTTGATCACAAAAAAAGAAAAATCTATCTGTAACCTTATCTTAGAAAACGACATTTACGGAAAAATCATATTTTGTATAAAAAAAATAGAATAGAATACAGCATTTAAATGGAAATAGCTGTCTTACATTAAACATAGAGTTTTTTGCAAATTATAAACCTATTTGAGTTTTGGGTCTGTGAAAAAAGTTATGGGATGATGGGCAGCAGTAAAAATCCTATAGCCTAGTATAGGCCCATAGTAGGCGTAAAACCATACGTAAAACAGTATGTGACAAAAGTACGAGCAATTACTTCCGGCGAGATTCTTTAGTGTGCATCTGATGGACACTTTCCCATGAGGCCACGGGAGGATTTGTGAATGGCAGTGGAGCGACGTACGCAACTGACTCTGGTACGTAACATGACAAATGTTGATTACATTCATACTAGATAGAATATACTTTTTAGCTGCTTTTAAGTAATTCATTATTCAAAATAATAGCCTACTCAAGAGAGCGATTTCGGACGTAGCCACCGTCTGGTAGGTTACTTCCGGAACCAAGCCTGATGAAAACGAAATTCAGAACCACATAGGCCAACTAGTTTGCTATCTAGCCCCGTTCACATGACGATAAATAAAGATAACGATAGATATATAGTTCTAAAAAATCGTTCTCAGTATAAAAGAATAGAAGAGTTCACACAGGTAACGGCACAGTATGATCGTTGGAATCACTTTCAGAATGATTTTATCCAGCTGATGAATGCTAAAAACATAGACAGACCATCAGAATCCATTCTGCTGTAACGAGCTCGAGCATTTAAAGTGACAGACAAGCAAGCACTTAGATTATTAAACAGCATGATATCATCTACTGGTGTGGATGCTAATAGTTATCGTTCTTGGTGTGAACCGGCCTAGCTTTACTTTTAGAGAGAGAGAGAGAGAGAGAGAGAGAGATTTTATATTTAACTATACATTTAAACTGCATTTTTTTTTCTTATATTGTATATAATGTATGAAATGCATTTACAGTTGCACAACAACTTATGACATATATTTCATATAGGCTAATTGCACTACTCTACTCCTGTCCTGTGTCTGTCACTTGGCCAGCTCCATTACAGGCTGATTGTTGTGAATCTCTGTCCTACACTGTCAGACAGACAGTAGGCCTACCGATACACAGAAAAGCGGATACATGAGTAGGCCTACGTTAAAATTGGCAAAATTGTGTCCATTACAAAACGTCCACTAGAGAGCAGCAAAGCTTCTTTTTTTTTTTTGACGATATAATGCCTTTTGGACATGAATATCAATGTGCAGTTAACAGCTATTTAGATGTGAGAAAGAGTGTCGAGACTCCAGTGAAATATTATATAGACCTAACTATAATTATATAATTAGATGATTGTTATTTACATTTTTAATTTACCTAATTAAAATTTGTGACCATTTTTCAAATATGTTTGCTTTACAAAAAAAAAAATTTTCATCTAATCATAATCACTGAGCAAGCATCATCTCTGTAATTAAACAAACTACTTGAGTATCAAAACCCAGCCTCATTTTAATGTTGCTATATATATTTTTAAAGTAAGTGGAAATATTTAACATTTATTGTTTCCTTTTTTAATTTTCATTCCACTTAAGATCTTTTTCATCTTATTTACATTTGATTATAATTATAATGGTTGTTGGTGTCAACTGGTGTAATTCTGCTAGAAAATTCATTTGAAAGAATTTGTAGCACATGCAAGCCGTCAAAAACACTTTTATACAGCTATATGTCACCTGGTGTGAAATTCGCGGTTATTACAATGCAGGGTAGGCTATATGAGACTGAAAATGACATCATTCCACTTGATCATTTGAAAAAGTTTGAGTAACAAAGGAAATGAACGATAATAAACATCAAACAATAGATTGTTGATTAATCATTTTATCCTAAGTAAACTCTGGTTTTCCCATATAATCAGGAAGACATTTATCATATTAATACGAGAACTCCATAAACAATGATAACAAGGAAGTACAGTAAACTTTAAATCACTTCAAAGTTGTTTCCTCTGAGTTCCTGTTTTCCTGTCAGAATCACTTTTTGATTGCACATAAATGGAGAGTAACAATGTCACTCTCTGGCCAGGTTTTTTTGGCGGACCACCTGTGTATGTGATGTGGAGTCTGAGGGGCCCCTCTGACATAGTGCAGGTGTGTGATGGGACTCTGTTGAGGTAACACATTCATCTTTTTCCCACTCTGGTTTTCCCAGAGATTGCGGATACTGTGTCCCCACAACCCAGGTCCCCAGACACTGCATCCTGTCCAGCAGTATAACCTGAATAACAGTGGAAATGAAGGAGCGGAGAGAGAGAGAGAGAGAGAGAGAGAGAGAGAGAGAGAGAGAGACTGTGCTCGAGAGAACCTCCGTGCCCTGCCCATATTCACGACAATGTGCTAACCCTGCAAAATTCCTGCTGCACCATGTCTTATTGTGTTATGTGTACACACACACACACACACACACACACACACACACACACACACATATATGCGAAACTGGGGTTAGTTGTCACACTTTCCACTCTAGTGAACATTTCTCAGAGTAGTTTAATTTTTTAAAAGTCCATTTCTGTGCAAACACTGTACCCAAAAATGTCTTGGCTTCAAAAAATAAATAAATTATTGAGGGGTGGGCGATATAACCAAAATCTTATGTCACGATATGAGTAATTTTATATCACAATAGCATAATGATAAACCCCATTATAACGAAAAACCCCATAGGAAAATCTCAAAGGAACCAGCGGCGAATTAGACTTACGGGTTCTGACATCATACCTGCAGCACTGGGGCTGTTGAATGCTTGAATCTGATTGGTTGATGACCGTGGTGTGCAATTATTTTCATGGAAACGCACGGCTAAAGTGGTTCACGGCAGGTCTTGACCGCATTACAGTTCCAAACGATTTCAGTTATTTCATAGGTCTTTACAGCCGACAACAGCAAAAGAACCAAAACCCACAACGACACTGTCCAAGCAAATAAATATAGTAAACATTAGGATAAAAATGACTCATTATTTCCATGTTTTTGCCACAAAATTCCTCCCACTCTCTCCCACTCAAATATGTTGTCAGCGCTGCTCTGACAATTTTATCAGTAAAATAGTTGAACAACTTAAAAGCCACATGACATTTCTCACTAGCGAGGTAATAACGGCACTGTTCTTGAAGCAGATAAACGTACAGTTTTGCTATTAGTAGACGCTGCTGCCGAAAACTGTCAAGAGACGCACAGACTCAGGTAATTCACACACGCTTAACCCTCCCCTCCTAACCCTCCCTAATTTAAGAGGGTTCTGAACTGTTTTTAAGTCAAAGTCGCTGCTAGAGAAAAACACATTTGTCTCATCTGACTTTTTATTCAAACATAATTGTTACTGCGATAAAGTGAATCTTCATCTAGTCTTCATCTAAGTGAAAATTGCTAGTGCGTGTGTAACTCAGACTGTGCATCTTGACTATGAACTCTTGTGCATAAAACAACAGGTAGGCCTTGTAGATTGATGTGAGCGTCTGCTCTCTCACACGGTTTGCGTGCACCCAGTCCTAACCGTGCCAATCAAGCAGCACCTGAGGACAAAAGAGAGAGAAGCCCCTATTCACAGCCTTGTAGGGTGCTTCCTTAGTGGAAGAGGGGAAAGCAGCGTACTGTGAGAACATTTTCTCTCTTCCTCTCACCGTGTGGGAAAACTCCTCTGCCCCTCTCACACATCAAGCCGGACAGGGACTCACTCATTTATTCGTCCTTTATTAAACGAGACCATGGACAGATCAGTTACAATAACACTGAACAATGCTCTCAAGGGCCTGTTGTTTAGCCCTGGCTTCCAGGACTGCTTTATACATGGTACTTCCTATGTGGAATCAGTTTTTGTCTGGAGTTGGTGGTCTGAAAAGACACGTCCTTGGCACTGGAGCCATATCCTACTGTAAAAAGACATGCCAGGACTGATACAATGATCAATGATTGGCTCATTCTCCTAGATTTGTGTCCTGTTTGTGCTCCCAAGAATTGCCTGTAAATCATAAGACAATCACATACTTCTCATATTATTTGACAGAGGTTAACTTTAGTTTGAAATTTTAAAAGAAAAGTTTGTTTTTTCATTGGGCAATATGAATGTACAAATTTTATAGAATTTTTTTTGAGAAAATGCAGAAATTGTCTCGTTCAACCCTGTGTTGTGATATTTATAATAATAACCGTTTGATATTTCTGATGTATTGACCTTTTAAATTAATATTATTTTTCATTATATATATATCATTATATTTGGCCGTGCCAAGTTCAGTGTTATTGGGAAAAAAATAGTAGTCAGATTTTATTATTAATATTTTTTATAAACAAAAATAGTGACTGAAAAAACATGCCATGACATTGATCATATACTTTTTACAGTATATGTTATATGATCAATAATTTATATACGTAGTATACTATCGTATATACATTCCAAAAATACTGTGACACTAGCAACATTAGGCACATATTTAGAGAATCATCCATTAAAACATATATATATATATATATATATATATATATATTATGTATATGTGTGTGTGTATATATTGAAAAAGTGGACGAGAAAGACTTAATAAAATAATCTTATTTAAAAAATGTATTTAGAAGTGATTTAAAAAGACAAGTGTCCTCTTTTACACTTGTACTTGACATGCACCTGCATATGTGTGAGGCAGGAAGTCCTGGCACACAGCTTAAAATGGCTCTTCTCCTGACCGACAGGCTGGCACACTTGTTTTTCCTGGAACATCTGGAAGCATGAGAGTGTGGAGTCACACTAAGCTGGTCTTTGCAGCTGGCTACAGGCATAACACTCAAAGGTAAACAGGGAAAAACAGGGAAAAACCCCTTGCATTATCCTCCGGAATAGATGTCTGTATATCCCAGTGTTGAGGGTGGAAATAGCCCCCCTATCAGGGAGCAGGTGCTTCCTCCAGCAAGTCTTCTTATTTATCCACATTTACAGCCATGTTTGGGCAACCATGGACACCAGCTCAAGTTCAGGCCCCAAAGTCTCTTAATACCAACAACAGCTAAAAAGCGTTTCGATGTGCTGCACAGGTGGACAAAAATCATAAAAAGGGGAACTGAATTCATAATCTCAAAGTAACTCCAGCTATTCCTCATTTGGCTTTCAGCCTTCAGGAAATGCTTTTTTTTTATTATTATTAACTGGTGATATATTTTTTTGTTTTTGGTAATATGGCAGATTTGATCCCTGCGAGAAGCAGTGAGCTTCAGGATCACTGTATGCTTGACTTCTAGAGGGACACATTGGTCTGTCATCACTTTATGATTATGATGCATTATTATCATCATATTCCTCATATATACTGTAGGGTAAACAACTACCTATTTGAGACTTAATTGATTGAAGTTTAAGTTTAAATAGTATTTAAACCGCAGAAATAAAAAAGGGGGGAAAGTGTTAAGTTCTCAGAAATGTACTTCTTGAATTCCTGGTTTCATTTGGTTGTAAAGAACGTTTTAACAAAAGGTTGCATTGAATTTACATCCTGAACCCCTTTCCTTAAAAAGGTATCTGATATTTTAATAGACTTATTGACCAGGGGTTCTATATATGATATCATTTCCTGATTTAAGGTTGTTGTTGTTTTTGCACCCTTTTAAAAGCAAATAAAGCAGTTTCTGTTTCACCATTTGACTAGCTTTCGAATGATTACAGTACTATTACAAATAAAGTAAACAGGAAAAAGCAATAACCTTCTGTATTCTCTGCATACTGGCATGCAAACATAATCATGTATACTCTTCCACTGGTCCGTCTTTACATGATGCTGAAATTAAAACGGTCTCATCGTCTCTCTCTCTGTAAAGAGATGGAAGGCACTCTAGGATATTGTGAGAACTTGCGAGATTAGACAGCTGTGTTTTGTCGGCTGCTTCAGCCCCGCCTTCGAGTGTGGCACCCGGTCGATGGGAGTGACACCAATTATTTATGTCACATTCCCTCCGGAAGCAGAGGATGGAAACTCAACAAGAGAGGACCATCCATCAGACTTGTCCAATGGGGCTGTATACCTATGACTCCAGCACTGCGAAGGCAGGGATGAAGTCTCTTAGGACAGTTTCAAATAACCAGCCACACACTTACCCTGTCAGAAAGAGACAGTAATTAAAAGTCCCAGAATATACATACCATTTAGTCTGCAAATATCAATTTTAGACTAACGGATTGTAAAAGGTGATGCCATTTTAGGGGGTGTTAACTTGAGTAATTGGAGTTGTCGTGGAATCCTTGGGCTCTGCCCCTGTTCGGTGAACTGGCCGGCCTGTTAAAAACACAGCGAAGTTAGGGAGGAAAAACAAAATGCAGGTTGTTTCAAATCTCTCACTGGCTGGGAATTGACTCTTAACTAGGTGGTTGATGGATGAGGTGGGTCAGGTTATTAATAGTTTGCTGATTTTCACCTTCAATATTTTCAGGGGGCATTTTTTATTGTGTCATGAATGTCATAGTATGATCTATTGAAGGTTCAGAGACAAAGTCAGCTCCCTTGAAATAATGTTCCTCTTATTCAAAACTTCTGAAAGGCACAGTGACCAAAGCAACATAGCATTTGTAATGCGAGTGGACAGCAGAGTAACGGAAGATTGATAGAGTGGCAGGTGTCTGTCATTGCACATGCATTTTACTGGAAGAAAAAATATTTTAAGTGACTATTGTTACACATAGAAAGAGATTAGAATACTAATGAAAGAGTAAAGTCTATTTCACCATCTTATATAATCTTTCAGGCTAGGTAAGTAAAATGTACAAGTATGGCTGACATTTACAAGGTGTCATTAGTGCTTAATGCTTCAGCCACACGTCGACTTAAATAACAATGACCCCATAATTCAATTAAGCAATCCTCTGGAAGGATTCTATATGTAGACATGTAAAGTACATCCTAAACCTAGAAATTTAGACCTTCTAAAGCTGGAGAAAAAAATTTAAAATCTTTTTTTAGAAATAAACCTTTTTGTTTGACAAATAGCCACTCATCTAATCCAACCTTTTTTTGTCATTTGAAAGGTAAACAAAAATAAATAATTCTAAAACAGTAACATGCAGATGATACATCAGAGATTACTACTTGCAGCATTAGCCCAATCTAAATATACTTCTATATTGTTTTTAGACAAGAACTCATATTTAAAACCTAAATTATGCATTTTAAAAGGTGTGCTCAAGAAAAGCCCCGTAACTTTTTCAGGCTTTTTGATTAATTTCTCAAGCTAAAAAATAAAAACCATTTAAAATATTTTTTTATTTCAGGCAGGAATTTAGTACATTCAAGTCGCAAGGAATTGATAATATCTAAGTTAACCATTACCTTTTGGCCAGCAGAAAAGACACTGCAATGAAGGAACCACATTTGCATGTGCATCACCTCACTTTGAAGTTTTGTGTGAACACATAAGAACATATAATCCTTTAGATGTACAGTCCTTTACGTGTTGTGGCAAAACATCTGAGGCATGTCTTAACGTGTACACCTCAATTCTTATAATACACAATATGATGTAATATGGGTGATTTTTGGTGTACATATGAATTTAGTACACTTACTTCCAATAAAAGTAAGCATTATTCTGACTAAGCCTGATGGTGGACCTCTGTTATGTGATTTAGCATGGATAACAATGTTTTTCTTTTACCTTTTATAATGGTCTCCCACAATCAAATATGAAAGCCACATTTGTCAATTCAATACACATTCATTCTTATGCACTCATACACAGAGGTCAGGCCCCCTGATTTCCCTTACACGTCACCATGGTATGTGATTTCCATTTACAGTGTATTTAAATAAAGGGACATTTTAGTACACTTGTATAGCAGCACACACATACATTAAATATTTGTAATACTTTATCAGCAGTCCCTTATTCCCCATGGCTAAGGCTTACAACCAAGTGTTTTATATAAACTGCAATTAAATATTTTGTTTTGACATACATTTAATACAATTCTAAACAAGTTTCTACCATAAAGCTAGAAGAGCTTCCTGTGCTGTTCAAGTTTCAGAAATTCCCTTTTTACAGTACCTGAGCAGTAATGCTGTGCGTTTGCATATATAATTTGCATATACAGTACAATGGTAAATAAGTAAAGTGCATAATTTTTTATAAATAACATTATATTTTATATTATATTAAATAAATAAAATAAGGGGTCCAAAGGGCTACTAAGAATTTTTTTTTTTAGGTTTATAGTATTTATAAGGTCTAATTATAATAGAGAATTAACCTCTCTGGAACTATTTTTACATGCTCAAAACTATATTTGGTTCTTTTCTCTGATGTTGAGGAATTATTCTACGGGTTGGCTTTCAGATGATTTAAACGATTCTGATTCTTTGTCAGTTCCTCATGAACTTCTTCGAAGGAACCTGGCTGAGATTCCATGGATGACTTTGTCATCTGCTTTTGCAAGGCATTTTCAGATGATTCCCATTCACTGTCCTTTGAATCATCATTAGTCTCATTTGTTTGGTTCTGCTCTTCTTCTGCTGTATCCTCTGTAATATCTGAGAGTTTGCCCTTCTCATTTCCATTCAACTCTTCAACCTCGTCTTTTTCCACACAAGAACTCTCTCTTGCATCATCACTCTCATCCTCTTGAGTCTCATCGTCTTCAACTTCATGTTCATTATCCTCTTCCCTCCTCTCTGGTTGTCCAGTGGCTGAGAGTTTGAGGAAATTCAGAGCATGAATGATCATCTTGAAGGTTTTATGTGCAGTTTGTTTCTGTGGTTTGCCCTCTGATTCAGAATTCAAATCCACGACTTGGTTGTGTTCTTCTGTTTCCGAGTCTTCTCCATCAGCATCAGCCCCATCCTCAGACTCTACCAAAACATTAAATGAAGTTTCCCCATCTGTTTTTTCATCTATTGGTTTTGGCTGTAACACAGCTGGAGCATTGCCATCATGTTCCCCTTCATCTGTCTCCATATCTGGCTCGGTATCATCCTCAGCTTCATCACCAGCTTCAGCTGATTCACCAATGTTGGCCACAAGACCACATTTATTTGCAATTATCTCCACACCATCATCTTCTTTCTCACTTTCTTCACCATTATCATCAACACTATCTAGGACAACATCACCCTTGTTCTTAAGAGATGTTTCGTCTTCAACCACATCAAGATTAGTCAAAACATCAAGACACTTTGCATCTTCAAGGTTAGAAAGAATGTCTCCCTCCTCTGCTGCTTCACAACTGACAGATTCCTTGTCTTCCTCAACGTCTGATTGACTTTTGTCTGTCTCTTCTCCAGTTGTCTCATGATCAGGTGTTTGCTTTCGCTCTGCCAGTTCTACCTCAGCATTCTTGTCTTCTGCTGTGGTGCCATCTTCAACAGTAGCTTTCTCTTCAGACATCTCAGTTTCAGCTTCAGTGGTCCCTTCATCTGCTGTGTCCTCGTCACCTGCATCAGTCTCTCCTGCAGTTTCAGCTTCAGCAGTCTGCCCATCTTCTACAGATTCATTCTCAGCCATCTCACACTCTTCTACAGTGCCATCATTAACTGCCTCACCCTTTTCTGCAGTTTGATCATCACCTGTATCACCATCTTCTGTAGTTTCATCTTCAACATCTTCTACAGATTCATTATTAGCAGATGTCTCACCCTCTGCAGTTTCATTTTCAGTTATGTCATCCTCGCCAGCAGTTTGTCCATCTTTTTCAGATTCATTTTTAGCAGCTGTCTCACTATCTTCTGCAGTTTCATCTTCAGTTATGTCCTCCTCTCCAGCAGTTTGTTCATCTTCTACAGATTCACTTTTAGCAGCTGTCTCACCCTCCTCTGCAGTTTCATCTTCAGTTATTTTATACTCTTCAGCAGTTTCTGCTTCAGCAGTTCGTCCATCTTCTGATCCACTGTCTTCTGCAGTTTCATTTTCAGCCGCCTCATGCTCTTCTCCAGTGTCGTAATTTCCTGTCTCAACTTCTTCTCCAGTTTGTCCATTTTCTGCAGATTCATTTTCAGCCGTCTCATGCTCTTCTACACTGTTGTTGATTCCTGTCTCAGCTTCTTCTCCAGTTTCATCTTCAGCAGTTTGTCCATCTTCTGCAGTGTAATTTTCATCCACCTCATCCTCTTCTGCAGTGTTGTCATTAACTGTCTCACCTTCTTCTCCAGTTTCATCTTCAGTTATTTTATCCTCTCCAGCAGTTTCTATTTCAGCAGTTCGTCCATCTTCTGAAGCTGTTTCACTGTCTTCTGCAGTTTCATTTTCAGCCACCTCATGCTCTTCTACACTGTCGTTGTTTCCTGTCTCAGCTTCTTCTCCAATTTCATCTTCAGCAGTTTGTCCATCTTCTGCAGTGTAATTTTCATCCACCTCATCCTCTTCTGCAGTGTTGTCATTAAATGTCTCACCTTTTTCTCCAGTTTCATCTTCAGCAGTTTGTCCATCTTCTGCAGTTTCATTTTCAGCCACCTCATCCTCTTCTGCAGTGTCATCATTAACTGTCTCACCTTCTCCAGTTTCATCTTCAGCAGTTTGTCCATCTTCTGCAGTTTCATTTTCAGTCACCTCATCCTCTTCTGCAGTGTCAGCATTAACTGTCTCACCTTCTCCAGTTTCATCTTCAGCAGTTTGTCCATCTTCTGCAGTTTCCTTTTCAGCCACCTCATCCTCTTCTCCAGTTTCATCTCCAGTTATTTTATCTTCTCTAGTGGTTTCTGCTTCTGGAGTTTGTCCTTTATCTAAAGTTTTATCTTCATCTGTTTCACCCTCTTCTACTGTTTCACCCTCAGCAATCTCTCCATCTTCTGCAGTTTTACTTTCAACTGTATTAAGCTCTTCTTCAGTGTCATAATTAGTTGTCTCACCATCTTCTGCAGTTTTATTACCGGCTATGTCATCCTCTTCAACGGCTAGCGCTTCTGCAGTCGGCCCGTTTTCTACAGTTTCTTCACCAGTGGTCTCACCCTCTTCATAAGCTGTTTCGTCCTGCTCTTCTGATTCTTCCTCAGTGTATTCTTCAGTTGCTTCCTCCTTTGCTGTTTCAGCCTGCATTATATCATCAAATTTACTAATGTCATCATTTGCCACATCTTCATCAAATTCATCATTAATCTTAGAACTGCTTTCACTTTCTTTGACGGTCATTACATCAGAATCAGTCTCATCATTCTGCTCTTGCTCTTCATCTTGTTCTGCTGCCTTATGTTGTGATGTCATCATGTTATTAGACATCTCAGCAATTTCCCCAACTTCATCCACATCTTTCCTTAAATGTTTGGATATATTTGATTGTTTCACAGAACTATCCTCTACATAAGTGCTGGAGGCATTGTCTTCCTCTCCACCCTCCTCACTTTCTTGTTTTTCATAATCTTCCTTAATTTCTTGGGCACTGGAAGCAAGAATTTCTTTATTCATCCCCTCTTTCTCATCCTCCTCTTTGACAGCCTGAAGCCCCACATGTTCTCCCTCCTTCTTACTGGCTGAAGATTCACTGGCAATCCCCCCGATGCTTTCATTGGTAGGAGACGATTTCTTTATCTGGAGAATTCTTCTCAAATCAAAGTCCATCATCACAGGGGCAGAATTCATCATTTCCACAGGTAACACATGTTTGGATGCCATTTTCTTTTTCAAGCATGTGTCACAAGGACAAAATTCATCATCGCTACGTTGATCACTGAAATCAGTCCCTGTCATTGTGTAATCATCATCACTTTTAGCAGGTTGCGGATCAATTGATTGGTTGCGCATTACTTTCAGGCGCCTCCGCTTTTGCTCCGTTTGAATGGTAGATTCACGTGACATTTTCTCTTTCGGTGGTCTTGGTCTTCCAGCTCTGCCTTGGATTTTTCTTAGTTCCCTGTCAATACTCGTTTGTATCCGTCTGCGGACTTCATCTTGCAATTCACTTATCATGGCGTCAAGCTGCTCATTGTCATCCAGATTCCAACGGACTTTGAACTCAGCCATTGCATCAACATAATTTGTCATAAATTGTTTTTCTAATTTGTTCAATAAATTCAGAATCCATACAGGATCAGGGTCTTGAGAAAGCCTTTTTGAAAAATGACCTCTTTGTAGTGTTGGAGCACTGCTTGAACTTGTGTCCTCTTGACGGTCTGATTCAGTTTCCTTATTATTATTTCCAGAACTCTTGTTTGATGAAACAGGTGTTTCAATGAGTTCCCTTGGACTATCGTTATTCCTGATAGTCTCGTCAGAACCTCGGACATCTTTTAGCTTCTCTTCAACTGTGTCCATAGTCTCTGGAGTCCACTGAGCTTGACTGGCTGAATCATATTTTGATACTGGTGTTTCTGAAGCTTCCTCTTCCACGGTTTCATCAACTTCCTGTACCTTTGTCAGGGTGTCCAGGCCTTCACATTCTTTATTGATTTGGGCTTGGGTGCCGTCATTGACACTACTTTTCCCAGAACCTGTTGAGCCACTGTTAACATCTACCCCTGATGATGACCTGGCTTTGAATTCCTTGTCCAGATGCTTGTTTCTTTCCTCAGATGTCTTCTCACTGTCTGTGGGGTCACAAAGCCAAAGGGACTTAAGCATGCTCATGAGCTCCTGGTATTTTTCTTTTTTACCATCTTCATCGTTAGAACCAAAGTCTAACAACTGTAGATTTACCAAACAATCCAGAAGGCCTTGCGCTGATGTACTGAGCTTACGTCCATATACACGAGACACCTCTGGTAAGCTATTACATCTGTCTAATTTGGGGCTCAGCAAGACTTTCATCACCAGAACTGAGGAATTAAACATCTTCGGTTCTTCTCCCCTCTGAGAGTAATCACCCTCAGCAACTTTTTTGTCAGTAACTCCCTCTGCATTCACCATATAAGCATCTTCCATCTCAGGTTGTGTTTCAAGCTTGGTTACGCCATGTCGCAAAGTTTCATGTTTATTTTCATCCCCTGAAGGCACATGTGACAGTGGTTCTATTGAATCAAAGTTGTCGTGAAATTCATCGCCTAAATCACACAAGGTGGTGTCTGATGGAATTTTCCTCAGCCATTCATTTACCACCTCAGTTGGGGAGGCATTTGGCAGGCAAGAAGGACTCAGCTCAGACATGTCTTCATCCATCTCGTGGCAAGACGAGTCACTCCCAATCCTTTTCCTACATTTGCTACTTTTTTCACTCTTGATGTCACTGACATTTGTATCAGATTTACAAGATTGAGTTTTTTGACCGAGTTCTGCTGCTATATTCAAACAGTCAGTGTGTTCTTCTCTTGGGTCTAGAGCAGGAACGGTCTGTGATAACATACTATCATTGGAGCTGGCAAGTAAATTAACAGGTTTTTTGGATTTTTTGGGAGATTTTGGTGGGATAGGACTGAGATGGTTTCCTGAGGTAACAGATAATGTTGCTGAATGACACCTGGGTGTATTGTCCTCAACTTTCTGTATCGACCTGGTGCTTAATTTATTGTTTCTTCCATCGACAACTGTAGTTTTAACATCATTCTTTTGACCATTTACTTTTAAATGAGATGATGAACTGGATATATTACTCTCTGGTCTGTCAATCATTTCAGCAATATTTCCTTCTTTAGCTGAGGCACTTGAAATTGGTCTTTTCTGTTGTGTAGAACTGCATTTTGAACAGACACTTTGAGATTTATGGGTAACATCTGGACTTCCAGTTTTCTCTTGACCTGTGATTTCAGTGCGTACAGACATACCAGAAGCTTTGCTAGATGGACGGATCTCTTCGGTTGGAGAGCTCTGCCTCACTGAACCATTGGCAGGTGAAGTATTGAAATACTTTGTTTTGGAGGATTTATTGCTTGCTACATCAACTTTGTCCTGGATTGTGTCTCTAGGAAATGTAGAGCTGCAATTAGAGCATTTGGACTTTGATTTACTAGAGTCATTTGACTTAGCCGATGCAAAACTTTTTGGTCTTTCCTCTGGGGTCGGTGTTGTTTCAGTTGTTATTCGTACTGTAGATTCGGATAAACATTGGTCAGATCTACCACATATTTCAGTCTTTGATGGACCAGATGTTCTTGAGTTCATTGAAACAGCACCTTCATCTATTTCATCAACATCATCAGCCTCATAGTCTTCAACTATCCCAATAGACACTGAGGTGCTTGTTGGTGTTAAAACTCTTTCAGAGTCTGAACTAACTGAGCTGATTTTGGACTTTGCTGACTTTTTAGAGAGAGGACTTGCAGGTACTTCATGTTCAGAGTCTTTTTCAGATGATGCCATTTCACTTGAAGACTTGTTTATTGCACTGCAAACATATTTATTTGAGTTCTCTGTGTGGGATACTTTTGATTGATCACACACTGGACTCTCACCTCTGTTTAATTCCATATCTACAGTGTTTGTGGCTGTATGGACCTGACTCTCAGAAACCTTAGACTTCTTGGATCTTGTAGATACGTTAGACTTGACTGACAATTTGCTTGGTGATCTGTTTGCTTTTTTATCCACACCTGCTTTAGACACTTTAGATTCTGCAGATGTATTAGACACCACACTTGTTGATCTTCTGTCAGGCTCTTCAGCTTCTGAGAAGAGGGACTTTGCAGAAGCGTTTGATTTGGTAGGCACAACACTTGATTTAACAGTGGCATCAGATGTTGTAGATGGGGTTGACTTTACAGACAAAGAGCTTGTTGTTCTTTCTACCAGTTTATTTGCTTCATCGTCCTCCTCCGCTGTTCTTTCTGAATGTTTTGATTTCTCAGACGCACAAGATTTTGCGGACATTGCACTTGATGATCGAACATCTCCTGTATCTGTGTTTCCAGTTTCTTTTGGAGCAACTCCTGAGATATTTGACCTCTGAGATCTTGCAGATGTTTTAGATGTAACTGATGCTGTACTTGGTGCTCTCTGCTGTACATTGCTAATTAGCTTGGAATCTTCTGACTTGTTTGATCTTGCAGAAATATTAGAAATAGAGGACAAAGCACTTTCTGTTCTTGCTTCCTTTTGTTTATCTTCATTCACAGGGTCTTCTGGACCAGAACTTCCAGAGACAACAGATTTCAATGACCTCGAACTTGGTGCCCTCTTCACTTTTTGTTCATCTGGTTCAACTATGATTATTTCTGAAACTTTCGATGCTCTGGATCTTACAGAAGAATTAGATTTTGCAGACACTGCACTTGGAGCCCTTTCTTGGATTTCTTCCTCATTTGAGATCTCATTTTCATCAAGAGTGGCTTCAGACAGTAGGGAAATGCCACTTGGAGGTCTATCTAGGTTCTGAACTTCTTCCTCTGGATACTTTGACTTATTGGATCTTACTGAAATTCTGGATTTAGTAACACTTGGTGCTTTTACCTCACTTTCTTCTTCATCAGGCTCTTCTGCCTGTACTTCTGAAACTTTCGATGCTTTGGATTTTGCAGAGATACTGGTTTTGGTAGAAATATCAGATTTTTCTGACATAGCACTTGGCACTCTGTGCCCTTTTTCCTTATTATCAGTGTTGACATCTGTTGCAGAAGCATTTGACTTTTTTGATTTTGCAGAAATGTTTGACTTTGCAGACAAAGCACTTGAAGCTCTCTCTTCTTCTTGGTCTTTTGCATCAGGCTCTTCGGCCTGTACTTCCGAAACTTTCGATGCTTTGGATTTTGCAGAGAAACTGGTTTTGGTAGAAATAGCAGAAACGTTTGACTTTGCAGACAAAGCACTTGAAGCTCTCTCTTCTTGGTACTTTCCATCAGGCTCTTCTGCCTGTACTTCCGAAACTTTTGATGCTTTGGATTTTGCAGAGATACTGGTTTTGGTAGAAATAGCAGAAACGTTTGACTTTGCAGACAAAGCACTTGAAGCTCTGTCTTCTTCTTGGTCTTTTGCATCAGGCTCTTCTGCCTGTACTTCCGAAACTTTCGATGCTTTGGATTTTGCAGAGATACCGGTTTTGGTAGAAATAGCAGAAACGTTTGACTTTGCAGACAAAGCACTTGAAGCTCTGTCTTCTTCTTGGTCTTTGGCATCAGGCTCTTCTGCCTGTACTTCCGAAACTTTCGATGCTTTGGATTTTGCAGAGATACTGGTTTTGGTAGAAATAGCAGAAACGTTTGACTTTGCAGACAAAGCACTTGAAGCTCTCTCTTCTTGGTAATTTCCATCAGGCTCTTCTGCCTGTACTTCCGAAACTTTTGATGCTTTGGATTTTGCAGAGATACTGGTTTTGGTAGAAATAGCAGAAACGTTTGACTTTGCAGACAAAGCACTTGAAGCTCTCTCTTCTTCTTGGTCTTTTGCATCAGGCTCTTCTGCCTGTACTTCCGAAACTTTCGATGCTTTGGATTTTGCAGAGATACTGGTTTTGGTAGAAATAGCAGAAATGTTTGACTTTGCAGACAAAGCACTTGAAGCTCTCTCTTCTTCTTGGTCTTTTGCATCAGGCTCTTCTGCCTGTACTTCTGAAACTTTTGATGCTTTGGATTTTGCAGAGATACTGGTTTTGGTAGAAATATCAGATTTTTCTGACATGGCACTTGGCACTCTGTCCCCTTTTTCCTCATTATCAGTGTTGAAATCTGTTGCAGAAGCATTTGATTTTTTTGATTTTGCAGAAACGTTTGACTTTGCAGACAAAGCACTTGAAGCTCTTTCTTCTTCTTCTTCTTCTGCATCAACAAGCTCATCAGTTAAAACATCTGAAATTCTGGACTTATTGGATCTAGTTGAAACGTTTGATCTTGCTGACAACGCACTCTGAGCTCGTTCCTCTTTTAAATTATTTGACTTTTTCAGTCTTTCAGAAGCATTGGATTTAGATGACATAGCACTCAGAGCCCGTTCCTCTGCAACTTCAACTCCATCACTTACAGTGACTCCTGAATGATTGGATTGTGCTGAGAATGTACCATGAGCTCGTTCTTCTGTTTGGTCTTTTTCTGAGACCCTTGATTTAACAGATTTTGCAGATATGTTAGATTTAAAGGACAGCACACTTGCAGATCTCAAATCATCTCTATCTTCAGCCGCAATATCTGCTACCATATCAGATCCTTTGGATTTCTTGGATTTAGCAGAGCTATTGGATTTTGTTGACAATGCACTTGGTGCTCTTTCCTCTTTCTCTGGTGATTTTTCTGTGCTTTTGCAAGTTTCTTTAGGTGCTGTTCTGTATTCGTTTGATGTTTCAGAGGTATGTGAAGCTGCATACACTGCAGATAATCGATCATCATCTCCTGCCACCGCTGACATTTTGGACCCTTTAGATCTTACAGAAACGTTTGATTTAGCAGATATTGCACTTGATGCTCTTTCCTCCAGTTGCTCTCCGTCTGACAGATTCGATTTTTTTGACAATGTAGAAACTTCAGATTTGACAGACAAAGCACTGGAGACTCTGTTTTCTATCTCCTCCTCCTCCATCTTGGACTTTTTTGATTTCAATGAAGCATTTGATTTGATTGACAAAACACTAGGAGCTCGTTCCTTCATTTCTTCTCCTGATCCTGGTGTTGGGGTTTTCTTGGATTTCCTTGATCTTGCAGATGTAGTAGAATTTACAGAAATAGTGCTTGATGCTCTTTCCTGAACATCCTCATTTTCCTGTGCTTCATCTTGGTCTGCCTCTGAAATTTCGGAGGTTCTGGATCTTTTAGAGATATTTGATATTGATGACAAAGAGCTTGGCGATCTCTCTCCTGGTAACTCCACTTGAGTAGCTGATTCAGCTTCAGGTGTGTTTAATTGCACTGAAGTATTCATTGAATTTAAACATCCCCCTCCTTCTTGAAGAGAAGCTGATTCTGAAATGTCAGACTTTTGTGAAACAATTGATTTAATAGAAACGCTGCTGGGAGCTCTGTCTTGCTCATCATCCTCAAGCTCGCTCAGCTCAATTGACATTGATCTCGCAGAAATATTTGATTTTATCGAAATGGAACTGTGAACTCTCTCTTCTGTTTGATCGTCATCATTTGTCAGATCTTCAATTCCAGACTTGTTTGATGTACCAGATTTAACACTTGACGCGTCCTCTTCTATTCTCTCCTCAGATGCCCCATCAGGTACAGACTGTGTCTCTTTAGACTGACTAGATTTAACAGAAATACTTGATTTAGATGACACAGCACTTACAGCCCTCTCCTCAACATTGTCCTGTGAATTAGCAAGCTCATCAAAACAATTTTCTGACAGTTTGGATCTCACAGATGTATTTGATTTAACAGACATGGCACTTGATGTTCTTTCTTCAGAATTTTGTTCCTCAGGCACATTGTCTGAGGCTTCAGTATTTCTTGATTTGTCAGATCTATGAGACTTTATTGACATGGCACTGTGTGCTCTTCCATCCTGTGTGAGTACTTTTGAAAAATTTGTTTTATTTGATTTTCCAGAGGTATTGGATTTGATGGAGATAGCACTTGAGGATCGCTCCTCTATTATTTCATCATTTACTTCAGTATTCTCTGGATCATTTCCATTTTCATAAGGGGCTGATAACTCAGACAGAGACTT
The DNA here is from genome assembly GCF_965113295.1 of Leuciscus leuciscus. Taxonomy (NCBI): domain Eukaryota; kingdom Metazoa; phylum Chordata; class Actinopteri; order Cypriniformes; family Leuciscidae; genus Leuciscus; species Leuciscus leuciscus. The sequence goes on along the minus strand of NC_138743.1, from coordinate 25,612,920 downwards.
TGTAGACATTTTCGATTTGGCTGACGTTGCACTTAGTACCCTTTCTTCTGTTTCTGTATCTTGAACATCAGTGTCTTCTAGTTGACCATTTGATTCAAAAGCCACTGGAGTCGTTATGTCCTTTGAGACTACACATTTATACGTTTTTGGTCCAGACAAAGATTTGGGTGAAGCAGATGCTTCAGACCTGACCGCTTTATCACCTACTTCTGGACTGGCAAACTTTCTGGACGTTTTAGACTGCCCTGATGATGAAGCTTTGCTTGGTGGTCTTGGTGATAAATTCACCAGAGATGTAGGAGATTTACAGGGTGTAACAGAACATGGGTTTGGTTCAGCATCTTTGCTTTCCTCATCTTCGCTCTCCTCATCTTCCTGTTGGCCACGGGATGCTCTCGAGATACTTAGAGGGAGATGAACATCTTCATCATCTTGGTCCTCTTTCAGTGATGCTAAAATTTGGGAAGAAGAGCTCACGACGGATATAGGCCTCTCATATTCCTCTACAGGCAGAGTGATTTGAACACTAAATTGATCTTTAGGAAGGTTAGAGGATATGACATCTGGCCTGTTCTCGTCATTATCAGATGCATGAGTGTTTTCACGATTGTCTTCTATAGCACTTGTGCTCTTTGTTTTAGGGGACACAGAGCGCACTTCACTTCGACTGCAGCAATGGTTAATGGTACATTGTTCAATCGTGGTGTCGCCCTGCTGCCCGATGGTCTGTTGAATGCAAGTTGCCTTTTCCACTACATGCTCTGTGTACTCTTCACTGGACATTGTGCGCATGCTGTCAGTAGATGCCTTCTTGCACACTATTCTCCGCGAGGATGCACTTGAGCTTGAGGATCTGATGCGTCTTACAGATCCTTGACTGGGAGGTACAGGATTCTTCCACATGTCATACTCTTGACAGTGAGCGCAGCAGTGCTGGCAATGTGACTCTTCAAAATGTCTTTGGTAACATTTGGTGCTGTATGTCTCCTCTGCTTCACCAGCAGAGAGAGAGTCGGCTTCTGAGCAACTCTCTGCACTTCCATGAGAGATGGAACAAGCATCATCAGGTACTATATGGGATTCATTAAAAGAGCTCTTTGACTTCTTGACCTCTGTTGACCAGTGCAATGTCTCGTTGTGTAATAGTCGAAAGCGCACTTTCATCTCCATTGACAGGCTTCCATCTTGGTTGACCAGAACTCGCTTTTCAATGTCATCATCCATCATATTTTCTCCTGTATGAGGACAATCGCCTCTGTGCCTTGGAGGTAACGAGTTGGTAGGTAAGTTGGTAAGTCGATTTGGAAACAACTTTTCAGATGAGGTGGACAGTCCTGCTGATCTGTTGCTTGAATCACACTTTGGATGGATGACACTTCTCTTTGTTTCTAGTCCAAAGTTGACTTCAAGAAAGTAATCACAATATTACAATAAATATTAAATGTATTGTACAATACATTTTTTACTGTGAAGTTATAGAAAAATTAATGATAAAGAAAATTACTTTTTGCAGTGTTACCTACCATTTCTCTTGGCCTCCTTTTTATCACTGCAGACACTAGAGCGTGGCTTTATGTTCAGCCTCGGAAGTTTGTCATAAGAGTTCTTCCTGAAGCTGTCCAACAGGAGTGGGTGGAAAGGCTCACGTCCCACACAAAACAAAATGCTCGGGCACTGCAGCAGACTTTGCACACTGTCAATCTGAAAAACATGCAAATCCCTCTCAACATTAGAGAGACTGTCTTGCTGGTTGATTACAACATGACAATCAAATTGATTGAGATCAGCAATATCTGGCTGAAATTAAACAGCAGGGATTATTACAACTGCCAAGTTCTGATGAGGAAATGTGCTATGATGGATTGAAGCCATACCAATTAAAGGTTAATGGCCATGGGAAGTCAAACCATCTGGTGTATACATTTTCCCACACTAATTTTTAATCATGAAAACAGTGATCTGAAAATGTGTGTGTGTGATCCATTATGCAGGGTGTTTTCGGTGCATGAGTAAGTACCCATGGGTCAGCACAAACAACAAGTGTACAAACAAATAGGTCTTAGGTCAATAAAATTTTTTTGAAAACTAATTAGAAAACTAGTATGACTACATTAATGTTTCTTTAAAAAAACAAACAAAAAAACAACAACAACGAACAATCAGCATAGTATCATAGCTTCATTCATTAGAGCTGTGTTAACTATTGGGGATGTTAAAAAAGAAATAATTATTTTTATGTTGAGACAGTTAAAGGTTTTAAACTTTTTTTTGGGGGGGGAAAAGGAAAAGAGCCCAGAACATGAGTACTATGGTGCTTCAGTCTTGTCCAAATAACCTTTTGACTGTAGTCATCCAACAACATCTGAAGTTGAACCAGGTTCCAAACTCATGAAATCAGAATAGACTGTGTATAAATAGAGAAAGAGTAAAAGTACACACATCAACATCACATATCACTCTTTAACACAATACTAACTTTATATGCTAAATCTGCATGCTTTGCAGTTTTAGATCTTCAAAACTTTTCAATTTTGCAGTGGATTTGAAGATAATTAATTGGAACTGTAGAGGATGCGAGTATCTCAAACTGTATGTTTTCATGGCATTGACCTGCTTCTGTTGGTTCAAAATAGCTCTGATTTGAGCAAGATTAATAGTTATTCTCTGGATGCTGGTGCATCACTGCTGTGCAAAAATACAAGTAAAGGAATATCCTGATCATATCTAACAAGAACAGCAGGAAAGGTTTATTCAAATATGTTTAAAAAGAGTGAATGAAAGATGAGAAAGCTTCAAGGCAATCAAGAGAATGACATAAATAATAAGTAACAATGTAATTCTGTTATACTAAATAAGGTTATAAACAGTCTGGAGAATGCAAATGTGTATATCCAGTTCAAGAAAGATAGCCATCAGTTATCAATTTGATGCACACTTTAGTGATCCTGACCGTATTTGTGCAAAGTAAATGTTTTTGTAAGAATATTACTGCCTGTTGGAAAAAAAGTTAAGTGTTGAGTGTTTTTTTATTATTATTACTAGTATTGGTTGCCCTTTCATTTGGAATTTAACTTAATCGACAAATGATTCACTATTCAGTGAGGGAGTCAGTCATTAATTTTGACCCAGGCTGCGTCCGAAAGCTTAAAAATGCTGCCTTTGGAGGATGTATTCCAAGGTAGGAATGCAATGTTAGCTTCACTTCCTGTCTCCATACCTTCATTTGATTGAGGCAGCATAGATGTATCATTTCCTGCCTTTGATATCCCACAATCCTGTTCGTTCCATTCTGTGATGGTTAAGCTAAAAAATAAATATGGCATCTGAAAGTTGCAGTTGGTGGTCAGTTTTTATGTAAATGTACAGTTTTGTCAAATGTGTTCCACTTTCAATGTAATAATTTTGTGTAGTAGTAATTAAATAATTCATTTAGTTTTCACCAAAGCTATTTTGCAGTAGATTATTAAACCATTTTGCTGCCTCAGAAGAAGTCTTTCTGTTTTGTGAGGTTCCTTTGTGTGCAATCGCTGCCTGCAAAGTTATTGCCTGATAGGGTAATGAAGCATCAAGTCAGCTGCCTAAGCTTTCGGGCTCAGCCTTAGTCAAACAAATGTTTTGTGAATGTTTTGGACTAACACATTAAAATAATCGCTTCATCAGAGTAATTTGTTCTTGAATTGGACTTCACCTTTCTGGTACATGCAGGAAACATTATCCTGTACTCTTAAGATGTAACTAATGCCACTCCACAAGATATATCTGACGCAAACTACATATTGACGCACACATTATTTTATTAATAGAGATGAAGAAATTAAATATAATTATAAAAAAAATATTGTGATCATTTTATTTGCAGTCTGGACCCCAAACAATATACTAAATAGGCTGCTGCTCTGCTGTTTTGTCATTTGCCTTGCCCATCAACTTAAGATCAAAACTTTATGGCCTGGTTTCACAGACAGGGCTTAGATTAAGCCAGAATAAGGCCTTAGTTCAATTAGGACATTTAAGTAGCTTTTATAAACGTGCCTTAGATAAAAACATTACTGGTGTGACAAAAGTTTTGTGTTGAGACAAAACGATGGCACTGACATATTTTAAGATATGTTAGTGCAAGTTAGCCTAGAAATCTAGACGCATCCTTGCGGCAGCAAATTTTATTTTGCAGCCAGGGTCGTCTAGCAACTCTCTGTTGGCTTGCGAGCTGGAAAAACCAAACTCTAATCAGGCCAATCACATCGTGTATAGAGTCGGTGGGCGGGCTTAACATAATGACGGCAGAGTTGTGACGGTTCCGCGTGAATTCCCTGCTACTTGAAAACAAAGAAGAGCTGCTGCTGGCGAACAGCGATCTTTCAAATCGACTTTGGCTGCGACTCTGGAAGACTTGGAGTTAAGCTTTTCTTTGAGAAAAAAACAAAGAACGGCACTGAAATCATTCTCAAAAAAGGAAGATGTGTTCTGAGTTTTGCCGACCGGATACGGCAAAAGTTAAATCTATCAACTAGCTGCTGGTGGGAAAACGCTCTGGTTGGTTGTAGCGCTGTCCTATTGCGTGCAGAGGGAATTTGAAAGACAACCGTTTATCCCGCCCCTCGGACACCCAATGGTGTGTTCCCAGACCCAACATCTTGATGTGCGTCTGGCTTGTCAGGCTAAGTGCAAGTTACTTTAAGTTAAAACAGCTCAAATATGCATTTTAGTCTGGGACTAGGTTTAAGCCTTGTCTGTGAAACCAGGGGTATATCTTCAAAGATACACAAGGGTCCTGATGGATTCTGTTCTCTTTCTCTTACATGTTCAACTTTCAGCTAGTGACAAATAAAGCTTTACTCTACTGCTTGTCGAGCTATTTCTGGCATTGTCTCGCTGCCATTCGTAATGTTATCCATGTATCAGTCAGGCCCCTGTGGAGGGGTGTGTGCCACTTTACAGCATGTTTTCTATGGGAAGTACATGCCTGTGGCAGTGCTAATAGGATGTGCCTGCTCTACCACAGAGGACCAGCAGCGCTGACCAGAGTCAGCAGTGAGTCCAGCTCTGATGGGCAGGAAATGCCTGGATCGACTCCAGACATTCTGTGGACTCCAAGCCAAGAAGTGTTCCCCTTTTAAAGGAACAGCACTTTCTCTGCGTACAGCGTGATGACACCATTAGCACTGTGGCATACCATGCCGTACCCTTGCGTGCAAACACATAGAGACAGGTCTTGATTTGATGGGACAGCCTCTGGTTGCCCTCGGGGCTGTATAAGCTTCTCACCTTTTATCAGGGTTGCCATAGCTCAGTCCCAGAGGGGCTATTTCTTACACTGCCCGGGCCACCCTGTCCACCTCTTATCTACCCAAACCACCTGCAGACTGTAATTCTTTATTTTTTCCTCTTCCGTGGTCTGTGGCATTTGCCCTTAAGCGCAAGTGGGAGTGATAGCAACTAAAATGAACTTTACGCTGACTGATCTGCTCAAGTAATCTTGTTCTCAGCATTATGACCATTTCATAAATCAAACAACACGATCTTTGGAGACTGTCACTTTCTTTGGTAGACTCGAATAACTAATGCATAAAAATCTAATTAAAAACCTCAAAATCAGAGGTCCCACAGCTTGGGGACTTTCCAGTTGTCAGATGTGGCGTCGCTTGCATATACTTAGCTTCCTGTAAACATGTGTTTTAGCTAAAATGGGAGCTATGGTTACAAACAAAGGAATAAAAGATTGCTAAAACATTTGCTAACTTATCTGCTCCTGAGTCTGTTTATCAGATCTTGATAAAACATTTTCCAGTTTCAACCACTAGAGGCCTCTGTGTCCTTAGCACATGTGCTTCTCCTCCCTACTGCTGATCTTACATAATTTAGGTCAGTTTACCAAAGAAAAAAAAAAAAAAATTAGCTACATGTACTTTATTGCAAGGTTAACCCAAGTTCAAATCAAATATTTTATTAAAGTTTGGAAGGAACACGTTCAAATGATCTATCCAATCAGCATGAGATGAGGCCTATATATATACATAGCCACATCACCTATGTTCCTCGACAGTTTTCTGCCTCCCTCTGCCACCCCAACTCCTCACTATCAGCTGGTTACTATCCCAGCTGGGGATAAGGGGTGAGTACTTTGGGTTCGGGCCAAATTCAGAGCACAGAGAGCCCTCCCGTCAGACAGCACACCAAATACGCATGTGCGGCACTCAGAACTGAATTCAGAATGAAGTGATATTGAATTGAGCTAACAATCAAGATGCGGATTTGGAAGGAAGTAGAAATAAAATGTACTGATTTTCTAATAAATTTTATAACTGCAATAAGTATACATTTTAACTACAAAAGAAAAGACAAAGCTTGACAAAGTCTGAAAGTTTAAAGAAGTTTGCTGTTTTTGAGAAAACTGTTGAAAAGTCTTGAATTTTGAAGGTTTTATATAGTAGGTCTTACAGGCAGACATTTGTCACATGAATTAGTTTATCATATTTGTTTCCGGAAGTACAAAATACTATAAAAAGTTGCTGATATAGTGAGTATATCACCTCACACTCCCTTTTCTTTTCTTTTTATTGAGCATGACGTGTCTGGATGTTGAGTATAATTCCTACATAAGTGATTTTGTAAATAACTGATTTATAAGTTATATATTTTTTGTTTAAACTTGTGCTAAAAATTTTACATAAGAGCATAAACATCAGTACATACACTACCGTTCAAAAGTTTGGGGTCAGTACGATTTTAATGAAGTCTCTTATGCTCACCAAGGCTGCATTTATTTGATCAAAACAGTAATATTGTGAAATGTTTTTACAATTTAAAATCACTGTCTTCTATTTTAATATATTCTAAAACATCATTTATTCCTGTGATGGCAAAGCTGAATTTTCAGCATCAGTCCAGTCTTCAGTGTCACGTGATCCTTCAAGAAACATTTCTTCTTATTATCAATGCTGGAAACAGTTGTGCTGCCTAATATTTTTGTAGAAACTATTGTAAATATTTCCAGAAGAGACTCACCTTGTGGCCTTGCAGTGTGTAGAGCTTCCTGATGAGACACTGCATGAGTTCAGAAACCTCGTCCATGAAGAGTGGAAAGCTGTGCAGGCTCCTGCGGTGCAGCACGATGGTCCTCCGGACAGAGGGGTCACTGTTTTTCACAAGCACAATCTTCCTGGAGTGTCTGTGATGATGGTGCTGATCTTCACTCTGTTCAGGAGCTTCCTCGGGTCTAATGGGCCTTCTGTTTGTAAACTGCTGAGCGTGTGGATGTGTCTGGAAATGATACCACGGGTTCGAGTAAGCTCCCGAGGCCTCCGAGGCCATCGTCTTGGCCTGCTGGTGATCGACACACAGATAACATCCACGATCCTCCAGCGGTTCCAGTCTAGTTGAGCCAGAGGAGCCTCTGAAGGATGTTGCGGAGTAGTGCCCATGGGAGAAAGAGGGCTTTAGAGGTGGGTCGTCTGTGATGGTGTCAAAGCATTGAAAGCTTTGCTTGTGGGAGGCCATTTTAACTTCATCCAATGGCCTGTGGCAGATGTCAGTTGACTGTAGTTTAAATCAGAGGATAACGGGACCACAGGAGAACATAGCAGGGCTATACTCTCTGGCCCAACTGATCACACTCACTCATCCTCTCCTTCCACTCTGCAAAAGACAAAAACACAAAACACATGCATAGGTTAACATCACCAACAGAGCATTTCAAATAATACTGTGTCAAGCACACTAGGACAACATTTGATATTAGGGAATTTTATAACGCTTATCCAAATTGGACATAAGCCGACTGAGCCTGGGTTCTCCCAAGGTTTTTTTTTCTCCATTAGGTCACTTGATGGAGTTTTTCGGTTCCTTGCCACTGTTGCCTTTGGCTTGCTCAGTTGGGGATATTTAATTTAATTTTATCAATCAATAAATTCCTCTTGAAACAAACTTTGTTGTATTATTTTAATTTAATACTGTGAAGCTGCTTTGATACAATCTGTATTGTGAAAAGCGCTATACAAATAAACTTGACTTGACTTGACTTGACATAAATGAAATTGAATTGTTTAGGCCTATAAAACAAATTTGCATATATGAAACATAACGTAAACAAGAATGTGGGCAGTATCTGGAATTCAAACAGTTTTAATATTTAAATAAAAAATGTAAATGTAAATAAAAATGCTATGATGTATTGTAAAATGAATAACATAAATATGTAAGATTCTGCACTATTTCTAGGTGATTTCATTAATAACTTTGCTTACTTGTCAAAAGTCAGATGTTCTTGCTTCCATAGGCTCTATGGAAAACATGATCATCATGTTTGACACAAACTTGTGGAGTTTATGCAGCAGTGCTTACTGTCATTAAAGATAATGCTTCATAAAAATCATGATAACCCTATTCAGCTATCACTCACATTATAGGCTAATAATATAATTTGTAATGAAAAAATAGTGCATAATTATTTATATATATATATAAACAAACAAGAATTGTGCTGTACTGTATGCTTGCACTTGAATGCTTACATCGCATACTATAAGAAACATAAGAGCATTGATAATAAAATGAAGAATTTAATGCAATTGCAAACTAGTTGATGAGAATTTTCTTTGTGTAAAGACAATCCGGAGAAACCTGGGCATAAAATAACAAGCTTAATCAAGAGGATAAACTCTCAAGCTGAAAATACTGAATACATTCAACTCTGTCCTGTTCTTAACAGGATTTCAAATGATTTGCTGAGTGATCCACTGAAACATTTTCATTGTCATGAAATTAAGTGTTTTTAGATTACAAACTGATACTTTACATTTAAATTTGAATTAGTTGTACTTTAACCTATCTCCAACCTTTTATAGCAGAATCGAATTAAAGTCTTTTCTCAATCACTTTCTTGTAGAATCAAGCTTCTTTACAGAAAGCACGGTAACTTTATAATTCTTTTTAAGTCTTTTTGCCCATTGCAACTATTGAAACTGAAAGTATTTTTAGTGTTGATGTCGAACCAAAACTGAAAACATCCAGATTTAACATGTGACCAAACAGGCAGAGCCGGATTAACGCAAAGGCAAACTAGGCACGTGCCTAGGGCCCGATTGGCGGGATGGGGCCCAGACAGAGGGACAAAAAAAAAAAAAAAAAAAAAAAAAAAAAAAAAAATGTCCAATGTCCTATCTACAATTTATTTCAATATTTATTAATTAACTAAAAATAGTTACGATGTTTATCTTAACCATAGACTGTTACATTACTGCAGTTAAACCAATGAATGTGTCCGTTACAAAGCGGGTGCCGGCTTCTGAAAGTATATGTAACGAACGCATCCATCAGGTGCTGCGAGGCAAAAGCCTAATAAGCACACAAAGAAGCACAGCTCATAATGCAGGTGTGTGAGTTGTCGTCATCTATTTTGGAGTGATTGCAATGTATTCTAAATATAAACTTGTACTGTAGATCAGCGTCATTTCTGGAAAAATCATTCACCGCTTTATTACGAGTTTAAAAGAGCGCGAGCGTCATTAACGTGGCCAGACGCGACGCTTTGAATTTGCGCGTACAATGAATAACATCGCGTCGGGAGCTGACTAGTAAAAAAGCTACAAAATTAAAAGACAAGACGTCTGTATTACGTCAAGCCAACACACTACAACATTTTTAAATGTTTCAAATAAAGGATCTCATATCTATGGGTCTATCTTCTAAATTCTGCTGATGATTAGATTATACCCTGACATTACGCCAATAATATCAGTTTATATATTTTTTTCTGCTCAGTAGCGATCGTGTCTTTCTCTTCCACTTGATTTGTGTATAGCATATTTAAGGTAGCAATGCAATATAAAAGCACTTATGCTCATCTACTGAAGTGGGATTCTGGAACTGTGAATAAATTGAATAAAACAGCAAAATAACAACAACAACAATAACATCTTCATTAAACAAAAAAGAGATTACCTTAGATAAAGTTTGATTACATACAGTACCGGTAAAAGTCTGGACCCATTACTATTTTTAATGTTTTTGAAAGAAGTTTATTATTATGCTCTACAAGCCTGCATTTATTTGATCAAAAATACAGAAAAAAAACAGGAATATTCAGCAAGGATGTGTTAAATAAATAAAAAGAGATAGTGAAGACTTTTTTAAAACAACTTTTTAATAACCAAAAATCCTGAAAAAAAGTATCACAGGTTATAAAATAAATATTAAAGGAGAAGTTCACTTTTAAAATGAAAATTCTGTCATCATTTACTCACCCTCATGTTGTTTCAAACCTGTATAAATTTCTTTCTTCTGCTGAACACAAAGGAAGATATTTAGAAGAATGTCAGTAACCAGACAGTTTTTGGGTCCCATTGACTTCCATAGTATATTTTTTTCCTACTATGGAAGTCAATGGGACCCAAAAACTGTCTGGTTACTGACATTCTTCTAAATATCTTCCTTTGTGTTCAGCAGAAGAAAGAAATTTATACAGGTTTGAAACAACATGAGGGTGAGTATATGATGACAGAATTTTAAAAGTGAACTTCTCCTTTAAGCACAATTTCTAACATTTGATAATAAATCTGAATATTATAAAGTTTTCTGAAGGATCATGTGACACTAAATTCAGCTTTGCATCACAGAAATATAAAGTATAGTAAAATAGAAAACCATTATTTTAAATTTTAATAATATTTCACTATATTATTTTTCTGTATTTTTGATCAAATAAATCCAGGCTTAATGAGCATAAGAGACTTCTTTCAAAAACATTAAAAATAGTAATGTGTCCAAACTTATGTACTGTGTAAGTAAAAATATACTGCTTTTAAAATTAAATGTTGTATAAATAAAAAGGTTAGGAATCATATTTGTTTCAAGTGTTTTTTTATTGGGGGTGGGGGGCCTCCAACATGAATTTTGCCTAGGGCCTCCTAATGTCTAGAACCGGCCCTGCAAACAGGTACATCTGCAGGAATCCCACTGGCACATGATGACAGCACATTTGTGCCTGGCACACTCTACAGCTGAGGGAGCATTACTGAGCTCAAGAGACAGAAATGATGGACAGATATCAGAGACTAAGCAGGGATAAAAAGAGCAGACTTCGCCTAAATTAGACTAAAGAGCTTATCTACAAGTGCAGGGAAAAAGTGGAAGCAACGTGACAGGATGAAGCTGCAGTAGAAGCCTATTGTTATTTTTGATTCAAGCACAAATGTGAAAATTAAGTAATACCAAAGTCATGTGATTTAAGAAAGCAAAAATGTCAAGCAAGAAATGGCTGATTTGTTCAAAGAAAAGGTAGAACGCTAAATCAGTCAAATCTAACATAACTATTAACATACAGTACAACAATTCGGATTTCTTACGTCAGATCAGTGAATATACCGCCTTATATTCTAATCCAAATTTTATCTGAGAATTATTATTTTAAAATTTTTTTAAGGACCATGATCTCTTGGGAAAAAGAGGACCATGAATCCTCAGTTCCAGCTCTCATTTTCAACTCATGCTATCAGAACAAAAACAGGGAAATGATCTAGGCTGAGAGTTTTATTGCAAAGCAGGACAAAACCAGACTCTTTAAGTCTTGCAGAAGCACATAATAAACCGTAATGTACTGTACATTAACGTTCAAAAGTTTGGGGTCAAAAATCAATCATTTAATTCAGCAATGATGCATTAAATTGATCAAAACAGTAAAGACATTTCTAATGTCACAAAATATTTCAATTTCAAATAAATACTGCACTGTTTTCAACAATGATAATATGAATTGTTTCTTGAGCAGAAAATCTGCATATTAGAATGATTTCTGAAGGATCATGCGACCATGAAGACTGGAAAAATGATGCTGAAAATTCAGCTTTGCTATCGCAGGGACAAATTACATTTTAAAATATGTATTAAAATGTAAAGTATTATATTATTATATACTTAAAATAGGACATAATGGGGATTTGTTTTGCATGTGTATATAGTAGAAAATGGCCTATGCCACAGTATAGCATGCATAAATAAATAAAAAAAATTACTTTAATACTGAAACTTCAGATTTTTCAAAGTACTATCTGATTTCACCTGAAGGCATAATGACTCAAACTGTGGAACCAGGAAAACTGAATCTGTATCTGTAAAAATCTGTATTTGTAAAAAAAGAAAAAAAAAGAAAGAAAAAAATTCTAATAAATTACCAGGAGGCCTGTTCCAATATCTGCTTTTGATGAGAACATTTGAAGAAAAGAGAATGCAAACAAATAATATGAATCATATGATATCAATTATGTTACCCAAAACTAATAAAATCCTGTGATGCAGATGATCTGTAAGCTCAAAACACCATATGAAAAAGATGTCAAACAAACCTGAGTTAAGTACGTTTTAAGCATCATGACACACTCAGATCTTTGTAAATGCAGGCAGAAATTTTGAATTCTGACTAGTACAATCCTATAATGCATCCCAGATAACTGCACCGGTGTTCCTCATTATTCTACAGTGCTTTTGCATGCACCTGGTTTGATATTCGTGTATTCACTTAATTCTGATGAACACCAAGTCCATCAAAAAACACAGACTGAAACACAACATTTTTGAGATTCTTTAATTTCCCCATAATGATTTTTTTAACCAATGAGGTTTAGCCAAGGTCAAGGTAAAGACTGTGAAAGCACCCAACAGTCTTAATTACATTTTCAATTAACTGTGATCCAAATGAACCGGGAAAGTCTTCAATGTAAATTCAAACTGTCCCTTAAAAAAAAAAGCACTGCAAAATACTCACCATCAAAAGAACCATGATCACAATGTTGGGAAACCAAGAGCTCAGCAAAGCATCCTCTGAGTTTCCACACGAGAGCTGAGAAGGAGCAGGAGCTGCTATGAACTGCCAGCTGAGGAGCGCTTGTCCCACCGGGGACCTATCTGCTAATCGGTCCTTGGGAAGCTAAGGATAGAACGGAAAGCCTTCTTAATCACCCTGAGACTGCATCCAAATCTGCTGAGGCTTTGGACATGTGACTAGAACTTGGACATTGCATAAAAGAGTAGACAAACTTAAGACTTTTAAGGGCACTGACAGTTCATATAGCAAATGGGTACATATTTGCAGGATCCACAGAACACATAAATAAAGCTTAAGTGTGTCATAGATGGAAAGTTCTGTCGAAGGTAGGAGTCTTACAGTTCATAGGGAACATGAGCATGAACAATTAAATATCTCATATCAATTGATATCGATAAATGAAAAAGGCTCTAATACTGGTCAATAACACTACCGTTCAAAAATTACAATTTAAAATTACTGTTTCATATGTGACCCTGGACCACAAAACCAGTCACAAGGGTCAATTTGTCAAAAAAGAATTCTAAAATTGAGATTTATACATCACCTGAAAGCTGAATAAATAAGCTTTCCATTATTTCATAATCTTTACTTAATATCCTAATAAATTTTGGCATAAAAGAAAAATCGATAATTTTGACCATTACAATGTATTGTTGGCTATTGCCACAAATTTACCCGTGTGACTTATGACTGGTTTTGTGATCCAGGGTCACATATATATTATATTTTTAAAATTAATTTATTCCTGTGATGGCAAAGCTGAATTTTCTGCATCATTACAGTCTTCAGTGTCACATGATCCTTCAGAAATCATTATAATATGCTGATTTCATGCTCAAGCAACATTTCTGAGCAGTTGTGCTGCTCAATATATATATATATATATATTTTTTTTTTTTTTTTTTTTTTTTTTTACATAATACATGTCTCAGTTGTAACAATTTTATTTATCCTTGCTAAATAAAAGCATTGATTTCTTTCAGACCCCAAACTTTTGAACAATAATGTCATGTTCAGTTTTTGTTTCAGTTTGGTTTTTATGAACTCTTATTCTGTATTTCATTGTTTCCTGTCTTTCCTGCTGTGATAGTGTATATAAAGTCTGATATATATTGAAAAAAAAGAGGACCATGAATCATCAGTTCCAGCTCTCTTTTTCCCCTCATGCTATCAGAACAAAAACAGGGAAATGATCCAGGCTGTGAGTAACAGGACCAAACCAGACTCTATAAGTCTTGCAGAAGCACATAATAAACCGTAATGTACTGTACATTACCATTCAAAAGTTTGGGGTCAAGAGTTTAAAAAAAAAAAATCAGTCATTTAATTCAGCAATGATGCAATGATGCAAGTGACAGTAAAGGCATTTCTAGTGTACCCAAAGATTTATATTTCAAATAAATGCTGCACAACTGTTTTCAACAATGATAATATGAACTGTTTCTTGAGCAGAAAATCATCATATTAGAATGATTTCTGAAGGATCATGTGACCATGAAGACTGGAATAATGATGTTGATAATTCAGCTTAGCTATCGCAGGGATAAATAACATTTTAAAATATGTATTAAAATAGAAAGCAATTATTTTAATAATATTTTAAACCATTATTGTATTTTGGTAGAATAAATGCAGCATTTGTGAGCAGAGACTTCTTTAAAAATATATATTATTATTATTGTAATTTTTTTTGTACTTTTAGTTTTTAGTATTAAGAAAACTATTTTTAGTTTTTTATTATTTATAAAACAATTTTAGTATTAAGTAGCATCTCACTACTGTCAATAAGCTAGATTACTATAATGGAGGTATAGTAATTTTTAAGGATCTGGTCTGTGAAGAAAAAAAAATTCTGTCTTAGTCCAAATAGGGGTGTCCCATGAAATGTCACCATTATAACATTAGGTAAGGCTCTTTGCATAAAAATCACATAATGTGAGTGATTGAATAGTCAAACATCTACAGAACCTTATCACTAAGAACAGAGCTCAGGGTATCTGGGATGATCCAGTTAACTTGATGGGTGGCCCAGATGGAAATGGATTAATGGCTCTTATTCAGCAGTAATTAGAACAGTGCATATCACATTGCTGTCCTAAGGCAACCTTTGTGATCCAAACCAGCATTATTTTCATCGAGGCTCTGCCAGCAATGACAAATTCAATTGATCATCTGACATCTTTAAAACTGCTGATTCAAGCCAACTGGAAAGTGATTCAACAATCAAAAGTGCATATGTGACCCTGGATCACAAAACCAGTCACAAGTCGCACGGGTATATTTGTGGCAATAGCCAACAATACATTGTATGGGTGAAAATGATCGTTTTTTCTTTTATGCCAAAAATCATTAGGATACTAAGATCATGTTCCATGAAGATATTTTGTAAATTTCCCTACCGTAAATATCTAAACCATTTATTTTTGTGAGTGAATGTGTATCTCGGCCAAATATTGTCCTATCCTAACAAACCATACATCAATGGAAAAGCTTATTTATTCAGATTCCATATGATGTATAAATCTCAATTTGAGAAAATTTACCCATGTGACTGGTTTTGTGGTCCAGGGTCACATATTTGAGCAACTTTTCTCTTTGAGTAAAAATACTTTGATGGTTGCTTGTATGTATAAATCCTGAACAAAATCTGAAAGACTTTTGGGAATCAGTATCAAAGCGGTAGGAAACAGCTTGTTGCTGAATAATGGAATAAACACACAAAAAGTTAACTAGACACCTGCCTAATGCCGCTCTTATCAGAAACTGCACCTTGTAAAGATAGGCTGTCCCAAACTCCTGTTACCACATTTTTTCTGGAAATTACACATATATTATTCATCCAAGCCTTCCTTGCTAACTCAAGGGTGAACTTGCGTTCTTCCCATCTGTCTGTGTGTCATAAGAAGCTTGGCTGAGCGGATGGGTGAGTGTGGCCATAAGATTGTTTTTCTCCTGAGTCATGTGCCGTAAGACCCCTGTAGAGTTCACACCCCTGCCTCCTCCCTCTCGCTCTTTCCTGAGTTAAGGGACCTCCCTAAAGATGTTTTAAAACAGTGGAGACGGACTGCAAGAATTCCAAGGAAACAACAAATATCCTTTAAGATTTTCATGATTTCTGGATAGAAAGTTATGCGACAAGACAAAATAGTATGCTTGTTGAAAAGTCTTTATCTTTTGAACATGAATAGCTATATTTAAAGGTACTATGCCATAACTGAATCTAGCCAGGGGCATTCCTTCTATGGCTCACACGTGAGTTCTGAGAACTTCTGACACCTCGGCTTAGCTGCCGCTTCCTACACTGGCATGTCAGGCCTAATTACTGCAAAACTCGCTTTGATACAAACTGTAGCGATGTTTGACTAGTTTGTCTTTTAGGCTACACCTTGTACCGTATATGACTTTAAGTAAAATGTTATAAAGTACTTACTTTCATAAAATTAAGTTAGTTATAAAATTACTGTAATTACATTCTACATTTCAGCTATCGTATGGCTTCAGAAAATATATGCAAGTATGTATGTATATATATATATATTCACTGTGAATCTCCTGTCTGTGCGACACAAACACACTTGTGCGCACAGAAAGCCGCTTCTTGAACAGACAAAAACACATACAATTATGCCAAAATTACTTTTTTGTTTGAGAATCCTCGTAAGCACAGTCACATTAGTTAAATTAAGTTTTATATGAATGTAAAGAGTTGTGAGAAAATGTGAATCAGATCTACGACATGTGCAGCAGATCTTAAAGTGACAGCAGTCTAATAAATCCGCTGCTGTTTGTCATTAAAGATAATCAAAGAACGAGGAAATCACTCACTGCTCATGACCGAATAACATTTGTAGCTTTAATAAGGATTGAACTATATACAATTTATATATCCTACCTGTTAGACCAATCTTAAAGCACTGAGCTTTTATTGTCAAAAACAATAACTTTTTGTGCATTTTGACAGGGCAGGTAAAAATCTGAACCGGTCTGATTGGGCCAATAGAAAAACTTGTGCCCTGATATATTGAAGGGCACAGGTAAATTAAACAATTATACTGTAATGTTGAATGCCTATAATTAATGGCTACAATTGAGAAAAAATCTATTTCACAGAGACATCAGTAGCAGTATATCGGGGATGCCTTCTTAAAAAAATGCCATTAAACAAATATTTAAAATATAGGAAACTGTCTTTATGTTGTTTCTACATTAATTTGGAGATTAAATGTGAAATTATTACGATATACAAATATATAAAAAACGTTAATGTTAGGTGAGATTAATCGCGATTAATTACAGATTATTTTGAATTAATTAGTTACTTTTTTTATTGATTGACATCACTAATATATATATATATATATATATATATATATATATATATATATACATATATATATATATATATAAGTACACAATATACAGCAAATCATACAGACTATCTTTATGATTTGTACAATTTCTGATGCTGCAGTCGACATTTATTGATATTGCATTGAAAGGAGCAACCATCCGTCACAATTTTTCCTTATGTGTTGCACAGAAGAAAGAAAGTCATACAGATTTGGGACAACATGAAGGTAAGTAAATAAAGTAAGTAATTTTTTTTCAGTCTATATTTTGTGTGTGTACAACAACATAAAATAGCATTAAACTTGGCATGAATTAAAAATTCACCCAATCTATTTTTAAATGCTTGTTATTGATCTTATTTTGAAAGATTCAGCCATGTATGTTTCTTTTAAACATTATTTTACAGTGAAACTACACACTTCTCATCACAATACAGAAGAAAAGATCACTTACAATGAGTATGAGTTATACGAGTATGGGCACATTCGTATTACAGTGCTTGTGGTAGAGATATTAGCCACTAGGGGCATCAATCCAAACATCACAACAAACCCCAGAAGCTACTGACCCCTCTCATCCCTGTATTTAGCACACCCACCCAAGACCTAAGTTCAATTAACACACATTTTTATAGTCAGGCAGTCAATGTATCAAATCATAACAAGAATATTTAGGCTTTCTGAAAAATTAAGAGCAGTTGTGGAGATGAACAGTTAGAAAATAGGTAACATTCACTTGTATTCAGCCATTTTAATTAATATATATCTGTAATATGTTTTCCAATTGCAAATCTGATATGCTAAACTTGTATTCTGAGGAAAACAGCAATAAATCTCATAAGGTACGACAAAATTCGGAGTTGTAGGTCTGTTTGTAAAAGAAAATGAGAGAGAGAGAGAGATGGAAAGTGAGAGAAAAAGGAGGTGGAGACTGAGTGGGAGGAGGGCAAAGAGAAATGTGAGCATCACAAAAAAAGGACTGTGTGAACATGAGACACTTTATCAAATGCAAATTTTACTGTTTTTCCATAATCAACCTCTTGCATAAATAAGCAGCTGAATTAATTCTGACACATATGCAAGGTTGCATTCACACATACCTGCTAAAGAGCACATCTTTACCTGCAGCACATTAACATGCAACACGTCTCTTTGAGGTCATTTATGTCACGAATGCACCGGTCCTCTGTCAACGTTCCACTCCCTCACTCTCTCACTCTCTCACTCACCCTCTCACGCTCGCCAAATGACTAATTGAACTCACCTGTTATCAATCAATGTTGCACTGTAAGGGGTCGTTTACACCACATCATTTTCAGCTGAAAAGGAAAACTTTTTTGGGGTGGGCCTGAAAACGCAAACTTTGGAAAACGTGTTTCTAAGTGCAAGTTTTTGAAAACGATACCGGTATTGTCTCCGTGTAAACTACGAAAACGTGAATTTGTGAAAACGGTGACGTATCACATGTTCAGTCTATAGTGCGTCGTTTTTCTTTACAAAGTGACAGCGCCAACTACACCATAATACAGCGTTTTTAGTCGTTTTCACAGATCAGATCATCTTGACGTTATTGTCTGTGTGCGAAATATTCAAGCAATATTTAAATACATTTTAATAGCTGTTTTACCAGTGTGTGATTAGTTTTTGTTTAGTAAGAAACACACTGTAAACGCTAATCTGTCATCACGCGTCCTGGACAACTTCAACTGACTGCCTATTCTCCTGTCAATCATCCTAAACCAATCAACACACTATAAGGGATTTATTTGAACCACTTATCTATTATATTATCTATTAAATCAGCATCGTTCCTTCTACTATATGATACATGAACACTATAGTGAATATCCTGTTATGCACCTGTCAAGACGAACTGTCCAGCTTCAGGGGCACTATGACTCATTTCCATGATTTTCATTTGAAGTGAAGTCTTAAGGAAACAGATCTGACTATCCACCAGGAAAAGATGCCTTGCGAACTCATAAACAACATCACTCATGATGTTCAAATGTTTGCGCACATGAGGGGAAATGATATTACTTTGTGCAGTGGCCAAGGTCAGCTGCTACTGATCCTCCCCCTGTTGTCACATTGTAAACACATGGGATCAAGGCATCGGAAACTCTCTTTTGTCAGAATAACATATTTGAGGATAAACGCAATGGTTTTTGGTATTGCTGTTATGTTGGTTGTGCTGAAGGTTTCAGATGTATGTGATTCACAGGAAAAATGCTTGAATAATGACGCTGAGCACTTTTTTTTTTTTTGCTCATGTGATTTGTCTAGAAAGCAGGTATAAAGTCCACGCCAGACGAAACAGGACGAAACAGATTAAAACATCTCTCATCGTATTCATTACTGTGGTTTCAGGAAATTGGTTGAGTAAACACAGACACAATAGTTAGTGACTTCAAACAAGATGTTAGTGGTCGGCTATGATTGGTCACATGCATCACGTCGCGCTAAACTCAAGACGTTTCTTTTTGTCACTCTATGAGCTGTCAAACCTATATATTTACAAACACGGAAGCAATGCTGACATTTTCATTCTCATGCTAAACCTCTAATGTTTAGCATCTCTGAAAGGACTGCTCTTTTGTAATTCATGATACATAAGAATATTAAATATATGGCTTAATGAGTTTTTGCAGTTCATGTAGGTCATAGATTACTGGAACAAAAAATTCCAGAGTGTTGGGCTGTCACCAAAACTCTTGCCAGCGGCAGGACAGGAAATGACGTTACTTTTTACACAGACTAAATGAAAGATCCACATTGCAATTAGGAAGCACAATAGGAACATCCTCCTCCACATTGGGGTTAAGAGTTATGACACTCCTGGGAGCTCCCGTGCTTTACAAAAACAAGCCTGTAGAGTTTGCAGCCTACTCAAGCTGACCCTGCTAGGATGTTCACAGAATCATGATCTGCATCAGCAAAGGGTCCGACAGACTGATTACACTACAGTAAATGTCAGCTCCATATGGGGATTGTGGGTCACGACTCACAAGTGTGGAAGATCCTGGCACAGATTGACTGCTGAAACTATTCTTAAAGCTTTGTTTTTTCTCAGGATGCTTTATGGGTTACAATAAAGCATCCAAACTTGCGGCATAAAAAGATTTAAAATAGTTAAGAAACTCCACATAAAGGGCTTCATTTTAAAGTCTTTCAAATGATATGAAATAGTTTGACTGTTTTGCACATTTAAAAAGATAATGAATTTAAATGTTAAATTTCAAATTGTCAAATGCCTGAAAAACCCATTGACCCCTACACTACTTCATATTACATTTATAATATAAACAATAAAAAATTAATGCTTGTCCCTTGATTGTTTGTCGCTGTTATTGAAATTAAAAATATATATATTTTTGAAAATACAAAAAGATTTGGAAAACTTAACTTAACCAAGGTATTTTTTCCCCAAAAGTTTGGGGTGAGTAAAATGCATTAAAAAGATCAAAATTGACAGTAATAACATGTATAATGCTACAAATCTATTTTTAATATCAGGTATGCATAAGGTGTTTTTCCACCATGTTCTGATAAGTTGTCTAAAGCCTTTTCTAATATTTCCATGACATGCAGGTGCATTTGTTGAGCTGTTTCATATTTAAAACATTACATTTCACAATTAGTATGCATGGCGAAAGTATCCTGACAAAGCTGAGCAGGAGGAGACAAGGCGTAAAATGTTGATATTGGAATCGCTTACCGCTGAGCAGGAAAATGAGGAGCTGTATTCCCTCTCCCGTGGTTGGCAGTGGAACTCCAGCCTCATTTTCTCAGTTAATGGCACCTTTCAGTATCTGCGGTAAACAGGTGCTGGACTCAACAGGGCTGGCGTATTCACACGCAGGTACAGGTGGGTGGCCGTTGGCTGCTTGCAGCATCCCTCAAGTTTTCCAGGGGTTCCCATCTGTATCCATGCGCTGGCTCCACCACATGGCACAGGGCCCTGGGCCGGGTCTGGTCCATTCTTTAGCTGGCCTTGCACCACGCCTGCACCACATCTGCCTGCCGAGTCTGTTGTTCTACCACAATGAGCAGGAATGCAGGAGAACAGCTAGACCTATAATCCCCAGCCACCAGTAATGGATGCCAAATATGAATAGTAAGCAGGTTATTATTCTTCTCATTCCACATGCTGGTATGTGCAGTGACCATATTGACAGACACAGACTCCTGTTTCCCGTTTGGAAAGTTTGCTGTGACATAGTAGAGGGATTAGGTATAAACTGTTGTCATACTTTAATATGAGACAATAGTTATGTAAAATTACAGGGTCACTGTCACTGTTCCCCCATAACTTTACAGTTGTTTTAAGAAGACTTGTATGGGACATCAAATGTTGATTTAAATTTATGAGGGTGGTTAGGTTATTATTGAAGACTGTTTCTGCTTCAAAATGGGTAAAAAAATAAAAAGGTTATAGCGATTTTATATCTATCTAACAATTGCATCTTTTTTATATCTCACAATTCTCATACTTGTGACTTAATATTTCACAATGTGAATTTATAATAATTCATATAATATTCATAATTCACTTGATGGTAAATACGACCTCAGAGGACGTTCATGTGTAATTTTTACCTAAAAACCTCATATTGACGATAATTCCGATAACACAAGAAAGCAGCATTTATATCAAACTATTTTTAATTTATATCTCATAATATATCTAAAAATTAGAACTTTATTTATCATAACTGCCTTAATATTTCATAATGTGAATTTATATCAGAAAATTGTGACTATACTTTATCATTATAAAATTTATCTCATATTTACCTTTTTTCTTTTTTACACTGAGGCGTTACTTACTTTGAAACTCTTCTTTTCTCATTATTCTTTGTGATGTCTCTCTCCGCTGATAATTGTCACATTCATGTCTTGTTTTGTTTCTGAATCATGTTCTGTTTAATTTTTAGGTCATGGCTTTTCTTTGTCACTGTTTTGCCCGAGTTCGAGTTCTTAGTTTGTTTCCATGGTTTCTAATTAGTGCACACCTGTTCCCTGTCTCTTTGATTGCCATCCTCATATGTAATGTTTAATGTGTGTAGTAGTGATTATCGTTCTTGGTGTTTATTAAAAGTTGTTATATCGTTCATTCCGTGTCCGTTTTTACTACACACTTACCCATGACACAAATAATACTATCATGACACAAAACTCCAGACCAGCCCAACAATGTAAAAAAAAATTTTTTTAAATAAAAGTAATGTATTGGGTGGTTTTTGTATATTTTTACGAGTAGTTATTTTTACTGTAGCGCTATAATTTAATACAATCTAGTTTGACTGTATAGTGTGAATTCACATTGAAGAACAGCACGAATTGACTGTGATGTAGCGGCATGTGCTGTAAAATCTTAATGATTATCTGCTTCTGCATTAGTCATCTCATAACTGTTATTGTACGAGTACTATACTGGCTATAAATAAACAGAGTTGCATTTGCTGGTTTATTTTGGTCCAAGGTCCAGGATTTCCCCCCCCCCAGAACAATTTGCATCTGCCTGCATTAATTTCAAAGTAAAAATCACAGTATTCTATTGTTGAATCAATAGAATAAATTTTACAGTGTACAGTATGTGCTGTCTAACTCATTTTAGCATATGGGCTGACGTTATCAGGTGGGTTTTGTCCACACCCAGTCAGAGCTCGAGCCAGTATGTCTCCGACAGGGGCGTCAATATGCATGACCTCCTCTCCCTCAGGACACTTAATACTTTACCCAGATGTGCTCAGCAAGGTCGTCACACCATCAGATACCCGTTGTAAGGAAGATGGCGCGTGCTGGACTGCTCTCTTGCATATTTGCCCAGCGATGTGACGTCACTGCTTAGGAAACAGGAAACAGTTGGGACTACCTGACATCCACGTTCCACAGAGCTGACCTGAGAATGGAGCTGATCCAGGGAGCAATCAGAGAGAAAAAACAACAAGAACCCATTAAAAGGGGGATTTTTTTAAAGGGTTGTCTTAAAGGGTTGTAGAAAGATGGATGCAAATTGTGAAGTGTTTTATGGACATTGTACACCAAAAATAGATATGAATAAGTTGTTAAAATAGACAAGTTGGTTGTTTTCATTTTTAACTTGAATAAAGAATGCATAACTTCATTTTACACATAAAAAACACATTCTGCACATTAATGTAATTCTCAGGCACTGTAGCGCTAGCCAACACTCTGGCCTATTTGAGGAACATGGAAATAGAGGCCATTCTGTGGGTGACATTGAGTGCAGTGTATTCTTAGTGTGTTGCATGGAGAATTATTCAAGTTTCACACAGGAAAAGATTGTAGCAGATGAGTTGATTGTTTGCCCTGGTTTCCTGAAAGTCAGCAGTCTCCACAGAGACAACAATGGGCCGGGGTGTTTATGAGAAGTGGTGAAAAATCTAAAGGCTTTTTAACTTTTAACTGCAGAACACCTCTTATTTTAATGCTGTTAATTTGTCAAGAGAAATCATTAAAATATAGTATAATATTTTGAAATATGTCCAGTAACGAGCTACTTCATCTGCGTGATATGCTACATCGCTTAGCTTAAAATAAAAAAAACTAAAACACACTCACCTAAACGGTTCACACACTCTTATTATGTCTTATTTTTAATTAGGGTAATGTGTCCAGTGAAATATGATTAAAATAGTGCTAATCTATTTGAAATATAATATGTACGAAGCGTACTAACGCGACTAAAAGCAACACTGTATCGTTGTTTTAGCTGAGAGAATCTAATGCGCTCACCTGACGTAAACGGTCTTTTCTCTCGCATGCGCCGTATGAATTTGAATGAACTTCATCCTAAACGGTGCTTTTCTCATTTATGCAGCGTTGGAAAGTTTATGATTCCCTTATATTGAATCGGTTTTATGAGTAAAATTAAAAACAACTGATAAAACACTGCAAACTCTCATGCATTAAGTCAACAAAACAGCTTGAAAACATGACACGTAAAGTTACATTTAGGCCTAGCCTACCTCAGAAAAGCAATTCAATGACCATCATTTAGTTAGCTAGAACAACTCTAGTGAGGAGAATTTAAAATATATATATGCACTTTATTACCGGTACATGCTATATTTTACACTTTTAAAATTTGGGATATAAATAAAAACTGCCTTTAATTGTATACCAATCAGTCAATTTGAACCAATAATAATAATGTACCAGCTGAAAAGGTTCCATGTTACGTATTTAGAGATATTTTTGGGGAAAAAATTACACATAGCCTTTCTGATTTCCAAATTGAATCCAAATTGAATCGAATTGAATCAAGATCGGAATCAAATCGCAGGTATATGAATCAAAAATAGAATCCAATCATGAAAACTCTATCAATCCAGACCAATAAAAACAGCAACAGTTCTGTAATATGTTTATCTAGATATATCTCTAACCAGTAAGAGATCTCAAATGGGTTGATTTGTAGGCTATGATTTGTATGATTTGTTGATTGTATGAGTAGGCTATGCGTTTCATACAAGATCTGGCAACTGACAACCTTCAATAATATATTATTGAATATATTATATATGCATCCTGGCCAAATTTGCCCATTGGCCTCTGTCCATCATGGCCTCCTAATCATCCCCATATAAATATATACTGATTGGCTCTATCACTCTGTCTCCTCTCCACCAATAAGCTGGTGTGTGGTGGGAGTTTTGGCGCAATATGGCTGCCGTCGCATCATCCAGGTGGATGCTGCACATCGGTGGTGGTTGAGGAGAATTCCCCCCTTCCATTTTTAAAAGTGCTTTGAGTACCTAGAAAAGCACTATATAAATGTAACGTATTATTATTATATTGATATGATTATTCATATAACAAGGTTTGGGCCATACATTTATATTTATGCATTTGGCAGACACTTTTATCCAAAGCAACTTACATTGCATTTCAAGGTACACTTTTACATTCTTATCAGTTATATTGCCTGGGAATCGAACCCATGACCTTAGCATTACAAACGTCAACGCTCTACTGTTTGAGCTACAGGAAAGCTCAAACAGTATAACAATACCATACAAATTACGAGAGTTTCCTGGGAGAAATAGGAAAACGGAAGAAGGGCGGGAGATGGGTGTGAAAAACTGAGTGTTTAGGTAGACATATGTCTCAAACCGAAATTGGACCAATCAGCTGTGAGCAAACTGTGATGTCTGACACAATAAAATCATTCCCCCAGTTTCTCTTGCTCCAAATTAAAGGTCACTAGGCTTATATTAAAATATTTTTAAATTTAAACTTGTCTGGCTTTTAGCTATGATTATTTATTATAATTCATGAACTCAGGATCAAAGCTTGAGTTGATAGTGAAAGTTGAAGATCAGTGTCATGGAACCAACAAAGCCTGATTGAAATGGTTTGGTTTTGTCAATTTGAAGCTAATCCTGTAACCCTGAGTTTGTTCATCTAGCATTATGGTACTGGCCCCAGGAAGGTAGATCTCCAGGAAAATGATTGAGCATTGGGCACCCCTGGTGTAAACCCATTGAGCAAAGTACAACCAAGGGTTGCGTCCGAAATCACATAGGCCTACTTTTGAATAAGTAATTACTTTGCGACCACTAAAAAAACATGTTCTATAATATGAATGTGTGCATGTAGTCTGGACGTACTACATTAATATAGTGCAAATTTAAATGTATTTTCATATGAATATAATACCTAATCAAGCACTTTGTTCCTCCTCTATTATATTGTTAATATCCCCATGTTTAAGTCAAGTCAAGTCAAGTCAAGTTTATTTGTATAGCGCTTTTCACAATACAGATTGTATCAAAGCAGCTTCACAGTATTCAATTAATAAATAATAAAAAGGGATTTTTTGAAGGGTCTTTAAATTGGTCTTCTTTACCCTTAAGAATATAGGTTATCTTTTCCATTACAATGCATGAAGATATTTCCCTTAACCATCAAGTTTATAGTAGGCCTTTTTGTCTTTTTCCAATAAATGGCAATGAGACGTCATTCACAGATCCACTCCTGTGGCCTCATGGGATAGTAGTGTCCATCATATGCACACTTCAGAATCTGACAGTAGTAGTAGGTCATCTGGGTACTTTTTGCCAACTCTTTTATTAGTACTGATGTGAATTCGGACATACATATTTTGTCACATACTGTTTTTTTCCTACTATATAGGGAAGTATGTGATTTTGGATGCTTTTGGCAAGCTTAAACCGCCCAATTTACCTGAATTCACCTAATGGTACCTAATGGTAGATTAAATGCATGCATGCATTCACCATGCATGAAATCAAAATAGACAACTTATTTTTTATATATTGCAGTATTTATTATACATTATTTATTTGTGCACTTACAATATATATATTTTTTTATTAATGTGCCTTCGTAATCTTTAATCAGAATAACTTCCCCTCCCTCTTGCAGAGACATCTCTTCTCTGATTACGTGTTTACTGGAGTGAGGGCGGGGCAACCTGTCACTCACATGAGATCGACCAATAGCAAACCACAACCATCCAACGATCCAATCAATTCTCAATGGACAAAATCAAGTCCCGCCAAACATTTGTTCTTGTTCAAGAAGCCGTTTTACTCGGATATATTGTAAATTCCATTTCATGCCGAATTTAAATACACATTGCACATTACCTCTGTCTTTTGGAGCAAGCACACAATGGTGAGGTCAGTTGTAGACAAATTACAGTGTCAGTCTAACTGAAATCAAACTATTAAAATGTACAGTATATTAACATACTTATTGATGTTGAAGTGCATGTTACCAACCATGACACAATGCCCTTCCCCAAGGCCAGTGGAATAGGTTGTATTGGGCCCACTTACTCTGACCCTAAAAGTTCATGAGTGTCATAAGCCACAATTCAGGCCTCGGCCTGCGGCTGGTGGCCCCAATCACCCCCTTTCTCCCAAACCTTAAGCATTCAGTCACAGGCTGTTAATAACAACCTCAGTTGTGAAAAGAAATTGGAGTCGCATGATGAATGTGCCTTGACTGAAACATTTCATAACAACGCATACGATGCCTCAACTCACATCATAACCACGAGCTACTAGCACTTGTCTTTGGAGCCAGTGACAGAGACAGATTAAGAAAATCTGTGCTGAGCCCGGTGTGTGGCCAAACCAGAGGAGGGTCAAATCGAAGCCCTAAAAAAACCACAGTGTGAGATATTAATCAACGAGAGCCATGTTTCCTCCCAGCTAAAATGAACAGCAGGTTCCCTTTCCCTCGCCATGGGCTCTTTTAATGCGGGGACCGGCCGGGGCCCAAACATCCTGACGGAGAGAGGCTTTACTCTTATCAGGCAGGAAACACTGCTTCTCCGCCACATCCTCTTTACAAGAAACACGACTCAACCGTTCCCAAAAAACGCAGGAAGACCAAGCCAGACTCCAGGATTTGTCAAACGCCCGCCACCGCCTCCCTCTTTCCCCCACTTCAGATTCCTTTTATCAAAAAAGAGGAGGAATTTGAAAAGAGAAGGAGAGAGACAGAGGGAGCAAAAATGTAAAAAAAACTGAACGTGTAAAACAGTTGACGGGGACGAGGTGTATTTATTTATTTCGCAGAGATTATGAAAGTCTGCATCAGCAAGATAGGACGGGCAGCAGAGGGGGGCGAAGGTAGGGTAGGAGGGGAGTTCCAGCGTTCTGCTTAAGACACGCACCCAGAATAAGGGAAACAAAAGGCCTGTGGAGATGGAGGCGGAGAGAAAAACAGCAGAGCCTGTTTTACACTAATCCTCTGATCCGCGGAGGAGTGAAACTGAGTGCATAATGGGTGTTGCTGATAGCAAACTACGAACGTAGGGTGGACACCGCCAGTGGTTATGGCGACGGCCCGCCACGCACAACACCGAGAAATTACAGGTCAGCTTCTTGAAAGGACCTCAAACGGTCCTAAAAAATGCATGGAAAAAAGCTCCAAAAATACTGAAAAAATAAATGTTGAGCTATAAATAAAATATTTCTAAGAAATTTCTGTGGACAAATATCCATGAACAGTTATTAGTATTCTGTAACTTTCCATAAATCAGTTTCTATACTCACTAATGATAAATAATAATTATAAATGCAAAAAATTTTAACTTTCATAAAGCTTTTTATATACTGTCATACTATCACTATCATAATAATGAAACAAAAAAAGAGCTGAATACTAATAGTTACACGGAAAAAAACAGTAATAAGCAGTTTACTTACTACTACTAGCAGAGAGCCCCCCCCCCCAAAAACCTTGATCTTCCTGTAATTACAAAAGCAAGAGTCTTTTTTCCTGTATTTATATTGTGTTTTTATTTAGCCGCATCTAATTCAGATGGGGCCTCAGAACATTCACTTAATATATCACAAAATGATGAGCATCTGCAACATTTTTTCTCAAATCCAGACCTACAGACAGAATCACTGTGTTATACTTATATGGGCAAACACAATGCAATTCATCAAAAGACCTCATCATCAAGAATGGTGTTCAACAAACATCAATAATGAGCTACGTTACTCCGCTTGTTATTGACATCTGTGTGGACATCAAATGAGAACGCTAAATGTATAAACTAAAATTTTTATTTGAATTAAATTAATATGGCAAACCTAAATCGGCATACAATAGTATTCATTATTATTATTATTCTTTGAACTGTTTATGAGTATACATATAATTTTTTTTTAAATGAATGTAAAGGGAAAAGAAAAGGCAACATTTCCTTCAAAATGATGTCTTATGAAGGAAGAGACCAGCCTCACTTAAATAATTCTTGAGGTAAAACAATTGAGGTTTAAAAAAACAAAACAACTGAATATATCTGGACTGAAAAAAACAAACAAACAATACAATAAGCTTTAATGCAAAGCAATTCGATATATAAATAAGCTTCATCGCATATGTACATGCTTTTGTGGCAAGATATGAGAGCATTTCTATGTTTGTCCAATTTTTTTTTTTTTTTTTTACTTCCGTTCTCCTTTTGGAAACAAAGATGGGAATGAACTTCAGTTTATTTTTTAATCTATGCATCCCTGAGGTGTCCTTTGACTTCCTGTAGCTTCTCTTTTCCGCTCCCTCCACAGCCCCCCTTTCACCTGCCAGTCATATTGCTGACCCACGTCGAGCCCACAGTCTCTGTCTGTGTCAATTGTCCCTGTTTTGGCGTTTATGAAATGCTGTAGTTGTTATAGTAGGCTGCCGTGGCATCGGCCAATACGGAGATGAGACTGGTTTCCGTAGCGCTGCTCGAGCAAACGGAAGCCGGCGTTAACTGGATGTGTCCCGTGACTGTCATCCCACCCTGCTCAGGGTGATAACTGGTGGAATTTAGGTACTGGTCGAACTCATCTCGGTCGACCTCACCCAGCAATTCAGCCTGGCTCAGCTGGTCCAGACCCTCCAGGTGCCCCTGTTCTGGAGGGGGTGAAAGCTGGCCGAGGTGCCCCTGGTGCCCATGATGGATCTGAACCTGTGGGAACGAAGGGCTGTAATAGGACAGTGGATGTGCTGGGATAAAGGTCGCCCCACTTCCCTGGTGGGACATCTGGATGTGACCACAGTGCAGAGGTGCCTGCTGGGAGTAATCGGGATGGTAAGGGGGTGGACTGCTCATGTGCGCCGGCGTGGGACGCCTGTCGTCTGGGCAAGAGGCGGAAGACGAGCAGGAGCTGGTGGAGACTGAGCTGGAGGACGAGTAGTAGGACTGGTGTTCATGATCCACGGCGTCCAGAGGCGACATCTCAGGTGGCGTGGGCAAGCCGTACGGGTACGTATCGAAGCTGCTGTTGGAACTGGCGGGGTCTCTGAAGACCCTGACGCCGGGTAGAGCTGCGCTTGGAGAACCGAAGCCGCCACTCACACCGCTCTCGTCGTCTTTATCCAGGGGGTGACAGCAGCGAGGATCCGGGAGGGAGTTTTCCGGACCGAGGGTGGTCAGGAGGAAGCCGGGGTCCACGCGTTTACAAATGCGCTTCAGCTGCTTCTTCCTACGGGGACGGTACTTATAATTGGGGTAGTCCTGCATGTGCTGAACCCTCAGACGCTCCGCTTCCTCCACGTACGGTCTCTTCTGCGGTGGAGTTAAAGCTTTCCATGACTTTCCTGTTGGAGAAAAAAAAGAACGGACACATTAGACTCAATAATGTTTTTTTAAAGGATCTATTTGGAGTTTTTGAGATTGACCAATTACAAACTAATAGCTTGACAATCACATTAGCACCAACACAACATAATTACATGGTTCATTATAAGCATGGTCTTTACAGCAACATTTACACAAAGCTAGTTTAATGTCTTTATAAGCATTTTTGAATATTTCAAAAGAAATAATACAAATATTTATCAACTATAATTGTTTATAATGTCAGTTACAAAAAAAATTCAATTTACACCACGGTATTTAACTTACTTTTTAACGGTACATTATTTGTTGCTTGGCATTAATTTTATAATGTTTGAATTCCAATATTGGCAGTAATTATATTGAGTTCGTAATTTTTAGTTTTTAAAAATACTTGAAAGTGTTTTAAAACCAGAGCAGTATAGAGAAAAAAAATGTGTAGTAGTAAAAAACAGAAAGGACTCCCACATGCAAATTATAGTTTCAAAACTTCTTATTAATTAATTATCCAATGAGGTTTTTCATTTTTGTTTTATTTCTTATGCAAACCTGAAGATCAGACTGATTTCAAATGAATGAATTTAAAATTATTTGTATGCTATTTATATATTTAATTATTCTATATTATTTTACTAATTATTGTTACCATTACTTAAATGGTTTAAGTATTGACATAATTTTTGCATTTTATATAGGCCAACTCTCTCTCTCGCTCTCTATATATATAGGCAATATTTTTTTTATTTTTTTTTTACAAACAAATTATTTTTACAGATTTATAAGGGCCTAGAAGGCTATTTATGTTTGGAAAAAAATCTGCCACACTTGTGAAATGATAAATGTGCCCTTGATCTAAATTTAATTAAATACAATCTAAAAATGTGCCGCATCTCACTGTGACTCCTTTATTATTTTGGTTTTGTTTCAGTTTATTTTCAATTCAGGTCCGTTTCGGACAGATCAACGCTTTCTGCTACCAAAAAGTATTTTAACTTATGTCTACAATTAGTTTACAATTATTAGCTACAGTTAGCTACAATTAGAAGGGATACAACATCACATTTTATGTAATCAATGCATAAAACAACTGTGCAACAGAGAATGAACTCTCACAATGAAGTCTCGAAAACTTGCCAATGACAATCTCCTTTAATACTACTAATAATGATAATAATAATGAAATGTTGATATTAATAGTAATTATTAGACAAATAATAATGATAATGTCTTACCCAGCATCTTGCTGAGCTCGGCGTTGTGGAGGTCTGGGTTCTGCACTGCGAGTCTCTTGCGCTCGTCTTTGGCCCACACCATGAAGGCGTTCATGGGTCTCCTGATGCGCGGCTCCGACACCTTGTCCGCGGGAGCTCTGTGAGAGGTGTGTCCGTCAGGTACGTCCGCGTTTCCCGCAGAGCACTCAAAGCTCTCCGGCCAGGACGAATACGCGCTTATCAAAGCAGCCATGTGCGCTTTCAAAACTTCACCTTCCCCTTTAATTCAAACTTTGTTTCTCTGGCGCGAATGTGACCTAGAGATTTTCTCTCCGTTTTGAATCTAAATCAAAGTAAAGGCGCAGCAAG
This sequence comes from Leuciscus leuciscus, assembly GCF_965113295.1. Taxonomy (NCBI): domain Eukaryota; kingdom Metazoa; phylum Chordata; class Actinopteri; order Cypriniformes; family Leuciscidae; genus Leuciscus; species Leuciscus leuciscus. The sequence goes on along the minus strand of NC_138743.1, from coordinate 25,581,051 downwards.
AGATGAATTTGACTGAGCAGCTGGTGGTTGAAGAGCACTGTGAGAGAGATCGACTCCCTCCTCTGAAGCTGTGATTCACTGTTTCCTCCGGCATTGGGAAGCGCTTTATATGTGAGGAGCAGCTTCCAGCACAGGCCCACGGGAGGATCTCAGCTCCTCCTTGACTGCAACCTGAGACCAACGACGGTGAGGAAAAAACGAGGTGACAAAAATATTTCAACAGCTTTACTACTAAATCACGTCATTAGCTGTTGGTTGGGTTTGTTTTCATGACACGTTACTTTGATGGTAGTGATGGATAAGGCTGTCGCCCGTTTTCAGTCAATGTAGTAGACACTCCATAACAATTATTCAACAGACAAATAAGAGAATATAATTGTTAAGAAATAATATTGTAAAAATTATATTATGCTGTATTTGTATTCCCAGTTTTGTTAAGTTCGTGAGACAGGCAATCACACTGCAAGCTATACCCCTATGTCATGTGACCTAATAAGTGATTGTGCCTGTTTTGTTTAAATAAAATGTCCCAGTCAGAGTAACTGGATGTTGTGAAAGAGTAGGCCTATAGCGTATTTCGTGAGTTATCTGTGTGCTCTGCTAACAGGTTATGGCCCAGTGAGAGTGTTACAGAATATGTCATCAGAGCTGAGAAGGCAAATCACTGCTTTGAGAAATGGAGGTTGCTAATCTGAGTGACGGCTATTTACTTCAAACTAACACTAATAACGTTTTTTTTCCTTCTTCTTCTGGTTTATCTTACAAGATAAGGGGCCTGTTTGGTTGGATAAACCCTACTAATTGCAGGTTCTTCAATGGTTCTTAAGTTCAGCAAATCACTTTCTCAATATCAAGAACAATTTTACTGGTTCTTTGGAGATTAAAAAAAGTTCCTGATGTCACATTATAGGTTCTTCAGATCAAGGTATTGGTTTCTAGATTCTTCAACGCACCAGTAGGCTACATATAGGCCTACAGTAGCCTATGTTTTTATTTTTTTACACATAGTCCGTTATCTATATGACGACTTCAGATGCAAAAGCCTCTTAAGTCCATCTAAAGTTTTTATTTAATATTAACATTTTTATCAGGCTCCTATGTATAGGTTTCAAGTACCGGCATTTAGTGAGTTTGAAGTTAAAAGTATTTGATGAATGTATACTATGTGCGGAGAGCATTCACTCAATATTATTATCAAATTTTTGACAAAGGTGGCTTCTAGAGGCTTTTGATATATATATATACATTTTGGTTCAATTTGAAACATTTATGTGTAGGACTTGGTTCTGTCAGGGATAATTTCTAGTTCATAATTGCGTGTTATATCTGAATGTTTGTTGTCTTGATCCACAATGATTTTATCAAGACATGAAATGATAAAAAAATTCTCACTTACACTTTATTTTAAGGTGTCATTGTTACAGTGTAATTAAGTACTGAGTAATATTAATTAACAACACTTACTATATGGGTAAAGGTAGGATTAGGGTTTGGTTGAGGGTTAGTCGCATGTAATGTAATTATGCATAATTTATTACTATGGTAAAGTACATGTAAGGACACTGTAAAATAAAGTAAGGACAATTCCTTAATTTTTCAATGTTAAATTGAAAATTCACCCATCCAGCTGAAGTTGTTATAAAATGTGGATGTAGGAAGCTTTTTAAAAAATAAGTTATTTAACCAATAAGGCACAAGAGGCCATGCTATATTGTGAATGGTCACGGCTAAATGGTGTTATTAGGCACAACCTGCATTAAAAAATAGCAATCACAGGCCAGGACCGGGATTATCCATTTTATGAATTTTGATTTAAAATTTGGAAGCATGCAATAAATGATGATGCCAGGCTCGAGAGAGTGTGAGTGGGGTTATTTGGCATTTGGATATAAAATTCGAATAATTAACAATAAATGCATGTTGGGGTTGGCTGGCACTGTTTTTTTTTAAAGACACATTTCATCGTGAATGTTTTCACCAACTAGGTGCAAATTAAAGCTTATCTTACCGTTTGTTCCACTAGAGACATTAAGCAAATAAAAAGTGTGGTAACACTGGTTTCCCCTTTGCTACAAAGGACTGTTTATAAGATCATGTCGTCAATTGTGCATAGATTTTAAAAGATCGCAATGGTGGTGTTTAAATGTTGATTTAAATAGATTGCTATATTTAGCTGGGAGATGATAAAACCTGTTTTGATGGGGCCGTCTGCATACATCCATGAAGCCATTCTTCAGAAATCATGATGTGTTTTACAGCTAGTGTCATTATTCATTTCTGCTGGAGGAAACTTGTTATTTAACAGTGTCACAAGCGTGACACAACAGATTTCCCCCGTACTGGATCTACATCATCTTACTCATCAAAACCGGTCGTTGTGCTCAATGATTCACACCTAGTTCAGATCCTCATACTTTTAGCTTGAGGGCTGCTGGGTAGATTGTCAAGATCAGACAGTGGGGATCCTGTTGACAGGTAGTTCATGAAAGCTGTCGGAAAGACAGGAAGAGTTCAGAATAAACCAATGCTCTACTTAAGAGAATCTGAACAGAGAAACCGATCCCATGTTTGACTTCAGTTAGAAGTATCATTTTGTGACTGACCTTTGAATTTGCTCCAGTGTTTGAGAGTTCGTGGTAGGTTCCAGTGCAGAGGATGAACACCATTAAAATGTGGGACTCATTGCAGGAACAGGAAGAGGAGATTGATGCCCCAGATTGCAAAAAAACATTACGACAGAATATGACGCTACACTTATCTCCTCGTCATACCTGCATGTTTGGGTGTGAGGTGCAAAGAGTTCACTCATTTGTGCTGATCATTGAAAATCTTTACGGTTCTGGATTTTGAGGAATTATTTCATGTGTCATTTGATTAACGTTTGGGGAAACGCAGACGTGTCTGCTTTGTGTCGAGTGTATCCGTCTATGATGAGTGCAGGGATTGGACCATTATAGTTGGACCCTGATGTAGCTCCGCCCCTTTTCATCAATGAGCTTATTGTGTTCATTCTTACAGTTTGTATTTCCACAGCATGAAGGAAAGATCTTATGGATAAGATGTTTTAGAGGCTAAACTGTAATGCCCCTTTAATCTAAAAAACTGTCCTTTTTTTTTTTTTTTTTTTTTTCACATTACCATATTTTCAAAGGGCCATGTAAAAATTTGGGGTCGGAAGGATTTAATTTTTTTGAACATCTCACTGCGGCTGCTCACCAATTTGATAAAAAAACCAGTAAAATTCTGAAATATTGATCCAATTTAAAACAAGTCTTTATTTTTTTATATATATTTGGAAAACGTATTTATTTGATGGCAAAACTGTTTGTTTTTTTCAGCAGTCATTACTTTAGTCTTCAGTTACATGATCCTTCTTTGTAAATCCATTTTCTTTTTTTGGCCATAAAATATTAAATGAAGCAGTTTTTTCTAAATGGTAATCATGGGGTAAAGTGTGTCAGTCAATCAGCTAACAGTGCTGGTAGTAACTGATTACATGTAATCTGGATTACGTAATCAGATTCCAAAAATGTATTACTTGTATTTAGACCTTATTATATTTTAAAATGCTAATAATCAAATTAGTAACTTTTTTACAGATTACATTATTGCATTTTTCACACAATAGCAGTAAACTATAATTTATTGATTTTTCTTAATTCTTCTATCCACACTTTACATTTTTTCTTTCTAAAAAAATCAGATTGTGTGTCATGCTGTTTAGCTTTGCAAGTTACTTGATATATAGCTGTGAAACACTGTCTTCATCATATACAGTGACCTTAGATAATTATTGATCTGGACAAAAATATTTCAAACAAAACTTTAAATGTGTAATATCATTGCCATTTTCATATTTATTATTGTTTGTTCATGTAATGCAGGGATACTTTTTTGTCAGACAAACCTCTTTGACCTAAAATATTTACTTGGAGACCCGAGGTTTTTCAATTTTTCAATAACTGAACAGCACATTTGCATGCTCTCAGATGTCGAATAATGGTTACATTGACATGCAGGTAAACAAATAAAATATTAATATTTGTATTGTCCAATTGTTTTATTTTTTCAAATATTTTATTCATTTTAATTCTACATTTGTACCCCTCCTCATGTTGTTGAAAACAAAGAATGGAAAAAAACATTCTTTCCCCTTTAAAAAAAAGAAATATCAATATGGTACACAATAATCCCATTCAAATCAATGTGATAAATGAGTTAGGTCAAATGGTATCTAAAAGTAATCAAAAATGAGTCAGAATACATTACCTAAAATGAGAAATCTAGATTCCGTTACGAACTACAATTTTCGTCATGTAATTTGTAATCAGTAACGGACTAGGCCTACAATCTACTAAATAAAAACCTTTTCCTGATTACATTTATTAACTTTTTATAATGTTTTGCAAAATATTAATGTTTTGCAAAATTATGCATGGCAAACATTTTCATTCAGTTAACTGAAATATTCTTAACAATTATTGCTGTTACCTATAATTAAATCAGGATCAAATACAGTATCACAATATTATCAATAGTAAGCACCCATGGAACAAGATTTAATTTCGGTCGCTGGCCCCACTTATAAATTTAACCTGACACAGCTTACCCCTATTGTGGGACAAGTTATGTCACTGGACCACTTTATTTTAATATGTATATTTAAAAGCTCATTTATCCTTTGCTAGAAGGCAAAATAAGCAAAATGTGATGATCCTCCTATTCCAATTTAAGGATTTAATCTGCCCTTTATATGTTTTTTTAAAGAACAATTGAAACAATGTCCATCTTCTTATCCCTCTCCTTTTGACAAGCACCTCAAAAGATTCTGGACATGGACCGTGGGAATAGGTAGGATGTAGCTCTATTATTTGATCATCATAAACGGGTTTGGCGATGCTTTCAGATTTACCTCAGGAGCAGATGCCATTTATAGCAGCAGTCAAGACATGTAAACAAACTAAGCCATTGCTGTTCGGCAGATTCTACAATTATTGTTCGGAGTAACATAAGCTGTCTGTTTCCTTTTCCCTCTTTTTGCTCCATACGCCCACTCAGACTCCAAACAAGATTATCTTGTTGGGGTTTCTGCTACTCTCTCAAAACGGCGTATTCTTGAAAATGTTACTTTTTGCTCAAGTCTCTTTAATTCATTCTTGACAGATGCCCACACAGGTGAACAAACAGCGCGTGAAAACGTCAGTTCCATTGGATTTGATTAATCTGGTAAAACAGGACATCCTTTGGTATGGCAGATTTTCAGAGGATCAATATTGACCGTGTGACAAGGTCATTAGGATTTTAAACAAAAGCATCGTATTTGTTGCCAGTTACTCCGCACCATCTTAAGACTTCAGTCATATATACTTAACATACATTGGATAAGCTCAGCACAAAAGACAACATTATCATTATGAAAAGACCTCAAAACCACACATTAGCGTGACAAAGAAAAGCAGGGTCGTACAATTAATCATGTGCTTCAAAAAAAAAGGAAGAAGTGTTTGTTTAGCGTCATCATTAAGGATACGTGCATAATAGGTGAGATTAAAATTAAGTCCCATGATCCATGTCCCAAAACTGTCTATTTGTATTAATCACACTGACAGTAAACACTGCTGACATGTTGGGCTGGTCAAGTTATTTCAGAGAAGACAAAGATGAATCTGGCAAAATGGTAGGCTAGATTCGAATCAAGACAATAATTAACAAAAATATTTTTTTTATCTAAAAAAGAAAGAACAATTGAACTGATTAACTTGAATGGGAATTCGTCACCGAAACAATAAATCGCTCTTCAGCCGTCATCTTATGCAAATGTTTTAAAGGGGGTAAAAGGAGGGAACGGGCAGACAACTTTACACAATTTGTACAAGCAATATTCACAGAGCTGGTTTGTCAACATTGCATAAGTTATGCATGAGAAGAAATGATTTTTCAAGTGTAATGGAGACTCGAGGTGACAGTCACCACCTGCCACAAATTTCACAATACACTATAAATAAGCGATTTAAAACAAAGTAGCCTTGAATACCACACATGATGATGCGTGGAAAAGCTTTACAAGGATGTGGCAAAATAAAAACAACAGATTTGTTTGGACCATTTCCAATCATTTCAATGTACATGTGCCCAGCTCACATAAGTATTGTCATATTTATGATCAGTATTAACTAGTTGGGTGGAACTCAGAATTTAGGACATGGGTCAGAATTTGGATTTTCCCTGTTTCACAGGAATTCAATTAGTCCAACATAAATGATGACAAAGCTACATCATTTATTGACAAATTATGCCCGTATTTATCCCATAATGTAGAATACTTTATCCATTTTGTCACAAATGTTTAGTCAAAAAGTGAAATGCTCACATAATGATTAACAGTCAAATATAAAACCCATTTGCCATTCAGCAAAAAAAATAAAACAACAACATTGTTTCCAAATAAATATTTGTCTACATTTTTTAATCTTTTGATTATACATATTTGTTTCCATTTTCAACTATTTCTGGGAAATTCCGCATTCTTCCACCATGGACCACATACAAAAAAAAAAACTTTAAATAGAACAAAAATTATATGAATTAACTTATATAGGTGGCATTTGAAACATTAATAAATATAAGTTTCTCCAAACATTACAAAAAGTCTGCATAATGTCCATTAACTCATACTGAAAGAGAAATAATTAACCATACTTACAAGAGAAAGTATTAAAAACTTAAAAGGGATAGTTGATGAATGAAGATATTTTTTATGAAATCTGAGAGCTTTCTGTCCCTCCATTGACAGCCTACACAACTACCATTTTGAAGCTTCAAAAAGTTCATAAAACTAATCCATATGAATTGAGTGGTTTAGTCAATTTTCTGAAGAGACTCGATCCCTTTATATGATGGCTTAACAGATTGAATTTAGGCTTTTCACATATAAACATTCATCAACTCACTCATCAGTTGTGGTAAACGGAAGCTAAAGCATGTTCACTTGACGTGTGAACCAATGAGGTTCATTCTCATGTTACACAGCACGTTTGAGCTTCAGCAAGAACCAGTGAGGTTCATTCTCATGTTACACAGCACGTTTGAGCTTCAGCAAGAACCAGTGAGGTTCATTCTCATGTTACACAGCACGTTTGAGCTTCAGCAAGAACCAGTGAGGTTCATTCTCATGTTACAAAGCACGTTTGAGCTTCAGCAAGAACCAGTGAGGTTCATTCTCATGTTACACAGCACGTTTGAGCTTCAGAACCAGTGAGGTTCATTCTCATGTTACACAGCACGTTTGAGCTTCAGCAAGAACCAGTGAGGTTCATTCTCATGTTACACAGCACGTTTGAGCTTCAGCAAGAACCAGTGAGGTTCATTCTCATGTTACACAGCACGTTTGAGCTTCAGCAAGAACCAGTGAGATTCATTCTCATGTTACAAAGCACGTTTGAGCTTCAGCAAGAACCAGTGAGGTTCATTCTCATGTTACAAAGCACGTTTGAGCTTCAGCAAGAACCAGTGAGGTTCATTCTCATGTTACAAAGCACGTTTGAGCTTCAGCAAGAACCAGTGAGGTTCATTCTCATGTTACACAGCACGTTTGAGCTTCAGCACCAGTGAGATTCATTCTCATGTTACACAGCACGTTTGAGCTTCAGCACCAGTGAGGTTCATTCTCATGTCACACAGCACGTTTGAGCTTCAGCAAGAACCAGTGAGGTTCATTCTCATGTTACACAGCACGTTTGAGCTTCAGAAAGAACCAGTGAGGTTCATTCTCATGTTACACAGCACGTTTGAGCTTCAGCACCAGTGAGGTTCATTCTCATGTTACACAGCACGTTTGAGCTTCAGCAAGAACCAGTGAGGTTCATTCTCATGTTACACAGCACGTTTGAGCTTCAGCAAGAACCAGTGAGGTTCATTCTCATGTTACACAGCACGTTTGAGCTTCAGCAAGAACCAGTGAGGTTCATTCTCATGTTACACAGCACGTTTGAGCTTCAGCAAGAACCAGTGAGGTTCATTCTCATGTTACACAGCATGTTTGAGCTTCAGAACCAGTGAGATTCATTCTCATGTTACACAGCATGTTTGAACTTCAGCAAGAACCAGTGAGGTTCATTCTCATGTTACACAGCACATTTGAGCTTCAGCAAGAACCAATGAGGTTAATTCTCGTGTTACGCAGCATGTTTGAGCTTCAACAAGAACTTCTTTCTCATTCTTGTGTGTTACGCAGTTACGCGTTTGAGCTTCATTTTCTTTCCATATAACAGATATGTAGTATAAATACTACGGCATACTCCTATGGCCCATATTGGTCTTGTAGAAAGCATAATGCTACTTTCTGGAAACCTGACAACAACAGAAAATCTGTTACATATAAACACACAACTTCACTTTCAGTTGACTTTCATGTTTTTAATGTGTTTTGATTTAGTTTAAGTATGAAGATACAAACCAATTATGATTTTAAATTCATGGGCTTCATTGCCATTCATTTTGATGATCTCAATATTAAAATCATGATATCAAAAAGCCAATAGTTTCAAGAGCAGTCAGTTGTACAAAATCATTTTTTCTGTTTTTTCTTGTTCTTTTTGGGCATTACATTGTCAATCGCTCCCTCCTCTTCATCCTGTTCTCTCCTTTTCTTTTTATTTGAAACTTTAGAGTCCGTATTCTCAATTTCTACCGGTTTATGTTCATCTGTATGAACCTCTAGAGATGTTTTTTTCTTCCCTTTTTTGGGCACCTCTTCTTCAGTGGCACCATCCGTTACTGTAGGGGCGCGGCACATTTCAGCCCCATCCTCCTCCCTCTCCATTCGTTTCCTCTTGCTCTTGTTCTTTTTCTTTTTCTGTGGGTATCTAGGCTCTTCAACACTCCCTCCTGTTACTGAGGTCAGAGCATCTTCCTCTATCTTTTCCACTGTGCCATCTTGATTACTCTCTCTGTCCTTTTTCTTCCTTTTCTTCTTTTTGGACTGTTCCATATCACTGGTGTTTGGGGAGTCCTCCATGGAGGCAGATGTAGCCAGTGGAGACGGTGTGTTGCTGCTGACGGCTGGGTCACATGTTCCATGAGCCTTCTTGATCTTGGCCATCCGCTGGGCAAAGTACTCTTGCATGGTCAGTGTGCTGGTCACTGTATTTAGTGGCTCCTCTGGGTTTGGATTAGGTACTGTGTCACTGTCCTCTTCTCGCTCTTCCTGAGAGTCAGGTCCACTGCTTCCCTAAATGAAAGAAATGGGCAAATATGAGAGATATGAGATAAATATATGAGAATATATGATAAATAAATAAATAAATAAATAAATAAATAAATAAAAAATGTGTGTGTTTTGTATTAGGCATTAATAAGTCATTTTTCATTACGATAAATTATAATTTGTGTACAGTTTAAATAATTGTAATATTTTATTAATATTTGAAAAATATACCATATTATCACTTAACAATAATAGTAATATAGTTATTTAAAGTAATACTTTTTGGGGGGAATATGCATGTATGTGTATATAAAAAAATAATGACCATTAATAGGTATTTTTCATTGCCATTTAAGAGAAATTACTGAACTTAAATATACGAGCTTGATACAAATGATCATTCAGATGGCACTTAGAGGCTTTTGGATCTGAACTCTTCATATATATATATATATATATATATATTACTCAAAAGAAATCCTCAATGACAAAATTCATGACTAGAAAAATTATTTGCAGGTGCATTTTGAAATGTTTTAACTAATCTTGTAATGAATGTCATTTCCGTTCTACTTTGAGTATGAATTATCAAATGCATTGAAAGACAACAATAAACAAGCACTGTAAAAGGTTTTGCCACAAACTCAACTGACTGGCTTCTCTCCTGTATGATTTCACACGAGTCTCTTCAGACCTTACGGTACATGAATTATGAGCTTCCAAAACTTGTGATTGAGGCTGTGTGTGATCTCCTTTCTACAAATTGTAATACAGCATAAATAAAAATAACAGGTTTTTTTCTTAGTCTTAAGTGCAAACACTAAGTGCAACCATAATCAAAGTACTCTTCTCAATATTCAAAGTGCAAACAGAGACCAAAAGAGAGACCAGAGTTAAGAGGTGCACACTGCACAGTCCATCCTAAGATAGGTTTGATATTGGGAGAAAGACTACTGTATGTAGCTTATTTTTGCGCGCATCAGAGAACTTGCGTTTTACTTTCGCGATCGCACATACTCTGTGTTATAGGGAGCGGTGGTACATTTATCAGACGCTTACCCCTCATTAACACTGCACACATCTTCGGACCATTACGGCTCCAACACCGCTACGGGAGCTGATCGCGGCCACTCTAGTCAATGCTTGTGTTTATACCATCCAGGCCGCAGCACGTTTCAGAAGCAGCTCTCTGACCTAGGCTAGGCTCTGTTGCGCAACGAATCATCCACCATGGTCTTGTCATTCATCTCACCTTAATCTGGTCATGTGATCAGTGATTGTGAATCTATGCTAATTTCACCCTCAAACCCCATCATAGCAATATATGTCGCGAGATCTCGTGGCACGAGAGTTATTCAATTTTGTACAAATAACAGTAATATTCCAAAGATCAGACAAAGAATGCAATGTGCAAGTGGAACAAACTGATGAAATGATCGCATCAAGCAGTGAGGGGGTGACTTGTCAGTCAGGAAGGAACAGGACAACCCACTTCAATTAATTTCAAGGGATACTCCACTGTTTTTTCATACCCGCTTAGAAAAGCGCCACGTTTTATTTTGTGTCACCATACTTGGTCATATAACTACTCGTGTAACTGTTTTTAAATAGGGAAAACGTTGATGTTTGGTCACCTCTAAATTCATTGCTGTTAGATACCATTGAATATACTGGGCTAAGCTAAGTGCTATCAAAGTGTCGCCGCGCGCCAGAGCGATTAAGTACACACACTGAGATGAGAGAGGTATGTATCAACTCGTCTTAGTTAAGGGAATAACATAGTTAATATGAAAAAACGGTGGAGTATCCCTTTAAAGTAACATGATGTACACACCCATGTACGGGTCACATTAACTGTTGTCAATCAAATTCCTGTCATGCTGAGACTTGTCCCAAGTATCTCATGACATCACAGAACTGCGTATTAAGTATCTGCTTAGAGACATTTACAAAACCCTCTTAGCTTCATTTTTAGACATAAAAAAATTAAATGTCTAAAGAGAAATACATTTCCTCTCAATCTATCCAGAATTTGATTGTTAATTTCTTCATATTTTGTATGTTGTATAATATTCACCAGCACATCTATAAAGAGGAAACAGTTTAAAAGAAGGCGTATCTCCAGGTCACTGTGTAAATGGCTGGATTAAACAACTGATTCTTGAAAAACTTGTCTGAGTAGTGAGAGTCAGTGCTTGCATTGGCCAAACTAAGACAGTTATTATAAGCATTAAGAGAGAGAACGAATTTTCTAGCATAACATGGCTTAATCATGACAGGCAAACGATAGCAAGACATAGTGACTATGTTGAAAGACCACAGAGGAACATTTTAGATTAAACTGTCGTCCTCCAATACTTTATCACGGTGACTCTCTATCCCATTCGTCTTCATTTTGCTAATGGCCTCCTCAATGCATAATGATTTGCAGTGAAGAATACCCGCTCTGAAGCCTGCGCTAAACCACGCCGGTGCTGTACATTACGCCAGAGACGGTGGTGAAAACGGCATTTTTCAAAAGATGTATGAAGGGACCAGATAAAAAAAGAAAAACTGTTTGCAAAGGTTTTGTATAGCAAAGAAACAACAAAATACATATTGACTACCTACAATACTAAAGAGGTTAAAATTATATACAAAGAGTGAAAAATGGCTAAACATTACAATACTAATTATAACTATTGTTATTATCATATTGTAATATTAATTTTTAAAAGACACGATGTAACAGAAGTAATGCAACCGTCGCCATTGGCTAATAATTATTTTATTTCACTCGCCAGACTTTGTTCTTGCATTCCATGTAAAATGAAAATGAAAATTCTATATAAATAAAATATACAAATGTATAAAACATTAAAGACAAGTAAAAAGTCTGTAATAAAATAAGGAACAAATGAAGAAACAAGCAATAACTAGAACAAATATACAAATTAAAAGTCCTTTCAGGTACATCTAACAGTATTAAATTGTTGTACCTAATCTGTATTGAACTAAAGTAAACAAATGCAAATAACACTGCGTAGTCTTCGCTGTATGAATTAAAAATAGATTAATCCTTATTACATTTACAAAAGTTATTCAGTCAAGAGCAGTGAGTGATTCTTTTGTTGTTTGATTAACATTAAAAACAAGGACAGCAGCAGGAATATTAGGCTGTCATTTCAAGACAATGCACAGATCCAATATACTGATACTGTTGCACATTCGTTGTCTTTCTCGACTGGTTACGTTTACTTAAGACATAACTGACTATGTTTACTAGGATACAAGCCAAGACAGACATAATCAAAACTCCCTTATCTAAAACATCAATTTTAGGGGCCTAATTTATAAATATGTGGATATAATGTCAACATGAACAAGATAGTTTTGGAAATGTTCCTATGAAGACAGTGTGTGTAATCACCATGGGAAAATCTCAGAGTAAAACTGCTTTAAATTAATTTCTGTGTAAAGGACTTTGAATTGCCATAGTGTATGAAATGTGCTATATAAATAAACTTGCCTTGCCTATGAATGATTTATAAAACATCTGTATGCACAAAAATGTTCATAAATGCATTTCTCCGTATAAAATCGTAGTTCATCTTAAATTCAAGCGTCAACCTACAGAATAATGCCCACAAATATCTCTATGGTTCAAAATAAATACAGCACTCATCGTAATTGGGCAAGGAAATAATAATAATTATTATTATTTTACTATTTTTATGAAATCATGCGATTGAATTAATTTCAGTGATGTAATTATTAAAGGGGTGGTATGATGCCCTTTTCACAAGATGTAAAATAAGTCTCTGTTGTCCCCAGAGTGTGTATGTGACGTTTTAGCTCAAAATACCCCACAGATATTTTTATATATCATGTTAAAATTGTCAATTTTTGAGGGCGAACAAAAACGCACCGTTTTGGGTCTGTTCCTTTAAAGGCAAATGAGCTGCTGCTCCCAGCACAGAGGGTGGAGCTTCAAGAGCTTGCACTCACACAGATATGCACTGAAAATTTCAAAAACTTTTAGCCTTTTATGTTCAAATCAGATTTAGACAATGATGGAGACGAGACTCAAGAAGTGACAACATGTAGAATGCAACAGGACGTTTCTGAATGGTTAGTTGATGAATTTATGTAGCTTGTGTGTAGTTATCTTCTAGTCATTGATTAGCATATTCTGTCTTGATAATCTACAAATCACGTTCAGGGGGCGGGGTTTATGTAAATTTTAGGGTTGGTGATGTTACTAACCCTGAAGGAATGTCGTGTGGTCCCTACCAGCCGTTTATTGTAGTCCTTAAAAAGTGATTTCTTTAAAAGCAAATATCTCCCTTTGCTTTGAACTTTGAGCACTGTAACTTTGCAGATGTTGTTTATGCTCAAACAGCAACATTACAGATTAACTAAAGTTAAAAAAGTGAAATCAATCAACCACCCCTTTAAAATGCAGTTAAAATGTTGCTTATTTGCAAAATGCATTTTGTGATATCCTATTTATTTTTACATTTTCATTTAAAAAAAGTTCAAGATTACTAGAAAGGTACAGGCAGATGAGTTTTCATCAGGGTTGGAGCTAAACTCTGCAGGATAGAGTTTATCAGGATCATCGTGACTACAAGTCTCTACCACAGGCCCTTCAAAAGTTGGAAGTCACCCAGAGGGAGACTGAAGAACTGCAGATGTAGGCTCATTAAAACAGAAGTCTCACTTTTCCCTCCCAAAAAAAAAAATCAAATAAAATCTATATTTCTGGTTTAAGGGGACCAAAAGTGGTCATCAGAGATGTGGCTGACAGCATGTAGCAGGGACTTAGAGAAACGACTGGGGGGCATTTTGGAGCGAACTGTGAAATTACTCTCCGGAGAGAAAGAACGAGGGAGGAGAAGGAGAAGGAGAAGAGGAAGAGAGATGGAGCGAGTGGGGAAATCCTCTTCATCGGAGAGGTGGCGAGAGTGTGTGTGTGTGTGTGTGTGTGGTGCGACGTCTCACCGCCTGGGGACCTCCATTAGGCTTATCTCTCTAATGTGCCGAGAGAAGTGCTGCTGGTAGCATTCCCTCAACAGTGCTGAGCACGGATTGGGTTATACCACACACATGCAAGCACATACGTGCAGACGCACACAAACAAACAAGCCAGCAGGAAGGCTGACATGGAGATAACGCAAGTCCAGGTTTCATGACTCTGCTTGGACGTCCTAATGAGGGTGTAAACAACAAAAATGGCCCCCGTATATTCTCAGACACTCTCTGGCTTCTTCTGCCTCCACATTCCCCTCGTTCTTTCTCTTCTCCTGGCAGATGGGAGGCCCCAGGAAGAGGATGCGTTCCCCGAACTGTGTGCAGCGTTCAGATAAGGGCCCTGCAGCAGGAGCTACGGGCTCTTTCCTGCTCCGGCTGGAGGGGTGGGGGCGGTGCGGCAGTGGGGCTGGACTTGGAAGGGGGCGTCGGGACATTCAAAAGGCCGCGATGAGGAAACCGCAGAACAAGACATCGCCGCTGACGCCAACACATTGCAGCAGACAGTCTATAGCAGCCAGGGACGGTGAAAAAAAAAAAACGGTGTCAAAATGCCTCCGGAATGTGTTTCACAAACCCAAATCGTGACACTCTTGGATTTGCTGCTGAAAACTGCAACTAATTTGTCCCACTCTGTGCTATGTCAGAGAGTCCCTAATTTATAATACAAAAGTAATATTCCTCCTAGCACAGAGACACGGCACTCTGACTACGCTAGTTTAGCACTGCAAATGCTGCGTCAGCAATGAGAACTTCTAGTGTCCAGGGATTAAAGACTGCAATATGGTACAATAATACTGTGCTATATATAAAGTTATGATTATTTCTAGAACAGATATTGTGTAATTCTCTTACAATAATCCCAGCTGAGGATGTTAAACCATCAAACAATACATGAAGTTATACATAAATAGAGTGGACATGCAGTACAAGCAGGGTATAGGCAAGTTCATAATTTGTTAGTATTTGTTAATGTGCTATCATTATAAAGAAATGCAATATATATTTAAAAAAGAAAAGAAAATAATGTGTGCTTTTGGCATCTCTTACTTTGATTCTATCTTGCAAACCAGACTTAAAATTGTCATATTTTTGCAATTATAATCACCGTTTTGCTTATTTAGATAATCTTTGAAAACTTTTAAAAAAGTACATGATTGTGCCTGACTAAATGAATAACTGATTCAGCTCTTGGTGTAGCATCAACTGTAGAAAACAGCATTCAATTTAAGAATGATCAATCAATCTTCATTCAGGGGATTTATTTCCCCCCAAAAGATTTCAGCACTGTTTTTTCTCTTATCCCCCCAATTTGAGGATGGAAGCATTTGAGGATAATTTACTCCCCTTTGAGGGCTCCAAGTTAAACTATATTCTAAACAAAATGGATCACAGCCCATTACGCTCGCAGGCCGATGGATAATATCGAGACGATATTGGGAAGAGGGCTGATTGTGCGAGCGTGTTCTCATTGTCCTGCCACTATTATAAATTTGGTGGTGGCCTGGGCTTATGGATCGGGACCCAGATTACCCAGCTGTCCCTCCCTGATGAGGGGAAAGGACCCGCCGCGCCATCCTTCATACCATTCACGTAGGCGGACAGAAAAACAGGTGGCACCCACGCAATACAGTGCTTTGCATGGTTTAATGAGCATTTTAACATGTATCATGATATAATACATTATGTGAATGTAATGTAACGAAGTAGAACAAAGCAAATAGTTCAATTACAAGCCATCCTTTGATTCATGTTTAAGTACTTTAAATGTATGCTTGGCATAATGCTATTCTTTAACAAGGCAGCACTATAAATCGCGCATACAAAACTTTAGACAACTTGCTAATTTACAATTTTTTTTATTAAAATTTTGCATAAAATGGCTTCATAGCAGTGGATGAAAAGTTGAAATACAAATTGATGGATACAAACAAGCACATTACTGCTTATAATAATAATAATAATAATGATATTATAAAACCAGATATACACCAAAGACATTTTTTTAGATTGCATGATGTGTGTTAATTTGGTATAATAATAAATAGTTGTATTAATATTGATATTACCATTATTATTATTATTATTACTACTACTACACATACACAAAATGCATTTTTTTAGGTTGCATGATGCGTTACATTGTTATAACAACAATAATATAATTAATATTATAAATAACAATTACTTAATACAATTTTAATTTAACAACAGGCAACAATAATTAAATTATCTTTAAATATTATTATTATCATCATCATTATTAAACCAGATACATAAGACATTCTTTTAGGTTGCATGGTGTATGTTAAATTGGTAAATAATAATAATAATAATAATTATTATTATTATTATTATAATATTGTAAATAATGATATAATTATTAATACAATTTAAATTTACAACAGGCAACAAAAAACAATGTAAATAAAATAAAAACAAAACCCTGAAACGGAATGAATAAAATAGGGTAAATGAAGGTGTAAGTGATGAAGAGGTATTTGAATAACAAAGACGTAGACCTAATGCAAACAGTAAGCCAGCGTGATGCAGACCTCTCCACCAACCCTAGACTTCATTACTTATGAGTAACAAATGGCGACAACACACTGCATAGGGCATCATCACTAAACTCTGCTTGCTTTACAATGTAAAGTGCTTGCCTTTCCGTGCCCTCCAAGGAGCTGATGTGTCAGCCCCAAGATGGAGGACACACCATTTATTCTCTGCCCTGCGGTGATTTATTAGATTAAACTGGCGGTGATTAAATGCAAGCCGAGACCCATGAAAACAGCAGTGGTGGTGGCTCTCAGGAGCGTCGGGTGGTTAGCTTCCTCTGTTCGTACTGTAATCACCATGCCAGGCCAGCCCTGCCTGGGCCAACAATGACTGCTAAAGTTGGACACTTCAGTTACCCTTTTTAGTTAATGCCGTTTTTATTTTCACACTAATTTGTACATGTCCGTGGGTTGGCATGGGCGTAAAGCCAGTTGCCGGAGGGTATGTTGCAAGCAGTCATTTCGGTCCGTTTCTTTATTATTCTGTAGTCCTGTCAACAGCGTAAGGGAGGCTGCGCTTTTGTTTGAGGCAATTAGATGTTATCTGAGAACATATTAGGGCTCTCCTGCTTCCAAACAAACATGCCTTTGAACACCGGCGTCGGTTAACGCATTAGTTGAGAAGTTAAACATGCTGGACCACATGGTTGCAACGTGCCAGTTTGCACTGCTGTCTAGTCCTGACTGAGCACAAATCTTCTAGTCATAATATGCAGTCCTATTGTGGGCTTGTGCAATTTATTGTGCAATAATGTGAAAAAGCTTCAGTTTCCATGTTTAAAGCTTTTCACTTTTTTTTTGTGAGGACAGAAAATTAAAGGGATCTCTTTTGAACTTTCTGTTCATCAAAGCATGAGAAATGTATCAGTTTCCACAAATATTAGGCAGCACAAATGTTTTCCATATTGATAAATGTTTCTTGAGCAGCAAATCAGCATATTAGAATGATTTCTGAAGGATCACGTGACACTGAAGACTCAGCTTTGACCAAAAGGATAAATTACATTTTATAGAATAAAAAGTAAAGAAATAGTTCATTTAAATTTCACAATATTGCTGTTTTTACTGTACTTTCTGATCAAATAAATGCAGCCTTGAAGAATAAGACACTTCTTTCAAACCAATTAAAAAATATTTCCAACCGCAAACTTTAGCATTTTTATAAATTCGAATATATAAATTGTACTTGAATATTTAAGAATATTTTGAGTGTTTTCAAAAAATATATGTATATAAACTATTATTGTTATTGCTGATGTTTATTATTATTAATTGGTTATGCATAACTTTCAGCAAACATTACATCTGTATACAAATATTACATTTGCTAGCAAATAAATGTTGAATGGGGACTGAAGCTAATCTTTAGACTTTATAGTCAGTGACCTCTCCAAAGCTCTCATCAATATCGTATAATTTCCAAACATCATACAAGTTATCATTTTTGTAATCATATATTAAATGTGGATAAAACTCAGCGGTTTTGTTATGGGAGCTCCATCAGCCTGCTGGCATATTTGGATCTCAACTTTTGCATCCTCAGCAGCATTTCAGTATTCAACTCCGCCCACCAGCCGACTCCCATGCGGCCAATGACATCGCTGCCTCTCGCCCCTTCACCACATCTGCCAAATGGTGCAGCCTCTTCTCCTCATTTGGTGAGGTGGCGGCATCGGGGGAACGGGCGAGTCAACTGGCTGGCGATCCTTCATGAGGACGGGCGTGGGCTGATTCAGAACAGCTACAGGTACCACCCTCTAGTCTGAGGGCTTTGTGTTAGAGCTGCCGTGGGAGTGGGAGAGGCCACAGGGGGTCACGCCAACCCCTGGAAACACAGAGCGAGGAGATGCCTGACCGGAACCATGGAGACAACCACAGACGCGAACCGTCTTGCCGCTTACTTGAAAGAAATCCCAGTTCATTACAGTCATTTAAAAAAATTAAAATAAAATGTTTGTGTACTTATGTAGTATATTCACATGTATGTAGGAAGAGTATAGTAAAAAGGTATAGATGTAATATTTTCTTAAAGTTATGCATAACCAATTCCTAATAATAATAATAATAATAAACAAAAGCAACCATAATAATAATAATAAATTGGGAAGATATATTTTTTTTTAAATCATGTTTTTTAATTGTGAAATACCATTTAAAATAATTTTCTATTTTAATATATTCAAAATATAATTTATTCCTGTGATGGCAAAGCTGAATTTTCATAATTGTGTGGAAACTGCTACATTTATTTCAAGATTCTTTGATGAATAGAAAGTTCAAAAGAACAGCATTCCTTTGAACTGAAAATATTTTGAAAACATTGTAAATGTCTTTACTGTCTCTTCTGATCAATTAAAATTTTAGAAGTAATTTCTTTAAAATATATATATATCTTACTGAGCACAAACTTTTCAACGGTAGAGTATATATTCAAAAATTTGTTTGATTTTAAGCAAGGGACTTAAAATCAAAAAATAGCGCAGGCACAAATAATTGATTTTAAAAATAAATAATTATAATTAAAAATAAAATAAAATAAAAATGCACAAGAAATATCAAATTTATCATTGGATTTTCAAACTGAAAGTCTATTGTTTGCATCTTCAAACTGAAAAATCTGGGGCACGATAGTATTGAAACTAAAACTTCAATGTGGACATTATGCTGAATAGACAATATTTATTGAGTAATTTAAAGGGCGCAGACCAAATCAGACGATTGTCTGAAATGCATTCCACACACACACAGATGGAGTTTCACACGAAATATATAAGTGTAGGCCTTAGCGATCCACCATTGACGCAAAGAGCAGTGGTAAAAAATGACTAAGTTTCACTGATGTATGAAGCAGGAGGGAGTCCATTTATCAGCGGGCCCTCAGCGGTCGCCTGCTCGGGTCCCTCAAGTCACAGGCCGCGACGCTCCCCTTTTGACTGATTAATTAGCCAATCACAGGACATTTTTCACCAGCAGCAGGAGGGTTTATTTCAGCTAATGCTGGGGCCTCGCAAACCGAGCCACGTTCAAGCAAACTCGGCTCTTTCCTTTGGGCCTGCCGGAGTGGAGGGGGCTACGCAGGGGCCGAGGGAGATAAATCACACCCACTCCTCATGACTCCGTACACACTAGCCTACAGCCTAACTAAGGCCCCCGAGAAGAGAACGAGCCAACGACAGAGAAAGGGATGGGGAGGGAACGAAATAAGA
The DNA here is from genome assembly GCF_965113295.1 of Leuciscus leuciscus. Classification (NCBI taxonomy): domain Eukaryota; kingdom Metazoa; phylum Chordata; class Actinopteri; order Cypriniformes; family Leuciscidae; genus Leuciscus; species Leuciscus leuciscus. The sequence continues at coordinate 25,561,072 of NC_138743.1, read as the reverse complement.
GAGACATCAAGAATAAATACTGAAAGCTAAAAATACGAAAAGAAATGTGATCAAGTAAAGACAACGGTTGTGAGAAAGGCACAAAAGTGAAAAAAAATGCCAAAAGCACTAGTCGTAAACATTGGTCTCCCTGCCACTGAGACTTTCCCACATCATTCAGAGCAAAAGGCAGTGATGGATGGCAGCGCGGCCTCCAGACAGTGGTCTGTTCGGACACTGCAGGCTCTCCGGACACTGCCGGCTCTCCAACATGCTCGTGACGGCCGTCCGTTATAGCAGTGGTTCTCAACCAGGGGCCCTCAGCAAATTTTTCCAAGGACGTGGCAAGATGAGTTGAAATTATTTTGAAATAAGACAAAACAAGATTAAAGATAAGTTAAACCGCATGATTCCTACTTTAATTAGTTAAACAACTTAAACAACTGTTGATTTACTCCTTTTTAATTATGAACAAGGATTCCCACTGTCTTGGAAAACCTGGATATAGGAGGACATTTTAAAAGTATAGTGTCCATCACAATCTGTCAAAAAGTTGGCAACTGGATTTTGACAAAGATGGAGTGCAATTTGGTTGCTATCCATTTTTGTTGAACTTTCTCAGAGATGTGATGTTTCCAAGACTTTGAGACATTAAGAAGTGCCTAATTCAAATATATAACAAATCAAAACTCATTCGTAAAAAAAAAATTTACAAAAAACACTACAACAAAATACAATTGCGTAACAGTTTCTTAAATCAAGGTAATGAGATCAGGGGCGAATTGGAACGACCTCCAATGTGTTTGTCAGAGAACACTGTGACAAGAGATAAGGGACTGACAGGAAGCTCTGAGAGAGGGGAGGAAAACCCCTGGTGCAAGAGGTGGGAGTGAGGGCTGCCAAGACACAGAAGCAGTGAGATCGGACCTTTGCATGGGCACTAACAGTGATGCACTTAAAACCTGCAAGGTGACACCGCTCGGTCACGAAAACTGTATTAAACAGGTTTATAATCACCTTCACGGTCCCATTGTGAACCCAGGATGCATCTATGAACTGAGGCAAAAATCTTCCACAGGCTGTATCACCACACAAGCACACAATGCACACAAACAACGCCCCCTCATTGGCTTCCTATGCAGGCCTAACTGCCCCTCGTTTACAGGGCTCGCCACCAGCCCTTCGCCACACGGCCTCCTGGGATGCCATTGTGAGCCTGTTCAGATTGGTTTTCAATCCGGTCAATGAAGTCCCTCCAGACTAGGACAATAACAAACTGCAACAAAACGATTAGCGGAAGAAAAAATGAAAAAAAATAAAATAATAACACTTCCAAATTCAAGCAAAGCATGAGCTGCTGCTATTGTGTTGCTTTCTCAGTAAAGAGGCAGTTCGGCGGGGGCTTCAGACCTGCAGCACATACATTAGATGCACTTGGAATTGCTATGTCACGAACACTGAGGTAAACATTGACAACCAAGAGGGAAAGGTCAAGAAAAAAAAGAAAAAAACAAAACTGGGATTTAATGTGAAAAACTAAATGGCACCTGATAGATATAAAATCACTTAATTTACTATATATTTTTTCCAACAACCAATATATTACTGGAAAAGTACAATATATTACTTAAAAATAAATTAAAAAAAGTCAAAAAGACCTCTGTTCAGACTCCCTCATTTCATCTATTCAGTTTATAACAACCCAAGTATGTCGCAAGAATGTGTAATTCCATACACAACTGGCACTTAGCAACTAGATCACTAAAAACTAAACAAAACAACGTAACCAACTCTTTATGAAAGACATTTATAATTTGAGCAATTACCTGTTTGATCAGTTTGTTACACAGGAATGAATTTACTTGCACTTCCTTCAAGGCAACAATGTTTTTCCTTCTCGCTCTCAATCAATTTAACTGGAACAGCTTATTGTATATTTGAACTTTGTTTGTAAACTTTCTACACTGTAAAAAAGCTGCTGCCTTAAAGTACAAACAACTTGGATGTTTAATTCATTTCAACTTAAATTACATTAAACTGACTTTAAAAAGAGGAGTTGAATCTTGTATAACTTATCAAAATAAATTAACTTATTCAACTTTTTTTTTTATGTCATATGTTGTCATAACTTATTGATCATATAATTTGTGTACTTAAGAGGTTTAAGATTAAATTGTATTTGAAAATCTCCCATTGACATTGTTAGAATTTTTTTTATTAGAAACGGGCAAATTAACTTTCATCATTTATTCGCATTCTGAATTGTGGTATGAGAAAACACCAAAATAACCAACTGTTTTACACTGTGTGCGAATCAACATATAACAACTCTGTCTTTGCACAGCAGCCAGAAAACGAGACACGTGCCGAGTGTCATGACAACAGCAAAGCTGCTCTGATGCGACATTTCATTTACGAGCCAAAGCTTAAAACCTAAGATTACCTAAAACTATTCTTCTGCTGCCTTGCAAGCGCTGGTGTTTCTTTGTGGAAATACAAATCCCACTAAGAACTAGAATCACAAAAAATTCTGCATAGTATTTACATCTCAACAAAAATTAGCAAATGACGTGTCCACTTGCAAAAAAATAAGCGTCGAAATAATTACAATTCCAAATTTAAGGTGGACGTCCAAAGGAAATACAAACACAAAAAAGGGCTGGTGGAGCCACCTTCAAACTGAATCCAAACTATTAGAGCCGTGTAAGCCAAAAAGTCTACTCAATAATCCCTTCAACCAAACTTCGTCAAACCAAGTTTTGAGGGTTTGAAGGGATCATCAGTAATTCTGTTTTTTACTTCTATCACTGCCTCCTGTACCTGGGAGATGATGGGGAAATGCAGTTTGATCGTGCCCACCAGCACATCATCAGAAATACACTACCTGTGATTTGACCACAGAGGTGGCTGACAGGACTATGGGGTGAAAGAGGAGCGAGTGGGTGCAAATCCTTTAAGGGGATTTCAGCGGGATCCCTGCCTACAGTGGCTCGCGTGTGGAGTCAGACTGCACACTATGACACGGCTCATTATCAGCCTGCAGCTTGCTGCAAGCGGGTCACGTGAAAGCAGAGGTCAGCAGTGCTTACAGGTGGGCTGGACCGTAAGGTGACATGCAACCTGCTGCAATAGCTTTGTCACATCTCAATATTCTTCTCATGTTTTATATAACACTTCAAATGTCAGCTCAACATAGACTATATACATATACTTAAATAGAGTAACTATAAATAGTAACCTTGTTTTCTTTCTTCTGTTTTTTTTAATGTCTGCTACAGACTGTGCGATTTCTGCAATCCTATAAGATCATTACAAATAACAATTTGCAAATTGGGAACCCCAGATTATGGATCTTATAAACTTGGGTACGACATGTATGCAGACTGTACGATGACACCTATTGAATCATAGGCTACGACGCAAGTTAGAATAGAAGATAAAACACCTGCATGCGCTAGTGGTAAACAAATAGAGTGAGATGAATCGCACTTTAGTAATTGTGGATAAAATAAATACAATTTAAAAAAGGAAGCGAAAGGAGAATATGGACGAGATCATGGCTAGGGAAAGAAGCCAACTCGGCATGGCAATTTTGCTAATTGAGTTTGGGGTAAGTAGTTTTAGCGTCATTTCGTGTTGATCAATACACCATTTCATGTCGCATTTTTTGAGGATTCCGTTTTAGGCAGGGCCTAAAATGAACACCCTCCATGCGCCAAATGAGAGCAAAAATCGGCTTTGGCGAGTATATGAAACGGTGTTAATCGCCAGTTGGCCAGTAACATTTTTATAAATTCTAACAATGCAAAATTGTGAGAACATGAACGATGCTCAGGACAGATGACAGGCCAGTGCTGCATTTTCACCAAAGTTTGTTTGACATTTTTTCATATTGATGACATGCTCAAGAAGACGCGACAGGGAACTCAATTTGTTTCTCGCGTGCTGTGTAGGAAGTATTCTGTGTGCAAACATCCGAAGTGTCCAGAAATCAGTGCACGATTACTGAACTAAGCTCTTCATATAGACATTGTTGACTTTACTCTTATTTTATTCAAAGCGAACAACGCGTTTCACATATAGCGTCCCCAGGTTCCCTCACTGAGCGAACCGGAGGACGCTATATGCGAAACGTGTTGTCCGCTTTGAATAAAATAAAAGAGTAAAGTCAACAGTGTGCGGTAGAGTGGTCTTATTTTTGTCATTTAAATCCGTTCCTGCTATCTACCTGCACCTACCAGGCTGTGCATGGACCTTGGTTTGAATTCATATAGACATATTCAAACAAATTTTGTCAAAATGTCCGTCTTACAACATAATTGGTTATGGCTTAAGTGAACGTAAACAGTTGAGAAATTAAACATGTTTATCAGTATATTGGATCTGTGCGTCAGGTCTTAAAGTGACAGCAGCCTTATATTCCTGCTGCTGTGCTTTTAATGTTAAACAAACAACAAAAGACAAAGAAGAACCACTCATTGCTCTTGACTGAATAACTTTTGTACTTTAATAAGGATTAATCTATGTTTCATGGCTGGTAAAAAAAAAAAAATCTATGGCCGGTAGATAGTCACCAGCCATTGTCAGGTGTGACAAAGTTAGTTATAAGCTTGGTTAAAACTAGGTAGAAACCTTAAAACCAGGGCCTAAAACTAACTTTTTAGTTAGACGGCTTTGCATTGTCATGGCAACATAGTAAAACTGGATATAACTTTACAAAGAAAAGTTAGCATTTAAAAAAATGGCCCCATACACTTCAATTGTAAGCGTTTCACTGTAAAAGGGAGATCACACTGTTCATACGGGCAGCTCACACAGAATTCACTTTCAAATTAAACAGCTTTCTGTTGGTCAACGCAGCAAATCACTAAAAACTTGAACCCAATGAAATCTGCATGGGTTAAATCTGCATGGTGGGGGGGTTAAATCAAGATCATGCTTATACTTTTATTGAACCTGGAATATTGTCGTACGACATTTTAAAGAATAATAATAATAATACATAAAAAAATAGATGTGTCGCCAAGTTACACTGCTTACCTCATCTTGCCCTCTTGTTAAATCAAGGGTTAAATCAAGATTACGCTTATACTTGTATTGAACCTGGAATATTGTTGTACAACATTTTAAAGAATAAGAATAAAAAAAAAAAGAATAAAAAAAAAAGATGTGTCGCCAAGTTACACAGCTTACCTCATCTTGGCCTCTTGTTTCTTGTTTCGATCGTTTCCCAAAAATACAAGCCAGGTCTGTTTTGCTGCGACTGGACAGGTCCTTTCCTATGAGAAAAGGTTAAAAACATGAAGACTTTTTATAGATCTTTGACATTATTCCACACAATAGAGCATGAGAGTTCTGTTTTATTGTGAGGGCAGTGGAGTTCATTTCAACCTGCGCTTCTGTCAAACTATCATCCGCTACCAAATACATTTCGAACATTACTTTCCGATTTAGAAAGAGAAACGTGTTAATGCATTTCACGAACGTCTGGAGAGATGAAAAGGAAATGTTTCCGGTCGCAACTTGTTGACAAATGGATATTTTTCTAGTGGCGTTCAACTGTGTAAACTATTGATTTAAATGGATAAGGGTCACAGGACAGTTTTGAACTCCTGCCGAGAGGAAAGGTTTAGAGGTAAAAAAAGGGCACGTTGCATGGTCGCAGGGGATGAAACGGCCGAGGAAAAACAAACGGTGCAGGACCGACCCCACCTCACACCTCCCGTTTTCCAGCAGCTCAAAGGCTCCAGGAGTGCCTGGGCGCCCGTCTCAGCCGTGAGTCCTGTTCGTACAGCTGCATCCTCTTCCTCCAAGCAGCTCCTGATAACACTCGCTTATTTATTGCTCTAGGGTCTTTTTCAGCATGGCTTTCAAAGGGGAGACCTTGCCTTCAAGTAACCAAGGTATCCTGTAAGCAGTCTAAACAAAAGGCCAGGCCGAACAAGCTTTCCACTGATCACAGTGGACATCAAGTGGAGCCCAAAAATGACCTTTTTACTTTTGGAAAAGAGATCTATCAACTAACAAAGGTTAGTTTTGGGTGTAACTACAAGTGCCACAGAAAACCTTTAAAGGATTAACGCAACCAAAAATGAACATTTGAATCATGTACTGATTTTTCTTCCCCCATTCAATTTAAATTAATGAGAAACTGGAGATTTCAAGCTTAAAAAATGAAGCAAACGAACCATAAAAGTATAATAAAACCAGTTCATGACGACTCGTGCGTTATTCCGGGTTTTCATAAATCATACGATAGCTTTGAGTGAGAAACAAACTGAAATTTAAGCCATTATTCACTGAAAATCTTCCCCTCCAGTGAGCTGTAAACCGCTGTGACCAAATCATTGAATCAGTTGAGTTGAACTCAAAAAACCGATCAGTTTGATTCGTAATGAATCACTAAATCAGTGAGTTAAACGAAAGAACAGATAGCTGCTATTCATGAATCATTCAAGTTGGTTTTCTGAACTGAATCAACCAATTCTTCTTGATTCTTCACTTATTCTCATTGTAAATCTGGGGACGTATACACAAAACATCTTAAAGCTAAACGTAGCTCCTAACTCGCCGATTTAGGAGAAACTCTTAAAAATAATGGCTGTGTCAGTCCTAATTTTAGGACTCCTATTTTTGCTCTTAAGAGTATTTCACAAAACATTTAAAAAAATGGCAAGGCAATTTGCCTAAACAATCCACCCAAAGACACAGTAAACCTTTGAGGCAATAGGCGAAAGATCCTTGAGTGCTGAGCCTTTTCTTCATAAATGCAAAACATTTTTTAATTTATAGAGTTTAATCTATGATGACATGACATAAAAGGTTAATTTATGTACAGGCAAAATGAATGATGGAGAATAAAACATCGCTGTCAAGTTGAAAATAACGTCCTATAGTCTGTGCTAATAGCCTTGTGGGCAGCCCGTGTGACCCGAGTTCGAGTTCCAGGTCCTGGACCTCACAAGGCGTATGATGCACTTTTTGTGTCATTTTAGAGATTTACAGCCATTCATTTACAGCGATTACATTGAAAGCAGTATAAAATAAAATGTACATTTTTATTTAAAAACAAAATGCTTTAAAGTGTCTGAAAGCCATCGACGAGAGGCAGTATAGTCTCAGGGCTTGAATTTCGGCGCGGGATTGCGGGTATAGCGCATAATTTTTATCATTCCCGCAGGTCTCCCACTTATAATGCGGAAAATTCCCGCAAACATTGATTCACTTAAGCATGTAGGTTGTATTGGTAAATTAATCCACACAGATTATACAATCAAATCAGTCATTTTAAAACTGTCAGCGAGACGCAATTTCACAAACAGCGTGAGTGATTCAGCGGTGCTGCGTCTTCTATCTCTCGTCTCTCAACATGGGTTGCACAAGGCAATCGTTAAGCGCGTTGCAGGCGGCGGTAATACACTCTCGCGTTTCGGGAGTCGGGATAGACGGAATTGTCACTTGCATAATCGGGCCAGCATTGCATCACGAGAAAACTAAAGTTTACCATTTGTACGTCTTTTTAAGTCTTACCAGTTTAAACATTCACGCGATTTTAAACTAGGCTACTCAGTACTTGCGCGCTGTCTGAGAGATGTTTTTTTCTCTGCACACTTATAGAGTAAAGCCGCCTCACACACAGCTCGCGGGTAACAAAAGTTATTTTTCGTGGATTATATCGCTTTAACAGTCAAAAACATACGAAAATGATGTCAATTTCGGTCTTGGTGAGTCTAAACACAGTCGGTTATGAGCATAAATAGCACGTGACCGTATAATGAACACAGGATCCGTGCACGAGCTCTTAAAGGGACAGCAGCCATATGTGTCTGTCATTCATTTGGTTGTCAAAACAACAAAACATAGCTTTCATTTTAAGGAATCAGGATTAATGTATTTAATTTAGTCAGGACTAAAATACTACCCAGTGTTATTTTACATTTGATTACTTTATTCAGTCTCTGTAGTATTTCTGAATACTAGTGTTAGACCTAAGCAAACACTTCTCTCTTTATTTCTCTTTATTGGGATCTTTATTCTATTGTATTTATTTGTGCTACTTTTTTCAATTTAATTCAAAGATTGAAATCAAGCTTCCTTGAGTTGTGTAAATTCTTAAGAACAAAATTACCCCATTGTAAAAATGCAATGAGTGAGCATACATTTAGGTGAGATAAATGTAATAATAATAAAAAAAAGTCTAAACTCCCCCCTCAAATAAAAAATTCCCCCCCATAAGAATCACCTAAGGGGGGATTTCCCCCCCATTTTCTAAAATGAAATTCAGGCCCTGAGTCTACAAGTGCACATGAGGTTGTGAAATCCTGTTGGGAGCAAGGTCACTGTTGAGATGGCAACGAATGTGATGGAACTCTGGCCAAACCAGATTAGCAATCACAGAGGCTTTTTTGGATCGACTTGCTAATCTGACAAGCAAGATACTAATTGACTGCCTCATAAGACACCTACATAAGTTCTAAGCTTGTCAGTTGCAAATAAAAGAACAAAGACGGAGGCTTTTCTCGAACAGGAAGTGAAGGTGACAAAAAAAGATCTGGGGGTGTTCTTTGAACTGCTTGAGCAGGAAATAGTAATGATGAAAATATTATATGCAATGGTTTGTTTCTCAAAAGAAATCAGGTTAATTGTTAACGAAGGGGTCCCAAATTGTTTCGTTCATCTGTGTAACAGTTTGACCCACTCAGATGATGAAGTGCTTGCAGTTCAGCTCACATCAAAAAATGCTGGATCAGATGATAAATGGGCAGCCAATTAAATCTGGGTTACTGGTTTACGCTGCTTGTGTCTGAGATGGGCGCTGGAGACGCTGGTGCCTTTCTCCTGTTCTGAAAGCCATCAATCTTTGAAACAAGCTACCTCCATCCTGTCTAGAGTGGGGCTCAGCTTGATTCCATACTAAAGGATCAGTCCAAAACCAAAATAAAAATGACAATGAAAGAAATATGCAGTTGTACCAAGATTACACACTGCACATTCATATCCAGACAAGAGATAATCAGCACCACTATACAATAAGAGACCACTATACAATACATTTAAGGTTGCTAATATTAGTCAAACGTTTGGACAATTTCTCATTCTTTATTACTTTTTTATTAATAGTGAAGTAATCTACAGAAGTCAACATTTAAAGTGGATCAAAAAAGTTCATCAAAGTTGTCCTAAGACAACACAAGAACGGTTATTGGTCAAAATTCATGTATAACTTTGATGAAAGGTTTTGATCCACTTCAAATGGTGACTACTGTTATGAATTTAAAGTATTGGAATTATAACATCTTCAAAAGAACAACATTTTCATACCTTACCATTCAAAAGTTTGGGGACAGTAAGAATAAAGAAATACTTTTTTAGGACACATTTATTTGATCAAAAGTGACAGTAAAGACACTTAAAATGTTATAATAGAATTCTATTTATTCAAATGAGTGCTATACTTTTGAACTTTCTATTCATCAAAGAACCCTGAAAAAAAATGTAGCATTGTTTCCATAAAAATATTATGTTTTCAATATTAACGGTTTTCAACATTGATAATAAATGTTTCTTGAGCACCAAATCATCATATTAGAATGATTTCTGAAGGATCATGTGACACTGAAGACTGGAGTAATGATGCTAAAAATTCAGCTTTGATCACAGGAATAAATTACATTAAGATATATTCAAACAGAAAAGTTATTTTAAATTGTAATATTTCTATATTATTGTTTTTACTGGATTTTTGATCAAATAAATGCAGCCTTTGTGAACATACCATTTTGAATGGTATTTATTTAGGCAATTTAGATTTAATACTAGTATTTAAGCATCTAGGTCAAAAGATTGTCCATTTTTTATCATGATGGTATTGTGGTATTTTAGAGTGTAATGGTCTCCAGACTAACTGAAGTATTACATTTACTTAAAGAAGAAGAGTGTAACACCTTTAAACATTAGACATAACTAGTTTATCTCTGTTAAATCCATTAAAGGCCTTAACCTGGCAGCGGCTTTGGTGGGGCGTACCCGGGAAACGTACAAAGGGTGAGGCTTTCTGTGGGTTCCAGATCAACTAATATCAGCAAAAGGTGATCCAAAGCCTCCACAGGGGACATGGTCGGAACCCCGACGCGCTGGCACAACGAGACAATTGCCATGACAACAAACCACAAATCCATTAGCAGTTGTAACAACCAGTGTCACGTTTGTCATTTCAAAGACGGTTAGACGTCCTAGTTCCACTTTCAGGCACAGCAACTTAAATCTCAAACAGACTGTTACGGATCAAATTACTGACATCACACATTCAGAGAACAGAGTCTTCTCCTGAGAATTAATTGATCAATAAATGCATTTAAGCAGAATCCCATTGCAATATTTTTCACTATTAAAGGGATAACTATTAAACTATTATTTTTTACTATTAAAAATAAATTCTGATATTTATGTCATTCCAAACCTGTATGCATTTCTTTCTTCTGCAAAACACAAAAAAGGATATTTTGAAAAATGCTCATAAACAAAAACAGCTTCGGTTCCCATTGGCTTACATTGTATTTTTCTTTTACAAATAAACAGGTTTGGAATGACATGAGGGTAAGGAAATACTGACAGAATGTTTATTTTGGGGTGGGCTATCTCTTTAACCTCTGAATGGTGATGCTTTTACAATAGGATGTCAATCACACCAAGAATAGGAACAAATATGTTTTACTAATGAGCTTGAGTGATGCTTTTTCACTTCAGGAAGACACAAAATGAGACTTATGGAGGCAGAGGTCAACACCACCAATCAGAGTAGAGCTGAGGTCATGGACATGAGGTTAGTGAGGTAGCCCAATTGCCTCGGGGTGTCGTGATGAGGTTGTGTGTGAGAAGTCTCATTCTGTCTCATGAGACATGAGACCCATCCACTGAAAGTACGATCTTCCTCCTTGTAGTTGAACAAAGGCTTTAAACAGAGACAACGGCGGCAACAACAACATTGTTCTGGATGCGGTGTTATCTGTGGGACTCATCAGGTGCTGATTGAGGCCATTTTGAGTAGTAAGTGCACTGGCCTGTGCTCCTCACAGGAAACAGGAAGTCAAGCTTAGGAGCGGTATGCTACGGTGTCCTCTCAGGTGATAAGAGACGTCGAGTTTTTTCCCAACATTCCTGACATCTTTTATAAACATCCATCATGGAAAATGAGACAAGGTCTAAAAATATTACCCTTAAAAGTGTCACAGCATCATGAATATTTAGACCCGAGGCCAAATAAATTTCCCACTCATAGAGACCACCAACAAACATCAGGCCGCCTTGCTCTCCATGCTGGGAAGGATGTGAGCCATTCAGCAGAGGTCAACACTACGTGACAAAACATTCAGGGAGATTGTTCAGCTGCCTGATCAAACTCAGGTTACTTGTTTATCTACATGATTGTCAGAAAACATGGAGCTTCATGAAGTGACTCCCTGTACTAGGGGCGGCACAGGCTGCTGGTTAAGCTGACCGCCAACTCGACCATGCTGATCTCCTGCAGCAGTGACCCGTGAGCTTGTACTACACATGCCAAAGCATACAAAGTTCAGCTACTGAACACAGGAAGTGATGGAAGGGGGGCTTTATTTATAAAGGAAATTGAAAAATAATACCAAAAAAAAAAAAAACTGGCTCGGCTGCATGAATGTTTTTCAAATTAACACGTTATGTAGGTTATTTAAAAACCACCTTTCACCACCAGACTTAAATAGACAAACCTGACTATGTAGAGACTCAGGTCATCTCTTTACAAATAGATCAATCACCAAATATAGCCCCACAAATAAAACAGATAAATAACAACACAATTAAATACAGAACTTCTTTTTTTTAAATAAAATTGTATGAATAAAACTATTGATTCTACAGCAGTGGTTCTCAACTAGGCAATAGTCCGTGGGGCCTCAAGATGACTTAAAATTATTTTAAGACAAAACAAGCATTAATATTAATATAAATTATTTAAAGAACCAGAATTCCCACTGTCTTGATACTAGGGCTTCACAATATATCGAAATAATGCAAATGTATATATCACAATATGCATATCGCAACAGCTTGTAGTAACTGGGGTCATGAACAAAAGAAAAAGAGAAAATCACTCGCTGCTCTTGGCTGAATAACTTTTGCAGCTTTAATAAGAATCAGTATTTCATTCATACAGTGAAGACTAAGCAGTGTTTTATTTTTTACATCTGAGTATTCATTTTCTGTTGTTAAATAAACCTAATGTAGGCCTACCTGAAACCCTAAACCCTGTGGTTTACACTGATGTTAAAATAACATTTCTTATGCTACTGTAAAACACTGCTGTTCACTTTCAGAAGTTGTAGGGATGTTTTCTTGTCAAAAAAAATGTTAAACACATGTAGGTTATATAATTTTAAATATATTTTAAAGATAATTTAAGTTTATTTTTCACACTTTAAGCATTATCGTATCGCATATCGAATATCGCATTATTTAATGAGTTATTGTATTTCGCATTTTTCTTAAATATCGTGCAGCCCTACTTGATACCCTGGTTATATAAGGAAACCAACATTTAAGTGTGATTTTTTTTTATCCCTGGAAAATCCTGTAATGCTTAAGGCACAAACTGCAAGAAAAAAAAAAACTTTAAATTATTTTTATTATTATTATTCTTAAAAAAAAATCAGAACATCACAAAGTAACTGGAAAAGTAATGGGGCCTTTGAATATTGCAGTGGATAATTGGCCTTGGAGTCAAAAAAGTTGAGAACCACTGTTGTAGAGCAAAGTTCGCTCAAAATAAAGTCCTGTTGCATAATGTCAGATTTGCAAGACGACACTGAATGGCTCACCTTTAGTGAATTTCATGTAATGGACCCTTTTCTTTGAGGTCTTTGATTTCTCTTCCAAACTAAATCCTTGCTCCTGTGTGGGATCTGAAAGTACACAGAAAGGTAAAAAAAATTATAATAATTGCATCACACAATGTTTTTAACATAAGACTGATTCACGCAACTAAAATGTAACAGACATGAAAACCATATAACACAGTCCAGGTCATTTCAACATCACAATAGCACCACCTGTTGGACATTAAGGAGAATTAAAGCATTTCAAAACTACTTTTTACACAAGTGCTGTTTTGTCTTTGATGTTCAAAATTCTGCTTACTGTCAGTGTGGTTCTGTCCATGGCAGTTGTTAAGCTCAGCAAGGAGTTGATTAAAATCATCCTGGTGGGCAATCCAGTTGTCCTAACAACACAAATCCCCAAAAGGAAGATTGATGTGACTAAAAACAAACACAACGCAAAAAACAGTAGCTCAAAGAGAAAGAAATAGGAATGGTTTCTCACCTCGTTGTTTACAGAAGTGCCCAGACCCAGTTTGTTGTTCTTGGCTTTAACCTTAATGTTTTCTGTAGACCCCTGTTCACTCCTGCCAAGACCCTGCCATGCAAACAAACCAGGAAAAACGTGAGCACACACAAATAAGACTATTAGAAGAACCATTACATTTCCATTTCCACACAAGCAAGACATGCGTTGTATCTGAAATCACATATTATACAGTAGGTACTACATTTGGTTTGAAACTTACTTCACAACCATTAAAAAAAAGTATGTTCTATAAAATATGTTCTATATAGTATGAACGTGTGTATAAATGAAATTCGGACTTACTACATCTGTAAATACTATAATGTTGTCATTGTCATGTGGCCTACGGCTAAGTACTGCCATTCACAAATCCTCTCCCATGGCTTAAGGTATAGTAAAGTCACCATTGGATGATGCGCACTTCAGAATCTTGCCGCAAGTAGTGATCCGGGTACCTTTTTATTAAAACAGACATACTACTCATCTCACATACTATTTTACACCTATCATATAGTATGGAAGTAGGCATATTCTGACGCAGTGATGGAGTTTTTTTTTTTCACTGATTTTCTCCATGAATTCCAGCTCATCCAACAAACACCACAAGTAAAACAAGAGCAAAGTCATTTCAGCTGATCACATTCCATTCTGAAATGGAGGGGGGTAATAAGGCGTGGTATAAGGCCCTTTTCACAAGATGTAAAATAAATATCTGATGTCCCCAGTGTGTAGGTGAAGTTTTAGCTCAAAATACCCCACAGATATTTTTATATAGCATGTTAAAGTTGTCACTTTTAGAGGGTTAACAAAAACGCACCGTTTTTGTTGTTGGTCCCTTTAAATGCAAATGAGCTGCTGCTCCCGGCACAATGCTTTCACTGGCCCCATCACAAATATAAATAAATGAAGAATTCAAATGTAACTTTTTTATTAGTTTATTTGGTACTTTAAAGACTATCATAAATTGCTATGGAAATGTAACTCTTCTTCTATGTCAGCCAGCTAGATAATGTTGCCATGGCAAGCAACATGTTTGTATAAACAGAATTGAAAGGTGTTCAAGAACACATGTAGAATTTGTGGGTTAAATAAATAAATAAATAAATATAATGGCCTTAAATGTTTTTACATTAAGGGATGGAAGGCATTCCTCATGTTTTTGAAATCACCGGAACACAAGTTTGTATGTTTATTGTGTTTTAAATATATATTTTTATTGATATAGACCAATGCGTCTAAAAAATATAAGTAATATAATAAGTACATTTAAGACGTAGACAATGTGGTTGTGGCAGCAGTCATTGAGTGACAGATAAGTCAATTAATTGGCCCAAACTCTCTGCGGCGTTCTTACACCTTTCGATTTTGAGTTTAGAAATATTTTTAAGTTAAACTGAATATTCATTACTGATATTTGACTTATGGTTGTATGTATTAGTGTGTTACTTAAGTTCAGCCCATTATACCTTTCCTTTGGCCCAGCCCATACGTTCCAGCATCTTCTGTCCAAATTTAGACTCATCGTTGCTCCACGTGGTGTTTTGGGGGTCCGCTGCCCATTTCTGTTTACGACGTGCTAATAAAATACAACAATTATGATATAAGTGTACAAAAAATAAGCGACAACAATAATAGCAGATTTCGTTTCATGTTCTATCAGAAATATGTTCATGTTTCAATCTTTTTTTTATGAAGGGTTCTGTGTCTATGAGGTAACATTAGGCCTACAGTATAAAGCGGAATTATTTTAAAGTATTTGACAACTCATGATTCGCCCTGTTATTATAGGGCCATGGTGGCTAGCCTGCTAGCAAACATACTAAACAACGTGGAAGAATGCAAGAATGACTTTAACATACGATATTCATTCAAATAAAAAGCACATCCCTAGTTCAATTTTACAAAACCGACAACTAATATTTTCCAAAACACATACAACTATCCTAAAATACATTCCAAATTGTAAACTCACGTTCGGCAAGCATGGACATCTTGAGGGGTCCTTGAACACATGGAGGAACAGGCAGGTTGTCCTATTTGTGCCTGATTTAAAAAAGCTCATATCTGTCGTCTCAAACATTACAATATTATATGATGTATAATTATTCAAAAAACACAACAAATTATATCATGCACGTGCATTTAGATTGTTTACGAAATTAGTAGCCTTCATATCATCGTATTTTAACACTTTTGTAACAGTAGATGGCGTAAGTGGGTTAACTGCTCAGAATAATTTTTAAGGAACTAATCCTTAAGGAATGCTTAAGGAACTAATTTGAGCTTTTACTAATTTATATGCGTTTCTTTGATGATAGTGTATTTTTATAACAATGGTAGCTAATGTCAAGATCTTAAAATAAACATTTTTACTGTAGTAACTGCATCTGGTAAACTCTGGTTTCCATGGTACATCATTGCAAGGCCTGGCCAAAGTTGCTTAGATGATATGCTGTTTTTAAAGCTAATTATGATGACAGTAATATCAATGTAAAGATTAAGTAAAAGCCTATAAATTAAAATCCCCATATAGCCTATGTGTATTATGTACTGTGTTAATGTGGTCCTTATGAACAAAGTTTCCAGTGGAAAATGTTTTTACTGAGCTTTCCCACAATGACTGTCACACTCTGTCTCTAAGCATTGAGCTGAAGATTAAGTGATTACCATAGCAGCCAATGCAGGTATATCAGATTTTGAGGACACTGTCTGAATAACAAACAGATACAATTTCGATACTTACAAAATTACACTGTGGACAGTCAGTCCCAAAGATTAGATTTAAAAACTAAATCAAATATATGTGCAATGTTAGCAAAGTATCTTGCAGTTGTAATGTACTCCATATCTTAAAAAGTATATATATATATTTTTTTTTAACTGTACTTAAGATAAAAATTTGGAGATAGAATAATATTAATTACATAAAAGGCCACTTAAAGAGAGCATAAAAATTTTCAATGGGTTTATCTTGGCTTAATTTTAAAGAACCCTTGCCAAAAAGGTTCTTTGCTGTAAAAAAAAAAAAAAAAAAAAAAAATCAGCTACAATCAACTTGGATGTTTAAGTCATTTCAACTTAAATTACATTAAACTGACTTTTTTAAAAAAATACTGAATCTTGTATATATAACTTATAAAAGTCCTAATTTGTAAGTCGCTTTGGACAAAAGCGTCTGCTAAATGACTAAATGTAAATGTAAATAAAAAAAGAGCAATTAAGAATTGCTTAATTTTGATGAGTTAAAGCAATGTAACAACATGTGTTGTCATAACTTATATATATATATATATATATTTAACATTGTACTGTATATAAAAGGAGCTGCTTTATGAGCTGTTTAGTAAAATTTAATCAAAATAATAAGAATGTTTATTCATTAAAACTAAAACGGTCCAAGATCCGTAATGTCTTAAAGTGTTTTTCTGTTTAGTGACGAAAATCAGAGTCCAGTTGCTGTTTCTAGGCAAGACTCCAATTATTTGTGCTTTGCATAACTACTTTTTATACATTATCTATTTGTTAGAGATAAAATATATAATCCGCCATAAATATAATGTCACGAGCCTGTAATTACCTCCAAATGTATTGTGGTCTTTAATTATTGGGTTGTTTCAGTTTTAGACACAAGATATAATAAATACCAGATAATCCTTTTGTCTGTTTTCAGAAAGAAAAAGACAAGAATGACTGCAGATGGGCATTGTTTCTGAAAATGAGCTGAATATAAATAAACTACGGATTATTTACTTACTTTCATTTAATGACAGATTGAAATATAGTTGGATTTAGTAAGGAAATCATAGCTGTTAAAGGTAAAACTCTTTAAAGAAATACATTCTTACAAGGCTGAAATTTCTTGATCCATTTAGGACAACACAAATGGTAATTTCCCTGCAATGGGAAGCATGTGATTATGGAGGTGATCTTTATCTTGAGGTTGAAGAGTTCATCCGCTGTCTGTGGTGATATACAGTGAAAGAAGAAGAGTCTGTGTGATTAATGTTACCTGCTACTGCTGATGTCTTATTGAATTCCCGAGATGGTGCACTGCACAACCGCAGAAGTGCAAGTCACAGATCGAATCGCCATTAGTAATCACTCAGAACTGTGGAAAAAAGGGATGTACTGGAGCATATTTCAATATTTATCTGAAAATACTACATTAACTAAATACATGCACTTTGGTGCCCCATTGCTTTTTAAAATTAGTGGCACAAATCATGTTTTTTTAATTTATTTTTTTATAACTAGTTAGATAAAATATTATCTAACATACAATTAACCTATTATGAAAAGTAGCTCTTTTTTTAAACAATTGTTTATTTAAAAAATGTTTACTAATCAAGTAAATAATCTATATTAGTATCTTAGTTAATAATCTTCCACTTTTCACATTTTTACACAGATTGTAACTTGACTGGAAGTTATAGTAAAAAAAAGAAATGAAGACAATTTTTACATTTTTTCTGTTTAATTTTGATGTTTGACAAAGTTTAGCAACAATCCTCTATTCGTGGAAAGTGTCAGTAAAGACCAGTAAAACATGTTTGTTTTTTCATTCATCAGACCACAGCAATATGGAAGTCCTTATATGGTTGTTGTCCGTTTCCATGGCAACCGGTTACCCTGTGGCAGCTGCAACACAGAGTTTTTTGGCACTCCCCTGTTTAAGGAACCAACCAGGAATGTTTATATACTGATCTTCATTTAGCACAGACAGATTGCCAGATCTGATATTCAATATTCATCCAGCATGTTGACAGACTCTCGCATTGGTTGACAGGAGACATGAGGAGGTGTGTCGACACGATCAATGGTTACACAACATGACGCACATTAAATGGTTAGTTCACCCCAAAAATGAAAATTCTGTCAGTAATTACTCACCCTCATATTGTTCCAACCCCGTAAGACTTTCGTTCATCTTCAGGACCAAAAAAAAAAAAAAAAAACACGTAAAAAAAGTATTCTCGTCGCTTGATAAACTTATGGTTGAGCCACTGTACTGTAGTCTCTCAGATTTAATCAAAAAATATCGTAATTTGTGTTCTGAAGATGAACGAAAGTCTTACGGGGTTGGAACAACATGAGTGCGAGTAATTACTGACAGAATTGACTAGAGTACTCTTTAACATCTCTGACTGTGCTCTGCCAACACCAGACATTTGATTTTCATTGCTCAGTTCTGGGAAACACAACGAGGGTTTCTTGAATTAGGTGTGCCAGAATACCTGAGAGAACGAGTGGGGGGAGCTTATGCTGTCATATGGTGCCATGCAAATGAGTGTTATGTGATGTTTGCGTGACATGTAGATTAGGGTAAACATTGCTGTTAATAATCTAAAATAAAATGGATAGCTGGATGTTTACAGCAATAATAGGATGTGAAAGTTGGAAGGTTATACAGTGCAAACCCAACTTCCAAGAAACTGCCTGTCTTACATCATGTGCCTAACGTGATTTTGCGGAATAACATTGTTCAGGTTGTGCTGCTGCTCTGCGTGACTGAACACATGGTTATGACCCTCTGTTATAGCTACATATGACAATTTATCTGTTCAATAAAATAACTTACTCACCTGCTGAGCAATACAAACTTTTCTCTTTTTACGGATATGACGAGACACACGGGCGAGTAACGTATGTTCCCAATTTCCCGCGCAAACCATCCGGACATATTTTGGAAGAAGGATTGATGACTTATTTAAATCACAGTATTTAAAATAAATGTATATAATGCACCTTTAAATAAATGTTACTTAGAATTAAAAGTGCCTTTTTATAAAATGTTTTATTGTTTATTAGAATTATTTATTTATAAAAAAAATGTAATAGACATTGTTACACAATATTTGTCTCTTGGCTGCATTTATCGAGCTCAGCCATTTAATTCTGTTACCCAAATTATTGTAAGACAAATGAAGAAAAAAGATCAAATGAGATTTGAATCTACTTGTTCCTAAACTATATCCAGTTTTACAGCTTAATATAAGCTAAATTTGCAACCCTGTAGCATACATTTTTATTATTATGTTTTTAACTTTATACATTTATTATCTTATGTTTGAAAATAACTATTTTTTTTCTATTTAATTGTTTGATGTTTATTTAATGCATATTGCTGTCAAAACCACTCAAATCATTCATATTTGCCTATATTATTTTTTTATAATAATGGCTGCTATTATTATTATTAAATTGTATTTACCTTAATACTATAAAGGGCTTCATTAGGTGACACCAACAAAAGTAACTTTATCAGTTATAACTATATCAGTTATCTTAAATGTAACAACTACATTTTCACTTTTTCCATTGGCTGGGCTTTGCATTTCCCAGTTTGGTGGTCAAGAAGAGGTCATGTTTGTTTTAAGGCATACCTCATACCAGTGAGGATTCCAGACAATGTGATGTGTGACAACCTCTACATTCTACAACGTTATGAAATTATGGAAAGTTATGAAATTATGGAAATACGTATAAACAACATTTCACAACATTGTTATTGAACAAAGGATTTATAATTATATCCGATACAGAAAGAAGTCAAATAAACCTGTTGCAACCACTTACAGTAAATTAATAGCCTACTTTTGTTACATGAAATGAAATCATTGTAAGTGTAAACCTGTCTGTGGACATTACTTTGTCACACCATCGCTCACATTGTGCAACAGTGCAGACAAACAACATTATGTGTTCACATTTCACATGATCATACTTTACATGAGATACAATTTCATTTGGAAGAACTGCTGACAGTTAAAATGGTCCTCAACTGAAACTCGGCCAGAGCATAACTCTCATATTACAGACGGCAAAGTTCTTTGCCAAGCAACTCACCACAAAACGACACGATGCAATCTTTTTTTTCTTTACATTTTTGCAGTGTTCATGCTAGAGACAAAAATAAAGCTTAAAATTATCTTTTGACAGTAAGCATTGCCAAGTTCTTACATAACCCTGTTTATCATATAACTACCACCCTATTATTGCCCCACTTTATGAAAGAATGGTAAATCTTTTGTTACTGCATATACTGTACAAACAGACATTACATAACTTGCTTTCAAAGTGTATACTTGCAATCTAAATAGAAAGGAGACTTAGTCTAAAGGCACTAAAATATTTACGTGGCACGACTCAATCAAAACATGCAAAGGCAACAGGCCGCGGATAAGGAACATAACTCAAATGGTTCAGATAACTTAGGGAGATTATAGTCTTAAATCAATGCATTATGTGCTAATCACCTTGATCAGAAGTGACAAGACATGCAATGCGGATGTGCATTAATGTACAGGTCTCGACTTGTGCAGTCAGTATCGCTGCCAGAGACTGCCATCAAAAAGTTGGATCATATTTCCCACAAAGTTATGAATAAAATGTTTAATATAACTGGCAGGATAGTCAATGAAAAAAATTATACACAACTCATGAAAGACAATGTTAAAGATAAAAAAGCTTTATTGACACAAGTTTTGTGATCATAAGAACAAAAAATGTGGATGCAAAGCTTAACTAAAAAATAATAATTTAATTTTGTTTCCCAGTCACCCCTTCTTACGGGATAATATATTCGCTTTGGAAAACAATTATGGGCAAATGCAAGATATGAAAGAAATTGCATTTAACAAAAAGAACCTTTATTAAAGAGTGGAGCAAGACCAAAACTTGCAATTTACTTGTGAGCAGTCTGAATAAATAGATAGTGCACAAGAGAAGGAAAGCAACCAAGAGGGCTATGATAACATCATTTATCAAGACAACCCCCACTTTCCCTGAGGACCTTCATTTGAGTCCCACCCTGTTAAAACCACAGAATCTTTGTCTGTTTATTTTAGAATGGGCTGCAACTGCTGTTACAATTCCTATTACTTTTATTCCCATTACTCTGAACACAGCCATCAGCATTTTTCCTCATATATTATGTTCTTCTTCAAAGGTAAAGTAAAATTATTTATCTTAAATAGAACAAAAAAAAGAGAGAAAAGAAACTCAGAAAGAGTAGAATTTGGGAAGCTACGTTTTAGGAGCTGCAACATTCATTTTTGGATTTTCATGTCTGTTTGGTTTATTTTGCCTGGAGACATAATTGATCCTTTCTCACTAAATGCAAAGCACTTGAGGACACGTCGGGTTTAAACCCATTCCTTTTCCAACATTTAGCTTTTAAAATACCTTTGCGTCTCTGATGGTTTTCCCCTCTGACTAGAAAAGAGACCTGACCTCTTTGTATAATCTGCAATTACACATACATAGCCTGTGCTAGTCTATACAGATGACACAAAAGAGAACAGGAATATGACTATTTACAGACCATGGATCTCTCTTCTGCATCACTATAAATCTTTATAATATGTACATATTTTCATTGTCCATGAGCAGACTCAGTTGGCCTGAGCGATGCGGGAGTCTGAGCCGATGAAGTTGAGCATCGTCTGGACCAACTCTGGCAGATCGTAGTCGTGCTTCCAGCCCCAGTCATTGCGGGCGTTAGAGTCATCAAAGTTCATGGGCCAGCTGTCAGCTATGTAGACAAAAACAAGATCACACAATATTTTGCACCATTTATTTTACAAAAATGTTTGATGATGCGTCTGAGAGTAGATTTATTGGCTCATACCTATAGCCTGTCGTACAGAGTCAATCTCATATGTGACCTGAAGGTCAGGAAGCTGTTTCTGGACCTCATTTGCGAGTTCCTCTGGAGTGAAGCTCATGGCGTTGATGTTGTAGGTGCGCATACTGAGCGTTTCCGTTGGCGCCTCCATCACCTCCAGCGTGGCCCGCAAACAGTCATCAATGTACATCATGGGAAGCCGTGTATCTGGCTTTAGGTTGCACTCAAACTTGCCATTCTTGACGGCATCGTGGAAAATCTGCACGGCATAGTCTGGAAAAGCCAAAAGAAACAGACTTTCATGACTCATTGCTTTTTTTTTTGGCCAGCAGTCGCAGCTAGCTGTAACAGTAAAACAGTAACAGCTGTAAAACAACTTTTCAGGTTTTAACATGTGACTTTAGGCAGTAGGAGGTGTGGTTCAAATGGCTGGCTGGCATTGGAGCAGGCTATCAGTATATCTAAAAATACTCAAAGTGAACAACACCCCCGTTCTGAGCATGTGCCCGTTGCATAACCTCAATTACGAACACGACCAAGGTCATGTGGCAAAAACACAGATGGAGCAGTGTACCGTACCTGTTGTGCCACCGCCGGGCTGTGAGTCTGCAGAGATGATACCGGGGTATCTCAGACAGCGGAAGTCGAGGCCATAGCGGTGGTGGTAGTACTGCAGAAAATAACATTCTGAGTGACATAAGGCCCAGAACAGTACTGAAAATACTGAAATAAGGGTGACCCGTGTCTTACCTCTCCCATAAGCTCCGCGTGGACTTTAGAGACGCCATATATGGTACGTGGTCTCTGCACACAGAGGTCAGGAGTGGGGTTTCGAGGTGAAGTTGGTCCAAAGGCACCAATGGTGCTGGGCACAAAGAGCCGAAGCCCGTGTTCTGCTGCAATGTCGAGGATGTTGTGTAGTCCTACAGGGGAAAAAAAGAGAAAAAGATTATTTACATTTTCTGCCCAAAAGGAATCACAAGTTAAGCTATTGTAATAGTAAGATCAAAGTAGTTGAGAATAAATTTCTGTTTGATAGCTAAAAGAAATGGGAGGGGGGGGGGGGGGGGGGGGTGTCTAAATTACTATCAGCCACTAACAAAACATGGTAAGGCACTACATTGAGTTCAAGTTTTCTAAAGTCTTACCTGTGATGTTGACTGCTCGTGCCAGTGCCACATTAGATTCCCCGACAGCACTTAGAAGAGCACTGTAATGCACTAACCATGTGATTCTGTTATTTACTACAATCTCTCGCAAGTTCTTGTAGTCCAGAATGTCAGAGTAGATAAAGGGTCCTGTGTGGAAGAGGTTGAGAACTGTTAATCGACACATCAATACTTCTGTGATCTGTTAAGCTCTATGCTTTGAGTATTGTTTATTAAAAAAGTTTAACGGACTGATAAGGGAAAAACTTTATTTACGTTAATAAACTATTAAAATAAATGCTAGGAATGCAAATCAATTCTCTAAGTTACTAATTATAAGAGATTGTACCGAACAGGTCATTAACACCACAATTAACTTAATGAGCTTTTCTTTACTGATTTAAATTACTTTAACATGGAAATGATAAATGATCCCTTACAATAACTCTAAACTACATTTGGCAAACATCTGGTTTAAATGAATATGGTTTATGTAATGTAATAATAATAATAATAATAATAATAATAAGACAGAACCCACTAATAGAGTGCAAACACAAAATTACTTATCTAGTCTAATTAAATTATATATTAAGAAATCACAGCCTTTCATTTGAGATGAACAAAAGTCGTACCACTGTGAAATACGTTGCTTGGTGGTTTCCTGATATCTGAGAGGATCACA
Source organism: Leuciscus leuciscus (assembly GCF_965113295.1). Lineage (NCBI taxonomy): Eukaryota > Metazoa > Chordata > Actinopteri > Cypriniformes > Leuciscidae > Leuciscus > Leuciscus leuciscus. The sequence goes on along the minus strand of NC_138743.1, from coordinate 25,537,257 downwards.
TTGTTTTTTCCAAATCGCTTCCTATGAAACGGGAATAATTGTTTTATAAACGTTTTTTCATGTAAAACTTAAAATTAAGTGTTACACTTACAAATGCATCTATAATGCAAAATTGAACACATTTTTTCCATGTACTGTAACATACATACCTTAAGAGTTTAGCAAGCCCAACCCCTAGTTGCCCGAGGCCACCTGACAGAGAGAAAAAAATATTTTATTATCAAATATTATGCAAAAAACACAGTAGGGGAGTCAGGAGCCACCTTTCTTAAAAATAAACAAAAACATGGAGATCAACATGTGAGAATTACACAAGTCCCAACTTTTTAAATAAAAAAAATGCATTAATCTAGTCGTTTTCATACCTGTGATAAGAACTTTGGGGTGGTCCGTCTCAGAGAAGGACACAGAATGAAAGCTGGCATCAGATCCAGAGGTGACCTGACGCGGGGAAAAGCTAATGTTGCGTATCGCCACAGTCAGAGACTGACATCCACACGCAGGGGTCAGCAGGGCCTGCTTTGCCACCTTACTAAGGGCTCTGAAGACTGGCATACTCGGTTACCTGCTAAAACAAGAGGATAGACAGGCGTTGAGACATCACATAACCAAATGAATGAGTATTAAAAGAATAGTTCAGCCTAAAACGTGAACTGTCATCATTTGCTCAACATCGTGTCCTTCCAAACCTGAATGACTTTCTTTCTTCTGTGGAACAATGATGACAGCCTCAGTCACCATTCACTTTCAGTGCTTTTTCTTTTTCTCCATACAAAGGAAGTGAAAGGTAACTTCTTTCTTTCTTGTTCCATAGAAGCAAGTCATTCAGGTTTAATCTAAATATAAAAGCGTGTGCTATATTTGTATTAACATTTCGGGTCAAACATCGAACATATGTTTCTTACATCAGAGCTATTTCCAACTTAATCACATGAGGCTCCGAATAGCCGATTTACCCACGCAAAATACACCAGTATCCAAACAAAATTTAATGAACCCTAGTGTAATGCATCTCAAAGTTCATCCTTTTAAATTCATACAGTAAACTTGATAAAACAGTATATTTCCAGGTTGTCATCGTCGAACTTCTTACCTTGCAAATGTGAAAAGATCTAAAGGAACGAAGAATGTAATTTGAGCGTATTTATAGGGCCCCGCCTTCGGCGGCAGCCAATCAGCACGCAAGACCTGTGCGCGAGCGCTGCTCTGGCACCACGCCGATCACGGGGGGCAAGATGCCGAACACATCCTTCAATTCAACCTCTAAAGACTTCATTGTGCCAAGTTCTGCTCATGTTCCCCGTTTTACCGAACAATATCATGACACACAATCCGAGCCTTACTATCAGCCGGTTTGATCTTGAACGGAAAGGTCAGTCAGCCTTCAGGGAATTTAGATCAGTTTAGGATGTAAAATACTTTTTTAGACTGGCTTTTCCAGTCAACCCTGGGACTTAATTCTGGATTGTCTTGTTACACTGTTAATACTTTATCCTGGGTTAGTAATTAATCCTTGGTAGACATGCTTAGAGATTGTAAACCCCGTATTGAAGTTCTTGATTGCATATTTATTTGGGTAATACAGCTCGCGGCTCGTATTAATAAATGCTTGCCCATCTGTACCCAAAAGTCGCCACGTAGACACGCTCTGGTCTCTTTAAATATTCACATATCATACAGCCAATATAATACGCTCACTTCATAACCCACTGTGTCCGTTTGCTGCCGCTCTTCGACATTTTTATCCGTTTCACTCAGACATGGAGACCAAACTCTGCGGGTGAATATTTCATGAAATAAGAAGCACTGAGGATGATTGGTTGTCTGTTGCTAAACAACTCGCTGTTATCTAACACAGACTAGCGGCTCTGTGCGTGCCGTGTAGAACGTGAGCAAACTCACGACGACGACACCCTATGAATGAACATCTTAAAATAACGAGCACATCAGGATTTGGATATTCTATTTCACATGAACAATCGTATTTTGTCAAACACTAAAGGGGAGTCTTGCGATGAGATGATGAATAAAGAGGCTCAATCACCTCTTGAGCTTCATTATAGGCCTAACGTACAATCACATATAAGATATTTGCAGAGATCTTTAAGACAAAGTAATTGGATTGAAAGGTAAAAGCGATTCAACAGATAGGGTAAAATAAACAATGGCCTATAATGCATTTGATCTTTCTAGTCAAGGCCTTACGTATAAGGTTCTAATTTCAATCAATTTAAAAGCACAATGCAATAGATTTCAGTAAATGAATTCACTCACCTATTGACAAATAAGATTCAGAGATTTGGCAAAAAACGTGTTTTTCTGGTCTACGCGAGCAGCTTTCTTTATTTGGTTTTCCGTCACTGACGCTTCTTTCAGTATCTTCCAGTATTGCATCAGCCCGCCGAGGAGGATTTATATCCGCAGCACGAGAGGCTTTCAAGAGAAGCCGGCTGCGCTCTGATTGGCCAGCGCTGGAGGTGAGGTCCTGGCCACGCCCCCCTGACGTCTGTAGAACTGAAACATGACGACTGAGGGTCTTCTTCAGGGCTGCACATGTTCAACCCATAGGTTCAATCCACCTCTCACAACTAATGCAGTCAACGGGACCTTTGATTATGAGATGGGGGTGGAAAGTGAGCGAAAGAAGAATTCTCGTAGTAAAGATTGGGAGAGAACATATTCTGTATTCCGATATGGAGGACTAAACAAATAGTGACCCAATGACATTTTCTTTCACTAAATTTAGTAAGAAAATCGTTTATTCTTAAACATGTTAAATACTATTAAAGTCGACATGGAATCCAAATTGACCATGTCGATTCCATGTCCTGCACCCTATTTGTTAGCGCATATTAGTCTTGTGGTGAACAATGAATCCTTGCAAGTTAATACACAGAAACAGATTGTTTGCCGTGGTAATCTTTAATCGAAATCTGAAAAGTTACTTCCGGTCTGGAATGGCGTTCCTTTTCTGATGACGTCAGTTTGACGGCTTGGGTAGAAAACGCTTAACCACTCCCCTCAAACCGTCTGCTATGAGCAGAGATGGAGAGGAGGAGCGCTAAAGTAAAACCCTGCCCTCTGTTCAATATTCCGTTTCACTTGGAAATACGTCATAACACTGCAGAAAAGTCGTTTACAACTTCCGGTTCACGGAGACTTTAAAAGTCGGCATGAAACGGAAGTTTCGAGTGAAGGCTTCTCAAGCAAGAAAAAAAATTTAGGGCGGGACTTGATTTTGTCCATTGTGATTGATTGGATGGTTGTGGTTTGCTATTGCTGTGATGTCATGTGAGTGACAGGTTGCCCCGCCCTCACACCAGTAAACACGTCATCATAGAAGAGATGTCCTTGCAAGAGGGAGTGGAAGTTATTTTGATTAAAGATCAAAAGTGGATACATCATTTATAATAAATAAAACAATATTACTTTAAAACATAAGAATTGTCCATTTTGATTTCATGGTGATTTTAAACTTAAAAAAAATTTTTTTTTTACTGATTTATTTGTATAACATTAATAATTATAATTATTATTATAAATCTGTGAACACCCCTAAAAAGTATGTTTTGGCTCCTTTAGAAAAAAAATTTAACCTGAGCATAAGCTGTGAACAAAAATAATAGAGGAACGTTACCAGCATAAATCAGCCTTCCTTTTTTATTGTTGCTGCTATTTTCTGCCAATGCCTGGATGACAAGTCAGAGATATTACAGGTTATGCTCTGCCACACACCATTAATATGATTAAGTTTTCCTGTGATGCTTCAAGGCCATTTCCTCTCAAAACAATCAATCGAATCTTTACCCAGAAAATCCATTAAAATCTCAATTGCATCACTCCAGGTGTATTTATGAGGCTTCTCAATTTAAGAGATCAATACTTGGACAGAGAAAGGAGGACAAATCTTCCTCTTTCCACAAGGTTAAAAAGCATCTTCCGCAGAACAAAATAGTGAATGAGTAACTCAAAGTGACACACTTTTAGGCTTGGCGAGGGGTGTTTGCCAGAGGGGTTACTTCAGGTCTGCTACTGTCTCTGTGAACCTAATGTGTCTATTAGACATTATTTTTACAAAATTAAAAGCAAAATAAATTTAGCACATACATTATTTCCAGGCATTGCAAAGAAATCGTTACTTATGATCTTCACAGCTCAAGAGGTCACGTATAAGGGGCACTTGAAACTTGAGTACACGTATTAGGCCCGTCCCCCAGGAAGCACTGCATGTTCCTGATAATGAGCAGGGAAAGCACACATATGTTTATGTGATGAGAGATATGGCGCTTTACACAGCCAACGGTTGTATATGTAGCATAAGCAGCATATGCAATGTAAAACTATCATTTGTGACAAAAAATGACAACTTTAATACATATATGTTGATGTCCTACAACATGTCTGTGTGTGTGTATATATATATATATATTTTTTTTTTTCTATGAAATATATATTCTAGAATAGATCCCATTTTGCTTGTTTTTTTTTGTTTTTTTTTGCAGCACATGTACTATCAGTATTTAGTCCTTATCGGTCATTATCACTTTGCACTGATAAGATGCTAATTCAAACTGACTTCTGTAGACTCTTTACAGTAGTAAGTCTGATTATTGAAACTGATTACTGTGACTCTTATAGATCAGTTTAAATATGAAAACACCACAAGGCCGTACATTAAACAATCTTTTAATGCCCACAGAACATAATGAAATTCAGTGTAACACTTGATCAATATTACATTTTTTTAAAGCAAGGCATGACACTATACAGACACTTATAAGTCAGATCTTAATGATGTATGTCAGTTGATGCTACTGAAGTGCCAGAATGAATTAATAAAAAATGATTAACTTGTGCACATGTATAAAAAAACAAAACAACAACAATAACGACTGTCTGTCTATACCCAGTATCAAAAGCTTCCTTAAACTAAAACACATTCATAACTGCAGCAGTCTATTTGATGATAAGAACCCACTGGAATATTAAAATGACCTTTATATAACAACGGGAGTCATAGATCATAGATTTAAATATTCACATATTTATTAAACAAATGGTTTCAAAAACCTTAATGGCACAATATCTTGATTCATTGAGAAATGATTTGCAAAAGTTTTTGCAGAAAACACCTCTAGTCTAGATGAACACGTTCAAGTCATTCATGGAGAACTGGAGGGAATGAAGTGCTTTTGTTCACAACGGAAATTGTAATGATCCCAGTGGGCTTTATTTTTAGATGTTCCCAAACAACGGCTCTGTGTATCCTAAAAAAGATCTTCATCTTCACACACACAAAAAAAGGTTCTAAAGGTTGTGGATGGAGATTTATGACACATTATTTTGATTCACAATATCTCTAAAACAAATTTGTCTTTTTAAACAAAATGCTATATATTATTACTCAATACAAATATGTATATTACCCGTGCACAGAAGATCTTACATTTGTAAAGCAAACAGTGCCACTTTTGGCAATCTCTTATTCATGTGGCCATGTTATGGATCATGTAAGACTATGTAAACCACCAGTGTTATATTGAAATGATATTTTCAGCATCTCATAGTCAGTCTCTAATTCTTTCCCTTTCAAAACAGCCGTTTTATAGCTGCATTGTCTATTGCACTTTGTGACAAATGACTAAAAATGAAAAATGGCACATCAGCAGTCCCTTTGCTTTTGAGAATGTGTAAACCACAGCACCCAATTTGCAATATCTAGGGAAATGACATATAATAACCAGCTAATCAGTTCAAAGTGTTTATATTGAACAAGCAATAAAAAGGACGAGTGCGGCATAGTGTTTGAGGAAGAAAACTACAATGATATACTAATATAGCATCAGATCTATTAGCCATAGAGTAGAATCCATTGGAGACCACTGAAATATGTTAATGTGAATAAAGTTGAGCAGTGGAATCATAAGGAAAGAGAACGGTCAGAGGGAGGAGTGTAGATACATGTGCGTAGGACTCATTTCATTCTGTTGATGTCCTACGGTGTCTGCAGCGGGCTATCCTCCGTCTCCAGCTGGGCCAGCTGTCTCCGCAGACTGTTCACTTTGTTCTGCAGCTCCTTGTTGTACTCTATAATATGGACCATCTCCTGATAGGCCTCATCCAAACACTTTGTGGAGCGATTCCAGCGAAGGAATATCCCTATAGAGAAAACAAGACCAAAGTAAAACTGTCACAATGTGCCTGAAATGTGATTATATATTCTCTGGTCGCTGATCAATGAACTTTTCTGGCATTTAAAAAAAAAAGGTAGGTCAGTTTGATGCTGCATGTGAGATTTAAAGGGGTAATTCCCCACTGACTATATAAAACCTGGCTGCCTATGCGGTGGATAGGCATGTTGCTGTCCAAGGCAACTCCCACCAGTCCACCCTTATTAGATAGGCTTGACCAGAGGCAAATGCTGCTTTATTTTAGTAGGAAATCCTTCTTAGCAAACTTTTAGTCATAATGGTGTTGACTTGTATTGTTTCTGGGTCCAAGAATTCAAAGAATAAATGTTTAGCGGGAGTGAGTTACTTTTGGTTTCCAGTGAAGGATCCAGCGCGTTATAAGCAGCGGCTAAAGGCTCCAAATAATCGTAAATATGGAGAGAACGCTGCGATGGAAAATCTGAAATACCTCCGTGTTTGTAGTCAACATTTCAAACTTTTAGGGCAAACGGAGGGGAAAAACTGAAAGGAACTGCCATTCCATCAGTTAAATTAAGGAACTGGGAGCGCAACGCCATAGAAAGCTGTGTTATTTGCCGTCAGATTCTGTTCCCCCCATGTTTCTTACACAATGAGTTTCTAATATTTATCAAACTGCTGCCATAGTGTTCCATTTTTCCCATAATGCTGTTTATGTGAATTTCTCGGCCCAGGTAAAGAGTAAACATTTATTTACAGTAGTGCTGCACGATTAATCATATCACAATCGCGATGTCAAGCCTATGTGATTATATGATGCACACCGACACTGAGCAGAGAGAGCAGGGCTGCCAACTCTCACTCATTCAACGTGAGACTCACGCAGTTGACACTTTTCACACGCTCTCATGCCACACATTTTCTCACGCAGAGAAAAAACGAGACAGAGCAGGTTACTTCTGATAGGAAACAAATTATCAGCTCTCAGATTCTGTCAATTTTATTCAAATTCAAACAATAGCGTTTTGCCGCTTGTAAATGTGACGTGACAGATAGTGGTCGTGAACCGAACATCTCTTACTCTTTACTAGTTAATAGTAAATAAACACGAATGAAGTGTTTGTTGAAAGATACAATACAACTTACCGAAATGTTTATGCCTCATACTTAATATCGATCAATCAGTGTTTTTCAACCGCAGAAAGAGGTCAATAAAACAGCTGGAGAACAATGTCACATAACGTTACATTTACCTCAGGAAAGCCATTTGATAGTTGGCAAGACAAATTATATAGAGGAGTATTTTGCTAAATATGTGCACTATATTAAATATTTATTATATTTTTCTTATATCATTAAAATATTGTAACATTGTTATTATAGCCTAGTAAAAAACAGATTATATTGTTATTTTTAACCTTTAATAATAATACCAGCTGACAGGGCTCTCTGTATGTTTACAGCATTAGTTGAGATTTTTTCATTAGTACCTAATATTTATCCAAATGAATCGATATTGAATCAAGATCGGAATCAAATCACAAGATTTGACTTGAAATCGTGAAATTTGTGTTAAGCAATAATAAAAACAGTAGCCTACCAGTCATTATACCATGTAAACATTGTAACGTTGTCACCAAACTTCTTCAAAATTCTGTTTAGTTACCAAATGTTTTTACAATCACAATAATCTTACACCAAAAATAATCCACTGACTCTGAGTTTATTTATACACGTTACAACCTACTTAAATGTCCTGACTTGTCTGGACAGAATGTTCAAAATATCTTATTTTCATGAGCATACAAAAGTTCTTATTTATGGTTCTATTTATTTTATACTATTGTACTATTGAGACAATAACAAGTTTGCAGTAACGCAAAGATGTCATTATTTCATTTTGTAAAAAATATTATTTTAATTCGAAAACACTGTGCATTTAGTTGTTGTTGCTAGTTTGAGTTGAGAAATACACATTTCAGCATTACCACTAATCTGTGTGCAATTTCCTTGAGAACCAAGCAAGTTAACTCATGAAACCATTTATTATATCGCAATCCCATACCGCAATCGCAATATTGACCTCAATAATCGCAATATGACATTTTTCCCAAATCGTGCAGCCCTAATTAACACATATAATAACAACATTGTAACAACACAGTGAGGTTACACTATAATGCTTTGGAAGAAATGCCACAAGCTGAAAAAAACATGAAACATTCAGTTTCCATGACAGGCAGTAAGCATAATCAATTGCACCAAGTGTCTCAGCATATGTTTACACGTGCATATGCAATTAAGCTACAGTGGGTTTTTTTGTGTAGTTGAGCTACAGTCTTCATCTGTCTTCATCTGCATAATCAAATATTTTAAGGATTAAATAAACATTACACAATACACAAGAGCATAACGCAGAGGCTAATTGTAGATTAACATACATGCACATGCTGGATGAAGACAAGCTACAATCACATTTTATAGGTCTGTTAGTCTGAATAAAAATTAGAACAATTTCAGTCAGACTAAAGCATTTATATGATATTTTATATAATTAAATAAAATGTATTATAGTTTAAATTCATATTAAATGCAATTAGCCAAATTTTAGAGTGCTTCTTTGACCCACCTAAGAAGGACTTTTAGTAAATCTGTATTTGTAATGTATACTTTAAATGTCAATTGTATTGATACTATGTCATGTCATGTCTTGTACGCACGGCTAAAGTAGTTCCTGCTTGCATTACAGTTCCGTATAACTTCACCAAATGATTTCAGTTATTTGAAAGGTCTTTACAGACTACAGAACTAAAACCCACAACGACACTGACCAAGCAAATAAATATAGTAAACAATAGGATAAAAATGACACATTAAATGACACATTATTTCCATGTTTTTGCCACAAAATTGCATCTTATGTACGGACAGCACATACTCTCTTTCTCTCTTCCTCTCAAACGCACACATACAGTACGGACACGCACTCACACAGAAACGTGTTGTTAGCGCTGCTCTAATGATTTTATCAGTAAACTGGTTTTGCAACTTAAAAGCTACATGACATTTCTCACTAGCGAGGTAATGACAGCGCTGTTCTTGGAGCAGATAAACGTACAGTTTCGCTATTAGTAGAGTCGCTATTGCCGAACACTGTTGAGAGACGCACAGACTCGGGTAATTCACACACGCTTCATCTCTCTCTCTCTCTCTCTATTTACTGCATTAGCCTGCTAGTGCTATCAGTGGCTGAAGCCTCCGTTACTAGCTCTAAAATTACGTTTTGGAATTAGCAACAGAGGGATGAGAAGAGAGAGATGTGTAAGAAATTAGTCCTACACACAAGAACGTTTTAAGGACAAAAACCTGACATATGTTTTGGAATTCATCATCTGAACAATGACTTGAGGTGTGGTTACTGTAGTATAAGTGGAATAATTGACTCCTGGCATTTGAATTATTAGATAGTAATGCACACCGAGGTGTAAGGGTGTGCATTATTTTCTAATTATTTAATGGCCCGTCTTCATTTATCCCTTACTTTGCAACTTCAACATTACAAATGTGTAATTGCAATTTAGTAAAATTTAAATATATTAACTTTAAATGCATTATCAAATAACACTGCAGTTAAAATGATAATAAAGTACTTCATGTGTGCTTTAGTATGTTATCAAAATAAGTGTACATGGGATACAAATAAGCAACATTTTTAAATGAACTTTTAGCAAAGCCATGCCATACCTCAAGGTTTTACATAAGGAAACATTCAGAATGACTGGAATCTTTGTCGCCACACCCATGTTTCTGAGCGCACGTACAGCTGACAGTCTTTAATGATGTCAGCAGCAGAGCAAACTGGTCAATACCCACCCGACTGTGAAATTAACACTAGATTAGTTGTTCCTCAAAGGACCTTGAAGCTTAAATTCTTTTGGCACACGGTCCTCCCATTCTTTCAATTATTACTCAATGCAAAGGCTTTTCAGATCCCATATTTTAATATCGCCTACCTTTAAAATAAATAGTTTAAACTAGCTCTTTTGGTGACTACATAATCGGTTAGTTTCATTTCATAGTTTAGATGAAATGTGGAAAATACTATTAATAAAGAATGAGTTGGTGTGTCCAAACGTTTGCCTGGGAGTGTATATGAAAGGTCTAAACATATCTGTGAGTTGTTTGAGAACTGCTCATGTGACTGAAAGTGAACCCCATGGCACTAAACTCCGTGTCTGCTTGGCTGATTTTCCTGAAAGAGTCCCTTTCACTGCACCTTTGAAATAGAGCCATGACAGGTTCCAGAGGTGAGGACTAAAAAAAAATGACAGGCACAGAGGTCATCGGGGTTGAATCATTGTCACACTTGTGAATTCCACGTGACGTAATATGCATCCGCTGAAAGGTTTAAAACAAGCATTACTGAAGCTGAAGTTGCTTCTTTAATGCTTCTTTAATATCTTAAACATGATATTTTTGGGGGGCGAGTTTTCCTGAAAGTAATTCAAATTTCAACAGATCTAAATGAATCATTAAATTCAAAATAAAATTAACTGGGAAATTTAGCACATTTTATCTTTGTCTAATCTGTCAAGAAAACCACCATCTTTGCCTTAACACACACAATTATTTTTTATTTTTTTACAGCAGACAACAGGTGTGTTCTTTGCAATTTTAAGTAATTCATTTAAATAAAATTTGATTAAAATATAAATCATTTAAATAATAATTTTTAATTAATTTCATATTATTTACATACAATTTTATATAATTGTATTTAAATTATTAAAAAAAAAACTAAATAACATACAGTTTAAAATAACAAATAGCCTAAAGAGGATAGATGACTTTCATTACACCAGAAAAATGATAATAATTCAGATGTAAAGTTTGTTAAACATGGTTTTGAAGTGTCACTAATTCACAAGATATCTATAGGTTCGTCTACATCATGGAAGAATGGTGACATACTGTTACGGTCATTTCAAAACACGCAAGGATCTCACAATCCACACGTTGCACATCTAAAGTGTCAAGGCAGAAATATAGCTAAAGCACCAAACAACACGTGACTGCCACCTACAGGTTAACTGGGTAAACGCATGGTGTCATGATATAATATTTCGTGTCACTCACCCTCCCACAGCAGCAGGCTCTGAGGTGCCACAGACGGCCAGATGACCAGGTTATTGGGCTCATACAGCGGGTTCAGAAATCGCTCCAGCTCCTGAGGACGGTTCACCCATGACCACAGAGACACGGTTTTCTGAGACAGCTGCAGCTTCACCCTGAAACATTACATAGAAAGTACTAAGTTTACATTTACACCCAAACTTAACAGTAAAGTTTATGTTATGAGGAGCCAGACACATCCAGCCGCTGCCATCCGTTATCTTAAATAAGCAAACAAAAAGCCTTTCACCAATTCTACTCTTCAAGCTTAACCCTAACATTCATAAACATTTTGAGTTGCTGAATAAAGAACCTTTCAGTTTTTCTTTGTGCAAAGACTTTACAAATCTAAACAATCTGTATTCACTAAAGAATCTTTTGTGGAATAAAAAGGTTCTATGGATGTTAAATCTTCTTTGTGGAACTAAACCCAAACCGAACCAAAACGAAACCTGTTCTCTGGAGTTTAAAGGCCAGATTTATGTCATCACACATATTACACAATATTTATTGTCAGTAAATGACTGTACCAAATCTGGACATTTTGAAATGTGATACACATTTTAGCAATAAGTGGCAAAACATTGCACAACACATTTACCAAAACATCCTGCGCAGAATAAGAAACAAACACAAAAGGGTCACGGCCAGCTACAAGCTGACCTCTGCTGACGTATGAGTGTTGACAGAAGAGGTCATGACCTCTGCTCCTGAACATATCTTTCCATACGGATAGAATTACAACCTGCCAACCAAAATGTTTAACACAGAGTGTACTTGGAAACGTCAAGTGAAAAATACAGCCCTCTTCTGAATGCCAACCCTAGCAGTTCTCCTCTGAATCCACACTTTGGAGATGCAATTATCTCACAGGCTGTTGGGTTAACTTCAGAATAATGGGACAGGGCCTGTGTTGGCTAGTTAGAAATTAGGGGTGATGTATCAGGGATTGTAGAAACAAAGTTTTTACAAGAAGGTTTTATGTGATGTAATAGAGGAAATGAGATAATCTGTAAATGAATGTGAGAATCTGTAAACTAACCTTTCGGCCACTCTGTTTCCAAGGAAAGTGCCAAACTGTGAGGCATAGGTGTGCTCGAAAAGCATGATCAGGAAATTCTCATTGAACTGGAAGGAGCAGGGGAACTGCCGCAGGATCTGCCACACGCAGTCCAGGAAGAGCAGGAACACGGGCGCTTCACTTCGAGGCTTCCCGTTTGAGTATGCAGACTGCGCACAACGCTGCTGGAACGGGTGACCGGCCTGGAGGCAAAGGATTTCATACATCACAGATTATGATCATTTTATAAAATAAAACCACAAAATTCCGCTCCCTAGTTCCCTATTGTTAATCGAATTCAGCAGTAGCAAAGGTGTTGATTCTCTTAACACTGACACTATATAAGACGCTATATAAGACGTTGCATACAGTGACATTATGAAATAAGCACTTGTCCTACAATTTTTTATTAAGAAAAACATAAATGTACATGCATATTAGCATTCAGACATAAAACAAATATAATACAATGTTTTTTTACTGTCTCTTATATTCACCAAGGCTGCATTTATTTGATAAAAAAATACAGTAAAATCAGTAATATTGTGAAATAATACTACTACAATTTAAAACAACTGTTTTCTATATTTTATTTCTAAAATGTCATTTATTCCTGTGATGGCGAGTTTTCAGCATCATTACTCCAGTCTTCAGTGTCACATGATCCTTCAGAAATCATTCTAATATGCTGATTTGCTGCTCAAGAAATATTTCTTATTATTCTTATTATCATTATATCAATGTCAAAAACAGTTGTGCTGCATTTTTTTTTTTTTTTTTTTGCATTTAAAAATATAGATCTTTTGTAACATTATTATCGTATTTACTGTTCAATTTTCAAATAAATGCATCCTTGCTGAAATAAAAACCTTACGGACCTCAAATTTTGCATGATAAAATCCATAAATTAAAAAGTAAAAATTAAAAGCTTTTTTTTTTAAAACATCTAAGAACTAAAATTCCTTTGTCTCTCTCACACACACACACACACACACACACACACACATTACAAAGGCTACTTTTATGGAAATAATAGTGTTAAAGGGATACTTCACCGTTTTTTCATATTAAACTATGTTATTCCCTTAACTAAGACGAGTTGATACATACCTCTCTCGTCTCAGTGCGTGCACTAAATCCCTCTGTCTTGCGGCGAAACTTTGTTAGCCCAGTTCATTTAATATGGGCCAAGCAGAGAAGCTACCAAACACCTCCACGTTTTCCCTATTTAAATACAGTTACTCGCGAAGTGTAACTCGACTTAGAACGGTGACACAAAACAAAACGTTGCGCTTTTCTAAGCGTGTAAAATGGATAACTATATTGTATGGCGGAATACCATAGCAAGTGCTTGTAAGCACTTCGACTTGGCGCAGTAATATCTTCACTCGTGAAAAATCCTCTCACCGGCCCCCGCTCCCTCTAGTGAAGATATTACTGCGCCAAGTCGAAGTGCTTACAAGCACTTGCTATGGTATTCCGCCATACAAAATAGTTATCCATTTTACACGCTTAGAAAAGCGCAACGTTTTGTTTTGTGTCACCGTCCTAGGTCGAGTTACACTTCGCGAGTAACTGTATTTAAATAGGGAAAACGTGGAGGTGTTTGGTAGCTTCTCTGCTTGGCCCATATAAAATGAACTGGGCTAACAAAGTTTCGCCGCAAGACAGAGGGATTTAGTGCACGCACTGAGACGAGAGAGGTATGTATCAACTCGTCTTAGTTAAGGGAATAACATAGTTTAATATGAAAAAACGGTAAAGTATCCCTTTAAACAAAACTAAATTCTTAAAGCAACATAAGTTCTTTCAGCTTGATATTTATTTCCTGTATAATAATGTTAGTTTTGATTCCCCCCCAATGTTTTTTTGAAAGACAGAATATACATTTACACTTGTGCTCACCCTGATGCCCTACGACAATATTTCTAGTGTGTAAATATAGTGCGCAGCCAGTAATCTACTGTATTTTTTCACTGCATTCTGGAAATTTCTAAGGAGAGAGCTGGAATGATTTTGACAGTGGGACAGCCTTACAAATGGCCGACCCCTAGGGAACTAGGGAGCAGAGTTGAAACAAATCAAGCATGTCTGAATAAAAGAGTTTTCCTTATAACCTCCCTCACCTGTAACCACTCTCGCTCGATCAGCGCCTCAAAGCCACGGATGGTTCTGCATGCCGGATCGAGGATGATCTGGGCGAGAGACGTCACCTGCAGTGTCGAATCAGTGCCCTCCGTGCCATGAACCAGAACTGACGCCCCTTCCCTGCAAAACACCACAAATAACGCACATTACACATTATGAAAATGACTTAAGAGAGAAAAGAAAAACATTTCAGCTGTGATTTTTGGGATGTTAAGCACTTCCTCCGATCCCAGTTTGAAATTGCACTCAGTTTGAGATTATTTAGCTCACACATAGTGCTAAAAACCTGATAATGAACTACATGCCAAAAAAGCGTTTAAAACAGCAGCACTGGTGGTATAAACATAATGATGATTACACCATGACAATTGCAGTAATTAACACCACAACAAGCTTTGCAACAAATGTGCTGAGAAACAGGGCGGCAGCAGCTTTTGTAATTAACTTAGAATAGAGCTAAAACAGTAATTAACACAGTATGCACAGTATGGCATAAGCAGATCTGTCTGTGGTGTAATGGGTCTGTGACAGGAACAGACAGACGTCTCAACAGATGTACCTGTCAATGCACTGTGCAGCCAGGCAGGCCGTGGTGAGGATTTCCTTAACATGACTCTGCCAGTTGGAGGCTTCAAGTTTACTGAGCCAGCGGTCCATGCTGTGAGACTGATCATTGCACGCCTCCACCAGCTTTATCAGACTCTCCTGCAGAACATTAGACCTGTGGGAGAACAGCTGTCAGATTATAGTCCCAGTTACAGAACTCATTTGTGCAGCTGTGTTTGCCTGCTCACAAACGATATGCTTCAGCTCTGAATTGGCATTTCAGCTGCAATAGATGTGTATTTTCAGGCTTATGCCTAAAAGATTTTAACTAACAAGTCCCCTGATAAATGTACAGTCTCAGATGGTCCAAAGTTTGTTCATTGACTGTCTGACTCTGATGCATATTAGTCACATAATTGAGAAGTACTTTGGCAAGGTCTAATCTGCCTTATGCAACTTTATCAGTACCTGGAAACCAAGCTGAGTGCTTATGAAATGGTCACTGGGTTTGCCAAAGTTAAAAGTTAAAATTAGCCCGTTGCGATGAAACAGGAGAGAAGATTGAGTTATGTTTTAGATTATGCATAATTTACAATGTCAATTCAAAACAAGAAGAATAGATCTTATTGTGGATGATTCATCCATGTACAACATACATTTACAAAATAGCTGTAAAAATTAGAAATTTCATTTTGTGAGGACTTTAAAAATGTGTGCCATCACATTTTTGAAAGATAGTCAGTTTTTGTTTAAAGGGATCATCTGATGCTATTTTAAAAGTTCAGTATTGTAATTATTTTATTCATTAAAAGTTCATTATTTTAACTTTTTGTGCGCGAAAAAAAAGAAAGAAAAAAAAGAAAGACTTTTTTCAACTATTCATTTTCTTCAGTGTGGGCCTTCTGAGTGAGTTGACGTAGTGTAACAGTGCAGCGCTTCTGGGTTGTACGTCAGAACGTAGGCTCACTATTGGCCGACGCTGGTCATGTGTGTGATGCGTGTGATGCTGGCCAACAGTGAGCCTACGTTCTGACGTAGAAAATGAATAGTTGAATTAACTATTTTGAATAAGCGTAATTTTTGTTTTTTTTGCGCACAAAAAGTATTCTCGTCGCTTGATAAACTTAAGGTTGAGCCACTGTAGTCACTTGGACTATTTTAACAATGTCTTTACAAAATGTTCTGGGATGGCAGATATCGATTACCTAGCAGCCTATGAAGGAGTGAGGCAGCTCTCAGATTTCATCAAAAATATCTTAATTTGTGTTCCGAAGATGAACGAAAGTCTTACGGGGTTGGGACAACATGAGGGTGAGTAATTACTGACATAATTTAAATTTTTGGTTGAACTATCCCTTTAAGGGGATAGTTCACTTTGAAATTAAATTTTGGTATGTTTTAGCTTACCTCAAGGGCATCCAAGATGTAGGTGTCTTTTTTTCCGCAGTAGTTTCAATTTTGATATTTTTAGGTCAAACCGTTCTTGTCTGTCAGTCATATAATGCAGATTGGCTACGGTTTTGCAGTAGCCAATGCGACATCTAGTGTATATATCTATACCCGCTCGCGCTCTCAGATCATTTGGACGCAGCTGTGTTCAAGAGGTAAAAACGATATAAATACTGTTAGTTTTCTCACACAAACCGCTCGTTTCGTGTCTTAGGCCATCAATGTGTACTTACGATGGGGAATTGTTTAATTTGGACGATGGGGAATTGTTTTAATTTGGACTCTGTGCATGCTCTTTGAGACAGTGACCATCGACCTGCATTATATGACTGACAGACAAGAACGGTTTGACCTAAAAATATAAAAATTGAAACTACTGCGGAAAAAAAGACACCTACATCTTGGATGCCCTTGAGGTAAGCTAAAACATACCAAAATTTTATTTCAAATTGAACTATCCCTTTAAAAACTTGATTTTTGCCACAGGGGGTCTTTTAGCAAATCTCTAAATAAATATACATTTTTCATACTGTACATTATAATGTTGTGATGTCTAAATTTACTTCTAACATTTTAAACTATTATTTTAATTTTAATTTTTTACATTTATTTGGATAAAATAGTATTACATTTATCATAAAATGAAAATGATTATCAGCCAGAATATTAATATTATGCATCTCTACTATGCAGTTAGGATGGCTCTGCGAGAATAATTGGATAAACACCTCTCAATGGCTTTATGGATCCTCCTCCACTGCGGGTAGTTGGCTTCCTGTTCAAATCCTCCTCCGCGAGCTTTAGCCTGCTGCGCTATCGCTATAGTCCGTGTGTCGATGATATAACCACGCTTCCCAGCGCAAAGCGTGGCATTGATCAGTTTCTCGTCTTCTTTGCAGCGGCGCCCATTGGTTCCTGTTAGTGGCTGCGCTGCTCGCATCATCACCTGTGGACAGCGAGATCAGGGTCTGTATTAAATAGATCAATATTTGGAGACAACATTTTCAAAGTGCATTTCTAACCATGCCGTTTTTCTTGTGGTAGTAACTGAGCATAGGGAAACGGCCACCGTGGCGGAAGGAAGCAGCTTTGCAGAGACTTTCATCATCGATGTCTTTGGGCACGGTCAGTAGGGACGGGTACGAGGGGCACACGCTGAAGTCTTTATTGACCTCACTCAGTCTCCATTCATCTGTCTGAGAGAGGACCACAGAGCAGTTTTTAGACAGTTCCTTTTAAAATCAAAATAACACAAATCAAAAACAGAAAACCTAATTCTAACATTCTAATTGGAAACTAATAGGGGCTTAGAATAAGCTGACATACACTACTCTACCCTTCAATAGTTTAAACTCACTAAGATTTGGTTTTTGAAAGAAATTAATACTTTTATTCCGCAAGAATACATTTAATTGATCAAAAGTGACAAACTTCTATAATGTTACAATTATTTCAAATAAAGTTCTTTTGAACGTTCTATTAATAAAAGAATCCTTAAAACAATTTCAAAGTTTCCACTAAAATATTAAACAGAAGGGTCATGTGACACAGAAGACTGGAGTAATGATGCTGAAAATTCAGCTTTGCCATCACAGGAATATTACATTTTACAATCTTTTAAAACAGATCATTTAAATTGTAATATTATTTCACAACGTTTGGAGCTGTATGAGTTTCTTTCTTCTGCTGAACACAAAAGAAGATATTTTGAAGAATGTTGTTATCAAACAGTTGACCGGTAGCCATTGACTTCCATAGTATGGAAAAAAATATCATGGAAGTCAATGGATGCCGTCAACTGTCTGGTTATCCACAGACATTCTTCAAAATATCTTCTTTTGTGTTCAGCAGGTTTGGAACAACTTGAGGGTGAGTAAACGATGACAGAACTTTCATTTTTGGGTGAACTATCCCTTTAATATTAAACAATATTATTGATTTGACTACACTGACACTATTTGATGCGAACTGAACTGAGCTGGACGACGACATCAATGTTTTTCTCTATAGATGTAAATGAACTAATTTAATAATTGATGATCTTTACAACGGATCTGAATCAACACTGAACTGATGAACAATGACACTATTTTCTTTTAGAGCTGCTGTAGAGCCGAAATAAGCTGTTTGCATCATTGAATCATTTTCCTGTTATCATTGTATAGCTGCTTTGAAACAATCTGTATCGTATTTCATATATAAATAAAGGTGACTTGAATTGACAATATTCCTGTTTTACTCTGTCTTGATAAATGCAGCCATAAGAGTCTTCTTTCAAAAAACATTAAAAAACCTTACCGTCCCCAAACTTTTGAACGGTAGTGTATGAAATACTAGCTGTATTTATATTAAAATTGGATCTCAGAACATGTAATCATGAGCATTTGTTCCCTGGCTTCCCATAGAGAACAATCTGAAAAAACGAACAATGATACACTGAGAAAATGTATCACAATTTTTTTCTGATGACCTCAGTGTCAAGGCTTCTAGGGATAAAACAATACCATAGACTCCAGATCTTTGAAAGCCTCCTCTGGTATGAACAACTGCCATCCATCCTCAATAACCTCAAACAGAGGACGGTAGAAGAAGGGATACATCAGGGACACAGAGTCCAGCGTGGACAGAGCCTGAAAGATGAACCATCATAACCTGAACACTAACAGCATAAACTGATGAGTAGAAATTAGTAGATCCTCAGGTTATTATTTGTCTATTATTATTATGCTTTATGAGTGAGTACTAAATAATGCAGTCTTACCTCAATTGAGCTGGCAATATTAAGACACTCCTCCATGCCAGGTATGTCCAGCTGAATCACCCGCAGGTCTTTACACTTTACAATAATAGTTCCCAAGGATCCAACAAACCTGCACACATTAGGTCAGTAAGATTTTTTTATGTTTTTGAGAGAAGTCTCTTATGCTCACCGTGGCTGCATTTATTTGATCAAAAAAAGGGATAGTTCACCCAAAAAATTTAATTCTGTCATCATTTACTCACCCTTATGTTGTTCCAAACCTGTATGAGTTTCTGTCTTCTGCTGAACTAAAAAGAATATATTTTTGAAGAATGCTGGTAACCAGACAGTTGACATTGACTTCCATAGTAGGAAAAACATACTATGGAAGTCAATGGCTACCATTAACTTTCTTGTTATCAACATTGTTTAAAATATCTTTGTTAGTGTTCAACAGAAAAAATACAGGTTTGGAACAAAATGAGGGTGAGTAAATGAAGACAGAATTTTCATTTTTGGGTGAACTGTCCCTTTAAAATAACCTTTCGGTATGTCAGCAGTGGTACCTTTTCTCAATAGAGTCAATGTTGGTATGAAGCAGCCAGAGCTCCTCGGTGTTATCCTGGCGAGAGGACAAAATGAGGTGATGTCCCGTCAGACACAGAGTTCCCTCCACAGTGGGCATGAAGGGTCGGTGGAGGACCACCCCATCCGCACGAGGGGTTTTGATCAGCTCAGCAAACTCCATGATCTTTTGAGAGGCACAAGAAACCTGGGAGAGTCAATGGGACATGAAACAGTTATGAATACTGTAATGCATTCGAAATACATTCATTACATCTTAAGATTCTTTTTTTGTGTGTGTGTGTGTGTGTATGTTTGTTATTGTTGTGTGATTAGCATATATTTAGTTAGTTATATGTATATAACATTCTTTTTTTATTTAGCTAAGAAATGTCTTTGTACTGTTGATAAGAGGTTTGTTATTATTAATGTATTGTAGATGTGGATTTTGTATCTGCTGCAGGCTGGAAAACAAGACAAGCAAAGAGACAGCAGTAAGAAAAATACCACATTCGTCTATTTTACTTGAAGGAGCATAAATCAGATATATATGTTTCTTTATAAACAATTATTGTAACATATACAATGTATCTGTGCAAATTTCTCTCGGCTCGCTGTGTCATCACACTGAAATTATGACAACAGACGGGATATGCAGCTTTGAGTCGCTCGTACTAAAAACTGTTCAGAGGCACTCGACAGAAAACCGTAAATGCAATGTAACTTGTCAAGAACAAAATGTGCAATATTAACATGTACTTAGATTAGATGACAGCGGTAACAACAACATTCCTCTCACCAACACTTCCTTGTCTTCCACTCCTTTGTTGGATCTGACAACAGACCGCAAGCAAATATGAAGCAATATCGCCACCTACTGGTTTGGGTGAACGCGAGGGAGAACGAAAGCCATTGAGTGATTATTTTAATAAATACTACTATTTTTAAGTAGTTATATAAAATACAATATAATTATATAAATATAATTTTAGGTTTATAAAATATATTGACTTCACCAGAGAGACATGATCACAAAACATTAGTGACGAACAACACCATGACAATTACAACATGCAAAAGTTAAACAATGTTATACACAATAGAAGAGATTAGGAACAAGTTTTATATGTTGATATTAGGCCTATTTTTGCTTGCAAATAGGTTCTTCTCAATTACTAGCTTAATAAATAAATAAATAAATAAAAATGTTAATTCCTAATTATCAGCAGGATCTATATCTGAATTTTGTAAATAAACCAAATTTAGAATGCTTGACAGGAATGCATTTATGTAGACTTCACAATCAGGACTATTGTTTTCATTAGTTGAACTGTGGACTGTACATTTGTGGAACTGAACAAACAGTTCTGGAATGTATTCCAGGGAATACTCTCTACTTGCTTCTTAATGTTATCCATTCAACCTTACAGGTGTTACTGGCAGTACTGAGAGTTTAGAACACTGCTGACGCGAAAATTTTTGGCAATGAGTACAAAAAAAACTAAAAATCATTAATTTCGTGGCACAGGAATTTAAAAAACAGTGAAATTCTCTAATGTTCACCAGAGTACAAAGTCTTCTCAATTACTTTATTTTTTAATGAAAATATGTACAATAATTTCCACACACAACATTTTTTTTTTTTTTTTTTATTAAATAGAAATTAAAAAAAGATATTCTCACAATATTCATTACCTCTTTTTCTTTCTGTGATTTCTTGGAACTGTATTATAAAATTGTACTGTACTATCATTTCGCAAAGGTTTAATGGGGTTATTAAAATAAAATAAAATAAAATAAAATAAAATAAAATAAAATAAAATAAAATAAAATAAAATAAAATAAAATAAAATAAAATAAAATAAAATAAAATAAAATAAAATAAAATAAAATAAAATAAAATAAAATAAAATAAAATAAAATAAAATAAAATAAAATAAAATAAAATAAAATAAAATAAAATTAAATTAAATTAAATTAAATTAAATTAAATTAAAAATGTTTCTGCACGACTCTACAGGATAAGTGGTTTGGAGAATGGATGGATTGAAAATATTTGTTTTATTTGAATAGATATTTTACTGCCTTATAATATTTCAAGCATCTTTGACAGATTTGCAGCATTTACTGTTGACTTAGAGAATTTTTTCAGTGAAGTGTGTGTGTGTGTGTGTGTGTGTGTGTGTACACCTGTATGAATCTACAACAGCTCCTGCTGTAGTCATAGCAGAATCCTGCTGGGAGCAGAGTGGCCTCCTGTTGATGAGGAAGATGAGTGTTTCTTGAGCGCTGTGAGCGATTACAGTCACTGCATTATTTAGCTTGAGTTACATGTGTGCCATGAAGACCTACACTCCCCCCAAAAATATGCGGCTCCATTTGCTCTCATTAAAAATGCATGCTGTTTGTGTGTGAGAAAGAAAAAA